>NW_024609857.1:182945576-184251576 GCF_016920785.2 Ixodes scapularis
AAAGCACACGGTAGCACTGGTTGAGATGAGGGGTAAACAACAGTACGTCAGCGCATTTGAGGGGCCCTATCCACTTCCAGGTGTAGCGTGGCGCGCATGTGCAGTTGGTGAGACGTTGACCGGAGCGGAAAATGAACTCCCTAGTGGAATTGAAGATAAACTCGTGACCGTATTTGAAATTTATTTTTAGGGGCATTACTTCTAGCTGCTACGCTGCATCAAGTTTTCGCTCACGATTTCTGACATAAAACATTTAGAGCAAGGTATACCTTGATTTCGGGAGCCATTTTCAGGGATGGACTCGTCCGTTTCTTGGCTGGACTCCTTCAAGGCTGCAGTTTCAAGGAGCAGGCGGCGGATCTTCTGTGTGAAACTAAAATAAAAATAATTTATTACGCGCTTGTACTATCGGTACAATTCACTGGTCTTGGACATGGGAGGTTTTATATCAAATAATATTAAAGCTTATTACTTGAAACACTGATTGAAAACAGAAACAGCCCTGATAAGAAACAAAACTAGGTCTCTCTCATATTGAAATAATCAACTATTCAGTAGCTAGATTGAGGCCTTAGGTTGTAATAATTTCGTTGGCCGAGATAACTCCGAAGACCGCAGTGATTGGCTCTCCCTAGTGTTCTCATTGGAAATGGACGCATGGAATATTTTTAGGCGCATACAGGTGCTCATTTATAAAATACATGCACGAGGCAAGCCAACCAGTTACAATTACCACAGGACCTATGAAAGTCATTAAATCAATAGTTCCATTTCAGGGCCACTTCATTTGCTTAGGGTATCACCGAGTATATGCTACCTCTCTTATATACGTGCTAACATTTTTAGTATTTTTTCGTATATTAAATAGAGCTTTCCCCCCGTAACATTCCAGCAATGTTCACCAACGATAGTTCTGCGAGAGTTAGTTGCGAGATGATGGTCATACCTAAACGTCTTTTTCGTGTACTTCTTCTTCCCCCCCTGTCGATCAGGATGACAGGCGTCCTCGACGAAGTACGTCGACGTATACTGCCGACCGACATGCTCATTCCAATCCAGGACTGCGAGACCCTGTCTGAGGTTGTAGGAGCGGTCCATATAATGAACTCGCTTGTCTATGTAGATCAACATGGTGTTGTTGAAGGACTCCACGTGGTAGGTGTCTTTTGCTTGGATGTATTCCCCAGCATTCTTGAAGACTGTTGTCGATCTCAAAAAAGTAGACAGGAGATTCTCTGCGACTGGATCTTGGATCAACAGCGTACTCGGAACATGCCCCGCCGCCTTACAGGGAGAGTCCTCCACGCAGTTGGAATGGCGTCCACAAAAGTGGTCAACGCAGTTCAGCAGCGTCGTCCTCAGTTTGGTGGCACTACCATCGCACGTTGCCATAGCAAAATATACATGGTTCCTCACCAACTTGCACTTGTCCGAAAGCTCAGGGTGCCACGTCTTACCTTCACTTTTTTGGGGGCCAAACGCTATCGTTTTCATTCCTTCGAGTGTTCCTTTGGTGGCGTGCCATCAGTCGTTGGAGTTCGTTGTCCCATTACGCTCTGTGATAATCTTGTTGACCGTCGTGTTTCTGTCGTGTGAGTGGTCAGTAACTGAAATGTTTCTTTCATCAAAGTACTTGTAGAGTTTTCGCGTTCCAACGGCTTCGTGTTTTTGTGATGATGGCTCCTCTTTTTTTGGTAATATGTACAATTCCCACCACCTTGTGGGTCTTTTGCCCTAGGGCAATAACGTCACTATGAAACGATTTTTTTCTGCAGGCGTGCCTGGCGTCTGTTTCGATGCTCAGCGATGAAGTCGAGAATTCTGGCTGATCTGTTAATCTCGCTTCCTCTTGCTGAGCGGCTCTCAGTAACTCCATTACTGAAATCTCCACCGCAGCACCAATCTGTATAGTGAGCTTGTCGAGTGTTCGACGTGAATAAGGGACTCCACTGAACAAGCAAAACTTTTCAAATTGAGTTCCCAGCATTCCGCTGCACACGAAGGCAACTCCCACAGAGCAGTCCACAACTCGCAGATCTCCAACACTGGAGCTCGTATCTAAAACTAAAGTATGTTCATGGCATCTCAATTCTAGGCGAGCTGCGAATCCCCTTGGTGTCACCTTGACGATTACGACATCTTCTGGACACCTCCGAGCGTGATCTTGGACAGCGTTGACCATCTTGGATAGTGCTGACGAGTCGCAGAGTAAAAGTGATGGTTCCTCGCTGCCCCTCTCTGCCACTAGTGAAGCAGCCTTGTTCACTCGCCGGTTCTCATCATCAACTAACATCTGTACTGCTTTTGTGATGACACCAGCTAACGGTTCATCATTGCGTGCATGCTTCGCCTTTTTCAGCAAGTCATCAAAGTTGCTCATTTCTTCTTCGCAGGAAAATGTCAGGTTTATAGTTCTGCGGAAACTTTTTCTGGTGCAGGTATACTCCTTCTCTGTTCCATCGCTCAAACGTTTTTTTGAAACGAACGAAGAATAGGCTGATGCTTTATCCATCTCTGCTACCGCTGCTACCGCTGTCAGAAAGAACGGCATATATACGTATAAGCACCCAACGAAATATTGCAACGGCTACTACAAATAACCATGAGTTGGACCAGACATTTCATCGAACGCCGTTTCATCGAAGCCGTTTCTCAAAATTTTTTTAAACGCCGTTTTATCGAATGCCTTTTCATCGAAGTCGTTTCATTGAACGCCTTTTCCTCCAATACATTAGAGATGACTGTTGTACAGCTCCCTTTTCGCAATTACGTGAGGCGGTACACTGTTCACTGTAAGTTAGATGAAGTCACAACCAAACATTTTTTTTTAATTTTATTTTAATCACTTGAATACCGAAATTAAAAAAGGGATGTCTCATTTTACTTTCATCGCGGACTGACTAATATTTTTTGAATGAAACGTGCATTTTCTCTATGAAACGGCGTCAATAAAACGGCGTTCGATGAAATTTCCGGGAACCGACTACAAAACACCCAAAACAATGTATGATTCACTAATAGCATCAAACGAAACATTTGGGCAATAACTTCAAAATACGAGACGTGCCTTGCGTGGCTGAGGAGAACTTCTTTGTTTCACATCGTTTGCAAATTGCAACAAACGTCAGTAATTCTAGTCATCAATCTCTGGGGCATATCCGCAGGAGAAAAAAAGAGTTAGTGAGTTTGTGACGGACAGGGAGGTCTTGCAAGCCCATATGATAGGACCTACACAAAACCTGCCGTGCTTCGAAAAATGCTAGTCCAACCAATACCTAAAAGCTTGTTCAAGGCGGACGTAGCGTTGCGCACCCGGCAAAGCGCACTCAATCGCTGCCCGTGGCGTCTTCTTTTTTTTTTTTTTCTTTTTCGAGCAGCGAAATAATTTTTAGTCAAGCAGCAGACCCCCCTTCGGCGGGTTAAGCCGGATTAACCGGAGGCGTCTCCTAATCCATTCTCCGTGTTGGTCCCTCGGGGGAGGGCGGTAAACAGGTGGCGGAGGGCGGCGGAGGGAGGAAGGAGGGCAGGAGAGAAGGAAACACGAGAAAGTGGAAAGCGCGAACTGTACGGCGGCCTTTAAGAAACATTAGACTTGCCTCAGGATAGGGCCAAGTCAAAAAAAAAAGCCCAAGAAATTATTTAGTTAAAACATCCTCTACATATGATCATATCATATGATCATATGATCATGAGTGATAACAACAAAACTACAGGTCCCAACATTAGTGTAGTGTTAAGGCCCGCTCATACTCTTGCAATTGAGTAAGACCGAGAGAGACAAGACCGGTGTTTAAGCCTCTTGCGACGTCTTTAGGACCAGCTCTGCAGCAGCGCACTTTGTCCTAAGACGTCGCAAGAGGCTTAGAAACAGGTCTTGTCTCTCTCGGTCTTACTCTGTTGCATATTTGTGAAGGAGCCTTTGACTTGAAGCTGCAACTTGTAGGACAAAACATTAAGCTGTAAAAACAGCACCCAATGATTATGCTCACGTGTCATTGATGCGACACATAAACAAACATACACTACGATTGGTTAGTTTGCACTCCAGCACACAAGTTATGAACCTATTCGCTAGCCGTGTGTGCCTCCTGTACCACACCTTTTTTGGAAAAAATAAAGGTGATTATCGACTGGCTGGTTAGATATACTTTGACGATTGTACTGTAGCATTCCCAATACCACCCAGAACACAAGGCCTACAGTTTCCTCCTCTAACTGTTACCACCAGTAGATTCCCGCAGCGCCACCTACCTTGCATCAAGTAGCCGCGAGCATGTTCCCAACACACTTTTTGCATTCACAACAAGCGCAATGCTGGAGCGTGGCGACGCCAAGACGCTGGCATCTGACGCCTTGCCGCTAGCGTCTGCTGCATAACCGCATACTCTAGTCGAGCTTAGGCATGTTTGCCGCTTGGAGCAGGTCGCGGATCGACTAACGATGATGTAATATGCAGGCCTTGTGCTCTAGTTAGTAATGGTAATCCCACCCCCAAAAGAATCGTTTGCGAGTTTTTTTTTTTTTTTTTATCACACTCGAAATGTGCAAGACCTGGTTGACCTTTTATGATGACAAAAAATGACAAGATTATGTGACTACATGTTTCACATGTTTTGCCAGTGTTTTATAGGGGTTTAGAAAAGTGAATGCAAGACACCCTACTCGATAGCAGCTGTGGCGTGAATAATGGAGGCTTTGATTTATTTTAGGTGTTCGAAATTTTTTTAAGCATATGAACTAAAATGTCAGGTCAAACGTTTTGACACATTGTATGCATGAGATACGATATTGAATAGCGCCATGGTGCCAAGCTAAAAGCAGCTCAGTTAATAGATTACTCACTAGCTATAAAACCAAAGCATAAAATAGAGCTTTAAAAATGAAAACGATTTCATGCTGCGCCTTGTACTGTAGAACCTGATATTGAACCACAGCAACAAGGCACATGCTAAGAGGTGAGGATTCTTTTTTCTTCGGTACTTGGTCGAACATACAAAGAAACTTGATTTTGATTAATGTTCATTACTTTCGATAGGATTAGTGGCTGGCACGAAAATTCTAACCCTTACCGAAAGAAACTTTTCCCCCATATTCATTTACCTCTGCAAGAACGCCATAGTGAGAGGGCAGCCAGATGGATAGCAGATATTGGACACGAAGAAAGCTCCAAGAAGGAGCCCCATTGCCTCCTCCATGCTCGTTGTGGTGATGCATTCCTCTCTCTCGACCGCGAGGACGATCCTGTGGATGTCACCCATGCTTGAGCCTGTGCGGAAACAAAAATACAGTTTCGGAAAACACCACGCGGGCAGCTTTCTATGTTCGAGAACAATTACCTTGGGGACATAAATCATTCGGTGTTTGGAAAGCACATATCCTTGCTACCAATGACGGGACGAATCTTTATCCCAATTTGAAAGAGCTACCGAATCTTGTATGAATCGGATAAGTTTGGTAAAATTCAGAGCGCTGCGAGCCTATGTTAAGGAATGTTTCAAATGTTTGTAACATAAATGTTCGTAAAGCCTACAAACGTAGCGGAAGATATGTGAATGTGCCCATTTATTTATTCATAATTAAACCTTACCTATCCACTTTTTATTGCTTGGGTGCAGATTGCTTTCGCAAAAGAATGTAGGCATGTTGTCATGAAACCGAAACAAAGTTTACCGCCAGGGTTGGCAGCTAGAGCACCTGACCGTTCGTGCATTTTTTTTAACACGTCCATGCTTGGCGAGAAGAAAACCAGCCAGAGCACCGACGTTCAGCTCATTCATTCAGAGCCATGATGCGCCTCAAGTGAATCTTATGGCAGGTCGGGGCGGCAAAGAAACCAAGGCGGAGAGAAAGGGGGGGGGGGGGGGGGGGGGGGTAAGCGTGCTGCTGATTCTCCGCTGAATCGCACCGGCTAGCGTGCCGTATGAGGTTCGTACATATCAGCATTCCAAGAAAATAAATTTGCTGTGCAACATTTTTCGTGCCACCATTCATATAGGGCCTGGGTGCTTGAGAACCAGCCAAGTTTTCTTCCGGGTATTAAAATTACCGAAGCCTAATGCAAAATATGACGACGGGGCACCTGCTTCCGCTTCAGCAAAAGACAGGGGCTTTAATCACATCAGTTTTTTTTTTCCAAAAGCTTGTATCCATAGCAACGCTAAGAAAGAGGTGTAGGCCACTAATTTCAAACATTATCAGGGTAAAAGCTAAGGCAACGTTAGCGGAATTCATCTGTTCATATCCAGTCTCTAGCCCACAATCAGCAGACTACAAGCTTAAACGTTGTGATCAACTGGCCGTTTTTAAACAATATGCACATTTCTTTATAAGCGCAACAAACAATACAACTTGACCCTTGTATGTCATAAACCGACACACGAGTTGGCAGCTTTTGAACACGATTGTTGAAGATCGGTAGGAAGCACTTCTGCAGCGATATTTGTTGCAAGATGCTCTCCGTCACATGGCGCCACAGTGTGACTTTGATACACAGCGACATGACCGCGACTATCATGAGATGTAAAAGACTTCGCGTTCGGAAATACTTTCCCACAGTTGACAAAACAACATGCTGTGGCAACACCCGAAGAAATATGTTGCTTCACATGTCCTACAACATTTTTTCAAGAGGAAGTGAGCATTACAGAATGCGTGCGGACAGGTAAAACCACCTCCAGGTAAAGCTGAAGGATCAACAATCTTCTGATCATGAGTACGAGATACATGCACGCGAAGTGCATGTTTCTGAACATTTAAATGTACTGAACTTTCTAAAACAGCCTTTGTTCACACATTTGGATGCTTATATTGTGAACATTTGAAGGAATTTTGTGGTGCGACTCATATTTATACCAATTCTGTAAGGGGGACTGGGAAGCATGACAAAAAAACATGACGATAAAGCAGCATCCACAGGGAAGTAGATTGCAGGACTATGTACCTGGGCGGACTGTGCCAACGGTGCGGCGACGTTTGTTTTAGCTGCGTTTAAATTGCACAGGGAGAGCTTGTCTGGAGAGCTTGTCGGAGAGCTTGTCGTCTGTGAATTAGAGATTTGAGTTAGCACCAGTACACATGAAATAACCAAGCGGCCTCAAACTTTTCAGGCCCGCGACCCCGTAAAGAATTGTACGCCATCCGGCGAACACTTAACCTCTCCCCTCTCCCCAGCCCGCGTTACATTGAACAGTGAGTGCAGATTTGGAGTACTTTATTGAAAGGCAATAAGAATTATATTTTACTACAGCATGCGCTCCCCACACTAATATAAGCGAATCATCAGTGTGACAGGTGCTGCACCTGTCACACACACAATTATAAAAATTATAAAGAATAAAACAAATTGGGTTTTTGAAGAACGCAACCTCAAAATATGACAGAATTTCACTTCTGATGAAGTTTCAAATTTATTATAAAATATTTTGCGAGTATAAACCAAACGGACGGGCTACCAGCCGATAGCCCCTTTATGGGACCACATGGGGAAAGTTTTTCGTAAGCGAAAACAATAACGAAAATTGTGAAACACGACTTCAAATATGGCACCAGAATGTTAAAGGTACAATGCTTCGAATTTTTTCTCTCGGGCACGAAATATCGGGTTTTTATTGATAGTACAACAAAAAATAGCCGACATACCGTAAATTAACGCCCAAAAGATCTAGTTTTTTTTTATTCTTTCAATATGCATAACAAGCAATAAATTGCATACAAAAAAACAGACCGAAATTTTTGTTTAAATATTTTTTAAGCAGTTCTGCTTTTTGCAGGCGTGGCGCTATTAAATATATTTAATTGAGGCAAATCAAAATCAAAATTGACCACACGTGTCGTTGATTTCAAATGAATCCACCCACCTCGAATACGCAATTAACTAGTCACATTTACACGTTAAAAGTTGAAGTCTCAACTTCAAGTACGAAACAAATAAAAAATAAAAATCTAACCTATTTGGTTTTTTTTTTATGGGGGGGGGGGGCGAATCTGGGACGCAAAATTGGGACGAAATCAGGAAAAGCACCTCGCACAGCAACCTTCACGATAAACGTGAGACAGATGCCAACAATGAGTAAGTCAAGTAAAGTCGATAGGTCAACTTAACTCCGAGGCTCACTGAACTACCAAACACAAATCCTAACAAAAACTAACCTCACTGCGCTCCCAGAAGCAAAAGAAAACATACAAAACACGTGTTTCAATAACCTCTTAAATAACCATTCGCGACGAAAACAACCCCTTGCCCAACCTTGACTCCCGAAGTTAAAACCTTCCTAAAGATCCTTGACCGTGACTTTCTCCCCCAACTAGAAGACCTAACCCAACGGCCAGCGTAAGTAAGAGCACCTCGCACACTAACCTTCACGATAAACGCGTGACAGATGTCAACAGTGAGTAAGTCAATTAAGGTCGATGGTCAACTTAACTCGGAGGCTTACTGATACCTCAGACATACATCATACATGCTCCTCGAAGCAAAAGAAAACATACAAAACACGCATTTCCCCAGCCTCTACTGCTGTTCAAATCTTATTATACGTTTACAAGTTTCGGCAGAAAAGAAATCCGCAAAGAGGGGGTTACGTCAGCCACCGACCCTCCGCGACCTTTCGCTCGCCGCAGCGGATAAGCGCGGAGGCGACCAGCAATAGCACTAAGAGGAAAAGAAAAACAAAACAGCAAACACGCTGGAATTCTTGACAGCCTCTGAGAATGTTGCGCGGACGAGATCAAGCATGTAAACTGTACTTACCCTTACCTCGATCGCTCCGACGAAGCGATCGAGGGGCCGTGATCAGGTGCTATGTTGCGCCTTTTGCACTCCCAGGAGACAAGGGAGAGGGAAGTGACGTCAACGACACAGCAAACGCAGATTGGGTGTTGATATCGTTTTCTTCTGTCAACATCCAATCTGCATTTGCTGTGTCGTTGACGTCACTTCCCTCTTCCAAGTCTCCTGGGAGTGCAAAAAGCGCAACATAGCACCCCAGGTTCACTTTGCTTGCGACTGCAGCACCGTGAGCGCTCCCTCCGTGAGTCCGACTCGCTGTCTTCGCTTCCTCGCGCAAAACAAAATGGCGCCATGGGCACCATCAAGCCCCAATTTCCACCTGGCTCAACAAGAAGACGACGGGATGCTCAGCCAGCTCAGGTGGCTTAGCCAGCAAGCAACTCGGGAGGGCGCGAGGCGCGAAACGTGATCGCGTCGTGATAGGTCGGAGGTCGCGTGACGTAAACGAGCATTTCTTTTTATTTTCTTGCGCTGTTCGTCGCTCTTCCCTCTCCCGGTTATTGACGGCGGGAGCACCGTCTTTTCGGTTTGACGCCGAGGGCTCGTCAAAATTGATTGAAGAATGCCCGTCAAAGGGACGGCTAGTTTTTACAGTGTTGGTTCAGCATATGAACGTGTGGCACGGCACACAAGATGAACAGCTGAGCAGTGCTTCCAAAACCTCTACTTTTCCTTAGAGGGAACGGCGAGGCAAAGGTCTGTCATCCATGAGGCTTCTGCACATCATGGGTACCTGCAAGGCCGAACTCAAGAGGACACTCACGAATTAGCAACGACGACAGCGAGCGGAAGTCCTCTTGAAAAGTAAGGGCTCAAGGTCTTTACGAAACAGTCACCAGCTTCGTTGAAGACTTCCTTCGTCTAGTAGCCGCGCCGACCCTAGGCCACCGAGGAGAAGATGATGCACCTGAGGCGCGAAGAGGCGCGAAAAACGACATCTTCGGAGGCCTTGTTCGGAACCCACCAGCTACTCTAGACGAAGTCGCTGTTGAAGCAACGAACATCGAACGCGCACTGTGGGTCCGAGCTACTTAGAGCTACTACTTTTTAGTAGTAAATTGTTTACGAGTAAAAAATATTACTAGTGATATGTTTATGTTTTATAGCAATGAAGTCATAAAAGCAAATAAATAAGTTCGTCTGGCCTAATAAAAACTGCCACAATAATATTAGGGCCGTGAATTGTGTGTAAAGATTAAATGCGATGTCGATACAAATAGACAAAGATTCTAGAGTCACTGAACAAAGAAGTGTTTTCAAACAAGAGGTCGTAAATTTCTTCCTTAAACAAAGCCTTTTAAAAAAAAAGGGCAATAAAAAACACGTACAAGTGAATAATCTGTCAGGCGTGGGTATTGCTTTTTGGTTTCTTTGTATTTTTTCTTCAAGCTTATTTTACTCAAGCCGTGTAAAGAATTATTCACCTAACATTCGACCACGTTGTTCGTCCAGCCAATCACGATGAAAAGAGAGTGCGTTGCCGAGCCGCTAGAAATAATTGCGGCTCCGCGATACATAGAGCTCGAACTCCACTAGCCCACTTTTCTTCTTACCTTATGTGTGGGAACGTATCGCGCACCCTTCTTCATAAAAACGTACGCTTCTACAACCTAACCTGCATAAAATACGTAGCAAATCGAAGCAAAGGATTCCTTACCGTTGCATAAGGTACGATGCACCTTTTTGCAGGCACAACTTCACCCGACTGAACTATTATTTCCAGTACTACATTAGTCTACTTCTTAGGATTGTTGACTCTAGTCGAGTAGTTATATATTCCATAGTGATTTGCAGCACGCACATTGAGACCACCATGAACTTTGCTGCATACAACAACGAACAAATATACACCACGGAGAAAAGAACGAAGGAGAATGACAACAGAGTGATGTGAAGAACTGCCAAAACAAAATGTGACGTGAGGACACGACCACGGAGGGGAGCTGGGACGATAAATAATGGCAACGACCGACGACAAAAAGCGTCACGATGGAAAACAACAAACGCCACGACGGATGACGCACAAATCAGACGGTGGGTGACCAGAACGGTCAACGTCATCGAATGTTAACAACCACGCTATTTTAGTAGGAAAGACAAACAACGCCACGGTTATTGGAGAACAAGAACATCGACCAATGGCAGTGAAGATAATGAAATTTCAATGAAAACGACGTCCACGACCAACTCGACGAAAGTAGAAACAAACACAATGTTTACAAACAAGTCGCGTTTTTCTCACACTGTCTGAGGCTAGTGAACTTGCCCCGAAAACGGATTTGAATGAAATGAATCGTCTGCGCTGGTGGAGCCCGCAAACGTATTTGTGGGCCACGCCCTCAGCAGTGCCATCGCGGTGGCAGGACGTGCAGCCACGGGTTGGTGTATGACACAGCTAAGATAGGAAAACAGTGTATTGTATTTGCATACGGAGATTGCGAATTTATTTATGTCTACCCTTTCTACTAACCGCGGGCTGCTGCTTGTAGGTAGTCTGTAACTCGGCCTGCGTGGCCGGATGGGCCGCCTCTCTTGTGAAGACCACGCCCCCCCCCCCCCCCCCCGCATAATCGCTCTTTTAATTTTGTATTTATTTTAAAACAATGGAACCTAATATCAAAGGTTATCGCGTATTCTTGTCAACAGAACACACACACGCTCACAGACACACAAGCAGACATATGATCACATGCACACGTACGAGCACAAACACACACACATACAAGCGCGCGCACGCATACACACGCATAGACGTACGCAAGGACATGTCCACACACCCGCAGCCCCACAAGATAACCTGTATAAAAGCCTAGAAGGGCTGCATTAGGTAAGTCACTTTTTTATCGGCGTCACCATATACACGGTGGCTTTTGATTTTGTTGCTTACAGCATTTCGTCAGAGTAAACATAATTTTATAAATTTGTGCTTGTATGTCTAATTGTGTCCCCTACGAAGCGAGTCACGTCAGCAATGCCAGTAGAATCGCGCTGCTGACCCCCCCCCCCCCCCCCCCCCCCAAGCGCCTGGACGCTACTGAAGATGACTGCCAAAGCTCGCAGGTCTGCAACAGTGACTTTCAACTTTACTCTACGGCGACCCTCATTACAGGTCAGACAAAATAAGTTCCAGCAGCAACGTAGCTTATGGCGAGCAGAGAAAAGGCGCGGAAAACGTATAGCATGCCTATGTTCACCAAAACCGCAGGAAGGTACAACGTCAAGTGACCGATAGCAAAGTCGGAGGAATATTAGGAGAAAGCTTCAGTGTGTGGCTAACAGAACTACGAGTCCTAGCGGCGCATTGAGAATTCAGAAAGATGGAAGAAGGATGCTCCGAAACAGAATAATACTATAAATTGAAGACCTGAGACATGAACAAAAACTTATCTAAGAAAATCCGAAGTACAGAAAAACAGTGGAAATCTGCAAAGCTCGCGAGCAGGGAAGGGAGCAGCGACAAAAAATCGAAGCAGCCTGAAAGCCGCAGGAAGTTAACAGTCTGGTAAAAATGAAGGAACAAGTGCGCCTGAGTTGTTCTTTCCAGCATCGCGATGAAAGATATGCCCAGCACTAGAAAAGACTTCTTTAACTGCAGTCTAAAAAGAAAGGGTGCGCGACCTCCTCCCCCAAAGGAGCAAATACGCGGACATAATCATTGCTCCCCTGGGGCAGCAACGATAACGGAAGAAACCACCTTTTCTGCCCTACCGCTAGTCCTTCAAAGTTGAACCCCCAGGACTAACTTTTGCACCCTTGCATCTGGACCACTGAGACTAAATGCTGCACCCTTACCTCATTCATTACTAAATTGGGCCCTTACACTCGTTATACATTCACATATGGGCAACGTTTATTTTAACTTTGCAAACGTATTCTTGCACACATATACATTTTAGCATAAAAAAGGGATTAAACACAGATTACACACGCACAACACACACGATGGCACACTAATTCAATTGTTGTTCTTCATTTCCACACCCTCATTCAATGGCCAACCCCAAGGGATACCCATGCGCCTTTCATACTGATCAAATGAAAGGAGTCATTTGGCCAGTGACCATCTCAACCGTGAGCGATGTTACAAATATGGTGCTGCTTTCGCAGCAATACTGTTCTCCACTATTGTTGCTAAACTTTCCAAGGAGCGTATCTCTTGCTAAGAAGAAACGGTACACACAGTAATTATTCGTGACACTCTATAAAACAGCGTCCCAATAGACATCTTGTAAACCCTGAGATGGGGAACGATAAAAAACGGACGAACACAACAAAGGGAGCGTGACTTCCTCCTTTATCGTTCCCCATCTCAGGGTTTACAAGATGTCGACTGATTACCAGCTCGCCTGCACTCTCTCACTGCTTACAGTCCCAATAGGCTCCCAGCAGCCATCTTCTCACTTCCCCACATAGTCTGCCCCACTTTGCGCATGCGCGTCTCCATGGCAACCGCATCGTCTCTTGCGATGAAAAAAAACAGGTTCTGTAGAATACAACAAAAAAAGAAAACCGAATGAACCTTTTTTTTTGTCTTTGGAAACGTTTTTAAAACGTTCTACGCGGTTATTTTCATCCCAGTTAAACCAAAAACAATATATAAGCGCTTTCAAATCACGTCTCGAAACATGCCAAGGGGCGGGACACCAGGACAACGGTTCAAAGCCGCATGGCCAGTGCATCAACAATGGCTGCGCTCGAGTCAGCGCTGGCTTCCACGACGTGCTGGAACAGAGGCTACGATCGTTATAACGTGAGCTCCAACCCTCAAACATGGCCTCTCCTGCAATTTTTGATGCTACGATTGTCTGTGAATACCTCCCCTGCGTGTCCGAAACAGTAAGTGCTTCGCTAACGCTGGCCATCGGCGATGCAGCAGACGCCGCCATCTTGTCCGCGCGTCTTTTGTTCCCGCACTCTTGCTTCCGCGCGCCTCTCGCTGCTTCTGCCCCGGCGCTTTTGCTCCCGCGGCTGCTTTTGCTCCACCACGCCCCTCTGTTAGTCCCGGTCAAGTGCAGGTAGTCCTCAGCATTTGCGCACGGTACCCAGCTCTAACCAGATAGTCTCTTCGGGGAGCAAATGGCAGTTCAGAGGACCAAATGCTGCCATTAGTCCTTGGAGACCATCTTTTTTCTTAGAGTGTGGGGCAAGCCGAAGCATTTCGCCAGAGCATGCAAAGTTAAAGGGACCATGAAAGGACTTTTTTACTTTTTCCAGATAACTTTTACAATAAACCGTCAATGTTCACTGAATGCCGAACAGGCATCCGTTTTCGTCGCGGTTAATTAACTTCTACACAAAATATTGATGAAATATCGACTTTTTCTTGACCGCAAAACAAGCCGTGACGTACGATGTTTCCGGAACCGGAAGTTCTCTCTGCAGTAGGAGATGGGAGCGTTAGCGAGTTGGGGTGCGCCGGTGGGTTTTACTGCGCCGATGTCACCGACGTATTTTCTGAATCGGCGCCTCTCATCGCCGCATCGCAGCTGAGCGAAATTCAATGAGATACGTTGCGCTACAGCGACAGCATGGGACTAGTCCCATACGCCGGTATGCCTGTTGGGAAGTGCAGATGGGAACAATTTGCCGCGGCGTTTTTCGCGGTCTCGGAGATGCAGGAGCGAGCCGACGTTAAAAAAGATACGTTTGAACTGTCAGCAAGAGCCACGTAAATACCTGTTCACACTCGGAGCGGACGCGCGCGTTTGATGAAGTGCTGTATTCGCGCTGTTGGTAAGCGCTTCGGGACCGATCTTTTACAATTGCAACTCGATACTGACGCGACACTCGGCAAAGAAAGGTTGGACCGGTATTGCACGTATACCTCCCACGAACTGTTACAGCTCGACAGTGACGTGCAGTCTGTCAGAATAAAATTAGCATACCAATAACAAAGTGTACATACCGTGCTACGAAGGTAATCCATACAGCGTTTATTTCAGCTCTATATCACACAAAACAAGGAGAGGATCGACGAGGGTCCCTTTTCGACGAGTGTTCGTCAACACTGCCTCGGAAAACAAGGGGAAGAGATTGACCTCACCTCTTAACCTAAAATTGAGGTCAGCGATCAAACTATAATACGGAAGGGTCCACAAGGGTAGCGCGGGCATATTCCATTCAGTACGCCAGCCGGTGTTAGGCAGACGGTCTTGCGACGAAGCAACGCTGCGCCAAGTCGGAGTGCCTGCTAGGCCTATATTCTGAGAGCTTCGTCGGAGCGGGATTCGCGGCTGTTGTCGCTCTTCTCGGGTGTTTGTGGATCCAGCGTTCTTGTTCGTCGTGGTTTGTTTTAAGTACATTTCTTTCTTGCTGCTTGAAGTCGGCACGCGCGAGATGAACACGTAGAAAAATAAACGTTCAGTCAGTCAGTTTTGAGAGGAAGGAAACCAAAGGAAATAACCGTTCTGAACTTGGCCCTGCCCTACTGCGCACGCGCAGTAGTTGCTTCGTTTACCACACGATAGATGGCGCTTGGCTCTCAGCATTATCAAATTTGGCAATTTTCGCCACACATCTTTAATTATGCTACAAAATGTGGATCTGAATATTATTTAACAAAACTTTTAGGAAACATTCGCCGGCTATTTATTGTTTACGATCGCGGTGCTGGTGAGGTAGGCTCTTACCCAATAGGCGATGTGGATTCGGCTGACGTGCACCGTTTCTGTGTATGCATCGTAGTGAAAAGGCAGAGCTTTCGAAGGAAAGAAGTCGCAAAAGAGTCCAGTTTTCTTTTAAAAGTTCTATAGCAAATAATTTTTTTTGGCTCCCTAGTCTTGTGTTTTTGTGTTCCTTTTCACACCTTTTACGACGTGCGGTGGATAAAATTCGATTTTAAAATCATTTCATGGTCCCTTTAAGATGCAGCCAAGAAGAAGACTTACATAAAGTGCACCAGATAACCGAAGTACCGGAATATTTTTGTTAGTATCATTGTTAATGAAAACGATTGCAGAAGCGAGCAAATGAACAGTCAAGGCTCTGTTATACTCCGACGTAACGCGTGCGCGCGTGCGAGCGCGTCACAGCGACGTCACGTCAGCGAAAATCGGACGCTCTATACTCCGGCGTTGTGGCGTAACTGACGCGACCGGCGGCGTTTGACTCAGCCTGACCGCCTCGACGCCAAAAGGGAGCATGCCGTATTCCGCGCCGGCCGTGCCAGCGACGCCGGACCAGGATGCATCACGCGCTGGCTCCCGGCAGCCCTCGCGCGGGAAGCGCGGCGAATACGAACAATAGCAGACGACGAGAGCACCGCTCCTTGTGGAGTCGTGTTTGAAGAATCGGACTCTGTGATCGAGAAGCTGATCGAGGGAATTCGTCCTCACCTGTGTGTCTACGACACGAGGAAGCTTGCGTACCGTAGACCGTGCGCTTGTCAGAGATTTACTGCATGTACATTGACCGCCTACGCTTGCGGCGCAGGTGGTGCATTAACAGTGCAAGTGCCTGCAGTTTTCGTCGTGCAAGGTACAGGTCCCGTCAAAGTAAAACGGAGCGCCGGAGCGGCGACCGAACTGCATCGCCGCGCTATCTAGCAGCGCCGGCTGGAACTGATAGGTGCCGTCTGCGCATGCGCGCGTGTGTTCGCGGTGTCCTTCGTTTTCTTGTTTGATCCTCGCATTATTGGCGTCTCGAGCTGCCAAACGCTATTCCGATAAACACCGCTAGGTGTTCGACTCACACTCGTAGATAACGTTGACTGCAAGTGGGAAAGGGCCAGTGTTGTCAATGAGCACCGCCCCTTGTGCTATCAGGCGTCGATTTTAGGAAAATCGTTGCGCCGCTTGAACCACCGATAACGTGTGGGTCGGAAGAAGAAAACGGAGGCCCCAGCGGAAGGAACGTGCGCATGCGCAGATGTAGCCTATCAGTTCCAGCCGGCGGTGCCAGATAGCGCGGCGATGCAGTTCGGACGTCGCTCCGGCGCTCCGTTTTACTTTGACGGCACCTGTACGTCCACGCCATCGCTCGAACTTGGCGCTCAAGAAGCGCAAGAATTTTCGTCTGCTATTCGAAACAAAAAGGAACCGGAAGTGGCGCTCTCTCGCACGAAACGTGCCATCGTAGTCAGACTCCGCGCATGTGCCGCGCCGGCGGCCCACCGACGCGCGCCGCGGGGGCCGCCAGGGCCGCCGGAGTATAAAGTGGGCGAATTTTTGACGCACGCGGCGTGACTGACGTGACGAAGCCCACTTCGGCCAGCGTTCACTTGCGCGCGCGTTACGTCCGAGTATAACAGCCTTCAGGGTCGATATAGAATGGGAGCAAACAAAAAGCAAATTAAGCCACGGAGTGACCCGCTCAGTCACCGTGAGGACTCAAGTTTTTAATTTTATTTATTCAGTTACCTACAGCGCCCTTGCTAGGGCATTATTGTAGGGGGAAGACAGTACAAGGTATACACAAATGCATAGTACATAATAAACAGGCTGCGTGACCCGGGAACATTGACAATGACAGCAACAGCAAAATATGTAGATGATAACACCACAGGAACCTTACCACAGACACACCAAGAAAAAGATGATAAGATATTGAAAGCAAAACAGAGATAACAGAGATCACCACTAATCCCTGCCAAAATTAGAATGTCATACTGAAAGCTTTTTTTTGTTTTCAAAAGGACGTTTTTAGGAGGATTCGGCGTCGTGTGCCCAGCAACAGAAATACAAATTTTGTTTTTGTAGTGGACAACGACGGTGACAGCCGCGCTCAGTCCTTCCAAAATATGTATGGACACTGAAAACGTTCTAAAGAGCAGCGCCTTTAGGAAGAACATGAGGCATGGAAAGACAGACCATGACTGCTTTTGCATTGCTGAAGTCATCCTGTGGCCGCCCTATAGAATATTGGCCAGTGGACATTCTATGGACGATGTAAGGTCATCCTATACCTTCTTTATACCCTATATAGAGTCAATACGGACTCTATAGGGTAGCTACAGAGTATCGTTATGGTGTCCATAGGGTGCCTGCGGAGAACCCATACAAGGTCTACAGGGAGTCCCTGCGTGGTCCACAGAGAAGCCATATAGGGTCTACACAGGTTCCTCATGGGGTCTGAAAATAACCATACCAGTCATACGGGGTCCGCAGGGAAGCCATACAGGGTACACACAAGGTCCTTATGGGGTCTCTAAAGAAGCCATACAGGTCTGCGCGGAGTGCATACGGGGTCCGAGAGAAGCCACTCAGTCTGCAGGCGTATGGCTAGGGGTTCGCAGAGACCAAAGTTACTGGAACAACTCAGTTGGGAAACAGCCATAAAGCCTGCTCTGAAGAAGTGGTACCAATCCGTATATTCGAGAACCGAACTAATAGCGATCGCGGCACCGCCATTTCTCTCGCAGCGGCCAATCGGGGTACTGAGCGGTTGCGTATATTGGTTCGGGAGTGTCGCATGCGGTAGTGTCCGCTTCGACAATTGTGTTTTGGCTTTGATCGGCCAGTTTGGCGCAGAAGCATATACATTCGAAGGGGTCTCACGGATGGCAACCCCCGACTCTCAAGAGGACGAGCCGCAAATTACTAGCAATCTGAGGACGCACGCAGGTCGGCACGCGTTACCTAAAACCACGCGTGAAACATGGTTGTATAAAAACAATAGTAATTGTGCTATAAAACCTTGCAAACTAAAGATTTTAGAAAACATCACACGTCGGTCATTCTGTACTAATCTCCAAAAAAAGTTCCTAAAAAGAGTTTTTTTCCTTTGATTTCACCCAAAAACTTTCTAAAACGCATGGTGAGCACAGTAAAATAAGAAATATTGAGCCGCCATCTTGGCACCTCGAGACTGGGAGTTTCGGAGTTCTGGGAACATTGAGTGACCCTAGCATTTGCCATACAATTCAAATTTCATGTTTCAACACCTTGTTAAAGGGTGGCACTGTAATCGTATTTAGAATGAGATAACATATAACAGAATAAGAAAACAACACGTAAGAATGATTTCGGTACTTACTGAACACCCACCTCCACATTAAATATGCCCTGAAGTTGGACATCATCAACGTAACATATTCATGACCGGCGCTTAGTTAACAAGTCTTTAACTCGGACACCTCCCCTAGACCCAACGAAAGCACCTACCCGGCATCACTTTATTAATCTACCAATCTATAGCTCACAACATAGAGAAGCACTAGGATGTCCATAGACTCACAGGGGCCACAGCGTGGCAACATGAAGCTATGAAAAACGCTTTTATGTCGGGATATATCTTTATCATTGTTATGGCCGTCCTTTGGCAAAGCGGTGGTCCATAAATGGTCCATGAACTGTCTTGAGGAAGCCATAGGATGGACATAGGGGTAATATAAAGGCACTAGTATGAACATAGGACGTCCATACCTAATTTTGTAAAAGAGTAGAAAGGTTTCCGAGCATCTGGCCTTCGTTGTGACGGTAGCAGCGGTAGAAAAACACCTGTATGTAGCGGCTGAGCCTTACGGTTATGTTTTGGAGGTTTAGCTCAGGTTAAAGACGTCATCTAGCGTTTCAAGCTTGAGCTGGATGTCCAAGGTATCGTGAAGCCGAAAAGACGCGGCACTATGACGCTGCAGAAAAAATTTAAAGCGAAGTATGAGTGAAAAAAAGAAAATTAAGTCATCAAAAAGGTAGCAAAACCAACAGACTGGTCAACCTACGTGATTGCAGCTGTGAAAATAGTCAAAATACAGTTATCTTTAGATGGTCACACCTGAACAAAGTTATGTTGAGAGAATACTACCCAATTTAAACATTAGAAGATGTCGCGCCAAATCTGAGTGGGGTGAAGCATTCTGAATGTTAGACGTTGCCTTTTGTTACTGGCAGATACCATTTGAAGATCAAAGCCCAAGCGTTTGTAGCATGAGTTTCCAAAATGCCATTTGGGATCTCACCTTAGCCAGACTCAGATAGTCATTTATCTATTTTTTCAAGGTCTAGGGGGGTGTCTGTTGAGATGAATTCTATTATATTATGCGGACAAAGCAAACAAGAGCACGACAAACATTTAAAACAGGTGCCGGAAAGATGTCGAAGATACAATTTAAAGTTGAACACAGGAAGAGTGCAAGACATCCTGTTCATCAAGGGGCAAAAATGGCGTAAACTCGAAGCCTTCCTCGGCGTGGAGAACTTTGTGCAGCGGTTCGTTTCGAATGTGTCGACAATAACCGACCCGTTGAGAGAGTTGCTAAAGAAAGAAATTGCCTGGGTGTGAGATGAACAGCAGCAATCAAGATTTAAAACTTTGTGCGAAGTCCTCTTAAAACTCCAGTGCTCAGAAAATCAGCAGAAGTACGCGCAATTTAAAAACAAAGGAAGTGTGTTTACCAATATTCACGAATGAACAAATCATTTCACTACATTTTTGGCCAGCCCGATGAGACCGTCGAATCTGACCACAAGACGTTAGAAATTATATTAAAGGAATGAAGAAACCACAGGGGTAATTATGTATGACGTTGCACGCACAGGCATGTTAGGGCGAAACTGAACTGGTGCATAGGTCACGTGACGTAAATGTTCCGCTAAATTTTGTCTGGACACTAAATCGGTGCATGGGTAACATGCATCACTTCAAGTGACATCAATGTTCCAGTCATATTTAAAGGGCGAATCGAAGTGGTTTATAGGTCAAGTGACGTCAATTCTACCGCCAAATTTAGCGGAGAAAGTGGATTGGTGCCTATGTCACTGAGTGTAAAACTTCTGCTAAACTTAGCGGGGAACCTGAAAGCACGACTAGGAATTGCCCGTATAGATGAAAATCACCAGATGTAGCCTAATAATGCTATCACATTAAAAAAAACGCTGTTCCAGCGAACGCCCCAAGCACAGCGCATGAGGCAGAACTTGCAGAAGTATGCAATCGTGGTCATTGAAGCCTGGAAAAGAAACGTTTATGGAGGATGCCATGTTTATATTTTCAAATGTCTCACCTTTCCAAAAGAAATTTAACATTTTGACATAAACGTGTTCGGATACCTACCTTTTTCATGCAAACGTCTAACGGCGTGTTGCAAGAAACCAATCAAGACTCGAACATGACCATGCTACGGGACTAGGCCACGAGCTTGGTCTGTAACCGAGCGCGAGGTTGCGGCGGGTAGCCGGGCCTTCTGGAACTAGCGCGATCAAATCCACGTCCAGGACGGACTCGACCTTCCCCTATAAAAATGGTTAACGCCACTTGAAAGACATATTATTGCTAAATGGCAATAGGTATCTACAAGTAGTTAATCAGCAGGTTACAGATATTAATCGTCATTGAGGCGTCATCCTGTTGACCCGGATGGCCATTTCGCCACCGTCAAACTTTTTCCCATTCTATTGGTTATTGTTGGTGTATTGCCAGTGTATCTACATGTTAATACTAATTGGCTATAGGAGGCAATCAAAATATTATAAATTTCATATTATATTGATTGCCTCCAATAGCTAATTAGCATTGGCGTGTAAATACACTGGCGACCGACAATGACCACTAGAACGGCAAAAGGTTGACGGTGACGAAATGGCTATCTCGGTCAACTGGATGACGTCTCAATGCCGATTAACATCTGTAGACTGCTGATTGACTGCTTATAGGCAGTTATTGCCATTTGGCAATAATACAAAATGACGTTAACCATTTTCATAAGGGCGTAATTATCATACAGACGTCATTTGATCGACCTTCGTGACGCGTTAGCTACTGTCAAACCCTTGTCAACTTTCAGCCGGCCAGCCGAAAAACTGCAATAATGGTTTACATGGCCTACCATTGATTTCATGGCCTGATGGACATAGTGCCGGCTTGCAATATGGAATGAAAACAAAGATCGAAGAACAATTTAAAGAACCAAAATATATTTATCACAATGTCACTAAAATGACTAGTCTTTTATTTCTTCAAAAGACTGAGTTATTCGGCCAAATGTAAACGATGAGTGAAAAAAATGACCTTTCCTGGCTTCCTGACATGTCTGTAAGGTGTGAGCTGAAAGTAGAAAAACATTATAAATTAAGTGGGCATATAACCAGCAATATTCTTGCAGCACATTCGATAATGTGCGCAGAAGAACCTTGCTCGCATGTTTTCTAGGATGTTATGTCCACGGACACCGGTCCTATCGAACATCCAAAAATGTTTGAATTACAGGCTTCATGAATCTCCTTCCAGGTTCTTATGCCCAAAAGCTGCCACCCAAGGTGGCCGGTATTACTACTAGGAACACATACCCTGTTCGTTTTGCTTTACTCCCTTTATTTCACCTCCTTGCCTCTCTGCATTGTGTTTCTTGCTTGGTCATGTATGACACTAAGAGATTCATGCTCTCACGACACCCCATTTTTTTGCCATCTCCATGCCACCATGTTCAAGCAGTGCTGATTGCATCAAGCTCCACTGCTTTGATCTGGCATGCAGGGGGCAGTGATTTGTTTGAGGCAGCTGGGGTTTAGCTCGATGAGCTCAGAATTTTTGTATCCTTATATTTCAATATTTTTTTAACCGCAACTATAGACAACGCACCATTGCGATGGCGCGGCTGTCGGCACAGCACACGTGCAGACATGTCTGCTCACACGAATCTGGTTCCTGCGCATGCAGATCCCATAGCTTCTGTGGGCAAATGCAAGCTTGTTTTAAACAGCGCGTTACTTATAGTTCAACCACAATTTTAAGAAGCGCTGAAAAAATGTCAATGTATAAAATAAGGCAATCTTTTTTCAGCCATAAAAGCTAAGGTGAAATAAACAGAGGATATAGCTTCCTGAAACATCTATAGCTATTCCAAGGGCATCATCAGTTGTTACATCTTCCTTCATGTCATGATTCTTTCTTGCGACAGCATAAAGATGCAGCAGCAGGGTTCTACTGTATTTCACACAATGTTTGAACGTGCAATAGCTTTAACTTCCACAACACATCAGTCTAACATAGGTTGTCAAAATCTGAACTCCACAATAAAGCAATAAGTATGAATACAATACTAATCCTTGGAAAAGGGGTACAAGCGGGACAAAGGACAAACAGGAATCTCCTTTGTCCCCCTTGTTCCCCATCTCCAGGGAATATTATCGTCATTCTTGTCTTGAATAAAATGATCTACTGGGCGTCTCTTAAGAGGCGGAAGCAGCTTACCTGAAAGAGCACAGTGCCCCCGGGACAGAAATTGAGAGAGGCTGTCTATGTCTTGCTTCCCCACATTGCCGTACTCCGTGAAGGTGTGAGCTGAAAGAGCCAGTGAGAATTGCAATTTAAAGTTATAATAGCCCCTAGAAAGGTACACTCAAGTATTGGTACCCTTTTCCTCATTGTCCACTGCTGTCAAAACGGTCATTCATCCATTTGGATGGTAAATTCGTTCACGTGCATGCAGCTTATGGGCACTGCCATGTTGTTATTACGTCATTACTTGAATTTAATGTGAATATTCACTTCACATTAGAAAAATATTTATGTATTACTTTTGATAAAATCTTTCGATGCATGGCAATTTTAACAGCAGCTTGGGGGGCGTACTCATAGATGCACCACTCTTCGGTCGGTTTGGGGAGTGCGTCTTTAAACGCTCACTCTTTTTATCGTACGGGTGGAAGCACCATCTATTCCCTAACATCGGAAATAATTTTATTTTAGAAATTAAAGCTGTGACGGCAGCAAAGAAAAGTTTCGTATAAAAAAAATATAGACAAAATAGGGGCAAAAAGAGTCCCAATATTTTTTGGTCATGGATTTTCAGTCAAGGGGCTAAGAAATAGATTGATCTTGTGTGTTAAAATGTTTTTCAAAGCGAAAACATGCCAGGACTATGTTATGAAGTGTAAAGCTGTTTTTAGTGTGGTCATAACGAGGAGGCGTAGCCTTTGTCATTTGCCCAATAATGCTCAACAAACACCAAACTAAAACAAACATTTGCGCAAACCAAGAGCCATTACTACATGCAGTGCAAGTTTTGAGCGTAAACATTGCGGCAGAGGCCTGCCTGGTCGGGAAAATCTTAAAAATTCAAAAATATCCGTCCACACACCCGCATCTGTGTTCCCTACATAAAGGGGACTAGCGAAGTGCTGTCATGTACGCTGGCATAAGAAAGTATTTAGGTGTCCCACAAACCGGTATCAACACTTGGACGTATGGTGCTGCGAATGAAAGGTTGTCCCTCTAAACAAAGAGTGCAGGGCATTGTATAGGGTGGCTAAAGTCGCCAGGCTCGATCTAAAATGGACCGTAAAAATCGACGCCTGCCCGTAGCCCCTCAAACTTTTCGTCAAAGGTGTATTTCATAGGTCGGTTTTTTCTTGTAGAATTACAAAGCGTAGTTCTCTTTCTGTAAAAAATAAGGCCAAGAAACTTGCCTGGGTCAACGGCGGGAGGCGACGCAGACGACCAAGTCAAGGTGCGGGGTGTGTTTGACACTCCTATTGATAGATGGCGCTACCTCCTTGTTTCCGTCAGAGTTCTGGTTTCGGTTTGCTTTCAATGAAATATCGAAAGTGCCCGCGTCGACCGTGGTTTATTGACACCAACATAATCGGTTTTGTAATCTACCTTTGGCGTGAAAATAAATGCAGACAATGATAGAAAAACTTCAAGTAACAAAAATAAAAGAAAACGCGGTTGCATAACGACAACGCTGACGGCGCTCTTGCTGCCGGCGGATTTCGTCTGCGTGTCGTCTGCTTTCTTGCGCTGGTCGGTTGCATCCTTGGACGCTGCTTCCGAGACCTTTTTTTTGTTTTGTTTTGCCGCGGTTGGTGGAGAGACAGCCACCATGCGTCACTTTGGATGCTATTTACACCGCATGTACTTTTGAGACACGGGAGGCTGCCAAAGCAAGCTCCAGATAAACAGCAATTAATGGCTCTGAAAAGAGGCTGTCAGTAGGAGCCCGCGGTTTTCGCGGTTGTCAAAGCCGCTGGTCTTATGTGCAAAATGGATAGATATGTGATCTTCAGTTCTCGTTGTCTTCAGTCCACATGTCCACCTCGAACTTGGAGGCACTTGTGCAGTCTTCGCTCATAATCCCTGAAGGCTGCCTCCCGCATGTTGTCCGTGATCGCATCGAAGGCGGATATAATCCGCTCTTTTAGTTCCGTCATCGAGCGTACGCGAACTGCGTAGACCTGGGCTTTCACAAAACCCCAAACAAAAAAATCACAAATTGTCAGGTCAGGGGACCGTGGGGGCCAGGGCATTGTCGGTGACCCTCGACCCATCCAGTTGCCGGGAAAGGTTCTGTCAAGCCAGTCTCTCACTGCGGTGGCGTAATGCGGTGGTGCTCCGTCTTGCTTGAAGATGCACACCTCCCTTTGCATGTGCGAAGCTTCCAGCTCCGGCAAGACGTCCTGTTCGAGCATGCGAAGGTAGGCGTCGCCGGTGACCGTGCCCTCAAAAAAGAATGGACCGACAACGCCTTCCCTCCAAAGTCCACACCATACTACGACCTTTGGTGACTGGATAGCCTCTTCAATGATCCAGTGGGGGTTCGTCTCGGACCAGCAGCGGGTGTTTTGCTTGTTCACGTGCCCATCCAGATGAAAAATAGCTTCGTCCGTGAAAAGCAGAAACGGAAGGTGGTTCCTGTTTGTGGAGATGCGCCCAAGTTCGTCCACGCAGAACTGCTTTCGCCGTTCATAGTCATCTGGCTGCAGCTCGAACAGAACCTGTGGCTTGTACGGATACATTTGTCGGCGGATCACCATCCAGACGAAACTTTTACTGATGCCAAGTTGTCTTGCGACTTGCCGCACGGACAGGCGTGGGTTCAATGCAAATGCCGCAAGCACGGCGTGTCGTTTGTTCTGCTGTGGCGACCTCTCTTCAAGTACTCGCAGCCTGGTCTGCACAGTGTTTTCCGTGTTGAATCGGTGCACCCAGCGCAGGACAGTCCGACGGGTGGGCGGACGCCTGCGAAAAGTGGCTCGAAACTTCGATCTCACTTGCCTCATACTCCTGGTTTCTGTAAACCAAAGGACTACTTTTGCCCTCTCTTCGACGGTCAGGTGACGCATTGTGGCTGTTTTCTCCCCAACCACGACAGAAAAGGTCTCGGAAGCAGCGTCCAAGGATGCAACCGACCAGCGAAAGAAAGCAGACGACACGCAGACGAAATCCGCCGGCAGCAAGAGCGCCGTCAGCGTTGTCGTTATGCAACCGCGTTTTCTTTTATTTTTGTTACTTGAAGTTTTTCTATCATTGTCTGCATTTATTTTCACGCCAAAGGTAGATTACAAAACCGATTATGTTGGTGTCAATAAACCACGGTCGACGCGGGCACTTTCGATATTTCATTGAAAGCAAACCGAAACCAGAACTCTGACGGAAACAAGGAGGTAGCGCCATCTATCAATAGGAGTGTCAAACACACCCCGCACCTTGACTTGGTCGTCTGCGTCGCCTCCCGCCGTTGACCCAGGCAAGTTTCTTGGCCTTATTTTTTACAGAAAGAGAACTACGCTTTGTAATTCTACAAGAAAAAACCGACCTATGAAATACACCTTTGACGAAAAGTTTGAGGGGCTACGGGCAGGCGTCGATTTTTACGGTCCATTTTAGATCGAGCCTGGCGACTTTAGCCACCCTATATATTCAATTCCATGCCACTTACATTGGCGAAACAAAGAACTTCCCAGAAAGAATTCAACAAACACAAAAACAATGTCTGCGAATTCGACCACGAGCACAGCGCTGTTGCAGAGCACTGTGAGGGCAATGACCATTGCATCGACTTCGCAAACACCCTCATAAATGTTGAAACAAACTTCTGCCAGCAGCTTTTTCTAGTCATGGCATATCCAAACCACATCCGGAAACATCAATAGGTCCACTGGAACATTGCATCATGCTACGTGAACGGACTAAGCCACCTAACAAAGTGAAATAAAAGAAACCATCATCGTAGAAGAAAACGAAGCTGCTGTCCCCTATCTGGAAACAGTCACCCCTGAAGAAAAAAACAAGTTGTTTTGAAACGTTGGAACCTTGTTGCAGGATTTGGTTGGTGAAATTTTTAAAATTCCTATGTATGAGTTTTACATTTGTTGGAGTCATCATTCACTTTTTTACTGTATTTACCCGCATAATGAACACACTTCTTCATTCTGAAATTGACATATATTTGAGGGGTGCGTTAATTATGCATTGTAAATATTTGCATTTACACACTTCACAAAGATGTCATTCTAGGTGCCAGTCTGACACGGCAAAGTACTGTGGCATGTCTTCACTGACGGAGGCGAACCCACGGCTGGTCGTGGGCGCGCTACAATTACCATGTTCTATAATTTGAAAACCCTTTTTAGGGTGCTTTCGATGTGCCGTCTGTCAAAGGAGAAGCGCCCTCCTAGTAAAAAAAATCTTGCATGTGTGAGAAATTTATGTCCAATAAACGCATATGAACAAATAAGATAATACAAAAACCCTATAAGAACATATAGGAACAATGCAGGAAATATATAAGACTACATAAAAAGTTATAAGAAACTGAAAAGAAGCTTCTTATAACTTCTAATATAATTTTAATTTGTTCTTATATGTTTTTATAAGGTTCTATCACGTTCTTATATGATCTCATTGGATCATATGCGTTTGTTGGATATGAAAGTTTTTTATACACATAGGATTTCTTTACTAGGGAAGCTCACTCAGCATAGAGAGCGACGCGACCGTCCTTAGACCTAACCACTTTCACGATTTCACTGTCCGAAAGCGCACCACAGATGACCACGTGTTTGTCGACATCAACACATTCGTTGGGCGAAACATGTCCGGGGCTGGGCAATTCCTCCACCCCAGCCATGCTACGTGTACGCGCCGCTCGGTTTCACTGTTGATCACTTCCGCAACTACACACTTGCAGCCATGAGAGCGTGTACTCCTATGCTTGGCCTGGCTTGACGTGGCCTGGCCGCTTGGCGGCGAAAGAAAATTGGTTTGGTGACTAGCCGAGTTGAACGCAGTTTGGGAATCATGGAGCGAGCAGACACGGTAAATAAAAACATGATGAAAACTTCTCAGGTGATCCTCAAGCTTCGAGTAATGTAACCTATTTGAAGCTTGAGTAATTCACATTCACCTCTAAGCTGACTGCGGCGGTAACTACGCACCCACCGGCTCAATCAACCACCTCCCTCTCATTACCTGACCCCGCCTTCTGCACATGGCTATTTGCGGGAGTGCAACACATGGCGAAAGATAGACATATGACTGGTCCAACGAGCATGTAGCTTCTACCACGCTATCAGCTGGTCATTAAACAGAGTACAGTGATGCAGCACAAACAAATTTGTGCTATTTCAGGATGTCTAAAGGAGAAAACACCCTCAAACATCCTAAAACTATAGAGAGTTTCCTGCAAAGCTACTCGATTTGATTGGCCAGGCAGTAAATAAAAGATTCACTCACCAAAGCACTGTGTCGCCTGTGATAAGGTTGAAACTCCGTTCAGTAATTGGGAAACAACCAAAAATCCATAGGAATTTAATACTGGATCCTGAAACAGAAAACAGAACAGTAAAATGCATGTATTAACACAATATACAAACTGCCTCAGCTAGTGACACTTAAAGGGGTACTCCACCGATTTTTTGAGCTACCTCAACTAACCATATTTTCTGACTCCCCGGCCTTTAGCCTTTCCAATATGCTACTTAGCATCGCGAAATTCATAATAGGAATTGTGAAATTGGCAAATGAAAATCGTGCAAAAACCAATATTCAAATATTCGCGCACTTTTCAGTGCCGTGACGTCAGTGGCAGGCAGGCTTGCCAGTCGAGCAAGTAGTCTAAAAATAGAATATACCAATCATTTGTTCTGTGCTGGAGCGCGGATACGGGAGCGAGCTTCCAGGGCACTCATTTGACACCAAGAAAATTCTTCAAATCCGTTGGGAACAACTTCTGTAGTCCAAAAAGTTAACCCCTGCCTTCCGCTGACGTCACTTTGTCGTTGCTGCCAGTAGAGACTTTCAGTTTGAAAAACATAGTGAAGACCAAAACTGTAAATTCAATAACTTCGCGAAAAAACAATATTTTCACATAATATTTGGGATACTATTTTAGCAATGTTTGTTGGTTAGTTTAGCAAAATTTCAAGCAAATCGGAGACAATGAAAAAAACCGGGGGAGTACCCCTTTAAAACTAGCTACAGTTCTTTCGGCACCGTCTTTCAATTACAGATAATTGTGCGTGAGGACGCGCTATGATTATTTTTTTGGCCCTGTAAACCTCTCCCAACTTGCAAACTTTATAAAATCTGCCACTGCTCCATTATCAAGTTCTAGAATAAGTGACAAGTTAAAATGTCAATGGTGGAGACCAACAGGCCTTAAGCACCTGCTTCAAGCCCTTCGGCTGTCGAGCAAGCACTATGTCAATCGCTCCGAAACGTAGGCTTCGTGAAGAAAGATTGAAGTGTGCGGCTGATTCAGTAGAACTACATCGAATGCATCAACCATTGTTAGCCGATTCACTATGCGACTCATCGTGACGACGAGAATTGGACTTGGCCAGGGCAACATGTTTTACAGAGAAATGTTTACTGATTTGACGGACGGTGTCATTTTATTAAGCAGCCATATTTATTTGCTCTGAAAGAAGCAGATGAAGAGCAGTAAAGAGGAGCAAAATACAAATAGTGCTATGGAGAACGGCAAGTCGAAGAAGTGATAGGACAAGCGCTACTTGTGGTTCTTGAAATTGTCCTCGTACTGTCATTTGTGTATTACTATTGTTTAAGCAACTTGTCAAGCAGTTCAATTTAGTAACAGTGAAGCGGTTTGTCAGTGGCACTGTCACGCAAGCAGGGAACATGCAGACAACAAATAACTTTTATAGTGATGACCACAACAGTTTCATGCAATCTCACAAAAATCGCCCCCCCCCCCACCAAGACAAAAAAAAAAAAAAGCTTATCCTGCACTTATGTTGCAGAATGTATGCATCATCTGGCGGCACAGTCTGGAGGGTCACACTGCAGTTCTCTTCGTGCGTTACACTCCCAGTTTCAATGCGGTGACCAATAAATGTTTTAACGATGCAAAAAAAATAAAGACATTGCTCTGAATATTTTGTTGTTGCCCTTATTTAACTCATCAAAACAAATTGCACGTTAATTGGACCTCATGATAAACGTGACACGCCGACCTATTAAGGATAACAGCAATCCAGTCCTTGTCAAATTAACTGAGGGCAACAAAGAAAGAAACAATGAGGTCATGCAATAATTGTATCAGGGAGTAGCAACAGTTCCAGGAAGATATTCTTCAGTTTTTGCAGTATCATTGATTTTCTCATTAGGCAAGTGTTATCAGCTTTGACCATTGCTCATGCATTACATTTTAGAGTGAAGCACACTGTATGATGGCGTGTTTACTCCGTGACATGCCAACCTTTTGTTGTGTTCCAAATTATCCCGAATAATACAAAAAAGTTGCAAATAAAAGAAGCAGTTAGATCAATACGTCATACAAATCTATGTGAAACGAGCAGTCTAGATCAGTGCGTACAAGGTGACTCCATGTGGGGCTGTATAGGAGGTTTACAACCACCCCGATAGCTCGTTAAACCAAACCCAATTATCCTCTGCTAAATGTGTGAGCTGCATGGTCTTGGAAGACACTTCAAATTCCTTACTTACTTTGCGTATAAGTCCTAGAATTGTACTCACATTGCTTGCGTTTGCTTTGGCATCCAACCCCCCCCCCCCCTATTTTCTCCCACACTAAGTGCAAGAAACATTGCTCTTATTCTGCATGTGGCTGATTATTAAAAGCCTTTTGGCTTTTTAATCTAAGTAAATGCACATGCTGAAAAGGAGCTTATTGCCTAATCAGGTCTACGAGAAAATTTTGAAGTGCGGGATATATGCAGCTTGCTAGACCCATGGCGGACAATATTTACGCTCCAAATCAAAGCAGCATCAAATGTATCGGCCATGAACCCATGACAACTTCAGATGAGCCTAATGACAAAATGCATAAAGTATAAGACAATTACAGAACAACCCGAAATTAGGACCCAGAAAGTTGAACAACAAGCTTACGTGAACACTCTTACAAAAAGAGATCTAGAATGCCAAAGAATCAATGGAAATAAAAGTAGGAAGACTTCACTGATCCTTTCTGAAGTCCCTATCTTGGTATCGATAGCATGCATCGATGCTTTCAATCATGCTTTGAGGTGTGGCCACAAAACACACTTGAGTGAAGCTCCCAATCATTATGGTCTTAGGTTCCCTTACAGAAATGTCATATATGACCCAGATATATTTTGTATAGGGCCGTATATGGGGCATATAAGTAGACATACAAGGCTATATACCATACAAGGGCTGTAATCAGGGCCAATATGGTAAGGTGACACCATATATGGAGAAATATATTCCCAGATAAAGTCATATATGGTGCCAGGGGCTGTCATATATAACAATATAGGATGCCTGATACTCCTGTATATGGCACTACATGGTACTAGTTAACATGTAGATGCAGGTACTACACCGCGTTTGTCGGTATCGGGACTACGACGGCCGGCCGATGGTAACAGGATGGCTGCGCCCGGCAATAAGCACCGGTGAGCTACCGGCCCCGCCAGCGTCGGGGTTTGTCTTGCTCACTGTCCAGTTGAGCCGTAGGAGTTGCAGTGACTGGGCGGCATCGGGTTTTTGCTGCTTTTGCTGGCCAGTCTTTCCATGGAGGTTCCAGTAACTGGCCGGCATCGGTATTTTGCTGTCTTTTATGGCCAGTATTTACATGAAAGCTCAATGACTCGCCGGCATGGGCGCTTTGCTGTTCGCAGGCTGGCGAGCCCCGGAAAGTTCCGTTTACTGACCGGCATCGTTTTATTTCTTTTTGCCTTTTTCACTATGCAGTTAATTCATTGAGATTCCGACGAACTGCGGTACTTCATGACTAGCGAGTGGAAATATTTGCGTTGATCAATCCTTCGTGAATGACTGCCGACGCTGGCGTATTTGATCCCACCATGGCAAGGCTGACGTGTTTTATCACGAAAACGCGAGAAAAAAACAATGCAGTGAGAAAAATTTGCAGTCCAGGATTTGAGAATCTGACCCCCTAAGCCACGAAAAATAAATTTTACAACGCCGAACTATACTTTTTTTAGGAAGTTAGTTTTATTTCATTAACTATACTTAAGGTCCGGCGGAATGCGCACGTGTTTGGCTCTGATAAAAACTGAAAACGGTACAGCGGAGCCTCGATCGAAGAAAAACAACACTTGGCATGTTTGAGCACGCACTTTGATTTACAGAAAAAAATATTACTTTCCAGAAACTACAAAAGTAAGAATCTGTTTATTGCGTATGACGCTACGAGAGGTACATAACTCTCCTGAGAGATCATTTTATTGGTGATTTTAATGGAGTGTGAAAATATGCTATTTCAGGCAGGAATCGACTGCTTTCTGTGGTAGTTACGATCATCTAACAGAAATATTTCGAATGTTCACATAGCCAAATGATATCTGCCTCTGTAATCGCTTATGTTATACGATATACAGTACCTGAAAAACGCGAATAAAAAACTTTTTTTTTACTCAACAAAGAGAAACACCAATGCGTTGTGGATGTTCACACTGCCGGGTTTGAGAATGTGACCCCTTGACGCTACGAAAAATAAATGTTACAACGCCCAACGATACCATTTCTGCAAGCTAGTTTAATTATCCGCGCTGTACTTTAATATCAGGAATAAAAGCGTGTTTAGGCCTACTACATAAGTAAAACTGCGGAGTGCAACCTGTATAAGTGATAACCAGGCGGCACGCGGGGGATAGCACTGATCTACCGGAACAAAATTAAATACTACTTTCAGGAAATCAGAAAATTAAGAGATGTGCTTAATACGTAGCACGCTATGAGCTCAACTAAATTAGTGCCTTTAAACGACGGTATTTTTTCTTTTAATAGTAAGTGAAGATGACCGCTTTCATGACAAACTTAGGCTTCATCACTGTGGCAGGTACCAGTTACATATTTTCCCATTTTGCTGTCAATGTGCTCATTATTATTATTTCTTCGTTGAAAGAGCTTGCGCTGTTTGCTTACTACACTGACCCACCTATTAGAACGGGGGGCGCGAATCATCCCGGCAAAACAAGAGGGCCACTATTTCTGAATAGCATAAATTCATGAACAAAAGGTAAGGGAACAAACGAGCTGGTGGTGGTTAAATATTTCGAAAGAACTTTGAGACTGGGAAATTAAGGGACGGACAAACACAGAGCCTCTTTTTGCGTTGCGTCTACCGTGATTCGAATTAACGACCAGACGCTCAGTAAGACGGGGCTTCAACAAACTAGGCTAGCGTCGCCCGGATGACCATTGCTCCTTTCATAGAAGACTGCATGTCTGCTGAATTCGTTTTGAAGCATTGGACACTTGGTTTCGTATTTGTTACTTTCTAACGTGTTCAGGACTTGTACATAATATTGTGACGATATTAACATGCGCAATAATATATTATTGGTGTGTCTTTTATGATTTTTATAATGCGGTTTGTTGAACGTTTTATTTTAAACGTGTTGACAATACGAATACAATCTCAGCGAATCATCAGCCTCTGTTTCGCACGTTTTGCCGGCCGTGTTCGTTTGAATGCTTGTGTTTAGGAATCACGACCGCCTAATGGTCCGATTTCCTGATTAGTGGTGATGCGTGGAGTTCGCCTTAGTTTCAAATGTCGCGGAAAAAGACGGAAGCGACTGTGACACGTGGAACTACGTCAAATCTGCTCAACAGCCAAGATCAAGGCACGGGATCCGAATTAAGTTCGTTTCTTTGTTCGTTGGGGCTAGATTATTTCCTGCGTTCAAAAGGCTTGTTATTGTCTGTAGATCGCTTGCTTTTACCAGTATTACTAATTGTGCGCGAATGGTGTTATGCGAGGCTGTTTTTCTTTTTTCTCGATGCAGAGGCTGTGTACTCGCTCAAGGTCCATCAGTAGCGGCGGAACTCTTGGGGCGCGTTGGCGGCGGCCGCGACGGGGTGCGCAAAGGCGGAAAAGGAGGGGGGTGGGGGGGGGGGGGGTTAATTTCCTCCCTCCGCCGTATCGTTTAATGGTAACCTACAATGTCTGGAAGAGCGCGGTGCCCCTCCATCGCCGACGCAACTCTCCGTACTTGCGTGCGGAGAGCTGGACCTGACAAAAAGCAGCGATTGATTGATCGAGCAAGTGCGTTGCTTTCGCCGGCAAAATCGTCTTCAGACGACTTCATTTTCGCAATTGGTAATCAGAAAAGAATTTCCAAAAATTGGTGCCTCAACAAATTCACCCCATGGAGATTGATGCATAGCATACCATTTCCGATCGCAAAAATGTGTGCCCCCGAAATAATTTTTGACGCCGGCACTTATTCCTCGCGAAATGTCGAGCTCTAAAGATCATTTGCTGTACACGTGTTTCGTATGATCCAACGCACGTGCAACAAATTTCACACCTCCAAAGACACTCAGGCTGCTTTAAATCGTGGAGCATTTGTTTTCTGCCCTACTGGTGTTCTTTTTAGAGGCTATCAAGTATTAATTACAAGCTTCTAAGGAAATTTAGAAGCATGTCCTAAAATAAGGTACTGTCTCGCCGGTTTTTGGTATGTATATTTTGTTCAGTATAAGCATATAGTGTTAGACGTACCTGACCTCATCCCTGTTTTTTCATTTTGTACTGCCTTCAGCGAATGGTGTAAGTCGTAATTGTTTTTAGTTGTTGCATGATTGTAGTAAGGTGGTGAGCTGATACTAATTGAACACCTTGAAAAATAGTTTGCAAAAAGTCAAGGCGACAAGTAGATTGACACATAGACCTCATGTAAGCGCAGACTGAACTTGCATAAATCAGAGATGCGAGAAATAAAGAATGCGGAAGGAGCTCGAGCGCAGGCCCAACTGGAACGCGCTGATTTACCTGTTAGCAAGAGGAAACTAAAAAAAAAAAACATAATTCCCATGTCAGGTAAGGTAACAGATGGATGGCTAATACACGAAGACAGCTCAATCTCTCTCTAAAATCTATGATGGATTGTCACCTACCTATGCACTGTTTACACTGCTCGTGTATGTCATCCTTAGGAAAAACGTGAATTATTAGCAGATAGTATAAAAAAAAACGTACAAGAGAATTATTTTAGGCTTTATTATTCGTAGTATGGGCGACCAATGTGTCCGCACATCCGTCTGTTACCTAAGCTACCGAAGAAATCGTTTTTACAGTCTTTTGCATATGGGTGAAATAGCACATTCCACTTCGACCTGTTCAAACTTTTGCTAGAGCTCCTTCCGCATTATTTACTTTCTTTCTTTTCTGATTTATGTGTGTTGAGAGTCTGCACTCGTTTGAAGAGTATGTATTCCTCTTCTTTATTCCTCGTTTTTGTTTGTGTGCTATATTTCAAGATGTTCAATCAGAATGAACTCACCACCTTACTGTATGGGAAGGCTGTTGTTAGTTCTAGAGTGTCTGTAGAACAATGTACCTGACATCTTTGCCTCACGCCCCAGTTCCTGAAGCTCACGATCTCCGAGCACAGCCTTCCTAATTTCTCTTATCCTCTTCTTTATTTTCTTTTGTGTTCAATAGATCGAGTTGCAAATGTGCACCAGTCTGCGTCCTACGTGTTCCTGTCCTTTTGTCCTTGTCTTTTTGTGCACTTTTCTTCAAGTTGGTCCATAATATTTTTTTATCATACATTCTGATCTGTGTTTTCAACTTTATACTTACTGCAGTTTTTCCCAATTAGACGTTGTCATTCACTTTCGCCATCCTGATGTGAGTGACCTGAGACGACACAGAATGACAGCAGGACTCTGCTGAAGTCCTGGCTTCATGGAAGACTGCCAAGGCTGTTCATGGTAAGGTGCTTTATATATTGAGCAAAATAATAGCAACTTATCGCTGCTAGGATTGTTTTCAACACAGACAGTATTTATGGGCTCGCCTTTAGCAATTCTGATGCCACTCACGTGGAATGAAAGCCTGTGGGGGAATTGCGCATTTTATTTGTATGCAGAATTATGAGTTTACAACAGAAGTGCGTTGCGTTGCCTTGCGTTGCGGGATCAGTGGCCGACTGGGCTAGCGCACACCAGCTCGGAGCACGTGGAGCGAAAGTTTGCGCTGCAGAACCCAGAGATCCTGGGTTCAATCGCCACCCCGGCTCATTTCAATCTGGACGAACATTATACCGGCGTGCGGTCGTGTATCACTACTGCGTGGTGGAGGTTGAAGACCACAGGCTAGCAGTCATACTGCACTGGCTAAATTGCTCATCTACAGCGAGTAACTCATTGCAACTTTGAAATGGCTGACCAACTACACGCTGCATAAATATCCAGATAACCCCGACAGAAGTGCGTCACTACTTGCATCCAGCATTGCTATCTGTGTTGTATTTGTATTTTGTATTTGTTTATTTAGTGTTCCCAATATTGGCCGAAGCCTTCCCATTGGTGCACTTGTTAGTAGCAACACACCAACACGAACGAACGGCGAGAGTGGTGAACAGTGCCACTTTTGCCGCTCGCCGCCTCGCCCATTGGTTTTCGGAGAAAGTTTGCCGTATTGGTCTCTCTGGTATTTGGTCATATATCGCACATGGACACAACCAGGGCGCTGTACCTGCAATTCAACACTAGCGAGACCTGCGTGGATACACCCTGTAGGTGCTCGCACTTTGAGAATCATTTTAATGTTGGAGAAGTGATAGAACGGATGCTTGGGCGAGTTGGTGAACCGTATTTTACGGTGACAGCATAGAGAAACAATCGCACGCCAGATGCTGAGCAAAACGAGCAAACGCGCTGAACCTACAACTCTCGTGTATTCGACTGCTTCATTCTTCTCTTCGACGTCTGGATTGTCTTTCCAGAACGTGATAACGAGAAGAAATAGCACAAAATACAAGAAAAATAAAAAAAACGAAAAAAAACAAAAACGAAAAAAAAAAAAACTAAAATAGGAAGTTCTGAGAGTCGTCCGTCTCCCTCACTGCTATGCTTAAGATAGAAATTGGAGCTTTTTGGTCGACAGCACTATAGAAGGACCACTTACACACTTGTTCTTCAGATGCTCTGTTCTTTGCGCTTCCATTATTTCTCTTGTCAGTGGGTCTCGACTAGTAACTACTAGGAACAATTTTTGAAAATGTGCTACACAACATCAATCCAGACAGTGGGTTCCAAAATGTCCAGCGGCGACTCAGTGGGTGCTATAAAACTGCTCGTTTAAACGATTATTTAAACACCTGCCAGTCCAGTCTACATGAGTAGTGTGGTAAGTAGTATGTAGGCCAGACTGGCAGGTGTTTGCAGAATTTATGGGAGTCGAATACGCAAGAGTTATAAGTTCAGCGCGTGTGCTTGACTTTCTGAGTATCTGGTGTGCGATTATTTCCCTCCACTGTCACCGTAGAATATGCAAAAATGAATAATGACATTTACATATTTGCCGTGCCAAAGCCTGTCACATTTGGTTTGAACCCTGATCTCCACGAGATCATAGTACCATTGTTTCCGTTGTAATGGCACGGCAGACTCTATACTTGCTTTGCTCCAGTCTTTGTAAGGGGGACGCTGTAATCCGATCCTTCTCAATTATGATGTACTAGATAGCACCATATTAGCAGAGCCAGTCTTCAGTTTCTGTAGTTCCATCAAAATATATTTCAGTTTTTAAGTTATTTGTTATTTTGCATGTAAATTTACAAGCTTATCCAGATTAAAGGCAGCAAATATCTTGCCAGGAGTCATGGTACGTGTTTGAAGTATATTGCGTTAGCATAATCGACCCAACCTCTGATTTTAATTTGTCAGTGCCTCCTGCGAATTGTGCATGCTAGGATTGCTTTTGTTTGTTTCACATAATCTACAGCGCATTTTTCACCTTTCTACTCAGTGGAGCCCTCGCCGAAGAGAAGCTAGCTTCGACTAGGCCGAGGTTCAGGTCCATGGCAGCCTGCAAAGGTTGTTGATGGTAAGCTGCCTTATATACACAGCTGTGTAAGAGTAGCTTGTCCTGGGTGACAATTTAAAATGCATTTTTATGTTTTAGGAAGTGAAGTCTGCATGGGCATTTTTGCAATGCGAAACCTTACCAAGCCTGTTCTGAACTTTCCTCCTCTTGAGATTTCAATATAGCCGTTTGTGCTGCACACACACTGGCTACTTCGGCCAGGTAAAGACTTGATCCATATGGAAGGTAGACAGGTGAGTTTCAACTGCTCAGTGATGTCTGTGGTGACGCTCTCTCCTTATCAGACGACTTACCACCCTTGGTTCACAAGCCATTTGAAAAGGAGAGCAAGTCAGCTGCTGCAGGATCCTCCCAGTACTGGGCAGTCGACGATTGCTTGTTCACCTTCGTATAGATCACAACTGTACTTCAAGCTCGGCAAGTGTGACACTTGTCTGATTCAGCCTAGCAGTGGTGTGCTGAGAGGTATATGTAGAGCTAGTTGTCTTGTGTGCAGACAGTGGCTGTGCGGTGCAAAACTGACCCACTGGGAACATTAATGCAACCTTGTGTAGTCCCATTGATGTTATGATCATGATTACACGTTTTATGGCGCAAAAAATAAAAACGCGATGTAATCGGTTTTTTATACTTCCTGTGCGACCTTCAAGCTTGTCTTTGTACGTTCTTCGCAGTGAAATTCCCTTTATAAGCAAAATTTAGAGTATCCTTGAGCTATATGCTAAAATGAGTGAAAGCAGGAGTCCGGGCCGCATTCTCCCCTGTTTTGTATACTGTGCAAATGCAGACGGGCGCGCACTTTGGATGCTTTCAACTTAGAGGCCCCATATAAAGCACACGGCTTAATAAGCATAAACTATTGCGAAGTGTTCGCGGATTTGGCTTTTAAATTTCATGCACATAGGAAGCACAATGGTGGTGTAAAGTACGCCGAAATCGTAATGGTGCACTTTAAGGTTATACAGGGTATGTTCAGCAAAATATGGGCCAAATCGTTTGTGCCAAAACTATAGATCGCACACAAAAAAGTCTTGTGTTGTTTTGGTCCTGAGCCAGGGGCCTTTTTAGAAAAAAATATTACAAACCAATGTAGCTAATAATGTGTATGTGAGCTGATTATTGTGTTTTTTTTCTTTTAAATACAGCATAAACGGAGGGCATCTCCAAGGAGAAGGAGTAGATCCCCGCCCCTGCCCTTGTCGATTTGAATGAGCATCTTACCAGCATGCGGTCGTGCATCACTACTGCGCGGTGCGCGTTAAAGACCAGGCTAGCGGTTGTACCGCGCTGGCTAAATTGCTCATCTACAGCTGAGACACCAGACGCCCACTGAGGCAGTCTAACCTTCGACTGTACAAACACACTCACAATGTTTTGGGGGGAGGAGTGGGATTATGTAGAGAAGCCAGTGGTTCTTTCTATGGGTACGAATCTGTCCGAAGTAAGGTCAGAATTGAAAAAGCAGCACCAAATTCCACCTGGTCCTGAGCAACCACAATAATGAACACATAATTCAGGAGAATAGTAATACGAAGGACCATACGCAGGCAGCCACACTTTTTGAGTTCGCAATGACATTTGATTATGACCACAAATATTCCTGCTTTGCTCAAGCTCGCCCGGTTTACACACCATATCAGTGATCTTTAGCGCAGCAGGAATATTTTTTATTAGAATTAAACATCATTGTTAATTGAACAAATGTGGCTGTCTGTGTAAGTCCTTCGTGTTTTATTATTTTCACTTGTGTGTTTAGCATTTCTTTTTTTTTCTCATGATTTAGTCCTTCGTGTTGTTGTTTTCTATGTGTTCATTATTTTGTTCTTTCCTTTTATGAGGTTTTAGTTAAAGATATGATGCCCTTGTCGTCTTCTACTCCGGGAAACAGTGATGACCTCCTGGTGTTCAAGGAGCAGTAATGACCCTTTCATCTTGTATTGCTTCCGGCGAACAACGGCGCCTGTGCGTGTGTGTGTGCGACGTGTTAGTTACACGGGATGATTTGGGGACCGAACGGAAAAACAAGGCCAGCGATGAGCGACTGGTGGAGTTTGAACATAGAAGGACTTCAACGACGAGGTTAGCAAGCACGCCCTTGTCAAACCTGATGTGCTCAACCGGAGTGTTGAATCAGGATTGTGACTCTGTGAGTAGGAGTCAACGACTTTGGAACTTTCGTATAGTTTAAAGCTTAATTGTTGCCTTCCCTTTGTTTTATCTTAATAGGTGTGTGTGTTCTATTATTTTAGTCTATTTTAATGGGTGCCTATGTTATATTACAGTTTTGTTTCTTATCATTTTTTCTTGAACGGGGGAATTACTTGTTTAGAGTTTTGGCGATTTTATGTATAAAACTTTTTAGGAACCATAATCTCGGTCTGCTCCCTCGACAACCAATCCCGCCAAAGGGCTGTGACTTTCCGACGTCGAGTGATATGTTATAATGTTTCCTAACTAGGGATCGCCTGCATTCTATCTTTCTAGCATACATATTTGTCATTCTGACAAATTCCGAACCAGGCCAATAAAGGCTGGTCAGTGGCCTATTCTGTAGATATATCTACGTAAACACACGTTTGGCAGTGTGGGATAGCAGTAAAACGTATATTTTGTGGATATTCATAGAAATGCATTATGTGATCCCATATCTGGACCTGGAAAATATGGTACCTACCCCATGGCAATAATTTTCATGTTATCCTAGAAGGAGCATCACATGAAAATTGCTTTATATGGGGTGGGTACCCTATTTGCCAGGCCCAAACACGGGATCATATAAAGCAGTCTATATATCCTCTATAAGGAATCGGGCAGATATTGGTATATAAGAAATTGGGCAGATATCTGTATATAAGGAATTGGGCAGATATGACTATATCCATCCAGATACGGCCTGACTATGCACATCTGGCGATATCTGCCCAACTCCTTATATATCCATATCTGTATTTTTAATATAAGTCCAGATATGACATTTTTGTAAGGGTTGACAAAAGGCTTACTTCAAACAGCTTTTAGCAATAAAAAACATGCCAGATAACATCACATGCTTTCCCCAACAATAAAACATACAGACCTCCAACACCTCTCATGGCTAAGGAAACAACCAACGACGCGCAAGAATGAAGCACCCCTGCAGGGGGCACCTGTAAAAGCAGGTGTTTGGAGAGTGGCGTCTCCACGGACCCCAATCCCCGCAGGGGGCGCCGACAACTTAGGTGCTAGGTGCTTGGTGAGTAGCGTCACCACGGACCCCAGCCACGTGGGCCACCATACCCGCACGCAGGGGGCACCTACTTTAATAGGTGCTTGGTGAGTGGCGTCATTACGAACCCGGAGCCATGTGGGTTCGCCCACCCACGTCTCGCTGTGCGTAGCGTACCCGTGTCCGGGGAAAAGGGGATCCTGGTGGTTGAGTAGAGCCCGGAGTATGTCTGGACCCTTCGGGGCCCCCCGGGCGAGGCAATACACCGCTTCGGCCCTTGCTTCTCGTAGACAGGTGTCCTGGCTTGGCCCAACCAGGATGATTCAGGCAGTCGCCTCTTCTACCCTCCTCTTCCTTCTTTCACTTTTCCTCCCACCTCTTTCTCTTTTCATCTATACTCTCTTCCTTCCTTTTTCACCTTTTTGCGCGGCAAGGGCCAACCTTGAGTGGAAACAGGTCCTGTCCCTGCAACCACACTAGGGTATAGTGCCCGGGCAGCACCGGTACAGTAATTCTGTCAGCCAAGCTTTTCTTGCTATGGCACATTACCTACCCTCTTGTTAGGCTCTGTGGTGGGCGGTGCACCAGGGCACTGAACTTGTCCCCATCTTTATGGGTCTGCAAACTAAAAACTTTCTGATCGGGCCCCGAAAAGGATCCGCACCGAAGTACCGCCACAGTCTGAAAAGTCATTTGTTTCTGAAAAATTTCCAAGGTTTCTTCTTCTTCATTCTGAAAATGAAAAGCCACTGGGCAAACTGTCCCCCTTCCTTGGAGCTAAGGCTGTAGAGGGAGTTGTTGGCAAAAACTTCAATGCAAAGAAAATGGCGTCTGAAGACGTCCTTGTAGAAATCAGTACAAAGCAGCAGAGTGATGCCCTCTTGGGTCTCAACTCTGTGTCAGACTATAAAGTCAGTGTCGCCCCTCGCCGGAAACTGAACAGCGTCCAAGGAGTAATCTCCGAGGATGACCTGCTAGACACATCTGACACAGAGCTGGTGGAGGGCCTCTCTAGCCAAGGAGTTGTCGCTGCACGACGAATCACAATTCGTCGTGATGGCACAGAACACAAGACAAAACAGATAGCACAAAGCACACTTCCAGAGGCCGTGAAAGCTGGCTATCTCCACTGCAAGGTTCGGCCCTATGTGCCTAATCCTCGAAGGTGTTTGAAATTCCAGAGGTTTGGCATGGTTCCCAGCAATGCCGTGGAGAAGCCACTTGTGCAAAATCTGTCACGAATGTGACCACCTCACAGACACTTGCACCAACGACGCACACTGTGTGAACTGCGGTGATCCCCACCCTGCATATTCTCGTTCCTGCAGAACGTGGAAGGAGGAGAAGGAGATACACTCAAAGTCAATGAAAACCTCTCCTACCCAGAGGCACGCTGTCGCTTTGGATTCTTGCGTAAAGGCAGTTTTGCGCAGGTGGTGCAGCGGGGACTTGCACCACTGGTGGTAGCAGCGGCCATTTAGACATCATTTCCTGACTATGGGAGGCCACCGCAGACCCCCACGCCCCAGCTGAAGATTCAGCTTCCGGGGCGGGCAATTTCAGCTGGACGGTCCACCGACCCTCCCAGCCAGAGTGCGGACCTTCGCACTCCAACGGGACAACAGCCTTCATTCTCTCAGGCTGTTTCCCAGACACAGGATGAGCCGGTGGCTACCGCGACCGTCCCTCCTCCGCAGTCTCCTTCCAGGGAGAAGGGTCGACGCTCTCGCACATACTGCCTAGAGAGAGCATCATGAAAGGAGCGGCATGGCTCTCGTGCCGCTCCTGCAGCGCCTAAGGGGCAGGAATGGATGGACCTGGGTGACGCCTCGCCCTGCACCTCCTCGGCCCCTTTGGCTGATCGTGGGCGGGGCATGGCGCCCCGTTCCCCAAATCCAGACAAACCTTGAGGAAAAGCCTCGCCTCGGGAAACTGAGGCCATGGATGAGTGTAGAGAAGTCTCCACCCATGCGCCTGAGCAGGACGACATGGAGTGGCAGACTTCTAAGAGTAAACACAAAAGCCAAAAACCTGTCATCCCTCCAACGTGACATTGTAAATTAATCTTTGCCACATGTGGCAGCTTCAGAGCTTTTATTTATTTGCCCAGCGTTTCTCCTTTATTCATATTTTAACTCCTTTTTAAAACGATGACCAATTTTCATTTTATGCAGTGGAACTGCCGGGGCCTAATCAGAAATATAGATAATGTAAATTATTTTAATGACGAGCTGAGACCCATTGCACTCAGCCTGCAAGAAACACATTTAAATAACACTCATACACAGATTTTACGTCGGCAGCAAGTTTTTAGAAAAGATAGGCTCTCCCCTAATATGTCTGGAGGAGCGGCACTAGTGGTGCAGAGTGGTGTTGCTTGCTCGGAGGTCCACATTTCTACGCCTTTACAGGCTGTAGCGGTGCGCCTTCTTGTTGACCGCTTGATCACTGTAGTTTCTCTTTATTTGCCACCTAACTCTCCACTGCATATCAGTGAACTTGAGTTACTTGTAAAACAAGTACCTCAATGTTTTTTGTTTTTTTTTTAAATTTTAGGCGATTTTAATGCCCACCACCCTTTATGGGGTAGTTCTCGCCAGAATTCACGCGGAGGTGTCATAGAGCGGTTTTTATTATTATCTGGGATGTGTCTTTTTAATGGGAGGGAACCCACATTTTTTAGTGCAGCTCATCAATCATTCACATCTATTGACCTTTCTATATCATCACCAATTTTACTTCCATGATTTTCATGGAAGGTTTTAAATAACCCTTTTGGGAGTGATCATTTGCCTATTGTTATAGAAAGCACGATGCCAATTCCTTCTATTCCGACACGACTTCCAAGGTGGATATTGGAAAAGGCTGATTGGTCTCTTTTTTGTTTGGAGGATTTTATTGATTCATCTGTTCTTGTAAATATGAGCCCCGAAGATGCCACGCTGTACGTTACTGAAGCGATTATAGATTCCGCATCACATAGCATTCCCCAGACCTCTGGACGACTCCACAAAAAGTGACAGCCGTGGTGGAACAATGACTGCACCACAGCACGGAAATCGCAAAACAAGGCGTGGTGCATCTTTAGACGATATCCCACTTCACAGAATCTGCTTAAATTCAAGAAAAGCTGAGCCAAAGCTCGCTGGGTGCGAAGTCAAGCTAAAGGCAGTTCTTGGAAAAGGTATGTCACGTCTCTAAGTAGTTTTGTTTCATCAAAGGAAGTGTGGGATCGTATTAGGGAGATCATGGGAGACTATGGGTTTTTCAGGATACCCCTTTTTCCATCAGCAACATCCCATAAGGAGCAAGCAAATGTTCTTCGTGAACACTTCCAGGAAATCTCTAACTTAGCCAACTACAGTGCATTCTTTAAGAGGTTTACAGCAACAGCAAAAAAAGCAAGCTATTTCTTTTTCTGGTGCCCAGGGTGTTCCTTATAACAAGCCATTTACACGGTGTGAGCTTGAGTTGGCTCTTGGCATCAAAAATGAATCTGCAGCTGGGCCGGATAGGATTCAATACAAAAGGCTAAGAAGAGTGTCGCATGAATCTCTAAACAGTTTGCTCACCTTTATTAATTTATTGTGGGATGCTGGTTTTTTTCCTGATAGTTAGAAAAAGGCACACATAATCCCTCTACTAAAACCTACCAAAGACCCCTCCTTACCGACAACTACGAGAGACTCATTAATCGCCGTCTTGTACATTTTTTAGAGGCAGAGGATGTGTTTGATGCAAATCAGTGCGACTTCCGAGCGGGCCGTTCCACGATAGATCACCTTGTCCGCTTGGAAACTTCTATTCGGGAAGCATTTGTCCATCGCGATAACTCTGTTTCTGTCTTCTTTGATATACAAAAGGCTTATGATACGACTTGGAAATATGGGATCCTTCGAGACTTGTATTCATATGGTGTCCGAGGTCGCATGCTTCGTTGTATTTAAAGTTTTTTGACGGGTTGGACGTTCCAAGTGCGATTGGGCTCCATCTTTTCGGATGTCTTTCTCCAGAAGAACGGCGCCCCTCAGGGTGGAGTACTAACCGTTAAAATTTTTGCCGTGAAGATTAATAGTTTGGCTAAGGTTATATCACCATCTGTATCCTATTCAATGTATGTGGATGATGTGCAGATATCATTTTCCTCTTGTAACCTGTCCAGCTGTGAACGGCAATTGCAGCTCATGATCAATAGGATGAGCAAGTGGGCTGATCGAAATGGCTTCAGGTTCTCTCCTCAAAAGACCATCTGCGTTCTCTTTTCACTCCGCCGTGGCCTGTCTCCAGATCCAGTGTTGCACTTGAATAACGTTGCTATATCTGTAAAGGAGGAACAGAAGTTTTTAGCGATAATATTTGATAAAAAGCTCACTTTTATGCCCCACTTGAAAGGGTTGAAACATAAATGCCTACGTTCATCAAACATCCTCAAAGTCCGGTCGCATGCGTCCTGGGAATCTGACAGACGGTGCCTCTTGCGACTCTATAACTCCTTGGTGCGGTCCCGCCTGGACTATGGCGCGATTGTTTATGGTTCGGCGCGTCCGTCTGCCCTCAAAATGTTGGACCCGATCCATCATCTCAGGCTTAGACTTGCCACGGGAGCGTTTCGAACATCACCCGTACTTAGCTTGTATGCTGATACACATCAAACGTCCTTGGAAAGACGAAGGCAATATTTGAGTCTTTGTTATGCTTACAAGATATACAGCTATCCTCAACATCCCACTTTCGACGCCCTTCAACCTTCTACATCGTTCGGACTCTATGAAAACAAGCCGAGCATTGTTCGGCCCCTGAGTTCCAGAGTACAGAGCATGGCAACATCACTCCAGCTCCCCTTTAGTGAGGCTGCTTTGCTGAAGAGCAATGAGAGAGTTGCGCCTTGGGACCTTCTGCCATTCTCTTGTGACTGGTCACTGGCCAAGTACAGAAAGAGAGCTACTTCTTCACTCGTTCGTCAGCGGGAGTTCGCCGAATTCGAACAGAAATACAAGGACTACTCACACTTTTACACTGAAGAATCAAGAACATCAACTTTCGTGGGGTGTGCGGTTTACTCCACTACCTTCAGGAAAGTTCGACAACTCCACACTTATGCAAATATTTTTACTGCTGAATTGTACGGTATTTTAATGGCTATTGACTGCTTATTAGAGAACAATATTATGAAAGCAATTCTGTTCGTCGACTCCCAGAGCGTTCGTCTAGCCGTTTCGTCCTTAGCAGACAGCAAGAACCTTCTCGTGCAATGTCTTCGGGTACGACGAAACCGAGCACTTCAACTAAAACACCAGATCAATTTCTGCTGGGTTCCGAGCCACGTTGTCATTTCTGGCAATGAAAAGGCAGACTTGCTTGCTGCCTCTGAAAAGGAATGCTCAAAACTGCCTCTTGGCCTGCCGCACCAAGACCTGAAACCGATCATACAGAAAACGATTATCAACTCATGGCAGTTAGATTGGAATTTGGAAAAAGAGAACACGCTTCACAACATCAAGCCCCAACTGGGAGTATGGGAGAGTTCGTTCCATAAAGTCCGTCGGGTTGAAGTTCTCCTTTGCCGCTTAAGAATTGGTCATACCCATTTGACTCATTTGCACCTGCTCTGTTTTGAGGATGTTAAACTTTGCGACTACTGTGGTAAAGCTCTAACTGTTTTGCACATCCTGTGGCATGGCACAGCTTTAAACCTGGAGCGCCGATTATGTTTTCCAAAACTCTTACGAGATCACCTTCCCTTTCATCCATATTTTCTGCTTGGCGATCAATCATTTATACCAATTGATCGAGTTTTAAAGTTCCTCCATAACACTGGCGTTTTACACCAGCTGTAGCTTGCAGTTCTTTTAGATTACACCTCTAAGCCCCTTGGAAAAACCTTTGTTTGGCGCAATATGGCCTTAGTTGCTCTTGCGCCATAAAAACCCAATTATAATCAAGAATGAAGCACCTGATCCCAAAGTTAATGGAATGCCAAGGTACAAGACTGAATGCAAAACAAACCGATCTTCTATGCAACTAACACTAGCTAAAATTTCTTGGACACCTTCCTGGTAGACAAGAACTAAAATATTAATTATAATTGCATGTGGCGCATCGCCTTCAGGATTGCTGGATGATGTGCAACTGCGGGAGCTCTTCAAGATTAAAGGGAGCAGAAATTTTTTACCTTGCCTAAAAATGTCTCATATTTGTATCTTGTTCAGAGTTAAGCAATAACAATGTATCTATCTACTAACACATTACGCCTGGAAAGTATCACCTACGTAAGACAAGAATGATTCAGACATTATCTGTTGTTAATGCCGTTCTGAAAAAGACTTGCACAGTCCATCCCACCATCCATGTGGCACACTCATGAGTTCTTTTGCCATGCAGATGAGCCCAGATGCACATTAAGAGGATATCTCAGTCGAATTCCATCTCCGAAAGGAAATCTTCCGGAATCCAGATGGCGCTGGGGGCGAAGCCTTTCCACTCACCTGCTTACGCGATATAGTGCTATTTCCAAACAAAAATAAAAAATAGCTTGTATTTTTGTTCCGGTCATCAGCGGCCGGCTTCACACTCAAAGCCCCCCCCCCCCCTCCTTAACCCACCCATCCCGTCACTCCGCCCTGCAAACTGCAAGAATGCTTTATTTTCTTTATGCCGTGTAGAAAGAGGATAGCAGTGAGGGTTGTGGGCCTCCTAGTCCATCGCGAAGGAGGCTCTTTGTCCCATTCTTACCGGATTAGGAAGAAAAAAACGCGGTTACAGAACGCCTTATTTAGCGGCCCGGTTTTACTTCGGAAAAATATCTGGCTCAGAAATCCGGCGGATGCAGAGAGGAGCTCACCAGCCTTTTGATATGCGAAGAAAAGCTCACCTTTACAAACCGATCTAACATTATTTCGTCACAGCTCTCGATATTTTATCGAACTCTATTCTATCAAAGATATCTATTTCAACGCCATTTATTTGAACCCAATTTCATCGAAGCCGTTCAGTAGAACGCCGTTTTATGGAACATCATGGTTTCTGACCAGATCGTTTCTCGTTTTTGTAAATAGTGGTTTTTCTTTGCATCCAAAGGATAAATATATCTCCAGAAATGACAGCTGATGAGGCGGTGAATAACTTTAGAAACTAAACGTTTAATCGGGTGAAAAAAAATAGATGGTTAGCGTCGCAGGCGTCCATGTCGGTGAAACAGCAGGATCGAGACTGACTGCGGCTCGCCAAGCGGAGCCCCTTATGTACTACACGCGTTGGCTTCAGGAACAATCAGCGTAGAAGGATCGGCGGTAGAAGCACCTAACCTCGAATAAGCAACAGGATTCTGGAATGCGACATCGCAGAAACAATAAAAAGTGTATCCGTTACCAGGCATCGAACCTCGGCCATGTGCGTCGAATTTAAGCACGGTAACCGTTAGGCCACGGGCGCGCTGCCTACTGGCCAGCTGAGCACGCGGCAATATTATGTTCCGTTTTTCTTTTGCTTCGTAATAAACAATGACCTCTTTCGGTGATGTGGCCTAAGAGGGACTTGATACCATTTGGGAGGTCAGGGGTCGTTTGAGGCAATGTCCTGCCTCCATGTAAATGATAACTAAGAAAAAAAATGAGTTCCCCACTTTTAGTTGTTCGCGTTCTGCAACACTGTGCATTCGTGTGCCTCTTCCCCATTTTTCTTAGAAAGTAAGCTATTTTTCTGGGACTGAACAAGAACCCCTGGTTTTACAACTATACGAACACCCAAAAAGTGCAGCATGAGGGGTGAGCGAAATGTGGACGTTAGTTTTAAGTACAAACACCGCAGTGCGAACAATGCCGAGAATATTACAATTTAAATGTTGAGTAAATTATTTCGTAAATGAGTTTTTCTCCGAATTTGTCGGTTCTGCGGTGAGCATGTCACCGGCGAGCTTCTCTCCGGTGAGGTTTTCAACGCCGCCTTTCCTCCAGTGAGATTTCATTGGCCGCCAAATAGTGACAGCCGACCAAGGGCTCATCGCAGCCAAGACGTACAATCGATGAACACCATAATAAAAAAGTACGGGTTCTTGTCTAATACATTCGCCTCTATTTCATAGAATACTGAATCAAGAATGTTTTGGTTCGGGTCAAGCAAAGAATCTTCAGCGCGTAACTTTCACAACTTCCAAATAGGAACGTGTGACGCGCTACTACTAAAAAACGTGTTCTGTTTTTAGCTTCCCTGAAGAAATGTTCGCAATGTTTGTTTTATTACGGTGGAAATCAGCCTCCACAAGCTGATATGTAAAGCGAATGTCGAAATGAAATCAAATCGACAAACTCACGTATGTTTCTTCCGCATTTAAAATATGTAAACATTTTAAATGCATCTCTGGAGAATATTTGAAATCGCCAAATCAAATCACCTCTCCTACTTCGAACAGGAAGAAGTGGTAAGAGAGTATCGACCCTTTGACGCTTCGGTAACGTTTGTCTGCCTGCATATGGTAACTTCAGGACTCACGCAAGGACCGCTTGAAGCGTGAAATCTTTCACCCCCGTTTTCGTGACCCAAAACGCCAACAAAGAACGGAACATCCTCCCAATGACGCGCTCTGGTGGTTGAAAACTAATGACTCACACCCACGAGCAACATATCTCCGCCGCCAAACAAAAAAAGGAAAAAACAAGAAACCTTTCACTCGCATTTGTGCGACTCCAAAACACCAACAAAAACGGAACATCCTCCCAAGGACGCGCTCGGGCGATGGACAACCTACAACTCACTATCGCGATAACGCGCAAAATATCTTCGCCCGCCAAAAAAAAAAAAAAGAAAAAAAATATATATAAAAAAAGCTCTGAGAGGTACTCTCCCTCGAAATCCCGACCGTCAACCCGACGACCTTGAGGGTGCAAATAGTCCGGGGCGCAATAACACATTGCGCAATTTCAAGAGGTAGTATTAGCGACACGCTCACAGATGGCGCCAGCTGACAGCTCGATTTCTGGCATTTTGATGGGCCACAAACTTACTTAAATTTTATCACAATGAGAATCTCTGGCAAAAAGATCTTGTAAGATATTTTCAAAAAGTCTTGGTCGTCAATATTGTGACGCCTGAATTTGTATTTAGGCCCTGGTTTATTTTTAAATGTTCATGAAGAACGGAACGAAAAAGGGGCCTTTACAAGCAAGTTTAAGTTCCCGTAAAACAATTTTACCATTTAGATTGGGAACTGTAGCGCCACAACATTACTCAGTTTTTTAATATCTTTCTAAGAAAAACATTCCCAGTTCAATCCGTTCGGTGGTTGCTGAGAAAAAATATCAAAATGTTGCCATTGGAATTGGATAGGGTTTGGGAACTGCGATATCCTCCTAAATCTCTCTCTGACCGGCCTCCATGTCCACAACAAGGCTGTAACATTTCAGAAGTGTGATCAGGTGGCCATGGCACTATGCGGATTGACTGCTGTGGTTGCATGTAGCCCAAAAGCGGTGGATTTCTGGTACTAGAGCCTCCACATGGAGAGAATGGCTTCCCAAGAAGGGCTACGACAGAATGTGCAGAAACTGAACCAACTGGCTGCGTCGGCGAACCCTCTCCAAATTCCAGTCGCTGTTTCTACAGGGACGACGGGGAGCACAAGCTTTGTCAGTAGCGTCAGCAGCCGCACGAGCCAAAGTCCGTGGCAGCACCTGCGGCAGCGAGCCCTCCCAGAATCCCTGTCACCACTTCGACTGGATATTATAGGAAGCACAGGTGATGGTGGTGGCGCCACCACAAGCCAGAGCTACAGGGCAGCACATCCAGCAGCGAGCCCTCCATGAGTATATCATTCACCATCTTGAGTGGGAACATGGAGAGCACAAGCGTTGGCGGTGACACATACCTGGGATGGCAAATAATGTGTTGTAGCGACCAAAGTGGCCAAATAGCTGCCCAGCGAAACTCGGCATTCAACTCTAATGATGAGCCACCCTGTTTCGACTATGATCGACACATATTTTCCAATTGCACTAAACCGCAGAAGCATGAAGGCTGGATCAATTTAAAAAAAAATACGACCTAAGCGAACACACTGCCAGTGAAAACAGTGATTAATGTTCAAGTGGGTTACTTCCAACACTGCTAAATATATATAACAACTTACCATGAACTCCGATTGATATCTGCCATGACGCCCGAACCTCGGCACTGTAGGCGATGTCAGCGGTGTCGTCCCAGGAAACTCAAACTAGGAGTTCACTGAGCAACCCCTACCGAAAAATCCGGTATAACTTTTCACTATCCGGATTATGGAACCGGAAATTTGTTTCTGGAAACGCGAAATCCAGATTGCAGACAAAGAAATATTTTGTGAAAAACTAAATTCCAGATAGAATCCGGATAGATTTCCGGTTCCATTATCCGGATAGCGAAAAGTTATACCGGATTTTTCAGTAGGGACTCCTGCTTGACCAGGGCTGCACTGATTATAAGTGTGAAGAACAGATATTTTATGTCACATAAATGACAAAAGATAGAAAAGGCACAAACAATATCATACCTCCCAAGTTTGGAGAAACCAAATCCGGGAGAATGTCTAAGCAGAGGGGTTTAATAAGAACTATTGACCACAAATTTGCGTGAAAAACACTTCATTATTCATATATTGCACTGCCCATGCTCGCGGGACTGCAGCCGTCTGCTGTAATGGCAAAAACTCCTCCTTTAAGTGCAGAAGGGAGGGTGGCGGGAGGGGGTAATTTGTGTTTTCCAGGAGCTTTTTCTGTCAATCGTACAACTGATCAAAATTTAAAAGTATTCCGGGTAATACTGGAAACTTGGCCGGTATGCAATACTAACAGACACAATTTGCTACCGGCAATTCCAAAAGAGGATACAGGTTGGATCAGCTATTCATAAAGGGATCTCGAACAACATTTACCCTATAGGGTGAATTCACGCAAGGCTAGCGAGCAGTGCACTTTGGGTACATCACCATATTTGTGTTCGTGATAGCAGACAGCGGCACACACACAGCCTCACGGGCGACACTATGCAGCGAATCTTTCTCCTGTTCAGCTGACACCTTGCTCAAAAATGGTGTTGCTCTTGTGCGACAGTTTGCTGTTGCACAAGGACAAAGGATGAACTGGCGAAAAAAAGACGAGGACAGCAGGCTTTGCACATTGACAGTTTTTGCAAATCCCGAGAGTCCGAACACACATGCAAAATGGCTCGGTCGCTCTCCTTGAAACAAGAATGGCTCACTTGCATCAACGGGCAAAGCCCGAACAAAAATCATAAGAAATGGAGAGTACCTGAGCATGTCAGTGAAGTTGCTCAGTGCACGTCTGTTTGTGTGAGGCTTGTGACTTTCCACATGGCAGCGCCTTGGGCCGCAGGAAGGTGACGTCGTAGAGTTGGGGCCACATCTCCTCATACAGACGGCTTTAAATGGAGAGACGCAGCGCGGGGTTCCTAAAGAAGAAAGAATCGAGTAATCTGTGAGGGGGACTCTCAACACTTACAGTGTTGCTGCTTTTTTTGATGCGAAAGCATTCTTTAGCTTCTTCACCCGGATTTAGCGATACAATATCTGGCCTCGTAAAAAAAAAAGAAGGTAAATCTGTTTCGCGTGTATGTGGAACAGCAGTACACACCCCTTCACATCTTGGTGGCAGAGAATGGATGTGCACTCCTCCCGATTGGCTGTGGCGCAAGGAGGTAAATCCGCGCCTCATATACATTATGTGGCATTTGACCTCTGTCGTCCGCCGCCGGCGATCGACCAGACGACCCGTAAGGGTTTATTACCATCCAGAAAATGCCTCGGGCTTGGGCAGCTGGGCTGCCAGGCTAGAGGAGCGCTGGGAGCCCCAAGAAAAACTGACGAGGGACGGGGAGCTCCTTATTTAGTTTGAAGACAAAGGAGATCCGCCCCTGAACCGTGATGCGTCGACTTGGTGAAAAGCGGCGGGTCGAATGGCCCACAATGGAGCGGCAGTATCTGACGTCAATGATTGTAGTAAACCATTCATAAAATAAAGTGTTTGCTCGAAATTTGTGTCGTCGTATTCAGAGTGAGCTGTGGCGTATGTCTCACAACGAATGCAATCGCAATTCGACAGCCAATAATAGTGGTTTCTGCAGCCAAATTATTTTTCTATGATGTAGTTTTCAGCAAAAGGGCAGGGTACACTGCGACAATATTGCTAGCGCTGGTGTAACACCTCCAACGGGATACTTGGCATCAACCTTGAAGGGTTCGACCACTGTTGTGGTTTACGGCAGTCGCGGATAGTCCTCGCCGTCGACTGGTTCATATAGGAGCAAGTGGGCGATGTAGAATTTTAACAAATTAGTTTGTTCATCATTGGGAGAGAGAGAGCTGGAAATGTCAAATGGAAGAAGAGGGGAAGACAACAATGACTTCACCCGAGGCTCTGGGGGGGAGGCGGGGGAGGGGGGGATTCGTCGAGATGGTCGTCTAAGTTGGGATTTCTGTAACTATGGAAATAAATGTATATAGTCGAAGTAAAGCAGCGCAAGTTGGCACATCACTCAGTAACGTGCCCGCCCTTACGAAAATGGCAGATCTGAACTTATATGAAAAAAAACAAATATGGATATATAAAAAATTGGGCAGATCTGGCCATATCAAGCACATCAGTTTATGTAAGCCTTATTTAACCAGATCTGCCCAATTTTTTATATATCCATATCTGGGTCTGCCAAATAGGGGTATATCTGCCTCCCATATCAGGGTGCTTTTTTTATTCTTGCAGATTTGTCCTTAAAATAAGTCATGAAAGCTACACTTATGCGGTTTCTGAGAGTGAGTTATACGCCCAGGGGGACATTATGTGGGCGCTAAGCTTTGCGATTACTTGGTTAATTAATTAAAAATCTCTAATGAACTTTTCAGTTAGTGAAAATAGACATACGGTTCCAATAACCAGCGAGCGGGGCGTCGTCCAAAATCCCTAAATCAGTCATTTTCAGAAAGTCTTTCAGCGCGCGAGAAGCGCACTAAAGCCACATTTTCGTGGAGCAGGTGCAAGGTTAGCTGCTTCGGTAAGGCGCCCGCGCAATTTTTCTGTTTGTTATCTAGCCCCAGCCTTCTACCTGGTCCACGAGTTGTAACTTTAGCGCACTACTACCCTTCACACGCGCTCCGTCTTTCTAAAAATTACTGGTTTAGGGGTTTTGCACGACGCTCAGCAAGTTTCTAATTGAAACCATATGTCTATTTTCACTAATTAAAAGTTAATTATTGCATTTTATTTAATTAGCCGACTTATCGTAAAGATTAGCAAACTACATAACGTCCCCCTGGGCGTATCACTCTCGCACAAACCGCATAAGTGTAGCGTTCACGGCTTCTTTTAAAACAAATCTGGAAGAATAAAAAAAAAATCGGTATCCACCGTGTTGGTAGTTGACTCTTCGACCCTCCACAGCGGGAGCAATGGTAAACTGTGCCGCACTCGGCTGTAGCAATTACCCGGTATCCCGACGATCGTTTCGTCGGCATGAACCGCGAGACAGAGTGTCCGTCAAGTTAGAGAAAGTACGAGCGGGAGGAGAGGGATACGCCCGCGGATGACCTAGCATTGTTCACCATTACTTCGCAAAATCGTAACAATCTTTCTACAAGCGACTCGTAAAGCCGCTCGTCAAATTTTGGAACGCGTAATTAAGAGTCTGTGCTGCTGTTGTTTTTTGGCGACACGTCAAAACTTTGTCGGCGGCATGTCGAAACTTTCTGCTTGTAGCGCAATCGCACCAATGCCGAAACCTTCTGCACAATGATTCTCCAGGCTGCCAGGAGATAGACACGGCCTAAATCTAGAGGTCGTCTGGAAGAATACATTTACAAAAAACGATCAATTGTCACGAAGTAGGTTGCAGCGCACTTAGGTTGACGAGACGCGACTTGAAAGGTGTTGTACGAGGGAGATGTCAACACGGCCACGGCAAAACCACCACTCGAACACAGAAACAAGAAGGTGCCCGTGAAGATTCAACACGATGTAGCACAAGCTGTCGTTTGTAGAACCGAACACTAAACGCATCACAAAAAATTCTTGGGCTTCTTTGAAGAAATCGCTTGCAGAAGCAGACATACGCATCTGTCACATAGGGAGAATTCACACGCCAAACTAGGTCCGGCTAAACGCAATCCGAGATCGGCAACCGCTAATGCGTCATCCGTCGAACCACGTGACCACTCACCTTTTACAACGCTTTCAGTTTAGGGAGAGAGAAAAGGATCTAAGGAGAGGCCAAAACGGGGTTTAACGAACAAAAGGCTTATCTTTCGGGGCCACAACGAGGAGATGTGTCACTTGTAACGCAGGTTGACAGTGCTGTGAATGCTATGTGTGGCCTTGGGCGCCAGGCAGGTGCGATGTCCTGCTTTGTCACCAGATTCTAGACTGTAGTCACGTGACCCTAACCGGGGACGCAATTGGCCTAACACACGCGTAGCGTCTACCCTGCTGTCAATACCGAGTGAAAATACAGCTCTATGAAGTCTAGCTTTTGAACTCAAAACGATGAGAGTTTCATGATACTATGTTTTACGTTGTTTTACATTATAATTTTAAATGAAAAACTTAACGCGACTATTTTTTTATGCATGATGTCGACAAATAAATAGATAAATAAATAGGTATATATATATATATATATATATATTTACCAATAAATTTAAAATCACGTGTACACTGCTTAAAATGTTTTTACGAACGAGTTATACATAAAAGACACCACGGACAGCACATCTTCCGGCTTTCAACACACGATGAATCGCCGTCGCTCGCAAACGGACGGATGCGATGCTGGGCGAACGGTTTTGAAAGAGCTGCGCAATGTACTCGGGGCGCAACGGCTTCCGTTCGAAGGGAAAAGGATTCGGGACGGCGAAGTGGCGTCTTGCACCTTGAGTTAGCTAACGGTTCCTGTTTACCCGCTCAAGTTAGCTGGGAAACATGAAAAAAAAAAATTAGTTTCACTGCCAGATTTCGCGGGAAAACTGACGTCACGTGACATACGTACCAATTCAATTTCTCGCTAAATTTAGCCGGGCGGCTACACCGATGGCGACGCCAACACCGCTTAACTCGGAAACGGGTGCCTAAGAGCTGCGACTAAAATCCATTATTTGATAAACTCACCTTCCGATCGCACTTTGTCATATTGTCACACATCAAACATACAACCAAATTTCATTTGTCTTTCAATCTTCAAATTGCGCAATTGATTAATTGGTCCAAATACCTGGAATAACTTCACTTTAAGGATGTCGAGAATAGTTAACCAATTACATGTGACTCATGCATTATAGATCAATCAACTAGTGTCTTAGCGAGTACATATAACTTGTTGCTTGCACGACTGAAACGGGCCCATATATTATTATCAGGGGCGCTATATTTGCACGCGTATATGGTGATATATGGACGTATTTACGCACTTATACGGCCAGATCTGGCAGTATTTGCCCACCTATATGGCAAAATACGGCCGTATTAGCTCCCATATCTGGCGAAATACAGCCCTATTTGACGGCTTATATTATCCTATCTGAACATATATAAAATATATTAGGGCCATATCTGACATTTTCGTACGGGCGCCACCAAGCTTCTAACGATCGGGACTGAAATCTCCTCCACCAACAACTGGAGCTACAACTATGTTCACGGCACTTCATCTCGGAGATGTGTCGGCACGCTTGGCTTTTTTGTTCTTGTCAGGCCTGTCAAGTGTGCGTGTCTAGCCAAGATATTTCTTGGCTGCCCAGTCAAGACTGTAGTCATCAAACTAATTTGCTGCAGTATTTCCACAATGACAAATCAATAAAAGAAAGGGCCGAGAAAGAGGATGTGCAAAGCATTAGAATTTTCACAGTGGCAGCTAACAGCAACGGCAAAATCTGAGATTGCTGTGAGGCAAAGAAACGTGTGATATTGAAGGGTGATTTTTTTCGATGCCGATTTTTCAACGCTCCTGCGGTAAGGAACTTCCAGTCCAGTCTCTCGGCCTTTTCGTTTGTCTCAGTAGAACTTTGGCTTCGAGTGGGCCGAGCCCGCTCTATGACATATTAAATCAAAATAATGTCGGACAAAAGCCAACCGTGCCGACACTTACCCGACACGAAGAAACTTTAACACACCCGACTTGCCGAAATCTTCATCAAGGTTTTTCCCGTTGAGGCGCTTGCGAGTCATTCGCGTTGCCTCCTGACGGAGAGCAACGGAACCTTTTCGCACTTGTTTGTTTGGACTCCGAGATTTCCAAAAAGCAGGAGTCTGTAACACGTACCTGCCGTCCTCAGTTTCCTCTTTCCGAATTTCACGCAGTTTTTGTTTGGAACGTCACCTGAAAAGGAGAAAGATTTGCGTAGTATGGCTATCTGTTGATTGTGGCCCAAGCAGCTAGCTGTTAATGTGCCGCCGTCTCTCATCCCGGATACAAATATGGTGATGTGCTCAGAGTGCACGGCTGGCTAGTCGCGCGTGAACACACTCTATAGTGCCAGAAAGGCATTCACTGCTTCAGTTAGGATACACATCTTGTTTATATTAGATGGCGCCCACGAAATTATTAACAAACCTTACATCAATCGGAAAAAAACAACTACTGCAGCAGATTAAAACTCTAACCACATAAAGCTTTTTTTTTTCTTTTTTCACGCGCTTTGACAGGATACGTTGCTGGGCTGGTTGGTTGAACGACATAATGAGAAACAGCGCAAAAAGGACAGGACACAAAGTAGAAGAAGGACACAAGACATACGCTGACTAACAACCAGAGGTTTACTATAACTTCCACGCGCGCACAGTGGCCCGCGCAAGTGAAAGAAGAGCTTGTGCTTGCGCGGGCCACTGTGCGCGCGTGGAAGTTCTAGTAAACCTCTGGTTGTTAGTCAGCGTATGTCGTGTGTGCTTCTTCTACTTTGTGTCCTGTTCTTTTTGCGCTGTTTCTCATTATGTCGTTCATGCGCTCCCCTCGCGTTATTTGAGGTCACCCACAACAATAAAAGGGAGCTGTAGTTGACCGCTTCCGCAGCCCGCTAAACACCCGGATAGCGCTCCGTAATCCGCCAGGAGAGGCTTCAACTATGCGGACAAGCCCCGCGGCGCGCATGCGCAGCCTCGGCGCTTTCTTTACCGACACCAAAGCGGAGGAGAAAAACGATATACTACGACTCCCTAATAAGACGCGCGGGCCGACAAAGAAACCTGGCCAGGACAGATATCGGTACGCAGCGATGCGTGCCGACGCGAAGTGACGCGGACGAAGCAGCGCGTGAAAAACGACCCACGTGCGATGAAACGTTTGACAGGTCGACTGACGTGTTGCGAGACCGAATCATGGCCTCGCGATTAAAACTCGCAACCCGTCAGACGGTTTCACAAAAAGCGCGAGGAGAGATGCTCGCCAAGGGGAAATACCTCTCAGAATACATTTCTCTAACGCGATCAGGCAAATGCAGGGCAAGGAAACAAACCAAGGAGATGCTGGAACGGAAGCTTAGGACACAGAGAAAAAAGGCTCACCTTCGAGAAGCACCGAGGAATGAGCCAATTGAGCGGTGCCCAGGACCTCCAGGGCTGTTCATTGCTGCTCGCGTGGTGCCTCGCCACTTATTAGTCGCAAATTTCATTCAGGGACGCGGCATATCTGGTCAATATATTTTCTGCGTAAAAATAAAAGACCCACGAAACGCAAGCAACTTTCTACCCACCAAAGCCGTCTATACGCTCCATGCAGGAACTATAGGGAGCGCTTTGAAAAACGCGCGTAGCGCCGCTAGCGGAGGAGGTGGTGTTCGACAGTGAGGCGCGTTCAGCAGCCTGCGGCGCCTTTTCGCATACAAAACTGTAGAGGCGGAAGCGCGCACGGACAAAACTTTTGCCTTTTGAACCGATACGTTGGGGGTGACGCTGCATGAGTGCTGGGGCAGACCTAAGAAGGGCATCTAGAAGTTCTCCATTTTTATAATATTGAGCATGAGTCGTTATTAGGGGTAATTTCCCTATTTGCGGCCGAAAGAGGGGTTCGAGCAATTTTCCGAAGAGCAAGACGGCCGCCACCATAATTGCTCTGAGTGGAGAATTTTTTTTGCTCGTCGCTGTCAACGGGACTGCTGGAACTATGATATTTTGAGGCGAGTGATATGTTCACTAAGTTTGTGCACGAAGTGTGATAAGTTTGATTAAGACAGCAGGTGTGAAAGCTATGTTTCTAATGGATAAAGAAATAAAGCTGTACAAGATATTCATTATTGGACCCAAAATGTGATGTTATAACCGGGCTGTGCGAAGTGCAGATTTGGGAACACAGGTGCTTGGACTTGACAGTAACATGATAGTGTACTTCTACCAAAAAGAGGTGGCATAGGAAAACCAGGTGGAAATTTGGTTTGGGCAGCGTAACTCAATGGTAACCGGATTTGACCCTGAAAGAGCTGTCAAGAGAATACCACTCGTCGTGGGAGGTGGAGACTTTACAGATAGGAAGGAAATAGTAGACTCTACTCGCAATTGAAAAAAACATTACGAAAGGTGGTTCTAAAGCCGAGAAAACAAATTTGTCGGCCAACACACGGTTTGGCCGTCAAAGGCTTTTGCGGTCAGCTGTTGTGTAATAACCTCTTGCGCGAGGTGCTGATTTTCGGCACACAGGTACCTTGACATGACCGTAACCTGACACAACACTTATTATATCAAAAAGAGGTGGCATAGCGAAACCAAGTGGAAATTTAGTTTGAGCGGCGTAACCAAATGGGAACCAGTTTTGACCGTCAAAGGCTGTCAAGATAATACCGCTCATCGTGGGAGGAGCACACTTTACAGGTAGGAAGGGACCAGTGGCCGGTACTTCCAGTTCGAACAACTTTGTGATAGGTGGCTCTAAAGCCGAGAAAAAGAAACTGTTGTCTACAGAACTCGGGTTGTCAGCGTTTGCACATTCAAAAGGAGGCTAATAAAAAAAAAATGAAAGCCGTTTACAACTCCCTGTAACACCGAATTGGAGCGCAGCTCTTGAGGAGGACGAGGGAAGGGTACTGAGGGATACCTGTTCTCGGGGCGGGGGAGGGGGGGGCCATGTGACCTTGGGGGGTCACGTGACCCCCCAGAAAAAGTTTTCCGCTAGATTTAGCAGGGAATTTTTTCCGCTAGAATTAGCGGGGAAATTTTTCCGCTAGATTTAGCGCGGAATTTTTTCCGCTAGATTTAGCGGGGAAATTTTTCCGCTAGATTTAGCGGGTTAATTTTTCCGCTAGATTTTGCGGGGCATTGTTGCCGCTAGATTTAGCGGAGAAATCTTTCCGCTAAATTTAGCTGGGAAAATGTTTCCGCTAGATTTAGCGGGGAAACTTTTTCCGCTAAATCTAGCGGAGAAAATTTTTCCGCTAGATTTAGCGGAGAAAATTTCCCGCTAGATTTAGCGCGGAAATTTTTCCGCAAAATCTAGCGGGGAAATTTTTCCGCTAGATTTAGCGGGGAAATTTACCCATAATGCACCGCGCGGTTACGCCGACGGCGACGGCGACGGCCAGGACGACGCCGACGCCGCTCAAGCCGGAAACGAGCCCCTAGGAGCTGCGCTTTAAAAAGAAAGCACACCGCATAAACTTTCATACTCAATCGTCGATTCTCCAGTGATTCCGAAATTCATTGTAGTTTTCTTTAAATTCATATTTGTCATTTTTTTTATACCGTTCGAATTTTTGCAGATTGCGTGCCATACTTGTCCGGAAATATCATCGACACGTACGATGGGGACGAAACTTCTTTGGAGTTTCGTCCCCATCCGTGAGTGTGGGATGGCATTTCAGTTCGTCCCATCGGCGCTAACACATGTATCGTCACTGGTACGAAAACAAACGCAGAATGCAAAGCGCCAGAGCAGAATATGTCAGCCGTGCCGACACAGTGGCAGATATGATCGGGAGACTGAGTTCCTCGCGTAGTACGGCTCGGGTCTATCGTTGACGCTGTCCCACAAAACATGGACGAGGTGAAAAACTGTGGAGCTTTGTCCCCACGAGATACGACGCACAACTATTGAAGTACTTGATGACCCAGCAACGGCACCGCTCCGACTTCAATGCGTACCAACGTACGTGACGTGGTTTCGGTTTCGTTTTCTCTGGGGTTCTCACTACCCACCTTCGGTAACTGCCACGCGGCAGCGCGCCAGTCGCGTCGCACGGAGTGCAAATACTCTGTGCCGGGCAAACGCGCGCGATCGTCAGGGCGCTGGAGGCGCCACCAACGTTGGTCGCGCCCACCACCGCCGCGCGAGATCGTGGGGGCGCACCAACGTTGCCGCCGTAGCAGGAGACGCGAAAGACGCAACGCGATTAGAAGCGCTTGCAAGCCATGCGAAAATGTTTAGAACACGGGTTTTAGCTCCCTCGGGCATACGGCGAGTGTATACTCTGTTTCATGTGCAACGCTTTCAAAGCTTTTGGCGCGAGCATGGGGCTTGATCTCGTTGATCATTTACACGCGTTCTCGCGCAAACAAAACCACAGATGAAGCCACGCGCTCGCGCCTGTAGCTTTGACATCGTTGCACGCTAAGCGTGAAACGGAGTATAGCTATACGATCTGCACGCGCTCGCCTTGTTTGCAGAAAAAACTCGAACTAAATAAAAACAAAAGGTACAAACGAACGAGTTTGCAATATTCTATTTCATCTAGACTTTTTCTTTAAAAAAATTACTGCAGCTGGCGCCAGCAAGTGCTGCGCGCGTACCTACAGTCCCCGCATGCACCTAAAAGCTTCGATAATTTAGCTCAGCATTCTTTCTATATTCTGTTTCACCTTATGATGTACCACAGGAATGGCTACAAGCGCGAGCTCCTTGCTCTAGGGCACATCTCGGCGGCACAAGCTCTCGTGCGTTAAGAGCAGCTCCCAATGCTATGAGCTCGCGCTTTTAGCCTTCTCATTAGGTACAACATCAGGTGACACGGAATATAACCGGGTTCTTTACGTTTAGTTCTGAGCAAGGCTCTTGTATAGGTTCTGCGTTTTTACAACCGCAACAATAAACCTGAGCGGCACAAAGTTGAAGCGTGTCGCTATCTTCGGGTGCCATCAAGTAATCGAATTTAAAGTTAAGAAGTGAAAGCATGCAGACCATTGCGATAGCACTTTTAATACTTGTTGAGGAAAAACTACATGCGAGGTTATTATCGGAATCTTCGCGCACCGAGATCACGAAGTTTAAGCAGAGCGCATGATGCAGTTGTTCATTGAAATACGCGCACAGGCATGTGTAAGTGAATTGATTAAAGTAGAAAACAAAGTTCTGCATGTGCCTTCTGGCATTCCTTTTTGTTTTTCTGTGAATACTCGTTACAGAGGACAGAAGTGTATGAATCGGCGGTTGGAATATTTTGAAATGCTTTATTTATCCCTGAATTACTGCATGAGTATGAGGACACGTACCATGTATATTGAGTCCAATATTTCATAATTCGAAATGCGATGTTTATTTTTATTGGCTAGAGCAGTATGGTTTCAATGGACATAGAAACTTAGAACGGGCATCAGATTGTAACTCTTGGCGAACACGAAAAGCAGCACAGCGGAGAATGGACAGGAAGAGAAAACAAGAAGTTTTTCGAGGCGTGAACACGAAACTTCCGACGGGAAGAACCCGGCGCAACACGCAGCCCTATTTACGCCGCTGGCGAACGACGCCGATCCCCAACGTGCGTGACGCCGTCTTTCGGGTGAAACATGCAAGTTCAGAGTGGATTGGATTGGCTTTTAAAAGGATTTTTCGAAGTGCATATTTAATGCGGAAATAAAAAGTTTACGTAATATTAGAAGTAGAACAGTGGCGAAACAAACAATAAAAAGTTTCAACAAACTTAAAAAAAGAACTATAACAAATTTATAAAACAAAAGTTTTATACGCATAACGAAACTTCGCTGAGCAGCTTGCTCCGCTCCGCGAGTGCGGTCACCGGACGGCCATCTTGCATGCGGCAAAACCGCGTTTCTGCTAGCGTTGCGGTGGCTGGCGGCAGCCCGCGGAAGGCAGGTTTTCTACTCGTTCGTCGTCATTTGCCGAAGAAGTTTCTCCGTATCCTACCCTCTGCGAGGGGAGGATACGGAGGAGGAGGGTACGAAGAGGAAGAGGACAGGGACGAGGAGGGGGGGGGGGGGTGCAGAACCTGTATGTGAGGAGAGGGGTCAACATTTGTGTGTGCATATACAGGATGTTTCACTAAAGCTGGAAAAATTTGATACTGCGAAAACTACGCATCGCACCAAAAAAAAAAAAAAAGAAGGCTTGTTTCGTTTTGGTTCTAGGCCCTGGGGCCTATTTAGGAAAATTATTAAAGGGTACTCCGGCTATTTTTTGAGCTACCTCAACTAACTATATTTTCTGACTCCCCGGCCTTTACCCTTTCCGGTAAGCTATTTAGTATTGCGAAATTCACAATAGTTATTGCGAAATCGGCAAATGAAAATGATGCAAAAACCACCATTCAAATATACCCGCACTTATCAGTGCCGTGACGTCAGTGGCGGGCAGGCTTGCCAGTCGAGCGAGCAGTCTAAAAAATAGAAGATTATCACGAATGACACCTGATGAGTCGATAATAACTGGAGAAACTAAACGTGTAATGGGGCGAACTTGTGCCCAAAAATAAAAAGGAAAAATAAGAAAGCAGAGCGTCGCGGGCGTTGAAGTCGGCGTGACAGCAGAGTCGAACGCTAGGGCGAAAACTGACTCCGCTCGCCATGCGGAGTCCCTTATGTACCTTCGTGGATTTCTGGATCTTTCGGCGTAGAACGTTCAGTGCGTAGAACTTTGGGAACTCAGTCAGACGAGAATGTTCTCGAACTTGCGAGAAGGCCAAGTTGAAAGAATAAATAAAAGGACAGTCGCCTGACTGGAATCGAACCTACACCTTCCGCGCGACAGTTCAGCGCGGGAACCACTCGACCACACACGCGCTTGCCCGCGCACGCGCGTGGCATTATCCCCCTTTCCCTCCCTTTAAAAGCGCATCGTCTCGATCGTGTCGGAAAACAAAAACAGCAAAACAAAAATAATGGCAAACTACGTAGACTTGTGCAACACAGTCTTATCGAGCGTATTACAAAACACAATTCACAGCTTTCTCGATCGTAGTACGGCTTGAGGCGCACGACGTGGACGACTTCCGGTCGTGGGGGGCGGCGTGATAAAGTCCGTGTTCCGTCGGACATCTCCTCTTAGTTCCAATCCCCGAGTCGACGAAGCACTTTGTAGGGTCCAAAGTAGCGCTTCAGAAGTTTCTCGCTGAGAGCCCGGCGGCGAATAGGTGTCCACACCCACACACTGTCTCCGGGCTGGAAGTGGACGTCCCGACGACGAAGGTTGTAGCGGCCAGTGTCGATACGTTGTTGGGCTTGAATCCGGAGTCTGGCGGGCTGACGGACTTATTCTGACCATTGGGCAACCACCTGCGCGTCGTCGCTTCCATCGACAGCCGGTTCGTGGGGTAACATCGCGTCCAGCATCGTCGTCACTTTGCGACCTTGAACCAGTTGAAAGGGTGTAACCCCGGTGGTCTTTCACACACTCTCAAGAAAAAAGGGTGTCAAAAGGTGTATTCTTACACCCTTTGTCCCATATAATACACTCCAGAATTTCAATTCAACGTACAGTGCCCTACAGTCGAACAGATGGCCTGAACCTTTACGAGGGGCTTGATAGCCGTGTGGTACATTTTAAATAGCTAAAGTACGTATCAGACCACATAAAGAAAACACCGAGTTTTACAGTAGGACCAAGAAAACCCGGGTTATTTTTTTCGTGTTCAGTAAAACGTACATTAGCTATTTTAATAAGTTGCACCACACGGCTATCAAGCCCCTCGTAAAATTTCGGGCCGTCTGTTCGACTGTAGGGCCCTGTATGTCGAATTGAAGTTTGGGGGTGTATTATATGGGACAAGGGCTGTAAGATTACACCTTTTGACACCCTTTTTTCTTGAGAGTGCACGGCCGTGTTGTAGGCAAAGGTGACGTACGGCAACACCTCGTCCCATCTCTTGTGCTCCACGTCGACGTACATGGAAATCATGTCGGCGATGGTCTTGTTGAATCTTTCCGTCAGCCCGTTGGTCTGTGGGATGTACACCTTGGTGCGACGATGGCTGGTGTGGCTGAGACGAAGCACTTCTCGTGTCAGCTGGGCCACTAACGAGGATCCACGGTCTGACATCAGGAGTTCGGGGGCGCCGTGCCGGAGGACAATGGACTCGATGAAAAACTTCGCGACTTCAACAGCCGTACCTGATGGAAGGGCTTTCGTTTCGGCGTACCGCGTGAGATAATCAGTGGCGACGATGATCCAGCGATTTCCCGACGTCGACGGCGGAAAAGGGCCAAGCAGATCTATTCCGATCTGCTGGAACGGTGCCGTCGGGTGATCAATCGGCTGCAGGAGGCCTGCCCGCTTCGTCGGCGGTTTCTTACGTCGCTGGCACCCGTGGCACGACCGGGTGTAGAGGTGGACGGCTTTAGGGAGCTTTGGCCGGTAATACTTTTCTCGAATGCGGGCCAATGTTCGGCTCTAACCTAGGTGTCCCGACGTCGGGTCGTCGTAACATGCTTGAAAGATCTCCTCCCGACGGTCGGTCGGGATTACCAGCAACCGCGGTGTGTTGTTGTTCCCGAAGTTCTCTTTGTAGAGCACACCTTGCCGAATGGCGAAGGTCGGCAGTACCCGTGATAAGACACGTGGCACGGTGGTCCCACCCCCTTCCAGGTGCTCAATCAACGCGCGCAGCTCAGGATCGTCCCGACGTTGACGTCGTGATATGTCGTCGGTGTTCACTGCTCCTAGGAAGCACTCGTCGTCATTGTCGTCGCTGCAGCCGGAAGGGGTTTCGAGGGGACCCTGGACAGAGAGTCGGCGTCGCTGTGCTTGCGGCCTGACTTGTAGTCGACAGTCATGCTTAACTCTTGTAGTCGGAGACTCCATCGAGTGAGGCATCCTGACGGTGACTAAAGTAGAAGTTTGGGCTAGTTGGTATTTCATGATTAAAGATTAAAACAGCGCAAGGACACGGACAAGAACAAGAAGGTAGACAAACAAGGCGCTGACTTACAACTGAAGTTTATTCGTTCTAACAGCGAGTATAAATACTGTATTGTCACAACAAACAAACATGAATAAAAAGCTTGACCTGGATGCCACGTGCTCACTAGCAATCGCTATGCACTGTCACTGTGTGTCTAAATAGGAACGTTCCTTATCCGATAAAGATAGTGACGGAGTGCTGACACAGTTTTGCCCCAATCTTCCAATTTCGCGCGCCTCAATGATTTCCCGAGTGAGTTTGTCTTTATTTTTCCTAACCACTTCACACTTGTCAAAGACGGGAGCGCAGCAACAGTCTCGGCAGTGCAGGCCAAGGTGACCTGACACAACTCTAAACACGTTATACTTGTGCTCCCGCAGCCGATCATTGAGGCATCGCCCCGTTTGCCCGACGTATCTCCTGCCACACGAGAGGGGAATAGAGTACACTACTCCCTCCACACAGTCTACGAATTGGTCCTGGTGTTTTTTGGTGCAACCCCGCTTTTCTTTAGAACAGGTGTTAACTTTTCTGCACAGCCCAGATAGCTTCTCTGGAGCCGAAAAAAACCACATCAACTCCAACCCTACGGCCAACTTTCTTAAGGTTGTGAGATATCTTATGGAGGTATGGTAAAACAGTTACTTTTTTGTTAACTTTACGAGCCTGCTGGGTAGTTTCCTCACGTCCTATCTTAAGTAAGCTCTCAGCAACTGTCGTCAACAGGTAAGACGGATAACCCGCATGTCTGAGCCTTGCCGCTTGTGTGTCGAAGCTTTCTTTCACCCTGTGGGGGCAGGACTTGAACAGGGCATTTCTAAAACAGAGGTTAACAATTCCTCTTTTCACAAGTTTGGAATGCGCTGACGAAAAAGGCAAGATGGGTTTCTTTGCTCTTGGTTCATATATCCAGCACACATGGCCGTGACCAAGTTGCAGGCTCAGGTCCAGAAACCTAATGGCCCCATTTACAGGTACTTCATGCGTCAGCACCAACGGTTTCAGACACTCTTTGAACGTTGATTCGGCTGTGTCGTTTGTCCTGTCAACGTTCAAAGAGTGTCTGAAACCGTTGGTGCTGACGCATGAAGTACCTGTAAATGGGGCCATTAGGTTTCTGGACCTGAGCCTGCAACTTGGTCACGGCCATGTGTGCTGGATATATGAACCAAGAGCAAATAAACCCATCTTGCCTTTTTCGTCAGCGCATTCCAAACTTGTGAAAAGAGGAATTGTTAACCTCTGTTTTAGAAATGCCCTGTTCAAGTCCTGCCCCCACAGGGTGAAAGAAAGCTTCGACACACAAGCGGCAAGGCTCAGACATGCGGGTTATCCGTCTTACCTGTTGACGACAGTTGCTGAGAGCTTACTTAAGAAAGGACGTGAGGAAACTACCCAGCAGGCTCGTAAAGTTAACAAAAAAGTAACTGTTTTACCATACCTCCATAAGATATCTCACAACCTTAAGAAAGTTGGCCGTAGGGTTGGAGTTGATGTGGTTTTTTCGGCTCCAGAGAAGCTATCTGGGCTGTGCAGAAAAGTTAACTCCTGTTCTAAAGAAAAGCGGGGTTGCACCAAAAAACACCAGGACCAATTCGTAGACTGTGTGGAGGGAGTAGTGTACTCTATTCCCCTCTCGTGTGGCAGGAGATACGTCGGGCAAACGGAGCGATGCCTCAATGATCGGCTGCGGGAGCACAAGTATAACGTGTTTAGAGTTGTGTCAGGTCACCTTGGCCTGCACTGCCGAGATTGTTGCTGCGCTCCCGTCTTTGACAAGTGTGAAGTGGTTAGGAAAAATAAAGACAAACTCACTCGGGAAATCATTGAGGCGCGCGAAATTGGAAGATTGGGGCAAAACTGTGTCAGCACTCCGTCACTATCTTTATCGGATAAGGAACGTTCCTATTTAGACACACAGTGACAGTGCATAGCGATTGCTAGTGAGCACGTGGCATCCAGGTCAAGCTTTTTATTCATGTTTGTTTGTTGTGACAATACAGTATTTATACTCGCTGTTAGAACGAATAAACTTCAGTTGTAAGTCAGTGCCTTGTTGGTCTACCTTCTTGTTCTTGTCCGTGTCCTTGCGCTGTTTTAATCTGTAATCATCCTGACGGGTCCTTGAGGTTTGCAAGCCGGCATAGCGAGTGGTGGTCCGTCACCACGCGGAACCGGCTCCCGTACAAGTACGGACGAAGCTTCGTGATCGCCCAGACGGCCGCAAGGCATCCTTTCTCAGTCGTGGAGTAATTTTTCTCCGCCTTGGACAGAGTCCGACTTGTGTAGGCGATGACTCGCTCGCTGCCTTCTTGCACTTGGATCAGTACTGCGCCCAGTCCCGCGTTACTTACGTTCGTGTGAATCTCAGTTTCCGCATCCTGATCGAAATGTTCAAGCACAGGAGGAGTCTGGAGTCGTCGTTTCAGCTCGTCGAATGCCTGCTGCTGCTCCTCGGCCCATTCGAACTTCTCGGCGTCCTTAGTGAGGTTTGTCAGCGGTGCGGAAATTTTAGCAAAATCCCCAACAAAGCGTCGATAGTAGGCGCAAAGTCCAAGTAATCTTCGCACGGCCTTCTTGTCTGTGGGCCTTTGTTACTAACCAAGTGGCCTACAAAGTTCAGTTCGTAATAGGCGAACTGACACTTTGACGGCTTGAGTGCGAGTCCGGCGGTCTGAATGGCTTGGAGAACAGCTGGGAGTCGTCGCAAGTGCTCGCTGAAGTCACTTGAAACCACTACGACGTCGTCAAGGTAGAGGAGACAGCTCTGCCACTTCAACCCTGCCAGTACCGTGTCTATGACACGCTGGAAAGTTGCCGGCGCCGTGCATAGGCCGAACGGCATCACCTTGAACTCGTACAGTCCATCCGGCGTGACTAAGGCTGTCTTCTCTCGGTCCCGTTCGTCGACTTCGATTTGCCAGTAGCCGCTCTTCAGGTCCATCAGTGAAAAGTATCGAGAGTGGCGCAGCCGGTCTAGCGTGTTATCGATTCGGGGGAGTGGAGAGATGTCTTTCTTCGTTACCGCATTCAGCTGCCTATAGTCCACGCAGAACCTAAGCGTTCCGACCTTCTTCCTAACCAGCACGACAGGGGAGGCCCACGGACTGCTTGAAGGGTGGATTATGTCGTCGCTCAGCATTTTTTCCACTTGCTGTTGGATGACCTCCCGTTCTTTTATGGGGACTCGGTACGGCGGTCGGTGCACAGGGAGTGCGTCGCCCTCGGTGACAATGCGATGCTTCACAACGGTGGTTTGGCGCACCTTCGACGACGTCACGAAGCAGTCGCTGTATTCGGCGAGGAGGCCACTCAGCTGCTGTCGTTTCGGGCCTGGAAGCTTGGGGTCAATGTCAAGCTGCGTTGGCTGCGTAATGTCTTGCTGAAGTGGCGATGATTTTTCAGCAATCGCGGTGATTTCGGCGGAGTTCTGTAGTTCCTCGACGTGGCCCCCAGCGGAACCTTTTGTGAGGTTTTGCGTCTCTTGTCGGAAGTTTGTCACAAGGACCATGGTGCGGCCATCCTGAAGTTTAGTCACTCCTCTTGCGACGCCGATTCCTCTCCCCAGGAGCAATTGATGGTTGCCTTCCAGGACAACCTCGCCGCAGGTAGCTGTATCGGTCACGACGGGTACGACAGTACTTGATCGCGGCGGCAGGTTCACGTGGCCGGCGGCAACTTGGACGATGGCTGACGCTGGTTGGGCTTTCTCTGAAGGCGGAACAGGTTTCCGCAGCGTCAATCTGTTTTCACCAAAGTCGATGACGGCGCCGTATTCGCACAAAAAGTCCATGCCGAGAATGACGTTCATCGCACAGTCTTGTAGAATGACGAATTTCGCAGGGCACGTCTCACCGTGGATGTTGACGCGAGCGGTGCATCTCCCGACTGGTGAGATGAGATGCCCTCCGGCGACGCGTATTTGAGGTCCATGCCACGGCGTTGCCACTTTTCGCAGGCGGCGAGAGAGCCTCGCACTCAAGACTGAGTAGTCTGCCCCGGTGTCCACGAGTGCCGATGCGTTAAGGCCGTCGATAACAACGATTTGGCTGTTGGAAACCGTTGCAGGGGCGTCGGTGCGATGCGGGGCGTCGGGATCGGGAAAGTGGGAGCGCTCCGGCGTTCTAGGAGGCTGTTTTCTTCCATTGTTTTCGGCAACGTCACCTCCAGGCGTTGCTGCACTTAGTTTTCCCGTCGACGCAGGGGAGATAGGCTCCCTCGGCGGGGTCGTAGCGCTGGGGACGCTGAACGTCGTGGCGATGGGGAGCGGGCTTCACGGCAGAGAGGCAACACTGGGGAGGGGAAGCGTCGGAGGTATTCCTCGATGTCGCGAGGGCGTTCGTCGTATCTTGGGCGCGGGTCACTCGGGTGGAACCCGCGCAGCCCCAGTTGTCTGTAGGGGCATCGACGGCTTCACTGCAGTGATAACACAACGGGCGTCTTTCCCGTTCTCCACACGTCGGTCTTTCGTGGCGCTACCTGTTCTGGGTGGGCGTGCGCCCGATCTTCCTGGCGTCGGGAAAACTGCAGCGCTGGTGGTCCACGTCGGGGTGGTGCCGTGACCTGGCGGTGAGCTTGTGGCGGTCGTCGGGCAATGGCGGCGTAGGTCAGTGTCGCTTCTCCGGGTGCAGCCAGGGTGACAGGGCATCTGGTACGAACGCTCGCTGAACCTCCTCTCGGACGACCTCGGCAATGGAGATTGAGGCCGGGCGTTCAGCACTCGGCAAAAGCTTCTTAAGCTCCTCCCGGACGATGTCGCAGATGATGTCACGAAGGCCAAAGATGCTAGGGCTGATGTCGTAGCCCGATGCAGAAGCAGCAGCGACGCTCGAGTACCGATGGTAGTGGCTGGCTCTTGCGAGGAGGGCACGTTCGATGTTCGTGGCCTCCGTGACAAAGTCTTCGACGGTGGATGGGGGGTTGCGAACAAGACCACCGAAGATGTCATCCTTGACACCTCGCATTAGGATCCGTAGCTTATTTTCGTCGGTGGCTTAAGGGTCGGCGCGAGCGACCAGGCGCAAGACATCCTCGACGAAACTGGTGATAGTCTTGTTTGGTTCCTGTGTCCTCATTCGAAGAAGGTCGTCGGCCTTCTCCCGTCGATATTGGTTGGCAAATGTCCGTCTCAGCGCATCCTTGCAGGCGTTCCACGAGATCAAGGAAGTCTCGCGATCTCTGGAACCAGTGCCTGGCCGTCCCTTCGAGCGCAAAGTCAAGGCGCTGTTCGTCCGTCCATCGGTTGTGCTGGGCCACTCGCTCGTACTGGTGTAGCCAGTCCTCAATGTCTTCATAAGGCTCACCGTGGAAGGACGCGGGCGCACGGGCAGCGACGGGAAGGAAAACGTGCTGGGCTGCGTTTCGCCGATCCCCAAGACAAGCGAAATATCACCCGTCTTCCTGGCGAACATTCCGTTTGGCTTCGGGGACTAAACCATACAGATGCACCCTGTCTGAGGGGCACAAATATCTGCTTTTGCTCACACACGCCTATCGGTTAGTCCTAGTCGAGCGGAGTTAGTCCCCAGCTTCTTCGCACGGTACCTAGCTTGATCCAGATGGTCCTTTCGGGGAGCAACTGGGAGTTCAGAGGACCAAATGCTGCCGTTAGTACCTTGAGGCCAACTTTTTTTTTTAGAGTATATAACCATTGCGAGAGGGCCGTCATAAGACCAACGCACAGGTCTCAAGCTGAGTCTTGCGATGATACATTAAATGAGATAACATTTTCTATGGAGGCTTCAAATAAACCGAGTTTGTCAATCAACAAATTATTGTCGAACGTACTGCACTGTCTTAGATTCAGAGATCTTATTTTATATTGCTGGAATTTTTTTTTTACTATCATGTCGGCAAATATTCTTATTCGGAGGCGTTCATAGTATGAAAGGCCTTGTAAACTTTGGCGTCCAGCAGGGTTTTATTCTGTGTCCTTTTTATACAACCAATATATAAAGGACATCTCGACAGTTACCATTAGAAAGATATAACAATACGGAGACGACGCCCTGTAATTTACCAGTCGCAGTGATATTGAACTACCATGCCAATTTTACTAACAGATGCACTCGCTGTCATGAACTGGCTTCAGGACCATGGAATGAGTGTGAAGTATTCCAATAACACGCCCTCCTGATTTTGTAGTCCCTGGGAAAGGTTCAAATTGTTTTCGCAGTAATTTATGCGCGACTCTCTGTATGTTTCTTTAATTAAGTGCCTTGGGATTTTTTTTTATTTTGTTCTACCTTGGAATTTACACCTGTCTCTTATTCTTACGCGTTTGAAAACTGCAATGTGTCGGCTCTTTTGATTAAAGATGTATTTTCCATTTACAGCCAGGATAATGCTAATGCATTTTTTGGCTTAGAGTGTGCTAAGGTAGGGCGCTACACTTTCTTTAAATCGATCCCTTAATGACTTGCAAATATCGACAATATTTGAAAAGGGATGATAAAGAGATATTTAGATCCTACTCGAGTGTTTTAAGAAAAGCTTGCTTAATTATCTTTAGACACCTTGTATTAGTTTTTATTAATGTACAGACCATAGTAACGTTTGGCATAGTGATTTTAAACCTGAGAATTTTTTCTCATACACCGAGGTACACAGTGTGTTATGAAATGTCGTAAAAATGTATATACTCGCTACGGGGAATATGTAAGGACGTATCCTGCTCAAAAGGCTTTTAACGCCTAGCCGGATTTCGGTTTTCTATCGAAGCCTAATATTCACCTTAATAAAACTAGAAACTATATAATTATCGGAGGAAACGTGTAAACATTTAAGTGTGATCTGTTTACTTTATGCTCTAGTATTACTAATGTTAAGAATGTGCTTGCACTGCAAGGTCAAGCCGCAGTAGCCTTTCTATGATTTAGGGAGACCCTCTCTCCTGTTTTGACTTATTTGCTGAATAAAATTGTTATAATATAAAAGTTGTCTAAATCAAGCAAAAGTGTTTTCCATTCTTTAAAATTAGGTGTAAGATTAGTACCTCAGGCGGGATTAAAATCTCGAAAAATGCTAATGTTTCCTTGGAGGCAGAGCAACCACGCTGTTTCCTTGAAAATAAGTTTAACAGGATACAGTTATGTTTCCCGACAGGTTATTTCATAGTCATAGAAGTGAAAAAAAAATAATTTCAATAAAAAGAATGCATCGTGAAATCGGCATTTCCTATCCGTAGCAGCCCTAAAACAATGACGAATAGCATAATTTTATTCTGCGTCTTAAAAGTAGTTTTTACTTGTGTTGAAGTTTGTGAACATTGCTTCCGTTTCCTTTTTCCTTTCTTTTGTGTTGGTGCATTACAAATACTACCTGTTGTGGTTATTTTTCGCTACGTATAATTAATCATTCGTATTATTACGGTCATGTGTCGATAATATGGGCATCTCAGTTCCTCAGAAAATTGCCCGTGCTGTGAGTCGTTTGTAATAACGAATAGAGGTCAAAACACATATTAACGAGCCCAGCAACAAGATATACGTGGATCATTTAATTAGGAAGAGACCAAATGTGGTTTGTACTAACACTTTCAAGCATACTTTCAGTTCACAAAGGGCAACGCATTCGCAACTTGAGGTGTGCGTTCTCCCTTTCCTTCCTCCTCAATGTAAGCGAGAGCTGTTTACAATCTGCTCCGAGATGCACGTCAGGTTAAAATGAGTCTCTCGTGTTCTTCCTCAGCTACAGTTGTCAGCGCAAAGTTTTCTGGGAGATTTGCCAGTCAGTCGAGCAGAAAGCTTTGTTCCTTTACGTTTGACAATCGACATAGCCTCTGACCACTTCATCTTCTCACTTGACATCATTTACTCGGACTTGAAAACGACCAGAGAAGCGCCCGACCTTGCATTTCATGACAATGACCAGGACAAGGATTTACATATCCCCAATTTCTAAGAAATTAACTTTGTGGATCCAGAACTACTCTCGAGATGCCCTAGCGGTGACGAGGAGTTCATGTAGGGGGCCTAGCTGCTTTCGGGTTCATTATTGTTTAATCTCAATTAGTCTCAATTAATCTCAATTATAGCATGACGAAAAATTTATCCCCGAAAGTTTCGTCCATAATAATGGGTAAAGGAGTCTTTGTTAAGGAAACATGTCTGTACTGTCATACTATTCCTCCTGTAAGAAATTATTATTTGCTTGATTCCAGAAAGACGGGTTTTCAGATAAGTTTCAAACTGTCAGTTTAAACGTTTGCTAAAGGTTAAGGTTTATTGCGCTAAAATGCTTCATACATAAAGCTGCAAAAGTTTAGTTTTTTTGTTTGATATTTTTGCATATAACATTTATATCAGTACCATAATTTCCCATGGAGAAATGCTCAAATGTATTTGAGCAATTTATTCTAACATATTTCATTCTAAGCTCTCCCGTACCCCGTGCACCTCAAGCTCTAGGCAAGCGATATTCTAGTTGGGATGATTCGGCCTCTTGATAGCCCGCCGATTACTGTGGCACGCGCGCTATATAAGCCACCAATGACGCAGCGTGCGCTCGCGGTGTGCATGTTATATAAAAAGCCGCAAATAAACCAATAGACTCGTCTTGATTCTGCACGCAGCCTGGTTTAGTGTCAATCAACGAGCGAAACAAACCAGCAGACTGGGGGCGGACGTGGCAGTATGGCGTTTAGTGCTGTAATCCCCGAGTTTGCCGAGTTTGTTTGTGGCACCCCATTTGGAAAATCTCGATGATGCAAAGATGATGAAAAAGGCACATACAAGCGTAACCGTGATATGGGACATCCTATACAAGCGAGAAGGCGGCTCCAGTATTGTGGATTAAGGCGGAACGATACAGGTTGTCGGAACCATACAAGCGTGTCGTATTATGGGACATCCTATAGCAGCGTAGTGGATTATTGCGGAGCCATGTAGGCGGACGGAACCATACATTCATAACGTAATATGGGACATCCTATGCCAGCGAAAAGGCGATACCAGCATGGTGGAGCCATATGGCTCCAACATGCTGGTATCGCCTTTTCACTGTTGTACAGGGCGATTTAGTTTTAAGCTTTACATATATGTTTAGACAGGTCGTGAAAGCTAAATTAATGCGATTTGTGCAGACGAGTTGTCCGGCCAGGGCGTACGTAGTATAGGGACCTAATCGTAACGATCAGTCGGATAATTAAATACAATTTGTTAATCAACTTTTTAATTAGTGAAAATGAACATATGGTTTCAATTGGCAACTTGCTGAGTCATTGAAAACCACTTAATCAACTATTTTTAGAAGGATATAATGCAGGGGTAGCATTTTACGCGCTCTGTAAAAACGCTTGATTTGGACGAGTATCTACGTTACAGTTTCTTATCGGAGCGCATCTCTGTGCCCACTGTCCTGTTCCCCAGGGGCTTAGAAGCGCAGCACTCGTGCGCCTTGCTTCCCTCCATCCTACGAGGGAGGCGAGGGGGTGGCTTCGCACTGCGGCCACCGGGCAGCAGGATCGCAGGCGCAAAGATGCGCTCTGGTAAGCAACCGAAGTGTGTAAACGCGTCCAAATTGACTATTTTTCTTAGAACGCCGTAAAATTCTGCTCTTGTCTTATATCTTCACAAAGAGAGTTGATTTTGTGTGTTTTTATGATACTTAGCAAGTTTCTAATTGAAACCATGGATCTATTTTCAAAAACAAAAATTCTAAGAAACAGATTATACTTAAAGGGACGCTGAAGCGGTTTTTCATTTGGGGAAACACATTAAAATATTCTTTTTGACCTCCACGATATCAAATATCAAAATTATTTCTCAATTTGGTTAATCGACGCTGCATAGAATCATTTTTAAAAAACTGCTGCAGGCACTTCCCTGGAGAGCGACGTCACAAAAGCAGCTTTCGAAATCTTTGCTCACGCATCTTCAGCGCCTATCAAAGCTATGCACGCATATGTTATTTTTTAAAAGGGCAGAAAAATATGTCACGACTAGTGCCAGTTCGGGATAATATACCTAGAAACCTTGTGATTGAACGCGCGGCCCTTAAGCGACACACGCTTGGTGGCAGAAAGGTCTTCTTACGATGTCACTACAGGTAGGATGGTTTTTTTCTGTGTTTTCTCACGTTCAATTATATCTTTGTGGAAAACGAATGGGATATTCAGATTCGGGGGATAAAACTACGCTAGAATGAACCTCCATCTAGTTTTCTGAAAGAAGTCTGGCACTTCTCTGTAATAAGCCGTATAAAAAAGTATAATTAGGCATAGTATATAAAGGCGAATTAGCCTTTTATACTATGCCGCCCTGGCCATATAACTCACGTGCACAGACCGCGTAAATGTTGCATTTACGGCTTTTTAAAAAAAATCTGTAAAACATAAAAAATACCCTGTTGAATATCCCCCAATACGATACGATTGTATGGTTCCTTCCCCACTAGTATCGTTCAAGAAAGACTTGCGGACATCCAGCCTTTCATTGGAATGTTGCATGTCAGCGAGCCTCTACACCAGTGAGTGGTTTCAAACAAGCATGATGTTTGTACACCCGTAAGCTCTTATCCGAGACCCTCCAGGAGCACTAAAAGCAGAGGCGAAATGTAGTGACCTTGTAAATTTGGTTTCAGGTATTTATTTTTAGAAGAATCGCATGCAGCAAAGTTTAACTTTGCTCAAAAGAAGATAAATATAAATTCAATACTGAACATTGGTGTCCCTTGAGCTGTCAGACTGAACTCCCACGCTTGCCATTCAGGAGTTCCTAACTTGTCCGTAGAGGATCAGCACAACCCAGACTTGTGCTGCGAGCGCACCTGTAATATAAAAGTTGAATAAACATGAGACGAAAAATGAGACGATCACAACTGTCTGTAATGTGAAATTAGAGCACAGATCTTGAAAAGGAGGATGGATGGGTATGCCCCTCCTCCCCCTTCCCTCCTCCCTCCCATTTAGCGGAAAATTTTCCTTTAATTTAGCGGGAAAATTTCCCCACTAAATTTAGCGGGTTAAGTTTCCCACTAAATTTAGCGCGAAAATCGATGTCACGTGACCTCAACACCAATGCAGTTTTCCCGCTAAAAATAGTGGGAAAAATGACGTCGCAAGACCGTGTCACGTCATTTATAAAAAAATTTCAGTTTCTCAGCTAGACTTAGCGGAAATATTAAAGTCACATGACCTCAACATTACTTCAATTTCCTGCCAAGTTTAGTGGGGCGGTTACGCCGACAGCGACGCCGCGAAATGCGGAAATAGGTGCCTAAGAGCTACGCTCAAAAAACTAATCGCCTCAGGTGAAATAAAGACAAAGAAAAGAGAATCTAACATGCCATTCTCAGATCCTTCCTTTTGTCCGTTTTCAAATGTTTTGATTTCAAGAAATGTTTATATCTTTATTCATACCCAGGGAACCCGTCCCAGTTTCAGCATGAATGCAATATATCCATGCAGACTAGACCTTGTGAACTATAATCCACATGAAAATGAATGTTTGCCACATAGTCATGTATGAGTCGGTAGCTCAGATCTCTAAATACATTTGTAGTGAGGAACAGTCTTGAATAAAACTTCTAGCCTTCGAATTCAACAGTTTTAACTTCCATAAGGAACACTGTATGGCTGATTTTTTTTTTGTGACACATCAGAAGCGGTACAGCATTCTCATCCTTGCTTACCTAACAAGAATTTGTATTTTTTTAACATGGCATGTGCTATTCTAATGCCCATACAGCCCCCTTTAAAAAAAGCATTCCTTTGTAGAGCTTTTTATTGGTTCTTAGTTTACTCGCACGACAGATTCGGTACATTGAATTCTCACTCGGCATCAACACCTCTATATAGTGATGTAATAGTGAAAGACAAGATGTATGAGCTTGAGTACGGCTGAACAAGCACAGATGTTTGAAAAAAGTACTGTGGAAAACACAAATTTCAAAATAAAAATTAGGTAGAATGTGGATACAATTATGGATATGGTCATGAATACAGTTAACATATTCAATATAAGGAATATGTGTTAGACGCACTCTCAAAGAAACCTGTTGCATCTATATTTATTCAAATTACTGCGCAGAACCCAGCGCTGCAGTCTAAGGTGGGAGTTCGGTCAATGAGTCTACCGAAAATTAGTGTAGACGGAAAAAGCAGTTTGATCTGCGACAATGAGCATTACATAAGTGACATGACATTATTACTGTTACAGTGCCGAATGTTTCAAACTGTCAGTCGCGTCATTCTGTGAGTTCCCTCCGTACATTACGAGGTTTGGCTCTCTCGAATGCTTTGCGAGTAAAATTATGGAGTGGAAATATCTAGAGTAGTTCTAGAAAAACTTTTTTCAGAATCTTATCTCAGCATCGTAAAGAATATAAAAAGTTTCTAAGAGAAAAGGTTAGTGCAGGAGTTGAATAACCTAAATACTTCGTTTTGCGAAACCATCTTGCCGTAGTAAGCGTATAAAGTTCCCCTAGGTAGAGCTAGCCATTACGGATAATTGTGCCCATTGCGTACCATAAAACTTTAATCTGCGACCTACAATACTTACAGACTAAACCAACTCTGAATAAGTGTACCACTTGGCATTAAAGATTGGTCTCACCATTACTGTCTGCAAACATCTACATAATAATTTCCATGAGCCTATGTATTTCAAGAAAATATTTGGTGCGAGCTGCTTAAAACACAATAGCACTTTTTAACACTAATTGAGAGCCTGTAGTGGGCCACAACTTAAGCAGTTTTCACTTCATTATGAAGAGCAATTACACATATCTGAACCATGAATATAGGCCTGCACTGAATTGTTTTCTTATGTTGAACGTGCTATGCTCTGTTTACTATATAAATCTTTGCAGAGCTGACAATGTGCAAGTTCCTGTTTTTTTTATATTTCACATCTCCCGACTGCTGGGTTTGGTAGGTACATAAGATTGATGACACCAGCGTAACACAATGATTATTTTAAGACTTTGTTTGGGTATAGCACGAGCAAAACGATCTGCGGGAAGTTATTTCTGTGACACCGTCGAACCTACATCCGCGGGCTTTAAGTTCACATGTTAATCATGTCTGCCTACTAGTTTTTGTAATTGGAACTCCATCCAACCCAAGATTTGAATATGTTTTTTTTTTGCATTTTAGGCTTAGTATTGCTTCAGCTGTTCTATTAATAGGTAAGAAGAATGCTTATTTCAAGTGGCATACCTAACACCTGGTGGCACGAGGACTCCCCTGTCGTGACGCTGATCGAAAGTCACAGGCAGGGAGATACGGCGATGCCCTTGTTGCCGGGATTACCTCCCCCATGGTCCTGGCCAGACCACAGAAAAAGATTGAGTCCACCCTATTGAAAAAAACGATTTGAAAACAGTTTGGATATAAACTGGCCAAACCCAAAATGAACTGGTTGTAGTGGAATTGTACCGGGCAAATTGGAAATCAAACTGTCGACACTGGCCGAACTTGGAAAATGAACTGGCCAAGCTGGCAGCTGAAATGGCTGAACTGTTAATTGAACGGTTCAAACTGGTGGCCAATCAGGCAAAACTGATAGCTTGAACTGGTGACACTGGTGTCATAATGTTCAAGCTGGCAGCCAAACAGTTTGAACTGGCTGTCGAACTGTTCTAACTGGCAGTCAAACAGTTACAACTGGCAATCAAATTGGTTTCACTTGTATCTAAATAAGTCATACCCGCAAAACTGGAGAAACTGCTCGTTGAACTGGCCAAGCTCGCAGTATGCCCAGTTTACAATAATTAACCATTGGAATCGATCCAATGGACCTTTGGAATCGATCCAATGGACCTTTTTCGTTTGTATCAAGTTGGTTTCGTTGTTTCTAATTTTACCTCCCAAGCGGGAAAATCCCATTACCGTAAAATACCGGGCAAGCGCCCACTCAAAATTTATAGATAAACACGAAAAAATGGGGAATGGGCGCTTGTCCGGTCATCAATTTTACATATAAATGTACTGTGCATATTTTTTCAGATCTTAGAAATTTGGATATCGGCGCTTAATGTGGAATGGGCGGATGCATGGTATTCTACGGTAATCACTTTTTTTCTACATAAACGAATTGGGCTTTTGCACCTCAAACAATTCACAATGAAAAAAAAATTGACAAGAGGGTTTTACTAATTCTATTGACAAAGATGTGTTTCTGAAATTAATCATGCGGCAGCAGAGAAAATGTCTGGCCTTTACGGAACATTTCTTCTATTCAGATGTCGCATAAAAGACTATATAGCAAATAAAAGCTTTATTTTGATGCATGTACAGTTGTACGTTGCTCAACAAATATGAAACATGCCGGTTGACGTTTAGTTATAATATTATACTTCGTTTCAGCTTAGGTCCGAGCGCGGCCCATGTTATGAGCCGAAGGGCCAATCATAGAGCACAAAGAGCGCAGCGTCATGGCGTGATCTCTGGGCTTTATAGAACTAGCCGGCAGAAGAGCACGCACAGAGAAACGGCGAATACCATCTGGTCCTATAAACTGCAGAAAGCATGCCATGACGTTGTGCCTCTTTCGCTGTTTGATTGGCCCTTAGGTGCATAACATCGACCGCGCTCGGACCTAAGCTGAAACGAAGTATAGTACTAATAGTCTTCATTAATCAAAATCAACAGTACAAAATGTCAGGTCTGCCGAAGCCGGTTAGGGCTTGTGTGGCGCGACCTGGCAGTAAAAGCACATTCTTTACAACAAAAAATACAACACAAATCAGTGACTGGTACTCAAAATTTAGAATGCTTATTTTTATCATTAAGCAGTCTCTTGACATTCTTTTTAAGGTGATGATTGGATTTGGAAAGAAATAGAGTCAGGTAACGCGTTGAATATTTTGGGAACATAAAATGCCCTACCCATAGCAACTATATATACGTGAGACTTCAAAGGGAGTATTACACTTTGTTATACGTGGTGCAATTCTTTGAATTATAAAGGCCCTGTTCCCAAAGTAGTGCTGAACGACAGTTTGTAAAAGAAATGTGAATAAAAACAAGGTAACTAAAGCGAGGCGAAGATATTGTCACTTGAACATAGCGATAAATTGTAGGACACACTTTTCAACATATCCCCTTCAAAATGCCATCGATTTTATCGTGCCATTGCAGGGAACAATTAAAGAGAGTAATGCCATATCTGAGCATACTATAGGCCAGAGAATGCATCAACTTTCTCACTGCAAACGGAAGAAACATTTTTAAGTTGTAGAGCTTGCATGAAACACTTCGGAGACGCCTCGCAACAAAAGCCATATCGAAGTCAAAAAAGATTCAAAGATACTTAACAGAATTAACATACTGAACAGAAGTGCAGCAACAAGGAACACAGTTCGAGCAATGCAAAAACAAGGAACACAGTTCGAGCAATGCAAAAATAAGTTCGGGAAGACAGTGAGTTTTTTCCAAGGGCTGCGAAAACTTAGTTTTTAAAGAATTCACAGTTATTCTGTTTTCTTTGAACCAATCCATAACTGCGAAAGCAACCGTTTGTAGCATACGCATGGCGGGTTCAATATCGGTGTGACTGGTAAATAACAGAGTGCCATCCGCATATTGTAGCATGTTGCTAGTGACAACAGCCGGAAGATTGTTTACATAGATATTGAATAATAAAGGAGATAATATGGGAACCCTGCGGCACTCCAGTCCAGACAGGAGAGGAACTTTGCTACTTTGAACATTACCTAAGGACACCAACTGTGAACGAGATCATAAGTAATCATGCAGCAGAGCGAAGAAAGAACCTCTGAATCCTACACAGTACAATTTTTTAAGTAAAATTGTATGATTAACAGGATCAAATGCTTTTCTAACATTGAGGAAAAGAGCGCATACACAAGAGTTGTTATAGAAAGACGAATGAAGGAAATCAGAAACACGTCTAGTAAGCATGACGTGCCGAGCCCCGCGACAAAGCCGTGCTGTGAAGATGAGATTATACAGTGCTTATCAAGAAAACCATTCATGGAAACTAATACAAGTTTTTCTAAAATTTGTGATATGTACGACAGTATCGCAATGGGGCGGTATGATAACAGCAAGTTACGAGGGCCACCTTTGTGGATAGGTACACCATTGCTGTTTTTAGATCTGCAGGGAAACAGCCAGAACATATAAACCCATTTATCATGGCTACCACAACTTCTGCAAGCACATCAAAAATTATCACAGAGGTCTATGACAGATAAACCATTGATTCCTGGTGATTTATTTCTTTTAAAGGAAAATAGAATTGAAAGTAACTCGGCCCTTGAAATCGCAGGAAGAAATGCAGATGACAAGACTATATTTATATCATAAGCATTGGGCGCATCATACCCTGTGCTATTACAAATGGAAGAGGCAAAAAGTTGAGCAAAAGAAGTAGCTGTGGTGACTAAATTGGTTCCAAAGCTCTTTTCCAACAGGTCTGAGGCACTTTTTCGAGAGACACCGCGAAGCTCGTTAGTTATAGACCACGTTTCCCTAGAGTAGAAACGAGCGTTATAAGTTTTTCTGTGTAATGATTACGTCTAGCAGAGCGTATAAGTGCATTTATGTGGTTCCAAGATGCCTTGTATTTCGCTCGCAACTCCTAAAGCTCAAGAGGATCCCGGCCGAGGTGCCCGCAATCTGACGGAGGCCTATTGCAGAGGAGGCTTGTAACCGAGCTTTCGGTTGCACGTCAAAAGATCCCCAGGTGGTCCAAATTAATTCTCAGTCCTCCACCGGGACGTGCCAGATGCCCGTCGTTGGTTTGGCATGTAAAACCCCCGAATTTGACTTTTGACCTAAAGCTCAACAGATAAGTGTGGTTGTGACCAACAATACCAGCACGAGAAAATAAAAATAAAACTGAGAATACGCTGGAATTTGTGACAGCCCAGCTAAAAATTATCATTAGATCCAATTGGAATTCTATCTGGTTTTAATTGGAACAAATTGGTTTAATGGGTTCCAATTGAAAGCACACTGGCCAATGGGTCTCACCAATTGGAAACTATTGTCAAGTTGGAAACTAATGGGTTTCAAATGGTTCTCATTGGTTCCCATTGCAGTGACCAATTGGTTGTCCGAAAACCTAACTGGTACCAATTGGAAATTTCAGTTGGAATCTATGCAAAAATGTTCCAAAAGCCGGGATTCGTGATTAAAAACAAATACCTCCGACTTGCATAACAATACCAACAATTTATCAGATGTTTCGTCTCCTATACGGGAGACATCATCAGTGCGGCCTGGGAACACCCGACTAGCTTCCAGCAATCCAACGCTTCTTCTGTTGCGTTGGATTGCTGGTAGCTAGTCGGGTGTTCCCAGGCCGCACTGATGATCTCTCCCGTATAGGAGACGAAACATCTGATAAATTGTTGGTATTGTTATGCAAGTCGGAGGTATTTGCTTTTTATTGGAATCTAATGAGAATTTTTAACTGGGAGTGCTCGATTCAATATTAATCTCTTTCAATTTTGTTTGCCATGTCACACACAAAGCTCTTGCTTTGGTTTAAGAACTCAATGAAAATGCAGTTGGCCATAATGCTCTCGGGTTTCAGCACTTCACACACGTCTACTTGCGAAAGAAAGCATTCCTTTATATGAGCGGGAAAGAGGGGTGCCTCTCTTAGCACTAAGCGTCTGCAGATGAGGGTGCATCCAAGGTCAGGAACAAGGAGAATTTTCTGAATTCTAAAGTACTCCCCGTCACAAGTCGAAATCACAGTGGTGTCACTCTTTGCAGCCCTTGTATATGCCATGCTGTGAAAGATCTGCCCCTTGTATGCAAAGCGCTGAAACTCGCCAGCCACGCCAACGCTCACACCCTTTTCTTCCAGCGAGCGCTTCTCAACAGTGGTCAGAGTGGTGACTCCTTCCTGTCCCAACAGACACACCTCATCAATGTACTGGGCATTCTGAATATGTGAAAAATTTAGAAAACTTTCACACACACTTCGCTCGCTGGCAGTGATTGCAAGGTCATGGTTTGCTAGTACGCACTCAAGCTGCTGCGACATCACGACGCGTTCAACAATCTGGTCTGGAAGCCCCTTGGCTGCGGAGACTAGCTTTACAAGCTTTCCATTTCCTCCCTCGAACACAAAGGCTGATTGAGCCCATAACGGTCCCAGCTGACGAACAGAGTCCGGTAGATGAAGAAGCTGGTGGACGTTAAAGGTCAGGGACGCCACGCCGTAGAGGCCCTCGCAGCGACCAACGAAGTCGTGGAGCAGCTCTTCTGAAAAATGAAAGAATAAGCATTTGCATATCTTTAGATGAGAATCTAATAATGAGCCTAGCTCCAAGACAAATTACCAGAAATACTATCCACATAATTAGTAATACAAAAGTAGCTAGATGTCCAAGTGAAATTGCTATACATTAAGAGTGTCAAACCTTGAAAAATTATGTGTCTATTCTTTTAGAGGAGGTATTTAAGAAGCAAGTTTATTCCAACTTTCACTTTTACATGTTACCATATTTTCTAGTGTATAAGTCGCGGTTTCTTTCAAACATTTTTATTGGTGCATCTTAGAGAACAATGCAACTTATATGCTTTCTATTTTTTCATTCATGGTGAGACGCCATTTTTTTTTTGCACCGCTTGCCATCTTTTGTAGAGCACCGGAACTATGTAGCCATAGGTGGTGTTGTCCCTTCCAGGAGGCACTGCTGTCGCCGCACTTGTTTACCCACTTCTAAACTTTTCATAACTGAAAGCGAGAAATTTTTGTGATTTCCCCGAAGCGGCTCAATGTGGATAGGCGAGAGCGTCGAGAACAAAGCTTTTACGGCACGTGATCGACGTTGCCTAATTCAGCCATGACTCTATTCTTTTACTTCAGTCCAGTAACACTGAAAGGTAAGTGGCCTTGTATGCATGCATTGCAGAATATTTTCTTGCGTCTTTCTTAGTTTCCATTTGATGAACAGTTTTTTTTCTGCCATGCTCCAGCCGTGTTGCTACATGTGAAAGGAAAGATTGTGGCTAGTAAATCTTTTAGAGATACCGAAAGAAGTATGTAAAGATTTATCTATCTGCCTGTCCATCAATGCTCGCGTCGTCTCCAGCACTTGACCTAGGCTAGGCCTAGTGGTCCAAAGCTTGGTTCACGAGTGTCTAACACAAAAAACTTCCGTTCGCTCGGCATGTGTTTGTTGGAATAAAGTCGGCTACCTTCCCATTTTGCTGCGAAACACTCAACTGCTGCGCCAGACAGCGTTGGCTATGGGCATTTCTCGCGAGGCGAAACACCAAAGTTGTCCGAGAAACATATTTAGAAGTGTTTCCTGTATTCGTGCTATTTTGCTGGTCATGGAGATTTGGAGTCAACCCAATGAAGAGAACAAAGTAGCAGAATACAAAAGAGCTATAAGTCAGCACGTGTGTTTGTCCTTCTGTGTATCGTTTTGTGTGATTGACCTTGCGCTGTTACCTTAAGATATAGAAGCGTCCAATGGTATGTGCGATCTAGCCGATTGTGCGCAACCTCGATTTTGCAATACCAATGCGCATAAATGAAAAGCTCATCGCGTGAATCGTGCAAAGAGGTTTATACAAAGGTGCGACCTATATTATATACCAACTTTTCCACGAAAACGGCTCAAGATAAGCATGTGCAACTTATACAGGGGTGTGACTTATAGTCCGGAAAATACAGTACACCGTTTTCAGGCTCTATTCATTACCCTGCACACACTACAAGAGTTTGATTTTGTGTTAGGCAGGAAGGGGACATGCTGAATGGATCTAAAATTTCCTGCAAAAGTTAACACGTCTCACCGCGCCTGAAGAAGCTATTGAGTTTGATTAGGAGAGGGGGACTCTATTGGTGATGCAGTTTCCAGTAGGGTGCTCGAGTGCTCAGAGAATTAAGGGCACATCGGGAGAGTAGGTTGGCCCATGGTGCAAAGTTCTGATGTGTGCTATATAGTTGGTGACAGGTCGAGAATTCAATGATGGCATCGTATCATAGGAGTTCATATCCCTCTGCCAGCCAATCGTTCCCACTTGAACTTTGTAACTTCCCGCTTTTTAATGCGGTCTTTATCCTTTATCTAATGTGGATACCTTGGCAGCTTGTATCGAAAAGCCGCCAAGGGTTATCCACATTCGTTCACAGGTCTTTCCCAGCAGCAACAAGAAGCCAGCGGTGGTATCTTCCTTTAAGTATTGAATCTGTTCGGTGGTACGGGAGGCTAAGGTTAGGTTCAGCCGCCAAAGCATTTCGCCCGACCCCCCCTGCTTTTTCAAGGATGCTTCTCTAGAACATTCATGTGAATTCAAGTCGTTAGTCAGGAGCATTGAACGGAGAGTTAGGCCAGCCAACATTATAGAGTATAGGTGTCAGGAAATATATACTCCTAGTCACTTCCAGGCACGTCGAGTTCTAGAAATGTTAAACTGGAGCTGTTTACAACATGAGAAAAAGAAATGTGTTTGCACCATTGCACCTCTGGAGCGGCAAAGGATTCCATGTTCCTGCAGGTAGGGGGCGCAGCTAGTCATTCCCTCATTGGCGATGCTGACAGGTTATTGGCAAACAGCAAGTTTTCTCGAATTTCGCAATTTAGAATGTCACCAATGAGCTATCTGTAGTGTAGCATATGCATATACTCCCATTTGTGCCACAGGAGGGACGAACACAAACTTTTTGCATGCTCCATAACACTGACAGCTATGCTCTGCGGCCAAGTCCGGTGTCACAGCACGGTACAAGATGGCAGACATGTTAAGGTGCAAAACAGCTTTGGTTTAGTCCCACAGATGATACTGAAACTTTATACAAAACAAACTGCATGCAGTCTTTCAGCATAAACGCTATTTTTAAATGTTTGAATTGGCAGCAAAGCTCCCATTTGAGGAACCCTGACCCTTTATGCCTTTGAAGGTATCATTACATGGCAGGAAGGAAAAAAAAGTTTCAAGCTTACCTGCACGCTTGATGTCATGGGGTGTGATGGTCTCACGTAGCAACATGTGGATTGCTTCTGAAAGCTTCGAGAGGTGCTTCCAGTACTCAAGAGGGAGGATGTCTTCGAGACATGGCAGAGCATAAAACAACAGCCAGTGTCTCCATTCTGATGCTTTCCAGAAGCTGCGCTCATTCAGTGACCGAGGTAGTCTTGTCACACAGTGAGGGGGCTTGATCGCGAGGAGGCGGCTGTTGACTCGAGCCACACAGGAGGGTGATCCTTTAAGAATTAAAGGTGGTAGAATGCATTAAGTATACTTCTCTTACTTGGATAACTGCATGAAAAACATGCTGCCATGTTTTTTGTTTGTTTACTGTGATTCACGAGATAACATAGAAATTTGTTTTTACAGAGCATTTGTGTGTTCGACTGTTTGAGGATTTCAGCGGGACGACATTCATAAATTCACAAACAAAAATATGATACGTTTTTTCCGCTGTTTTTCTTTTTATCAGACTGCTCGTCACTTACTGGTGGTAAGACTAGGCCTAAAGGGTCTCTTGATTAAAGCGATCTTCTGTTTTCAATTCCTATCTTTACTGTAAAAATAAGCGCAGACTATATATCGTCATACATTTTGCGGTGGTGTTCAGCAAAGCTGACATCGCTCATAAATAGGAACTAATAGAGAGACTGTCGCTATGATAATAATAATAAATATTCACTGAAAGCTTCCTGCCTGCTTGCTTCATTCGCCAACTCCGGGTGTGTGGAAAAACATGTCCGTTTGTTGCCAGCAATTCTAATCTCAACTACAGTTTCACAATTTGTGCCTGTAGCTGTGATCTTTCAACAATCGCCTCTCGATTCCCATAAAATAGCGTTGGCCAGGCATTTTTTTGGATAAGTTAGAACGAAAAACAAGTTAGTGTTCGGTCAATACAGTTTTTGGTAACTAAAAAGGGCCAACCGTGCTGCCTAAAATAGTTTTTTCATTGTCTTTGTTGCCAAAAGCTGGCAAATAGCAGAAACGGTTGTCTACCATGACATGCTGCTGCTCCTGCTATGTAATAGACGCTTTCAGAGAGCGCCAAGTTTCAGCCGCCATAACTGGCCTTCACTTTTTCTTTTTTATATTACCTATAGTATAACTCTACTATTGCCAGAATCTTATTTGTTCTGCAACAATCATGTAAAGGCATGTGGTCATGTGCCACTTAATCATGCAAGGTTGCATTACATGTTTTAATGTTATGTGATCAGGTTACGTGAGTGGTACTCAGTTAATACTTTCCTGTGACGCCTTTCGTATACGGCGAGCCGACCCAGTGACCGACGGAAGCCCAGAGTGAGAAGAATTCGCTCAGAAATGGTTCGCATTTAATAGAAATGTGACAGTAGGACTTTAGCAGACATTGTCATCACCATTATGAATAGCATAATGCATATCTCTTCTAATGTAAGATTAAAGAAGTTTTCCAAACTGGTTATATTTATAAAAGCCAACTCAAAACTATTTTACTCATTGGAATTTACCAATCTATCTCAAGACTGCAGATGATATGACTGTCGTGCAAAAGGGGTTAAATAAATGTTTAGTTAGGCACTACCTCTGGTTGTGCACATTACCATGAGCAACTTATCAGATGAAAAAAAAATAGTAAAAAGACAATTTGATTCAATTGGCACCTAACAGTTAGAGTTCTACAATTGGATTCAAATGTTTTTCTTCAATTGAGAACTTGAAATCAGTTTTCCCAATTGGTTCCAATGTACTGATTGATACGAGCTTCAGGAAGAGGAAGCAGGAAGAAGGATGTAGCGGAGTAGGTTCCTCCTCTTCACTGCACCCTTTGTTCCCTTCCTCCTCTCCAGTCCATAAATCGCTAAACTTGTCACTAAAAGCGGTTCTTGGCACATACCTATGTAGAACGGCTTCTGAGAGTTTGATGAACCAAACTGCACCTCCGTGAACTGCCTCGCTGCTCCTTGGAGTACAGAATGGATGTACTCGACGCACACACCAGCCACGAGATCAAACCCTGAAAGTAAATATTACATGTCTCTTTTGATTGGGAATGTCAAGTATGTTGGTTAATTAACTGAAAAAATAAATACACATTCGTACATGTCCGTCCTTCGTCCTTTCCTGTAGTTTTCTCCCAGTTTTCCTCCACATGTCTCTCACTGTTGCAACTACAGAGACTATAACTAGGGTTTGGAGTCCTCAGTATTTACCGATAAATGCCAATATATGCTCACTAACTTTCAATTTAGGAGTTCAATACAAATCGAAAAATTACCATTTTCAAAATTAGCCTTATGCTCCCTCTGCGACTCCATCCTCCTGACATAGGGAAGGAGCATTTTTAGCTTTTTTTAAAAAGCTTAAAATATAAGGATAGGACCCTTCACCATTTTATTAAAGCCCCATCATAACAGATTTAAACGAGCAGAAGGAATATCTGACCTTGTCACGTGTGAGCTAGTGCTCCTAAAACCTGATTGCTGTGGTGCTGTTGCTCTGTTTGACCGGTTTAATGAAACCAAAGTGTGTGGAGTCATCAGGACGGGGCATTATGGCGTGAAAGACTAAAAACAAATAGTTTCGTTGCAACCGGAAAGAATGAGGGAACTTCTTTTTGACAATCACTGAATTTCGGAAACGTCGGCATGCATATTTGACTGTCCTTCAAGACCCTGAAGCCATAATGAATACTTAGTTAATTTTTGCCATAATTAGTCTCTTCATCTTTAAATATTCTTTGTCTGTGCTGCTCCCAATGAAATATGTGGGAACACTCACATTTCGAGAAGAAAAGGACCGAAAATGCCACAAAACCTGAAGGTTTTTGAAATAATTATCAATTAAAACAAAATTTAGTTAAAGAAAATGGATAATGATAAATGCATGCTACCGATTTTGAACAAGAATAAACACCGAAAATATTAAATCTGTAACTATAACAAGACTATGAAGCTGATATAGATCACAAGTTTCATAATCCCAAGCACACAGGTAATAACAGTGTACCTACCGCTTTAAATGGCATTCAGGTCAGTATCGTACGACTGTTGCATACTCAATTCAGGCAGCAAGTGTCCGGACTCTTGCTGCCTGAACCCCTCAAAGTTATTCATCTTGCCTCCTATGTTCGTAGCGTTACTGAAGGTGCTCGAACAGGTACTTATCCAAAGTCTAGCAGGGTCTAGGCATGTGCCTTCTTGACACACTCAGCTTAGCTAATGGCTGTTATGGAAGAAGTGGCTAGCTAGCAAACTTGAAATAGAAATCAATTCACGGTGCATCCCAGTAGGCTGTCATAGTACCTACTATCAGACCGACAGAAATTAAGCTTGTGCTGTGCACTTTCTTTTGTAAACAGCAACTGACCATTGTAACATGAAGAGTACACTGATAATGCCAAAGCAGTTTTTAATGTCAGAAAGTAACAATGATTAGAGTACAATTTCTTACCAATCAAAGCTCCTGGACTTTTATCAAAACAAAAGCAAAACCTTCACGTCAACAATTCGTGCCATTACTATCCGTTCCTTAGGCGCCCGGTTTGTTTCGACCGTTTGATACTAATGCTGTTTGAGAAAGCAAGGGGCACACCTGGTAGATTCATCAGTGGAGAAGGACCCTTGATTCCGTTTATGGTGGTCCCCATTCTCAAAGCAAGCTGCATATCTCGAGCCACCATCTCCGACGTTCTAGGAGCCGGTGGTTCCGCAGACACATAGCGCATGCTCCCTGTGAATAAAAGTATGGGAACCGAACTGTTAGAAAGCAGTATTCAGCGGGCTGAGAAAAGCATAACATTCACAAGCCATAGGGCTGCACCTGTGAAGCTTGTTCATAACTGTGCCGAGTGAGCCTTTCCCACCTCCCCAGCACCTTGTACTATCCATTTTGTGCTGTTGACAGCCATGTTGAAACTATATATACTTGTTGGCCCAGTCCACCGTCATACTTGTGCCACTTAATCATGGTCACTGAGCATTTTCACAAGCAAAAAGTGAGGTGTGCTCATGTAAAGCAGGAAATTAATAAGTTCAGCAAGCATGCAGCTTTTGCAGTTTTGTCAGTTTAACGTTCAACGGGGTGCAGCATTCAGTACTCAGTTGTCACTTCCCACTATGACATGAACAGGCAGAAGGCTGGACATTTATGTGAAAGCGGGAGTGATGATAATGAACAATCTGTCTGCCATCCCTAATATCTGACTGGCTACGAGGCACTTCTAGATGAAACCAATTCATTACTATAAACTACTTGATTTCTCGCGAATCCGGTACAATTTGCGAAAAATAGGTCCCGCATACAATTCGGAAATAAAAGACAACACCTCAAAAGCTATAGTGAGATCCTTTCAGATTGCGAAAATTACGACCCGCGAATAATTCAAGTATTCCAGCTTTGGTCAGATTCACAAAATATTGAGCCTGCGAAAAATAAGTTGTTTGCAGTATTTTGTTCTTCAGTCATTCCTAAGCACTGTAAACAAGTTATTTTTAACAAACTTCATACAGGGCATCACAAAAAAAAATTTACAGGGTTTTTTTTACCGTAAAAATAAACTAGTCATCGCCAAACGCTTATTCTTCACCCAAAGGTAGCACTAGAGGTCACAACCAGATGCCAAAGTTTCAGCCCGATCTGATACCTTATTCAAAAGTTATGAGTTTCTGAAAAGTTCAATAGGGAAATGGAAGCCGACGAAGTTTTTGAATACATGGGGCTCTATGGCACCAGAATCTGAAAACGGGCAAAAATGAGCTCCATTTTATCATTGAAATTTTCAGAAAATCCCTTATAACTTTTGAATAAGGTATCGGATCAAGCTGAAACTTTAGCATCTGGTTGTGACCTCTAGCTCTACTTTTGGGTGGAAAATCAGCGTTCAACGATGACTAGTTTATTTTTGCGGTAAACAATACCCAGTAAATTTCTATTTTTGTGACACCCTGTATTTAATTTTATTATCTGGCCAAAGTTGAAGTTTTGGAATTATTTGGGGTGCTAATTTTTGCAAGACTAAAAAATCTCACTGTAGCTTTCATAGTGTTGACATTTTGCTGAAATTGTTTGCGAGACCTAGCTGTTTGTTGCAAATCTGAGTCAATGTATGAAATTAGCAGAAATTAGGTTCTTGCGAAAATTTTGTCCCTCACAGTAAACAGTGCAACAACATGCATCGTTCATGCACTTCAATGTTATCTCACGCCTTCGAAAAATAAACACAATAAAAGGGGGGCCCACAAATAAACAGGAACCTCTGAAGTGCTTAGTGACAAAGCAACCAAGCACGCACCATCAATGGTTGGGATACTAAGTAAACAAAAGACTCTGGGTGCATCCGAAGGGTAAACAAACAAATGAGCGGCATAAATAGGATACAATTTGTATGCCATTTAAATGTATTGCAATAAAATTAACAATATCAATGTAGTAATGTACAGTCGGGGATAAAAGTCTCCAGGACGTGCGAGCTGCGACTGAAACGCATTGCTCTGCCATCTGCCGGCGGGTTGCCTGGTTTCGAGATCACAGAAAAGCGCATGCGCGTCCTACTCTGCCTGCCAACATGTGCGCTTTCCCGCTCTTCTGTGGCGCGGCGCCTAACTCGGAATCGGACGCGTGGTACCGCCTCGGAGATGGCGCTTACTGACATGGCACCTATATAGCAAGAAGTCACGGCAGCTCAACTGAGCAATAAGCTGAACTGGTTATAAAGCAAGGTGCGCTGACACGGCGAAATGCGGCGCAACGCCGCAGGCGGTATCTCCAGTTTCAAAATGTGTAGCAGATGCTCATCAGCCGCCAGCGCTATCTCTGAGGCGGTATCATGCGTCCGATTCCGAGTTAGGCGCAGTGCCGCACAAGAGCGGGAAAACACACATGTTTGCAGGCAGAGTAGGACGCGCATGCGCTTTTGTGTGATCTCGAAACCAGGCGACCCGCCGGCAGATGGCAGAGCAATGCGTTTCAGCCGCGGCTCGCATGTCCTGGGACTTTTGTCCCCGACTGTACAACTAAGAAGCTTGCACACGTGCCCCCTGTGGCAAGGAACAGTGCATACCACATAAAGCGTGAATTGCGCTGATAGCATAGCAACAAGCCAAATGATGGGTAGATACCTTCTAGATGTTCTCCACTTATGAGGCACCAAGGGCATCCAAACGAACCGTTGAAGAGAACCATGTTCTGCACTGCTGCTCTTGCAGGGGCGTCGACACAACAGCAGAGAATGTAGGCTCTTGTTGTGTGCACCAGTGAGCCATGCTCCCACATCACAGGCCTCAAGCCTTTCATCTCGTCAACAAACTTGCTCAGGAAAACTGTCATATTCGGGTGGCTCTTCCCAAACCAAAGTCCTGCCAGTGTGGCGTGTTTGAAGCGGAGGCTTGGTGGGAGTTCGTTTACGGTAAACTGGATTGTCCAAACAGAGGTCTTTGATGACTCAAAGAGAGGACTGCCATCGGTGTTGAAGGTTAGCGACAAATCGCTGTCCCCCATCCCAACTTTTTCGCGCAACGTGGCATAAGCTTTGCCTGAAGTGATGTCAGTGACTTCTGCACTTGCCGGGGCATCCCGATCGATTGCAAGTTTTGAGAGGTTGTCGTGGAGGGACTCCTTGGTCTTTTCAATTACGAAGCTCAGTTGCTTTGCCATGTCGAGCATCACAAAGTATGAACCCTTCTCTTTTAGCACCGCTAAGTCTATTGCTTGTTGGCACACTGGGCAGCTGGCTGAAGTTTCTGTGTCATCTAGAACATTTCCACAACCTTCACAGAGGTAGTAGCGACGAACCAAGCTTTCAGTCTCCGCCTTCCAAAGCTTTCGGAAAGCATATTTGCTTGGCGGCACGACTTGCTGGCCAAACAGGTTGTTGATCAGAACGAGCAAGGAATCGAGATTTGACCACGTCATCTTCTGGGACACGACGTGAGCCATTATCATTGCGATGGCACCAGCTTTTGTTGTCGGAGAATGGGGCAGCTTTTCTGTCCCAAACTGATGGAAACAGCCCGACATAAGCTGTTCGAGCAGGAGCCCTTCTGGTACAGCGTCATCTTCGTTAATCTCGTCAGCATCATCTTCGTCGGACTGGCTAAGTATCTCTACCTCAACATCGTTTCTGACGTGGTCGTCCACATCGGAGCTTTCCTCGTCGCTGGAATGTACAGATTGCGGGCGCTCGCGCTCGGCATCCGCGCCTGATTTTGATTGTTCTGAGCGGCTGATATCAATGACATCGTTATCAGCATTACCGTAAGCGGATGCCGGAGTCTGAGCGGCTTGAGGTACAACGGCGAGCGCGTCTTGAGGTACAGAGGCGAGCGCCTCTTGAGGTACAGGGGCGAGCGCGTCTTGATCACCAGCATTCTTTTGGTAATGCAGTGTTCTTCGAGGAACCACAAATGGCTCACCCTCGGTCAAGTAAATCTTACGCCGCTTACGTCGCTTGGCCGGACTGCCACCCAGGGAGCGTTCCATGGCCAAAGGAACCCTCTAATGCGCAAACAAGAATTCCAGTGTAGTTCCTAGTGCTGCCTTGGCGCGTTGGCGCCAAAAGGAAGCTTGGACGGCTTGGATTTGCGGATTAGCTATGTATACAACTCTTATTTGTTTCGGTTTCACTCTCAGGTAGGTCTCTGCAGGGTAGGAAAATTCCCCTCGTCGCAGTCCCCCATTCCCCCGCACTAGCTGCGTGCTATTTTAACGGGGAAATGTTTTTGTGACTGAATAAGCCGGGATAACCTCATGAGCTAATTCCGGGAGATAGCTTTTCGGGCCTTTGTGGCATTTAAAAATAATAAAAAACTAAAAAAAACTGGGACGCTAAAAAGATTTTTGTTTTGTTTTACTGCCAGAACGGGTCAGATATTTTGTAAAATAAATTTTCGTAGAAAATATTTTTTTTGCGTAATATTTACGTTGCAAAACGCATTTTCAGTTATCGTGGATGCCGAAACTAACAAGGTCTAAAACCGAAACTAGCATCTACACAAGCCATTACACGGATTTTATCGTGGATAGCGCCATTTCGAGAGCAAGAGAAAATGAGAAAGGGCTGCCGGCGCTTTCCCCTTGCTGGTTGTGTAGAAAGAGTGAAAGTCCCAGATAAGAGGCTTGGCCGGTGTTGGGCGTATGCAGTGCCCGAACTTCGTTCGCGCTTTTTTCTTCGTTTCAAACTCCCAAATTTAATTAGAGCAATGGTCTTCGATGGCGACAGTTCCGCGCTCATCGGGACAGCATTGCTGGGTGAAAGGGTGCAGGAATAACGACAGAAAGCGTCGAATACTGTCCGAGGACCTATGTAGCTTGCATGGGATCCGGCAAGGCATGTGCGGCTGCAATGTTTTTAAGCTCCATCGCTTTCCGCATGACTGGAAAGGATGAACCATTTATCATTTTTCGCTTGCAATGTGCCTATTTCAACGTAGCTGTTTTTAGTAATCAACAAGCGACACACGATGCGGGAACCTCAAATAACTTTTGTAAACACCCGGAGCTGCTACAGATCGTTTTGCTGCGCTGCTGCTTTTATCTTGCGTGTCTGTGTTCTTTTATTTCCTTCTGAACGACGAAGACGTTCTAGATCTACTTATGTCGAACCGCAGAAAGCTTCAAAGCAGTCACGAATTATATTCTACTATTTGATGCAATATTTTGAGTACTCACCTCCAATTTCTATCGCTGGCGCGTTCGCTGCCGCTGTTCCCCCCCGTCGCCGCATTGGCGGATGCCATGACTCGAGCAAAGAAACATGCACAGCACACGGGCTCGAAAACGCACATCGCAACACACGAGAACCCTGCAGCAACTATCCAGCGCTTTAAAGCTCCCAATCAACGGAAACATCCCACCGGCGGCCTCCAATGAGCGCGCTTTTGCCGGCTCTCTGGTATCGCACAGGAGACCGCGATTCAGGAAAACCGATAAAACTAACTTTTCAACGATTTCCAGCCTCATCCGGTGGCGGAAATGAGCCTTCAACTAAGTAGATCATAAAATCGAGTCAGGCACCACTGCAAACTATTAAGATAAATTCAGTTACAAAATTTTACAGGCTGAAAGAGCGATTATCACGGGAAAACTCCACGCACCGTGCGAGCGTTCATCGGTGGTACAGGCCATGTTCACCGGCGGTACAGCGTTCGGTACGCGCTCCATTCAGAGATCTTCCGAGCACAGTTGAGAGGATGGTGTTGAGGAAACGTCTTTTCGGTTTACGGACGCATTCCATTGCCGCCGGATACCGCGGTCATGTGAAAACCGGTTCTCGCCTTGGCGGATCACATGCAAGCTACATAGGTCCTCGGACAGTATTTGATTCGACGCTTTCGTTCGTTATTCGTGCACCCTATGACCGAGCAATGGTGTGCCGATGACCGGGGGACTGTCGCCATCGAAGCCCGTGGCTCTAATTGAGTTTGCCAGTTTAAAACACAGAAGAATGCGCGAACGAAGTTCGACCAATACCTACACCCAACACCGGCCAAGCCTCTCATCCGGGACTTCCACTCTTTCTACACAACCAGCAAGGTGAAAGCGATGGTAGGCCCAAATACTTACTCCGTTTCACCTTATGTTGTACCGTAGAGAAGGCTAGAAGCTCGAGCTCATAGCGTTGGGAGCTGCTCTTAACGCATGAGAGCTTGTGCCGCCGAGATGTGCCCTAGAACAAAGAGCTCGCGCTTGCAGCCTTTACTGCGGTACATCATAAGGTGAAACATTCCACTCTGCTCATTTGCATTAGACAGAACGCCTACAGCGCCGAACCCAGCCCTGACGGAGTGGAGGTCCGCGTCAGTACACGCGCAAGTGTACGTGGATGTTCGCGGCGGCCGCGGCGGTGTCGTCTCCGATTCCACCTAAAGCCCCTTCATGTTTCAAAAAAATTGGGTTGTGTGTGTGTTTATACAGCCTAGAACTTGGTCTGCCTCACAGGGGCGACGAGTCTCCCAGCTGTAGATGAGCAATTTAGCCAGTGCGGTGCATCCGCTAGCCTGGGGTCTTTAACGTGCATCACGCACTAGTGATACACGACCGCACGCCGGTACGATGCTCATCCAGATCGAAACGGGCAGGGGTGGGGCTCGAACCCAGGATCCCTGGGTTCTGCAGCGCGAGCTTTCGCTCCACGTGCTCCGAGCTGGTGTGCGCTAGACCACTCGGCCACCGATCCCCCCTTCATGTTTCAAAAGTAGCGCAAGGTGCGTCGATGCACGAAGCACGTGAAACGTGCGATCCTTGGGAAGATCATGGCGGCACAGCGCAACAAAGTATTTAGCGCACCATTGAGCTAGAGTTGAGATGCCATGTTATTCTTAGAAGTGGCGCGCGGCACGTGCCTCGCGCATTGCCACAACAATGAATTTGGTATGTAGAACATCAATATCATCGACAGCCGAGACCTCCCCGACGATAGATGGCCGGGTGGCCATCGCCAAGCCCAGAAAACCTGTCTGCACCGAGGCTATTGTATTTGAAAGGACTCCCTAGTAAAGTATTTGGTAGGCATTTCTCCTTTTCTCTCGCCCTTTTTCAGTAAAACGGTCTATAATACTGCGTGGGAGTGTACTAAGGATAACCATTTCGCTTTCTGCAGCACTTGACCGCTAAACAATGCGAATTAAATCGAAAAAAGAAAACAAGAAAAAAAAAACATACAGCAAGCAAAAAACAAACTTATGTGTGCTGAATAGTATATTATTTATTATGTTAAATTATTTATTAGGAGCAGTCAGAAATAATATATATATATATATATATATATATAATAGTATTTGCTGATTCTTTGGCGTCCATCTACTGACTTCAATTTGTTCCATCTGGCAACACTGAGCGACAAAGCACAAATCCATAACAAAACGCCGCAACCACGCTGCAACCGTCGTTCTGCGGACACAGAGACCAGCCGCAGCTCGATTCAATTTTTATCTGGAACCCTGGATCGTTCGTCTATTATCTTGTGATTGAGGTGCCGTGTTGTTCGCAGTGACCGTATCTGAGAACGCGACAGGACAAACAATGTTTGCGTATGTAAAGTATTCGGATGGTGGACGCCTAATATTACCTGCGTCCCTAATCCGAAGGTTTAGTCCTAGTGACGACCAAGACTTCAACCCAAAGACCAAGTACGAAGCTTTTCGGGTATCCGAAAAGGGGGAAGACGAAGGATTCTACGAAGGTACGGTGGAGATGCTGGGAGGTATGTATTTTACTGACATATAAACCTTATGTTAGGGAGCTCCGTTGAAAAATCGCCGGTTCGGGAGGTCTTTGTTCAAGCTACGTACTGTACCACGTGAAGCTGGGCGCGAGCGAGCTTGATTGAAGGAAAGACCAGGGAGGCACTCACTTGATCGAATGACGTTTTAGCGAACGCCCCACCGAATGACACTTCAGCGAATAGTCGGACGCCGCGAAGCGGCGTTTTCGGGTGGGCCAAATGGGTTCACATTTTTGTATTGAGCCGCCGCAGACTCGCGAAGCGGCGTAAACCGCAGCACGGCGGAGGGGTTAACGCGCGCCCCCGTTATTCGCTAAAACGTTGATTCGCTCAAATGTCGCCGTTCGCTAAAATGTCATTCGCTCATGTGATATGGACCCAGCTTGTAGCATTTTCCAAAAGCAATTAATGCTCTCTTAACTTCCTTGAAATCGTTGCAGCAACTGTGGAGCTGCTGGTGCGGAAAATGCAGAAGGCTAGGGCTGCCATACCCAGAATACTGGACGGCCTTCCAAACGTTAACACCTCCATGCAGAAGGTAAGCCCATGTTTTAATTAAGTTAATTTCCATATGCCATCTAGCATCTAGTTAATTTCCATATGCCATCTACTGGGAATGCCTAGCATAGCTAGGCATTCCCAGTAGACATTTAAATAGACCTCAGTGCCACCTATAGTCCCTTACTAAAACCCAAATCTTCTGTTTGCCTCCTGACTAGAATTATGAACAAACCCAAGTTAACTCTTTCATAAACTGCAATGAAACAGTGAAAAGGATTCTTCTCAGTAACAACAGAGCAGCAGCACCAATGAGGTAGAGGGCCTTACCACTCATTCACACTGGAAGCGGATCCACGTTAGCAAAGCGGTTGCGAACACGGATCCGCTTCCAGTGTGAATAAGCGGTTAGAGCGATAAGCTGGCAGCTGAAAGTGACCCCTGATTGGCCATGCCATGTCACGCTTTTTTTTACCACTAACACGTGACCTAATACTTTTTTGTCTAGATTTTAACAAAGTACCGTGCACAAATAATTGCTTATTGATCTTTAATAACGGTACCGACGAGATAAGTTATGCTTAGTTCGTTCTGAGTCCAACATGTGCTTTTACGACGAAAAATTGAGGAGCTTCCCAATGCCTCCGCTAGATGCCGTCAGCTGCGGTGCTGTATTTTGGGTTTTTATCATAGCTAGACACTGATCTCTGCGACTAACGTATTAAAAAAATAGTTTATCATATTTTTTAGAGATTGCAAAAGAAATCTGCTTGGTTTTGTGTAAAAGCTTCAGGATTTGGTACGGTCACGTGTCTTCTCAAAATCATACAACATGATGGCAGCCAAGTGGGGGGTCACTTTTGCCGGGTGAACGGAATACCAGTTTATTGCTCTAAAGCGCGAAACACATGTACGACGAAACCGTCCGATCCGACGTGCGGACTGCCCGAATGACCTTCGGGGATGAGGGTTTTCGTAGCACCGGAGAGCGTTGAAAACCCTCACCTCCGACCGTCTTATTGCCTGATCGGACGTCGGATCGGACGGTTTCGTCATAAATGTGTTTCACGCTTACGCCCCTCTACCTCGTTAGCAGCATGAACACAAATGCTTGAATCACTGTCGATGTACAGTCAGCATGGAATGAAACCTGTATGCCGGAACGTGTGGCCATCAACACAGGCTGCTCCACCTGGAGGGCTCCTGAGACCTAGTGAAAATGCGCCGGGGTGCGGATCCTACAAAGACGTGCTCGACCCTCGCACGGCGCGTCTGGGGCTTCTACGTTTCGCCGGCGGCGCGCTGTGAGCGCCGTCACTCAGGTTGCTTTTGTGTCGTCGCACTGCCGCATGAAAACTAAGAGTATGGCCGTGCCAGTGACAAATTTTATTTCGCACCTATGATGTTTCACTATTTCTCAGAAACCGCGTGCGGCAAGTTGTTGACTGGAGCCTCTGCATAGTTCCGGTGACACGTCGTCAAGCACTACGGGTCTTCTGTGCACTAAATGTTTCAACTTTTCTTTTCGCCCTTGCTATACACAAAGTGATAATTAATGGGAGCGCTGGACAGATCGGACCAAAATCTGAACAGAGTGACGAATTGTTCAAGGCTCAAGGAATTAAGGAAAATGTTTGCTGAGTGTACGAGTTGGTAGACCTGCATTATGGCATTTGGAGCGAGGCATACAATCCTGAAGAATATGAGAGGTTAATAGACGAGCTCTGGGAATGGACGTATGGATGTGCTCATATATTATATACTAAATATTTGTAGTAGCAACCTTCAGTTGGGTGTCAGCACTCGTTATGTGTCGCAGCTTGTTCTGTCTCATATGTCGCGCTGTTTTGCTATAAGTATGGCTAACAATAAAATTATGAGAGGTATTACAAACTATAAAAACTGCACGCCAGGAGGAAAAGACACCATGGACGTGCTCTGCTGGCGTGCGCGCAATCAGCTTGCAGCTGCTTTTAGCATCGATGTTCTCGCGCCGCGCGGAAGCCGCAGGTGTCGATCTGGCGACAGTGCGGCGACATGAAAGCACCCCGAGTTACGGTGTTTACAGCGCGCCACTGGCGAGAGGCGGAAGTCTCAGACGCGCCGCATGAGGGTAGAGCATATCTTAGTAGGACCCGCCCCCGGCGCATTTTTATTAGTTCTCAGGGGCCCTGCAGGTGGAGCAGCCTGTGTCAATGGCCGCGCGTTCCGGCATTCGGGTTTCATTCCGTGCTGGCTGTACCAGAGGTGGCTTACAGTGGCTAGCCAAACCGCCTGCATGTAGTTGGGAAAGGCCACTGCTAGATAACGCAACTTATGTAAAAGGGGCTGTTCACATTCTTCAGTAATTTCTGCTAGTTTAACTGAACTTTTGTTTCTTCTGCCTCTTCAGAAACAGCACTGTGATATAATACGCTAAAATTTCCCCTCAGGGCGGCTCTCAGATGTCTTCAAAAGCACAAAAGGCAAGGAAACTTCAAGCACATCAAATTGCCCAGGAAAAAATATATAAAAGTTTCAACGAAAGGGAAAAAGAATCGAAGGTAAAAGTCATTTTAAGAAAATATCGATTTTTTTTTTTTACTTTTAGAAAGTGACAATGTATTAGTGATGGACTGGATCTGCCAAAGTACGAATTTGGCAAAGTTCGGCAGATGCCCAACTGCCGGAGCAAAACTCAACCAAAATTGGGCAGACATCGGTGCGATTGCGACAAATGTTTAGGGTTGCACATCTCTCCAAAACTAAACGGAACTTGCATACTCTGCATTACACATCTGAAACTCCTGATTCTTCCCATCTTCCTATACTTCATCTCACAAGTCGGCCTCAGTGCTTGCAAAGGCACACTTGCGAAAGCGTAGCTTGGCAGGATGTTTATACTTTGCATGAGCAGTCGCGCCTACAAGGCACTTTAAGAAACCACACACTTGCACCCATGCCTTTGCCAGGGTTGAAGACAACTTGTGAGATGAAGTATAAACTTTCACATCCTAAACACAAATTGGCATTTTACAGATTAGAGACAAGGTATTGAGAATGTAGGACGCACACTCGCATGTGAAGTTGGTGTTGAGTGAAAAAAACTTGCCATGATCACTATAATATTGTTATATTTTCTGCTGGAGGCTCAACTGCTGTGTCCGGGGCACACGGGGGACTGCGACGCGTAGAGAGAACGAGAGTGCTTTCTGTACATGTGCAGGCTTGCACTGATAACGTCTCCAAATTGAAACCAAAAGCACTTGTATCGTGACTACTGATGCAATTATACTCTAGACCAGGGGTTCTCAAACTTTTTTTTCCCACGGGACTTCAGCAAGCCTCAAAATTTGCAGCGGAACCCCCACCCCCCTCCATTTTTGCCGACTGAGAAGGAACAGAAGCACAATCGTAGGCGATCTTGCCTGTTTCGCTTCTCACATATCCCCATATCAATTGCAATGTCAGTACAAAGAGGTGAAGGCGCTTTGCACGATCCAGGCTCGCAGGCGTGCGAGGCAAGACAGTCTGTGGGCAGGGGGAGGGAGGAGGGTGCAATTTGGATGTTTGCAGAACCGAGGAGATCAGCTCGCGAAACCCAGTTTGAGAACCCCTGCTGCAGGCTATCAATTTATTTAGCAATCACAATGTTTTTAACATTCACCTAAGACCTTTCTGCCAAAAAGATGCCCCCTCAAACATCAACTTGACAGTTGGACAACCCAGCTTTTCTGCCGAATTTATGTTGATTCTGTAAAGCGCAGCGATATTCGGCATTGCCCTATCTGTGTAAAAGATCTTTGGCTTTGCCGCATCGTTGATTGGGCAAAAGTTTGGTCCATCACTAAAATCTATATGTAATGCTCATGCCATGAACCAATTATCGACTATAACTCGTTTTAGGGAACTGCCACAAGAGACAACAAGAGGAAAAGGTTTGAGTCTTTCGACAGCTCGGATGAGGAGCTCACTTCGACGGAACAGTTGCATCAGAAAGACATCATGATTGCGCAGCTGCGCAAGCGCCTGAAGGACGAAAAAGATTACAGTAGGCGTCTGGGCCTCGCACTACTGGAGAAGATCGGTATGCTTGGCTGATACCATTCTTTGGGTTCTATTTATTTGATAATATTTTTTCTTTTTACATTTTTCAGAGGTTGCCCGCACAAAGCCTTCGGGGAGTAAACACCTCATGAGTGCAGGTAAATTTTTGCTTGAAACATTACTTTTAATGCACCGTTCAAAAATTGTTTCCCAAGGAATGAAAGAGACGCCTTCTTGATTGTGTATAACCATTCGGCATGCTCAACTCTCCCAATTGTTTCTACTTTTTTAGCTTCTCAAGCTTCCAACATCAATGTCGCACAGATACCCTCGACGTCCCATTCAGGTAAATCTAAGGTTCATAACATCGTTGGAAGACCATAGGAAAGCCACATTTGCATATTCAAGGCAAAACATATTGGGGATGACCTCAAAGCATGCCGTAGCTCACAGCTTTTCTGTCCTTTTAAAGATATAGTGAAGGGTCTCTACAATGCAAGAACTGCTTCATCTGATTCTAAGTAACAGATATGAGGTCTCCACCACTCCCTTTTGCTCTAGCACCAGTGCCAGTCGCACTCCCACCCAGATTGCCAATGTTTGCAATGGCACCAGAAGCAGCCTTGTTTCCAACACTTGCTGCTGCTCCAGTTGCAGTTCCTGCTTTGGCTTCTCCACCTACCCCGCCAGTGGCCCCAGCCCCGTTCCCACCACTTGATGCTGCACCAGTAGTAGCACCAGCACCAGCCCCGCTTTCCCCAGCAGCAGCTGCAGCCCCGTTCCCACCCCTTGATGCTGCGTCAGTAGCAGTGCCAGCACCAGACCCACTAGCAGCCCCGGCCCTGCCACCGCTTGTTGCTGGGCCAGTAGCAGCCCCAGTACCAGCCCCATTTGCACCAGAAGCTGCCCCAGCCCCATTCCCACCACTTGCTGCTGCACCAATCGAAGCCCCAGCTTTGGCTCGACCCCCCGCCCCAGCAGCGGCTCCTCTTCTCCCTCATCTTCAGGAGGTTGAAAATCTAGGTAAATAGAACCATCAAGGGTCATATTGCAATTATGACCTTTGGGTGAGCTTGTGGAAAGGTCCCCTTTTAAAGCATGGTGGAACTGGTTCCCATGATTCCTTACAGCAGGCATTTACAAAACTTGCTTAGTTAGTCTTTTTAAAGGACACATGCAAAGGAAAAAAACTTTTTTTTTTTAGACAGCTTGATGAAAAAAGGCTGTCATAAAACAATTTTACAACGAAGAAAAAATATTTTTAGAGCTATATTTACGGCGCTATACGAATTTGCAGTTGGCGCTCGCGGGAGCCGCCGCTAGTCACGTGGTGGCCCGTGCGTCGCCGCCGCACGGTGAGTGTTGTTGGAACACCGCTTCAACGCGTTTCTCCACGCCGCCGCTGCCGCAAAAGTTTGTCTGCTTCGGGGTGCCGCCGCCGTCTGACCGGCGCACAGGTCTATCACGTCGGCTTGCGCATTCTCAGGAGTTTCCTTTGGGCTCTAAAAGTTACTTATTCATCTTAGTTTTTTGTTATACTTCAAACAAAGATGAATAAGTTACTTTTAGAGGCCATAGGAAGCATCCGAAAGAGCGCAAGCACCACGTGACAAATATGGGCCCGTCACGTGATAAGCAAGGGACACTTTTCCGCGGCGCCCACCGGCGCCAACTACGAATTCCTATAGCGCCGTAAAAATAGCTTTAAAATTTTTTTTCTTGGTTGTAAAATTGTTTAATGACATCCTTTTTCCATCTAAGCTGTTTAAAAAAATTTTTTTTTTCCTTTGCATGTGTCTTTTAATGTTTTGTCAGCTCTTCCTCACTTTTCCTGCACATTGACGTTGGGAGGAAGCACATTGTTGAGTGTTTCATCAAGTGGATAGGAGTTTCATTGATGGGCCCATTCATTGTTTCCTATTCATAGAGACTAACTCCCAGAGTGCTTTTTTTAGGCTAGGAGTTAGAGAGAGAGTATAGATAAGGACACTGGGGGAGGGCTTTCTGCCAGGCTGAGAGTGCAGCTTGCACTTCGGCCCTTACGGTTTAAGTACAGTAGAAATTAACCTTTGAGGTTCAAGTTAATAGATTTTGAAGATGAGTGCAATCAGGAACACAGACTCCTATTTCCACTGTGCCATATCACCCCCTACATTTAGCAGATTTCAATCACCTTGTTTGTTTGGTACTTCTAGGGAGCCTTCATGTGCACTTTGCTAGGGTGATGCCACCTTTTGTAATACCGCTCGCCGACAAACCAACAGCCATTTTGGTTCTTGGTGATAATCCGTGGGGCTTATAACCCCCCCGGAAAGAAGCACCTTATCTCACAAGTTCGTAGCAGCGTTGTGGAACCCACGGAGGGAGGAATAATATTTCCCCCTCAGATGGGAAGACCGATGGACACAAAGGCCGCTTTCCGGCGCATGGGGAAACATTGGGGAATTGTAATAGACCGTCTTAGGAGCCCGCTAAGCACCCGGATAGCGCTCCGTAATCCGCCACAAGACCTTGAACTATGCAGACAAGGCTGGCGGCGCGCATGCATTTCTGCGGCGTTTTCTTCACGGATACCGTAGTGGAGGAGGAAAACGGGCTACTACAATTCCCCAATGAGAGGAACAAAATGGCGGTGGAAGAGGGTGTGGGAAACGGAAACAGTCAGTTGGCATTACTCTATGTGAAGCACACATGAAGGCACCCTAGGTACTTCCAGCCTTTTTCAATTACACTTAAAAGAACAGCATAGCTTCCTCAATAACAAGAATAAACTGGAATGACCTTTTAAGGTGTCTATTTCACATCATCAGCGAAGCAGCTGATTCAAAACAAAGCCAAATAGTGTCCTTGCTCAATTTTAAGAGTGCCTCGTCTTTTTGTGTTTCATGGACAGGACATCAGCCAGACATGAACGCTGGAGTTCGGGCCCCACGCAATCTGCCACCGTTGTACGAAGTCTTCCAGGGGAATGTAAGTGAGGTTAAATTTTGGTTAAAGCGTGCGTATCCTTTAAAGGGGCGGTGCAAAGAATCTTGTACATGTTCAAAGTTTGTGCTTATACTGAGGTCACAGAATGTAGTTCTGCTGACCCAAGGAATTGCGCGTAATGCGTGATGCACTTCTCAGCGAGCGATATTAAATTTGTAATCAATTAGTGAAAATTTGATAAAACATTAATCAATCGCCTGAATTTGCTGGGCCATGGCCGACAATTTAATAAGTTACGCAAATATCTGCTCTTCTTTCGAGCAGAAGTCGCGATGTGGCAAACTTCTTTGCCACGTATTCAATGCAGGAGGAGCTAGGTGTCCGTTGCTGACAACTGCTTGTCAGCAAGTGTTGAGTCACACTTGGTTAGAAGCGTCGGTATCGGCAAGCTTAATATAGCTAAAACAGGTGTGTGGCGCTTTGCAACACAACTGTGCACATGCACAGCTAAGATGATACCACGTCATTTGCTCTGGTGAATACAAAAGCTTTTCTACAAAAGCCTCCACAAATCCGGGAAAAAAAAAAAAAACAATCTGAGGTTGTGAATGGCCCTGACGCACGCTACGCAAGCTGTAGTGTGGAACTCGCGCTTGTTTCTGACCATTTTAATGGGTTTTAATATAAGCAAAAGCAACTTTGAGGTGCTATCATTGATTAGAAAGATCACTCCCAAAAACATCATACACATGTGTTTAACAAATAAAATTTTAATTGGCATAGATGCAAACTAACGTATCCACTCCGTGCTATTACATAGCCCGTCGTCTGCTTGCATCCTACCCGCGCCGTCACAGGAGAGCGCCCATGAGCCACTAAAACATCTCGTCACCAATAGAGGTTCAAATCCTCAAAAATAGTATGGAGCTGGCCCAACACCTTCTAGATACAAATAAGGCCTGTGCGTCACGTCACTTGACGTCGCCTCTGGGAGGCCCTCATGGGCGCTGATAGTATACAGTGCTGCGTCAGCGTTTGGCTGGGACTCCCGTCCACTCGCTGAGGGCTCTGGTCGCAGTCGAACGCCAACGCAGCACTCGTATCCAGCATGTGTTTTTGTGGTTTCCCGGAGGTAATGTCTTATCACATGATGTGCAGGTATTAATTGTATCTAGGAGCTGCTGGCTGATCATAGCGCAATATGAGAACGCTCCTTGAAAGCGTCTTAAAGGGGCCCTGCAAGCACTTTTTTACTGGTTTTTAATTTGCACCGAACCTGAGCGCACTGAACGTAGTAACTTAGTGAAACTTTTCTTTTCTCGAAGTTCGCTTTATTTTAAAAGTTATAGGAAAATTAAAATTACAAAAACAAGCAAAAATTAACCTCCCTCATGACGTCCTTGGTTGCTTGAGTGGCCGTGAACTAGAGGAGGGGTAGTGGGCATCGCAAGCGCTCACGGCTGCCACACTCCTTGTCGACGGCGCGGGAGGACGCCACTAAAGCATGTTCTGGATAGGCTGTATGCAGCGGGCAGCCAGAGCGGCTGTCATTGCTTTTGCTGCGCGATTAAACGCTAATTCGGCATGACACTTCATTGGCCACAAACGATAGCAAACACGGGGTAAAGATCAGTTCAGAAGGGAAGCCACTTCGAATTGCCATACCGCGAAACGGCCAAACCTCTAAACAAAGCTGCTCTTCGAACGCCTTCGGAACGCTCGGAGCCGGTTAGATCCTCCTGTTGGTACGACCGCAGTGCCTCCGCATACATTCGGACATTTCTGTGTCGGCGCCTGATCCCACTACTTCTTTCTAGTATGCGCCGCTTTTTCCACCGCTTGGTGGCGGGTATGTCGACGGGCCATTTCTTGTTTCCGTACTTTATAAACTGCATTCATATCTTTTCTTATTTAAAATACTGAGCAAAAGCTACTTTTATAAATAATTGAAATGGTTTGCGCCACTTATATTTTGTATTTCGACTAAAAAGAAGCTTTTAGCGGCTCTGACCAGTAGTAAGCCCAGGACCACGGACGTCAGATTTTGCGCACTTTCGGTACCGCGGATCGCCCCCGTCGGTGGAGGAGGTTTCCGCGTCGTCTGGTTAAAATGCGATGCACTGATATTTAGTTACTCTCTCCGTGCCCGCTGGCTTGCCCGATTTTCAAGAGACGTAAAAACCGCGAAAAAGGTTGACGCTTAAATATGATTGCAGGGCCCCTTTAAGTGCACTGGCAAACCAATCGTACTGTTTTGTAGGGAGCAAGGGACTCTGGCGGTGGCGTAGCTAGGCTATCCGGCACCCTTATATCTTTCATCCCTCCTTTTCACTTCAAGAAATCGCGACCAACCAGTAAAATTACTTAGGTGGCACGCCCCTACGCAACAGGGGCGCCTGGTACCCGGGGCCCCCCAGGTTGCTGTGCCGCTGGACCCTTGCTCAGCCATATCACAGCAGCAGCCATTTAACCTTTCAGAAGTGTTTACCTTTTAGCAGGTTGCTCGTAACATTGTGACTATGGCTGCGTTATTGTCGGGAAGTTTATAACCCGGCCGACGTGCGAGTTTCAACTGGGATGACTGAGATTCTTTGGTGATGTATTTGTGCGCAAATGTCTTGATAGCGAAAGTCTTCCTGTTCTGCAACGCCATATTCGACAGCGGTCACAAACTCTGAACTGCGCCAAAAATTAAACTAGCAAAACCAAGAATTCTGAGCAGAACAGAAATGCACGCATGCACCAGAGAAGGAGGTGAAACGAACTGCTGCAAAAGATTTAACTCTTTTCAAGTCTAAAGTCATGCCCAGCCAGGGGAAGGCGCCGCACAGAGAGACAGATGAAAACAAGATGAGCAAAGCCAAAGAAAGAGGGTGGTCATTTTTGGACGTAACACCGGGAAGGCGAACACTGCAAACGTGAAATTAGTACTGTTGAGACCGGTTATAATAAAATAGCGGCTACAGTTGAGCGATCACGATTTTCCATTCCCTTTTTCACTTAGTTAACTGACGTTAGTTATAACAAAATAGCGAATATATCGAAGTGATTTCCGACTCCCGTTGACTTCGTTATAACTGGTCTCGACAGTACAGTCATTCTCATGAGAGTTGCACGGGACATGGCATTAATGAGTATAGCAGCCCGGAAGATATCAATGACGTTCTATTGTAGAATGTACCCTTTATTCTTGTACGCATTTTCCTCAGATCCACCTCGGAGACGAGGTTTACATAGCGGAGCAAAAGATGAGGCACCTCATGAAGCTGCCTTCGGACCGGCGCTTCACGAAAGATGTGATGCGGTGCCTTTGGACGGCTGAGCAGCTGCAAGAACGCAGTGTCACGGGGCAGGTCAGCCGCCGGCTGGTGAGGAGTGGAGGGGTGGCCAAGCAAGCCCTCACACCGAGGAAGGTGGCAGCAGTGAAAAGTAAGTTTCAACTTTCTCGAGTGAAAATATTGTTTGGTTTGTCTTGTCAAGATTTAGACTTCTAATCTGAAGGTGCCTATGGTGATGTTATTTTATCAAGTTCTCTTATGCTTGAGCCCAAATTTCTTGAGAAATTTGTGCTCAGAAAGGGTGGAAACATGAAAATGTTTGGCATGTTGTTGAATGCAAGCATTGTACAACGAAGAAATCTGAAATATTGATTACCATGATTTGGAATAGGAAACACAATATCTAAGAATTGATATCAATATTATCAGCACATTGGCATAAGACTTTAAAAGTAGCTGCATAACATGCAAGTGGAATGTGAGATGTGCTATTATGAGCAGAATGAGACACAGCCGGAGCATGTGCTGTTCACACTTGTGGCACTGCCTACTCAAAACAATACATAGGTACGAAAAGCCTCTATTGGCATCTGGCTGTCCCCATGCCCCTTGCGTTTTGCACCTGTTCGCTTAGAACGTACGGGGCAGAAATCATATACGCAGGAGGTCAAAGGCCTGCTGTTTATATGATTTTGAAGGATTGGAATTAGCATCTTTGTAAGCTTTATTAATCTTCAAGCTATTTTCTTGGAGACTGTTGTTCATGTTGTTAATAGCTTGTCTGAATGGTCTCAGTGAGTGACTTGTGAAAAATTCCACCCGCTGGTAATCTCTATTGTGACCAACTGCACCCGACTCCACATTTTAGAAAAGGGTAAGCCCAATTAGCAGTGTATTCATTTGTAAAAGATGCCCTCGCAAACAACAAATGATGATAATCTAGTTACAGTATCGAGGCAATGAATAATTAATTCACTTTAGGCTAGAAACATGTAGTAATGTTATTGTGAGCTGTACTTTAATATGTTTAACAGCAAGCGCGTAGAAACTCTGAGGAAAACAAATTGACATATGCAGCCCTCAATTTGCATTCACATTGGCTATTTCAGTGTTGGAAAGGATCATTTCCATAATAGGATGCATATCAAACTGAACCTTTCAGCAACCCTATTTGGCACAGCTATGCTAATGATTCAGCCGCCAGTGTACACTGCACCCCAAACTTAACGCCGCAACTGGGATCCCAAACATTGACCTCGTATCGGCTACTTAATGTTGCATTTGTCACCGAAACATTTGGAATGCCTTCTCAGGATGGGATAGAAATCGGGAACCCTAGCATTCTTCAGATAGTTCAATCGGCCACAGCAGAGACTGTCAGAAAGGGAAAATGCCGTGGCGGCGTTAAGTTTGAGGCGCACTGTACTTACAGCTTCAGAGATCCTCTACCGCAGTGGTTGCGAGTTGCATAGCAGGCGACAGACTGTGGAGGCAAGAAGGGGCTAACAGCAGGGTCCTTTCACTCCTAGGCGTCGCTTTGCGTTACTGCCGCAAGACTGGCGCCACATGTAGGATTCGCACGCACTTCCTTCCATATTCCCTCTCATACTGTTTATAATATTTGTTATTTGGGACATTAGTTCCACACCATTTTAGAACAGGTGGGTGCAAATAAATCTGCCATGGTCCTAATTATTGATGTTCATTTTTCTTTCAGATGCCTTGCAGTACTACATCATGCACCACCGAAACCCCGACACCCCGGAGGAGGCAGATGACGTCAGCAACCGCCTGGCATGTCTAAACAATATTATGACAAATTTTTTATCTGATCTGGGCCGCCCCAGCAGGCGTGTCACTCTGTAAAGTGTTTTTTTTTTATCGCAAAAAGAAAAAAAGAAACTATACTTCGTTTCAGCTTCGGTCCGAGCGCGACCGATGTTATGAACCGAAGGGCCAATCAAACAGCGTAAGAGGCACAGCGTCATGCGTGCTCTCTGCAGTTGATAGGTCCAGCCGGTATTCGCCGTCTCTCTGTGCGCATTCCTCCGCCGGCTCGTCCTATCAATCGCAGAGAGCACGCCATGACGCTGCGCTTTTTGCGCTGTTTGATTGGGCCTTCTGCTTATAACATCGGCTGCGCTCGTACCGAAGCTGAAACGAAGTATAGTCAGGGCAATTTCCGTGAAGCATTTTTTCGGGGCCGTAAAGTATGTGTTTTTTTGTGTGTGTGTGTGTGTGTGCCCTAGCAGGGCGTATCACTCATCATTTTCTTTTTATATATTGAAAGAAAACGGGGCAATTTATGCAATATTTTAATTTTTTTACATTCTCTGTTTATTTCTCACTGTAAAAAAGTGTTTTTTTTTATCGCAAAAAGAAAAAAGAAACTAGTCAGGGCAATTTCCGTGAAGTTTTTTTTCAGGGCTGTGAAGTATTTTTTTTTTGTGTGTGTATGTGTGCCCTAGCAGGGCGTATCACTCATAATTTTTTTTTACATATTGAAAGAAAACGGGGCAATTTATGCAATATTTTAATCTTTTTACATTCTCTGTTTATTTCTCACTCTGTAAAAAAGTGTTTTTTTTTTATCGCAAAAAGAAAAAAGAAACTAGTCAGGGCAATTTCCGTGGAGTTTTTTTTCAGGGCTGTGAAGTATGTTTTTTCGTGTGTGTGCCCTAGGAGGCGTATCACTCATAATATTTTTTTTATATATTGAAAGAGAACGGGGCAATTTATGCAATATTTTAATCTTTTTACATTCTCTGTTTATTTCTCACTCTGTAAAAAAGTGTGTTTTTTTTATCGCAAAAAGAAAAAAAAGAAACTAGTCGGGGCAATTTCTGTGAAGTATTTTTTCAGGGCTGTGAAGTATGTGTTTTTTTCGTGTGTGTGTGTGTGCCCTAGGAGGCGTATCACTCATAATTTTTTTTTATCTATTGAAAGAAAACAGGGCAATTTATGCAATATTTTAATCTTTTTACATTTAAGGAAGTGTTCTCTGTTTATTTTTGTGGTGTAAACTGTTTTTTTGTGTGCCCCAGCAGGCGTAGCACTCTAAGGAATTTCGTTTTTTTTTTATTTAAAGAAGGTACTACCTAGGGCAACTAATGTAATATTTGTAGTGTATTTTTGTGATCTGGAGTATGTATTTTTTTCTGTTGCAATAAAGTGACTTTTACCAGTTTAAGACCTGTGTTGTCAATATGGCCAGTTAAACTGGTCTAACTGCATGGAGGGGACGACCGGTATGCACAGTTTCACATTAAGACCAGTAAGCACAGTTTCAGTTTGTCCAGTTCAACCAATTTAACCAGTGGCCCAGTGGCAATAAGCCTGTTTGAACTGGCCCAGTATGCACAGTTTCAGTTGGTCCAGTTCAACCAATTTAACCAGTGGCAATAAGCCTGTTTGAACTGGCCCAGTTTGCCGAAATTTTTCAATAGGGCAAGCTTGTGCCCACTAGGATCTCCAGATCTTGAGGCACCCAAGTAACTGAAAATAGAAACAAATCGCAATCAAATACTTGGCAGAGCTACATTAGAATGGCTAGCATATTCTTTCGTGATCAGCACATAGATCCTTTTATTTTAGTCATAGTCACCCCCCAGGACAAGGCCGCGTAGGCGTTAAAATGATGGGTACCGAATTAAGGCGAATAAACAAATGCATTCATTTAACCCTCTCTCGCCCCAACCTGGGAGATTTCTGTCAAATATTCACATTCAACTGTAAAGACTGTAAATAAAACTACTACTGCAATGCACAGCCGTATAGTGGGAGTTTAGCCCGTGGGTGTGGCGACGAAGGCGCCGGAGAGGAGGAAAGGGAGGAGAACACCGAAGGAGGGAGAGAGAAGGCAGCAAAAAGGCAAAAAGGAGACGACCGCCACTTTGACGCAAAGCTGTCGGCACGGAGCACTGCTGAGGCTACGCGTCGTCTGCTACCGGCTTATTTCTTTTTTTTTTGCCTGAATAAAATTTTGCGTTCAAACATGAAACTTCTTTCTGTAGGTTTTTAAGCCACCGTGGAATAACACTCTATCATTGTATTGCCAGGGCCTGCCAAATGAAAGGAAAGAACCAAAATTTAGATATCGATCCCATGCCGGGTGAATAAATGAAAATGGCGGCCCTCCCCGCTCAGATGGGAGCAGCCTAGAGTTCACGCGCACGCGCTCACGCCTCTCGCTCTGTGCCGCGGGCTGATTAGCTCACTCGGAAGGGAGACGTTAAGGCAGCGTAATCATAGACTGCCAGACTCTCCCCATGTATGGCTCTGCTGCAATGGAAAGATTTTCCTACCCTCGTGCTCAGCGAGTGTCGACTGGGGATACAACTCCATTTCATACACTCACTGAACATGAGGGTAGAGTGTACCAAAAGAGGGCAGGTGCCTGGATAGAAAGAGTTTAGTTGGCGCACCAAGAGGTCTAACGTATAAAAATGGGTACTACTCTGAGCAAAATGCCAAAAAAGTGTGGATCTCGACTTGACATTAACAGCGGCACACAGTATCTATTTTACCGACTAAGTGGTACTAACTCATTATTTTCAGCTACCTAATCAAACTAAATATTCCTCCTGGCTTGCTTTTTTAGGAAAATCTCTAAATTTACAAGAACTATTAAGGCAATGGCTAAAAAAAAAGCAACGGCAAAACCAACAATCGAATTCGCCTGCTATCCAGTAGCATGACATCTATGGCAGGCAGACCTGCAGAATGAGCAAGCAGTCTAAAAAAACGGAGTATGTCGTATGTATAATTTTTTTTCATGCTGCAAAGCAAGCGCTGGAAGGAGGTTTCACGACGTTAACGAAATTCTTGCAATCAGTTAAGAACCAGTTAGAGCAGTCAACTTGTCCTTGCCCCTGGCATAACATTTTAGTGCTGCCCATGGAAACGCACATAAATTTGTAAATAAAAACCAAAAAGGCAAACCTTTATTAAAAAATCTGCAACTTTGGCGAAGAACAGTTACCTTGAACAAAATATGTGCGATACAGTTGTACTGCGTCCATTTGTGTGCTTAACCAATTTTGAGGCAAATCGGCTACAATGAAACGAAGACGTTTGAGTACAATTAAGGGAAAGACAGAAAAGATGCATACCTACAACAAAAAAATTTAGAACGACCACGGGCAGGAAACTCTGGTGAGGCTCTCAAAGCGACTCCCTGCAATGGGCCTACGCAGACCACAGAACAAGATCGGTCAGAGCTTGCAGCCATAAGGTGCTTCATACAATGAAGCTACAGAAGCGGGTACAATTGGAAGCAAAGTGCATTTCATTTCTCTGCAGAATGAAGAGTTTAATAGCTAGTATGCATTCGTAAGGTGATACAGTCATGAATGCACAGACTTTTCAATGCAGCACTATATCACAAAATTGTTAACCATGCCGGGCAACACTAAAAACCGAGAGCATTATTCCAAACTATCTCAGCTTAATTTAACAACGACAGAAGCTTTAAGCCATCCTTGCAAATTCAGTGCACAAAGCAAGCCATGTGACCTTCTAGTTGGACGCCATGGTGCGTCGTGCTTATAATCATGTGTCATGCAGTTTTTGCCGCAATGGCTTGTAGTGTCAAAAGTGGTCCAGCTTAAAGAGACGCAAAGTATAGAAGTTTGTGAGTGGGGCCCTCACCTAGTCTGCAGCTACATTGCGAAATAGGACGTTCCAACCGGGATGTTTGCCACATGTAACCACACGACCAGCTTGTGCCCAGCGATTGTTCGAGCTGAGTACATGTCCTCGACAGTGCCATTATTTGACAGCATTTTTATGAATGTTAAACATGACTCACTTACAGAGAGACTGCATCTCAGCGACTAATGATTTGGGATACCTAACTGAATACTGATATATTAACTAAATGCGAAACAATTACCTGGCAGGCATTAAATTTTTCAAGAGGCTGGGTCGACTCCGCATTAAGTTGAAGGAGTCGATGCGTAATAGGACAATACAAATAAAAATATGCCTTAGAATTCCTTTTGCACCCCCAAAATGATTGGGTTTTGAAAATAAGATACACAATGTTCTTGATTCAGAAAGTGCCTCAGCTGTACAAATGCATATGCGGTAAGGGCACTCGCCAAGCCTGTTCTACTCAGCTCTGTGCAGGTTAAGCTAAGTTAGAGCATAGAAGTACACGCTCACTGACACCATGAGAAAGGCAGGGAGAAGTCTCCGTTGTTCCACCTCCAGCCCGTCTGCTACGTTCGATGACGTTCCAGCGCCTCATGAGCCTGGAGCGAGCACATCTGTCCAAAGCGGGGTGAAAAGCACAAGCACGTGCTGAAGGACGCCCAGCCATTCTCTTTTCGTCATCGGCTATACTACATATTTTTAGTATGACATATTTTTAAGTGTGAAAAAGTATTGCAAATATGCAGTCCACCTTTGACCATAATACAGAATTCTGATAAAGATACAACAGTTGCCTTTCACCATTTTCCTGAAAAAAGAAAAGCTATTCATACCACTCCCTAACCCGACTGCAGGAAAAAAAAATTCAAATTAAGCTTTCCCCCTTTCTGACGGCCTGTGCCTCGTCCACGTTCACTGGCGAGAACTTTGCGCTCTAACCTACGCCCAGTCTGTTCTCGGTGCCACTCTCACCAGAACAGCCCTGGTCCCCAGACTCGAAAGTTTCTTTGAAGCCAGAGTCGGAAAGTTCTGGCTTGATTTCTGCACCTGATTTTATCCCAGCCTGAAGCGCCAGCTGCGAGCTGGGCACGTGCTCAAGGGTCTCGAGGTACTTGGACGAGATTGAGGATTTGTCCAGCAAGGTTCCTGCATTCTGTCGATCATCTTCTCTTCTCGTCGTGGAAGCATGAGACGAATGTGACGGCTTGACTCTCGGCTTCATTGCGCTGCGTGACTCCTCGCAGCTTTCGTTCTTCTCGTCCGAGCGGCTCTGTCTCGTCATTTCCGCATCCAGTGTAGATTTGCTGGTGTCGCCTCCAGGCCTGTTGCTCGTATTTCTGGTCTGGATCGATGACTCCTTGGGATAGGTGTCCTGGCGTTTGCTTTCTCCCGGCCTCGACGAGAACTTTTTGGAGTTGCGCGCACTGAGCCTCCTAAAACACCGCTGCTTCGAACCTTTTTGCTTTTTCAGCTTTGGCTTCCTAGCGTCACCGCTGTCCTCCTTGCTCCTCCAGCCGATGTCATTTGGTGCTTTCTTGGGGTGGATATTTTCGCGATTCCCGTCTCCCAGCCCAGACGACGGCTTTCTCTTTCTGGAGTTGCTCCTCTTTAGCATCTGGTGACGTTGTTGATTGGATGGGGCCGGGCCGGATTGGAGGGCACCGACCCTGCGCAGCCTTCTCTTCTTGGGTCTATTTTGAGTGAACGGTCCGCTCATGTCGGCGCCTGAATTGTCGTTCTCAGACTTGCCGTGCCATGATCAGGACGATCTCTCGGACCGCCTGCGCCTCGGATCTTCTCGATTGCCCAGACTCGGCTCTTCCCTGTCGCAGCCGAGCCCCTTGCTTTCGCAGCCGCTGTCCGTCAATACCTCCTTGGGATGAATATCCGCGGGATTTCTGTGTCCCAGTCTTGACGACAGCTTCCTTCTGCGAGACTCGCCTTCGCCAGATTTCCGCAGGTGCCCTTCATCGGAAATGTCCGCACCAGGACGTAGAACGCTGATCTCGGGCTGCCTCCTCCTCCGATGTCTTCCCCGTCTGGACAAACACCCGATGTCGTTCTGCGAAGGAGACGAGGTTTCCGAGGGATCCTGCTCCGGATTTTTCTCATCCAGCCTGGTTCTCTCCGTGCTCCCCTTGGATCCCATTCTCTTGCAGCCGCCGCCGGCTGATGTATCCTTGGGATGGGTGCCTCCGCGCTTCCCCCTTTCCGGCCTGGACGACTTCTGCTTCTGGCTCGACGGGTCGCGCCTCTGTTGACGCTGCTGATCACAATCGTTCGGAGCAGGACGGAAAACGCTGACCCTGCGCTGCTTCCTCTTCTGTTCCTTCTTTCCAGAAGGACGGCTCGAACAAGACGCTTTTTCCGAGAACCCCTGACTTTGGTCTCGCTCGTCCAGCCCCGGCTTGGTCTCAGAGTTCCACGGGGGACGGCCAGGACGACCCACTTTCTGCTCCGCCTCCCCATCCGCTGACTTCTCCACGTTGCTTTCCTCGAGTTGGATAGACTTCCGCGGCGGCATCACCATGCTGGCCTTGTCTTCGTCCCCCAGGAAGCAGACGTCAGATGCTTGAGAGGCCCCTTCTCTTGTTCTGGCGGGATCGCGATCCCCTCCAACTTCCAGCGCTTCAGGTCTGGAGTCGGCGTTGTGCGGAACGGCGTCGGTAGTCCCGTCGGCACAAAGACCCTGGTCGTCGGTTAAATTGAACTCTTCCTCTACAACCTTTTCTTTCTGACCCACCGTCTCCGTCGCTACCTGACGCGTTCTAGCTCCGCTTGGTGCATCCGCTCTTTCCCCCTTGGACACAAGGTCTTTTTCTCGTGGCTTCGGATCACCCTCGTACGTGAACCAGTGAGGAAATGTCGCTGCTAGGTACTTCGAGTTTGTGACCTCTACTGCTACCGTTCTTCTTTGAGACCGAACTTCCTGCATCAACGTTTCGATCTCGAGCCTTTTTTTCGCCAATTCACGAACCCGCTTCTCGCGTTCGCGTTCGTGTTCGCGTTCTTCCTTCGCTCTTTCGTCTCGCTCCCGAATCAGCTCCCAAGCCTCCTGAAGCTCCACGTCGGACACTTCCTCCTTGCGAAGGAGCTCCATTATCGATTTCCTTTCTGCCTGCCCAATGCTTATGCCAAGCTCCTCGCATACCGCCAGCAACTCAGGAATGCGTAGCTTACTGACTTCCATGATCCCGAGTGTCGCAACCAAAAAAAGAACTGTTTTTTTTTTTTTTTAATTGAGTTTCTCGCTTGATATTCATAGTTCGAAATGTTGCCTCCTTGCAATATTATTTTAAATGACTTTGAACACAAATACAAACACAAAGGTTTTACGAAGGACCAGTTGAGTCCCGCTAGGACACAATTAAAAGATGTCAGACAAGCTACGAAAATTGTATCAGCGAAAGTGGAACCCCTAATATGATATTTTGAAATTTAAGCATTCTAAGACAAAATGTACGCCTAAACGGTTGAGGTTGCACCTTTCATATATTTATGCTAGGTTCTTAGATACACCAGAAGATATTTATCAAAATTATAACCCTTCTTATTTGTAGAAAAATAGCTTTTCAAATATAATAAAAAAATTTCCATTGCGCGATTTCGTTGCGTCAGAAATCTAAAAGCCTTGATTTAGTAAAGACATGCATTCGAAAATATCTAAAAATGCGCGTATTGTGTTTTCATTGAGAACTACGTTTACTGAAATAGATATCGTAATCTGCCAAAAGTGGTTAAAGTTGAATAGGACGCTCTTTAGCAATTAGAACGAATTGCGTTGCTCATGCAGAGACGCGTTATTTGCACCGCAAACCTGAGCCAAAGCACCGCCACCGCCGGCATTATTGTTGCGGCCGTGGAACGGCCGCCTTATAGCGATCGCTTTTGAAAGGGCATGCACAGACCAAGCTTGATCGCATCGGTTTCACCGTATCCATGAACGCTAAGGGGAAGAAAGCTATGGGCACCCTGCGTCCGCTAGGAGCCGCTACCGATCGCCCAGTGAACTGCGCCGTGCGCGGTCACTTTTTAGTCAGCGTAGGGATAGTGGCAGAGTTCTGCCGCCGCTCACGCTGCTCCCGGGCTTCCGCCAATGTGGTAGCGCAAGCAGGCGTGTCGACGTTGCCACACCCACCGGTGTACTACTGCAGTCGAGCTGCTACTGCCGAGGTTGCTTCCAGATGAGTACTCGCGACGCCGCCGCGAGATGCGCGCGTATCGGCCACTGACTTAGATTTGCAGGGTATCGATCATACTTCGTTTCAACTTAAGTCCAGCCAGGAAGCCGTTGCTATGAGCATGTGGTACCAAACAAGCGACGTTAAAACCGCAAGCGGCTGGGCGTTTTCTGTTGATAGCTTCAGCGATGATATAACATGCTCAGAAACATGCCAACACCATGATGGAGCGTTTTTGACATTGTTTAATTGGTCCCATCAGCTACTATAGCGTCGGCCGGGTCTTGACTTAGGTGAATCGAATTATAGCAACAAAGCGCAGCTAGTTTGACGTCACAGCGCGCGCGATAAAAAAGACTAGCGCCGCAGAAAAACGGCAGAACGAGGTTGGGGAAGAGAGTGTATATTTAGTGCATACTGCGGACCTTCAAGGTCCAAGCAGGGTGGGCGATAAAACCAAATAACGCTCTACAAAACAATGGTTCCACATAAAACAAGAAAACAATTGTGGAAAAACTGCTGCGCAGAAATGCAAGACATAACAAATGTACATATATCAAAATCTAGTAAATCACAAAGTTATAACAATGACCCATCAAAATGTACAATGACAAAAATTATAGGATAACTACAAAGCTGAAAGGTCCCTCAAAATATACGTTGACAAAAAGATTTCAGTGAAACTAGAAAGCAGCGAGGGTCACTGGGATTGATATAAAGATTCAAATGATGATACGAAATCAGGTGCGTTCTTTATTCTACCGCTTTTCTACCGTTTTATCGCTTTTTCTTCTTGTAGAGAGAAAAACTATAGTTTTTATGCTTACCTTGTTCTTTTCTAAAACGCAAAATCATACAATATCGACATAAAAAGAATTCATGACCCGAAGACACCTTTGTGAGAAGTTTAAGTATCCTTCGTTGATCAAGTTAATTATAGAAATTTCTACGCAAAATAATAGCGCTCATAAATACTTTATATATAAATTAACAAACGCTAAGTTACTCCTCAAATGCAGCGCTAGCGGTACAGAACAAATAACAAATATAAAGAGCTCGGGGTTATCTGATTCAAAAGTTATACCCATTTTCGGAAATGTTCAGTGAAAAATTAGGGCCCATACTGACATTCCTCTGCATATTTCCGAGGATTTTGTAAGCTGCCAACTTTTTTTTCATCTAAAATATTTGAAAATTATTTATAACCAAGAAACCACACAGCGTCAAGCTCCGAATAATTCGTACCTGGTACGGATCGCTCATGATTTAAGACAACCCTGAGACTGGGAAAACAAGAAGAACGAACACGACGAAATCTCAGAGATTTCGTCGTGTTTGTCCTACTTGTTTTCCCCAGTCTCAGGGTTGTCTTAAATCATGAACGTAAACCAGCTCGCCTGCGGCCTATCACTCTTTTCACGGATCGCTAGCCCTATATTTGGGCAGAAAGGGCGAGTTCGTCGGCGCATACAGTTTAGTTCTACGATTAAATAGCTAAATTTCAAAGTTTGCCAATAAACTCGCAATAAAATGGAAACATTGATAAATGAATAGATTAGTAATTTTTAAAGAATTTTTCTGATTCTTATAACAAACAAAAATACAACTAAACGTGGATTACAACGCTTATGTTTGAAGAAACCAAGTGATGACTTATAATTCGTTCAAACTATACCGAATGTCGTGGGTAGACTTGGAACTGCTTTTCCAGTATTTTTCTTCGGGTTTTGTTCCCTTCGAAACAGAGGTATTAGTGCCTGCATGGACAACGCGAGTGTGAACCGCTTTTGGATAACTTAACGCCATCTTTGCGAATTTCGTCCCCTCACTGCTATTGGGTCCAATTATTCTTCTTAATATTTTTGCTCTGTTTGATATTGCGTTTGAAAGTATACATTACGCTAAAAAGCGGCGTTAGCGTATTTATACATCAAATGAAGAGAAGTAGTACTCAACAGCGGTTCGCAAAACAAAAAACGTTAGTCGTATAGCCTAATTAAAATAGTGTAATTGTATTTTTTTCGTATTTTAAGCCAAAGTGCCGATATATATACATATATATATATTTATATATATATATATATATATATATATATATATATATATATATATATATATATATATAATCTGCCCATTACTAAAAATACGGATGCAGTAATGACGACACATGCGAGCCGGGTGAATTTTACTTTTATCCTGGTAAACAAGAGATGCACACTTATTAAAACTATATCCGTCGTGACGGTACCTTTTTATTTTACTCTCTCGCAACCATTTTTTATGAGTAAACATTGTTCTGTATTGAAAACTTTGTGTTTCCAATACTCCTAGCAAGATATTTTTATCCATCCAAGTTTGAATATGAGTCACCAAGATTATTATTATTTTTTTAATAAGAAGGTCGTATTTTTTACATTAAAGCAACGTCTTGAAGATTGATAAAGTACGATATTCGCGTCGGGTGAGTTTTTGAAAAAATGACCCTTGTCAAAATACGGCATCGCCGATCCATCGAGACAAGGTGAGGAAACATGAGTCTTGGCAAAAGAGAAAGGGTATTCTGTATAAGAAACAAAATATCAATGGCGAACTACAGGTGCTCCAATTATCCGTTTTGTCTAGAAGCAATGGCAGTGGCATGGTGCGTTTCTACGCTACGGCTTAAACCTGCACGGGTCATCTGAGCCAACGCGAGTATCGAAAATATTTGGTTCTTTTTTTTTTTAATATTGAGTCACGATGCATAATTTACAAAGCTAACAGGTTTGGTGTAGTCTTAAACGCGATTGGTTCCAGAGCATCATTTGAATGTTGGCGAAACAGTAATACATTGCACGAAGTTTTATACTTTCTCGTCGGCAGTTTCGTACGCATTTCTTTAATAGATGGAACTTTTTAAATCAAAATTTGTTAATCTATAATTTATAGCAAACATAAAAATTATTGACTAACATTGTTGTTTCTGGGTGTCGTTTTTGTTCTGAAACGTTGAGTACTTGGTTTGAACTGTCTGAACCTCAAACTTGCTTCTGCGCGCATTCAAAATGTCACTATTGCTTAAAAGCCAGCTGGATCATTTTTGTTTTGTTTTGACGGACAGCGCTGCAGTGGAGCGGTGAAACTGTTTGACCGAACTAAAATACAAAAAAAAAACACGAAAATGTCACCTGGACGTTGATGTTGAGGAATGTATTGTAAACCATTATCCGCGTAACAATCATTTATTTATGTTATGCTTATGTGCCTAATAACGGATTGCGTGTATTTTCAACATCAAGAGTCCATTACCGATGTACGGTCGTCTACACGAGACCACCTGGCTCGTTGTACTTGTAGTGTGCCGTGGTGAAGCAATGCATGAAAAAAAAAAAAAAACGGTGTCGAGTTGCTTTTTTTAGAATCCCAAACATTGCGGCATTGGCGAAATAAATACTTCATTACGCTTTCAATGCAAGATGAATTTCTTGCATAAATAACACGGCATTAAATGCCATAGTTGAACCAAAGATGCACCGTTTGAACGGACGGAGCGGCAGTGAAACTGATGTCTGGTACTTGTTTGGAAAGCTAGAGCGAATACACGCAGATTGCGGCCAAAGAAGGTCAGGTTTGGCTATGCCGTGGCTTCTTTGGTTTTTATAAGCACTTAAAGTCTTGGAGAACACAACAAGGTAAGGCCGTAAAATCTGTGGTAAGTACCTGGGCAAGCACCGTCATAAGTGCATAGTCATGGCGGTCGTCGTCTTCGGCCTGTTTGGTATCACCGGCCAGACCAATTATGCAGCGAGTGCACACTGGGTTCCACAGTTTTCTTTTTTTTTTTTTTTTGCAAACAAAAAATTTTGTGCGTGAACGACGACCAGCGCAATGACGATTCTGTTTTTTGTGCTGCTTGATACGCTGCAACGGACAGAAACGTTGGTGGCAATCGGAGTTCGATTGACGCGGAGAATTGTATATTATTGCGAAAGCATTAACTGTCTAATGGAGAGGAGCCGGCGTTGTCCGTAACCACGAGAAACGGCAGAGAAATTTCCCCCGCGCCGTACCGACTCTTAAAATGGCTGCGACGCGTCGCGCGCGCTGGATAGTACCAAGGAACGCCACCTCAAACATAATACATCCGCGTTCATTCACCATATTTTTTTTGGATTCCCTCTATGCGAAAGCGAAGTGAGTTTCTTATTGGGCGCCCTTGAACGTGCGTAGTAATGCAATCTGAATTCCAGAAATGTAGGAGTACAACAGATTTCTTAGATAGCCCCCGAAAAGCCGGTAGGTGCATTTCTTCAAAGATACAAGAGCTAGAAACCTTGGCCCTCTGAGATAAAGTACTCCACAAAATAACCTTCGGTAAAAACTTATTTCACGCTTGCCAAAACAAAACAACACCGTGAAACGAGGGTTATACCCTATAGCAAATAAATATATGCCAAAGCGTGCGTTATACTTTTCCTCACAAAAGGGGTAAACACGTTTCAACATTGTAAAGACAGCATAAAAAACTTCTCAACCGTTTGCACAAGTACGCCGTGTCCGCACATTACGGTCAATCACAGATAAAGGGGAACTCCGACGATTTTTGGATAGCCCTCGATTTGAATGGAAATTCCCAGACTGTATCAATAACCCTTTCTCAACTCAGAACCAAAATATCTTACAAAAATAACTTTTCTTTCAAGGTATTGAATTTTCAAGTTACGCCGGCCACGAGTTTTCCGGGAGGCGACTCTTTACTGGAAACAATGAAAAATCCCGACTTTTCCTATGCATGAATGTTACCGGTGGGCAAGAGGGCGAGTGACCCGGGCAGCCATAAAGCGAATTTTCGGGTGCCAGCGATAGAGATTATTCTTTCACACCTTCAAGGTGGGAAGCTTCTTTGCAATGGGTAGCAATCTGTGCTTTAAGGTAGATTTTAGGAAAAGAGCCGTACAAAAACTTTTTTTTATCTCCTTTCGTAGGAGAAAAAAAAAAAATAGCGCTCCCCGGCAGCAATGGAGGCGAGCCACGTCAACGTGTTTTTGCGCGAACTGAGTATTCAGAGAACTAGAGCCGCATGAAACATTCTCATGTATGATCAGAATAGTTAATAAACTTACGGACTTGAGTACGCGGTTACAGACTTCGTAGCCGAGCGTTGCGAGTACAGTATCCTCCTGCTTTTGGAACAGCTTCAAAAGTGGCAAGCGCTGACTCAAGCCGGCTGTGACCACTACAACATCCGTCCGAAGGGGAGCGCTAATTATATCGACAAACATGGTACGTATTCTAGCTCTACGGTCGCCATTTGGCGCAGTCACTTTTTTTTGTTCACAACTGCTTCCTTTTCTATTATTCAGAAATAGTATATTTGTTTTCAACATCGAATGTAGCTCGCGCTAGTCGGAGTTTTACTCAGGCGGCCGATCTGTTGAAAACGAAAAGTGAACGTCTAAACAAAGCTGATGTCCGAGTTTAGACATTACTTTCCATGCAACGCTATTCGTGTCTGCTATTACGGAGGTGCTAGGAAGCATGCCCGTTCAGCTTCATTGATATACAATAGAGCCATTGCCTTGTTGGCATGCAATTTTTTCTCACAGAAGAGGTGCTGGAAGCGTGCTTATTTTATTACATTGCGAAGAAATGTTATATAGGGATGAACAAATGTGAAAACTATAAAAATATTATTGTCGTTGTGGAGAGGCACGGAAAATTATAGCTGATAAATGCTATGCTAAACCAGAACCTATAAAAAATCTTATATAGATCTACGCTTTTGCCGGTCGCACTCGAGGATGAGTGTTTGATGAGCGTGTTGCATCCTACTTGCCGTCTGATCGAGGTACAAACGCTCGTACCTCGATCGGACGACAAGGATCTCTATCTTACGTAAAGGCTAAAATGAAAGAAAAAATAAATGAAGTGTCGGCTTTGAAGTATCAACACTCCGCGTAAAAGCCAAGACACGGTAATCATTCGGCCACGCACCCGCTCATTCGGCGACGCGCGAGGCACAATATCACTCACAAGACTCTATGGTAGCAGGTGACCGTGACGCTGGGCTTTCCGCCCGCTCTAGGACTTCCTAATATTTACTGATTTAAAGGTTTTGGATGACGCTCATCCAGATTTTTAGTGAAGTCATATGTTTATTTTCACAAATCAAATAGTTACTTAAGATATTTTAGTGATCGAATAGATCTGACCTGATGTTAGCCATCTATATCATGTCCCCCTGGCCGCACACCTTCTCTGCGCAGATCCTTTGTAATATTTATATCGGTTACTGTTTGGGGTTATATTCTGATTGGCTAGGAGCATAGACTCTGAATAGGTCTGGGCCCGTTTGCTCGAAGAGCTAGCCGCGGTTAGCGTTGGCCAAAGTCCCTAGTAGATACCGAAAGTACCTAGTTGTACCTACGTTGTACCTACTACGAAACTTTAACGGCTGGACATAAAACAAATCCGTCCTTTATTATTGGGCTGGAGCCTGCGCCACCTTGTGCTGAAAAAAATAAATCGTTATTTTTTTATGATACAAGGTTTGCTTTATGGGAACCGTTTTCGGCTGAATCTAGTTGTAACTTGCAAGAAACGTTTGCTCAATTGAAAAGAAAAAGGATAGTTTTTTTTTTGCATCGAAATTCTTTCTTTCGAAGTGTGGAAGCGTAGACAAGACACCTAGTCAAAGTGCTTTGCAGTTTTCCGTTGTCGTGTTTTGCAAAAAGCAAGTGCGTCGACCGTCGCTTCCAAGTCTGGCAACGCCTTGTGTGCCGTGTCGCGTGCACGGCGTTTGTTTATACAACCAGTTTCGCCTCGTTGCACGCAACGCGCGTTTTCGTTTTCGGTTATCATCTGAGTTTTCCTGTCTGTATTCTGCCCTTCGACCGACCGACCCACCGACCAACCCTCCGACCGGCCACGGACTGACTGATAAGATTTGCGGACCGATTTCCGACTTTGCTACCGGGCAGAATGTCCAACGCAAGGAATCGCCGACACAGAAGAGACCGCACGGACGCGCAGTACGCAGCGGCAATGATGAGGCGACAGCGTGTGCTGCGGGACCGCCTGAACCCCTTTGAGGATTTCGACGAGGATGGGCTGCAGCAACGGTTCCGATTTGGAAGAGCGGGCATAATGTTTCTCGCCGACACACTACGTCCGGACTTGGAGCGCCGTACACGTCGTAGCCGCGCCCTCTCTGCGGAGCAGCAAGTGATCATCGCCTTGCAGTTCTACGCAACTGGGAACTTTCTGATCACTGCAGGCGACTACATCCGCGTGCATGTGTCAAGTGCTTCACGGGCTGTGAGGCAAGTCACCGTAGCGCTGGCTCGTCGAGCACAAGACTTCATACGGTAAGGGTCCTTTTTTTTCCTTTTAATTGTAGTTTGCCAGCCGTATTGAAGTAAAGTAAATACACTAAAAATATATCTGAATTGCTGGTGATAGGGATGTTTTGTAGGTTGCCTTTTTATGGCAGTAATATTCTACCTACTGGTAACTAGCCTCCCCCCCCCCCCCCCTTTTCAATAGAAAAAAAAATGATTACGGCCGTAAGCGGCCTACTTGCCCGATTGGAAAGGGCCCGGGCACGCCATTTTTCTGAGAAACCTCAGAAAGCGACCCGTTTGCACTTTTGGTAAGGACTTGCACCGAATCACAGTCACTTTATAGGTCTTGGTAACTGAACAAAAATAAAAAGGGATCCTATGAAAACATGCAAACTTCACTATTGAATAGGTGCTACTGAGGCACTTTACTGCTACCACATACTTGAAGGGCACAGCCAAAGTCCTTAGCATTCCTCATTAAAAAGGTATTCAGGAGCATTGTAGCTGTAAGTTTGCTATATGTGGTTTAATTGCTGAGGGGATCAACGACGCAGATGGCCTGACGCTGCGGAGGGGGCAGCCTTGCAGCACAAGTTCTACGACATGGCCGGCTTTCCTTTGGTCGTGGGTGCTGTTGACGGTACCCATGTCCGGATCCAGGCACCCCATGTGCACGAGGAGGCGTACGTCAACCGCCATGGATACCATTCCATCAACGTACAGGTGGTCGTTGACGCCTCTTCTCGGATTCGCAACGTGGTTGCAAGGTGGCCTGGAAGCACCCACGACTCTCGGATCTTCACGGAGAGCACCTTGGCAGTCAAGCTGGCCAGTGGAGAGTACGACGGCCTGCTGCTTGGTGACAGCGGCTGCTCCTGTCAACCATGGCTGATGACGCCATTCCTGTCGCCATCATCAGCAGCCGAAGTCGCATACAATACGGCACACACGACGACAAGAAGCATTGTTGAACGGTAAATCTAGGCCATATATTGTGAAGGGCACAGAGATATTCATGCAAGACATTTCGAGACGACTAGCTGTCTTGACGTAATATGTGCAACACGTGCATGCTCCTTACGTCTATTGCTATTCTTTATGGCATAAAAATATTCATACAAATTTTTATATTAATCTAACGAAGCATAAGATACCGTGGTTTTATGTAAGCAAGATGAAAGTAGTATCCTGAGATTACGAATCAATACAACTTATAATAGCTGCCTTGGGTTCTGCGGTTTCAGTTTTTATTTTTCTGGAATCGGCATACTTTTTTCGGTTGTTATTGTGAGTATGAAATTTTCAGTTTTTATCGATGAATATTTTTAGTCGAAAGCTTACTGCCTTTTTCCGGTCGATATCTATTGACCAGTTACATTTTTTTCAAGCAGGTTTGTCGAGAATGCTGTAGATTAGGTTCATATCTGAGTTATTCGTCAAGCGGCAACACTTGCAGACATGGCAAACGTAACCTTGGTTATACATGTGCTGTGACGACAAATTCTTAATCGCAAAATTCGCAAACGTAATTCTTGGCACGCTTCTTTGTTCTTCACATGTGGAGGACTATTAAAGCTCCTTTCTTCTAACCAGATAGCACCTTGAGAGAGGCTGTTTAAACAGCTTTGGTTTTTTTTTATGCTCCCTACAATAGGAACAGAATGACATCCCATTCCTCCCTGAACAAAAGTAAGACCAAATGGCTTGACGAACAATGAAAACGCTCCAAATCCGCCCTCTAGACGACCACTGCAAACTTGATGGACAAAGGAACGCAAATTGCATCGATGACAAACCCAAATACTTCCTAAAGTGTGCTTCCAACAGAATAGTTTGAAAGCACGGAGATAAGATAGTTGACTACTCGGTCACATGCTTCTACACTCTGTTTACTCGGTCACATGCACCTGTAATGGTCTAAAGTACTGACCATTTAGGTTTAAAATCAAACTTTCAAAACTTACCTCACCGCACTTTATTAGGTTTTATCGCTTGAGACTGAAAATGCAGAACCTCAGTTATGTCTTAGGTCCCCAGGACTGGCAATAATGGGGAAAAGCACTAAACTCACCTCAGGTGCCAGTGCTATGCAAGACCCCGACAGAAGTTGATATTTTGTTAATTGGACAAAAAGAAGCATTAATGACAATGGAATTTTTTTCCTATACACAGCAGTGGAAGTAACACTGTGCCTTGGCACTTTCATATGTCTACTTTTTGAAATGTCAGTTTCGGGCTGTTTAATGGAAACTAACTAAACGTGTTAGATATGTATGTACTCATATTGAGTGCACAAGTACAGCTAAGCTCGTGCGTGCTAAGATGCGTGTGATCCAAAAATAGCGGCACATCGCTGTAAGTCCCAAACGATTGTGTGTTGCTGACCGTCTTGACCGATTGGCCAAGAGTACATGCCTAGCATGACCTATTCTGCTCTCATCGATGGATTTAAGAGTAGTGCCAAGGCATCATTTTGGACAATGTTGAAGTTGAGCATGCAATAACAAGTTTCCACAAATAGTCTCTAGACACCATCTTACACGTCATTCACGACTGATGATGAGTCGCTGCAATCTCAAATGTTCAGGCAAATCTTGCTTGGGATTCCGTTGTGAAAGCGCCATAAGACCCTCTACCAAAACTTTTGCTGCATGCGTCCAGGAGCTTCCACTTGAGTCAGAAATGGCGGTGCGTGGACCACTAACTAATAGAAACACTAGCGGCACAATCAAAGGGTAGGAGTACTTGGATAAGGTGTTATATCAAGTGCTTTACGTCTTACATATTCCAGACTTACAAGACGGATTCTTATTGATCAATGACAAAAGTAGATGGGTTGCGCTACCACGAACATCTATTCCTGGAGAGTGGAAGGGGAAAGGCTCAACAAGACAAGAGTCTGGCTCTCTTTCTCTTTTCACTCTGTCTCACAAGTAACATGTAGAATGAAATTTTGATGGTACTGTATTTGTTGCAGTATAAAGCTTGGTTACAAGTTAATTCTTACAGCTTTGGGAGCAATCAGCTAGCAAAAAATTCTAACATATTGGCCTGTGCATATGCAGGTGTTTGCTTGGAAGCATATCCACGAAACCCTTTGAGGATAGCGTTTGAATAAAGCTGCACTTTGCTTGTTGCTTTCTATAAAACACATTGCACAGGCTAACCTCAGGTGACCCCGGATGTGAACGCAGTGTAAAAATAATTCGGAAGGAAAATAAAATGGTATGCATAATGCCCAGCTTTCGATATCCTGGAGCAATGGGCTGGAGCTTGGGCTGGAAAAATTAGGAGGTGTGATATCGGGCACGGCAGCCAATTTGCGATTCGAATTCAGCTGTAGATTTGTCCTTGTTGCGTGTCATCCTCTTGAGTATTTGCGTTCCACGCTGTTGTCCGATTTTGCTATTGGGTTTCTGGGAAGGAATAACATGTGGTTTTGATCCATGCGCTCTGTACAGGACAATCGGCCAACTCAAGCGGAGGTTCCATTGCCTTCACGCTGAGCTCCGAATGGCTCCAGAACGGTGCTGCGACATCATTGTCGCGTGCTGTGCCCTCCACAACCTGACCAAGAGGTACCCCTGCAGGACACCCGTGGCCGCCATCCCCTCTGAGGTTCCCGTTGAGCCCGTAGCAGCCAACCGTGCTGAGAGCAACGAGGCCCGAGACTTTATTGTCAACCATTTCTTCGGCTAAGTGTAAGTGTCTGGATAGGTATCTTCTGGCTGTCCATTTCTAATGCAAGATGCTTTGTTATGATCGTGGCTATTGCTTTCACCTTTTGTTTATCAGGCTTTGCAGATAATTATAAAAAAATTATGTCAGACAGTTGTCTAACTAGATCGAATAATTGCTTGAAATATTATTTATTGTTTTGCTACTTAAACATCAATTGTATTTTTGGAAACTGCAACAGTTAGGGGCTCAACCGTGCTGCACAGTTAGCAAGAAGCCAACAGCTTTGAGTTATTGATTAATTTTATTTTAAGCTTTTTTTGTATGATCTAACTGGATGTAAGGTTATCATAAGTTCTACCCAAAATAACCCATAAAGGAGTGTGACACATGTGACAATGCTGAAAATGTGTTATCAACATGACAATGACATTCCAGCAATACATATATCACTCTTGCACAGATCAATTTGGGTAGTGCTTGCAGATATCCCACATAGAGTTTCGAAATTTGGATGATAGAAATGTAAAGATTGATTGATGGACATCCCCTTATACCTGTTGCTTCCATAGCAGTACGTGTAAATTGCAGCATGAGCGACGAAATAAGTAATGAAAAAACATTTTCTTACTTCCCGCATTATTGTTGCAAAGGCTTTGATAGCTCGAAATGTGTCGTTTGAGGCACTTATAATTAGCTTGTTGGAAAGAGTCTGCTCGAAAAAAATCCCTGCCGAAGCTATTGGACAAACGGGAGTGCAGTGCAATGTCCAACACTCCTGCAATCGCACGCTGCAGCTCAACTGCTTGTTACTGCTTTGGTCTCCTCCCCATCAATTCCTGCACTCTCGCAGAGCTACAAGCATAGGCACACACGGGCTCTCTTAAACTAATAGATTTTGAATTTGATTTCCGGAGTTCATAACAATGCACTTTTCAAACTTCTAACTAATGACACGAGGGATGCTTCTTCAAATTTGTGCACTTCTTCGCACTCTCTGGAGCTCTCTTTTTATACTGTCATTATTTTTTGTAATACATTTCCCACACCGACGGATGCTTTATGGGAAGTGCTGAAGTCAGCCCTATAACAGACTATGTGTGCACAGTTTATAATGAGGCAACTGAAGAAGACAGTTATTTTCCCATTCAATATCTACAAACTGATACTATTTAATGGGTACAGGAGCATGAATAGGAGAGTATAGTGAAACAATGTTTATTTGATACCAATTTCAAAGCTATCAGTACAAATTATATATACTACCCCATAGAATGTTCATTTTTCACTGCATACTCATGGTTACTAGCTCATAGGATTTACATAGTGTACGCTTCTGAGTGTTGAGTCATAACACCTTTCACAGGTTTTTCCAACCTGCAAAGCTTTTCTCTTATTTTTCACAAACCTCCTAGGGTTAGTTCATATTTTCTTCATCCTGGCTGGCATGATAACATCATTTGCAAAACATTTATTTTTAGTAGGGCATTGTCCAGAGAGGTGCTTTATTGTACATACTACACTCTCATTAATTCAAACTCCAGAAAGCCACATATTTTAGTTGGATATATATGATACTAGACAACATTACGATTTGTTACATGGATAGCGACATATACAAAGCAGATTTTGGCCAGTTTCCTCTACATAGCACAGTAGCTTGCTTATAGTTAATGCATAACTATAAGCAAGTACAGGCATAACACATTTGTAAAAAACTGTGACTAAGTTTATTCATCCGGCAAAAAAGTCGTCAATTGTGGACTGTTTGGTCAGCACATGAGATCCCAAAACAAAATTTTCAATGCCAGCCAACGCAAGTAGCTCTTTACGGGACTTTTCCTTTGCAGACAGAAACTTCCGGAGCTGAGCGATGTGCTCAAAGGCCTCTGCGGCTGTGACAGTTCGTAGTGGGTCATCCATTTCTTCATCGTCATCTTCACTGTCACTGCTGCACTGTGCTGGCATTACTTTCCGTACTATGTCCTCTAATGAGTCATCATGACAAACACACACATCGTCGTCAAGACTAATATATTTCGCCTGCACGGCGTTCACATTACGTGTTTCAAGGCCAGAAATCATGATGCCAGTGAGCTGTGCCTCGTCCTCGTTGTCGTCTTGGTCATCATTGCTAGTCTTGAAGCACATAATGTGAACGCCGTTTTCCGTTCTTGTGTGCCGTTTTCGCTTAATTCATAGTTTTTTGTTCTCGCGGCCCCGTTGACTGCGCTTCTTTCCGAGCACTGGTGCACTGCAGAGAAGCAACACTCGCAAAAGCAAGCTCCGCAGGTATTGCCTCTCTGCGGTGCACCGGTGCTCGGGAAGAAGCGCACTCAACAGGGCCGCGAGAACAAAAAACTATGAATTAAGCGAAAACGCCATTCGAATTAAGTGGCTTATAAATACATAAAAAAGCTTAGCGGGACAACCAAAATTTTTAAACCTGTTTGAATTAACTGGAAGTACGAAATATCCGAGTTCGAATTATCGCGAGCCTACGTACAAGCAGCAAGTAGATTTCAGCTCCAAAAAACTGTTGTGTTGGATAACAGTGTATTTTTTTCTCGGTTGTATATCTATTCTGTGCGGACAAGTGATCACTTTGTGTTTTAATGTATGTGTGTTATTTCCCACCCGTCCTACAATAATGCCCTCGAGGCGATGAAGGTACTCTATAAATAAAATAAATAAATAAATAAATAAATAAATAAATAAATAAATAAATACTTAAAGAACAAGTTAAGTGGTGACGATTCAAAGTAATAAGAGTTGAAGACCCGGGGCCCCAAAAGGTGACACACGCAACAAAATGATGTAGAGTTGTGTTTGATCCCTTTTTCTGTTCCTGAGTTTCGGGATATTCTTAGTATGAACTTTTTCGTACATAAGCAGCACACAGTCCATAGGTCGCAGGAGCATATCCAGGCAGAAAGAGCCTTTATCTTAAAAGCAGAAGGAATATTTGCAGAGGCAAGTCAGAAAGTGTCTGTGGTCCACTCATCGATTACTCGAACATTTTCTTAAAACACAGAAACTCGACCTTGGTCTTCTGCCGGGAGGCTAATCATCTTGGCGACCTCCTCTCTTGAGCTGTGACGGGGAGCCGCGTAATGAAAGTGAAACATGTGAAGGGATATGGGAAAGAAGGAAATATACATCTGCCTTTGAGCTTAACCCATATTTTTATTTTAGGTATCCATGTAAATTATGTGCCACCTACGGGGCGTCGAAAGCCTGGGTGCCATACTGCCAGTATGATATTCTGTTGCTTACTTAACCACAGCGTAAAATATTGCGATCAGAACAACCACATTGGTCTAGTGTAGGGATAGTCAACGACATGGAAAAGATTGTGTGCAAGCTTCCCTTGTAGATAGCATGCATAAAATAAATGAAGTGTCAAGCATACCGTGTTTGCACGATTCTAACGTGCCCCCGATACTTACATGCTGGCAATTTTAGCTCCCAGATATCGAAAAATTTAATTGCTGCCGATTCTACCACGCAGGTAAAGTAATGCACTTTGAACACCCATACCTCATAAAACCAATTTTAGGAAACGCACGGCAATACACAAAATAAATACCGCGCACAAGTTTCTGTTGTCGGAATCTGGCAATTGGTCTTCGCTGTCCACAGACTGCACAAGGTCATCCTTGCTTCCGTCTAAAGCGTTTGAGGTGCCGTTCTTCTTGCGCTTGAACGAGTGTGCGACCGTTGCCTATTAGAGGGACGTTTTAGAGTGCAGCTCTTAGGCGCTCGTTTCCGGCTTGAGCGGCGTCGCCGTCGCCATCGGCGTAACCGCCGGTGCATGATGGGTAAATTTCTCCGCCAAATCTAGCGGAAAGATTTCTCCGCTAAATCTAGTCAAAAAATTTCCCCGCTAAATCTAGCGGAAAAATTTCCCCGCTAAATCTAGCGGAAAAATTTCCCCGCTAAATCTAGCGAAAAAATTTGTCCGCTAAACCTCGCGGAAAAATTTCTCTGCGGGGTTATGTGACCTGGGGGTCACGTGACCCCCCCCCCCCCCCCCCGAGGTCACGTGACCCCCTCCCCCTCAGTACCCTTCCCTACTCCTCCTCAAGAGCTGCGCTCTAATTCGGCGTTACAGAGTTGTAAACGGCCTTCGCTTTTTTTTTCATACAACACTTCGCGAGCTCATTGGGTCGCTGGGATTGCGAGGCTACGCAGTGTCGCTCCGTGGTTATCGTTTCCCGTCAGTGTGACGACATAAAGGCAAAAGAACGCGCGATACGGATACCAAAATATCTAATGTAAACAAACGGTCACAAAGGCGATTGGGCTAGCTGCCTTGCGTTTTTCTTTTGAGTTTTGGTTTCAATTGTAAGTGCATCTAATTTTAGGCACCCATTTTGGCAAAAAAAATGTGAGCGTTATAATCATGCAAACAAGTATGTAGGTCAGAAAAAACGCAAAATATGTATACAACACAGCGACAAACAATGCAAGTAGCTCAATACATGAGTTAATCTTGTCCTAATTGTCTTTTTATCAGTTCAATTTGCAGCTGTGCTCGGGTGGTTTCAAGTCTAATGAGTTCTCTTTGCTCGCTGAGCACTTCCTCCCCTATAGCATAGAAACTCCGTGCAGCATCTGCTGCAGCGAGGGTTGCGTTTGCAGCCTGTAGGGCCCCATTTGTGTACTTTCTCTCAAGGAGTATATTCTCATGCTCCAGATCCTGCTGTCGCTCGGCCCTTCTCTGGTACTGCTGTGCAGCCTCACGGGTCCAGCGCTGGTTGTGCTGCACAACAGGAGAGGCCAGTGTTCTCTGTGCTGCGTAGTCTTCAACTGTACTGCTGCCAGATGACGAGGGTGGCGGCGTGGTCACCCTTTCCGTGCAGCTGCTGTAGTGACACGCATGACCAGGAAATTGTTTGAGGTTAAAGGGATACTGCAACAAAATTTCGGGTTTCATTTTTTGGTCTATATGTGTTCGAAGGAACAGTATCACATCGAACACAACAATATCTTGTTTAAAAAGTCACGAAAAGGAATTTTAATACAAATTAAGCGATTGGCAAAGAGCACCAGGTGGATGTCGCTAACGCCTCGTCTGTAATGCCCGTCTAAGAACCTTGACAGCTAGTGACGGTAACTGTCTCGCCTCCGGCTACCACAATAGAAGAGGGCAAGGAGGAACTCTCCTCTTCCAAAGAATCCTTTTTGTATGTCCCAGAAGTTGCTATTGTCCCCCTACAAGATTATAAAAGATTAACCCGTCACTCAAAATTCGTACAAAAGCAGCCGCTTTGGTTGCTGGAACGATTAGGCCATCCTCTCGACGTCAGCCTCGTCGCAGCTTTTCTCGTCCCGAGACGAACTACGTCACGATTGCGTTGGGTGTCACATGCTCTCCGCTGGCTGTTCTCCGAGCGCTTGTCAGGGTGGGCCGTTTGTAACGAAAACTATAGCCACCAGGTTCAAAATACAAACGTGCGATTGTCATTTAGGGATACAGTGGATCATATGCAACCTATTTTTGAACACGACGGGTATATTTTTAATTTCGTTGAGGTATCCCTTTAACGCATAAGCCTTTACAACGATTATCAGCAAACTTAAAATGCCAAGTCACTGACTGGCTGTGGATGGCAGCCCGAGGTACAATATTGTAATGCGTAAAGTTAATGCTCCGGACGTGTTCCGAGCATGCGCAGTGAGAAAAATGGCAGCTCACAGAGGGCTATTGTTGGGCATGAGTGAACTTGTAAATTTCAGCATAACTTGGCAAACTGCAAGGGCTACAGCTCCAGAGAGCTGCTCAGAGCATTGAAGCAAAGGATTGTGACTAGACACCATACTCGTGCACGTACGTCCTCCGTGACATGATTTTCTTCGTCCTCTATCTCTCCAAGTGATGCATGAGGGCTGCAGTGCATGACATTTTTGACGTCACCCTGGGTCAGGGTACATGTATGTGTGGGAGAACTGAGTGCAACGTGCAGCAACCTTAATCCAGATGTGACAGTAACACTTGTCATAATTTTACCACATATGTTGGTGGTACAACAGACTGGAGTGCCTAACCCCACAACTTCGTTTCATTGGCGGTTGGTAGAGTCGCCATATAGACATTTGTACAAGATTTAAAACAAGTAGATGTGGCACACTCACACCAGCCGTCATATGTGATTATTGTGTACCCAAGCACTGTCCGGCTAACTGGGACATTGATACTTTTTCAGATTTTGTTGGCACAGATCAGCATCGAATAAGTCATTGGTGCATTCTCAACTTAATCTCATAAAAGTTACCAAAAAAGAATGGATTTTTGCTACGTTAGCCGGCATGTACGAAGATCATGCAAAAACATTTCCACTGACAGTGGAAAAATTTGGGTATTGAGTGACCTGACTTAGAAGAAAATAGGTGATCTCAACTTGAGAGAAAGACTACCATAGCTTTGTTGATTATGATGTAAATATTTCTTTGTAATTTTGTGGTACAAATAGTTTCAAACTGTGAGTTTTACTGCATTTACCCTAATAAATGGTTTCATTGGCACTTTTTCAGCAGTGCAGAAATGGCTAAATATGTGAAGGTGGTGTCCTTGTGCTGTGTTCTGTTCTCTACTGGACAGGTTTTGACTCGTGCTCCTAATATTGTCGTTTTGCTTCATGAAGTTGGTCTCTATGTAAGGGCACGCAGCAGTAGTGTTATGCAACTGACATGTCCACTTTGAGATGGAAAACCAATATATTCCTTTATGACAATCCAAACTGTTCCCTATGCTCATCAATGTTTTCTAGGAGCATGCCAACAATTGGTGACTTTTGATATGCCTTGTGTCTGTGCTCAGTTTCATACCTATCATCAGTGACAGCAGAACATCCCTATCATCAGTTTCATAACTATCATCTTGTGGAAGTACTCATAATGTGACGAGCAGAACAGAAAAAGAATGCACCTTCAGCGCGTGCTCATTCTCTTCTGCTGCTTGTGCGTCCTTGTGCTGTCAGGGCTAGTAAGCTGTAACTGGGTGCAGAGCTTCCACTGTACTATCGCCTCCATCGTCACAGTCTACATACAGTGTGCAACGATATCAAACTTGTAGGCGTAAGGGTGGGTCATTCAGTTAGCACAAGTAAGGTGATCGACAAAGCCACGTGCTCATACCTACAACTTTAGTATTGTAATGTACAAAGTATCAACAGGAGCATAGCATACACAGCATGGCCTATAAAGTGTTACCTACTTTTCGGTGTCACCGATGATGACGTCAATCCCACAGATAGTCGGGGAATCGTCCCCGATCCCATTTAAAACAGTCTCGACAAGTGGTGTCAGCTGATGGGGGTTGGGACCAGCACCTATGAATTGAAGTACACTTATTTTGTTTACTAGGATGTAAGCACAATTAAAGGTGGGGGAGGGGAGACAGGGTGTTCATTATTCAACATAGTATCAATGTGCGAATGAACAGAAAACGCGTAAACATGTAATTGCCAATAATGATAAGATTTTTTCCTTACCTTCGTTTTTTTTTTTTCACCCTCAGGTTCCTATTATCCGGTCTCGGGTAATATGTGATGTTGGGCAATTTATTTCTTTTTTTTTTTTGTTTGACAGCAAACTCACTGTTGCTAGCTACCGGCTAGCCTGGCCCACTGTGCCTGAATCGGTTGCGTTGGAAGTGTTTGAAACGTGGAGGGGCGACGGGGCCTCTGAGCTTAACCCCGCCCCCATTTGCAGCATTGTTTACCGCAGCTGTCTGAAATTTCAAAGGGGGGCGGGGGGAGGAAGGGGAAGGGGGTCTGAAGCCCCCCTGCCCTTGTTCCCACGCTACTTGCCTACATACATTTTTCTTCTGTGTTTAGTTGAGCAATAGTGTCTACATTGTTTACAGTGCTAAAGACAATGTTTTTGGCAAGCAAAATTTGGACATTAATTTTGAGAAATTACGCAGGCCCATTGCGTGGAACAGGATCCAAGGTGCTTTGGGGCTATTTCTGTGTTAGTGCCACTGTGTTGAAACTTGTGCGAGTAAAATCTTCGGGCTTGCCCTCTCATGATATTGAGCGAAATGTTAGTTGTCGCGCATTGCATGGGGTCTTCGGTTGAGATATTTGCCCAAAAATTTGAGGGGCTAATATATCTCTCTCTAATAAATTTGTACAGTGCACCCAAAGTTTCCAATAAAGATTCTACAAATATCGCCCTTTTTTCTGTTTTGGTAGCGCAAATATTGGAACTTACCTGTCCGTTGGTCGTGTTCTTTGTACAATCTGTACAAAGTTCGGCACTTTTTAAGTAATTTTCTCCATGCTTCTTGAAGTTGTTTCACTGAACGCGGAATTTGGTGGCGGCGGGTCATGAAATTGGCGACTTGGTCCCAGGCGCGTCTTTTGGTTTTAGTAGTCACGGTAGGGCCGAATTTTCCCAGGATTTGGTATTTTCGAGCCTCAACTTCCCGGACCAATTCCAATTTTTCATCTAGGGTCCAATTCTTTTGACGCAGCGGCGCGGTCCCCTTTGAGGTAGTCGCTCGGTTCATTTTCGTTTGCAGAAGGAGCATGATCGTCTGCTACCTTGGTTTGTTTATCTACACAATCGCAACATTATTCCTGCTAACCGTAAAATACTTTTTCAGAAGCAACGCGAAATAACAAACAAGTGCATTTCCAACAACTTCAGTATTGTTTATTTCTCGGTTCTACAACTTTCGCAGACGGCACAACGGAGTTGATTCGGAAAAACTGCATGTACCGGCTTTCTTGGAGGGCGAGTGAATTGAACGATCGGCAGGTCACTGGTCTTTTATGGACAACGTACCATTTCACTAAACCCAGAGAAAGTTCTGCTACTCATCACTGCTAAAATCCATTGGACCGTTGAGCCTCTGTCCGCCGTTTATCTGCAGAACGGTTGATGCTGCAGCTGCAGTCGCACTGTAAGCAGAATACGAGGATTTTGTGCAAAATGGACACCCTGAACAGAAATTTTCCCGGCGTGACTACTTTCGATAAACCGCAATCGCTACTCAAAAGGCAACTCTCCGTAATGCCTGCTTTCAATAAACGTATTCTGATCCTGCTCCTGCTTGAAGTTAGTTTCACAGCGCTCAACATAACGTGAGTATGAGGCTGGCCTCATCACAACCCTATCGCGAAATGTTTTGGTGCTCACCGTAAAACGCTTGTCGTACTCGGCTATCGTGTTCCTTGGAACGCATCCCACATTTCGGCGCTGCGATGCATGATTCTTGCCGTGCTTCAATGAAGCCGATGCGAAGCTTCGACAGTCGGCGACTCCGGGCCACTGTACTTCTACAAATCGGTGACTCTGAGCCACTGTTTGTCGACGGGCTGCTGCCGTCGACTTCAGTAGCAGTCCCCTCGAAATGTCAGTTTCTTTAAGGCGCACGTAGGATACTTGTACACTCTTAACTTAGAACACAGAACCTAAATCATCGCTCTGAAGACAAACACCAATGCGATCGCGACCGCGGAAACTGCGTACGCCGCAGCCATTTTGTCGAACGACGCGACGGGGCAATGCGTAGCTCCCCGTATCCCTACCGAGCCAGTCACGTGACTAAAAAATCCCTCTCCTAGGTACTGCGGCTAACTTTAGCCGCGGTTAGCTGTTCGAGCAAACGGGCCCTGGTGTCTCCTAAAGGTTCGTAATAAATGAGTGATATAATATAACATTGAAAGACTCGTGACACGCAAAATATTAGCACGGTGTGCATGGAACTCAAATACACAAGATCGACTTAAAATTAGTATTGTACCCAAGAACATGCGACATTGGGAAAATATAAATACTCCTTTCTTATAGAGGTCATTAATTTGATATATTTTTTTTTTGAGCTCCAGCTACGAGAACAGTGGCCCGGGCAGTCGTGCGCTTATCGGAAAATTAACGAATAAGACAGAAGATACAAAACAATACAATCAAACAAAAACGTCGTTGTCAATAAATTTAACGTTTTACGTCTGTTCCAAACATGTAATTAAGGAGAATCAATATATCAGGATAAAAACAAAAGTATGTGTCGCTTTTGTAATTCTTCTCAGAAGCTATACGAAACCTCAGCGACCTCAATCATCAGAACGCTTAACTGATTGCGGGGGATAAGACGGGAGCAGAACACGGCAAACAATTTAAGCGCGGACATTGGTGATCCCGAGAGAAAGAACAGCTAATAGAGCGGTAAGAACGGTGGTAATGAAACTGTAAATAATTTCAACGTGACCATTTTGCTTCGCACAGTTGAAGACCTTCGAGTGTTTGCTGCCATTATTACTTTTTTATACAATGTGTGACACCGGTGTTCACCTGCAATTAAATCTGGAGCTGCGCTAGGCACCCACCTTGTAAGGCAGGGTGTCCTGCTTTTGCGTGCATATTGAATCGACGCCAGCAATATATGGGAATTTTGTGACCACCGATGTGGCGCGTCCATGCCCCGCCGTTCCGAAGCAGACGCAACGTTTATACGGAATTTTTCTCCAGATTATTATATCCACTATAAAACAGAACCAGGCCCAGCTTGGTGTACGAAATGAACGTCGAATGAAAATATTGTACTGGGCATAGACAACAGACTGACGTTCACCAAGAAAATATCGTATTTGCAAAAGCGGCGGTGACCAATATGTGTGCCATATGACTTACGTGTAATCTTGGGTTGGGAAATTTCTTTGGTATTACCGTGCGACTTGGAATTACAGTTCTATGCCACAGATGCGGATTCAGGACGCGACCTCAGGAGTGCCCAATACAAGTTTAGAAGGCAATCTGAACGTGATTTTTTTCCGATTAGCCCCAGAATAACGCTGAGGTAGCGTAGTTGTTGATTCGCTGTGCAATTCATTTTTAGACAAAATACTAATCATGACATATGAAAGGCACAAATATATTGTATGAGATCGCCTTGTTTGTTAAATAATTAAATTAGGCACGCTCTAATAATATGCCATTTTTCTATCCAGTAAGGTATAGTAATACAGTATTTTCTAGATTCAGTTAAGCATATTCGTCAATCAACTTTATTAAGAAACGAGGATATCACTTTGTGGAAGTATACGTACATTTACGTTTTAAATCCCGTTAAAATGTTCAGTTTTCAGCGAACATCAGGAATTCTGAGTTTCTAATAGAGACTGTAAATCGTTCCTATTCCCCAAAAATAATAAAGATACAAGTTGAGGATCCTGCGTCAGACCAGATAACAAATATGACTCGGACAAAGTTTTCAAAAAGTTTAACCCGATTCTGGCGACTCCCGAGGTAACATACTATCCATGCCCAATGCAATGAGCAAAATCTCTCTCTTTCTCTCTCTCTCTCTCTCTCTCTCTCTATATATATATATATATATATATATATATATACATATATTTTTTTTTTTAATTTTAATAGGAGTTTTATGCGTCAACAGCATCAAACGCTTTGGTCATACCAAACTTAATTGGATCCACCGGACCACTATTGCATACTTCAGAACCACTTTGATTAAGTGGTCATGCAGATGTTGGAAAGTCGTACCGAAAGCGCCGTATTTCCATCCAAAAACAGTCAGCCCACACGCATCCAACCGGCGAACAGACAGCGGTGGACCTCAAACGTTACTTAAACAAAAGTTCAACAAAAAATAAGAAAAAAAGGTAGCATCCTGCGTTTGAAACGCACAAAAAAGAAATACAGAGAGACTGTGTGCGCACCACTTCTTTGTGGGTTGACATTGCCTCTCCACCTTCTCGGTGGCGCGTTTAGTTTTTGCTCCGCAGAAGAACGCGAAAAATATGACATTTAAATTAAATATTATCTTGTCTTTTTCCTTTTTTTTTTTTCAGAGGGGAGGGGGGGGGGGGGGGTTGTTTTGCTTTGCAAACCGTGCAAAACAAAAAGAAACAAGAAAAAGCTACTTAGCCCCTTAAAGGGCTACTCCACCGATTTTTTCATTGTCTCCGATTTGCTTGAAATTTGGCTAAACTAACCTACAAACATCGCGAAAATAGTATCCCAAATATTAGGTCAAAATATTGTTTTTTCGCGAAGTTATTCAATTTACAGTTTTGGTCCTCTGCGTGTTTTTCAAGCTCGAAGTCTCTACTGGCAACAATGAAAAATTGACGTCAGTGGAAGGCAGGGGTTCACTCTTTGGACTGTAGAGTTCGTTTTAAACTGATTCGAAGCAGTTTCATGGTATCCAATGAATGCTTGGGAAGCTCGCTACAGTCCCCGCGCTCTAGAACGGAACCAGAGATTGGCATATTCTATTTTTTGGCTGCTTGCTCGACTGGCAAGCCTGCCTGCCACTGACGTCACGGCCCTGAAAAGCGCGCGTATATTTGAATGTTGGTTTTTGCATCATTTTCATTTGCCGATTTCGCAATAACTATTGTGAATTTCGCGATTCTAATTAGCATACCGGAGAGAGTAAAGGCCGGGGAGTCAGAAAATATAGTTAGTTGATGTACCTCAAAAAATCGGTGGAGTACCCCTTTAACGAGGGATGTACACCTCCACCCCGACCTCCTCTTAACAAGGCGTGCGCCCCACGCACGGAATATATATTTCTTGAATTATTATTTAGTTGTTTTCGCGTCGGCTGCCGTTTAGGTAGGCATCAGTGGGCCACTGACGTCTACCTCCTCGATTTCTAAACTGGTATTGGCGCCGATATCCTCAAATAGAAGCCCGACTCCCACCTCATCGCTCCGAACCGTTTTTCAATTGACAGATAACCGTCAAACGATAATATGATTTCGGTCCGGCTCGGATTCAGTATACAACGTTGAATATCGGGTTCGGTTTTCGTCTCGCTTGGACCGATATGACGGTTCTGATTCGATTTATGGTTCAGGTTTGATGTATCAAAACCATAATAAAAAAAGAGTAATACAATCTTCCTTTCTTTGACACTATTCAAGTATGAATTCTTATGTAGTCCGCTGAACACTTGATGTAATGAACGGCCCAGCGATTAAATGTTCTGATAAAAAACTATTAATAACAAGCCTATTAAGGCGAAAATATTTTTCAGAAGCCACATAAAAAAGGAAAAAGAAAGGCAGTTGATGTAGCAATGCTGTGGAATCAATCCAATGAATCTGTATTGCGTTATTTCTTCTCCGTAAAATAAGATGATAATTTAATCCTGAATATTTTCGCATCCAATTTTCGCTTTTTTTATACAGATCATCTTTCTGTTTAAGTCTCGAATGGCTGTCTACTTCTAACACAACCTCTTAGGGACACCCGTCAACGATCTCCTTCAATTATCTCAGGTAAGCCCCTCATACCTATTCTCCAAAGTGCCAGTATAAATAATATATATATATATATATATATATATTGTTAGGAAGGTGAAGACGACGACGGGGCAGTGGCGCGCGCGACCATTTCGCGACAGGCCCCACGGGCCGGCTCGGCCTCCATAAATCCTTTGTCTCTTCTATCATCGTGTACTCTCATGTCCTTTCTGCTGTCGACAGCATCGCCCTAACAGTATGGAGGTGGTGCGGAGCCAAACTCATCTCCTTCATTGAACATGGGCGCCGCTTTGATTATGTAAACCCGCCTCGTTGAGGCAGTGATCCGCAGCAACAGACCAAACACCAGCCCATGGTTCCGTCGCCCAGCCCCCGCCCAGACGTCATGACAAGCCGAATCAGACGAAGCCGACAGACGATCCCCCGCACCTATCCCCAGCTCCCGACGTTCGGACGCTTCTCAGTGACGTGATTCCCCCAGCCCGGACCTTGCCGTCGTGTGGCTGGTGCAGAGGTCTGTGACGCTGCGGAAGAGGCCGAAATTCAACGCCTCCATCTTCATCCTCACCTTCGCTGTCGGCAGCCGTCCTTTGTTCTTCTGTGTGTGTTGCTTTGTAAGTGTGCTTCATGTGTCCATTTATTCACCGGCCGGGTCGGCGGTTTTCGTCGGAGGGAGTACTGTTAAAGGGTAACTGCAAAGAAAAAAAAGTTTTTTTTTCTAAGGAGCCTAATTGGGTCAAGCATGTCAAAAAACAATTTTTCCGCGAGAAAAAAAAAATTTACAGCCATATTTATTGCGTGAGACCGATTTTAGTTTGCGGCTATTTCGTCCGTTTTGAATCGCCCGCCACGAAGTTGGTATTCCGTGACGTTGAATATCAATCGGCTGCTATACTTCTCATTGGCTAAGAGTTTGATTGACAGCTTAGATCTTGCTTGTTAAACCTTTGTTATATGTTGCAATTTACTTTTGAAAGGCATATTTTTACGTTCAAAGAATAACCCATGTGATGAGAGTTATTAATCTTTACAAAATGTTTAGAAGACGGGAACTTCCGTTTGGATTCATACCATAATAAACAAAAGCTTCGCCATTCTTTCATGGCCGCCGAAGTCTCTGCTCCCTCCTATCTCGCCTACCTCGACTAACCGTTTCCCCGAAATGATAAGTGCTTCGTGCTGACCCAGGTGCTTGAGTGAGACTTTCTGAAGTGAAGTAGTGTGTGTTTAGCAGCTGTCGCAGATGTTAGTGATAGTAAGCGACACGGAGTTTTGACTTTCATAGCGCGGTTCTTTCGTTTTGCTCTTTGCTGGCTTAGCGTGCTTTTTTTGTTTGTTAGTTCGTTTGCTTGCGCGTGCAAATACCGACTTTTCGGAGATGTCATATGAGTGGTCCCGACAGCGAGCCTTCCAGCAGCCATTTCGCCCCGAAAGGAATGCTATTGGCTGGAGGCAATCGGGAGTTCGCGTACCGACAAACGTGTCCAGTTACGTTCTCGTCATATCGCTCTGGAGGCCGTCGAGATTCGCCCCGTGTGCATCTAATGTCCGCCACTAGACACAAAATAAAAAAAGCACTATGTTCACTAAGTAAAAAGTGGTCTCAGTTCATGCATCTGTTGGCAGGTACGAAGTCGTGCCCAAATTTATTCACACCGCACGATGCAAAACGTCGCTCTGCAAACGCAGTAAAACACGAAGCATAAAAACGGCAGATTTAGGGCAACAATTCGGAGTCCATTGTTCAATTAAAACGACGTAATTTTGTTGAAAACGCCCGCAGCTTTTTACTCACGGTACGCGTCGGGAAACTTCCACATTTTGAAACAGAACGAGGCAAATTTACTTTTAAAAACGCTCGGTGCGTCCTCCCGGACCAGTTTGACTGGATCAGCTGATGACGACGGGACTGAACTGGTTGAACGTCAACCCCACAACAACCAATTTGCGCTCCGTGTTAGCGCCGCATTACACACACCACGAACGTTTCGGTTGTTTGTCGCATCGCCGTGTTGCACCAAACAGAACGAGATCGCCGAAACCAACGCAGCGCTTTCGTGAACCTTTGCTTGTGGTTGCGCATTCGAGGATTCTGTGAATTCCTTTGCTTTCAAAGCACGCACGACGATTACGAATGATACTTTCCATCTCCCGGGAACATCACAGGGGCACTTCTCCGGTCACGTCTTCGCTACATGTGCTCGCAAACCGCGTCAAACCAAAACAATACCGCGGCCTGTCGTAGTTCCGAGATCTTGCCGGAAGTCGAGACGCTGCGTCGTTCAACTCCGCAACGCAAGAAGACTGAGGGGCGGGGCGTACTCCTCTTCCGCGGGAGTCGAAAGAGCGGGAGTTTCAAATGTGGAGAGGTTCTGACTCTACTAAATTACGTCCTGTGGCGTAAATATTGATAAAAAAATAATTTTTTTCGCGGAACATTTGTTTTGTGACATGCTTGTCCCAATTAGGCTGTTTAAAAAATACTTTTTTTTTCTTTGCAGTTACCCTTTAAGGGCTGACGACACTAGCGTGAACGGCGCCGCCGGGCGGCACCGCCGCCCGGCGTCTCTACGCGAGGAGTCCACACTGGCCTCCGTTTTGCAGGCGTCACGTGACAACACTGGATCCTGCGATCGCGCCTCCCGTCGGATTTCCGGCTCTTTCGTCGTCTGCTCTTCGTTACATACTTCCGTTCCGCACTCGCTGCCTACAAGTAGGAGTCCATAATGACCTGGTGATCAGTGAGAATGTGATTATCCTAGCCTGCTCGTTGATCTTGCGACGTCGCCGCGCTCTGAAGGGAAGGAGGCGCAGGTTTTGGGTCCGGCCGAGTTGGTTCTACCGAAACTCCGAAGGACAGGACAGGTCTTTCGCGCCGCCGGGGCTTTGCTGCTCCGGCGGCGCGCCAGAGATGAAGGCTTCTTTCGAAAGAGGCACCAAATCAGCACGACATCTGCCACAACACAGACGACATGGAACAAGTACCACGGAGAAACTCACTCGTAATTCCGAATTTCTCTCCTAAAATTTCCCAGCGGCCGTTATTAGCGTCCTTATCTAGGTAGTATGGCTGCGTCTTGTCATATAAAAAGGAAAGCAGTCGCACAGTTTCAAGGAACCGCTCTGTTGGGAAAGGCATCGGGGGGAAATGGGGAGAGCAGACGACACGAAACACGTCCTTCGGAACGTGAAAGACGCGCCGAGGACCGGCTTGAGCGTTGCCATGGCATCGCGACGTCACTATCTACGCCACCTCCCATTGGCTCCTCTCTTCTGCGGCGAGCGGCTCCCAGCTCCGGATCGCGCACGGAGCGGTTGACTCTGCGGCGCCGTACGTCGCGCCGTTGAAGCCGAAAACTGGTTTGGGTTGGCAAACGGCAGCGCCGACCTGCGCGCCGCAGGCCTCCGCGACGCCAATGTGGTCGTGCCTTTAAAAGGCAACTCCGCTTAATTTCAAAAATTTTGAGATAGTGGCCGATTTTGCTTTTTGAAGCACCCAAAAACAATCCCCAATCCTTTGTTTCGCGAAAAATAAAATATTTTTCGTGTAATTTTACTCTAGCCATGATCACAAACCGAAACCGAAACGGTGGCCAAGCCGGACAACATTGTATATCCGGCATCACTAAGCATGTACACCCACGTGATATACAAGGGGAAGAAGGAGCTCCCCTCTTATCAGGATCCTCCTTTGTGCCTCCTGGATTAGCACAGGCGTCGCTATTCTCCTCCCATTAGATTACAGAAGATTAACCTGTCACTCAAAATTATTACAACAGCAGCTTCCCTCTCCTCCTTTTACTTGGTGTTCAAAAGTATGCGCACTGAACACACAAGCCGCGCTCAACGAGGCGATGGGCCTATCAGTAGTATCAATAATCGAGCGTCGGGCCGGCCGAGCGCGTCGCTCACGTCTCTCACGGCGCTGGCGCCACCCGTGCTCTCCCCGGGAAAGAAAACAAAATTGAAAAAAAAAGAAGCTGTACATGCTTGATAACGTCAGTGACGTGCCGGGAGAAGGAATTCAGAGGAAGCGGAAATGCAGCCGGGCAGTGTTGTCTGGCCCGCACGTCTCATCCAAAACCAGCGGATTCGTGCTTTTCAAACTTTGACAGCGATTTTAATGAACTTCTAGGCGGAATTCCGTCGTAATATTTGCCATGGGGGTTTTGTAGATGATAGCAAAGAGAACTGCATAGTTTTGCACTACTGGAAACGAAGCGGAGTTGCCCTTTAAGGCCTGACCACACTGGCGTGAACGGCGCCGCTGGGCGGCGCCGCCCGGCGTCTCAACGCGAGGAGTCCACATTGGCCTCCGTTTTGCAGGCGTCACGTGACAGCACTGGATCCCGCGATCGCGCCTCCCGTCGGATTTCCCGCTCTTTCGTCGTCTGCTCTTCGTTACATTCTTCCGTTCCGCACTCGCTGCCTACATGGCAGGAGTCCATAATGACCTGGTGATCAGCGTGAATGTGATTATCCTAGCCTGCTCGTTGATTTTGCGACGTCGCCGCGCTCTGAAGGGAAGGAGGCACAGGTTTTGGGTCCGGCCGAGTTTGTTCTACCGAAACTCGGAAGGACAGGACAGGTCTGGCGCGCCGCCGGGGCTTTGCTGATCCGGCGGTGCGCCAGAGATGACGGCTATTTTCGAAAGTGTTACCAAATCAACACGACATCCGTCGCAACAAAGACGACATGCAACAGGTGCCACGGAGAAACTCACTTGTAATTCCGAATTCCTCTCCTAAAATTCCCCAGCGGTTGTTATTAGCGTCCTTATCTAGGTAGTCTGGCTGCGTCTTGGCATATAAAAAGGAAAGCAGTCGCACAGTTTCAAGGAACCGCTCCGTTGGGAAAGGCATCGGGGGAAATAGGGAGAGCAGACGACATGAAACACGTCCTTCGGAACGTGACAGACGCGCCGAGGACCGGCTTGAGCGTTGCCATTGCATCGCGACGTCACTTTCTACGCCACCTCCCATTGGCTCCTCTCTTCTGCGGCGAGCGGCGCCCAGCTCTGAGGCCAGATTCATAAAAAACCTCTTACCTACGACAACTTAGCTACGAAGTTCGTAAAGTTACGATCATCGTAAAATGAGGCGAGAACGGTATTCACAAACGCGTTCTTAAGTGAGAGGAGGAAAGTTACGACCTCTTACGGAGAAACGATGACTTCCGGTGCTGTTGCTATGGCAACGGTGTCTTCGGCAAAACGAACAACCAATTAGAGAGCTAGGCATAGTTCGGAGCACGTGGATCTTTAGTAACAAACACAGGCTAACCACTCGTTGATAGACAGCTCTGTGTATGTAATGTCCTGTCTGTGTGTAAATGTGTTGTGTTCAAGCTGATTCTCATAAACACGGGTGACCTTTCCACCACCGCTTGTCTGGGGTTCGTGTCCGTGCAGTGGTGTATCGACGCTAACACGATTTAAACGCTTCGTTGACTGCTACAAACTCGATCGCTACGAAGTCAACACAAGTGTCATCGTTGGTAAAAGCCCCGTGCCAGTCGTTTGCAAAGCGACGTAGAAGGAAACAAACGGCCGCGGTGTTTCTCGCGGCCTCGGAAATGCAGGAGTGAGCCGACGTTAAAAAAAGATACGTTTGAACTACGAGAGTGTCAGCATACCTGTTCACACTCGGAGCGGACGCGTGCGTTTGATCGAAGTGCTGGATTCAGACTGCGTTTCGGTAAGCGCTTCGGGACGGATCTTCTACGATTGCAACTCGATACTGACGTGACACTCGGCAAAGAAAGGTTGGACCGGCATCATGTAGCTTCCACAAACTGATACAGCTCGACAGTTAAAAATGGCATACTAATAACAAAGTGTACATACCGTGTTGCGAAGGTAATTCATACGGCGTTTATTTGAGCTCTATATCACACAAAACAAGGAGATAGAATCGAGGAGTCCCTTTTCGACGACAGCGTTCGTCACCGCCGCCTCGGAAAACACGGTGATCGAGATGATAAGGGGAATCGGTTGACCTCTGAAATTTAGTTCAGCTATCAAACTATTTATACGGGGAGGGTCCACAAGGATCCCGCGGGCATATCCCACTCAGCAAACCAGCCGATTGTGGGCAGACGGTCTTGGCCAAGGACGATCTGAGCAATGCTGCGCCGGAACGGATCGGAGTGCCTGCTATAGGCCTATACATTCTGCCGAACTCGCTTGGGCGGTGGGATCGTCGCCTTTCTTCCCTTTTCCGGGTGTCTGCGGATCCAGCGTTCATGTTCGTCGTGGTCGGTTTCAAGTACTTCTTCACTTTTTTCTTGCGGCTTGAAGTCGGGACGCGCAAGAGGAGCAGGTAGAAAAATAAATGTCCGTTGGGTCGTCACGACCGAGCAACTGAGCGACGTTGTCGGCTATGTTAATTTGATCGTAGAAAGTGCGTAAGACAGCTTCGGAGCTGTCGTAGGATTTTGTCGTAACCTGCGCAAAAGTTACGACAAGTTCGTTTCGAAAATACGGATTTTCTCTCAAATTTGTCGTACGCATTTTTTTCGTCGTAAGTTCGCTTTGTGAATCCGGCCTCTGAACCGCGCACGGAGCGGTTGACTGCGGCGCCGTACGTCGCGCCGTCGAAGCCGAAAACTGTGGCCCTAATCTGGACACTTGGCAAAAAAGTCGGCGAGAAATCTGGCGGCTCTAATTGGCCGACGCCGCACTTGACCTTGGCGCCGGCCAATCATAGCCGTCAGATTTGTCGCCGTCTCTCTCCCCAAGTGTCCAGATTAGGGCCCCTGGTTTCGGTCGGCAAACGGCAGCGCCGACCGACGGGCCGCAGGCGTCCGCGACGCCAATGTGGTCGTGCCTTTAGGAAGGTGAAGACGACGATGGGGCAGTGGCGCGCACGACCATCTCGCGCCACGCCCCACGGGCCGGCTCGGCCTCCATAAATCCTTTGTCTGTTCTATCATCGTGTGCTCTCCTGACCTTTCTGCTGCCGACAGCATCGCCCTAACAATATATATATGTTTACAGGGTGTTCCAAAATATTGTACAATGTTTTCTTTTTGCCACAGTAAAAATAATCTACGCATGGCCGAACGCTCAGTCTATGCCAAAAGGTAGCGCTATAGGTCAGAACCCAATGCCCAAGTTTCAGCACGAACCAATATTTCATTTCAAAAGTTATAAGTGATATTCCGCAAATTGTAATGGGAAAATGGGGCTCCCTCTCGCCCATTTTCGGTTTCTGGCAACCTAGAGCACCATGTATTGGAGAGCTCCGTCAGCCATCGTTTTCCCATTGACATTTTCAGAAAATATTTTATAACTTTTGAAAAAAGTATGAGTTCGAGCTGAATGCTTGGCATCTGGTTCGTGCCTCTAGAGCTACACTTGGGCGTAGAATGAGCGTTTTTTGTTGCGTAGTTTATTTTTGCGGCAGTCCGCACTCTCGAGACTCGCCCCGGTGACGGCGGCTTGATCGGATCTGGGGTTCCTCCAATGGTCTCTCTCGTGTGTTCAAGGTGGGGCTTGCACTGCCGGCCCTCGGAGGGGTATGCTGCACGAACATGCGGTACTCCGCACCTCCACCAGATTGTCCCGAATGACAATTGATGAGGCGACGAAGACTTGAACAAACTAAACGTTTACTGGGCCTAACTTGTGCCCAAAATAAAATTGGAACAGAAGATAACAACAGAATGTTGCCGGCGTCGATGGCGGCGTAACAGGAGGATTGAATGCTGGTGCGAGACTGACTCCGGCTTGCCACGCGGAGCCCCTTTGGTGCACGCGTGGGTTTCTGGAACATTTAGCGTCGAAGGTTCGGTGCGTAAAACATTCTAACCTCGAATCAGCAAGACGGTTCTCGAATTTATCAGAACATCACATTACAGTGTCAACGGAACTGTGTAGCCGCGACCAGAAATCGAACCGTGGCCTTCTGCATGCAAGGCAAGCGCGATAGCCGTTAGGCCGCGGGCGCCTTACCAACTTCGTCAGCTGCGCCGGCGGCAATATTAGGAATTCCAGGAAAATAATAATTACACTGACATTATCTGGCGGACGTTACTGGTAATATGGACTTAGCAGATCGCATTTCTAGAGAGAAGCATATCAATATTGGAATCGCAGGTTTTAATATAAAAAAAACTGTCTCTAAGCTCAAGCACTTCGTTCTTCGCCTTGAAAAAATAAAAACAGACGACACCTGAAGCCCTTCAGAAATCCTACTAAAGTTTGGAGGTTTCCAGAGCAATTTTGCACTGCAACTGAAGCGGATAATATAGTTAGGGATTTAACATGTAACCTTACGTTCGTCTAAAAATTACTATAATGGATAGGAGAAAACTTAACTAGATTTTGGACCGCACTGAAACAAATGCGTATTTTGATTTAATAACGGACCCTATTTTATTTACAGGGTTACCTTGCACGCTCCTTTTGCGATATATATATATATATATATATATATATATATATACTGTGTATTGCTAAAGAAAATTTTTTATTCTCGCATTGGAAACACATATGACGGTATATAGTTGAAATGGTTGTTATTTTTATAATACTAACTTTCCAAGACAAGGAACCCGTCGTATATTTCATGTGTTCATTTACGCAAGGAATCTGAGGTTTTATCAAATCGACTGCAATCCTTATTTTGTTATGTAAATATCTATTTCAGTTGATACGATGCAGTTGCTTCTGAAAGTTTGACTTTGAGATTATAAAGAACCTCGCGAAGTATGAAAAGGTATGCATTCATTCTCCCAGTTTAACGTCACACTATGGCAGATGAACAACAACAACAAAAAAGAGGATGGGCTCATAAGTTTTTAATAATGGTGAGAAATGTTGGCCGATGTAACTAGTTTACGCAAAGGATGAATGCTGATTGGTATTATTTGAGGATTTTGTGCACCTCGTTGCAGGACATTTTTAATATAATATTTCTTTGATAGATTTTTGCTGCCCCCCTGCTTGCCTACCCAGTGAATGTTAGTGGATGTCTTGTTAACAAACACACGCACAAACGCGTACATAAAACATTGAGGACAAAAAATCCATTTTGTTTCCTATTATGCTATATAAGTTGGGGCGCTTATCTTAAAGTTTTAGACTACCGACCTCGAGATTATTTTTAATATAAATTCTGTTTTGCCTGATAAACATTTGTTCGGGGGAAAGAGGTAGCGAAACAATGAAAATGAACCAATGTTTTCTGAACAAATACTGGTTAGAAGAGCGCAACGAGATATTGGTCTCCCATCATTGATGGGAAACCAACATGCGAGGTAATCTATAGGGAAGTTTTCTAGACGCTAGCAGTTTAACGTGACGAGTGCAATTAAGAAAGCAATTAATTATAAGTTTCTCATACTGAGTCTTGACTCGTCAAAATTACCTTACCATCTGCTGTCTAGAGCTGGTGCGTAATGTCACATGTGATATCATCAGTCAAAAACAAACTACTTATATGCCCATTTTGACACCTACACCCCCCCCCCCCCCCTCTTCCTTCCGGCACGCCCCCACCTCCAGAAAGATAATAAAATGCTCATATGCAAGGTACGAAACCAAATAAGTAAACCCCTACTTGCCTTCTAGCAAACACTGTACAGTTGATTGTTGGGTGATTTCGACAACAGGTAGCGATACTTAAAGGTGCCCTGACACCCCTAAGATTTTTTTTTTTTTTTTTAATTTACGAAACGATCGGACACGCTACTTGGAACTTACCCCCAAACGTTGACGCCTGTAAACAAAGTATTTGCCGAGTCAAAATAATATATTCAGAAAGTCGAATTTCGAGTTCCCGCTCTTCTAAATGATGTCGAGAAGCTTGGCACGCTGGCTCATTTACTTTTTTTGCTGCTTTTTAACAAGTAGCGTGATCGTCGCTCGGGCGCTCGCTCTCGTGTTTCTCACGCGCCGGCAATGCGTTTGCAACCACAACCTGCAAGTTTGACGTAGTAACCCCAGAGGGTAGGGAAAAATGGGACGGAGAGACTGTGAGCTACGTGTCTCTCTGTTCCTTTTTGTCCCTTCGCTCCAACGTTACGATGCCTACTCTTCACCAGCTCGCCTGCCTATTTGCTTTAGCGTCAGTTCCAACTTGCGGCTGTTCTGTTTCCGCGTTCCAAAAGGCTTTCAAAGCGTTGCAGTTGAAAACGAAGTGCAGAGGAAATTGATGAGCAACGTGAGGGGCGATGTCGCGTCGGTGCTGCTTCAAGGACTGTCCTAGCACAGGCACAACCGAAAGAGCCCCCTCTACGCAAAGTTCGAAAATAATGAAGCGTGGAAGAAAGCGTGGTTGGAGGCGATTCCTGTAGGACAACTGTTGGGTGCATGCAACACGATCTTACCAGTCTGTTTTGTCGAGGCGCTACAAACCTGAAGCAGGCAAAAGTGCCGACGACCCGGCGTCGTCCTCATCGGGAACGTCCGGCTCTCGAGCAGGCGCCTGGTATGGTGCGAGACCTAACCCCGGCGAACTTTCAAAAAATTCCTTCTCAACTCCCCAAAGATAATTACCGAAAAAGTCGCCAGATCTTCCGAGCCATCGAGAACGCTGCACTGGCGTGTGGTAGAACCATCGGTCATCGCGTTTTGGAAGTTCAAAGCAAAAAGGACAAAGAGACGACAGGGCACGTAGTCTGCACTTTGTCGTCACGACGGAGCTACTTTCCGAATTCGATTTTGACGGTCCCAAAGCAGCGTCGTCGTGGACACGACAGGCTTCTAAAAAATATGTATAAAAGTACGCCTTTAATATATGTTATAAAAATTCAATTTTTTCAACCTCTCTAATCCTGCACATTCAACCACCGATGACTTCGCGCAACTTAATCAGAAAACTAATCACAAATAGATGTCTGCCAAAAAAAAAGTTAGAAAATTCGCGCTGTTAAAAAGAAAAAAAGAAATAAATAAAGAGAGTTTCTTATTTTGATTATATTTCGTGTTGCCATTCTGTTTGTTTTCCAAATGACACCGTTCTGAAATTATGTCTAATAGAACATGTGTTGCTCGTGCGAACGGCGCGTATTCCATTACGTGCTTTGCAACATCTGGGGTACCTCAGGGATCAGTTCTGGGACCACTTCGTTCCTCTATTTTTGTGAACGACGCGTGTAAGCAGATTGTAAAGTCTTCTTTTTTTTCAATGTGCTGATGATATTAAGATATTTAAAGAGATTTAAACTATCGCAGATTGCAAGTTTCTAAAAGAGGACGTGAACTCATTTAGCAGATGGTGTTCACTGAGCGGTCTTCTACTAAGCAGCTCGATAACTAAGGTCATGTCTCATGTCCTATAGTCGCAAACAGCAAGCAACGTGTTTCCCCTACAGTGCTTACTCAGACGTATTGTGTCGTGCTAGTGAAGTGCGCGACTTGGAAGTGCTTTTTGACTCCTCCTTGAGATTCGATAGCCATGCTACTCGTAAAAGTACCTGCGCCTTGCGTGCGCTAGGTGTTGTCTGTCGAACGACTTCAGTATTTAGAAGCCCCGCAACATTTGTAACCCTGTACCGCTGTTTGACAAGATCACAACTCGAACACGCATCTACTGTGTGGAATGGTAGTTGTAAAACTACCCTCCTCAGGCTGGAGCCGGTGTTAGATATTTTTTTTTCATCGACTTGTCAATATCGATATTTGCGCGAAAAACATATCTATCAAAGAGGAACAGTGTATTGTACTTCCTACATATGAACAGCTTATATCATATTCGTGAAAAGGAAGATCCGGATTTCCTTTTTAATGTCCTCCATGACATGGCCGGCTGTTCAGAACTGCTCTCACAAATATCTTTATGAGTTATTCGGACAGCGACCCGTTTCACAACGTATTTTTACTTTCCGCGGACGTTAAATATCCTGGACCCCGTGTTTCGGATCTTTAGGACATATAATGGCATTGCAAGTCATCTTGATATTTTCTGTCTGACTGAATTTGGCAGATCTCTCAGACTCTTGCATGAGTCTTGCTGAACCTGCAGTGTTTGTTATTTTATTATATATCATTTTAATTGAGTATATTCCTTTTTTTTTAGAGTCTTCTACCCCGCGTTTGGACCCTGTGTTCCTTTCTTTGCTTGTTGTGTAGTCGCATCTTTCTGTCAGAATACGTGATATCTATCATATGTTTTACGAACTGTTTTAAATGTGTTTTTTTATTTTTTATTGTAGTGTGTAAGTTTCGCTGTACCAGTAAAAAAAACGCGTGGTCGATCCTGGACACATGATAAAAATTATTCTTGATTATTATTATACAGATTCGTTACAGATGTGGCGCAATTACACCTGAGAGAGTGGACATAAGAAATACCTCACAGGTATATACCTGTAACGTCCCCTAGTAAATATTGCCTATTTAATGCGCCATAAGAACAAACCGATTAGATTAACTTTAGGATTATTTTCAAAACCAATACTAATAAAAAAAAATTAAATCACACTGGAAAAGAGTCATTTTAGGTACCGCCTTCTTATTGTATTGTTTACTAAAGTCAACCCCATTGCGTTTTCACGCGCAAAAAAAAAAAAAAAATCTAAAAATGCAAGCTAGACCTGCAATATCAGTGTGAATGATTCTGAATTTCAACTGACTGTGATAAACAAAGGTGTGAAAGTCATATAGGAGCAACATGAGAGTTGTTTTCACCACCTGCTAAAAATTATGAGTAGATATTAGATAAGAATGTAACCAATACAGGAAATTAGACAATTAGCTAGAATATGTTAATCCACTTTGTTAATTATTAGCAGCAAAGTAATTTCACCAACTATTTTCCCTCGAGTTTCCGGCATCAACCCCCCCCCCCCCCAAAAAAAAAAAAAAAAAAAAAAAAAAAGAAACTCGTACTTTTGCTTTTTGCAAAATAATTCGTTGGACCCCGCTTTATTGTTCTCATGGTCCAAAACGTCCTTATGTCGATTTTTTTAACCTTAAACCTAACCAGGCTTAGACATTTACGGCATCTCAATTAATAAGTTTCACAGACCTTTTGACGTACTAAGGCATGTCCTCCTTTTGCTTTTGCATAATGTTGTTTTAAGTGGAATCATTCCGATAAAAATTAAAACGCGGTAGTCACTCCGCCTTTTTGGGGTGGTGCGCGTAAAAACAATAAATTAACGACGTATCTCAAATTGGCCCACTAATAGTGAGGTGTTAGAGAAGCATTTAAAGGGCCCATGAAATGAATTTTGGGTTGGAATAAATCATTTTAGATTGGGATCTTACTAATAGCACATCGTTCAGTGGGCCAGAAGAAAGAAAAGGTAGAAAGTCAAAAGCCCGACTTTCAGTGCGAAAATTTGAAAACACAGCGGACTATTTCGTACCTCCTCCTCTTCGTAAGCTTTCTGCTCTCTCACAGTGATACATCCGCCGTCCCAAAACGCGTCATCGGGTCCAAACGCAGGTCACACGAAACCGGACCTCACTTATTCCCTTCACCCCTAAGCTAACATTTTTGTGGGAGCTACGCGCTTGCCGGACCAATCAGCCGCCTCCCTTTCATCACCTAACCTGATTCTGCGTGTGGGTATGCGCGAAGGGGCGTGATCACGTGCCAAGGGTGGCTGGCCCAACGAGCCCGTAGCTTTCACAGCTCTGTCAGCATCGATGTGAACGGGTTTGGGAAAGCAACTTTTGTCTGAATCTTGAGCGACGGGCTAATCTTCTAGGGGGACAACGGCTCTGTCCGAGTAGACAAACCAGATTCCGAACAAGAGAGGCCTCCTCCCTTTTCATCTTCTTGAACTGTTCAGTGCAATGCGCGATTTATGAGTTGAGGAGGAAAGCTAAACAGCAAAAAAAGTTGGAAAAGCGTTTCATGACCCCTTTAAACCTTACTATGGCAAGTTTTTTTATACAGGTACAGTATTATTTCCCCTCCAACGCGTGGGTTCATTCCAGGTCGGGGGACGCAGACGCTTTGGGAAGATTTTTCTGATAAATTGAATTCATCCTTTGACCGACATCAGGTGGCCTGCGCAGTGTTTTTGGACGTCAGCGAAGCTTTTGATGGCGTACGCCACCGACTTTTGCTAATGAAACTTTGGAAATTAGGGTTCCGTTGCTCCCTTTAATACTACAGTGTGTTTCAATTGGGTATTTTCGGAGCACATTTTCGGCATTTGAAGCTGGTGCAACGCAGAGATCAGTTCGAAGCACATTAGTGTTCAATAGTTTTATTCATTACCTCCACAGTGCTGCGCCAATTTCGTTCTTTCAATATGCTGAAGATGCGGTTATGTTATTCAGTGCATGCAATTATTTCTTATCTGCAATCTCTTCTCTGCAATCCGCTGCGATTAATAATTTGGACTGGTTTGCAGCTAATATAAATATTGGTAATACTTCAAAAACGCAGTTCATTTGTCCTCACAACCCCTTGAAAAGGCTCGAGGTACACATAAGCTCCTCTCATAAGTTGTGAATGCGAAAGCATGCACGCCGCTCTTTCCCTCCCTTGTTGCGTCTTCGACGGTCGAGCGCGCGCGCTGTCTTGGGCGCACTGACCTTGGGCGTGGAGTATTGAAGCTGCTGCCACGCGGACACGCAGCGCCATGGGGTGGCGGTCGTTGAAACTGACGCGCAGCGGCCAATGAGAGCCTCGTCGATGCGCGCCAGTTAATGGGACCGAAGCCGTAATCCATCAGCTTTACTCCGCTCCTTTGGGATCGGGGAAAATAGGTGCATTCGGCTATGCTTTTCGCATGGTTTCATAGCTGGGAGCTGGCTTCACTTGCAAAAAGGATTTAAGGTGCCGTTTGGCGCGGCTTCAAAGCGGATGACGTCGGCTCGCTCCATGGGACCCAGTTAGTGCTTCGCGTTAAAAACATAAGACCCACTTATTATTTATTGCTACATGCGTCTAATTATTTATCGTATGCATGTGAACCGGTAAAATATACATCAACTGTGAAATATCTCTGTGTTTTTTTTTTTGACGATGACCCTTTCTGGAACTTCTATCTTGCTCATATTTATAAGATTCGTTCCATGTCTTGCTTGCTATACAATATTGGATACTCTGAGTCGCTATCAGTCCGAAGAGTTGTTATACACGCTCCGGGCTACAGTGTACTCCGATATGGCGTATCTGTGTAAGGTCCTTGTGCGCAATGTTGGCAAACCAGAAATAACACAATTCTATGTTCTATGTTAAATAACATTTTTTTATAACATAGGCCTTGATAAATCAATGCTTTTTTCGCGACTTTTTCTATGCCCGATTTTAACTCAGTATTGATTGGAACTGTAATGGAAAGACAAGTTTCGGCCAGCAGTTTTAAGACTCTGTACGTCCCTGCTTGTAATCTCAGTCCAAAAGAGCGTTATTGGACACCTCGGTGTTTCACAAGATATGGTAAAAAAAAAACGAGTGTACTTTATCCCAGCATGTTTTAATAAAGTCCCGTTGAGTGTTACTAATACGACAACAAGGTATAAACCGAACAAAGCAGTGAGAAACATTAGGGTGTAGCCTCTCCCCCCCTGTGGTTTCGTTTAGTCTTTAATTAACGTACTCTATTTGTGTGTATGTGTGTGCTTCGTTCGCTGACTGCGAGACGCTGCCACACGCTCATTGAGGCTTTGGCAGGTCTGTTTTTGTATACTTACTTTACATGAAATAAAATTATTATTATTATTATTATATTATTGGGCACTTGAGGATACGTCTGATACGTTACACACCTCATTCGACAATAATCAGTTTACTACGCACTCTTCCTTGATGTGTCAAAAGCGTTTGATTCTATCAATCACCAAATACTGCTGGAGAAACTTTGCAATTACGGATTTCGGGGTCCATTTTTTTCGTTGCTTCAAAACTTCCTGACTGACAGATCGCAACAAGTATTGGTTTGCAACAAAACAAGCGCTAAAGTGTGCCTACAGAAGGGAGTACCACAAGGCTCGGTCCTGTCCCCCTTGCTGTTTAATCTTTACGTGAACGATCTCGCCCGATCAACATCATGATGAACAGTTTACCAATATGCAGAAGACACATTGTTGCTATCTACACATATGAGCCTGCGCTGTGGAATCAACATGCTACAAATAAATTCTACAAGAGTCATGAACTGGTTTGAAGCAAATCGAATATCTGTGAATGTGCAAAAAACAAAACTTGTCTGTTTCCGTAACCCTCTCAAGCGGACATGCATAGGCATAACCTTTTATATTACATTCATCGTATTGCGCATCTTGCAGCTGTACGCCCATACCATACGTAAATACAGTAAAATACTTGGGCATTTATTTCGATAGCGATTTAACATGGAATAGACACTTGGATTATTTGGCTAAGAGACTACGAAATGTATCATGTTAATTATATCTCATGAAAACCTCCCTCCCAATCTCCGTCAGAAAAATGGTCGTTAAAGGGGTACTCCGCCGATTTTTGAGCTACCTCAACTAACTATATTTTCTGACTCCCCGGCCCTTACCCTTTCTGGTATGCTATTTAGTATCGTGAAATTCATAATAGTTATTGCGAAATCGGCAAATGAAAATCATGCAAAAACAAACATTCAAATATACCCGCCCTTTTCAGGGCCGTGACGTCATTGGAAGGTCAGCTTGCCAGTCGGGCGAGCAGTCTAAAAAATAGAATATGCCAATCATTTGTTCCGTGCTGGAGCGCGGGGACTGGAGCGAGCTTCCAAAGCATTCATTTGACACCATGAAACTGCTTCGAATCAGTTTAGAACAAATTCTACAGTCCAAAGAGTGAACCCCTGCACTTCCAATGACGTCAATTTTTTATTGTTGCCAGTAGAGACTTTCAGTTTGAAAAACACGGTGAGGACCAAAATTGTAAATTCAATAACTTCGTGAAAAAAAATTATTTTGACCTAATATTTGGGATACTATTTTGGCGATGTTGTTTGGCGAGTTTAGCAAAATTTCAAGCAAATCGGGGACCATGGAGAAATCGGCGGAGTTCCCTTTAATGCTACCGCGTATGGAGCTTCTGCGATACGGAATTACAATCTTCGCCAACTGTTCAGTTCCTTGGAGAACAAAAATAGATGTCATTCTTAAAAGCATCGCCAAAAACGTTGCCTATGATCCCAAATTAATGCAGGATGGTGGCGTATTCGCATGAGTGGGCCTATCGCGTTTTCTGCCTCTTTTTCAACGATGTGTTACCCTAAAGCATTATTGGAATAGCCCGTTTAAAACGCCTCATTTTGTTCAGCAGTCTATAAGAAATAGTGAGCGCTTTATAAATCCTTGAATATACACCAACTACGGAAAGAGTTTACGTTCATTTTACGTGCCTGACATCTTCAACAAATTGCCAGACGTTTTTAATCAACTCGCTTCTCTACGATCTTTAAAAAAACACATGAAAAAAATGTGCTGGAAACCATATATGCATTTTTTTTTTGCGAATAACGTACATTTCGAACTCTTTGGACCGTTCTTCAGTTGGTGCTGAATCCGCATAGGCATTTGTTTGTGTTTTTATCCGGGTCTATGCTGTAAGTACTGTATATTTGTGGATCCGTGTACGCATCTGTAGATCTAAATTTGGGTATATATATATGGCGCTGTGCATCTTTGTGTGATATATGCCTGTATACATATATCCGTTTTTTTTAAACATTTACTTCTTTGTATTACTTTTTGAAAGTGTACATTGATTTATCCATGTGTTTAAATATTACTTTGTCATGAAGGATGGTATAGTGTAGTTATAGCAATCACCTCTGTGCTTCTTATTTTGCCATTTGTGAATTATTTCAAATATCAATACTGACTGCCATTTGTGAACAATTTTTGAACTTCTAAACTGACTGCTATTAGCATACCAAGAACGCCCGTCTACCACTCACATTGGCTAACATCATTGCTGGGTCGTGTCACACAAGCCAACCCTGGCTTCGACAGACTCGAGTCTAACATAATGAAAAAAATCAAATGCTGGAATAAAATATATTATTATTATTATCATTATTATTGTTCTTATTGTTATTATTATTATTAATATTATTATTATTATTATTATTTATGTTGTTATCGTTCTTCTTGTTGGCGTGGTAGTGGTGGTAGTGGCGTTCGTAGTTGTGGCGGTTGTTGCTGTTGTCGTTGTTAGAAAAACGATTGTCCATGCGCTTGCGTACAGTGTACTGCGACATGGGGTGACACTACATGCCTATTGCACAACATCTTGGCACTCTAAAATTGACAGCATTTTGAAAGGAATTTTGCGAAGTGTAGCGTGTAACTCATGTTTTTCATCCAGTGAGGATTTTTTTAGAGATTTGCAGATGCCAAGATTACGTAGTTTGTATACTGAAACTGTTGTGCTACGCCATTTTTGGAGTGAAAGTTTTAAAACACTTCATACACCATCGCGCCTCCTCAGAACGTCTCCTCGGTATAAAGTACAAAGATGTGTCACCAGATATGAAAAACGAATGCGGTCGTTTTATGTGTCAGACATTTTTAATACCCTTCCTGAAGACATTTTCAGTGTTACTGGCAAAGGAGAGTTGAAGAAGTGGCTTCGTCATCATGCTTGTGAAAGCTAATTAATGTGCTGTTGTCGTTTTGACTTGAATTGGGATGCTGGTTAGTTGAAGCTCATGATCGGGTGTTTGCTTCTATGTGTGTTCTTCGTTATTATCTCGCTTATGTATATTTGTTTTGTGTTTTTTTTTATTTGACTTGGGAATCTGGTTAGCCGAAGCCTTGTATACGTGTTTGTTTATTCATGCGTTCTTTTTTTCGCCTATGCGAATTTGCTGGGTCCAGTCCTACAAGCCATTGTAGGCTGAGACGGACCCGTCATTTGACATACCGAAAGCGTTGTGTGAATAAAAAGAGTATTAATATTATTATTATTGTTCTTCTTCTTCTTCTTCTTCTTCTTCTTCTTCTTCTTCTTCTTCTTATTATTATTATTATTATTATTATTATTATTATTATTATTAATTATGGCAGTCGGCGGCCTGCTTCTGCAGACTGCTAATACTGTCATTTTTGGCAGGCCCCGAATGCTTTTTTGCTGAGTCCGTCATCATCGCTCGCGGCCGCTGGTGGAAGGGGCCAAACTGATGAAGATCTCGGCAGCCTGACTCAGCGTCCATCGACTGTTCACCCGAGGGCCACGTGGTTGAGCGTCATCCGGGCAACCGGACTCGACCCTTCAAGAACAGCTCCCACGCCTTTCCTCGGTGCAGTCGGCGGCCTGCTTCTGCAGACTGCTAATACTGTCATTTTTGGCAGGCCCCGAATGCTTTTTTGCTGAGTCCGTCATCATCGCTCGCGGCCGCTGGTGGAAGGGGCCAAACTGATGAAGATCTCGGCAGCCTGACTCAGCGTCCATCGACTGTTCACCCGAGGGCCACGTGGTTGAGCGTCATCCGGGCAACCGGACTCGACCCTTCAAGAACAGCTCCCACGCCTTTCCTCGGTGCAGTCGGCGGCCTGCTTCTGCAGACTGCTAATACTGTCATTTTTGGCAGGTGAGAGTTTGTTTTTCGCAGTCATATCTTAAGAACGTTTTTCCCGCCGTCGACTGCCCCAAGTGTTTTTTTCTTTTTCTTGTTTGATTTTTGCCTGTTCAAAAGGTTTTCCTTTTCTTTTTGTACGTTTCAAACTTCGTCTTGTTTTTTTTTTCCATTCAGCAAATCATGTCTACTGATTGCATGGTGTGTTTTAAGTCAGTTCCTACTGATGGATGCTTCATGAAATGCGTTTCCTGCAATCATGTTTATCACTTGGAAAAATGCTCCGGCATTGGTCCGGCAACCTTTAAATCGATGGGGAACGCAAAACGTGAAAAATGGAACTGCCGCACCTGCAGGAATCGAGAAAGTAGGCTAAGTGTCGGTGGTTCCTGCGATTCTGGGACCCCGGCAAATGACGACACGGTTTCTTCGCAACTTGCGGATATAAGCGCGAAACTGGAATTGCTTTTTTCGTTGAAGGCAAATGTCGACCGTCTTTGCGACCTTCCAGCAAAAGTAGATGACCTTCTGTCTTTGAAGACATCAATGGATGCGATGAAGGAAACGATCTGTGCCCTTCAAGCATCAATGGAAAAATACGAATCTATCGTAGCACTTGTCACAGAAAACGACAAGGAGGTCAAACTGCTTCGAACGGAAGTTGAAAAGACTACAGGGAACAGTGTCTGGTCAGACCGAATTAATTGAAAATCTCCAAACCAACATAAATGCCACAGAACAATACAGCCGGAGATGTAACTTGGAAATTCATGGTGTGCCTTTTACGACTGATGAAGACCTCAGCGTCACTTTGAACGGGTTAGCCAGCAAACTGAATCTCGAGATCCCTAGCCCTGCCGAAGTGGTGGCCTGCCACCGTCTGCGTTCTAGACGCGACGGGGCGCCGCCAATACTAGTTCAGTTTGCGTCTGTTTCTGTCAAAGAACACTGGATGAAAGCCCGCAAGAATTTGGTCAGACTCGTTCGTTCGCAAGGTGAACCAAAAATATATTTCAACGACAATTTAACAAGTACCAACAAAGAGCTCTTCTGGCGAGCCAGAACCAGAGGCAAAGAAAAATCGTATAGGTTTGTCTGGGTAAAAAACGGCACGATTTTCGCAAAAAAAGATGAGAACGCTACACTTGTTCGCGTTTCTAGCGCTAGGGACTTGGAAAAAATAGTCTAGGAATGAATGACACTGTTGTACTTTCAGATTTCCCATCGTTTTTAGATCTGCTACCCCCAAGTGCTAGCGCGCTTACGCTCCTACACGTAAATATAAGAAGTATAAGAAAGTATTGGGAAGAATTCCAAATTATCGTTGAATCAGTGAAAGATACGGTAGACGTATTTGTTTTAACAGAAATTAACGTTGTGGAGGAAGGCGTTTCGCAACAGCAATTTTCTCTGCCCGGTTTTCAGGCCTTTTTTCTAACACGTAATGCAGCAAAAGGGGGCGGAATAGCCGTCTACGTAAAAACCGCTTGGTCAGCAGCCAGGCTAGACTTAACTTTCAAGTATGCGGAGTGTCTGTCTTTAAAATTGTATAATGCTAATGTTTCAGCATCTTTGTTATCATTTTATAGGCCTCCTTCAGAAAGTGCTCGTTTGTTTCTCGACGAGTTTAATGCAATTTTAGGAAATATGCCGGAGACTGACAGGCTTTGTCTAGCGGGTGATTTCAATATCGATCTCTTGAAACCCTCGAAGGCTGTCGTGTGCGATTATTTGAATATTCTTTCCAGCTATGGCATCGAAAGCGTAATTGTTGCCGCTACGAGAGAAGAATTCCTTTGCCAGAAAATGACGATATCCTGTATAGATCATATAAACGTAAGAAATATCGGCATGCCTACAGTATCGGTGACTGTTACGCAAAAATTAGCGGACCATTACTTTGTTGGCTGTCGAATAGGCTTCAAGGTCCAGTCACAAGTAACAGATCAGCAAAGGCAAATAACAGTAGTAAATTTCAATAAACTCGATAGACTAATTACCGCTTATGACTGGGACGCGATAATAACAGATTTTGATTACACGAATACCTATATAAAGTTAGTCGATAATCTTTCGCATCTCAGGGCAATTAGTACGACAACTATTAGGATGAAAAAGCGTAGGCAGAATCAACCCTGGATAACCTCGGATGTGCTTTCTGCTATTAAAGAAAAAGATATTTTATGGGCAAAGTGTCGTCGTGCTCCGCGAAACGACGAGCTGAGATTACAATACCAAGTCTACAGAAATCGAGTGAATGCCATGGTTCGTTTTAGAAAGCGTCAGTACTTTCAAGATAAGTTTTTTCTTTCACGCTTTGACGTTGCAAAAACCTGGTCCGTGGTGAACGAGGTAAAGGGATGCTCTAACAAGTCGTCTATTGGTAACACAATAACAAAAAATGTTGGGTTCGATATAGAATCAATTGCTGACTCATTCAATCGCTTCTTCGCTTCGTTTTCGGGTACATCACGCGATGAATTTACCACGCCCACTAACTTTGAACCACCTGTCTCTGAGTCCGCGTTCCTACCCAGCATGACTGCCGCTGACTTGCACGCGTTTTTATTTAGTTTTAAACCAAACAAGGCCCCCGGAATAGATAATATTTTTGTCGGGGACCTGCGGCGAAATTTTGGATCTCTCAGCAATATTCTTCTTTATATTTTAAACGGAATTATCAACTCAGGAGCGATTCCTGCTTTATTCAAAAGTGCGCTTGTGAGACCACTTTATAAGGGGGGCACACGAAATAGTGTAGAAAGTTACAGGCCCATATCTATCCTTCCGTGCTTAGCCTTAGTGCTTGAAAAACATATATTGAACACCATGACCTCGTTTCTTACAAAATTTAACGTGTTGTCCCCGTCGCAGTATGGCTTTGTCCCAGGGCTGGGCACAGACTCGTTACTGGAGGATCTTGCCGATACGCTACACGCGACTTTTGAAGGGAACAAGTATGCTTGCGCTCTTTTTCTAGACGTTTCAAAGGCCTTTGACTCTATTAGTCACAAGGTGCTTTTGAAAAAAGTGTTCGATTATGGTTTCAGAGGGCCTTTTTTTCACCTTCTCAGGGATTTTTTGACACAGAGGTCACAACAAGTTTCGATTTGCGGTATAAAGAGCACAAGGGCAATTTTGAGATCCGGTGTTCCACAAGGTTCCGTGTTATCCCCACTTCTGTTTAATCTTTACGTGAATGACCTCGCTAAAACTATATCGGGCTGCGAAATATTTCAATACGCGGATGATACCCTGCTAGTGTCACGACATATAAACCTTCACAGTGCAACTAGTTTGCTGCAAGCTGATGCAATTCGTGCTATGGATTGGTTTGAAGCAAATATAATTAATATTAACGTTCATAAGACAAAACTTATCTGCTTCGCTAATCCATTAAAGCGCAAATGTCTAGATATTCCCTTTTTATTGCATCCATCAAATTGTGAGCACTGCAGGTGTTCACCTATCGAATATGTTAATACAACCAAGTACCTCGGAATATATTTTGACAATGATTTATCTTGGAAATCTCACCTTACATATGTAGCTAAAAAGCTCCGAAGTATATCGTGTATGTTATACTCAACCAAAACCTTTCTTCCAATTTCAGTCACAAAAATGATCGTAAATGCCTTGGCTTACGGCCTCCTACGTTATGGGATAACCCTGTATGCCAATTGTTCCTTATTTTGGCAGAGTAAAATTGATAGTATTTTAAGGGGAATTTTGAAAAGTGTCGCGTACAGCCCTACAGGTGTGCCAAGTGACGAGTTGTTTTCATACCTATGCCTCCCGAGTTTCTATGCGCTTTTCAAAAGATGTGTGATTTCTAAGCACTACTGGCAGAGTCCTTACAAGATTCCTCGTGTCGCCCAACGTACCCTAAGGGAGGGCGAACGTTTCGCGGTGCCACGTGTCTGCACGAGGTACGGAGAGCGACTGCGCTCTTACTATGTGCCTCAACTTTTTAACGGTTTGCCTCCCTTGTTTTTCCACGCCAGCTCAAGGCGTCAATTGAAAAGGCTTTTAAATAGCGTTTGTTAATGCTCTGCTCCCTCAGATCGAGTTTAGCCGTGTTTCGTCGCGCACTGGGCTGGGCTGGTGCCGGGGTTGCGGGCCGCTGGGTCCGGCTGCTGGCGGGCCTGGGGTCACGTGGTGGCTGCTTCGCCATGTAACTATCGGCGGAGCGGTTGCGGCGTGTTTGCGGGCTGGCTTGTGGTTGGATTTGGCGGCCCGTGGCACCTGCCTCCGGTACAGTTTGGGGTGAAACGGGGTATGTTTTCCGCGAATTTAACTCTCCCTCTGTCTGTCTTTGTGCGGCTGAGGATTTTGAAAGCGAAGGTTGATTCTCTTTTACTCCGGTTATTTAGTTATTCAGTTTGCCAACATGCTTTCGAACATGCTTTTGTTGTTTCTTTTTTCATCTTTTATTGTTGTCAATATGATCTATGCCGACGCAACAATTTATGCTCTCGAATCTTAGTTCTGCGTTTGAGATGTGTGTTTGCCCATTTGCTTTTCCTCTTATGCTGTTATACATTTTGTTTTGTTCATGAGAAGCGCTCTGTTGGGTTTTTATTTCTTACGTCATTAGTCATTTGTTTCGTGAGCTGCACTTCAGCTCCAAGACACCGTGTATGGTAGTCTGCATGTAACTTTTTGAATGTTTCTATGTACGACATTTCTACGCCACTGCCGGGTCCAGTCATACAAGCCGTTTTTGGCTTCGACGGACCCGCATACATGTATTGATCATGCAAAAGAGATGCAATAAAATTATTATTATTATTATTATTATTATTATTATCGTTCTTCTTGTTGGCGTGGTAGTGGTGATAGTGGCGTTCGTAGTTGTGGCGGTTGTTGCTGTTGTCGTTGTTGTTATGGAGGGTTCTTAGATGTATTGATTGTCGACAGAGCGATGCACGCAGCAATAAAATTAAAGCCTTTATAAGCTCCCAAATATATACTCTAGTGGAGGACACGACTTAAACTGGCGCATAGGTACAGCAAGAGTATTAAAAGCAAACTGGCTTTATTACACTATTGATTCCCCTTGACTCCCATTATCAGTTTTCTTCTTTCTTTTTATAACTACATATGCAAAATACAAAACAATTTTGATTACTTTTTTAAGCATTGCTTATTTCATATTTTTTCAATTCCGGAGCACGAGTTTGTCTGCTTCCTTAGCGGGGATTGTGGGTCGACCTCAAAGCAAACTCCTTTCAGGTCTACCCGCAAGATTTCAATTGGTGCCCAATGTAGCTCGTCGTTCTGACGTCACCAGTACCCCTGCTAAAGAAGCAGACGAACTTGGGCTCCGTATAGCTTATCTATTCGAAAGTAAGTCGAACCCTGCATGAACTATATCGGCGCGTGTCTTTCTTCGCAACGCTCAAGAAGGGCCAATCATTGCTTGACTTGTGTTTCACTAACTACCAAATGAATGAACTAGAGGCAGGTGTACTAATAACAGGCCTTGGTGACCATTTACTGATTTTTATGTTTTTCACACCTTACTCGACACAACGCAAAAAATCACCACCATGCATACCGATTACTTTTAGATTGATAAACGAGAATAAAATTAATTATTTTCAGAGGTTAGTCTCGGAGACAAACTGGAACAACACTTTAGAATTGGTTGACCCCAATATAGCATACGACGCATCTTTAACGACTGTGAAGGAACTTTACGAGAGAGCGTTTCCTTTGACGGAGTTCAAAAGAAACAAGAAATCAAGAAAACCCTGAATTGACGTCGCACTTCGCAAAAGAATGCAACATCGTGATAGCCTTTACGGCTTATTCATAAAAACGAGATATGCGAATTATTTGTCTGAATTTAAAAAGGAGAGGAACAAGTTATCTTGAGACGTTAAGCGAGCACGAAGCAATTATTATGAGAACAAATTTGCAGACATCTCTAATAATTCTAGGAACGTCTGGGATACTGTTAACACCCTTATGTCAATAAACGAAAAATGCGGTATTACCGAGCTTACTGTCGAAGGCATGGCATTCACTGGGACTATGCTTGCTGACGGATTTAACAAACACTTTGTGGAGTCTGGTGCATCGAGTAGAAATACTTCAAGCATTACTGACTACGAACGTTATATCACATCTAGCACAGAAAGTTCGATTTTTATGTTTCCGACTACGGAATTAGAAATAAACAACTTATTACAAAAACTAAAGAATAGTAGCGCTTGCGGTGAAGACGGCATAAAAGCTAGACCTATAAAATCCGTAGCCAACCTGATTAGCCAACCACTATCACATATATGTAACCTAGTCTTGGCCACAGGTGTATTCCCCAGTAAGTTAAAAATTGCTAGGGTATCAGTAATACATAAAGGAGGGGATAAAAATGATTTAAACAATTATAGACCAGTTTCTGTTCTGCCAGTGTTTTCGAAAATTATTGAACAAGTTATTAAAGAACGATTTTTAAACTACTTTAATCAGACAAATCTTATATCAGAACAACAGTACTGCTTCCAGAAAAAAAGTCGGCGGAAATGGCACTGTTAAGCATAAAAGATAAAATAATTGCTAATTTTGAACACCAACTGTACACAGTAGGCGTATTCATTCACTTAAAAGAAGCGTTCGATTCAATCAAGCACGATATTCTATTGGGTAAACTTTATAGATGTGGGATTAGAGGGAATTCGCTTAACCTAATAAACTGTTATTTATCTAATCGGTTGCCATATACAGACGATAATAACACGAAGTCAAATATGAGTAAAATAAAGTACGGTGTCCCGCAGGGCTCTATCCTTGGCCCGCTGTTATTTTTAGTGTATATCAATGACATAACTAACGTACCGCTTTTTGGAGATATCATTCTTTACACTGATGACACTAATATATTTTTTTCTGGGAAAAACCTACAAGAGATTGAACACCATACCAATACGTGGCTCAAAAATGTATCATTATGGCTCACAGCAAATAAGCTAGAATTGAATACTAAAAAAACTAAGTATATTATTTTTAGACCACGCAATAAATGTGTCGAGCAAGAATTCCTCATACAATATCACGGCAAAATAATTGAACGGGTTGTTTGGCACAAATTCCTTGGCGTTTTGTTTCACGAAAACTTAAGCTGGTCTTTTCATGTAGACAAACTAAGAACCGAGATCTCGCGCTCCATTGGTCTTATCTGTAGAGTTAGACATTTATTGCCACGTCGAATAAAGAAACAGTTATACTACGCATTGGTTAATTCTCGTTTTAACTACTGCCTCCTTGTATGAGGAACAACAACAAAAACAAATATAGACAGCCTATACACACTGCAAAAGCAAGTCTTGCGTTTAATAGAAAATGCACCGTACAGGAGTCATACTGCTCCGCTTTTCAGAAAGCACCAGTTAATAACATTACAAAATGTTATAAAAAAGAAATTATCTTGAATCATCTATAATCAAATAAACTCCGAGCCAACAGCCTTCTTTCAACAGTACCTTTGGAGAGAACATACTTACAATCTTAGATCCACAAACTACACAAGAGAAAAAGTACGTACAAACTACGGCACCCAAAAACTATCTAACCAAATACCCATCGTTCTAAATGCCCATCCTGATCTGATGGCTATAATCGAAGACAGTGTATCAGTTCAGGCCTTAAAAAGAAACATGAATATGTACTTTCTGTCATATCAAGAGTGACTGCGTTTTTCTTGTGTTATGATATGTGTTGTGTCATGTTTCATGCTTCTTTTATCAAAGCAAGTTATTTGTTATTTTCTTGATCTTTATGCAGTGCAATCCCGTGTGCACTGTTGTGCTTATGGTTTTCAAATGGTTGTTTACGTTTCGCAACTTTTCATTATTCTGCCTTCATGTGTGCCACGCTGAGTGATGTGCGGGGGGGGGGGGGGGGTAGGGGAGGGGAGGGAGTCGACGCCTCGCCAGGCATTTAGTTGCCTTTTGCGACGGCCCCCTGGACAACTGTCTGATGTCTGTTGTCTGAATAAAACATTAAATTGAACTGAATTGACGTTTACTTGATAGGCTCGGCAAGTGACGAGGCACCGATAACCTCGGAGAGCCAAAATAACATATATCTAGATAGGATTTTTTCTTTTTATATCTGTTGCCATTTATAAGTTTCGCTATTCTCCGGCCCCTTTGTAAGTATAAATGGTTGGTCTCTGTGGGTTCTGCGGGAAAGTAGACGCACAGGTCTGTTGATAAGAAAGGTCGATATATTTGCGACAAATATGGTACAGGTTGGTATATTGTCAGCAGTGTGGGGATCAATTCCTTTAGTGTTATTTTATCCCAGAATTTTTCATGCTATAATAACTGTTGCGCTTTAATTTCGTATATTTTCTGTCATACAGCATACGTCGAGTCATTTTTGTGCGTCACCTTTTATTAAAGATTCCCTCATTATGCCAAATCTTGCTTTAAAATATTTCTGTGTGCGATGTAAATCGTACACTTCTGCAACCTAGAGAACCGTAGTTTTCTTAGGAACATAATCGTAGCTCATACATACACTCCAAAAAAAAAGTTGGCCTCAAGGGACTAGCGGCAGCATTTGGTCCTCTGAACTCCCAGTTTCTCCCCGAAAGGACCATCTGGCTTAAGCTAGGTACCGTGCGCAAAAGCTGGGGACTAACTGCGCTTGACTGGGACCAACCGATAGGCGTGCGCGAGCAAAAGCATCCATTAGACCCCCTCAGACAGGGTGCATCTGTATGGTTTAGTCCCCGAAGGCAAACGGAATGTTCGCCATGTGGACGGATGCTATTTCACTTCTCTTGGGGATCGGCGAGACTCAGCCCAGCACTGCTGAAAGTGTTGACAAAACTCGAACGAAACTGTTGAATTTGTTTAATGTGCGACGAACGTTAAGACATTACATGGTAGAGCTTCACGCGTTGTGTGAATCCGAGTGGACGAATGTGTTGACTCGACTTCACCCAACTATCTCGTCCAAAATGATCTGTTGACATTACACGAGTCCCATTTACGTAATTTGCCTTCGCGCGAAAAATGTGCATTTATCCAAACGCAACACCTCCAAATACTAACACTTTTTTCTTCTATTAAATGAAACTTAACAGTTTGTAGAAGCCGCGCTTTTAACACCGGAGTCCCGCAGTCAGAATAAGTGGTCCCTTCAATCGCTAAAACTGAGTTACTGAGAACAAGTCGAGACTCGTCTCTGCGTCTCCCCGTGACAAACCTTTCTGGGTAGTTCAATGTCGAACTCAAAATCCCCAACGACACACTTTATGCACGGCACGTTCCACTTAAAGAGCACATTCAGGGGCAGTATCCAGACGCCTTCATGCCATCGTCGTCGCTGTTTCCGGTAGCATTCCAGACGAACAACGAAGAACGAACCGCGCCCGGAACGTCACACATGGCAGCACCCTACTAATACAAAACAAATGCGAACTAAAAAAAAAAAAAAAAAAAAAAGCCACCCGAGAAAGTTGAAAGTGCTTCAGAGAGAGAGAGAAAAGAGAAAAAAAAAAAACGTGTTTGCTTGTACGTCACTCGACCGGGGTGTTGAAAGTGGCGACCTTCTCCCGTCCTTGGAGCTCTTCGGTGTCCGTGTGTCTTGTGTAGTTAAAGGGGAAAACGAGGTTATCTTTTGCGCGCACTACCCCCTCCCCCCAATCCCCTACTTCGCATTCTTTGCTCCTTGCTCTCGCGGGGGGTTGGGCGTTGGTTGGGAAGATAGGGTCCGTCGGGAAAATGGGAAGGGTCTTTGTTTGAAGAGAACCTGTTTTTAGTAAGTTGAAAGTCGAAATACAGCCTTCGTCGGAGGCTGGTCGCTATGTGTCGTCTCCTATCATGGCGGGATCCGGTTTGGATTCGCGGTGCTGAAGCACAGCACTTGATCTGTTCTGAAGTCACAAGTCAAGGGAACTCGATTAAGGTATGTCGAAGTGCTCCTGTTTATGGTGCATTGATTAACTGAGGTTTCAGAAAGTGTTGCATTTTGAGCGCGTTCTCTATCTTGCGAAGCGCGCGCCATGCTCTATTCTTTTTGGCACATGGTTGCTGATTTTGTTATGCAGCACAAAGACCTCATATTCAATCGTATCGAGCGAAACACCAGTTATACCTATGGCTTATTTTTTCTGTGTGTGTTTCGTAGACCCTGGCAGGATCGCTTGACCATAAACGCCTGTTCACACATGCAGCGGAGCGCTACAAGCATAGCGCTGACCTTGCGCTAATCGCGTGCTGACGGGATCGGTCACCAGCTTTGTATCGCACAGTCAAAACTCTTGCTCATGGCAGACGAAAAGTAGCTCATGACACGTGAGCAGCGCTACATCAGCGCTTCGCTGCGTTTGAGAACCGGCATTAATGGAGACATTTATTCGATTGTGCACTAGACTTTCGCGTTAATGGCGAGAGATCGTGCCGTCACTTTGAAGCATAGTTTGAGCACGTACGCGCTAGGTCTGTAATTCGAAGCGAACGGTCTACTAAAAATCTAATATTGCGCTGGTCTGCTGTCAACAGATCGCATGTTGGATGTGAATCATTGTAGCACTTATGCAGCCTATTTGTTATTTTATTATGCGTGTGTTATATCTCATACATTTGTCAAGCGATTGGGTATTTCACGCTGCCCTGTTACTAATAATCCAAATTCCTCGCAAACAGGCAAGAAGCTGTCGGAGCCCCAATAAACGTTGCTGGGACCACGACCGGTTTGGACAGACGTCCCAGTGTCCAAGCCATCGTCGACGCAAGTGCACTCTTTGGAATTTGGCCTTATCGTGGATTCTACCGCCCAGGAACTTCGACTTCAGTCATCCTTGGATGCGATGTGTATCTACGAGGCAATAAAGCTGCGTTTAACCTGAACTGCACAATTTCGTTTCGGAGATTTGTGGCTCGGGACCAAATGTAAAGGATAAATCTTTAGTCCCAGAAGCCTAAATCCAAGGGCACAACGTTTAGACCCAGGGGTCCAAGTGCAAGGGCCTAACAGTTAGTCCTCTGGGTTCATTTGAAACGATGTAACAGATAATCCCAGGGGTCCAAGCGCAACGGCCTAACAGCTAGTCCACGAGGTGCAACTGAAACGGTGTAACAGTTAGTCCCAACGGTGCTAGTGCGAAGGACTAACTGACGGGGCGCAACAGTTGCTCCCGTTACAGTTGCTCCCCTAGTGGACTAATTGTGGTGGCAGCGCATTTGGTCCCCCGAGAGACTAAGTCGCGCTCCCTTTTTCTTAGAGTGTATTAACCCAGATGTATTACTAGGCAGATTATCAACTCAATTAACACCTGCATTTTTACGCAGCTTCAAACGCGACTTCCGCTGGTGTGTTTAGCATCCTCTACCACTCATAAATAAAAAGTGGCCAAGAACTCGCAACAAATTACGTCGCATGGGTCGGCTCGTCACGCTGTCAGGTATGTCCCGATGTTTTCATCTGGTAGAATAAGACTTCCTTGAAAAAAGTCAAGCCAACACCACTATTCAAGAGTTTAATGTATAAGCTGGAGAAAACGAATTCCAAGTTCTAAGCTGTCAGTGACATAGATCTTCATAACGGTTTTATTCGAATCCGTTAAGATGTTGCGATATTACACATGGGACAGTGCAGCATAAGAAATAGCTCACAGCTAGAAAACTGTAACCTCCGCTAGTAAATATTGCGCTTTTAATAAGCCGCAAGAACAAACCGATTAGTTTAACTTGAAAATTGTTTTTGAAACCATGACTTACAAAAGATTAAATTACACGGGTAAAAGCCATCTCAAGTTCCACCTTCTTACTATATTGTTTACTCGAAGTCAGCCTTTTTGCGTTTTCACACCCACAAATAAGCTTAAAATGCATGATACATCTGCAATATCAGTCAGTATGATTTTGAATTTGAACTGACGGTGATACAGAAAACTGCGAATGGTATATGGGAGTTGTTTTCATCATCTACTCAACATGATCGCTTGATATTAGATAAGAATGTGATCGGCGCAAGTTCGACGCTGTTCGGGGCAGATATTTTTTTTCGTTCTCTCGCGGAAACCTTTTTTCCCTCTCCGCTTTTTCTTTTTTTTTATTTCTTTTTTTCTTCTTTCTTTTTTTTTTTGGGGGGGGGGTGTTTTAATAAATGAGTTAGTACAGCCTGCATTGACACGTGTATATTTCAGTATTTATAAACTTAATTATTACCTGCGGCAGGAAGATCATTGGAGCGGGGACACTCCTTTATCCAAGCAATAGGCATTTAATGTTTTTGCTACTCAAATATATTAAACAATAAACATATAGATCAGTGGGTAAACGGGTGTATGAGTGGGTGCTGACGCGCGTGTGCAAATATGTTTCGTTACATAAGTGCCTAGGGTTGCTATGTAGCCCAGGGATGTTTTTTGGGGCCTTGTTATATTTTGGGGGGGTCCTTTCAAGCTACTGCTGAGCCCGACCTCACTGATCGTAGGGATAGGTATATATATATATATATATATAGAGAGAGAGAGAGTATTTTTTCCACATTCGCATTAAAGGCAAGCAAAGAGGAAAACCTTCCTCCGTGACGGAAGAGGTCAACTTCGCGCAGTCTATTGTATACGCCACGTGACAACCATTTCACAAAGCGTCGCCCTAAACATGGCGTTTGTTTCGAAGCCATCTATAGGTTCAAAAACCCTATACATGGCGGCAAGCCAGGTTTATGGTACGTGACACTAGGGGCTCCCTTATTTTCACCGCCGTAGAGAAAATAAACGACGGAGCCAGAGCGTTTCGAAATGTTGTTAGCGATGATTTCCAAACTTGTTATACGGTCTTTGTTTTGAGTCATTAAATAAACCTGGCTTGACTACTACGTTTTTTTCAATATTCACATTTTACTTTCCGAAGCGCGGAAGTCGGGCAGTCTTCTGCTCTGTTCAAGAAAAGCTCTGAGGGGTTAAACCTTTAACTGTGCACAGTTTACTACATCCTTAACTGTTTTAACCTCGCTCTCCGAAACTCCCTTGACAGGAAGGATTTTCGAGATAAGGGAACATTCAAGATCGCTGCTCTTTTCCGCTGTTCATCAAACATTTCGTACTGGCCAACGGAAGCACCATGTAGCATACCGGATATCGATATTTGTGGTGCGGATCTGACTGGCTTTAAATATAGATACATTAGTGTGGATTACAAAAGTCTTATTTCGCTGTCCAACAGAGTCACATTTAAACTGCTATTGACGGGTTCACTTCACGTTCAGTTGATTCTACACAGCAAGCGATACCTCAATTATTTTGGGAAGAACGTAGACTGCTCTATGTCGCCCTACGATATGTTAAAAAGTATGCTAAGCTTCTTATGTACGATGTCCCCGAGGTACGAAACACTGATGACAGAAGCTCAGTGAAAATGAATGAGCGAAAATGTCAATGTGTTCTGTAACTAGCGGTAGCTTCCTCCATCTAGCCTGGCCTTTGAAAAAGCCTGTGACTAGAGTGCCGTGGTACTCCTGCCAAGCGTTCAAGTGCAAACGTCCGATGGCACTTTAAGCACGCATTGGAGTGCCGTCCGAAGGCCCTAAATGGTCTGTACAGAATTGTGCGTCAGCGCGTCCCGAGAAGCAGAGCCTGCCGCATCCGTGCGCGAAAGAAATCCGATTCACAAAAAATGTTTTCACCATTGAAGTGCTTCAGAAGTGAGGGAAGTGTCGGAAGCGAAAATTTAGAGGACCAAGATGAAATTAGAGGGTAAATAAATGTAGAGGAATTTAGACGATAAATAAATTTGTCTTTTAAAGACAGCCAAATTTACTTATAAGCTTGGCCTTCGTACCAATCCAGCCAGCTGAAAGTCATGATGTGGAAAGATTGTGAACTTCATTTTGGTCTCCTGTGTTTATTAGTTACCGAATCGTCAACAAACCAACACCGACCAACCAGCTCTTTTACGACGCAAATATTTTCATGGAAAACCTTCAGGGATATAAATAAACACAAAAAAAGATAGTGTGGAATGGGCATGCTGCGGACACTTAAGTTCGTTAATATTTTTTTTTTCATTTATTATTATTATTATTAGTATTATTATTTTGTAATGTGTGGAGCATTAGTGCAAGCTGGGTGCAAGGTGCGCAAGGAACGAGCGAGGCGCCCGTTGAGTCCGGATCCCCTGAATTACCGCCTTCGGGAACACACGCTGTCCTGAGTTGCCACACAAAACCTTTATTCATGGATCGGGGACTTTATCCCCGGTAAGCTGACAGCGCGGTGGAAACTACGTGCTTGTTAGACCGTTTGACTGTCAGTCTCGCACCACGTGATCACCCCTTCTCCGCATACACACGCGAGGCGAGCGAAATCAAGCGATAGGTGTCAGGCCACTGAATGGTTGGCTAAAGCGTAGCTTCACTGCATTGTAAGCTTAGAGATGAACGAAATAAGAGCTCACCTCAACAATCAATTTCTGGCCTGTTATCGCCTGACATCACTTTCTGCGCGCGAAACCTCCAACCTAGGAAGCAACAACATCGTTTTGCCCACGAGCAAGCTTCCCGGAACTTTAGAACGGATGTCTTGCAAAAGATGCCTAGGTAGAGTAGCGCTGCCATAATTGTTTTTGTGATTTTTTAATTCTCTTCTTGAATTCACGAACGGTTTCGGGATATATGACCAAATACCGTTTTGGCATCTCCACAGAACTAAGATTTAGTGACACTATGAATGTGTCATTGATAGTAGGTATTTCATGCGCAATTATGCATAAATATATAGGACAACGATAATTTATTTATTATGTTTGTGAACACGGAAAACACATAAATGGATTAATTAATATATTCATAGAAGTATCTGTTTCACATTTTTTTCTCAAGAAGGTGTCTTTCTCGCGCGCTTCATGGGTAACAACACAATCATTTAAGTACTGACGTGTGCACTTATATGACAGAAGTATTAATTTTTTTATACAAAAGCACCATACGTTGATTTACCTTAATTACGCTTCTCGTTGAAATGTTCCGTATAATAAGAGTTGTGATTAAATGCATATATGCTTCTATGCAACCCTGCTGTCATTGCTGCCAATAAAAGCAAACATCTTTTTGTTAGGACAGGTCAGGAGTGCGTATATTATAAATTCAAAATAAACACCCGTGCCAAAATGACAGGTGCATTTCCAGTGACAGGGGCCGCCATCCCGTGCTCGCCTGGCGTATAAATGATCAGTGACTCGTCATTCGTAATCTATAGATAGTATTTCGGATGAAAACATTATTTCAAAGCAAATGAGGGCGAAATTACAGTCGATGTGCCATAGTGAATCGTTATTTAAACAAGAGTCCCACCTACACCAAATCTATGACGTCGCTTAGGCGGTGGCGAAGCCTGTTGAACGGAGCACGGCCGAACGCTTCACACTTCGGGAAATTGGTACATGCGGCCCGTCGTGCGCAGAGCTCTTGTGCTCAAACGCGTGCTTGTTTACACGCAATGAGTTGGTGTACAGTCGGCATTAAACCTGTCTAGAGCGCGGGAACGGTGCGCTCCGGACTGCGCGTGCGACATCTGCCGACGGACACTAAGGCCGAGATAGCGCTCTTCTGAGCATGCGCCGCCATTATGCAGCGCTGGGCAGATGCTGATGTCTGTGCTGACCCATCTGCAGACTCCACCGACCGCTAGAGGAGCGCTCAGCGCCTCCAGTCTACGAAATCAAGGCGCTCGGTGTGGCGGCCCACGCGCCGCCGGCTCCGCATTATCGTGCGTTTTTCTGAGAGGTGTTCAGCCGCGGAACGCGCGCACTTGCTTCCGTAGTAGCGCGAAACCAATCACGGTGTGCGCGGGAAGCTACACACTTTCTTGTTTGCGTGTAATGCTTCCTCACCGCTAACAATTCAAGTGCTGGTTATCTCTTTAGCATTTTCTCTTTTAAACCTACAGTGCGATCATCTCGCTCCCACTCTTTTTTGCAAACGACGAGACTAATAAATGACAAACCTACATTTCTTACGTAGTCAAAGCAAGCGAAACCTACCCACTTCCTAAGCAATTGGACTCTGAAGAACGGCTGTATTATAAATACGTTGTTTTCACGCCAGAAAGTGTAAACTCTGTAGCTTAAATAGAAGCCTAATCATTAAGAATAAGTCACCAGCATTCGAGTCGTGTGCCTAAAATGAGCCGCATGAAAGAGCTGTAAAATATGAGCGCCTTTTCTTTTTCGTATAGAATGAAGTGAAAGTTGCACAAATTACACTGGGAGTTGCCGAAAACCTTCGAAGAATTGGCGAGACACTATACCCGTGGACAACTTTATGCTGCATTGCAGTCGATGGTAAAGGAGAAAGTGCGCACTTCACTTTGCGCCCACTTTAATCATCTTTTTGTTTCGCCACAGCAAGTTGTCCCCGGGTATAGAGACATTAAAGTTTGAATTTTCCTTTTCAGTAATAAGCGTTTCTTTAATCAATCACTGCCCACTTCCTCCTCATTTATGTGCTAAAACTTTGTAGCGCTTCAAATGCGCTTCACGGGACCATATACTTTATATCGCCCTACGCTGTACTGAGAGCCAAAGTTACAGGCAGGCAGGTCAAATGGCGCGTCAGTTAGAATCCACGTGGTAGATTCCTCCGACATACGTATCTTGTGAGGAACATACCATGTGATTCATAAGTAGCCCATGATTGGACCTTACGTCTCCTTTATTTGGCGTCTATCGAAGGGTAAGGCGGAATATAGTTGTCTTCATCGTGTCCTCATCGCGTTGGCCTGTTGTGTAATCGAACCACTGTTGACGTGATACGCAGTTCGGCGTTCACTTTGTAATGCTCGCTGTGGTATCGTCAGAAATAAAAGCGAATATGTTGTACAATTGATGACATTGGCGGTGAAAGAGGCGATGATGACGCTGATATCTTTTCTTCTAACACTTAAAAAAAAATAAAAAAAAAAATAAAAAAACATAGAGGGGTGTGTCACAACTTCCTGATATAATCAAACAAAATCAGGGCCGCAGCAGATTCGTAGTATAATCCGGAGCATCAAGCTTATTGCACGATGGCTCCCCGTTTGACACACGACGAGCGAAGAGCTATTGCTTTAATGGGGCGTACCATGTCTCACAGAGCAATATGCCAGTCCACAGGGCGCCCTATGGCTACAGTCAGCAGAGTTCTGCAAGCCTATTACCGAGAGGTCCGCATAGCTGACCTTCCGCGTGGTGGGCGAGAGAGAGCGACATCGACAGAAGAGGACAAGTTGATTGTAGCAGCGTGCGTCGTAGACCCTTTCTTGAGCGCTCGAGAGATTAGGGACGAACTTGAGCTGGAAAATGTCAGCGTCTTTACTATTCGAAGAAGGCTCCACGAAGCAGGGATCCACACCAGGATCGCTGCGCAAAAGACACTCTTAGACGACGGGCACCGCAAACAGCGCATGGAGTTTGCGTCTGTCGTCGAGTCATGGTGCCCGCAGAAGTGGCGCAGTGTGGTGTTTACAGACGAGGCATCATTCTGCGCGCGCTGGGACCAGCAGCAGAGGGTGTGGCGCCCATACGTATGTCGCTAAGTTTTCGTAATTGCCCCAAAATTGCAGAGATATTTGCTATAAACTTTTCAAATATGGGTTCCTGATTTCAGGAAACTTTTTTTAATATATATGTATTGATTGTTGCAATGTTCTTCACGCAGATACGAGGATGGCTATATATGGGACGTGCGTTCAAGCGGGCGCACGTGCGTTCACGTGTGGGGAGCCATCAGCCATGACAGCCTCGGTCCCCTGCACAGGATATGTGGACGGATGACGGCAGAAACCTATTCGGATATCGTGGAGCAAGTCATGCTACCATATGTCTTGGATGGGCCTTTCGCAGATTGCTTGTTTCTACTACAGCAGGAGGGAGGGTGCACCTATCCACACCACGAGATCCGTCACCAACCTCCTCGACAGCTTGGGAATCATAAGGCTCGACTGGCTAGCGAGGTCTCCACACCTTAATATAATTGAAAATGTTTGGGGTAAGATGAAAAAAACTCTGTCTAAGAAGCGAGGGCTTGCAACGGCGACCTCAGAACAACTATGGGAAGCCTGGAAACTTGAATGGGAAAACTTGTGCCAAGATCGACACTTCGTTGACAGTTTGTTTGACTCGCTTACTACGAGGATCGCCAGCCTGAAAGCGGCTCAAGGCGGCCATATCCGCTACTGAGAAACGTGCCACATCCATGCTTCAGCATGAACACGTGAAATTATTTTCTTTCGAAATCTCTTTCTTTCTTTTCCTTCACCAAGTTTTTTAGAGCGCAGCTCTTAGGGGCCCGTTTCCAGCCTGAGCGGCGTCGGCGTCGGCGTAACCGCGCCCCTCCCCCTCCTCCTCCCCTCCTCCCCTCATTATCTAGTATGGTCCGAGGGGGTCACGTGACCTCGAAGGGGTGTCACATGACCCGTTTCCAGCCTGTGCGGCGTCGGCGTCGGCGTAACCGCGCCCCTCCCCCTCCCCCTCCTATTCCTCCTCCCCTCCTCCTCCTCCCCTCCTCCTCCTCCTCCTCCCCCTCCCCTCTTCCCCTCATTATCTAGTATCGTCCGAGGGGGTCACGTGACCTCGGGCAGGGGGTCACATGACCCGTTTCCAGCCTGTGCGGCGTCGGCGTAACCGCGCCCCTCCCCCTCCTCCTTCTCCCCCTCCTCCTCGTCTCCCTCCTTCTCCCCCTCCTCCTCGTCTCCCTCCTTCTCCTCCTCCTCTTCCTCCTCCTCCCCTTATTGTCTAGTATGGTCCGGGGGGTCACGTGACCTCGGGGGGAGGGGGTCACGACCTTGGGGGCAAGGAGGAGGAGGGGGGAGGAGGGGGAGGAGGAGGGGGAGGCGGAGGCGAGGGGAGGGGAGGAGCTTGAAGGACGAGGAGGTGGCTAAAGAGAGGGAGGGGGTGGAGGAGGAGGAGGGGAGGAGGACTAGCAGGCATGATCATGAGGGAGGAGGAGGAATATACCCTACCTCAGTACCCTTCCCTCCTCCTCCTCAAGAGCTGCGCTCCAATTCGGCGTTACAGGAAGTATTAAACGACTTTCACTTTTAGAGCGCAGCTCTTAGGGGCCCGTTTCCAGCCTGAGCGGCGTCGCCGTTGGCGTCGGCGTCGCCGTCGCCGTCGCCGTCGCCGTCGCCGTCGCCGTCGGCGTCGGCGTAACCGCGCCCCTCCCTCTCCTCCTCCTCCCTCTCCTTCTCCCCCTCCTCCTCCCCTCCTCCTCCTCCCCCTTCTCCTCCTCCCCTCCTCCTCCCCCCTCTTCCTCCTCCCCCTCCTCCTCCTCCCCCTCCTTCTCCTCCTCCTCCCCTCATTGTCCGGCTTGAGCGGCAAGGAGGAAAGCAGTAGGAAGGTGGAGGAGGGGGGGAGGAGAGACGAGGAGGCGGAGGCGAGGGGAGGGGAGGAGCTTGAAGGACGAGGAGGTGGTAAAGGAGAGGGAGGGGGAGCAGGAGGGGAGGAGGACTAGCAGGCATGATCACGAGGGAGGAGGAGGAATATACCCTCCACTCCTCCTCAAGAGCTGCGCTCCAATTCGGCGTTACAGGAAGTTGTAAACGGCTTTCACTTTTTTAGAGCGCAGCTCTTAGGGGCCCGTTTCCAGCCTGAGCGGCGTCGGCGTCGCCGTTGGCGTCGCCGTCGGCGTCGCCGTCGGCGTCGGCGTAACCGCGCCCCTCCCCCTCCTCCTCCCCCTCTTTCTCCTCCTCCTCCCCTCATTGTGTAGTATGGTCCGGGCGGGTCACGTGACCTCGGGGGGAGGGGGTCACATGACCCGTTTCCAGCCTGTGTGGCGTCGGCGTCGGCGTCGCCCCTCCCCTCCTTCTCCTCCCCCTCTGCTCCTCCTCCTCCCCCTCCTCCCCCGCCAAGGTAACGTGACCCCCGGGGGTGACTCCCCTCCCCCCGCCGAAGTCACGTGACGGCCCGCCCAAGGTCATGTGATCCCGTCCCCTCGAGGTCACGTGACCCCCCGGACCTCTGCCCTCCTCCTCCTCCCCCTCCTCCTCCTCCCCTCATTGTCTAGTATGGTCCGGGGGGGTCACGTGACCCCCCACTGAAGTCATGTGACTTATTTTCAGGAAACAAGCTACACAAGTACTCGGAAGAGAGGGAGGGGGAGCAGGAGGGGAGAAGGACCAGCAGGCATGATTACGAGGGAGGAGGAGGAATATACCCTCCACTCCTCCTCCTCAAGAGCTGCGCTCCAATTCGGCGTTACAGGAAGTTGTAAACGGCTTTCACTTTTTTTTGTTGCTTTAAATCAAAGCCAAATGAATTAAAATATTTGCGTGAAACCGCAAGTGTCTTGTGACATGCTAAATATTGGAAGGTTCATTCAGACATCAAGTATTTCAATCGGTAGCTTCATAACGAGCTTGGTGCAGCTTACAGAAGTGGCCGGAAGATTTAAGGAACGGAGTAATTTTTGTGTCCGACCAACATTTATTACCACGGAATCACAAGCTGCTGTTGTGTTTTTATTGTGAACGTAATCTATTGAAAGTGCAGAGATAACCAGCACTTGAATTGGTAGCGGTGAGGAAGCATTACACGCGAACAAGAAAATGCGTAGCTTCCCGGGCACACCGCGATTGGTTTCGCGCTACTGCGAAAGCAAGCGCGCGAGTTCAGTGGCTGAACTCCTCTCAGAGAAACGCACGATAATGCGGAGCCGGCGGCGCGTTGTCTGCCACACCGAGCGCCTTGATTTCGTAGACTGGAGGCGCCAAGCGCTCCTTTTGCGGTCGGTGGAGTCTACAGATGGGTCAGCACAGACATCAGCATCTTCCCAGCGCTGCATAATGGCGGCGCATGCTCAGAGGAGCGCTATCTCGGCCCCAGTGTCCGTCGGCAGATGTCGCACGCGCAGTCCGGAGCGCACGGTTACCGCGCTCTAGACAGGTTTGATGCCGACTGTACACTCGATTCAAAGGTCAAATTGTTCGTGAGAGATTATTCAGCGTGAAGTCGGTCTGCCTTTCAAGATTTGCGACACTGGTTCACGCTGTACATGAGACAAGCGTAGCTAGTGCAGCACGACCGCTAACCTGAGGTCGTTAACGTGCACCACGTGCTATAGTTAGTTTCACCTCAGAATGAACCGCAGAGGCTGTGTCAGTGCTTGTGCACCCGCGAGCGCCCGTGTGCCCGCCGAGACGTCATCCAAAACAATTAGCTCGCGGTTTTAGCACGTGTGACCAACAATGGTTCATGCTGAGGCGAGACGAAGTATTCCTGCTGTTCATAGCACGCTCTGTAGAATGAGCTTGAGCTCCTTGTGCTCCTAGCTTCAACCAGTCAGCGACATGCACGGGCTAGCGCGTCATCCTACCTTTGAAATAGAAATTTCTAGCGCAAGCGTTCATTCCGCGAAAACACCTCTGAAGGCTGCACTTTCGTGCCGGTAGCCTTCGCTGTTTAAGGACAAGCCTCGGGCACGTGCAGCATTCGCGCGGAAATATATTTTGGTGTTGTTGTAGTATATTGAAGTGCAGGAGAAAAGCTGGAAGCCACCCGCATCTATTTCACGAGCAGAGTGCTCGCGAAAGTATCGTAAGTGCTTTTAACGTAAGCTACCACTTTTAGAAACAGATTGTAATTGTTTGAATAATCTTTTCTTTTTTCCCCCAAAAATTGATTTGTGATTGGAGCGATCTCCGAGAATACGGGTCACCAGTGATACCTGTATAGTGCCATATTGGCGTGATATTTGAATGCTGTGCTCTTGATGCATCGTGTTAATTTTTATTATTCCTGTTTTTTTTTTTTTTTTTTTTTTGTAGTTTGGCAACTGGACTTTTATGTAGTGGGACGCTGTGTTTCTGTCTCTGTGACATTTTGATAGTTTATGTATGAAATTAATTCCTAAAATAATGCCCTCTGCACACTGTAGGCATTTTAAAAATAAATAGAACAAATAAATATCCGCGGGAAGGGTGCGTTAATAACTGAATGAATAATTTTCGATTAGTCACTCATAGGTTGGTACTTTATAACATAGAGAATCAGTTTTATTTCGTCTATATGGAGAGACGACAGGGGCATGGGCAAAAAGCCAACACATGTTGGCTTGACTGGGCCCCACCCCCGTTTCCTTGACAGAGGCGGATAAGCAAATTGTAAGACAATGTAAACAAAATCGATGATTATATAGCAGGAAGACGTGTAAAAAAAATAACAAAAAAAAAACATGTAGACACTTGTAGCCGGGAAGTAGAACACTGATATTATGAGGCACAATACAAAAATAAGTGAGCTACAGAAACATATTTTTGATGGCCCGAGGTGTTAGTGTTTCTATGGTGAAGTTGTTTCTCCTTAGATTGTTCTATAATGATGGGAGGTGGTGTCTCAACATCTGCGTTCCATAGTTTGTTCTGCGGTATGGTACCTTCCAGGACATCCTCATTACGAGTAGAACAAAAATTTATACTTCGTGCTAGACCAGTGATCTCTTGAAATAAAGGATCGTTCAGTTTAATGCCCGAGTTTATCCTAAAATTATTGTGTAGTCATACAGGTTGGTAACTGGAATGATATCCAGAGTCTTAAAAAGGGGCTGTGTATGAGAACCATCTGGGGCATTGACGATACTCCGTATGGCTTTTTTCTAAAAGACATGAAGATTGATTATATTGGTTAATGTTGTGGTTCCCCAAACCAGATGGCAATAATTTAAATGTGAAGAAAATAGAGAGTTGTATAAAAGGGGTTTAATTTTTACTGGGAGGTCGAAGCGAAAGCTGTTAAAAATGCCAACGGCTTTCGAAATTTTGCGACTGAGACCTTCAATGTGAAAATCCCATGACAGATTTTTCTGAAAAATTACGCCTAGGGTTTTCGTACTAGGTACTAGTTCAATGATGGTGGGCCCAAGAACAAGGTTGTAGTCGAAAACCACAGACTTATTCTTCGGTTTAAAGAGCACTGCCTTAGTTTCGGAAGTGTTAATAGGAAGTGAATTTACAGAGCTTCATTTGTGAAGAGAGTTAAGAGAATGATTTGCGACTTGCGCGAGCTTTTCCTTATCTTGAGCAGAAAAAAATAAACTAGTGTCATCGGCATATATAACATAAGTGGCCTCGGTACTATTTTCGACAATATCATTGATATATATATTAAAAAGTTGAGGACCCAGTATACTTCCCTGAGGAACACCGGCAGCTAATGACTGTAAACCCGAACGCTGATTGTCGATGACAACACACTGTTGGCGTAATTCTAAATATGAAGCCACAACGTCAAGACTTACCCAACGAAAGCCGTAAAACTAAAGCTTTTTAAGTAGAGTGATATGATTAATGCGGTCAAATGCCTTAGAAAAGTCTACAAATATACCGAGAGTGGTACACTTTTCTTCAAAATGATTTCAAGATTATTTCTTCCTGGGTTAGCAAGGCAAGTTCAGTCGAACGCCCCTTTCGAAAGCCATACTGCGAGGGGGTCAGAATAGAGAATTGGTTGCAAAACGAAGAAATTCTGGTGTGGATGAGTTTTTCCAGGCACTTAGAGAAGACGGGTAAAATGGAGAGAGGCCTGTAATTGGATTGATCATTCTTGTCGCCGCCTTTAAAAATAACCACCACCTTGGCAATTTGCATTTGACGCGGAAAAGTACCCAAAGAAATTGCAACATTGTAAATGTGGGATAATAGCGGTGCTAATAAGGTCAGAACATGTTTGACAGGCCTAATTTGAATATCGTCAATGTCACTTGATTTACTATTTTAGATGGAATTGAATGTACTAAAACTTCCTATTCGTCAGTAGGGTGAAAAAGGCAGTGCTTTCATTGGGAGTTTCTAGGTAGCTTGTCGACAGAGGGTTATGACTGCTATGAACACTGTTAGCGAAATAGTTGTTAAACGATTTTGCGAGTTCTTGTCCGCGCAATATTCTATCGCCAATTTTAATTTATAGAATGCTATTGTTTTCAAGAGATCGATTTAGTAGTTGATTTACTATTTTCCATGTTTTTTCTACTCTTGACATTGTGGCTTCATTAAATAAAGAGTGCAAATAATTTTTCCTTGCTGGCCTAAGCATTTTAGTCAGTCTATTTCTATGTGTCCTGAACTTTTTTAAATCACCAGGCTTCCTAGTATTTATGAATTTATGGTATAATTTATTTTTCATACGAATCATCTTGAGACATTCTTTGGTTACCCACGGCTTATCAGTGTTTTTTTTTTTTGTTGGATTGGTTTATAGTGAAAACTACTGTTATATGCTTCAAAAAAAAAGAGCTAGGAAATTGATATACGCGTCATCAGCGGAACTTGAGTTGTATACTGGGTTCCAGTTTACGTTACCAATCAAGGACCTAAAGGTTTTGAGTTTCTGAGAATTTACATCTCGAAACACACGAACACCTGTAGGTGTATCACAATGAATAACATTGACGTTGCTTGCGACCATGAATATTGGCAAATGATCACTTATCTGCACGCCAATGACACCGCCATATGTGCTACCTAAATCGGTATTGGTTACGAATAGGTCGATAAGCGTGGATGAGACACTTGTAACATGTGCTGGCGATGTAATGACGTTGACACAGTCGTTTGAATCAAGGACACTTTTAAGTGAACATTGCACGCTTGAGGCAGTAAGCATGTTGTCATTAAAATCCCCACCCACAAAAAGATTATACTTGTTTGCGCTTGAAAAATCTAGAAACTTATCGAAATAACACAAAAAACTGTTAGAGTTTCCACTTGGGGGCCTAACACCACACTAAAAATATTTTGCGCACACTTCAGCGTTAGAATCTCAAAATCAGCACATGTGCTAGAAAACTCAGTAACGATTTCGCAGTCAAAAGTAGCTTTTACACATATCAATATTCCTCCACCCCTTTTGCAATCACGATTTAAGAAAAGAAGTTTTGTATTTATTCAGTTTCAGTACCTCCTCCTCACTTTGGTACCAGGTTTCGGTGAGCATAATTACGTCGAACGAGAATCCAAAGTCTTGGGACAATGCACACAGTTCGTCCTCTTTATTACGCGCAGAACGCAGATTCGAATGAAAGAAAGATATCGATTTTCCTTTAGTGGGTGTAAAAAGAGCGGTTATTTGACTTGGCGTGAGATGTGCATGAGCAGCCATGATGAAGAAACAAGACTACAAGAAAAGATATGCTAAAGTTGCTACATCATCTTGTCAAGATCGCTAGTGCAACTGATATGAATAACCCGTGACTCATCTGTTTTTTGTGCGTAGATTTTTTCTCCCCTCGTCCACGCAGATTTCCGCTTTGGTTCGTTCTTTTGGGCGATTGTCATGCCAAGCAGTTTTTTTAGCTCCGGACACAAGTGTTCGTTGACGTAGACTGGGGCGCGTGTAGCATGACCTAGTTCGGCCGTTGATACCCGTTTCCTCCGCGCTTTCTCAATTACAGCGTCCCGTCTCGAACGATACTTAAACTGTGCAGTGATGAGCGGGAATGACGATGAATTGCCAGCAGGAACGCGATGACATACGTCGATATCACACGGAAGGATTGGTTTATCAATCAAATTACGGATTTTTTGTAGGATTGCGGCCAGATCTTCATTACTGAGGGAACACCCTTAATCTCTATGTTGCGATTTCTAGAGTACTGTTCACAGGCCGTGAGCCGACGTTCACTCTGTTCGGCTTGGCTTTTAAGGGCTTTACATTCCTCTCGGAGGTCACCGTTGTTGTTTTTCAAGCTTGCGTTTTCTTTTTTTAGCATGGCGACATCAGCCCTCATATCCACAGTCTTTGTTGAAATTATCGAGACTCAGCTTGATCTCTCTGAGCTCTTTCCGAATTTCTCTCTCGAAAGCACTACGGCAATCTTTGAACTCTTGTTTTACCTCTTTTCTTAGGTCGTCACACATTTTAGCAAAATCAGCACTCATTGAACAAACGGTTAAGCAAACAGCACGCTAAATGGCAGCAGCGTCAGCAATATGGCGCAAAATACAAAATTAGGCATGCAAGTTCCAAAAATAAAGAACGTTTGCTCCCAACCTGTGAACAGAGTGGAATGAAAAGCCCTCCGAACTGCTCGCAGCCGCCGCTGCCAAAAAACTGGCCGCTAGTACAAGGCTCCTTTTCAGCTGTTTGCGGTGGTGGCACTGAAGGTCTCGGTCGAAACGTGGACCGGTCTTGGTCTTGATGCGGCACGTGGAAGGTCACCCCTGACGATGATGGTGCGTTAGGGGCTGGGGTTAATCATTCAAATACGACAGTTAATCATTCAAATATTAAGCTGGGATCTTTTTTTTTGTAGTGATGGCAAGTGGAACCGTTCGCGGGTTTAGAGATTCGAAGAGCTATCGCTGCAAAACGCTAACACTCTCCGATACTTTTTTTTTTCGGACATATTGGATTGACTGTATTTACAATGGCGGATGCTTTCAACGCGTGAGCTCTTGTTTAGTCGGGGCATTCCTTCGGTAGTGCACCCGCTCTCTCTTACCTCGGTATTACGCAAATCATATGATTAATAACCCCTCCAACTAGCAATCCGGAAAATGGGTTTTATCGACGTGTTTGATCCGCTATGGCAATCGGTTTGTTGGAGGATGCTTCATCGACAAAATCGTCTCGTCGACACTGCGCTGTCCCATCGACGGTTTCATCAAAACGAGCGTTGTGTCGTTTCACAACATAGCTTGCTTTGCGATAGCATTTATGGGCGAGCCCTGCGCACTTTACGCGTCCGTAACGGTCCACCAGTCGGTCGTGTGTAACCCTACAGCATATTTGAGCCACCACGTAGCCAGAGTGGAAATAGAGCTCCATATAATAGTCACAAGGTCACGTGACTATAATCCGTGCGGGCAATGTAAACATCGTCACTGATGAATCCATGAATCCCGAACAAGAGCTCTGCAGGACAAAAGCTTTTCGATGACCCGTACGAAACCTCAGCACTTTTTTCCAAAGACCGGATAAAAGTACGTCATTTTATGACTACACATGAGCAAAGGGTTCATGAAGAATTTCTTTTATTTCATTGCCGATCTTGATATGAGGACCGTATGTTTGTTTCAGGGGACCGAAAACTGCGATCAGAAATGTCTCGATATGGGCTCATCGGGGCCGCCAAATGGGGCTGCCGATCTCCGCGTCATTGCCTCGTCGTTCCGTCGCGGCCAAATGCATGGGACCTTTTGCTCCAGATTATTATGTTGACTCTATGACCTCGACAAAAAAGCTTCGTACTCTAACTACGGGTTTATGGACTCCATTTCGTGACCAGTGAAGAACCCCGTTGCGATTGACAGGACAAGAGCATATTCTGAAACGCGGTTATGCAAGGACGGCTCTATGACTTTACGGCACTACTGCTGCCACAATAACATGTCGAATGCCTCCAACATGGCACCAAGGCACTGATAGCAGACGATAACGTGGTTTTTGATTTAGACTTTAGCCGGACATAACGTCAAATGCAAAACGCAAAAAAATACAAAAAAATCGAGCACAAAGAAGTACGAGTGCACGCTCGGAGCGCTTCTGGCTACTGAATTTTATTTGGAAAACACGAACATATACACAGACATTATTATACCTCACCCCAAATAAATCTGAATTTCTTATTTGATGAAACGAGTGACGACGCACTGAGGCAACCGTCATCCTTCTTTACACTGATTTTGAATGCCTCGAAAATTTTCCCCTGTTTTCGGTACCTACTTGCCCGGTATTTTATCTAGCAAAAAATCATACGAACGCTCATCACAGTGGACTGCCAAGTTCCACAAGGGAGACCGCTTTACAGAAAGTTCATGCCCTGTGTACGATCTGGTGGTGCACGAAAGCACCCAATGACAAAAGCCCGTGCCAAATGCCTCACGACTGACACCTCACCCTTTAGCCCCGCCTTTAAAAGGCTAGCTTGATCAGAAGCCCATGACGCGAATCCCCATATCATATGGCCGGGTCCTCACCGCGACCGCGGAGCATTCTGCTTTTAATTAAGAGACAGCAAGTGTGCACGCGAGCGTGTGTAACGTAATCATGCCGTCATTTGTAGACTCTCAACATATTAGGTTAAGACATGGAACAATGCTGGTTGAAGCTCGCACAGGGATTCTGCACGTGAGGCTATAATGCTACACCTGTACGATCGCCCACATGTGGTTGGTAGTTTAGACTATCGATCTGGTGCAATCCACATGTTTGCGTGCATGTTTTTTTTATTTTTTTTTTGTGCGCAATCTTTGCTGTTTTGTTTATTTTGAGCCATAACCTAGCTAGCTTCGCTGGTGCTCCGAGGCATCGCGAAAGTGGCTGACGATTTTCTTGAAAAACATATTTCCTCTTTTTTTCTTTTCGTAGGGAGACATTTGATTTATCATTCTCTTTTTTTAAATTTTGACATTAGGCTTTAAGCTGAGTTCGGAGCGTCGTGTCTGCCAGACTCTTTTTGTCTTCTTGCTAGAACTGTCATGTCTAAGCAATCTCTACCACATTGGTTTTTTGCATACCCGGCAAGCAAATACCAGCAGAGAAAAACGAAAGAATTCAACGCGCCCTTCCCCCGCACGGGGGAAAAGGCGCACACACCTACGGCCTCGAAACGGAATGCTTACAAGGTCGCTCGGCCTGGTGCAAGAACTCTATCTTTCCCTGGGAATGGGCGAGAGAGGGTAATGAGAGAAAAGTTCCCCTACCGCTTTCCCCACACTGCCCTACACCATCACCAATCTCTCCAAATCTCTTTGTAAGCCGGCGACCTTGATGGAGGGCTCCCTTCATTCCTAATCTGATAGTGCCGGGCGAGCTAAGCGCCCACCGGACCAGTTACCACCTGCCTCGCTCTCTGCGCGTGGTTACTGGAGGGAGCGTGATCACGTGATTAAGAACAGACGTGCGATTAGTTCACCGGGCACCCCTTAGCTTCCTCTACACTTTTAGCTTAGGAGTGACGGAGTCCAGCCGGTCCAGCCCGCAAAACACACACGCTGAAAAGAAAAAAAAAAAAAAAAGGAAGAGAAGAAGGCGTTGAGAGGCGCGCGGCCAAACGCCGTCGAGGCGAGATCGCTGTGCTTTGGCGCACTTCGCCATCGGAGCACGGAGGGAGATGAATACCGGCGCACTCCGCTCGCGGACGAAGACGTCCGTCACGTGATGTTTACCAGCCGCACCGTCGACACCGCGGCACCGCTGCGTACGCTCGCCAGCGCGGGAACCACCACAGGCGGTGTGGACGACAGCTCTTCCATGGCTTCGTTGTCGCCGCTATCACCTGTCACCATTCAACCGCACTTAAAAGGTAAGTAAGTCATTTTCGCATGCACCTTTTAGAGATAATCGGAGTGCAGAAGGAATGAAAGACGCGTAACTTAACGCGATAGCGCGTGTTGTGTCAGAAAACGCGCTCAACCTTGTTGCTTCCGCTTTCCCCACTCAGTCGCACGAGGTCAAGGCATCCTCGCATCAGACTCGACTCGATTGACGTGTGCAGGACAAGGGCTCATTGCCATGGGAGTTTAATTTGCTCCGGTTTCTTCCGAACACTTCCTGTTCGTACCTTTTCGATTTCCGGCGCCGTAAGAAGAACGGAAGAAATCAAAAACACTGAACCGCGCTCGGTGAATAATTATAATGGGCGCTCTCGCGTGCTGAAATTTAAGAGAGCATGTCATGTTTTCTTTAGTCTTTATATCTATATATAAAAAAAAGTTCTTGTCCTAGACAGTGGTGTGTTCGTTTCACATCGCGCATCCCCGCTCCGTGAATGCGGCCGCCGGACGGCCATGTTACATGTCGAAAAATTGCCTTTTTGGAGCGTTGCGTATGCTGGCGGCAGCGTGCTGAAGATACGTGTTCTACTCGTTCGTCGGTATTCGCCGAAAAAGTTATTTAAAACCCTGTGTAAGCCGTGAGACTTGCCGTTGAGGACACGTGAAAAGTTTTACGGAAGCGCAGTGCCGCAGGAAAAACGCGCAACTCGTCGAAATCAAGTGTACCGCGCCGTGATCAAAGCTTCCTTGGCACGCAGAAGCGCTGCGTCTCTCTGCCTTCGCGCGCTTAGATGCCGATCAAGAATTGGTGCCGCGGCAAAGTTTTGACGGTGTGTCGCGCGTAGATGTCTTTGCATCATATATCGGGCACGGAGTTCTAGGTCGTCCAGCTTTTCCGTCGAGTTGCTATGAATAAAGGGGGAAAACAATATGGACGGTTGCTCTAATGCACTATTAACCATGTTCCTAAGCTGCTCTAATGGATCACATGGCAGCACAAATAGAGCAACGCTGTGGAGCAAGTTTGGTTTTTGAAGGCAAAACTATAAGACAGCGAGAATTAAAATATTTGAAGCGCGACCCATACGGTCGTGTGCAGTCTCTTGGCCAATCCCAATTAGGCGAGTCGCCCTCAAACGTCCAGTGCAATAAAGTTGGTTTATAATTAGTCAGCACTGATCAGTGATGAGAAGCTGTTGTGCACAATATTCTGTAAACCCTCTAACGACGAAAAAAAGACGTACTGAGCGCGACACAGTTTGTGCGAACAAGTGATCGCTGGTTTTTCCAGTTTTTCTCTTTGAAACCAAGGGATGTCATCCAACCCTATTGAAAAATCCACCAGCCCGGGTCTGGTGTGTTTCTGACGTTTACATCAGAGCGGAAAATCAGACACGGGTCTTGGCGTGTTCTGGTGTCCTGACGTGTTCTAGTATCCTGACGTGTTCTAGTGTCTTGATGTGTTCTAGTGCCTTGGCGTGTTCTGATGTGATCCGGCCGACCTAGTGTCTTCTGGGGTGACCTGGTCATGCATGCACAATATAATTTAGATGCAGAAAGGACTGCTGATGACAACAGCTAGCAAATTGTGCAAAAAGAGTGCTAATTTTTTGCAGGTTTAGGTGTTCATTCTGCCATGAAACAAAACTACAAAGACAAAGAGAATGGAACTTACTATTTTATTTTTTTCCCAACATGCACCACTCGCAAACATTCTCATGCAGACTGGGCTGTCCATGGCTCTTTTCTTCCATGCCACTTTTGCCAGCACATCTGGATGGCTAAAATGATGGCTTCGGCAAGTCGGTATTGCGTGATAAAACCTGCAGTGCATAAAAAGAAATACACGAGCAGTTATTCATAAGAAAAAAAACCTTAAAATAATAAAATCACAACTACTACAGTAAACAAGAGGTTGTGTCATGTCGAGCCTGATAATCAGTCAATTTATCACTCGGCCCGCGCTCCCACGTTCTATCTGATTTCGCCTACCTGTGGGCAACATAATACAGTCAAACCTGACTATATCAAACTCTAAAAAACCGTCTACCACTTTGATATAGCGGGCAATTCTCTACAGAAGTTTTAATGAATTTGACAACGAACAAGCACGCCACATTTAGAAAAGTTGTTCACGCTCGAAGGGGCATCTGTACATCATGAGGGACGCCGACTGAAGTTATATAGTGGCCGCTTCTTCGTTTACCGGCTCACCCTCTCCCCCCACAAGACTTTTTTTTACTCCTGGGCGGCCGACACGGCTGCTCAAAAGAAAAAAAGCCAGCTTTCTCTGCAAGCTGGCTCTCCCCCAAGGAGGATTCTGATTCAGGGGGAAAGCCAGCTTGCACAGCTAAGCAGCGCTCTTGGCAGATCGGTCCATGGGGAGACGCTGCAATTTTCGTTCGATGTAATTGCATTTTTCGCTATGCATTCTTATTGCAGCTACCAGTCCATTTACAAATAGTTTAAGGGCACAAGGTAAGTCCTATACTCCCCATGCATTTGAGGCCATGTTGAGGAATAGTTTTCTTGGTGACTATTAGGAGTATTTCTGTCATGCATATATCATTTTGTTCGAAATATTGTGTTTTATCCACTGAACTGGAATTATTTGAACCAATCTAAAATAAGTTTTTTAATATTTTTTTTTATTCTAGTACTGAAATTTTAGTTTTTTTCTTCTATTAAAAACTGTAACTCAAAAACTGCTAGGTGCACATTTTTAATTCTATTTCAGTATTTTTGAACACCCATGTATGTGGTAGGAATAAAAAATCAACCCTCTATAATGTCAGGTTAAGGAAAAAATGGTACCTATGAACTAAAAAACACTGTTTTGAGATAATTGAGTTTAAAGTAAAAAACTGGTGAATAACGAATTTCTATTGGCACCAACAGCCTTACAGTCATTTTTTCAATAGGCGCCAGCTTGAAATGCATTGCTAGTCATATCTTCGCCTTTAGGCTTATTGCCTTGCTTGCCGGGCCTCTTTTGTGACCTGCCATGTCGCTTGGTCCGTAAAGTATATTAGAGTGATGTCAACTTCCCTCAGCCACTTGATGGCTTTCCAAAGAGGGTTCCATCCACAAAACTTCAAAACATTGGCTTGTGCAATGCTGCCACCATTGAATAGAGGAACAGCATTCGATGGCGCCATTTTGTCGTTATGAAAACACAAACACTTGAATGTACACACGTTACACACCTGGGAAAAACGTGCACAACGCCTCGTGATTGTCTTGGTTGAAAAAAAGCTATGCAATAGTTGCGAAATAATTTTTTTAGATTATCTGTTACTAGACAAGCTTTTAGGTCTTGCGTTGATTTTGTTTTGTTGGAGAATTCATTGATAAACAGGGAGTGTATCCCAAAAGGAGACGTAGTCACCTGCTACTTGCTTTCGGAAGAAGTGATTTTCAGCCCGAAATATAGCTTTCCAGAAACACTGGGACAATGGAAAATGTGCAGAAAGAACTAAACTTTTCAAATTGCGAAAAAAACTAAAATCGACTTTTTTTTAAATTTTACCTTACCATGTGCCCTTAAATTAACCAGGTTCGATAATATCAGGTTTGACTGCAGATCGAACATCGTGGCCTCGCTCCCAGTGAGCAAAAAAAAAAAAAACGCTGCACCCCAAGTGGCATTTCTCCTGCTCTGTCCACATTCACCTTGTGTGACCTCTTTAGTGCCTCTCACTGTACATGTGTGCTGCACAAGGCAAAATCAACAATAGGTTCATAAAAATCTCAAATCATAGTAAATCATAACTCACACTATACAAACATTATTTCTGCCATTAAAGTTGTGACGAGTCACACGCTGCTCATTTACAGCGTGTGACTCGTTGCAACTTTAATGGCAGACCAACTACATGCTGTATAAATATCCCCATAACCATTTTTTTTTTTTGTTCAGAGCTAAGCACAGCAGCCACAACAGGTGCTTTGCCCTTCCAGGTTGATCAGAAATACCCACCTGGTGTGGTAGGGGCTGTTTTCCCACCACACCCTCCTGGAGGAGACGTCTGCAGGCTTGTTCTGACACACCCTTGTCGAAGAGCTCCGCAGGCTTTCATAGTGATCGGCTGACCATTCTGAGAAAGCGGCCAGGAGTGGCAGCCTTTTCCACGGCGTGTGTAAATAGTGCCTCTCGGATTTTGATGCCAGGTCCAAGATGAATCTGCAGTGAGTAACACTGTCAAGAAAATGCACAAAAAGTGGAGAAATACAGGCAACACAGATGGACTCTACACTTTCGTCTGCAATCATGTTCCTGCTTTGTTTCACTGAAATGCTGAACTGTAGATATATATAAAAATGAAATAAATTAAAGGGAAACTCTCTAGTATTCCAGGATGGCCTATTTATGATCCTAACTCAACCTATGTGCTCTAACATCCCACAAGTCCAAAACTTACAATCATGTGTGGCCTATTTCACTATTAAAAAATGCGATCAAAGATAGCGAATGCGTTTGAACCGAATCAAGGTGAATAGGGTGGAACGGCGAAAGACACTTGTCAGTCAATTGCAAGCGAGGGCCTCTTGTGCAGACGAGCAGGGCTGGTTGGCTGCTTGTCCGGACGTGAAGCTATCGCTTGTGATTGTCTGATGAGCCCCGTTCGTTCCTCACCTACATTCGGCCGGGTCCAGTGCCGCCATTTGGATGTCTGAGATTCACTATCTTTTATCACATTTTTATTAGTAAACTAAGCTGCACATGATTTAAACTTAAATATTTGGGATGCTTAGAGCACATAGAATGTGTTACGGCCATAAATAGGCCGTCTTAGAAGGCTCCCGAGCGCCCCTTTATGAGAAGTAATTTCAGCTTTGGAATATGCATTAAGAAAGGAGGTTCATTATTGCTGTACACATCAAATACTAATAATGATATAAAAAAATTGTTTCATGAAAGCTTGACTTTAATGAACCATTTGACAATCTTTAAATTCGACATCGGCAAGTATGAAGGAAGTATACTGCTGTTCACTCCCATGTTTTGTACAAATATTTGCAACCTCGGGCAGCCGAACAGTGTGAAAAAAAAAAAAACAACTTTGGCTCCACTTTATGACAAGACATGAAAAGGAAACACAAATGAGTGTGCTATTACCATAGCTCACTACCTTCCCTTTCTGTGTTCCGAAATAGGCATCAATATGTCTCACCAGTTAGCTGCTTGTCAGCTGACAAAGAGAACGTGTTTTCCAGAGCTCCTGCGAAGCTAAGCAATATTTGGTGTATTTAGTTTAGTTGCGAGTGTGTTTATGGGTACTAGAAAGCACTTTTTAAAGTAGCGATAGGATAGGCTTGCTTGGTGGATCTGCTTCATTGGTGGTGTTGCGCGGGCACACCCCATTGGGCTTGATCCTCCAGGTTTACCACCCTGCTGTAAAGCATTTTTGCTCTAACTCTGGTGGTTTTATGAGGTAGCAGGAAGCAGTTTTTAGAGTAGCGATAGGATAGTTGGGTTACAGCAGGCTTTTTAGGTAGGGTTGAACATTTTGGCGGGCTAGTTGGTTTTGTGGACAGAGACGTTACCCAGGCTTTTTTGGTTTTGGTGCGATATTTTTTGTGGGGTCGCGCTGTGTGTCCGTAGGCAATGGTGAATATGCGAAGGAAGAAAAATGCGCAGGCTAATGCAAAAGGGGGACCCGATGTAGAATCTGAAGAGTGTGGCCGTTGGTGCTGCATGATGGAGTTGGAGCTCAAAACTATAGCAGAAGCCGAAGAGAGCAACATTACCTGTCGGAGTTGCGAGAAGGTAGAACTTGGTTTTGGGAGAATAGGAAGGGAATGGGGGAATACGGTTCAGGAGTCGAAGTGGGAGATACGGGTAGAGCGGGAGAAGCGGGTTCAGCTCGAGGCGCAGGTCGGAGATATGAATAAGAGGGCCGAAACGGATGTGGTGGAGATGACCAGGGAATGGGAAAGTAAGGTAGGGAGCGTGGCGGGAGAGCTGAGATGATAACAGGAACAGAAAGCCGAGGTTGAGCGACAGGTAGGGGAGCTTAGGGGAAGAGTGGAAAGCGGAGTTGGAAGAGCATAAGAAGAAGTATGAGGAGATGGTGCAGCAACTGACAGGAGTAGTTAATAAGAAAAAGGGTGAGGTGGCAGAGAAAACGGCGAGGGGGGGGGGGGGGCAGACAAAGGGCGCCAGCTAAATAGTGACGAGGTGATTGACTGTGTAGGCCAAATTTGGGGGTTTTACGTGCCAAACCAACGACGGGCATCTGGCACGCCCCAGCGGAGGACTGAGGATTAATTTCGACCACCTAGGGATCTTTTGACGTGCAACCGAAAGCTCGGTTACACGGCGCCTTCTCCGCAATAAGCCTCCGTCAGATTGCGGGCACCTCGGCCGGGATTCGAACCCGCCTCATGGGGATCCGTAGGCCGACGCTCTCGCCTCGGAGCCACCGAGGCGGCTGACTGTGTAGGAAATGAGCCTGCACAGCTGTATAGTACTGCAGTACAGCAGGGCTTGAGAAAGGCATCAGAACTTGAGGCAGAGAAAGCACAGCGAGCTGGATGGCGTGAAGACAGGCAGTCGGGGGTTAAGAGGGTGCTGGTGGTAGGAGACTCATACATAACAAGGGCTAAGGAGGGGCTGCTGGACAGGGTGAAAGGGGATGGGAGGGTAACCGTATGGCTCAGTCAGGAAAGTGCATGGTAGACGCTATGGCCAAAGCGAAGGTGGAGGTGTGGAAAAACAGGGAAGGAGAGAACCTAGTGTTTGTACGCGCAGGACTAAATGATGTGTTAAAGGGACGGAGCCAGAACCTCGCCAGGCAGATAGAGTTGGGGTTACGTAAGCTGAGGGGCGTCTCTGAGACTGTGCATGTGCAAATATGCACCATCCCAGAGGTCTGGGGACAGTCTTTGCAGATAGAGAAGCGGGTGGTGGAAGCTAACCGGGTAATAAGGGGGTTGAGCCGACAATTTGAGTATGGAGTAATGAAAGTAAACAGGGCGGTGCACGAAGCTTGCTCCGACCCTTTTACATGGGGCATCCACTACAGTGGAACCACTGGGAGCACGGTAGGCGATAGGATTGGATGTCACATCATACATTTTTTGCGGAGCCCCGGAGCCCTGAGGGCGCCGGTGTAAGTGAGGGCCAAAATGTAGATACAGGGGGGAGGGTTTGGAGGGTGAGAGGAAGCCTTACAGGACTAGGAAAAAGAAACAGCGTTCATAAACATGCAGGAGGGCAGGAACAGAATAAGGTGGGAGGAGATTGAGGAGCGATTAGAAAGCGACAACTTTGCAGTGTATGGATTAGCAGAAACACATCTGAGGGATATAGAAGAATCACCATACATACCAGAATATCAGTGAATGGGATGCAACCGGGCGAATGGGGAACGCAAGGGAGGGGGATTAGGGGTGTTAGTTAAGGTTCAGGAATGGGAAAGGGAACGAGAGGGCTGCAGAGAACACATGTGGGTCAAAGGCAATATTGGGCGTTTGGACACAATCCTGGGTTTTGTTTATCTAAAAACAGGCGGTGATTCAGGGGAGGAAAATGCAGAACACTTGACATGTAGATCAGGAGACGTTAGGGAAATTGGCATTAGCAAGGAAATAATTATCTTGGGGGACGTGAATGCATATTTGGAAGACTTTGATGGACATACGGATACAAAAGGGAGGATGTTAGAGGCGTTCTGCAAAGGTTTTGATCTGGCATTGGTTAATGCTCAGGTGAAATGTGATTGAAAAATAGCATGGGAAAGAAAGAACTCGCACTCGACTATTGACTACTGTTTAATGTCGCGTAAAATGTACAACAGATTAGGAGGTATGTAGGTCTAAGGTCTGGGGAGCGACCATAAGAGAATCAAAATCAGATTTGGCACAATAAAACCAGAAATGCAAAATCAAAAACAAGAGGGTAGGAATAACTTAAATGTTAAACAGCTACAAGAGGCATCTAAGCAGATCGAGAACATTGTATCCAAGCAACCGGAAAGAGAATGGACATATGAAGACTAAGTGTTTTCAAAAGAGAGTTAGAGAAATATTGGATCAAACAAGGATGAAGAAAACTAAAACGCAAGCCCAAAAGCTGGTGGGATAAAGAGGTTAAGGTAGCAATAACGAGACGCCAAGCGGCATCTAAAGAACACAGATGGGCAAAGAAAAAGGGGGCCACACTAGCCGAAGTAGCGACAAAATGGGAGGAATTTCAGGAAAGAAAGCAGGAGACGTTAGCATTATTACAGGCCAAAATTGGGAGAGCAGGGGTCCAGTGGATGATAGAGATAAGCCAAAAGGATAGGAATGCGGCAAAAAGATTCTGGGAACACATCAGTGCACAGGGAAAAATGACCGAGGCGTACCAGCAGGCACTAACAACACAGGAAGGGACAAAGGTAGAAGGGGATGAGGCAGGAGAATACATTATACATACAATCGAAGCAGTATTTTCGGAGTTAGAATCAAATCAGGTCGTTGGGAATGGTAGCGTCTACGCAACACACGCGGAGGATCATAGTGAGGAAGAGGAAGGACCACAGAGGAAAGGGAAAAAAGTAGAAGGAAAGGTTCTGGCTGACACTGAAACAGGTCCAGACGGCATACCAATGAGATTGATAAAAGTTCTAGGCAAATCCAGCAAATTGAAAGTAAGGCAGGTGATTGACCAGGTACTTATGGGAGGGAGGTACCCAGTGGACTGGAAATTGAGCAGGATGAGATTATTATATAAGGCCAAGGGAGAAAAAGACAGTGTCAAATCATACCGACCAATCACAGTAACTTCAGAAATATACAGACTAGCTATGCAAATTGTAAAAAGAAGAATGGAAGAATGGACAAAAAGAAAACAGATTCTGGGGGAGCTTCAAAATGGTTTCAGGAAAGGTAGACGACTGGATGAAAATATATTCATAATCACTCAGTGCATAGAGATGGCAATGACAAGTCAAAGGCCATTATGGGTAGCATTATTAAACATCAAAGGGGCACATGACAATGTGAATCAGGAAAAACTCTAGAACCAATTGAAGGGATATGGGCTAGAGGGAACCATGGTTAAGTTTCTAGAATGGGTTTATACGGAGAATAGGGTGATTATAACATGGGAAGCCGAAACTACAAGACCAGCAGCAATAAAAATACATCTCAGAAAGGTTTGGCCATTGTCTCCCCTGCTCTTTATGATATGCCTCAGTGAGATATACCTCAGTCAGTTAGAACAGTGCAACCTAGGTTTTGATCTGACTAACATGAAGGAAGGACATAAAGTCAATCAAATATTGCCACGGTTAATGTATCAGACGACATTGAACTAGTATCAGAAAGTCGTGACACAATACGGGAACTGATCAGGATTTGCAGCAGAGAAGGGGACAATAAAAGACTAAAATTTAGTAGGCACAAGTCGGGTATAATTGCAGTCGGTTATAAAGACGAGAAGGGGGAACCCCTTGAGATAGAGGACACATTGATATAACACATAGAAAAGTACAAATAGCTGGGAATGTGGTTAAGTGAAGGAAGACAGTGTCTAAAAGACCATGAAGATATTGTAATAAAAAGGGGAAACGAGATTCAGCTGTCATGAAACACAGGGCACTATGGAACTATAATAGATGTGAAGTCGTTAGGTGTGTAAGGAAGGGAGTCATGGTGCCAATGCCTGTGATTTGGGAATACGGTATTGTGTATGAGGTCAGAAATCCAGGCAGGTTTAGAGATACAGCAAAGGAGTGTGGGTGGGTTGGCATTGGGGGCACATGGGAATACTACAAATGAGGGAGTAGAGGGGGACATGGGTTGGGCATCTTTCGAGTAGAGAGGCGATAAGTAAAGTTAAATTTGAAATAAGACTAGTTGAAATTGAGGAGACACGGTGGGCAGCGAAAGTGTACAAGTAGCTATATGTAAAAAGTCTAAACACTAAGTGGACAAACCGAACCCGCAAGCTGAGATTTAAATACATCCAACGAGATGGAGCCGATCAGAGCATATCAGTAGAAAAGGGAGTAAAGGAAACAGAGAGGAAACTGTGGGAAGAGGAAATGCAGGGGAAATCAGCTTTAGCAATATACAGGGCACAAAAACAAGAAATAAAGAAGGAACAGCTGTATGATAATTCAGTGGGGAGCTCTTTGTTGTTTGAACTTAGAACGGGGTGCTACGAACGAGAACGTAAAAGGCTAAATTCCAGGAAGTGGACGCTCTGTGCGACGTATGCAACCGCGAAAGGGAAACTATAGAACATGTAATTTTAAGGCACACGGGGCTTCGTCCCACCCTCTTGAGTGGATAACTACGGATTTGGAGGGGGCACTGGGTTTTCTGGACATGGATGGACAAATGGATAGAGAAAGAATTGCGGTAACTAAGAGAAGATTGGAAGATTGGTGGAAAAGATCTAGGGAAGGATAAACAAAATGATATAAATAAGCAATATAATCACTTTAAAAAGGGGGAAAAGGGGGTGGGGTTGTGTTAACGAAATTTATAAAATTAAAAAAAAAAGAAAGGATGACGAAATGTAAGGCTAGGTGGCACAAGCTGCCGACCGTTACAAAGGGTATAAGCCCTTAGCATCCATCCATACACTGTCTTCTTTGCTAGTCTATACTAGTGAAGCGGGCTAGCTTACTCACCCCTGGATAGGTATTATTGGCACTGCTAAACTGTAATTTGTGGGACACGGCTATCAGATTGCACTGATGTCACTGTCATCCGCATGTACACTTTTTCAAAGATAGTTCACCTGCTCGTCACATGGCAAGACTTAAGTATGTTCTTTTAATTTTATTTTTAGAAGGAAAATAGGAATGTAACGAGCATAATTTTTTTGATATTTAGGATGCTTAGATCCTGTCGAATGAGTTATCACCAAGAACAGACAATCTGAGAAACATCTTTAGTGCACCTTTAAGTCAGTACCTGTGTTTGCCTTTTTGTGTGCCTGCCTGTTTGTGTCCTTGTTTTTTCTGCCATTAGTCTGTTCGCCTGAACAAGTCAATGAAGTGAAAACAATAGACAAAATGTCTTGTAGGCCGATACGTACCTCACCATCTTGGACAGCAAAGAGAGGTGGCCAAGAGGAGGCCACGGCCTCACCAGGTGGAGAGCCACTGCAGCACCTAGGATAGCAAATTAAAGGTTAGAGCGACGAGTAACATCAAGGTCTTGATTTGTTTATACGCTAGGACATACTTTAGCTGTAATAAAGAAAAAGATAGCCGCACAACATATTCAAAATGACGTGCAATGCAGCATAAATAAAGCACAATATTCCTTGACAACGTTAATCTAGCCCTATGCTCAGGAGCTATGTTAGTCAAAACATTGAACCCCATTTCTTTGTTGTAGTAATAGCAGGAAGCATGCATATTCTCAAACAATATGTATGCTACAGTTGCTAATAGGGTGAGATTTCAGCAATGCATGCCCTCAAAATGTTTTGTAACTTCACTCCACCAGTAAATCACTTTCACTTGTTTTAGGATTTTCAGACCATTAGCAAATCGCTTTAACTTGATTTATGACCATGCAAACCTGTAGAGGTAATGTCAGCTCTTTCTTGCGGTACTTTTAGTAAGGTGACACAAGGGCTGCGGTCACTACCATTAGGGTGGTATTGTTGCTTATGATGTTGCCGCAGCCAGGCTGCTTTATGCACTAAATAAGTGAACACTACCTTTTGAAATCACACCTTTAAGATAGTATTTATTCATGTGGGATACTGGTAACCTTACCAACTCTCGTTATTACTACTACTCGCCTGTCAGTTAAGCAATGACTGTATCGTGCTACGCTGCATAAAGAAGTCATGAAATGATGTCTTCCTGTTCTCTCATCAACTATTTGTTGAGTTTAAAGTCTGGCTATAGTAGTATGGCAGTGTTGGCCTGCCCCTAAAAAAGCGACTTTTGATCTCTCTGCTCCTGTGTGCAAAGAGGGTGAAACACTTTTTTCTTAACGGTAGAAGGGCCTGAAGCATGTGAATAACAGTACTGGGCAGAGCCTCTCCTGAACAATCAATTGACTTGCTCCACTAAACTGAGATTGTCACTACCTGGAACTACATTATCAGCAGTTCAGATTGCAAATACATAATTAGATTTGGGCCCACCAGCACTGTCATCCTGTTAGTAAATTAATATCTGCTTTTATACCGATGAAAAACAAATTAAGATTCGCAACGTACAGTCGGAGGCGTCTTGGGCAATGACTCAGCAGAATCTCGATAATACAAATCTCTCCCCCCCATTCCACTCCCCTCACTTCAAGTGACCCAAATATTAACCGGCAATGCAATTTGTCACTACGTATTGCGCCATCTAGCGGCTGCAAAAAAAAAGACTGGGTAGGCCATTACAGCCCGGATCGCAAGGACTGCAGGCGGGAGTGCATTTAGAAACCAAGTGTGAATGTGGCATTTTGGATCGGCGTCAGCCTTTTTGGGAACCGTTCTTCTTAAAAGTAAGTCCCGGCTTCACATCTCCATGAACCCAGCGGGTGTCTGTAGCATCTTGCCTACTCCTATAGGAGTAGGTGAGATGCCACAGGAACCCGCTGGGGTTCGATAGGGTTCCCCCAAAAAGTAAATGTCGCTACTGCTACGTGAAAGACTGTCACAGTCACGAAGGCGACTCAAGCGTCAAACTATACCGCTTCCCCTCGAGATCTTCGGAAGTGACACGGCAACAGAAGTGGATCATTGCAGTGTGATGCATCAGGTAAGTAAATTCTACAGTAATTGTTGCTGTTGAAGTGAACGAAAATAGATGTGCAGGCTTGGAAAGTGGTCTGACGAACTTGTTTTGCAGACTACTCAGCGAAATAACAATTTTATACAAGTTGTTCTACGAGTCACTATAGTACGTTGCAACCTAAGAACGAAGGGCGAGGGTAAGACGGGTCGGGGAGGAGGAAGCAGACAGAACGCTGGAGAAGAGAGGGGAAATTTTTTTTTCTCTTTAGCGTTCCGCCTGCTTCCTCCTCCCCGGCCCGTCTTACCCTCGCCCTTCGTTCTTAGGTTGCAACAGACTATAGACACCACATAGGGAAATACAATAGGAACAATTGGGCCGATTGTTGCTTCGCTGTGACGTCCAGAATCAGGCGATCAGGCCTTCAAGAAGCGAAAGGCCCGTCCCGGCAGTCGTAGTTGTATGTGCGCATAGCCGCTCGGCACACGCGCGGTCGTAACCAAAACCTTCCAAACCTGCGAGTTCTCAAATAGTAAATTTTCGCAGCACATAAAGCTTTGTTTGTTTCGGCAACAAAATTTAACGCTGAATCTGATAACAAATGTGACGGCATGCAGAAAACAGAATGCGTAAGTTTTTCTTTAGAAAAAGCTCCAGTGAAGCGTAAATATTCTTCTCACATGTGCACTTTGTTGCCTGTCACCTTTTCACACCAGGCTTGCATATCACGGTACAGCCATTGTAACGTGCATACTGTTCTCTAGCATGCAGAGTATGTTTCTAATTACTCACATTTTCTAGCCGGGGGCGAGCGCGAGGAAACAGGAAGAGCGTGCCGCACCAGCCTGGGGCCGCGCAGGAACGATGGAGTCGTTCTGGCTGGTCTGGCTCATGGCGACTCGTGGAGCGTTCCGCCACGGAGGTTCAGATCAGGACCGGCGGAAACGGCGAGCCCTGGCCACACCGACCTAGGCCATGACGATCCCGGAGTGGTTCCGCAGCGAGACTCGGGCTGTGATAGCCCGGAACAGCTTGCCTACGCAGCGCTGGCGTGGGGAGGACGATCCGCAGGCCTGGACACGGACAGCGACTGCGAGCTCTGAATGAAGGGCGACAACCCGGCTCGGTGGGCCGCAGTGCCGGCTCTCGAAGACGGACAACTGGGAAGTATAGTAAACCGATTCGCAATCTTCTCGTTGTATTGTGTCACTCCCTGGGAGACGAGCGAAGCACGTGCCGATCGCGCGGCGATTATTACAGAGAGACCCCAGAAGTGGTGAATACAACTCAAACTGGTGTCCAAATGACAACTCTAGAATATGCTTGCCGGCTAGCAATGCTGGGTAACAAAGACTTTCAAACTGATAGCCGCCCGGAAATTTTTCTTCTGTAAAGCTATACATTCAGGCTCGAATCGTTCACTGAAAATAAAGCTACAAGTGTCTCAGCAGACCTAATAATGCGAAATCCCTACATGGTAATGCAGCAAGCACAAAAAGAGACAAAGAAATATCCTTAATCCTTACCTTTCTCCCACGACCGTTTTTTCTTTCGCGCTCAGCAGCTCGCTGGCGGGGCAAATTGCCCAGTGTGCACAGACGCCGCCAACGATTCCTAGCACTTCTAGCAACACTAAAGGTTTCCGTTCGTATTTATTTTTATTATCCCTTTTAGGTACTTTAACAAATGTTTGTGTACTCTTAGGACACATTAAATATAAAAATAGTGTTTTCGGGACCCAAAGCAATACTCATGCAAAATGTTTAACGTATCTTAGGAAATACATTTTCTGGTTTCGGTTTCGCGGTCTCGACTTTTCGCCGCGAGGGGTTTCCAAATACTCCGTCGCTCCGTCGGCTGCGATGTGCATGGCGGCGCCCAAGATCCGTATCGTCCACGCCGTGCTACGCACTTTGACCTGCTGTTACAAAGGTAAGCAGTGCTTTGCTGTGAAGTATGCTAATTTTGAATTTTTACAAGTTTTGGATTTCATAGCGCTGACGTATTTTACCCTGGAACGTATGAAGGTCGGGAAAAAACAAAGTACATAGTACATATGCGAAGGCTCTTTCACATGCTCTGATTCTCGCCCGAAATCGGTGCGATTTCTAGTATATGTGCGATTAAAATCGCAGTCGCACTGTCGCAGCGGCTCTGCAACTGGTTTCCACCAAGTTGGTATTTTGCCGCAGAGCCGGTGCGATCGCTTTCTCGTCCATCAGCCGTTCATTAGCCAGCTTTCATCCGCGAAAATAAATGTAGGCACATAAAAGCTTCTGATTTAATGCTTCGTTATTATAAATTTCTGGTTACATATTGCATTCCTAAAACATGTAAGCTTATTAAGACGTTTTTGTTGTATTTTAGACAAAGTGAAACGCGTCGCGTCCGTGTCCGAAGCGCCAGCCGCTCCGACCGAAATCGCGCGGTTGTTGGAGCATGTGAAACCAAACATTGCGATTGCACTCGCTGCGTCGGCTGTCGCACCGATTTTTTTTTTCTTTTTTCGCGCAGTCGCTGCATGTGAAACTGTCTTAAGAGAGGAGTCGCATAGTAGCTCTGTGATTTCTGTGGTGTTCCGTTCCGTGCTTAGATTTGGCAGTGTTTCAGTAGTTTACTTTAGGGGCGGGCGTTCACTCTGAATTTTACATTCCTGTGCACGAGGAATCGGCTGTAATTGTTGGGAGAAAGCTTCCTGTTTGGCGTGGTTTAGTACATCCCTGTTTTCTGGTAGAATTTGACGTGGTGTTCTTTTCTTTTAGGCTTCGTATTCTACTGCTGCCCGAAGGAAATTCCATCGGGATCTTTCTACCAGACACGGTGTCGCGATCGTCCCTGTGTGGTTTTGATTCCAGAAAGGGGAACAGTGTCTGATGCGGGACCTAGTGACAGTGAAGTGAGCGACAGTGACGAGGAGAACTTGCCAACGAAGGGCCTAACAACAGAACTTCCAAGCGATAACGAAACTGAAGGCAGAACGCCCCCGCCTGTCCACTTCTGTCAACGTCAAGAAAGAAGCAAAAGTCACCGCCGCAAGTTTTTGACTGGGGAAAAGAAGACCGGTGTTTTCTGGAGCCTACGGAACCCATGTTTACGGCCTCTGATGATGTCAAATGTCGACTGAAATATTTTCCAGTTTTCATTGATGACAAGCTGCTGACGATTGTTGACGAGACAAACCTGTATTCTTTCCATCAGGCTATTGCATATAGGTAAACGTTTGTTACACTGTGCCAACATGCTTACGCAAAGTACATATTATTTGAAGTGAATCGTTGCATTGCCCCTTCAATTAAGCACCTTATAAAATCAAATGTGGTGTTTGAGCTCCGTACATCTTGTTTAATTTTACACGAAAACATGTTTTCATTCAACACCATACATATATCCGTAATGTGTGCTCACCAGAGGCACCCTGGTGTGCATGTCAGGCCAGTTTAGTGTGCCTTGGTGTGGACATTAGACCAGTCTGGTGTGGCGTAGTGTGCACATCAAGCCATTCTGGTGTGCTGTGTTGTGCACATCAGACCAGCCTGATGTGTTTTGATGTGCACAACAGACCACACTAGGATGATGTGATGGGCACACCAAACCAGCCTAACGTGTTCTGGTGGGGACAACAGAACACGTTAGGCTGGTCTGATGTGCGCACCAGAACACACCAGGCCGGTCTGATGTTTATGTCAGAAAACACTAGGACACACCAAACCGGTCTGGTGGATTTTTCAATAGAGAAGTTATTGTTGCTACGGAAAGGGCTTATATACTGTAAGCAAAAACATTTCGTGTTCGCTAATACTATTTGGAAGTAAAATGTGCCGATCTCGTGTTCGCGCTAACAGTGTCATGATTTGTACCTTCCCCTCCTCGTTCGTTGCCACTGGACAGTAGATCAAGGTCTTTCTGGACCGCGAGTGCCGGGAGTTACAAATACAGTCGTCGGAGTAAAGTAAAACGCTGCTCCAGAACCACACATGGCTTCACGCACATTGCACTCGCAAAACACAGTTAAACTTCGATTCTTGATTGTTATCCGAGCATGCGAACGCACAGAGACGCAGCGCTTTTGTGGGCCAGGGAAGCTTTGATCACGCCGCTAGACCGGTGAAACTTGCTTTCGACAAGTTGTGCCTTTTTTCTGTGGCACTCTGCTGATGTAAAAATTTCCATGTTTTCTCAACGGCAAGTTTCACGGCTTACACAGGGTTTTAAAGAACTTCTTTGGCAAATGACGACAAACAAGGAGAAAACATGTCTTCAGCTCGCTGCCGCCAGCCTCCGCCACGTTCCAAAAACAATTTTTCGACGTGGAAAATGGTTGTTCGGTGGCCGCACTCGCGCTGAAGTGAGCAAGGGGGAATGCGTGATCCGGCAATTGTCTTGGAGACCAGTGGTTCGTTCGTTTCGCGGTAGGCCTACCGGGCGAACGACGACCGTGCTTGCATAACGTAGTGCAGGATGGCGCCACCAACATCATTAGATGCTGGCTGGAAGCAGACGAAGACGTGCCACCTGCTTTTGCCGCTATGATTTATTAAGTACTTTCAGCGGATATGATGTGTTACCTCTCGATAATAAATAGGACTGAGGTACACGAACCACTTCTGTCCCACGGTGAGCTGAGCAAGCACTCTGCCATAGACGGAAACAATTTTGTCCTTCATGAATATAAGGAACCCCAAGTTACTCGCTTATATTTCCCTACGTAAAAGCAACTATTAAAATATGTGCTCGAGCGAAAAGTAGTCCTTTCCGAGCAAAGTTTTGAACTTTTACTTTAACTTTATGGTTGCTTCCCTTTGGCTGGAACGATTATTGATGCCTTGCATGGGAGGAAGTGAGGCGTCAATCATTGTTTCAGTGGCCCCGATTAATTGAGGAACACTCGTACGATTCTTCCTCGCTATAATTGCATTTTAAAGGGATGCTGAACCGAAATCTGGATCCCACAAAACGCGGCGGCAAAAGCGTGCAACGGGATGCTACAAACACCAAAACATCACCCGTATAGCGATATCTCAACCATATTTTCTAAAAAAGGAGGCGCATTTGACAGATATGTTGACGTCTTGTTTCTCCGAGAAGAGTCGAGAAGGAAAGGGAACGGTCTCGCGTCTTCCCCGCCTCGCCGCCTTGATAGGGCGAAGCGAAGAGAGGAGAAAACCAGATACGTTGACGCCACGTCCCTCGTCGGCCTCGTTCAATCTTGACCTCTTTTTCCAAAAATATGGCCGTTGATTCGAGATATCGCCTTACGAGTAGTGTTGTAGGGATTGTAGCGTCCCACGTACCTACAGCTCCTCCATTGTTTTCAGAAATTCAAATTTTGGTTCACCATCCCTTTAAGGAAAAATGCATGTTGCGACGTGTGGTTTATTCGCGCTGTTAAAATAGTTTTATTGCCCTGTAGTTGTCGAAGGCTGAACTGATTTAGTAAATGGATCGAGATCTAAAGGCGTTTTGCGTTTTTACTTTCTATCCCCTTCTATTACAACACTTCCAACAACAATCTTTTTGGTGCAAATATTTGTCTGTATTATAATCACTGTTAAAATAGTTTTTATGGCACTTTGAGGAACTGCGTTTTTTTTTATAGTACTTGCATCGCTTTTTACAAGGTGATGAACCAGAATCATCTGCTCCAAAAGCTGAAATCGGAGGGGGGGGGGGGGACACGCTACTACACCTATGATGGAGCACTCATACATATTTTTGTTGCAGACTATATTTCTGAACATCGCCAGCAATGACGGGGCCCATGTGCTGGACGGACCATGGGACGCCACTGAACCAATCATTCTCGAGCCAACCACGAGAAAACAGCGGCTCCCAGAACCCGTCCTGGTGGATTTCAAGTTAGGAGCATTAGGAGCCTGCCAACATTGGTCGTCAGCTGCGATGCCTCTATAAAAGCCGCTATTACATGCCGGTCATTTGGGCAGGCTACCACAGCCGTGATGGAGCACTCGAACATCTTTTTGCTGCAGGTTGGTTATTTGAAAACTTCAGCTTGCTGTCATTCTAGCAACTAATGTCTGCTAGTGGTATTGTGGCCCAGTGATTGCTAAATTTAACACAGCTCTCTCGAAATTTTCTGACAATTATGATGTAATTTTTTTTTATTGTACAGTTAATGACAACTAGTTACTTTTCAAACAAAAGTTGCTAGAATTTATTCTTGGTTTTGTTCTATGCGCTCGTATTTGGTTAGACAGCACTAAACCCCGGTACAAGGAAGATTTCGAAAACTAGGGCAACAGAAAGAAAAGACTCTTTAAGACAGCCAAAGACTCGAATTTTGAGGCAGCCTGGACTAAATATAACTCTTGGGCCAAACTCTTTATCTAACGTATGCATTTCTTTGAAAACAATTTTTATAACTGTGACCTGCCTTCAATATTATAGAAAAACCAAAAAACGTTTTGGAAACTTATTTTCTCATATCAGTCATCCCGTTCAATACTCTTGATGAACAATGATGGCAGTGTTATTTCGGACGCTGAATGTCCTACGGTTTTGAACAATTGCTTTTAGTCGACTTTTACTGATGGAGATATTTCCTTCTTACCTTTTGTACCAGATGTCGATTTTAGGTATATGGACCCTATTTTATAACACCGTCTGAAATTGAGATATTAATGATAACCCCAAAATTTTCAGCTTGGCTGGTGTCGACTCAATTAATACGAAAATTCTAAAAAATACCAGTGAAATATTGTCACAAAAAATAGGTGGCGAGGCGAAGTAAAACTGAACAAAATGAACGTTTAATAGGGCGAACTTTGCCCAAATTAAAGGGAAATAACAGCACGTCGGAGGCGTCGAGTGTCTTCAATACAACAGGGTCGAGCACAAGCGATAACTGATTGCATAAAGCCACTCGGGGCTTCTTTTATAGCACTCTCTTTTCTAGAGCATTCTGTAATCGAACATTTTGTACTCGATCATTCCGTACTAGAACATTCCGTACTAGAACATTCTGTTCTAGAATTAACCATGGCCTTCTCAAATTTTCTAGAAGCATCGTCTTAAGAGTAAATAAAAACATCTGCCGGTCCCAGGATTTAAACCCGGGACCTCTCCATGACAGTCGGGCGCGGTGCCCACTGGGCTACCCCTAAGCACGCAGTAATATGCAGTCTACTTTTCCAGCATTCGTCCACTGGTTGCATCCCACATGAGCGGAAGGTTGGGAAGGTCGTTCCAATCTAGAAAAGTGGCGACCGTCGCTCTGCGGGAAACTACCGTCTCATATCATTAACCAGCGTTGTATGCAAGTTGTTAGAACTCAAAATATTTTCTCATGTAGGATCGCATCTCGAATCTACTAATAACTTTTTCTACCAAAATCAGTACAGGTTTCGTAAAAGATATTCATGCTAGAGGCAGTTGCTGGAGTTCACCCATGATATTCATGTTAATATGAACACTAACTCCCAAATATGATGCCATATTTTTTTATTACTTTAAGGCTTTCGATCATTCATCTCACTTTTATTGGATATCAAAACTTCCCTCACTGAATCTTGATTCTCTCACTTTATCATGGATCCCAAATTTTCTTCCTGAAAAACAACGAAAGGGAAAAGGACAAAAAGGAAGGACTACACAGGATAAGTGCTGACTAACAACTGATTTTTCATTGGAATGTGTAGATGGCTCTATCTTCGCTGGGGCATAGGGCGCACCGTGGAGTTTCCACTTTTTTCTTCTTTATTGCACACTTCACATGCTAACCAAGATCCAGAAAATGAATCTCACTGTTCGTTGGAGTCAGTGAAGGTTGGCTCACTCAAGATGGTCTCTTTTTTATTTTGTAATAGGTTTCCTTCATTTCTCTACACATTTGGTCTTGGTGTTCACACAATACAATGGTGTTGGAGAACAGCAGTTCGCACCCGCAATCTCGACAGTGCACCGCTAAATGCTAGTATGCGGTCCCTTGCAAAGAGCTTTGGTGTTCTCAGAGTCCGATGTTCAGGCATCGCCCGGTCACCCAGGTATCCTGGTCGCCAGATAAATATCAGAAACATTGAAAGATATATTTTTTGTAATTATTGGAGCTTTAAATATTCGGAAATGTTTTCTGTATGTCCAGTAACCTATGGGGCTGTCATCTAATGAATACTCTAACTTGCCTAATTTTTGTGTCCTGGCCCCTTTCAAGTAATTTTATTTGGGTTTACAGCTTTCTTAAATCTCACTGGCACCTGCAGTGCACTTACGTGTAACTCATAGTTTGCAGGTATCGGGTGGCTTAGTTTGTCATTGCATTCTGTTCAGAGCCTAACCACATTCCACATTTTTTTCTTTTTTATTTGTTTTCTAGGTTCTATAGTTGTTCATATAGATTTGATTGCTGTGCAAGTTACGAACATTGCCTTCCACTTGAAAGCTGGGCGTAACCCACTAATTATTTTTCAAGAATAAAGATACGAACACGTTTTACTCAGTGCTGCATCTTGTGTGCACTTGCTTGAAATTTCTTACTAAAACGGTGTTCAAACACCTATCTCTGGGAGGTGCACTTGCCAGTAAGCTCTGAATTTAACTTGTGACAGCAAGCTTGAAGAAACTAATCGAACGTGGAAATTTCATTTTGAAAGGTATTTTTCAAACTTGCCTTGTTAAAATGGTTTCATAGCATAAGTCACAAGTTGGTTTCACTGTTTAGAGCCTGCCAGAATGAATATAAGTTACCTGCACTGCGCTTATGTATAACTCATAGTTTGCAGAAATCGGGAGGTTTAGTTTGTCAGAACATTCTGTTCAGAACCTAATCACACTCCACTTTTTTTTCCCGGTTCTGTAGTTTTCCGTGTGGACTTGATTGCTTTGGAAGTTAGAGACTAACTTCCACATAAAAGCTGGACATGACCTACTAATTATTTCTCAAGAATAAAGGTATGAAGAATAAAGGTATAAAGGCTTGCTTGAAATTTCTTACCGAGGTAGCACACCGCGTCGGCTGGTATCGGGACTACGCCGGCCGGTCCCGGTAACAGGATGGCGGCGCCCGGCCATTGGCGCCGGTGAGCTACAGGCCGCGGCCGGCGTCGGGGTTTCGTCTTGCTCACTGGCCAGTTCAGCCGAAGAAGTTACGGTGACTGGCCGGCATCGGGTTTTGCTGTCTTTGCTGGCCAGTTTTTCCATGGAGGTTCCAGTAACTGGCCGGCATTGGTATTTTGCTGTCTTTGATGGCCAGTATTTACATGGAAGTTCAGTAACTGGCCGGCATCGGCACTTTGCTGTCTTTGATGGCCAGTATTTACACGGACGTTCAGCGACTGGCCGGCATCGGCGCTTTGCTGTTCAGGCTGGCGAGCCCCGCCATGGTAGTTCCGTTTACTGACCGACATCGTTTTATATTTTTTTTTGCCCTTTTTACTGTGCAGTCAAGTCATTCAGATTCTGACGAACTGTGGCAATTCATGAACAGCGAGTGGAAACATTTGCGTAGATCAATCCTTCGCAAATAACTGCCAACGCTGGTTTATTTGATCCCAGCATGGCAAGGCTGACGTGTTTTATCGCGAAGACGCGAGAAAAAACAATGCCGCGAGGAACATGTGCAGTTCAGGATTCGAAAATCTGACCACCTACGCCATGAAGAATAAATTACACAACGCCGAACGTCCCCTTTTCAGGAAGCTAGTTTAATTTGATGCACTATACTTAAGGTCGGTGGTATACGCATGTGTTTGGCTCTGATAAGAAAAATAAAATTAAAACGGTATAGCGGAGAATTCGAATGAAGAACAGCAACCACAATTAACAAACACGTGGCGTGATTGAGCAGGCGCTTTGAGTTACAAAAACAATAATCTGCATTCCATTGCAGAATCTGGACAAGAAAGAGATATGTGTTTTGCTTATGACGCTGTGAGATGTACACAACTCTCCTGAGACCATGTTATGGGTGATTTTAATTGAGTGTGAAAATGTGCTATTTCAGGCAAGAATCGACTGTTTTCTGTGGTAGGTACGACCATCTAACAGAAATATTTCAAACGTTCACATAGCCAGATGATTTGTCCCCGATAGCTTATGTTATACGACATTCCGCACTGAAAAAACGTAAATATAAAACGTTTCTTTTTTAACATGATAAAACGGCAAACGCAAAGGCGTTGTGGATGTTTACACTGCCGGGTTTGTGAATGTGTCCCCTTGACGCTACGAAACATAAATGTTATAAGACCGAACGATACCGTTTCTGCAAGCTAGTTTATTATCCGCACTGTTCTTCGATCTCAGGAATAAAAACATTTATAGGCCTAATAATAAAGTAAAATTGCGGAGCACAACCTCAATAAGTAAAACCAGGGCGCAGGCGATGGATATCACTGATGTACCAGAACAAAATTAAGTACTACTTTCGAGAAGTCCGAAAATTAAGAGATGTGCTCAATACGTAGCGCGCTATGATCTCAGGTAAATAACTGCCTTAAAATAGCGGTATATTTGTTTTAATAGTGGGTAAAGGTGACCGCCTTCAGACAAACTTCGGCTGCATCACTGTGGCAGTTTGACCATTTACACATTTTCCTATTTTGCTCTCAATATTCCCATTATTATTAGCTTCTTTACGTCGTTGAAAGCACTTGCGCTGTTTGCGTACTACACCAACAAACCTATTAGCACGGAGGGAGCGATTTATCCCGGCAAACAGGAGGGCCACGGTTTGTGCATTGCATCAACTCAAATTTGGGCTCGCACTTTCTATTTTCACATTCTGCGTCACTTTTACCCTAAAGTAGGGAGCCGGCAACTGCACAAAACACAGCGAATATTTAAAATATTAAAAAAAAGGAAAAAAACGCAATAAAAATAAAATTAGAAAACCTTCTCTCTGGTGGGACTCGAACCACCGACTACAATATCACCAACAGCACGCGTTAACAACCAAAGCCAAATCAAACAATCGAAAATGGATGTTTTTAAAAGATTATATGTCTGCTGAATTCGGTTGGATACATTGTGTGGTTAGTTTCGTATTTAATTTTTTGCTACGTGTTCAGGACGCATTTATATTATTGTTGCAAGGTTTACGTGCTCAATAAATTATTATTACTGTGTCTCCTAGTATTTCTTTTTTATTTGCATTGCTGGTCGTTTTATTGCAAGCGTGTTGAAGTTACGCGAACACAGTTTCCGTAAAATCGCTAGATATCCGTTAGAGCCAACCAATGCAATGCAATCCAATCCAATCCACAGCATTTTTTGCACGTTTGGCCGGGCGCGTGGGTTTTCCTATCTGTCTTCAGGTCAATTCACCGATTAGTCGTTATGCGTGGAGTTTAGCTTAGTTTCAAATGTGTCTAAACAAGAAGGAAGCGACTGTGAGCCTTGGAACTACGTCAAATCTGCTCAACAGCCAAGATCATGGCAGGGTCGTTCCAAAGTAAGTTCCTTTCTTTGTTTGTTAGGGCTAGATTATTCTTTCCTCCGCTCAAAATCCTTGTTATTGTCCAGATCGCTTGCTTTTACCACTATTACTAATTGTGCGCGAATGGGGTAATGCGAGGGTGTTTTGCTTCGCTAGGCTGCATACTCGCTCCAGGTCCATCAGTAGCGGCGGAACTTTTGGGGAGATGGGCGGGGAGGGGGGGGGGGGGGGGGGGGGGGCGCGGCAGCGGCGGGCGCGCGGGCGGCCGGCCCGCCGGCGGGTGGCGGCGGAAAGGAGAAGGGGGGTTGTTTCTTTGCCTCCCTCCACCGTATTGCCCCTCCGCCTCTAGGTTAGAGGTTAGGCGGCCGGGCACCGCGCTGGTGTGCGTATTTGCGTCCGGAGAGCTGGGCCAGGCAAAAGGCAGAGATTGATTGATCGAGCAAATCCGTAGCTTCCGCCGCCCATTCGTCTGCAAACGACTTCATTTTCGTGATTCGTTATCAGAAAAGAATTGTCAAAAATTGGTGCTCCGATGAATTCACCCTATGGTGATTTGCGCAGCATAATGCTCCTGATCGCAAAAATTTGTGCCCGCGAAATAATTTTTGATGCCGCTTCTGGGGACATTTACAAGCATGGTCCTGAATTAAGGTAGTGTCTCGACAGTTTACGGGAGGTATATTTTGATCAGTGTAAGTATATAGGGTTAGACATACCTCACCCACTCCCTGTTTTTTTTTCGTTCGGTACTGCCTTGGGCGAATGGTGTAGGTTGTAATTGTTTTTAGTTGTTGCATGATTGTAGTAATGTGGTGAGCTTGTGCTAATTGAACACATTGAAAAACAGTTCACCACAAAAAGTCAAGGAGGCAAGCAGAGTAACGCGTAAACCATACGCAAGCGCAGACTCTCGACTCGCATAAACGGAGAAGGAAGAAATAAAGAATGCGGAAGGAGCTCAATCACGGGCTCAAGTGGAATGCGCCGATTCACCCATTAGCAAGAGCAGATTTTAAAACTATAATTTCCTTGTCTGTTAAGGGAACAGAATGATGGCTAATACATAAAGACAGCTCAATTTCTCTCTAAAATTTACGATGATTTGTCACCTACTTATGCACTACTTTCACTGCTCGTGTGTCATCCTTATAGCCTTGTGCCACTAGAGCGACAGACAGCAACAAACGACAGCGACACACGACGAGCGACACACGACGCACGCTGTCCCACCTGGCAGACACGACGCAGGACACGGGGACAAGGAAACTTCTTTCCTAGTGGGACTGGAGTTGTCAACAAAACACTTCAAAATACACAGATAAACAGAGTCTGGCGACGTCGTTTTCATATTTTCCACTTTGGGCATTAAACGCGCCGACAAACACGGTGAAAGTTGGGACGATTACTTTATTTCTTGATTAAAGCTTCCGCTTCTCTTCATTTGCCGTTGGCGACTTTCCAAAAACAGTCGTCACAATCGACACCAAACTTTTTCTGAACTAGAATACCTGAATCGTTCCTTTTTTTGGGGGGTCGTTCGAGGAATTCTAGGTGAGCACCAAGGAATTTCACCCCGATTCTGAAGATGTTTGAAACTTTATATTCGAATGATCGAGGGCAGGCGTTTTATGGGGGACAATACGGCATCACGATTATCATAGAACGTGATGACAAGTCTCGTCTGCCGGAATGGCTTGCCGCGGAACGTCGTGTCCTACTTCCTGGTAAGCGGTCTTTGGTCAGTCCTCGCACATGGGTGTATCCATCCTGATGCAGGGGTGTAGACCTCGGCGTCTTGAAGCACCAAATCGCGCTCCAAGTTTTTGCGAGCAAAACCAGCCACAGACAACCCTTTCGCAACATGACTGCCCAGCGCCAGCAAGCAAGCCGCACCCGCGACCACTATGAGCAATCGAGGGACCGGAACTGGGGGAACGAGGAGAGGCCGCCAAGGGCTTCTCTGAAGGTCGAGCGGCAGAGGTAGACGCGGGAGGAAGGGTAGAAGGGTGGAAAGAGAGGCAACAGAGGGCACAAGCGGGTGAGGAGGATAAGTTTTTATCCGAGAGATGTTCCTCGGTAGCACTGCTTGCTGCGCTTCAAGTCCAACAACAGACAAGAACTCGTCCGTGTTCGATGGTTTGTCTGCGATTGTCGCGGGCGTTGTCCGATGCAGTGGGACAGCATCGGAGACACGGAACTTTGTGGTGTCGTCGGACAAAAATCGGTGTTTGTCGCCCTAGTGGGACGAGGCTTTTAGAGAAAACGTGAATAATTAGCAGATACTGTGAAAACCGTACAAGGGGATTATTTTAGGCCTTTATTATTCATAGCATGGGCGACTAATGCGTCCGCACATCCGTCTGTTACCTGAGCTGCCAAGAAAATCGTGTTTACAATCTTAAGCATATGGGTGGGGGGAGTTAGCACGTTCCACTTGGACCTGTTCGAACTTTTGCCAAAGCTCCCTCCGCGTTCTTTATTTTTTTTTCTTCTCCAATTTGTGAGTTGGGAGTCTACACTCGTATGTCGTGTATGTATTCCTCTCCTTTAGTCCTTGTTTTTTGTCTGTTATTTTTCAGGATGTTCAATCAGAATGAACTCACCACTTTATTACATGGAAAAGCTGTTGTTAATTCCAAAGTGTCTGTAAAAGAATCTACGTGACATCTTTTGCTCACGCCCCGGTTTGTGAAGCTCACGTTCTCCGAACACAGCCTTTCTGATTTCTCTAATTCTTTTTCTTTTTTCTTTTGTGTTCAATAGATCAAGTTGTGAGTGTGCACCGGTCTGCGTCCTATGTGTTCCTGTCCTTTTGTCCTTGTCTTTTTGTGCACTTTTTTCAAGTTGGTCCATGATATTTTTTATCGCATATTCTAATCTGTATTTTCATCTTTATACTTAGTGCAGTCCTTACCAAGTAGAAGTTGGCATTCACTTTCGCCATTTTGATGTGAGTGTCCTGAGGCGACACAGAATGACAGCTTCCTCTGCCGAAGGCCAGGCTTCATGGAAGACGGCCAAGGCTTGTTCATGGTAAGGTGCTCTATATATTGAGAAATATAATAGGAACTTATTGCTGATAGGATTGTTTTTAACACAGACTGTGTTTATGGACTGGCTTTTAGCAATTCCGATGCCACCCCTACTGAAAAAAACCATTTGGCGCCTATATGAAAACAAACGGGTCCATACCGGTAACAGTTTAACCATACCGGTCACCAGTTTGTCAAAGGGGCCGCCCGTATGGCTCAAAGGGGTCCCCCGTGTGAGCCATACCGGTCACCTATTTGGACAAACGGGTCACTCCTTTGGCAAACGGGTCGCTCGTCTGGGCAAATGGGTCGCCCGTCTGGGCAAATGGGCGACTCGTTTGGGCAAAGTTGTCGCACGTTTGCTCAAACCGGTGACCATGTAGCAAACTGCACCGGTTTAATCAAACGGCTCTCCGGAGCCCGTTTGATACTGAACGTACAGATTGGCGGCGTAGGCACGCCTAGCGTTTCAGCCGTGGCAGCCAATCTTTCCGGAAGGCTGGGAGCGCCGGCTCATCGATTTCAGATAGTCCGCGTAATGCAAGTAATTATATTTAAATTTCAATTGCGCAAATGTTCGCTTATACTGCAACTAAAACTAACACTTTTTTTTTTACGTGAACGCGCGACGTTGGTGAGCCGATATTTTTGACAGAACTTTAAAGCTTTGTAAAACTTTGTTGCCTCAATTTACTTATTCAGCTCGAATCTCTCTCGCAGAAGACGCGACCGCGTGAAAGAATGTACGTCTAGACTCCGTTTCACTTTAATTCAAGACGCAGCGAAGGTAGAACGCATACACGCGGCTGCGAGAACATCGAGCATTGCGAGAGCACGCCCGCCGTTGCAGCAGTAAAACTACGAGCTCGCGCTGGGTACTTTCTTCGCTCGGGCGCAAGCCGAGCTTCTGGCCGCCCCGCCGCCATTTCCAAGATTCAAACGCGCTAAAATGCGCGCGCGCGCGCGTTTTTTTTTTTTTTTTTGTTTTTTTTCCGAGGTTACAAAAACACATCTCTCTGGAATGCCTGGGGAGAGGGAGAGGGGCTGTCCTAGTGGTGCTCACCCCCTCCCTCCTCCCTTGTCACCCGAAAAGCCGCGTGCGAGCAACACGCTGATAAGCATCGAGATCCGGAAGGGTGCGCCTAGCAGCCGCTTTTTTCTTTTTCTGCTTGTTGTCAGTTCGAGCTCGAACTTCGCGTGTCCACCTGCTTCGATCTGTTGCCTAACCCTGCGGTCTTATTAGGATGTCTCTCGACAACGTATTGGATGTGCACCAAAGCTATCAGTGTTCGAAAAGTCCTACGTCTATATCGGCAACAAGCAATTCTTCAAAGAAGTCAGGAATTCTTGCGGTTTGGTTGGGTTCGGCAACTGACAGCTTGTGCGCCACATCGTGTTGAAACTTCCAAGAAGCCGTTCCCTCTCATTTGTGTTTGTGCGGTTGTCCTGTTTTGACCGTGTCGAAAAATATCACGGATTACATCTTTCAAGTCCGCTATTTTTATGGTAAGTGCACTGCAACCTACTTCTTGGCAACGATTGACCGTTCTTCTACTCGTACTCTTCCAGATTATCTATATAATTATGCAGCCACTATTCTCGCGGCAGCCGGGCGAATAATTTCCCGAAAGTCTACCTTCACAGTCTAGAATTACTTCGGTTCATGTTTGGTTTGCTATCTTCTCATCTGTATAAAAGCTTAGAGTGCCTCTCACATTTCACAGATCGCTTGCATGTTTGTACTTCTCTACAGAAGACGTAATACACTTTGAGGAGAATTGAAAACAATCTTTTGTGTCTGTTTTCCTGTCCATTTGCAAGCACCTACGTGAGTACATTTGTTCTGCGTGTTTCCTCCATGTTATAAATAGTTTTATGAGTTTCGGAACGTCTTAAATAAGTTTAAGATAACCAACCTACCAGACGATCCCCGTTTAGGGCTAGCGCATAATTTCCCGATTCGAATGGCACGTTCAAACGTGTGGTCACGTGCAAGGTCGAACGGGCACCTGTATCAAACGGGCACCGGTATCAAACGGGCACCGGTATCAAACGGGCACCTGTATCAAATGGGTACCGTTTCGAGCGGGTACCGTTTCAAACGGCTACCCGTATCCCATAATCACGTTTGATCCAAACGGGTCGACAAGTTTGCACCCTTTTGATTTACCAGTTTGCCACCCGTTTGAATTTCAAATGGTTTTTTTTCAGTAGGGACTCACGTGGAATGAAATCCTGTAGGGGAATTGCATATCCCATTCGTAAGGGGAATGCTGAGTTTACAACAGAAGTGCGTCTCGACTTGCTGCCAGTATTGCTGTGTGTGCTGTGTTTGTATTTTTATTTGTTTATTTAGCGTTCCCAATAATGGCTGAAGCTTTCCCATTGGAAGTGGCAACACACAAACACAAATGGACTGCAAGAGAGGTGAACAGCGCCACTCACGCCGTTCGCCACCGCCCCCATTGGTTTTCGGAGAGGTTTGCAGTATTGGTCTCTATGGTATTTGGTCATATACTGCACATGAACACAACCAGGGCACTGTGCCTATTCGCGACTCTAACTAACTATAGGTGGCGCCACTCATTTTCCGAAATGGCGGTTATAATGAGGGTTATAATGATGCGTGCCGCTGTTGAGCCTCTCTAGTGTACTGGCTTCACTGAGCGGCACAAATTATTTCTGGTAATACGAGGAAGCTAGGATGTTATGAGCGCAGGTTATCTCTGTACCCTGAAAACAAGAACGGTGTTTAGCGTAATATTTACGCAAGAATGCGCGTTTTAATTCTGGAGCGAAACCGAGACTAACCTCTCTTTTGGATTTAATTTCTCGATATAGGTCTTAATTTCAGATTCTTTCATAATTAAAAATGTGTCTCACATCGTAATTATTTCGTTAGAAAAGTTCGCGGAAACTTTATTTTATGACATACATGTTCGATCCGCGCTGATATGTGTAGTTGTTGTATTTATTGAAAAAATCAGTGCTGATATTTGTGCGTTCCCGCTGCCTTTTCTCGCTCAGATAATTGTCATGTGAAATAAAGAACTCCGGGCCTTGTAATATGTTTTGGGTATTTAGATGATTAATTGATTTAACATTATTCTCAGCACAATAATAAGAAAATAATTCCAGGTTTTACAATATGTCTATACAACGTATAAATTAATGCACGATGTTCTCACTGCAACAACCTAAAAACGAAATCCAATCGGCACAGCTGAAGTGTGTGTGTATGTTTTTTATAGCAACACGTGACGCAAAGGACTTTACATTACATCCAGTGTTTGACCGTTTGTCTATCTTGATAACGATGTCCGAGTTTTTCATATGCTAAAAAGAAAACAGAATTATACCTTTCTTTAATCACTATTATAGTTAAAGGGCGTATTTTCGTGATCTTGGCGTTATTTGGGGGCATACTTTGCTGCGATTTGTATTAATAATATTGATATTGAAATTCAGATATTTTAATACGTAATTTTTCAAGCTCATATAATTTGTTGCTTTTGAGTTATTTTAAATGCGCAAACAAATATGACAATCAAAAGTGTGCTAATTACCATCACTGGTGCCAATTGCAGCATTTTGAACATAAAAATGCTATCAAGATAAATGAAAACATATTAGCTAATATGAGAAATTCATGTAAAATTGCATTAATTGTGGGTAAAGTACATTTTGCTATCAAAGTCACAACTTTTGACAATCGGCAAAATGTCCAAAGTCGCCGCCAATATCCTTCGAGACCAAATGCCCAGAAGTAAGGAAAATAATAAAAAAAAAATAATCCTTTTTTGTTTAATTACCAATCTTTTTATAACGTTTTGTTATTTTCACGCTCTGTCGTTTTGCCAATCTCAGCCTTTCCAGTTCGAAGGAATGCCTACTTGCTTGCACGTCTGCTCACTGCAGCACGTTTCTTCGGCGTTGGAAGCCGGTGAAACAGTAGCGAGTTTTAGTATTGCGTATACGAGCGGACGCAAGCATGGTGTGTTTACGTTAGCTTTGCGTGTTCCACACTGCGCATGATCGGAGCCCAAAATCGCGGTCTTAGATGGCGCATGGCGATGAGGCGCACGCACAACGTGGGCCACGCAACTCTAACGCAAGCGCACACCGCTTGCGTCTGCTTCTATGCGCATTCTATGCTCAATAATAAAACTCTCCAGTAAGGTACAATCCCGTACCGGCTGCAGCACTACGTAGGGACAGTGAAGAGCGTTGTTTGAATTCAAAAATGACATTTCGCGAGCCAAGATCGCGAGCAGTTCCGCCGCACCCGCTGAGCAGGAGAAGTGGGGACCCTCACTAGAGCGCTTCCCGTTTGCTCCGTGAGAGGGCGAGCGTCGAGTTGGAGAAGCGAATAATTCAACACTCGCAAGATTTGCGTGAATACACCCTGCAGCTGGTCGCACTTTCAGAGTCATTTTAATGTTGCAAAAATCAGGGTGTCGAACCGAAACCGAACCGAACCGAAAACCGGAACCGAACCGGTATTTTTTCCGGAACTCAACCCGAACCCGAATCGTTATATTGTTATCGCGATGAACCCGAACCGGAACTGAACCGGAAAAAAAATAACGGTTACCGGCTCATGTCAAAACGGTTCAGCCACGCGCTGTTGACAATGAATGAGCTATAAATGCCATTTGTTTTTTAAGTGCCGTCATCTGACACACACCTCGCTTACAAATGTTTCTTCTCCACTCAGTCTTAGGAATATAAACGCTGCATCCATGAATCTTGACAAACGCTGCATCCACGAATCTTGACATAGGAACCAGTATTGCGCTGGTCACGGCTTGCACGAAAGAAAGAGAATTGGAAGGCTGTGCAAAAAAAAAAAATCGCGTCACGGGTTTTCGTTTTTCTACAATCTCGTAAATCTTAAATGCTGCTGTGTGCTCATTTCATAACGCGTTTCTAGAACGCGCGAGTTCTTAAAGCTTGCTTGCATCGGAATGAGAAAAGAAAAGGCTGTGGAGTTTGATAATAATGCATCCGGTTTCGTATAGGCACTTAGAAGCTAACATATTTGTGAGACAGCGAACTCTTCTATTTTAATATTTATCCGGTAATTTGAGTTACCGAAGGCTAGTTCAAATAAAGAAAGCTGTATTTTCTCGCCACTGTTCCTTCAATTGCTTACATGCCGAGGTGGCGGGATAGTTAGCGAGTTCTACTTGTAAGTGGGTTTGTAAGGAGGTCGCGGATTTTACAGCTACTGCGTCGGACCCAATTATATGAAGTCCGAAGGCGTAAACCTCGGTGAGGTAACCTTTGAGTGCACATAAAGAAACCATTCCTGGTAGAAATCCCTGAGCCTTACAATACGATGTGTCCCGTTTCGTATGTGCTGATTTCAGATGTTCTATTTGTAATTTATTTTGATGTTGCAATTTGTCATTTATAATTTCCGAACCGGTTCGCGAACCGGTTCGCGGATTGAATTGATCGCACCGGAACTGAACCGGAACAAAACAAGTTTACTTGAACCTGAACCGTAACCGAACCCGTATTTTTTTCGGTTCGACACACTGGCAAAAATGAATAATGACATTGGCATATTCCTCGTGCCAAATCCTTCATGCCTGTTCCGAACTCTGATCTTCACGAGATCACAGTAGAGTCGTTTCTGTTGTACAGTAAAACCTCGTTAATTGAACCCCCTCTAATTCGAAAATTCGGATAATTTGAACTGCCGATCCGATCCCGTCAAACGTATGTCTTAGTCAATGGCAGCAAACGCTCATTAATTCGGAGGGAATGCGGCTGACTATGGTTAATTCCGACAAATTCGGCAGGTAGCGCTAGCTACCGTCTGTTCCAAAAGGTATGGCCGCTATCCATCCTAAGTGCACACGTGGTTTTTCGGTTATCCCATGGTTTTTCGCTCTTTCGGTTCTCCGTGTTTCGCACCAGTTTTGCTCTGGATCGCCGTGCTTCAGCGCGTTACTCTCCTGGCACGGAAGTGGCAGAAGCATTGCTGCAACGGAAAAAGGGTAGCACAAGTGACCGACAACCGGAATGGCAAAATCTCGACACGCGGGGCTATTGTTCCCGAGCGTGCCAATAGCAAGAGTGACAGTCACGTTTTATGCCTCAACGCGGGGATCCTAAAGCCCGCCATTTTAACAACTATTTTATCCCACAATTTTTCGCCAGCCACCCCCGCATTGAAAAATGCAACGTGACTGGCACTCTCGCTTTCGGCACTCGGGAAAAATTGCGCCGGGTGTCGCGATTTCGCCGCTTCGATTACTGGTCAGTTGTGCCACTCGTTTTTCGTTGCAGCAGTACTAGGCTAAGAATTTAGCTACGAAAGTGGAAATACTGAGGGCCTTGGAGGGCGGCGTTTCTCGACAAGTGATCGAAAGTTGCGATGTCAAGAGAAGCACTTTGGCCACGTACGTAAAAATTGTGGCCGGTATCCTACAGGCTTTCGAGAGCGAGAAGTTCAACACGAAAAGAAAGCGGCCTTGGAAGGTGGTGCACCCGAAACTAGAAGAGGCCTTGCGGTGCTACATTGTCAGCGCATGGGATGCGTAGCTCCGGCAGTGCGAGTGCGGTGGAGCACTCGACCGCGCTAAGGAAAGTTACCGTCTCCACCACAGTGTCGTCCAGAAAGAAGGCGGTAATAACAGATTTCTTCTCAAAGTAAAGGAAAACGTTTTCGCGCAGCTTTCTTTGTCCTTTCGATATTTCAACTTTCGGATAATTCTGACATTTTTGCTGGTCCCACGAGATCCGAATTAACGAGGTATTACTGTAGTGGCACGGCAGACTCTATACTTGTTTTGCTTCAATCTTTGTAAGGGTGACGCTGTAATCCAATTCTACTCATCTCTGGTGTACTAGATAGCACCATATTTGCAGAGATAGTCGTCAGATTTTGTAGTTCCATCGAAATATATTTCAGCTTATAAAGTATTGGTTATTTGGCTTGTAAATTTTCAAGCAGATCTAGATTGAAGGCAGCAAATATCGTACCTGCAGTCATGGTATCTGTCCGAAGTATATTGCATTAACATAATTGACCCAACCTCTGAGTTTTGTTTTCAGTGACTCTAGCGAATCGTGGATGCTAGAATTGCTTTTGTTTGTTTCACATAATCTACAACACTTTTTTCACCTTTATACTCAGTGCAGCCCTTGCCGAACGGAAGCTAGCATCGACAAGGCCAATTCGTTCCTGCATCACCAGCCGAGCCGAGGATCAGGTCCATGGCAGTCTGCGAAGGTCGTTGATGGTAAGCTGCCTTATATATACAGCTGTGTAATAGCAGCTTGTCCTGGATGACAATTTGAAATGCGTGTTTATGTTTTAGAAAGTGAAATTTGCATGGGCATACTTGCAACGTGAAACCTTATAGCGAGTTCGTTTGATGGCACTCGTGCCCACGCGTGCCCACTCGCAGCGTGGAACGGGTTCGTTTCGGCCGGCGCTCCACGAGTGGTTGCAGTCTCCGAGTTCGTTTCAGCGCTGACACCCCACGCGTGCATGCACTCGCTGCACCGAGAAAATCGGGAGTGCACCGAAATGCAATCCCGTCATGCCTCGCTCCGGCGGGGCCGGCGAGGAGCGGGAGCAGACGGCGAGGGTTTGTCTGCTACGATGTGTCGCGGAACGAAACGGGAAAAAAAAAGCAGATTTTCTGATAGAAATCGCGTCCCGTGGGCAACGAAATCAAACGCGAGCTTGAATTGTGTGCGTCTGCTATTTCACGAAGGAAGCAATCGACAACCCGTGATTTATTTGCAGGTTTTAAATCGCTTTGTTGCCGTACAAACACTGAAATATACCCCAGTGTGCAAAGAAATGCTCAGAACAAACGCAACAGCGGCCCCCAGATGTCTATCACCATCCGTGTGCGGGTGAAAAATTTAACATTTGTCGATAAAACTCCCCCAGCAGGGAACCTCTGACTGCCCAATAAGCATCAGAGAAAGCTAAAGATGGTGACTTTACCCGAGGATTAGGCAACATCATCATGTTTAACATTTACCTACGCAGCTAACTTGCCCCGTCGTATATTGTTCGAGAAAGCTCTCGTTCTCGACGCCCTCACCAAGGCTAATATGTAATCCACCTATAATGACGATCCAAATCGAAAGTCCAGTTTTGCTGGATATTCCAACAGGCTAGTTTTAAGCCGTACCCTTTCAGTGGTTCACGCATAATACCATGCTCAAACGGATCAAGCTTCTGTTGGACAGCATTATCAGTTTTCCTCAGTGTAAACGGATATAAGTATTGAAAGATCGCAACCAGCTGCTTTGTAGACAGCTGGTTGAGGAAATCTACGCCGTCTGTAACTATCTCTACGGCAACCGAGCAACTATAAACTACAGGTTGCAGTTGTCAACGTTTGTAGGTAAACGTTGGTAGCTACTGCATTCTCGCATTCCCACACATCACTCGGAACAGAAAGGCGCTAGTTTCGTTTTGAAGTCGGTACCTTTTCTACAACATAGATGGCGGCAGCATCAGTCTTCTGCACTCGGTGCATTTGGCGAGTTCGTTTGAGTCCAGTTTTCCGTGCAGCACTCTGTGAGTGCGATGCATTCTGGGAGAGAACTCGAACGGTGCCAGTGCGTGTGAAACGAACTCGCTATTGCCAAGCCTGTTCTGATCTTTCATCCTTTTGAGATTTCTGTACAGCCGTTTCTGCTGCACCCATACTGCCTACTTCGGCCAGGTAGAGACTTGATCCATATGAAGGTAAGGAGGTGATTATCAACTGCTCAGTGCTGTCCGTGGTGACGCTCTCTCCTTATCAGATGACTTACCATGCTTGGTTTGCAAGGCATTTTAAAAGAAGATAAAGTCCGCTGGTGCATGATGCTCCCAGTACTGAGCAGTCGACGATTGCTTGTTCACACTCGTAGAGATCACGACTGTACTTCAAGCTCGGCAGGTGTGACACTTGTGTGATTCAGCCTAGCTGTGGTGTGCTGAGCGGTATATGTAGAGCTGGTTGGCGTGTGCACACACAGTGGCTGTGCGGTATAAAACGCACCCAATTGGCAACTTTAATGCAGGCTCGTTAGTCCCATTGATGTTTTCTTTTGGCGTGCACGATATGTGTTCACACTTTTTTTTTCCTCGCTTACCGACAGTCTGCAGAGAGTGAGTGTGAAACATGCCAACAAGCGTCTAAAGCAGTGTGCAGTGCAATTTTGGTCTATTGTGCAAGCGAGGAAGAAGACTGGTCGTTTCGCTGTTGAGGCTGTGACATAGACATTAGATAGTTTTATCTGAGCATTGTTACGACCCGCTCCACTCAAAAGGAAAGCACCGGCATGCTCACAACGCTCAGTCAGCAACGACCAGTCGGAGCGCAGATGCCGATAGAGCAGACAATTCCTGCACCCTGATGACCACTGCCGACTGAGTGTTACGTGCGTGCCTGGTTACTTTCCCGCTCAGTGGCTGAGCGGAGCGGGCCGTAAAATGCGCTCAGCTAAAACATTTTTTTTCTGATAGGGGGTGGCTGACACATAGATATTTCAGGGAGAAGGTTGGCCGACATTGCTCACATCAATTCTCAGTATGAGCAGCTCTTATCGCAATACGGAAATTATGATTCAAACTTCCTCCACCCCTTTCTGAAGTTTTTGTAGGTGCTCCTAGCAGTATTGTCGGGCTAGACATAATCATACCCAGATCCACTCCAATAAATTCTAAGAGGATGAAGTCAGTGCCCTCATAGCTTGTGCAAAACTAAATCTGGAACTCACTCCTCCTTCCTGGTTTTCACTGTATTGAGAACCTTGTCTCAGTATGTGATGGGTCTGTGAAGAAAATTGACCAGATAAACAATATTACTTAGAAAATAGATGTCCCATACATATTAACCTGCACCTACCAGCCACTGTACACCGCCTCACTACTGATTTGTTATCTTTCTATTGATTTGCCTGAACCGTTCGCACCTGTAGACATTAATGATGATCACGAGAGAATGTTTCTTGTCATATGATGTCATATGCTTAAAGTAAGTGAGGCTTGCGGGCATTTTCGAGGGCTATGTGGCATGCCGTTGGTAAACACTCAATGTGAGGTTTTGGTAGACGCTAATATTATATACTAGTTTCTGTGTAAGTCGCTATTTTTTATTTTGTGAAGTCTGCAGATGAGTTTTAGTCAGGTTGCCTTTATGTGGGAACACAGGGGCCATACTCTGCAATATATTATATGTTTACATGTGTCTACCCAATCTCATTAGTATGTGTACAACAATGAGCTGTATTCGCGACTCCAACGATCTATAGGGGACGCCACAACCAAACAAAATTGGCGGCTGGGAACAGTTCGCGTCGGCTCGGCCGAGCCGCCTGAACGAGTAGCGCATACAATTTAACTGATTTTCTTTTTGTTTAATGCCCTATTTTATAGGTAATTCAACTGCGACGGTTACGTGTAGCCGGTGCACATAAACTTGCAGAGCATTGTTTTGTTTTCCCGGTGCTTTTTGTTCTTTTCATGTCAAACTTTTGTTTCGGAGGTTTCGTTCAATACCGAAACTATGGGCTCCGGAGAAACGGTAATAGACTCTAATCAGTTTTGATCAGGTAAGGAAAGCAGCGATGACTACAGAATTGTTCCACCGACAGTAATTTTCATCTAACTCGCATCCCTCGACCATACGACTTATCTGCCGGCGAAATCGAGCTTTTGTGCGTATTAAGAAACAGCTACAGTCGTCTGCTCGGTCAACAACACAGGCTGCAGAAAAATTACGAAAAATAAGCAAGCGCTTCTTGAGCCAAGCTTGAGCTTCTTGAGCCCCACTAAGCAGCTGATACTCGTATTTCAACTCAGGTTTTAGTGACAATCCAGAAGTCATTTTGATGAATGTGCGGGTTATGCATTATATTACGTATCATGTCCCACTAAAGGGATATTAGTATATTATTTGGGCTGAAATATGAGCTTACTTGACTAGCAATTAGGTGAACTGCTGAATCAAAGTATATTTGACAGGCAGAGACACTACCTAAACTCAGCCATATGGTTCTAGCCGGCAGCACGGAGATGATTGCGGACAAATTTGAAGAGAGTCTTCATCGGAGATTCACGCAGAACCCCGTATGGAAATCTTATATCTTGGCCATATCTGGCCATATCAAACATTATATGATTATATACGGCCTTTATAGAGCCTTATCTGGCGTATATACAGACTTATCTGGCGTATATACTGTCACGGGTGGTGACTAAAAACAATAGATAAACAGAAAGAAATAAACGTTTAATGTGGCGAACTTGTGCCAAAAATAAAAGAGTACAAAAGATAATAACAGAGCGTCGCAGGCGTCGAAGTCGGCGAAACCGCAGGATCGAGCGCTGGGGCGAGACTGACTCGACAAGGTCGCGAGCGGCGTCTTATCTAGAGTGAGTCACTATCTCGAAGATTCGGCGGAGAAGGTTCGAGCGTAGCGCGCTCGGGGCGGGAATGAACACGCACTTTCTAGAACAACATAAGCGGGGATAAACGATAGAAGTTATGTCCGGAACAAGAATAAACGAGAAAGTTCTAGAAGTCCGTGACCCCTGCGAGCGGCATTACTCCCCCCTTTAAAAGTGCATCGCCCCGATGCAACACAAAACAAAACAAAGCACATAAAAAGAACGGCAAACTGAAGAGTCATTTGAAACACATAAGATCCACAGTCCTATCGAGCGTAGTACGGCTTCAGGCGCACGACGTGGACGACCTCAGGTCGTGGTGGGCGGCGTGAAGATGTTCGTGTTCCGTCGGGCATCACCTCGTAGTTCAGCTCGCCGAGGCGGCGAAGTACCTTGTATGGTCCAAAGTACCGTTTCAGCAGTTTCTCACTGAGGCCGCGGCGGCGGATGGGCGTCCATACCCACACCCTGTCTCCGGGCTGGAAGTGGACGTCCCTGCGACGAAGGTTGTAGCGGCCCGCGTCGACGCGCTGCTGGTCTTGAATCAGGAGTCGGGCGAGCTGGCGGACTTCTTCGGCCCGTTGAGCAACCACCTGGGCGTCGTCGCTCTCAGTGTCAGTTGGCTCATGAGGTAGCATCGCGTCTAGCATGGTCGTTACTTTCCGACCATGTACCAGCTGGAAGGGTGTGAATCCAGTGGTCTCTTGAACCGCCGTATTGTAGGCGAACGTGACGTAGGGCAGCACCTCGTCCCACGTCTTGTGCTCTACGTCGACGTACATAGAGATCATATCGGCGATTGTCTTGTTGAGTCGCTCCGTCAGCCCGTTGGTCTGCGGGTGGTACGCAGTTGTACGACGGTGGCTGGTGTGACTGAGTCGGAGGATTTCTTGGGTCAGCTGTGCCATGAACGATGATCCGCGATCTGTAATCAGAACTTCTGGCGCGCCGTGCCGGAGGACGATGGACTCAATGAAAAACTTAGCAACTTCCACAGCAGTCCCCGAAGGAAGGGCTTTCGTTTCGGCGTACCGCGTGAGATAATCTGTGGCGACGATGATCCAGCGGTTCCCCGACGTCGAAGGCGGAAAAGGACCAAGTAGATCCATTCCGATCTGCTGGAAGGGTGCAGTTGGAGGAGAAATGGGCTGCAGGAGTCCGGCCGGCCTCGTCGGAGGTTTCTTGCGTCGCTGGCACTCGTGGCATGATCGTGTGTATAGGTGGACGGTCTTGGGGAGCTTGGGCCAGTAATACTTTTCACGGATACGGGCCAATGTCCGGCTGTAACCGAGGTGTCCGGACGTCGGGTCGTCGTGGCAGGCTTGGAAGATCTCCTCTCGAAGGTCACTCGGGATTACCAGCAGCCACGGCGAGTTACTGTCCCCAAAGTTCTCTTTGCAGAGTACACCTTGTCGAATGGCGAAGGTCGGCAGGGTTCGTGAGAAAACACGGGGCACGGTACTCCCGCGCCCTTCCAGGTGCTGAATTAATGCGCGCAGCTCAGGATCGTTTCGTTGACGTCGTGCCAGGTCGTCGTTGGTCACTGCTCCTAGGAAGCACTCGTCGTCATTGTCGTCGCTGCTGCCGGAAGGTGTTTCGACAGGGGCCCTGGACAAGCAGTCGGCGTCGCTGTGCTTGCGGCCTGACTTGTAGACTACAGTCATGTTGAACTCCTGTAGTCGGAGACTCCATCGAGCGAGGCGTCCTGAAGGGTCCTTGAGGTTCGCAAGCCAGCAGAGCGAGTGGTGGTCTGTGATTACGCGGAACGGGCTCCCGCACAAGTATGGGCGGAACTTCGTGATTGCCCAGACGACCGCAAGACACTCCTTTTCAGTCGTGGAGTAATTTCTCTCCGATTTGGACAGCGTCCGACTTGCGTAGGCGATGACTCGCTCGGTTCCTTCTTGCACTTGAACCAGTACCGCTCCAAGTCCTGCATTACTAGCGTCCGTGTGAATCTCGGTTTCCGCATCCTGATCAAAGTGTCCTAGGACAGGAGGAGTCTGGAGTCTTCGCTTCAGCTCGTCGAATGCCTGCTGCTGCTCCTCGGCCCATTCGAACTTCTGGGCGTCCTTCGTGAGGTTTGTGAGCGGTGCGGAAATCCTTGCGAAATCCCGAACGAAGCGTCGATAGTAGGCACAAAGTCCGAGAAACCTTCGCACGGCCTTCTTGTCTTTCGGCGCTGGGAATGCCGCGACGGCGCGAGTCTTCTCGGGGTCTGGGCGGACGCCTTCGTTACTAACCACGTGGCCGAGGAACTTCAGTTCGTCATAGGCGAACCGACACTTTGACGGCTTCAGGGTGAGTCCGGCGTTCCGTATGGCTTGGAGAACTGCTTGGAGTCGTCGCAAGTGCTCGTCGAAGTCGCAGGAAAACACGACGACGTCGTCGAGGTAGACGAGACAGCTCTGCCACTTCAGCCCTGCCAGCACTGTGTCCATGACACGCTGGAAAGTTGCTGGCGCCGTGCACAGTCCGAAGGGCATCACTTTGAACTCGTACAGTCCATCCGGCGTGACGAAAGCTGTCTTTTCTCGGTCCCGTTCGTCGACTTCGATCTGCCAGTAACCGCTCTTCAGGTCCATCGATGAGAAATATCGAGAGTGGCGCAGCCGGTCAAGGGTGTCGTCGATGCGGGGGAGTGGGTAGACATCTTTCTTCGTCACCGCGTTCAGCTGCCGGTAGTCCACGCAGAACCTCAGCGTTCCGTCCTTTTTCTTAACCAGCACGACTGGCGAGGCCCACGGACTATTTGAAGGTTGGATTATGTCGTCTCTCAGCATCTCTTGAACTTGCTCCTGGATTACCTCCCTTTCTTTAACGGAGACTCGGTACGGCGATCGATGCACAGGGCGTGCGTCATCCTCGGTAACGATGCGGTGCTTCGCAACGGCGGTTTGGCGTACCTTCGACGACGTCGCAAAACAGTCGCGGTATTCGGCGACGAGGTTAAGCAGCTGCCGTCGTTTCAGGCCCGGAAGCTTTGAGTCAATGTCGAGCTGCGCTGGCAACGCACTGTCTGGCTGAGGCGGCGAGGATTCGTCAGTAATCGCGGTGATTTCGGCGGGGTTTCGGAGTTCCTCGACGTGGCCCACGGCTGCACCTTTCGTGAGGTGTTGCGTTTCGTTTCGGAAGTTGGTCACGAGGGCCACAGTCCGCCCATCCTGAAGTTCAGCTACACCCCTTGCGACGCCTATTCCTCTTCCCAGGAGCAATTGGAGGCTTCCCTCGAGAAGAACTTCGCCGCAGGAAGCTGTATCGGCCACGACGGGTACGACAACACTTGATCGCGGAGGCAGGCTCACGTGGTCGGCGGCGACTCGGACGGCGGGTGACGCTCTTTGGAGTTTCTCTGAAGGCGGAACAGGCTTCCTCAGCGTCAATCTGTTCTCACCCAGGTCGATGACAGCGCCGTATTCGCACAGAAAGTCCATGCCGAGAATGACATCTCTGGAACAGTCTTGTAGAACGACGAATTTCACAGGGCACGTTTCGCCGTGAATTTCGACGCGAGCAGTGCAACTTCCGACAGGCGTGATAAGGTGTCCTCCGGCGGTTCGAATTTGTCGTCCTCCCCAGGGCGTCGTAACTTTTCGCAGGCGGCGAGAGAGCTTCCCACTCATGACTGAGTAGTCTGCTCCGGTGTCCACGAGTGCCGATGTGTCGTAGCCGTCGATAACAACACTTAGGTTGTTGGACACCGATGCAGTGGCTTCGTTGCGATGCGTGGCGTCGGGGGAGTGGGAGCGCTCCGGCGTTTTTGGAGGCTCTTTACTCTGGTCGTCTTCGGCAACGCCACCTCCAGGCGTTGCCGCACTTAGTTTTCCCGACGAGATAGGGGGGATAGGCTGTCCCGACGAGAGCGGCGGAAGGGCGAGAGCGCACGTCGTGGCGAAGGCGAACGGGAACCTCGGGGTCGAGTCGGCACCGGGGACAGGGGTCGTCGGAGGTATTCCTCAATGTCACGAGGGCGTTCACCGTACCTTGGGCGAGGGTCGTTTGGCGCAAACCCTCGTAGGCCCATTTGACGATAGGGGCACCTTCGATAGACGTGGTCGGCCTCACCGCAGTGGTAGCACAGCGGTCGCCTGTCGGCCGTCCGCCACACGTCGGTCTTCCTCGTCGAGGGTTGCTCCGGACGGATGTACTGGGCCTGTCCTTCCTGACGTCGAGGATACTGTGGCATCGGAGGGTCTCGTCGGGGTGGTGCCGTTGTCTGGCGGTTAGCTTGCGGCGGTCGTCGGGCCATGGCGGCGTAGCTCAGCGTTGGTTCCTCTGGCGTCGTCGTGTTGGTGGAAATTTCAGGCTGGACGGCTCGGTGAAGCTCCTCTCGGACAACCTCGGCGAGTCTTAGAGAAGACGGGCTATCTGCAGCGGGGAGCATCTTTCGGAGCTCTTCCCGGACGACTTCACGGATGATGTCGCGTATGCCGGGGAGGCTAGGGCTGATGTCATGGCCCAATGCAGAAGAAGCAGCGATGCTCGAGTGCCGATGGTAATGGCTGGCTCTTGCGAGGAGGGCACGTTCCATGCTCGTAGCTTCCCTGACGAAATCTTCGACGGTGGCTGGAGGGTTGCGGACAAGACCACCGAAAATGTCATCCTTTACGCCTCGCATCAGGATCTGCAGCTTCTTTTCGTCGGTGGCTTGAGGGTCGGCGCGAGCGACCAGGCGCAGAACATCCTCAACAAAACTGGTGATCGTCTCGTTTGCGCCCTGGGTCCTCATTCGAAGAAGGTCCTCGGCCCTCTCCCGTCGATACTGGTTGGTGAATGTCCGTGTCAGCGCATCCTTGCAGGCGGTCCACGAGGTCAGGGAAGTTTCGCGATTTTCGAACCAGTGCCGGGCCGTTCCTTCGAGCGCGAAGTAAAGATTCTGCAGGCGCTGTTCGTCCGTCCATTGGTTGTGCTGGGCCACTCGCTCGTATTGTTGTAGCCAGTCCTCGACGTCTTCGTGGGCGTCCCCGTGGAAAGGCGTCGGGGTCCGGGGTGCGACGGGCAGGTAGATGAAGGCAGGAGCGGCCGGGGTCTGCGACTGGTTGGCCATCGTCGTCTTCTTTGGCCTGGGCTTGTCCGGCAGCAGACCAAATTCAGGGGACTGACCTCTGGTACGGCGGCTTCTTCGGGCTTCCGCGTCTTCGGCGAAGGGTAGCCTTCCGGGGCTGAGCACGTCGCTTGGCCGGGATGTCTTTGGAGGGGTACGATTGACGGGCATAGGATGGAATACCCCGCACCTCCACCAATATGTCACGGGTGGTGACTAAAAACAATAGATAAACAGAAAGAAATAAACGTTTAATGTGGCGAACTTGTGCCAAAAATAAAAGAGTACAAAAGATAATAACAGAGCGTCGCAGGCGTCGAAGTCGGCGAAACCGCAGGATCGAGCGCTGGGGCGAGACTGACTCGACAAGGTCGCGAGCGGCGTCTTATCTAGAGTGAGTCACTATCTCGAAGATTCGGCGGAGAAGGTTCGAGCGTAGCGCGCTCGGGGCGGGAATGAACACGCACTTTCTAGAACAACATAAGCGGGGATAAACGATAGAAGTTATGTCCGGAACAAGAATAAACGAGAAAGTTCTAGAAGTCCGTGACCCCTGCGAGCGGCAATACAGCCTGATATGGCGTATATACAGACTGATCTGGCGTATATACAGACTTATCTGGCATATATACAGCCTGATATGGCGTATATACAGACTTATCTGGCGGCCAGTTTTCAATATATTAAAAAGTTAAAAAAGTAAAAAACAATTTCTTTGTTAGCAAACTCTGAATGACTCATTGTTCGCGAGCTAAATATTAGCACTAATAATCCCAAACTTCAGCTTTGACAAGCTTAAGTTTGAGATTATTTGTGCTAGTTTTCAAGAGGATTTCAATGTAGCTTAATTATTTCAAAGTGTTAATATTACGCCCGAATAGACAATTTGCTAAATCCCCCAAGCGCTTCGGCCCGTACTCGAGGAATCATGGGGACGGTGTTTATTCAGCCGCCTCGTAATTGAAAATTTCGAGCACTTCTATGGCTATATTTAAGTGTAATTCCGAGCCACCCTGAACACGTGCCGTACAGAAGCCAAGTACGTGCCATGGAACTTTTTAAAATGTCCCACCAATGTCATTACTGTGCCTTCCGTTCAACCTTCAACCTGGATGAGCGGCAGACATATCTCTTATATTATTATCATTCTCGTACAGCTTCAAAGACGCTTATATTAAGTTAGAAACGCTAAAAATGTCATAAACAGCTCCGCTGAGTCCGAGCTAAATCCCGGTTTCGGTCGTTGTAATTTCTCGGCTTTTAAGTAATTCCTGCTAAAACAACAATCGCGAGAATGATAATATGGTAAGAGATTTCGGCGGCTCGGCCCGGTTGAAGGTTGCACAGAATGCACAGTATCATAAACGCTGCCATTGACGAGAAAATTTAAAAGTGATATGACAGGTACTTGAGCCCTAGGGACGTGTGTTCAGGGTGACTACGAATTACACTCAAAACTGTGTAACCATGGAATTGGTCAAAACTAACGATCACTAAGGAGCCGAAGGATCACCGTTTCCATAACTCCTTGAGTGCGGGCCGCGGCACTTTGGAGAATTGTAGACAATAAAAAGATATAAAGTGCTGATTCCAGGCTTGTGTCCTTTTGAAATGCCTGGCCAGATCTGGAATTTCCTTACTTAGCCAGATCTGGGATTTCCACACCTGGGCAGGGGTATCACGCTATATCTGGCATTATGAAGCTATATCTGGCAGATATACCATATCAGGTTATATGTGTCCAATTTTTTATATGGCCATATCTGAAATCTTCAGATCTGGCCAGATATAAATTTTTTGTAAGGGTCCCCTCTGCATCAAACTTGACTTCAAATCCTGAATGGAGAAATAGGGTATCCTTTGTGGCCGGACAACCTGAGCAATGTAGTCGAATATTGCTGCTGGCTTCAACGAGGGTATGTTATAAATATTGGAGGCGCAATAGATCATAATGTCGTGACAGCTCCTAACTTTGCGAGACGCGTCCTCCACCTTTTGAAAGCAGACAATATCCCTCATTAATCTTATGCAGCGACCAGGTTTTCCAGAATCAAGTAGATGCGAAATCAGCCCAACTTTTTCGGTGTGGTCCAGAGGCTTTTTCGGCGAAAAGCAGCCAAGATGAATAGCCAATGCACCGACCAGCGTGGGTGCCTCAATGTTGACGCTAATCAAACACAACCAAATTCAAGAAAAGCAGCTATTGAACCTTCCCTTTCACTTGACTGCAGCATTGGCCTTCCCTCCAGTGAAACACGTCGTCTGTCGTCCTCAGTTAACTGTTCTACATACCACTTATCAGTTACCAAGTAGTCGTCACTTTGAATGTCATTCGAGACGGAGAAGAAATCAAAACGTTTTTCCGTGATTCCTCCCCATCCAAGAAATTGAAAGCACGCGACTGTGTGTTGTGGAGTAAACATGCTTTCAAACACGTGATAGAAGAAAACAATTTGCTGAGGCTTCATCACACTGATGAACACTCAGGCAAACTTGAGAAGTATTCGTACCTTCGTGAAATTACATTGTTCGCCACCGCGCGACAACACGTGTCCGCGAAAGCCGCCAGAGACGTGGACAGGCGCAGGGTGACCTGTTCTGGCTGGTTCCCGGTTTTCCCGCTTGGTGCTGTCCGTTTTGCTGGAGTGGCGAATATAACAAGGATATGATCTGTCATTGTCTCAGTAAGACTAATGAATCGCTATATTTACCTAAAAATACTGGATCTCTCGCACCTATCGGGACGAACGGCAATGTTAAACTACATGCCAACTACTCCGCCAAGTTTGCCCTCTCTCGACACGCCCTTTTGAATTAAAGTAGATGATTTCCACGAGCCTTTCTCAGAAGTGGGCCTTCTTAATGCAAATAGCTGACCTCGATTATGAGATAACTGGGCCATTTTTGCCGCTTGGTCATCCAGTGTGTTGTAACAGGAGTGCCTTAGGGCAATCAAAGTATTTTTGTTTTGATATAGTTTCCAGATTGAAAATGAAATGAAGACAATTAAAGCATTAGTTACAAAAAGTTTTTCTTGTACATGGGCTTCTTATCTCATGCCCCTGGTTTTCTGGCCACTTGATTAGCTTGGTTTATCTTTTTAGAGGTGATACTTAGTTTTGTGCTTTTGTTTTAGGTGTTTTTCAGGCCGATTTTCCTTTTTGTTCTCAATAGTGTGTATATATTGCACCGTTGAGTTCAATGAAAATTTGGTTTCGAGTCAGCGCTCTGTCCGTGTCTTTTACACTGTCCGTCGTCCTTTGCGCTATTTTAACCTTTTAAGCCCTCGCCCCAGTTTGGAATTTCTGGATTATCATGTGCAGCTGGAATTGATTTACCCTGTCATTTTACTGTGCTGTTGATTCTCTTTGCAGGTGCTCTAATGAAAAACTCCCCTTCCTGGGTGCATGGTCGACTTCCATCACAAGCTGCATGAAAAGTTTGAAGAACATTTCCTAGGCCCGTGACATGCAACCTCTTTCATCCAGCGCACTCCTCTAGCGACAAGCCCATGATTACCATCCAAGCTGTAGCTTCACTTGAGCTGACAATAAACATTTACGGTAACAATTTTGTATGTTTTATTCGCTACCCTGTGTATGAGCGACAGATGGCTGTGGCAGCCGCTTTACCAAAAGGTGTATACCTATGCCAGAAATTTACTTTCATGTACAGTGCGACATAATTGTTTACACTCATTTGTTGTTAAAATTACCCTTCTTATGAACTACATCATTTCTATTCAGGTGTAAATTGCACACAAAACCACATGTTAGGCTGTAAGACAAGACCGGGAACTGTACGATTTTAGCCCGCTAGCCTGGGGTCTTGCTGGTATCTTGCGGTACTGGTGGTAGTGCACCGGGGATTTGTGCTGGCAGCAGCCCGGGAACTGTATGGCTTGAGGCCGCTAGCCTGGGGTCTTGCTGGTATCTTACTACGTTACTGGTACTACGCTGGGGATTTGTGCTGCCAGCATGCCGGGAACTCGCTGGGAAGCCATGTGCCGGGCGTCCCAGTCAGTTCCAGTCACTGGCCGGTGACTGGCAATCTCACTGGCCCGTTGTCGCCCCGCGGTGCATTTCCAGCGTCGCCCCAGTAGGATCTTACCGGCAGACCGGTACCGCCCCAGTCCCAAACCGGCGAGTTGTGCTACTTGGGTACTAACACGGTGTGTAATTATCTCTGAGAGACACAGTTGGCCGTAACTTCTGGAAGTAACTCGTGACAGGATGCTTGAAGAGACTCATTGATTGCAGCAATTTTGTCTTCGAAGGCATTTTCGAACTTCCCTTGTTTATTCATAGCATAAGTCTGAAATTGATTTTGCTGTCTGGTTCCCGCGAGAGTTAAGGTGAGGCTCTTGCAACGCGCTTATGTGTAAGTCATAGTTTGCAGAAATTGGGAAATTTATTCTGTCATCGCACTCTGGTAATAACCTAATCACATTTCATATTTTCTGATTTGCTTTTCCAGGATCTGAAGTTCTTCATATGGACTTTATTGCTCTGAAAATCGGAGATTGCCTTCTACATGAAAGGTGGAAATGGCCCACTAATCATTTCGTGAGAAAAAATGGTAGGAACATGCTTTACCTTGTACTGTATCTTGTGTGCACTTGCTTCAAATTTCTAACAGTGTTTAAGCACCTGCTAACCGCTGGGATGCGCAGCTGGCGTTATTTCCTGAAAGGAACTCGGGCCCACAACCTAATCACATTTTATGGGCGCTAGATATTTAATTTAAATTGTTCCCGCATCAAAAATTAGTTGGCGTGTTGTTCATAACTTGCGGCGGCAGAAAGCTGCAACTCTCAATCACTGAGCTGCACGTTATGCGTGACAACGGAAATCATTCAGACATTAAAAATTAGCTGCCGTATTGTCCACACCTTGCAGCAGCGGTTGGAACCTCTTGAACTGCTAGCTGCAATGATCTAATAAAACGCGCGTCTCAGTGAACAATAATTATAATAGTACACCCTTAGCAAAAAGAGGCCGTACTTCAAATGAAGTTGAAATGTATTGAATACGAGTATTCATTTTGTATTCATTCTGTATTATTTTGGCCGCACTCGAAATAAGCGCGTAATGTATTTAAAGTTAATCATAAATATCATTCAGAAAGTGTTTCAAATACAGCAAAAATATAATTCTTTCAATGTCAAAATACCATCGGTGTATTCAAAACTGACCAAAAACTCATTTACAACTTACAGCTAAAGAATTTAAAAGTTGTCAGAAATGTAATGCTAAATATGCTAAAAATGAAGTAAAAATATTCTAAAAATATATCTGAAATGCATCAAGAATTACTAGATTGTATGGTAGAATAGCATTTTAAGTAGGTCAAACATTACCTTCAAATATACTAAAAGTGACTTGGAAGTATGTACTAAAAATACTAACCAAATCTATTTTACATGCATCTAGATAATACGATATTAATATGTGTGAACTACTGCTCCAAGCCTTCCTGGTTGTAGTGGTGTTCGGCTGCACACATACCGTGAGTAGAAATGTTACATGGTTTGCTCAACTAACACACTTGAGAAAGTCAAGGTGCCCAGTTGGGACAGCTCAACGAAAGAGGTCTGTGCCAAGTGTCTCATCATGCAAAGCAGGATTGCAAAATAACCCAGAGCTCAGTTACAATTGTCAATTTTTTTTATTTCTCAGTGATACGATTCAGAAATAGGTAGGCTTCTTCTTCAGTGAGGAGGCCGCATTGTTGCACTTCCGTCTTAAGTACCTCCTGACATTCCCTTCACACTCTCCAGGAAATTTGTTCATGACGTAGACTGAAAAAGAAACAAGTCAAATAATTACATGAGGCTTCTTAAGTTTCTGAAAGAATCTGATCAATCATTAGTCTCTATTCTACAGTAAATAACAGTGTTCCAGGGCCGGCCACGTACCTTACTAGAATCAACATCCCAGCTGGGACTGTGTTAAAGAAACACAACACACATCTAGTGTATGCGTGAAGTAGAACGCTATAGACAACTAGCCGCAGCTGAGACACCAGATCAAGCAAGCTGGTCAGATCAAGCAAGCTGGTTAAGGGGTTTTGATATTGTATAAGTGGTAATCATTAAGAAAATGGCCATTGGTTTTCTCGTTATTTTAGAACATTAGCCCAAAGGAGGGATTGGGAGTACATAATTTGCAGCATTGCTGTCACATTTTCATTTTGAACCTAGTCCTAACAACACTAATGTTTTTAGAAAGCAGTGATGTGATTTATTCGTCATTTTGTACCACCTTATGGAGCAGCTAAAAGTCTGTCTTAGATCAGCAAAATAGTTATTTGCAGATCTAAGACAAAGCTAAGTATAAACTTTACTCTCATTCGTTCCAGTCCAATTATAAGATTCATATCAGATCAAAGACAATGCTCCTTTCCCACCTCTCTGCATCTGCTATTAGCATTAAGGAAGACAGCTTTCAACCCTCAACTGGCCTATGTGCTTAAAATCTTCAGACACGGGAGCAAGGATGTCATAAGAAAAGCCTTTTTCTAGGTATTGTTGTAGCAGCAGTCTTATACACAATTGGTTTGAATGATGTAGAGTGACTATCTGAAAATTTATTCGAAGTATGAATTTGATGGCAAATTTAGTCCGCTGAAATTGTGCGAGACTATAATAAGCATAGTAAATAATTGTATGCTTTATTCAAGTTCAGAAGTTAAAAAAACTACAAACCTTGATAGTTACAAAATATTTTCACATAACTGTGCTTTCTAATGAAATAGTTACACAGAGATTCATGATGACTGTTGTCTTAAAAATCCAGAACTCTCTAAGGTTGTTCTCAAACCTCCCTTTCACTGCTGAAGTTGGCGAAGGTATAAGTTATTTTGTGACAGTACACTTGGGACAGCTCGAGGCCTATACGAAAATAGGGAATAAATGAGCGATTTCACATAAAAGCAAAACATAACCCTATTGCAAGGCTGGGCACCACTACCATTTCTTTGGTGGTGCAAGTAAGCATGTGCAGTTGCAAGCTTTCCAAACTTGCCGTTACACACCTGCTGCACGTGCTTGCATGCTCGAAGCTCCCGCCAGAACGCAAGCTCACAATTAATTCAGTTTTTAAAGGGATACTTCAACGAAATTTGAAATATTCCCGTCGTGTTCAAAAATAGGTTCAATATGATCCACAATATCCGTAAATGACAATCGAACGTTTGTATTTTGATCCGGGTGGCTGTATTTTTCGTTTTAAACGGCCCACACTGGCAAGCGCTCGGAGAAGGCCCAGCGGAGACGACGTGACATCCAACGCAATCGTGACGTAGGTCGTCTCGGGACGAGAAAAGCTACGGCGAGGCTGATGTCGAGAGGATGGCCTAGTCGTTCCAGTCACCAAAGCGGCTGCTTTGTACGAATTTTGAGTGACGGGTTAATCTTCTATAATCTTGTAGGGGGAGAATAGCGAATTCTGTGACACACAAAAAAGATTCTCGGGAAGAAGGGAGTTCCTCCTGCCCCTCTTCTCTGTACTGCCAACCAATTTTTGTGCGAAACTGCAAAGAGTATGCCAGTTTCCACAGAAAGATAATTTGGATAGCATATTATTTGAAGCACTAATTGAAAGCTTTTTTTAAATTTACACAAACCCACCGTAACAACGCAGCAGTGTAAGGCTTCTGAGCTTGTGGTATCTTTAAAGCAAAATAAGCTTCTGTGCAGTTCTGGCTCAAAATTTCCAAATGTTGATAAAATGTAGCATGATGTACCAGAGTTAATATTTTGGGGCAAATGGCACAGTAATCACATAAACTGATATAGCTTGGTCTGCAGAGTTTGGACTACGTTAAGAGCTTCAGAGTCGAATCATACTTCAAATGGTCGTCACACGCAGATAAGTTAACAAGGCCAAGTACAGACATCCTCACCGACAATGTCATCCACAGTTTCTTTGTGCAGGGGCTCTTTTCCTTCTCCAAAGGTCGAGCCCCTCAGGCTTTGGGTACCCAGGGTCGTCTGGCCGAAAACCATTTCTGCCAGTTCTTGTGTGAAGATTGATGGCCCAGCGTTTTGTAACCTTACCATTCTTATGGCAGGCAGAAGTGTGTTGCCAAACTTCAACTGTGACGGAGAGAAAAGACAGATGACAGGTTTTAGACTTAAATCATTCCATACTATAAATCAAATTTATGAGGTGAATAAAAAAAGCAATTCAGTGTGTTTACTCCCGAACTAAGAGAACAAGCAACACACCCGAGTGTGCTATTTGAAAGCCTCTGGCGTCGCTTGAAGCTTTCTTTAAACTGCTTTAGTTCAATCATATTCACACCAAATTTGCCTTGCAGCAGCATCCTATTTCATGGAAAGGTGTCTTTATTAAGAAACCGTTACCGTTACAAAAGAATGAGAAAAAAAGGAATAGCTCCGAAACCAGAAACAAATTTAAAAGAAGTTTTGAATTTGAATCTTAAAAAACCTCTAAGACAAGTGGGCTGCTGGCCAAAATCCCACGTTCAGAGACCTCTGCACTAAACTATAGTCGGGCACAAGATCAGAAGAACAGGATTCAATTGTCCCACCTCCTGTGCACGCTTCCTGCCTTCCACGATGCATCACTCTTCCTGTGTGTACTAGCAGCCAAATTTAAACGTAAGACAATGAGCGCATGCTGGAGGCAGGACAATGAAAAAAGACGCCCTGTGCTACTTGTGTTGTCACTGGCTATGGGTCTAACCAGACTTGTACACGTTACTGAAAAATAGTAAGGAATTACATTTACAATTACTCAAGGCTCAATTGTAATTTATTACTATTACAATTACCCTCCCATGAAAGTAACTGGCCGTTACCCCAAAAAGTAATCCGTTACTTTCGTGGCGTTACTTTTAACATTATTGTCCTCAAGTAAGAAACAAAGGGAAGAGGTCTATTCAAGTTCTTATTGTTGCCACCTGTTCCATTTAATGACCTTGAGTATTTTGAACAACAACTGGCTCTCGAATGTCTCGTCAGACATTTTGCATTATTTCTTACTCAATATGTCGACTGCTACGCTGAACACCATTTTAGCTGAGGCACTGGATGGGAGTGCCATATTGTTCCTCACGAATGCTTCATGCTCTGCATTGAGTTTTTTCAGCGAAGCAATGGAAGTACTATTTACCTCGAATGTAGAGCAAAGCTTCGTCGTTGCAGCCGTTGCCTGCTATTCGAAAGAGTTTGTTGATCCTTCCGATACCTCCGTACCCGCGATAACGGTACCCGATAACGATATGATGCATACGCAAAGACGGCGGCGAAGTATCGGATATCGTTATCGGAGTCATTGGACCGATCTACTAAAATTCTCTATTATCTAGATCGCAAAGCTCTAGAAGTCATCAATAGCAAAACATAGTTGTAACAGTAAGGTGATAATTAAATAATAAATAAGGTTTGGCTCGATATTATTCTTCCATTGGTTCTGAACAGTTCGAGCCTCACTTGAGACATTGGTGAATAAAAAAATAAAAAAAAACGTTTCCAGTATATAAATATAAGTAATAAAAGAAAAAGAAGGACACTTATAACAATAATTAATTAGAACGTCGGTTAAAACAGGGAAATGTAAACGCACGTTTGCCGTGTGTACCATTCTTCGTGCTGTTCAAAAACGCACGGAGCACGAACCGACTGCAGTTTACTCCGGTGTTCTCCAGATAGACGTCCGCTGATGCCACGGGCAGCAAAGTGTAGAGTACTAAGTAAGCCGCGCTATGACCCTACTCAAAAGTGTCACTCTCTCCTCAAGCCCAGAATATCAAGTCTACGTCAGCCACCATTATGTTTTATTTGTAAAAATATCTGCTTGAGATAAGCTGCGCCCTGCTGGGGCAAAACAGGAAGAAGAAAGAAAGAATATTACCATTTTCTAAATGCTCGCAAAAAGCTGACTCACAAAAAGGGTAGGGTAGACGCAGAGCCTCTGGGTAGACGGAAAGTTGTCTCCCGTTGTGACATTATGAAAATGGTCGTAGTCACTATATCCGAGAAGGACATTGTTAATTCTTTTCAGTGCACTTACCGCCTCGAGCTTCTCGAAGAGGCGCACAATCACTTGGTGTCCTCCTCACCCCATCTTCGATCGCAAAGAAAAAACAAAGGGAGCAAAAAAAGCGGATATAACTTGCCCCCCCCCTTTTTTTTTCGTGAATTTTTCATTTGGGTCTTTTGACATTGACCCTAACATTGACATGTTAGGGTCTAGAAAATTTGTAGATTCAGGGGCTTGGTGTTGCAAAAAAAGGCCTTGCGGAACTGAAGAGTGCCAAGACTCCCTTTGCGCTGGCAGATTCGCGTGACAGTGTCACTCCGCTCGACTTTACAGAAATGAAAAAAAAAAAAAAAAACTTTATTTAGAATGGGGGCGGGGGGGGGGGGGGGGTTGGTTCTGTCAAAAAATGTAACGGATTACAAGGAATCCGTTACGTCAAAAATGTAAGGGAATTACTTTAAAATTACTCTAGAAAATATGTAATTATTCCGTTACAAAATTACTGATAAATGTAAGGGATTACAAGTAATTTCGTTACTTGTAACGGATTACGTACAAGTCTGGGTCTAACCACTTGCACGATTTTCCTGTTTGAACAGAAGTCTCCAGATCATGACATATACGTCAACATCAATGAATTCCTAAAGAAAAAAAAAACAAGAACACCTCCAATAAAAAGTTGGGCAAATTCAACAGGCCCAGCTTGACGGACTGCGCATTTTACGATCATGCTGTTAGTATCTCTTGCCAAGGAATAATGCGGCAGATAATAGTGTGCATGAGGCCGTTCTTGCTTGGTTTGATCACGCCACCGCACTTCATGCTCTTCCCCGCTGTGCGCACACGGCCACTTTAGATAAAAGCATGCATGACTGGATGCTTACAGGTTCTACTGGATGCTTAATGAGGTACTACTAAAACTAAAAAGAAGCTAAATCTGGAATTTCTTTATAATAGAGCTAAACACCACAGTAGTAAAGTCAATCTAGACTTACAGTCTCAGCTGGTCCATTGTTGGCAGCTGTTGCACCAGCCGCCACACCAGTTAGCATTTTATCCACAATGCCTGGAAGCCCTACAAAACAAAAGCACACTATATGAAGTGAACATGTTAGCACTGCTTCAATGGTGCCCATACATATTTGTTTGATGCACTTGGGATGACACATAAAAAACGTCACCTCCTATAGACCGTTCCATTAGGGTCATAGCAGAGAGGGTAATAGAGAGAAAAAATGCCCTCTCCCTCTCACCCCGCATGTCGTCTGCTCCACCGAGTGGGCAGTACCTGGCATCCGGCTGGCGTGCAAACTGTTTAAAATCGCGTCATTTTGGAAATTTCAAGCGCAGATGCACAGATTTTGGCATGCCAGTTATTGTGTAATACTATGCTAGATAAAAAGACTAACAGGGTCCAATTGTGATGTTACCTGCGTGCAAATAAAAAAATATATATAGATAAGGAAAACTGTCAGATTGGTTGGTCTCTACGGCGAAAATTAAATTTGGTTGCTGTACCCTTTTTTTACTATGCAAAGTTTGTACTGGTGTAGGCCTTTACCGACCATGGGTGGAAGTCTAAAATAATAAATTAAACATGCTCTTTTGCCGCAATTCACATTGTAGTTGAGGGTAGTACTGCCGGCTGACTCAACTATACTATTCAAATAACGGAAGAAAGATATGCTAACATTAAAAACGAGCGTGTTGGTAAATACTTAGACCAGTGGATCTCAAATGGGGGTCCGCGAAGGCATTCTAGGGGTCCGCGAAGCCCTAACTCATCTGTCAAGCACGGCAATAAAAGTTGTCTTTTTTCAGGTCGAGAAGAAATGTTTCCGTTTTTGGCGAGTTTTCTCATGTCTATGTCAATAAGAGAGGGCTACTTCATACTAGCACTTAGTTATTTCTATATATTAAATCATTATTATATTTAACTTATACATTTCCCCTCCTCTCACCACAAAAGGGGATCCTCCATCAGCTCCGCCGATTCACAAGGGGTCCGTGAAACATCGATGGTTGAGAACCACTGACTTAGACAACCGGAAAGAATAAACACAAATTCGGGACGCAAACAGACGATACAACTCTTTCAACTCTCATCGCCACTCGCACAACACCGCACATCGCCTCAAGGGACTCGCCCCTTGCTTCGAGGTAGGGGTAGTGTTTAGCTGCAAGCAAAAGCTTCAACATATGTGCAGAATGGTGAATCCTTCCGCGACTCAATGCAACAAGAAGCACGGACAGCAGTTTGTTAAGTGCAGGAAGGAGGTGGTTTATGCCATCGCTTTTTCGTGTGGCGGGGAGTATATAGGGCAGACCGGGAGGTGCCTAAATGACCGCCTGAGGGAACACTCGCGGGAGGTGAGCGAACCCCCCGACGACTCCATGCACCCAATAGTTGTACACCGTATGACGTGCGACGGTTGTTCGCCCAGATACAAAGGTACGCGCGTATTGGGAGGACACCAGCAGAGATTTGGCGGGAAGTCGCCGAATCATACGCCATTAAGAGCTCGGTAACTAACGTCGCCTCGCCCTCTCTGGCCCTTTCCGACAGGGAGATGAAATTCCTCCGTCCCGAACTGGGCGGAGGGGACCAGAGGCCTTGAGGGAAGGCCGCGAATAACCTGTTTTTTCCCCCTCCTCCTTTTTCAACCCCCCCCCCCCCCCTTTTTCCTTCTCTGCTCCCTCCCCAGAATTGAACCATGGTTAAAAGCGCTAAAAAAGACGTACACAAGATAGAATACAAACACGGGCTCTACTCACAACTGTATTGGGAAAGGGAGATGGAAGTACATATATATATATATATATTTGATACACTTATCGTCACCCAGGCTACTCATGCGCGAGATACAAGAGCATGAAACCGTTTACATGTATGTATTTATCGAAAAACGAATCTCAGCGTTATACAATGCTATTGACGTGTCACTGACGCACTGGGGTCCCCTCTTCTTGATAAAATATGCCTCTTGCAGTTTGCGTGCCCTTTGAATTCTGCTTCTACCGAAAATCTTGGTATCACCGAAGCGTGGCTCGCATTTGCAGACCCATCAGTGCGCGGGCAAATGTGCCCTGTCATTTGTCTTTAAATTTTGCGCGTGCTCTCTTAAACGGTCATTCGTGCATCTTCCCGTTTGTCCAACGTAAGATGTTCCACACGTTAGGGGGATTTCATACAGGACCCCTGTGACGCATTCGATGTACGGCCTGGCGTGCTTCGTGCCACATCCTCGCTCGTTCTTGATTTCTTTAGTAATTCGAGGGCAAAGGTGTCCGAGTTTCTTTGGCGCTGAAAACACGAGAGGTACTCCGTACCCGTTCGCAACCTTCTTGAGGTTGTGCACCATTTTGTGTACATGTAGTGCAACCTCTGGCCTCATATTGCTCAGTGCCGACTGCGTCACTTTCCTGGTTGTGTGCCCCTTTTACTTTCTGTAGGGTGGCCTCTGCCACACTCGTCAAGACCGTTTGAGGGAAGCCCGCTGACAATAGTCTAGTCAATTGGTTGTGGAAGCTGGCCTGCATGCGGTGAGCATACGACTTCTTGATAACTGACTCTAGGCAGAGCGTTGCGATTCCTCTCTTTACCACCTTAGAATGCGCAGAGTCATATGGCAGGAGCGCTTTTTGGGATCGTGGGGAATACATCCAACACACGTGTCCCTCCTGCAGCTTCAAGCTCAGGTCTAAAAACTGTAGGTGATCCTGGTTGGGAGCTGGTTGGTTAGACGACATGGTAAGGGCCTACATTTTATACATGAACTCCCTAACCAGAATCTCTCAGGATTTAGATTGATTTATCCTAACCAGCTTGCCCATATGCTTTCGCTTGTTGCAAAATTTTTGATATTTAGGACCAAGGCATATTCAGGACCAAGGCTGTTCAGACTAAAAAACTATAAAGGCATCCCGAAATCAGGATATATGGAAAAAGAGGCAAAAAGGGCAGGGCATATGACACAGGGCTTTTGAGATTGAGTGCTTTCATGCGCCGGCTGGAGTCACACAGACAAAGCTTATCTATACGCAGATTTAAAAAAAGCTGCCTAAAAATCTGTAATTTATGAACTTTCAAAATTAAGCAGTGGGTGTTCACAGGATTTCTATATGACACTGCTGTATGCATGGCTTAAATCGACGTCACCTGAGCTACCATTGTGGGGGCCTTGTTGCCGGGCGAGTAGCTTCTGCAGCAATCACTTTACATTATTGCATTTGCCTCTTCATCAAAAACAAGTCGGAACAACCTCCAGCACAGTCCAATGACGTCATAAGCAAGCCATGTACAGCTGTTTACTACTGCCTATGTGAAACAGCTCCAACAGAAGAAGATTAGCAGAAGTGACCGATGACCGAAGTGGCAAGATCGCGACGCCTATGTTCCCAAGCGCGGCGATAGCAAGAGTGCCGGGCACGTTTCATGTTTCAAAGCTGGGATGAATGGCAGAAAGCAGTCCATCCCAAGGCCCATATTTTGAAAGCTATCTTATCCTTCCCTTTTCGGCCGAGCAATGGAGCAAGGTAATTCCGCACGTGAGCCCGTTTATTTTATTTTATTTTTCTATTTTATTGCTCAGGTGTTGTGAGGCGGCGGTATTTTCTTTATTGCAGTTTTCCCCTAAACTGACAATTTGCTGCACGACAGATTGGCAAAGGTTGTGGGCGGCACTGCCTGCATGACAGAGTAGCAAAGGTTTAAAAGCATCTGTAGTTCCCACGAATCCTGCCAAAAACGACGTAGGATGCTTTGAGTTAACGACGTGACAAGGGTTCAGATCTTGACCTTTGTGCAAGACGGTCGGACGAAAGGAGTATTGCTGCAGAGATCAGGTGCTCACTAGGAACCGTACCTCGATTGTGCATGCTTTTCTCGAAGAGGCAAGGATTAGGGACGAGGCTCGAAATGGGTACCCAAAAACGACCACGGAAGGGGAAGACAGATGGGATGTGACTGCAGTTGGCTGTGATCCTTTTATTACTGCCCAAGAGATATGAAAACTTAACCTGTAGGTGTCCCCGTCTATCATCAGAGAATGCCTTGGTTCGGTCGGGCTCCGCAGTAGAATGGCTTGCCAGAGGCCGCTCTTGACGCGAAGCCACAAGCGGCTTAGGCTGGAATTTGCCACTAGGTAAAATCTTTCCAAATCAAATTAGCGACTTTAATTAAAACAACCTTTTCTTTTTTTTCTTTCAAGGCTATAGTGCAGGAGATGCTGGAAGAACTGGGCACACAGGAGCTTCAATGGCCTCCAAAGGGAGCAGACTTCAAAATTATAGAAAATGTGTGGGGCAGGCATATAGCCAGGCACGTCGTTTTGGCGGAATTCATGGGAACTACACATGCTTTTAAACCTTTGCTACCCTGTCACGCGGGCAGTGCCGCCCACAGCCTTTGACAATTTTTTGTGCAGCAAATTGTCAGTTTAGGAGGAAACTGCAATAAAGAAAATACCGCCGCTTCACAACGCTCGCGCAAAAAAAAATGGAAAAAAAAATAAACGGGCTCAAGTGCGCAACCGCGGTGCCGCATCGCTCGGTCGAAAAGCGAGTGATAAGATAGCTTTCGAAATACGGGCTTTAGGATGGGCTGTTTCTGCCGTTCATCTTCGCTTTAAAATATGAAACGTGCCCGGTGATCTTGCTATCGGCGCGCTCGGGAACAATAGCGCCGCGTGTCGCGATTTTGCCGCTCCGGTCGTTAATCACTTGTGCTCATCTTTTTCCGTTGCAGCAACACAAGTTTGGTCGTACGAAATGAACCCCGTGGAAGCTCGTTCTAACACGTACTCATGGTCAAAACAGACGCATGCAGCGGACCCGTACACAGCGCGACTGATAGCGCGAACAAGCGGTCGTGGGTTTCCAATGATCTTGCCATGGAATCGAAAGGCCCTCATCAACTCTACTCGTGTGACAGCAAGTGCTCGTCTGGGGCATAATCCGAAGCGCTAAAACTCGGCGCCCACCAATGCCATATCTTGCGGAAACCGGCAATGTCGTTTTCGCGTCCACAATGTCGCGCAGTAGTTAATTGATCATGGCACTTTATGTAGCCTCGATACATGCTTCACAAAGTTTGGTGGAAATATATGCTTACGGCTGAACTTCACGACCTGCGCGGCCAGCAACTTGGACGTACCCGTCGCCCCCCCGGTCTTCTTGTCCCCGTCGGGCCAGTTGACTTTCACCCAGTTATTCTTCTGGGTTGGACCGCTGAATTCCGGCCACGTTTTGGAATTATGCTTTACGACTGGGTCATAGTATTTAATTAACTTTACGGACTCTACCGATAATGACTCATCAGGAAACCTGAACAGTGCGAACTTGTCCATTGCCGGTGTTTCCCTTCAGGTTAAGACAAAGCGGACAACGCACGTGTGCTGCTTGGTTGCGGATTGGATTGGATTGGATAGCAATGGCTGTAAGGGTGCCAACGTTGCCACCGACGTTGTCTGCACACCCCAAATTCTAAACCGCGTCCAGTTTGTTATCTTTGTAAATTCGTAATTAGATGTTGCCTTTTTATTCGTTCTCCTCAAGTGAATACTTATTGTTTCTAAAGGAGATTATTTCTTCATTACTGTACATTTTATAAAAAAGAAAAAAAAAAACATCGCAGTTCAATGACAACAGACTTGCTTGCAAAACAAGCACACCACTCATTAAACTGAGTACAAATTACCACATTCGTTCGAAATGCATGATCCTTTTCGTCAGTACCGGACGTACACACAGTGGTGTAACCTTATCATTGGCCAAAAACCAAAATGCTTTTGTCTGTGCTTCAAATAACGGAGCATTACAAAGATACATGAATGGTAGTATAATCGAACGACGTTTCGGCAGCGTTCATCTTTGGGAATATTGAGCGTGTTGGTTCTGCTCACGCATTGCGGCTTTCATGGCCAATGTACTATTAACAGATATGGCAGCTGGCCCAACTGTCGAATCGTTTGGGCACCACAGACGGCGTCCGACCACAGATGGATACGAGCTCCATTCGCGAAAACATCGTTCGCTAACCCTCCTGTACACGTTAAAAAGCTTGCGCAGGATCGAAGTATTGTGTGGCAGGTTCGCAAGCTTTGAGTGCGCGCACTAAGCTAATGACACCCATTGGGTTAATTATTCCTTTGGTACGACGTAATATTCGACAAGGGTGCCGTTTGATGACTATAACAAGCCTGTTGTTCATTGATAGCAAAAGCGTATACGCTACAGGGACAGGCACGCTGCAGTACATATCTATGTTTGTGCAAGCATGCACATGTCTGTCCTTGTACCGTATTTGTTTTATGACTTCATATTATTATTAGGTAGCGTTCAGCTGTCAACAAATCCGACAGTATACCTGTTTAGGACGCACTGACTCCCAGGTTAACTTCCGACTGCCCAACTGCAAAACTGGTCCCAGTTATAAATTTTCGCCTGGGAGAACAAACGACAATTTCTTTGGGAACTTACTTCGTTGTCCGTGCCCCCCTTTTATGTCTCTTCCTCATGTTTAATCCCTTACCACTTCGACATCAGCTTTCTTTTTTCTTTCATTTCTTATCAGCTAGGAGTGCTACTACAGGGTCCGAAGGGTCAGATCGAGGCTCGGAATACGCTACGTAGCCGAGATCATGGCGCGCAGCTCACCAGTCTTTCAAGACAAGAGGATATTCCTCAACCACCCTTAACGGAATGAGCATCCGCAGAACGTGCAAGGGTCTAAGGAATCTGGTACTTTAAGAGCGTGTTGGTACTGTCACAAAGTTCAGAAAGAACACATATATACTCCAGTTCACAAGTTTTTTTCTCAATAACAAAGGTGACATGCCGAGCCTCCGGCTCAGCAACACTTCCTTTGATTTCCTTACTCTTAAAACTCTGACTGTTTCCCAATAAGCTGTGTGCAGGAAGGCAGAAGACACGGGTGCGAGCACGCTGCTTTCCAAAATGCCCGCGAGCAATGGTTCAAACAGAGCATTCCGCAAAAACCTGTGCCCTCGCTCTCGCGGTTTTCCTACAGTGTAGTTTTGCTGCGCACAACTCGAGCCTTCATTTCGTCATTCTTGACCAGCTGGCTTGCACCTTTGCATTTAATTGCATTATAATTCGAGCCTACGTGCAGGTTGGGGGTGGAAAGCTGTAACACATGCCTCCAAAATTTCGAAAGGCCGCCCCTTTTTGCAATCTCCTCGAACGCGATTCATTGTTCTCATAACGAGGACTGGTAGGCCTAATGAACATTGACCTCTACCTTGACGACCTCGACAGGTCGGACACAAGACGTGAGCGTTGAGCACTAGGCTGAAGGCTATAAATCAGAGGTTTGGATTTCTGGATAGATCCTATCTATCTACCTATCTTAAAAATGGAAATAGAAATTTAACCTGGTGTAAAAACCTACTAGCTAGATAAAATTAAAACACAGTAGTTAGGTGGCGCGAGTTACCTTCTATTTTCAGTTGGGAGTTGTACCGGTTGTGCTCGATTGTATTATTGATGGGAATATCGACAATGTTCGTATGATACTTGCAGGGCTTAACGATATATGTAGGACATCTGCAGCATTCCCAGGCGTTCCTTTGTGCAGTTTTGCACGTGCCAGGGCACTATGTGACGCTCTGATTTGTATTTACGGAACTGCATTTCCTTCTGACTCCGTGACTGGGAAAAAGCAAGGAAAAGACGCTAGGCCATGCCTTCAAGGTACAAACGCCACCTCGAACAGGATGTGCCATTGCTCAGAAAAACTGAAAGTCGGCGCTTCAAAATGCAAGCGTTAGCTGCCGGGACCCCTCCGACTGTGGCCTTCTCTGGTATCGGAGCTTCTGAAGTCGCCGGCAGCTCGCGATGTGACGAGGTCTCGGAAGACGACTGCACTAGTGGCGAGGAAGCAGGACACACCAAAGAGGTAAATAACGCGCTTTTTGGTGCTGTAAGTTGTATTCACGCACTCGCGCAGTACTCCCTCCAGTGGCGTCACAAGGGGGAGGGCGGGGGCGAGGCGGTGGACGGACGTTGCTGCTCCCTACGGTGTTGGCTTTGCCACCTCGCGAGGTTTGTCTCAAAGGGTTGTGTATGTGCGTGTGCGCGCGCGTGCGTGGTGTTTTTCTTTTTTTTTTTTGGGGGGGGGGGGGGGGCTTAGTCTTGGTCTTGGTCTTGGTCTTGTATATTGTGGTGTCTTGGCCTCGGTGGAGGCTTCGTGATGCAGTCACGCAAAGCCAGGTTGCAACCGATAACATAATGTTTTATTCAGTAATCTCATCACTGTCCCCGTGTCCTGGCTCCACCTTTTCTGCCCCCGTCCTAGGCCTGGCCTTACAGGTCCTATTTTTTGCGGCTACGTGGTGCTAGCTGTGGGCTGGCAGGTAATCCGACAACACCACTGATATTACATTGCAGCTCATGGTTTCTGGGTGGGTGGTTTACCGGGGACAGAGAGGAAGGTGGGGAGGTGGGGGTCGGGTTAAGCGCCGTTCACACTTTTGCGACCCGAGAGAGACCAGACCGGTTTTTAAGTATTTTGCGACTTCTTAGGACCGGATGCGCTGCAGCGGAGCTCGTCCTAAGAGATCGCAAGAGGCTTAAAAATCGGTCTGGTCTCTTTCGGTCTTACTCGGTCGGAAGATTGTAAACAGGCCTTTAGGCTCAGGCTTAAGTTAGTGTACCACAATGTCACATGCTTTGTGTAGGAGTGCAACACGTAGACCCAATCTGAGCCCAGGCCTTACCCGAACTCCATACCCCCGATCTATCCTCTCTCTCCCCCCTTGCACAATGCACTCAGGAACTACGAGATGCATTGTGATCTAAAAACTAGGCCCCCCTCCCCTTCCACCCAGAAACCCAAAAGACAAACCACGTGAGGCGGCGAACCCCACCCCGCAGGAAATATTGCCCGACTAGCGACATCAACACCCCCTATGACATTATGTCGCTGGTCAAGTGGTACTCTCTGCTGGGTGGGCTTTGCCACTTCGTGTGGTTTGTCTCGAAGGGTTCTAAAAGGATGAGAGTAATGACAAATCTCGCTAATGAGCCATGCCATTTAGTAGTTTCTGTGTCTTTGAAAGTATACACGAATTGGCAGCTGGTGCGAGCGGTGCCATCAGATTACATTGCCTTTCGTTGTTTTTGGGTGCTTGGTTCATGGGGGACGAGTGGGAGTTGAGTTGGAGTCTAAATGTTTGTTGGGTGTATCTGGAACCCGGACGGAGCCTAAAGATGTGTCTACTTATGCAGAACTGGGTGTCTAAAGATACTTTAAGCGATTTATTTTTCGTGGGCTCAATATTTCACGATTTAGGTCAAAGCTGAAGTTTTGAAATAATTTGTGGGTCCTAATTTTAGTGACGCAGTGGAATCTCAATGTAGATTCCAGTGTGTTTATATCTTACCGAAATTGTTTGCGGGACTTATTTTTCGCTAATTGTAGGCGATTTGCAAAATTCACAAAAATTAAGTCGTTTACAGTATGTCGGACGTAGCCGCGATGGGAAAAGGAAAAGCTATGATTATTTCACATGACAGTGTACGGTCCTTGCTTTGACATTCAGGTTGTAGGCTTGGACAGATGGGAAAGAAAAGTAGAAACAGTTACACTATATTTTAGTTAAGAGGTATAAGAACAGTCACATTTTTGCAAGACCGCAGTCTGTTTGCAAACTAGGTTCCCAAACAGGCCGCGGTCCCCCTACACTGCTGCTCAGGGTTCATCGCAGAGGGTTCGGCATAGAAGTTAATGAAGGGAAAACTGGAGAGGTTAACCTGAACGTCAGTTCTGGTTGGCTACTCTGTACTGGGAATAAGGGGTGGTGGTGGAAAGGAATATATAGTAATGAGAAACAGAGATGGGATGAAAATCGTCAGTGGAGATAAATATATTGGTAAAAGCTATGTTAAAGGTCTCACACACTTAGTCTCAGTAAGGCACGTTGCACCACACAAATATATGTTCAGAGATCGGCAGGCGGGAACTGGCGAGACTCCATGGCCCGCCAATCTTTTTCATGCTTTGCACAATGCACACCTCTACAATGGCACATGTTTCGTAGTTTTGTGGTTTTGTACTCACTGCTGCAGCCAAAAAGCTCAAAGATGCGTCAAGAGATCTTCCTCAGCCACTCCGCTTAGAGTACTCCACACCCTGAATACAACCCTTTCCCATTGTGGCGATGTCCAACGTATCTTTAGATCCACGTCCCGGGTTTGTCCGACATACCTTTAAATGCAGTGAATAAGAAAACAGGTGAAATGCTCAGAAATCCTTAAATATGTGATCGACACGGACGTCTCCAAAACTTTAGTTTCCTCAAACAATATTGATACCTTTATCGACTTAGAACGAGAAAATCATTAGGTTTTGCAACCAGGCGAATTGAAAATGTCACGTTGTGATCAATACTAGTATACAGTTGAAGTAGCAGTGCTCGCCTAGTGCCTGACCACCGTTTGTGTGTCTCCATAAAAGTGGAATGAAACATAGTTTTTTATTTGCGGGATGTAAGTAACAAAAATAAAGATTTTTACTGACTTTCATACTCCACGGTGAAACTTTACTCTGAAAAAAGGCTATGAGTGCGAGCTCCCTGCATTTAATCACAGCACGACTGTAGGAGCTCTCGAGGAGTTCCTACAGTCATGAATAAGGAGCTCTCGAGCATAGGTGGGAGGTACCCTTTGCACATTTTATTTCCAGTTAGCCCATTCTAGGGTAAGACAAACTATAGTGTAGCTGTGCTTTCACCTTCTTTCTGCACCAAAAAAAAAAAAGTGCAAACATGACATTGGCGCTTTTTCGTTTTTTGCCTTGAAACGGTATTGGCGGGCACCAATTTTTAACCATGTTGGATTAACCTCAGACTGGGGTAGAGAAGAAACATCAGAATGGTAGAAGAGACAAAAACAGAGAGGACAATGTCTCAAGACGTCCTGTCTAATTTCTGTCTCTTCCATGTTTTGATGTTTCTTCTCTACCCCAGTTTCAGGTTAATTTAACATGGTTAATATTCACCAGCTCGCCTGCCCCCTTACTATATTTTCACCGATTTTTACTTCTGAGTTTGCTGCCTCAAACAAGCACTTTAAATGACTCAAGTCGTATGGCCGAGAGCTTTTCAACTCTAAGAGAGGGACAGAAAAACTGACGGTCACTTGTTTGTACTAACGGTGTCATGGTTTGTACCCTGATCCTAGGTGCGAAGTCGGATGACAGATTACATGCATTGTGTTATCCATGACTAGAAGCACATATACCCAATTACAAGTATAGCAAATCTTAGTAGACAGACTGGACAATTGTGTGCATCCGAATTTACTTTTAGGACCAAGGTAAATTATTTAGTGACGATTGTAGGCCATCTAATGCCGAGTGGTGATCGTCCAGTAGCATCGGGACTTCGCATAAGCCATGTTATGTTCCGTGAAAAAATATTGAATTGAATAGCTTTGCCTTTACCAAACCAGGTCGAACCAGGATGTTCTTTGCCACCGGAGGGAGATGTGGAGGGGTCTCCTTCAGAAGAGCTGGCAGCTGAACAAGTAAGATTGTGATCTTTGGGTCTATATTGAAACAGATTGATTTCATTCGTTGTGTCACTGCTATAATGAATCTCTTAAGAATTAAGGTGATGTTACTTGAATTTCAGTAAATATTGCCATGAATGACTGGCGAAGAGGCGAGAAAGAACGAAAGAAACTGAACAATTAATAAGGTGAACTTAATAGCGTCACAGATGTTTGTGCGGCACAGGAGCAGTGTCGAGCGCTTGGGTGAGATTGATTTCGGATTGCCAAACGGGGCCCCTTATGTTTACGCGTGGGCTTCTCGAACAATCGATGTAGAATGTTCGACAAGTAGAATATTCCGACCTTGAACAAACAAACTTCTCGAAATTTACAAGAACATTATTTTAAGGGTTAACAAAAAGGCTTGTGTGCTCCTAGGATTCGAACCTTGGCCCCTTTACGTGGCAGCCTAGCGCGATAACCATTTGGCCACAGAAGTGCTTGCCCGGTAAAGCACGTGGCAATATCAGTAAACTTGAGATATGTTTCTTCTTTGCACTTAGCAAACTTGAATGTCATCATTTGTCTGGATTTGTCGTCTTGAGGGGTTCATACCTCATTAAACATGTTATAAAAGTTTCATGCACAGTTTGCTGATGCCATCATGTTGGTATACATGCAGTAGCATTGGCATGTGTAGAAGAGTAAGTGTCTAGGCAAGTATTGTGGTCTGGATTGCATAAAAGTAGAAACCCTCATCTGAACATTATGTGAAAAAAAAGGATGGCTGTAATACTTGGCGAGTACAGCTAAAGTAGGCATATGTTGGTTCACAGAAAAAATTGTGCTGGTGCGTGGCAAAAACTTTGCTATTTAGTTTCAGTGAAACCACGACAGTTCACAATTTGTGTCAGGCATTTTTGTGCTTCAAGCTGGCTGAAAAACAGTATTCTGGTCTGTCAACATCAAAGTGGCAGCCAACATTTCACCTAAAGATGTCAGCCACCCTTAAGATCGGCTGTAACAAGATTGCTAACATTGTGGCCTGCCATAATAGTTTGGAAAAACAAACTAGAGCAATGCACCGCTGTGTGAGAGTCTGTGGATCCATAAGCTTGTATATGCTTCTTCTTCTTCAAATCAGGATGAAGTCTCAGGACCCTCACTACTACAAACTGATGCAGGCAGCACAGATTCTGAAGAGATGGGAGATGATCAAGTAAGCATTGTTGATGTGTTTCTGGGGTGCGCCTAGAGACAAAGAAGTACAAACATGACAAAGGCGCTCTTGTTTTTTGCCTTGAAACGGTATTGGCGGGCACTCATTTTTAGCCATGTTGGATTAACCTCAGACTGGGGGAGAGAAGAAACATCAGAATGTAGAAAAAGAACGGACAGGACGGCGTCTCAAGATGTCGTCCTGTCTATTTTCTGTCTCTTCTATGTTTTGATCGGCTGTAACAAGATTGCTAACATTGTGGCCTGCCATAATAGTTTGGAAAAACAAACTAGACCAATGCACCACTGTGTGAGAGTCTGTGGATCCATAAGCTTGTATGCTTCTGCTTCTTCAAATCAGGATGAAGTCTCAGGACCCTCGCTACTACAAACTGATGCGGACAGCACAGATTCTGAAGAGATGGAGGATGATCAAGTAAGCATTGTTGATGTGTTTCTGAGGTTCGCCTAGAGACAAGAAGGTGTTCCCATGAAAACTTGCCATCTAGGAGCACGTGGAAGAATCCGTCAGCACCCCATCCGTCACATTTCACTAAAAATAAAAGTATTTGCAGTGCAGCATGTCCTGGTGATTCGAAGGGCGATTGTTTAGCAGGTAATTTGAACAAATATTTTTGGTATGCATTTATCACAGTTCAGCAAAGGAAAATGAATAGGGTTTAGTTGAAGATGATGAAGTATCAAAATTGAGGTGGCCGGTGTTGGTAGCGTGGTGGTGGTCTGGCAGTTACTGTTGAGTGCCGACGCAGGGCTGTGTGGATAGCCTTGAATGCCAGTAGTGGCGATGTCTTGCCTTGTCAATGTCGGAAAAGGAGGGTGGCAGCCGCTGCTGCCGGCGTTGTTGTGACCGGGGAGTAGACGTCGGGTTCATCCGCGGAGGTGACCTGGTAACAGTGGGGGCCCGCATCCTCGTGGGCTCTGCCGAGGGCAAGGAAGGACACCGGGGACTGTCGGCTTGTTTAATTCAAATGCCAGGGTCAACTGTTCCAAAGCGATACTAGCAAGAGCTGAGCAGGCACCACTGCAAGTGGGGCATGCGCTTCTCACGTTCAGAATTCATGCCCGTACGATCGCTAAACTCGGAATACTACATAAAGTTGTTAGTGAGCGAAATGCTTTCAGCTCCTCACACAGACATAAAAAGGACGGAGCAATACCATGCATTTTATGTTTGTGTGTTTTTGAGGTGCTTTTCCAGTCAGCTAATATACCAACTAGCCCACTTAGCCATTTATTTCTTTCAGCTCCCATTTTCAGTAAACCTGCCCATGGGACCGATAGGAACTAAATCTAAAATTTATTGTGAAACCAAGTAGGTTTCAAGATAGGTTCAGGCTTTGAAACTGAATTCGAAACCCATCGGGAAAATGAGCAAATTTCGAGGTACGTTTGGGCTTCGAAACCATTTGTTCACCAACCGAGTGCTAGGAAAAAAGTAAGTTGGTGCCATGTGACCTTGAAGGATCCCATAACCTTACATAATCATGTATGTATAGGTGATCTCGTACTGTTACATGATCACGTCTCACATAAGGTTTATGTCTTACATAAGGCTTCAAGAGATGCTGTACCGAAATTCATATTTCACAAAATAAGCTTGCAGAAGTGTCTAATAGGGGGCCATAAACCACGAAACATCACTCATATAGCCATATCTCAAGCGGATGGCCGTATTTCTGGAAAATAAAAGAGCGCATGAGGAAGAATGTTGAGGTCATCTTATCGCAGAAGAGTTGAGAAGGAGGAGAAATGGCCTCGCTCCCTTTCTTCTCTGCACCCTCACGGAGTCAAAGCGAAAATAGGAGAAAATGAGAATCGCGAGGTCACGCATCTTTTCGGCCTTGTGCGAGCGCCACTCTTCTTTTACAAAAATACAACAATCTGTTGGAGATACCGCTTTATGAGTGACGTTTTGGGACTTGTAGCGTCCTGCCTATCAATTCTGCGTTGTTTTCTGAAATTGGATTTTCGGTTCAGCATCGCTTTAAGTAGGCTTTAAGTAACCTACAACATGTAAGGCCTGAGTGCAGTATGTCTTTCCAAAAAACCTACTAGTCTAAAATGACCTGCTAAAATCAGAAACTTAACGCATGGAGGCAAAAAAACCTGGATTACGTCTTTTACTGATCCAAGTCTTGCATTAAAAATGGAAGTTTCAACTCGCGCTAAGAAATCAATAAATAATGATTTTAGGGAAGGTTAATGGCGGCATCTGTTGGCAGTTAAACCTTTTGATTGCCATTGGAACAGGAGTTAAGGAAATATTTTTGTAGTGGGACTTCCGCCCTCAAATTTTAAAGAGAGTCGGATCAGCCAAATAAGCATTCGAGAAAATTGACAGCTTCATAGATCAAGTTTTTTCGTTTTTACGTGTTACTTCAGACTGGTAGTTTTATTTTGGGACATGCTGTAAAACATATGGCAAGCTGCATTCTTCTTCCGCAGGGGATGTTAGAAAAGAATGCTCAGGCATAAAGTTCAGCTGGTTGATTTAGCGTGGATTCGGAGCACCGTTCTTGTTGGTATTTGTTTCCACTTGCCGCTCGAAAGTCGGGAGAATGGATCTCTTTTGGATTGCTTCAGAATGAGGAGCAACCAGAAGCTCCGCCTTTAGAAGCAGCATCGTGCTTTGGCTGCGCCGATAGTCGTGCGATAATGTGTCGCTGCTGCCAAGTATGCACAAAGAAGAAGATTGGAATGTGGTACTTTGAAAGCCCATCTAGTAACTTTAGATCAGGGGTGCACACACACGGCCCGCAAGCACTTTTTGTGCGGCCCACGACCCGGCTTCGTGCAAAAAAGCGTTCACTGTGTCACTCAGTGCACCGTATGTCCGCTCTACTTGGCAGAAAGCATTAGAACTCGTTGAACTACTTTCCTCAAAGTCCTTTTTTCTGGAAGGAAAGTCTATATCATCAGTTCAAATTTTTCCTTTCCTCTGAGCCGCAATAACAATACAAAAGCATGTCCTGTTGTTCAGTGTCCCCCCCCCCCCCTTGTCCACTGCAGCAATGCGACATCCATTCTTGCCCTCTTTCATCCTGTCTCCTGCTTTCACCATGGAGGCTACAACCCTCTCCCATTCCGTTGGTGCATAAACAGTGCCCGTTTGATACAGAAGAAAAGTATACCAGATAGATTCCTGCGTTGGGCAAAGTTATTTTTGTTTTACGCGTGGAGTATGTGTGCACTCCGAGAAAAGAAAATTGACCAGGACAGTAAAAAATTTAACCACGACTGGTTAAATTTTTCTCCTAAAGAGAACAACCAATTCAAAGATGCCAGATATTGAAAACCTGCCTCTAGCAAAAAGATACAAGTTTCAATAGGTGCGGCCTGCACAGTACCCATTACACCTAAAGCATTCCATGCTTGCAGCTACATTTTTTAGTTCAGCAATGAAACAATATTTTCTTCAACATTTATACCAGTACTCAAAGAGAAGTGTGTACAAGGTTTGATTTTAACCAGTATGTAGAAAGTGTCCGTGATACAATGCAAAGGCAATTGAGCACATTCAGCTCCTTATTCGTTTGATACACTGCTTATGGAACTCGGCTATACATGAGCTCGCAAAACATTTGATGGTGTAAAAAGCTTACAGACTGATTCACCCAGGCACTTGCCTCTGCTGGGATGCTTTGCTGCAGCTTCAGCTTTCCTGCACAAGTTACTATCCCACTGCAGGTCTGCGCGAATAGAGTACTAGACATCACAACATGTCTCGAGCACTGCCGTCTGCCTCCAGTGGACTGAAGTTCTGATGGCATGAAGCATGCGTCAAATGGTTACTGAGGGCGGTCTGTTTGCTGAAAGTGCATCATACCACCAACGTGTCGAGAGGTGGAGCCGGCTAATTACAGTCATGAGGGCAGTCTTAGCTGAGGCTGGACGGGCATGAAGCCGCAGAATATTACTTGGTCATGTGCACCTTTTGTGCATGAGGGCAGAAGCAGAACACATCCCTGGTTGTTTAGAAAGCAGTAAATGCTATGTTAAGTCTAAAGCGAACTGGACAGCAACTTTGAACAGAGCATTCCGGTCAATAGACTATCGGTTCAGTAAACAAGGGTTTGAGCAAAAGAACAATAGCGTTGATGTTACAAGGCTTATAGTGCACAAAATTGTAAAAGCATCTGACTATTAAATGAGCACTTTAATTAAATAAGACATAAATAAGCCTTGTCTTTCGTGACCACACTCACCTATAATTTGTGTGCTTGATCTTGAATCATTCTAGTGGACGACTAAGTTTAGGTATTGTTTTTCTGTGGAATGAAATCAGTTAGATATGACATGACGGTAGCATAAATAGGGGTCATGTTATCTTATGGTCATCTTATTACATACTGGAAACAAAGAATACTCCAGAGAGCCCTGAAAACAAAATAAAAGTTTTAATACTAGTCGTCAAACCTACAAAACACTACAAGTCATGTGAAATTATTAATTCTTATGTTGCAATCACTCTGCCTTGCAGTCCTGAATAAAATATTTGTAACCTTGTGCTCTTAATGCTGCCTGCCCGTGCCATGCAGGCAGGCAGCTATCACAAACTCAGTGTCATAATAATCAAAATTTGGCTTTCTTACTTTGAGATAGATTTCCTCACTTTTAGCATCCAAAATGCCGATGATTCGTGTATCGCAGACTGGGCACCACAAGGATGTAAATTTTGCACATTTTAGTTTTAATGAATCACACAATTTTGTCCTCTCATGTTAGTGTATTTTGTGTAATTTGAGTAAGAGCAAGGAGTTTTCTGTTTAATAATTGTGAATTTAGTTTTTTTTCAGAACCAAGGTTTCGTTGACGAAAAGAAACAAATTGCAGCCCTTCTCATGGCATATGTGATGCGGCACAGGGTGAGCGATCAGGGTATCGCAGATCTCTTGGATATGCAGAACATCATAACCCCCGGTCGTGCACCAACATTAAAGTACCTTCTTCTGAAGACTTTAGGAGCTGACGTCCCTGGTACAGAGAAGCATTTTTACTGCATGGATTGTCTAGGGTATTTAGGTAAATCAACCCCTGAGGACCAGGCTCATTGCGAAAACTGTGAACGGGATGTAGATATAGTGTCTTGCCCTTTCTTTCTTGTGATGCCTCTGAAGGAGCAAATCGAACGGATCCTAGCACAGCAAAACCTCAAATGGCTCCCACAAAGCAACGGAGCTAGGAACACGATTTTAGACGTAAAGGATGGCATTGAATATGCCAGACTTTCGGCTGATTTCTCAACTCATGACATCTCCCTGCTTTGGAATACAGATGGGATCAGGGTGTTTGAGAAATCAAGCTTTGATATCTGGCCTGTTCAGTGCGAAATTCTTCAATTGGACCCTGCAGTGCGGAAACAGAATATGTTGATGCCTGCCCTGTGGTTTGGGTTTTGTAAGCCAAACATGACTACTCTCCTGACACCCTTTACGAAGGAACTGCAAGAGCTTTCTACAGGTTTTTCTTGCGTGAAAGATGGAATACGGTTCACAAAAGAGTGTTCGCAGCTGCATGCTCGGTGGACGCCATTGCTCGCTCTGCAGTGCGGAACTGTAAACAGTTTAACGGCTTTTATGGCTGTGGCTGGTGTTACCACCCAGGGGGTTCCAGCTATGAGTACTTGGACCCTCCTCCAGAGCGCAGGACAGCTGTCAAGCATCTGGAAGAGGCAACAAGTGGTACCTCCTCAGTGCCCGCCAATGGAGTGAAAGGCCCTTGCATTGCAATGACCCTTCCTCGGTTTGATGTGGTAGACGGTTTTATACCGGACTACCAACACTGTGCATGCCTTGGTGTTATGCGTCAGTTGCTCAAACTGTGGCTAGAGAGTGAGTACCACGAGTGTCCGTGGTATATCGGAACAAAGTTTCCACAACTGAACAGTTTGCTTCTGGCTCTCTCCCCACCGACAGAGATTACCCGCACTCCAAGGAAGTTCGTAGACAGAGCTTACTGGAAAGCGTCGGAGTTGCGGGCACTGATGCTTTTCTATGGTTACATCGTGTTGAAGCCCATTTTGCCACTAACCTTTTTTAGACACTTCTCACTACTTTCGTATGGGATGTACCTGTTGCTGAAAGACGATATTTCAGAGCGTGACCTCACGGAGGCACGGGCTCTGCTAGAAAAGTTTGTGGTGCAGATGGGGACATTGTATGGCGAGACCAATGTGCCATACAATGTCCACCAGCTCCTTCACCTGACGGACTCTGTGGAGGCTTGGGGTCCGCTGTGGACGACGTCCTGCTTTCCTTTTGAAGGGCGGAATGCCATCCTCCTCAACTACTTTGCAGGCACACAGTCTGTCGCTGAGCAGATTGCCAGAACTTTTATTTTGTGGCAGAACCTAGTTCTCTGGGCAGAGAGGATAGAGATGCCTGAAGGAAGGGAATTTTTTGAAAGGATGGTGGGTCGGCAGACCATGGGGAGGAGTGGGGTAAAGCTCCCTGGCGGCATAGTTGTTTACCGACGTCAGAGTTGCTCTGGCGTCAACATTAGGATGGAGGTTGTGTTGGAGAATCACCTGGGAGTCCTGCCACCACAAGTCAAGTACTACCACCGTTTTCAGTGTGGCGGGATTCTGTGGCACTCGGAGAGCTATTGCATGCCTAAGAGAGTTAACTGCGTAGCCGAGCTTCAAGATGGCTCCATTGGAATTTTGCAAGCGCTCGCTGTGTTTGAAGGGAGCCCTCCGCACCAGCAGCCCCAGTGCTTAGTGCTTATTGAGAAGCTCGAGCTGGTGCGGAGTGCTGCTTTCAGGGACAATCAGCTCGGTATTTGCTTCTCAGCTGTTCGAGAGGGGACACGAGGAGGGGTGGTAACAGCATGCAGTCCTGACACTCTGAAGAGAAAGTGTGTGGTTATGGAGCGAACCACTACAAGTGTCCTTGTTGTGGCCCTCCCCAACCAAGTTGAGCGTGATTGAGTGTGTATGATAACAGAAGTGTGCTCCAAGAACTAAATTTCCACAGAGAGTAGAATCTTTTTAGGAACAAAGCATGAGCATGTGTTTTCATAATAATTTCCAGCCATAAGTGGGATGCTGAACCCAAATTTCGGGGGGAATATCTTGGTTGCAGTCACCTGTATAGATCGTCAGATATTCATAAACCTCATCACTTTAAAGGGGCCCTGCGACGACTTTTTGACTGTTTTTTTTTTAATTTACACCGAATCTGAGCATACTGAACATAGTAACTTAGTGGAACTTTTCTTTTCTTGAATATTGCTTTATTTTACAAGTTATACGCAAATTAAACTTGCAAAAACAAGCAAAAAAACAACCTCCTTCATGACGTCCCTAGTCCTGGCTTGGGTAGAGGAGGGGTAGAGAGCTCAGCGAGTGCTCAGGGCTGCCGCACTCCGTGTCAACGGCTCGAGAGAGCGCCACTAAAGCATAGGCTGGATAGGCTGGATGAAGCGGGCAACCAGGGTGGCTCGCATTGCATTTGCTGCGCGACTAAATGCTAATTCAGCATGACACTTGAGTGACCACAAACCACAGCAAACGAGGGGTAAAGATCAGTTCAGAACGGGAGCCACTTCATGCTGCCGAACCACCAAACGGCCAAATTGCAAGCCAAACCTGCTTGCCGAAGGCCTTCGGGACACTCGGAACTGGTCGGATCCCCCAGCCCATACGACCGCAGCGCCGCCGTATTCATCCGGCACCTTTCTATGCCAGTGGCGGATACAAGGGGGGGGGGGGGGGGGGGGCGGGGGTTGGGCGGCGGCCACCCCTCCCCAAACAAAGTCGACCCCCCCTCCCCCCTTCTTGGTTGTCTCCTGCTTAGGAAACAAAGTAAAGATTCTTTGATTATTGGAATGTGTGCTTGTGCTTACTCGACAGTACTACAGGGCACATAGTCCTATTCCTGCTTTAAACATAATGTAATTCCATTTCAAGAGGGTTCAATGAGAAGCTGTTTTTGCCTGCTTTCGATTTAAACTGAATGGCCCACAGACATCAGGTTCAAGCATTTAAAGTTTTGCAAAGATTTAATCCCAAATGTAATACATTAGATTAATATTGCCAATTCGCACTCTACTTATCAAGAACATGTACAATGGTTAGTATACACATTCAGTGAACTAACATTTCGCTAACACAACCACGCCAAACATCTGCATACAGCACTTGCTGAAGCTTTGCAGCACCAGCAAGTGTTGTGGTTGTAGTTCCCGAATCCTGTTTGTGATTGGTGTGCAAGAAACTCATCAGGGGCGTTCTTGATAGAAAAAAGAAAACAATGACATAAACTGGGCTGATTTATCAGTGCGATGCTTCATAACTCGGCTGACAAGCTAATCAAACGTTGTATTTAAGCACCTCAGTGAACTACACATCTGCTTGAAGTGTACATCTGATCGGCGAGTTTTCAATACTTTGGTAGCTTAACTGAGTTTATTTTGTATGTATGTAATTGTAGTCCAAAGATACTTTGATTGTAACACAACAGTATTTACGATTTCCAGTATGTTTTAGGTGCATTCTGCACATAATTTTGATCGCTGCATTTTTATTAAGGTTGAAGTATATTTTGCATGAACTAAATTCCTATTTTCAGAAATCTATTTGAAAGGAATTTTGTGTTTACTAATTTAGTATTTACGTATTTCAGAACGCATGACGAGTACTTCAAATGTAGTTCAAATAAGGGTATTTTGAAATGATTTTCAAAAATATATTTTAATATGAAGTTAAAAAAAAGGCACTTGTATTTTCGGCATATTTTGAGTTTACTTATAGATATGAAGTGTACATGAAATGCACTCAAAATCGAATACGGTATATTTCAAACGTCTTAGTTTTCTCTAAGGGCAATGCTATATTTATTGTTCACTCAGACGTCCATTTTGTTAAGTCACGGCAGCTAGCAGTTCAACAGACTCTGGCCGTTGCTTCAAGGTGCGAACAACACGCCAGCTAATTTAAACGATTCCCGTCGTCGTGCGTCACGTGCAACTCTGAGATTGAGAGTTGCGGTTTTTTTCCGTCGCAAGTTACGGACAACATGTCAGCTAATTTTTGATGCCGGAATAATTCCCGTATCTGTGCATCACGTGCAGTACAGTGACTGAGGGTTCCAGTTTTCTGCCATGCTTCTACGGGTCAAGTTACGAGGAAAACCGTAGGGCCTCCTTACTCTCATGCACGTAATACATAGTTAATGCTGTGACCGTGATGGAAGGCAACGGTAATTGTAGCGCCATCAAAAATTAGCTGGAAATTTCTAATAATTTGACGAAATTTTTTTTACAGTGAATGTAATTTTTGTCAGGATCCGATGAGCTTGGGTTGTGTCTAACTCCGGACCGGGAATCTCCGACCAGTCCAGCGTGTAATTCACGGCGAAAGGCCCTGTATAGCTCTATTTGTAAGTGCTTTTTATTCTAATAATCCGTGAGAGACGTTATGATTGGTTATTTTTGTGTTCGAAGTCATGTTTATTTCATTTTTGCTGTTAAAATATGGCTGTCTTCTTGGCGGTAGATGTGTGCTGTAGTAAAGTCCTCCTAGTAGGTCCAAAGCCGAATGCCACAGAGCGTTCAGTTAGTCCTTATTTGCCAAGACTCGGCTTGTTGGGTGCGAGTGGAGTGTCAGTTACGTCACTGCGATATGTGAATGTGTTTGCCAGTAATTGTCTTTACTCGACGAGTTTTTTTTTATATGACTGATTTATTTTAAATTCTTGATTCATTCAAATGTCATGCTCTGTTCAACTCTCATGTTCTTTTGTATAACAGGGTATTTATTCGACTTAATTTAGTAGTACATTGGACACTGGTGAGCTGAAGAGGAAGCCCAGCGGTTTGGTTTATGACTTGTAAATAGTATGGAGGCAATATGGGTACATTTATGAATACATATTTCTGTGCCGCAAATACCGTAAGCCTTAAAAAAAATTTTATTTTCATATCAACGTAGAAATATAGGTGTGAACTTAAATGGCGAGGTTGTAATTATCAGTTCTTAAAACCCCTAAAAGGAAAAAAAAAATGTTTTTTTTCTTTTTTTAAAGTTTGGTTGGGGCACGCGTGCCAAAGGAAATTGAAGCGAAAAAAACATTTTTATGTTAGAGAAATATTGATGCCGCGAGGTTCTTTGCAATTAAGTCAGTAGGCACCTCCTTTCCACTTGTTTTCTTTGTCGGGATTTCGGGCGCGCGGAGGAGGGGTGGAACGGTTTCGCCTTCACATTGTGGTGGAAAGAACGAATGACCATCTCGCTGAGGTGGAAAGAGCAAATGACAATTCTGTGATGTCATGGACTTTGCCCGCATAATTTCAAATCAATCTTCTGCCGTCAATAATGCTCAAAAATTTTTTTTCGCATAAAATTTATTTTTTTGACTTGCGCGTCCCAACCAAACTGCTTAAAAGAATTTCTTTATTTTTTTCAGAGGCCCTTTAAGGTTAGGTGAAGGGTTGAGGGTCACTATGATGTTGCAAGTGTAGGCCTAAGCAATTTATAAATTCACCTTCCTACTATTTGAAAAAAAGGAAAAAAGGAGCTCTAAATTCGACCTTGCAATGCATGTGCTTGCACCTGCATTCAGAGTGGTGCAACCAGTTAATTCACATGCAACGAGAAATTTAGAGCCCACAACTATTGTGCAGCTAGCTGCATGATGAAGTGGCACACATCAACAGCTTGCCGACTATCTAGCAGTGTTGGTTGTGGCGGAGCTTAAGCACGCCACGATGCATTCTTTGTTTTGACATGTGGGACGTTTATCTATTATTTTAACTCTTGCGAATCAAAACCTGTGTGTTCTTGGGTTGGGCTACTTTTATATATATATATATATTTTTTTAGAATTTGTGCATTTTAGTATACATAATTGTTTTTTGATTGAGGTGAAATGGTACTGCATAGCAAATTAGCTCCTTGTAGAGTTGAAATTACATTTAGTTAATGGTCTCCCCAAACTGAGATGTTACATGCATTCGCTAGCTGTTTTCTGTAAAATTTTGAAATAAACTATAATATACGGCAGTCAGGGCTGAAGCACAATAGATTGTTGACACTAATTATTCTATAAAAACTGGGACGAATCCACTTTGACAAATCCAGATGTCAAGAAAATGCATTCATCCTACCCTTCGGGAAAGTCTATAAATATAGAGCTATATTTATAGACTGCAGGGAAGCTAAACCCTGTCCCCCTCTCCCATATTGTCTGCTATAATTGTTTCAAATGTCACAGGAAAAAGGGGGGGGGGCACCTGCCCCCTCCCCTTGCACCCTTGTCCCGGTGCCACTGGCAGGGGGTGCTAGCTTGGGGATTTCATAAATAAATGCAACCACTTACGGCTGCCATTGCATACAAAGGAGAAAATAAAGAGAGAGGGGGGGGGAGATGTGGATTACCCTACTGAAAAAAACATTTGAAATTCAAGCGGGTGGCAAACTGGTCGCCCGTTTGAATCAAACTTGTCGATCCGTTTGGATCAAACGTGATTATGGGATACAGGTACCCGTTCGAAACGGTACCCGTTCGAAACGGTACCCGTTTGATACGGATGCCCGTTTGATACGGGTGCCCGTATGATACGGGTACCCCTTCGACCTGGCACGTGACTACACGTTTGAACGTGCCATTCGAATCGGCAAATTATGCGCTAGCCCTGAATGGGTATCGTCTGGGAGGTTGGTTATCTTAAACATATTTAAGACGTCCCGAAACTCACAAACGTGTTTATAACACGGAGAAAACACGTAGAACAAATGCGCTCGCGTAGGTGCTTGCAAATGGACAGGAAAACCGACACAAAATATTGTTTTCAATTCTCCTCGAAGTTTATTACCTCTAATGTAAACAAGTACAAACATGCAAGCGACCTGTGAAGACTATACAGGTAGACTTTCGGGAAATTATTCTCCCGGCTGCCGCGCTAATAGGCGCTGCATAATTCTATAGATAATCTGGAAGAGTACGCGTAGAAGAACGGTCAATCGTTGCCAACACGTAGGTTCCAGTGCACTTACCATGACAATAGCGGACTTGAAAGATGTAATCCGTGATATTTGTCGACACGGTCAAAGCAGGACAACCACAAAAACACAGACGAGAGGAAACGGCTCCTTGGAAGTTTCAACATGATGCGGCGCACAAGCTGTCATTTGCCGAACCCAACCAAACCGCGAGAATTTCCGATTTCTTTGAAGAATCGCTCGTTGCCGATATAGACGTGGGACTTTTCAAACACTAATAGCTTTGGTGCACATCCAATGCGTTGTCGAGACATACAAATAAGACCCCAGGGTGGCGACAGATTGAAGCAGGTAGGACCAGCGAACTACGTGCTGTAACTGACAACAAGGAGACAAAGAAAAAAGCGGCTGCAAGGGGCGCCCTTCCGGATCTTGATGCTTATCAGCGTGTTGCTCGCGCGCTGGTGTGGGTCACGTGGCAGAGGTGACAAGAAAGGAGGGAGGGAGCGCAGTTAAAGGGGTACTCCACAGGTTTTTTTCATTGTCTCCGATTTGCTTGAAATTTTGCTAAACTAACCAACAAACATCGTGAAAATAGTATCCCAAATATTAGGCCAAAATATTGTTTTTTTGCAAAGTTATTTAATTTAGTGTTTTGGTCCTCACCGTGTTTTTCAAGCTCGAAGTCTCTACTGGCAACAATGAAAAAGTGACGTCAGTGGAAGGCAGGGGTTCACTCTGTGGGCTGTAGATTTTGTTTTAAACTGATTCGAAGCAGTTCCATGGTGTCAAATGAATGCTTGGGTAGCTCGCTGCAGTACCCGCGCTCCAGCGCGGAACAAAATTGTTGGGATATTCTTTTTGTTTAGACTGCGGGCTCGACTGGCAAGCCTGCCTGCCACTGACGTCACGGCACTGAAAAGTGAGCGTATATTTGAATGTTGGTTTTTGCATCATTTTCATTTGCCGATTTCACAATACCTATTATGAATTTCGCGATTCTAAATAGCATACCGGAGAGAGTAAAGGCCGGGGAGTCAGAAAATATAGTTAGTTGAGGTAGCTCAAGAAATCGGTGGAGTACCCCTTTAAAGCGCGGGACGCTGAGGCAGCCCTGAACCCTCTCCCCAGGCATTCCAGTGAGACGTGAGTAGCCTCGGAAAGCCGGCGCGCGCGCGCGCGCGCATTTCAGCACGCTCGAACGCAGGAAATGGCGGCGGCCAGAAGCTCGGCTTGCGCCCGAGCGAAGAAAGTATTCAGCGGGAGCTTGTAGTTAGACTGCTGCAACGGCGGGCGTGCTCTCGCAATGCTCGATGATCGTGCAGCCGCGTGTTCGCGCGCTACCTTCGCTGCGTCTTGAAATGAAGTGAAACGGACTCCAGAAGTACATTCTTTCATGCGGTCGCGTCCGACAGAGATTCGAGCTAAATACGTAAATTGAGGCAACAAAGATGGACAAGGTTGTAATATTCTGTCAAAAATATCGGCTCACCAACGTCGCACGTTTACGTAAAAAAATGTTAGTTTTAGTTGCAGTATAAGCGAAAATCAGCGCAGTTAAAATATAAATATAATTACTTGCATTACGCGGACGATCTCAAATCGATGAACCGGCGCTCCCAGCCTTCCAGAAACGTTGGCTGCCACGGCTGAAACAGGCGTGCCCACGCCGCCGATCTGTACGTTCAATATCAAACGGGCTCCCGAGAGCCGTTTGATTAAACCTGTACAGTTTGTCAGTCACCGGTCACCCGCTTGTGCAACATGTTCACCGGTTTGAGCAAACGTGTGACAACTTTGCCCAAACGATTCGCCCATTTGCCCAGACGGGTGACCCGTTTGCCAAAGAAATTACCTGTTTGCCCAAACAGGTGACCGTTATGGCTCATACGGGGGACCCCTTTGAGCCATACGGGCGACCCCTTTGACAAACTGGTGACCTGTATGGCTAAACTGTCACCGGTATGGACTCGTTTATTTTCATACTGGCGCCAAATGGGTTTTTTCAGTAGGGTATCTTTCTCTTAGGTGTTCATGTCAGAAGGGGTACTAATGGTACTAATGGTTTTGGATGGTTGCGGCTGAGCGAGCTAGCCATGGGTGCTGCCTAAGTGTTCGGTTCGGATTCTTGTTCAATCGGCAAAAAGCAAGTCCCAGCCAGCTACTCCAGTATATCCTATGAATGGCTCCTGGGATTTTCAGAAATAGTCTATTGTTTTGCAAATGAGTGCGCTGGTATTAATTAAGGACACTTAGCAAGCTGTTTACTCTTTTATAATATTGCTGACTTTACATTTAAGCATTCATTCTTCACAGGAGGAGGGGCACGACGGATCAACCTGTCCGATGATGCGCACTGATGAAGAGGACTCAAGTGCCATAACTCTGGTGTCGGAGGACCACTTCTTTCAGGTGACGGATATTGTGGCTGGTGCTGCGCTCGTTCTTGCACTGCACTGGGTCCACGACATATCCTACCGTCAAAAAGCAAGCCGGTCACTCGCAGGGATTGGGCACTTTATTGGTTTGAAGTACAGTGTTAATCACACTTGTCTATAACACGCGAGCGTGCGACTTTCTCCGGGGAGCGCTAGACTGGTGGCAATCGCGGAAACTAAGCTGGTCACGTGGCGCAACATGGAACGGCCCGCTCGAGGGTTGTGCTGCCCACTCTATCAGCTGGCGGCGAACGCGGAAGGCTGCTCGCACGCTTTTTACAAACATCATTGCTCGAACAATAAACAAACTAAAGCATGAAGGCGGATCAACGATGTCGTCATCAAAAAACAAAAATACATCATAAAGCACTTTACTTATATCGCTTATCAAGCTGATAGAGTGGGCAGGACACCCCTCGAGCGGGCCGTTCCACGTTACTAGCTTAGTTTCCGCGAATGCCACCAGTCTAGCGCTCCCCGGAGAAAGCCTCACACTCGCGCGTTATAGACAAGTGTGATAACCACTGTACAAGATAAAGTCCGTCTTGGCTTTGGATCTGATATCAAAATTAGAAACGTTTAGCCAGAGGGAATTTACGTGCCAGTTTTGCTTTTTTTGCCATGTGCTGAAATTAAAGTCTTGGTTTCTTAAGCTCTTTATACTGTTTTTATTCTTTCTATGCTGACTTTTCATGAAGACTTGTAGCCTCTGTACAGGCTCATTATCTAAGTGCCGTTCCACATTTCCTATGCAACCATCTTGTGAACATGTACATAGCCGATTTTAGATTGTAGGGCTACTGTTCATTGCAAAATACTTGAGTTGTCAATAGTTGCATGCAACAACTACTGCAATAAGGCCAAAAGTGTTCCACACTACAGTGAAATCAAGGGAGGTATTGACATTCATAAAATAATTGCAAAAAGAAAAGTACAGTGGTCGCAGTTCGACTGGCTAGAAATGCCAATTGCAAGTAGAGTTTTTTTTTTCCAGCAAACTTTTTATTAACTAAAAGCCAATTTTACAATTCTGTTCTCATTTTTTTTTCAGTCGTTTCTGTTACTTTTTACTGCGTTAACTTGCACTCAACAACACAACAAAAACAACATATAAGAGCATAATTGAGCGGAGTTTGCGTGACCCCTTCCTGGAGAGTGTGTTTAATTCTTTTATACTGAGTTTAGGCACCACTTGAAACGGGGGTGTACTTTACACAATTCTTTATGGAGAGTAATTTACTCTACTAAAGAGTTAAGCACTCTTCGGAAAGGGGTCACACAAACTGCTCTATTGTGCTGTTATTTGACATTAACTCTGGCTAGAGAGCATACTTAACTCTTTAGTATGAAGTGTAGGCAACACTTCTAATGGAGTTGTATTTACTCTCCTCAAAATGGTCATCACAACTCTTCCTAGAGAGCATGCTTAATTCTTTGATACAGAGTTTAAGCAACACTTCTAATGGAGTTGTAGTTACTCTGCACAAACAAGTGAAATCAACTCCTCCTGGAGAGTTCTTTTAACTCTATACACAAAATTTAGACAACACTTTTGATGGAGTTCTCAATACTCTGCACAAAAAAGTGAAATCAACTCTTTTGGGGAAAGTATGTTTAACCCTGGAATACAGAGTTTAGGCCACACTTCTCATGGAGTTGTAGTTACTCTACTCGATGGAGTCAAGTGAAGGTAACTCTTCCTGGTTAGTAAGCGAATCATGAATACAGAGTTGAAGCAACACCCTAATAGAGTTGAAGTTACTCTACATGAAGGAGTGAAGGTAACTCGGTCTGGACAGCATCCTTAACTCGTTAACAAGAAGTTTAGGCAATACTTTTGATAGAGTTATTGACACTCTACACAAAGGAGTGATATTAATTCTCGTCAAAGAGTTTAGACAGCACCTTTTATGGAGTTATAGTTACTCTACACAAAGGAGTGAAATTAACTCTCACACTTACACATCAAAAGAGTAGTGCTGACTCTTGCAAAAGTATTGGCATGACTCTTTATAGAAGAGTTTAGTGAACACTCGCATGGGAGAGTTAAACTGACTCTCGTCGTTGAAGAGTAACCGTTACTCTCCATAGAGAGTGTGGTTTGCGACAACCCGGATACTCTCCATAGAGAGTGTGGTTTGCGACAACCCGGATGCTCTCCGAAAAGAGTCAATGCGACACTTGTCGACTCCTTTTCTTTTAGGGTGTACAAGTAATTATGGGTCAAATATTAACGGCAGGCAAATCTTTTTGGAACTTGGGGTTTATTTCGGCAGCGCGACGTCGGAGCCACCCGCAACGAACACATTGTCGAGGAAGCTGCGAAGTGCCCCAATAATGGGTAGAATAGAGAACCTATCTATCTGCACACATCTTTTTTTTTCAAACAAAAAATCTCTACGTTTACGGCAGTCGTATTAAAGTTATTATTGAAGTGTTGCAGTATGTGTCTGCAATTTGCCTCAAGGACATCCGGTGCTCTGGAGTCCCCTCGGATTGTTTTTGAACTCGCACGTGGTGGCCTCCAGGGTGAGCTACGTTGTTGAACGTGTTGGGACTCCACGTGGCAAAGTAAATCGCGAAAAATGAAATAAGAACAATGATCTTACAGGATATGAATGTTAATGTAGAGGACAGGCGCATGAAAGATGTTTGAATAGTAACAAAATGCTGACCTCGCCTACTGTCAACGAAATCAGTTGTCCCGTTTAGGATACCAAAGCACTTGATAAGTCAGAATAATAACGCGAACACCTTTACTTGTTTGGTTCAATCTCACCCAAGCCAACAAAGAAGTCTTCTGGATGGCGAGAACGAGGGGAAAGGAGCATGGGTACAGATTTGTTTGGCTTAAAAACACTAAAATTTACGCGGCGAAACATGAGGGCACTCCTGTAATACGCATAGGCGCAGTAAGGGACGCGGAGAAACTAGCCTAAGATGGGACAGTTGGCTTTCGGTTTGCTTAGTCTTTGGATTTTGAGAGTTTTCGTTCATGTACAACCTTTGGGAAAGTTCACAATATTTTACCAATTGTTTGAGCAACTCCTTGTGTGCCACCTATGTTAATATTCGTAGTTTTCGGAAACACTGACGTCACTCCCTTGTTTTAATATTTCAATTTCTTTCTCTTTTTGATGTTATCGTCATTCCTGAAATGAACGTTTCTTCGAAATGTTTCTTTTTGTTTAACTATTTGATTCAAGGTTATCAAGTGTTCTCTTACACCCGTCCTGTAGGAAGAGAAGGGTGTATTGCAGTATATATAAAATGCGTTCATCAAGTCTGTGAACTGAGCTTTTTTGTTTTTATACAAGCAGAAGTATTTGCACTTCGCTTAGGTACCCCTCTGCTATCGCCTATCTTATTATCGGGATATCGCCCTCCGAGGTATAATAGTCACTTGTTTTTAGCTGAACTTGATACAGCTCTCTCCACCTTTTCTATTGAATGATGCCTATGTGTAATTTGTTATTTAAACGTCGATATACATGGATGGATGGATGGATGAATGGTAATGGCTATGCCCTTTGTAACGGGCGGCAGCTTGCGCCACCTAGCCTAACATTTTGTCATCCTTTTTTTTTAGTTTGGATAAAGTTTGTTATAACACAACCTCCTCCCCCTTTTTTTTCAGAGTGAATCCATTGCTTATTTTTATATGTATTTTTTATCCTTTCCTAGATCTTTTCCACCAATCTTCCGACCTCCTCTTAGTTACACAATTCTTTCCCTATCCATTCGTCCATCTATGTCCGGAAAACCCAGTGCCCCCTCCAAATCCGTAGTCATCCCCCCCAAGAAGGCGGGACGAAGCCCCGTGCACCTTAAAATTACATGTTCTATAGTTTCCCTTTCGCGGTTGCATACGTCGCACAGAGTGACTACTTCCTGGACTTTAGCCCTATACGTTTTCGTTCGTAGCACCTCCGTTCTAGCTTCAAACAACAAACGGCTCCCCACTGAATTATCACACAGCTGTTCTTTCTTTACTTCTTGTTTTTGTACAGTATATTGTTAAAGCTGATTTCGCCTGCCCTCTTTCTTTCCTCAATTTTCTCTCCGTTTCCTTTACTCCCTTTTTTACTGATATGCTCTGATCGGCTTCAGCTCGTTGAATGTATTTAAATCTCAGGTTGCGAGTTCGGTTTGTCCACTTAGTGTCTAGACTTTTCATACACAGGTACTTCTACACTTTCGCTGCCCGCCGTGTATCCTCAATTTCAGCTAGTCTTTGTTCAAAATTTACTTTACTGATCGCCTCCTTACTCTCGAAGGATGCCCAGCGCATAACCCCCTGTACTCCCTCATTTGGTGTATATCCATGTGCCCCCAATGTCAACCTGCCCACGCTCCTTCGCTGTATCTCTAAACATGCCTCAATTTCTGGCCTCATACACAATACCGCATTGCCAAATGACAGTCCTGGCACCATGACTCCCTTCCATACACCCCTACCGACTTCCTATGTATTGTAGTTCCATAGTGCCCTGTGTTTCGTGATAGTTGAACCTCGTTTTCTCTTCTTTATTACAATATCTCATAGTCTTTTAGATACCCTCTTCCTTCACTTAAGCATAATCCCAGATATTTGTACTTTTCTGCGTGTTCTATAAATGTGTCCTGTATCTCTAAGAATTCTCCTTCTCGTTGTTGAAAACTATCATACCTAACTTGTCCTTACTAATTTTTAGTCCTAAAGTGTCCCCTTCCCTGCTGCAAATCTTAATAAGTTCCTGTGTTGTCTCACGACTTTCTGATACGAACACAATGTTGTCTGCATACATTAACCCTAGCAATATTTGATTCACTTGATGTACTTCCTCCATGTAAGTCCGGTCAAAACCTAGGTTGCACTGTTATAACCTTTTTTTTCCATCTCACTGGCGTATGTCCCAAAGAGCAGGGGAGGCAAAGAGCAACCCTGTCTAAGACCTCTTTTTATTGCTGCTGGTCTTGTAGTTTCGGCTTCCCATGTTATAACCATCCTATTCTCCGTATTAACTCGTTCTAGAAACATAACCATGGTTCCCTCTTGTCTATATTCCTTCAGTTGGTTCCAGAGTTTTTATCCTGATTCACAATTGTCATATGCCCTTTTGATGTCTAAAACTGCTACCCATAACGGCCTTTGACTTTTCATTGCTATCTCTATGCACTGAGTGATCACGAATAAATTATCATCTAGTCGTATATCTTTCCTGAGACCGTCTTGAAGCTCCCCCTAAATCTGCTTTCTGTCTGCCAATTCTTCCATTCTTCTTTTTACAATTTGCATAGCTAGTCTGTGTATTACTGAAGTTACTGTGATTGGTCGGTATTATTGGATTCTGCCACTTTCTCCCTTGCCCTTATATAATAATCTCATCCTGCTCAATTTCCAGTCACTGGGTACCTCCCCTCCAGTAAGTATCTGGTCAATCACCTTCCTTAGTTTCAATTTGCTCGTTTTGCCTAGAACTTTTATCAATCTCATTGGTATGCCGTCTGGACCTGTCGCAGTTCCAGCGGGAACTTTTCCTTTGCTTTTTCCCATTCCCCAATGGTCATTTCCTCTTCTTCACTATGATCCTCCTCTTGTGTTGTGTACACGCTACCATTCCCTACGGCCTGATCTGATTCTAACTCCGAAAATGCTGCTTTGGTTGTATGTCTAATGTATTCTCCTGCCACTTCCCCCTCTACTTTTGTCCCTTCCTTTGTTGTTAGTGTCTGCTGGTACCCCTCGGTCTTTGTTCCCTGTGTACTGATGTGTTTCCAGAACCTCTTTGCCGTATTCCTATCCTTCTGGTTTATCTCTGTCATCCACTGGACCCCTGCCCTCGCAATTTTGGCCTGTATTAATGCTGATTGCTCCCGCTTTCTTTCCTGAAATTCCTCCCATTTTTACGCTACTTCCGCTAGTTTGGCTCCCTTTCTCTTTGCCCATCTCTGTTCTTCAGACGCCGCTTGGTGTCTCGATATTGCTGCCTTAACCTCTTTATCCCACCAGCTTTTGGGCTTGCGTTTTTGTTTTGTTCATACTTCTTTGATTCGATATTTCTCTAACTCTCTTTTGAAAAGTCTAAGTCTTCATATCTCCATTCTCTTTCCGGTTGCTTAGATACTATGTTCTCGATCCGCTTAGATACCTCCTGTAACTGTTTATCATTTACGTTATTCCTACCCTCTTGTTTTTGATTTATCATTTCTGGTTTTATTGTGCCAAATCTGATCTTGATTCTCTTATGGTCGCTCCCCAGACTTTTTGTGCCTACTTCATCTATTTCCATACTTCCTAATTTGTTGTATATCTTACGCGACATTAAACAGTAGTCAATAGTCGAGTGCGAGTTCTTTTTTTTTCCCCATGTTATTTTTCCATCACATTTCACCTGAACGTTAACCAATAGCAGATCAAGAGCTTCGCAGAACGCCTCTAACATCCGCCCTGTTGTGTCTGTATGTTCATCAAAGTATTTCAAATGTGCATTCATGTCCCCCAAAATAATTATTTCCTTGTTTGTGCCGATTTCCCTAACGTCTCCTGGTATACATGTCAACTGTTCTGCATTTTCCTCCCCTGCATCATTCCCTGTTTTTAGGTACACAAAACCCAGGATTGTTGTCGAGACCCCCAATATTGCCTTTGACCCAGGTGTGCTCCCTGCAGCCCTCTCGTTCCCTTTCCGATTCCTGTCCTTTCACTAACACCCATGATCCCCCTTTCTTACGTTCCCCATTGGCCCGGTTGCATCCGATTCAATGATATCTAGGTAAGAATGATGGTTCTTCCATATCCCTCAGATGTGTTCCTGCTAATCCATACAGTGCAACGTTTTCGCTTTCTACTTCCTCCTTAATCTCCTCCCACTTTATTCTGTTCCTGCCCCCCCACCCCCCCTGCATGTTTATGAACCCTATCTTAAGCTGTTTCGTTTTCCTAGTCCTGCGAGGCTTCCTCTCACCCTGCATTGCAAAACCCTCCCCCTGTATCTACATTTTGGCCCTCACTTACACCGGCGCTCTCAGGGCTCCGGGAACCCCCAAAAAATGTACGACGTGACGTCCAATCCTATCGCCTACCCTGCTCCCAGTGGTTCCACTGCAGTGGATGCCCATTGTAAAAGGGTCGGAGCGAGCCTGGTACATCACCCTGTTTACTTCCATTACTCCGTACTCAACTCCTCGGCTCAACCCCCTTATCACCCGGCTAGCTTCCACCACCCGCTTCTCTATCTTAGTCCCACAATAAACATAGTCGCCGATGATCTCCATATTCTCTCAAATGGGGACTAGAAGCTACAATTTCAAAAGCCCCAAGAAAGGAGTAGTTATCTGGCAAGCTGGTCGTATCTAGTATCGATCACATAAATGTTCAGTTTCCCAACCCAGAAGATAAATCAGCAACGGTAGAAACTAAACTTGCATACCATCATTTGGTACGTTGCTCGTGCACTTAGTAGCACAACTTAATCTCCTTCGGAAGGCAGCTACTCTCTCGGTGACGAATAAGCAACGTAATATCAACCAGAAATGAACGACTGCTGCAATACTGGCAGCAATCTAGGAAAAACACTTGGTTTGAATACAATCAAAGCGCTCCCCCAGTTGCAACGTGCTGCTGTCGACTTTCACCGTAGTAGAAGCAAGGGGAATGTCATGATACGTCTCGTCGAACCAGTTCATTTGCGAAATAAATTTAACAACTCTCGTTTAAACATTAAAAAAAAACGTGGTCTTTGATCGATTACTTGAGTGATACTAAGAAGTCCTCCACCAGTGATAACGTTTTTTTGCATTTTTCTACTGATGAGCAAAGTGCTGCCAATGAGTTTAGCAACTCTTTTTCTCGGGTTTCGGGCTTCGCCAAGCAAGACCCGGATTCCCGTCTTTTAAAAATTAATTTGTTGGACCCGGCTTTATTGCCCTTATTGTTCCAAATGGCCTTAGGTTGAAGAACTCTAACGATATAACGCTGAGCAACGGGTCAGTTATTGAAACGTCCCCAAAATCTTTGTGAGTTGTTTACGCATCATTTCAGTTCATGCTTTTCCAATGTCAACACCCCTTTACCCGTGACATATAATACTACTTTTGATGACTATTTACCTTTTACTAGATGTACAGTTCACGAAGTGCTTTCAACTATTGGAAAGCTGAATTCCAAACTGTCCACAGGTTCCGATGGTATCCCCAACTTCGTTGTAAAAGGATGTGCCGAATGTTTTGCTCCTGTTCTTGAAAAAGTGTTCAACTTCTCTATACAGAGTGGTATCTTTCCAGAAAAATGGAAATATTCGATAGTAGTCCCGATTTTCAAGTCAGGTAATTCTTGTGATGTTAGTAACTATCATCCTGTTTCCCTTCTCAGTGCATTTCAAAGGTTTTTGAGAAGGTGGTGTACAATCGTTTGTATAATTATTTTAAAAGAAAGTTTGTTCTTGTACAGCACGGTTTCGTCAACTGCAGATCCGTCGAGACAAATCTGTGCACATTTTTAAATTTTGCTTTTCCAACTATTTAGTCTCGGGGCCAAGTAGACGCAATATATCTGGATATGTCCAAATCCTTCGATAAGGTCAATCATGAGCTGTTATTGCTGAAACTTAGGGACTATGGCCCAAGTCCTGAGTACAATACCTGGTTTAGGAGTTATCTTCATAAGAGGCAGAACTGTGTAAGGGTATCTGGCTTCTTGTCTCGTCCATTCATTTCTATGTCAGGAGTGCCTCAAGGCTCAAACCTTGGACCTTTGTTCTTTCTTATTTTTATAAATGATTTGGTGTCGTCCGTAAAACACTCTCAATTACTTATGTTCGCAGATGACGTGAAGTTGTTTCGGGAGGTCACCTCAATCACTGACTGTACTTTGCTGCAGGACGATCTTCGTTCAGTCGTAGAATAGTGCAGTTCTAAAAATCTTTTCTTAAATCCGCGCAAAACAAAAATTATGTCGCTGTCTAGAAAGCGTCACGATTTATCCTATGTATATGTTCTGGAAAATGAAACGATATGTCGGACCACGCAGATGCGGGACCTAGGTGTTATTGTGGACGACCACCTTTTTTCTTTTCTCATGTAAACTCCATTATCAGCCATTGTGCACGCTAGGAATAATGTCTCGCATAACTAGACCATTTATCACTCATCACTGTCTTTTGAAATTAAATAATACCCATGTACGTTCGAAACTAGAATTTGCATCTGTAGTCTGGAACTGCATATCTATAACAGCTAGTGAAAAATAAAGAACATGTAAAAAAACGATTTGTGCGCATCATTTACGACCGATATTTTTGGAAAAAAGTGTTTTTATGAATATAAATCGATTTTAGCAAAATTAACATTGGGCACCTTAGGTAAAAGAAGGTCTATTCGGGATGTTCAGTTTTTACACAGGCTAATTCATAATGCAATAGACAGCCCTACTCTCCTCACCTGTGTTCACTTTCGCATCCCACTTAGAACGAACTCTAGAAATCCTAGAGTCCTTTACCCAGACCTCATTCGAAACGCATCACCGGTTTCGCGTATCCAACATGTTTTAAACACGCAATTTACTGACGTCGATATTTTTAGTACAAACCTGCCTTTTGGAGAACGATCGTTTTGATGCATGTGTTTTTAATTCGCATATATACACGTTTGTGTGCTCGCATGTTTTTTTTACTACTCTTTATTTTGTCTACTCTTTATTTTGTGTGTATTTCAATTGTGTGCGTTTAACCCAGTAGGCTTTCGAGCTGTTGGTTAGCACAAGAAAAAAATAAACATTGATTGATTGATTGATTATCTTTAAGCTTGAGCCTAAGGAGGCTCCGGGCATTGATGGCATCTCAATTAATAGGTTTCACAGACATTTTGACGTACTTAGGCATGTCCTCCTTTCCCTTTTGCTGTCTTGAAGGAAATCATTTAGATAAAAACTAAAACGACGGTAGTTACTCCGCTTTTTAAGTGTGGTGTGCGTAAAAACAGAACATTACCGAACAATCTCAATTTTGCCTAGTACTAGCGAGGTGTTAGAGAACCATTTAAACGTTGTTATGGCAAGTTTTTTTATACAGGCACAGTATTATTTCCCCTCATCAGTATGGGTTCATTCCAGGTCGGGAGACGCAGACGCTTTGGGAGGATTTTTTTGATCAGCTGAATTCATCTTTTTACCGATATCCGGTTGCCTGCGCACTGTTTTTGGATGTCGGCAAAGCTTTTGACAGCATATGCCACCGACTTTTGGCAATAAAACTTTCGAAATTAGGTTTCGTTGCTCCTTTTTAGTACTCCTTCAAAACGTCGTAAGCGATCAACTACAGCGTGTTTCAACTGGGCATTTTCAGAGCACATTTTCATAAATCAAAGCTGGTGTAAGGAGGGACCAGTTCTGAGCCCATTATTGTTAAATATTTTTAAACCTCGACAGTGCTGCGCCAGTTTCATAGTTTCAATATGCTGATGATACGGTTATTTTTTTCCATGCTAGCAATAATTTATATTCAATAACTTCTCTGCAATCCGCTGCGGTTAAGAATATAAAGTGGTTTGCAGCTAATTTAATTATTTTTAATGCTTCGAAAACGCAGCTGATTTCTTTTTCATTACTCATTGAAAAGGCCCAAATACACATAAGCACTTATAAGTTGTGAATGCGAAGGCATGCACGCCGCAATGTCGCTCCCTTGTTTCGTCTTCGACGGTCGAGCGCGCGTGCTGTCCTGGGCGCGCTGACCTGGGGCGTGGAGCGGTGAAGCTGCTGCCACGCGGACATGCAGCGCCATGGGGCAGCGGTCGTTCAAACTGACGCGCAGCGGCCAATGAGAGCCTCGTCGACGCGCACCAGTTAATGGGACCGAAGCCGTAATCCATCAGCTTTACTCCGCTCCTTTGGGATCGGGTGAAATAGGTGCCATTTGGCTATGTTTTTCGCGTGGTTTCATAGCTGAGAGCTGGCTTCACTTGAAAAAAAGATTTAAGGTGCCGTTTGGCGCGGCTTCAAAGCGGATGACGTCGGCTCGCTCCATGGGACCCGGTTAATGCTTTCGCGTTAAAAACAAAAGACCCACCTATTATTTATTGCTACATGCGTCTAATTATGTATCGTGTGCATGTGAACCGGTAAAATGTACATCAACTGTGAAGTATCTTGGTGTTTTTTTGGCGATGACCTTTCCTGAAACTTCCATCTTGCTCATATTTGTAAGATTCGTTCTATGTCCTGCTTGGCATACAATATTCGATACTCTGTGTCGCTATCAGTCCGAAGAGTAATTATACACGCTCTGGGCTCTGTTCTATGTTAAATATTATTTTTTATGACATAGGGACATAGGCATTGGTAAAAACATTGCTGTTTTAGCGACTTTGTCTATGCCCGATTTTAACTCATTATTGACTGAAACTGCCGTGAAAAGACATTTTGCGCTAGCGGTGTTAAGACTCTGTTCGTACGTCCGTGCTTGTAATCATAGTCCGAAAGAGCGTCATTGGACACCTCGGTGTTTCAAAAGATATGGTAAAAGAACCCGATTGTACTATGCCCCAGCATGCTTTAATAAAGTCCCGTTGAGTGTTATTACTGCTAAAACAAGGTATAAACTGAAGAAAGTGCTGTGAAATATTATAATATAACCCCCGCCCCCCCCCCCCCCCCCCCCCCCTCTGGTTGACTTTTGTTTTGTTTCGGTTCCGTTAACGTACTCTTTTTTGTGTGTTTCATTTGCTGACTGCCAGACGCTCCCGCACAAGCCCAATGAAGCTTTCGCAGGTTTATTTTTGTATGTGTACTTTACATTGATTAAAATATTATTATTATTATTTTAATGTTGTTGCTGGTGCTGTTGTTCTCGTTCTTGTTTTTGTTGTTGGTGTTGTTGTAGTGGGTGGTGGTGGTTGTTGCCGTTGTCGTTGTTGTTGTTCTTTTGAAAGGTTCTGAAAAGTATTGATTGTCTACAGAGAAATACATGCAGCAATAAAATAAGTCCCTTTATTAGCTCCCAAAATATATACTTCCGTGGAGACACTTATAACATAAACTGGCGCATAGGTACAAGAAGATTATTAAAAGAAAGCTGGCTTTATTACACTGTTGATTCCCCTTGACTCCCATTCTCAGTTTAATTCTTTCTTGGTCCCACCGTATCATGCGCGCTGCGACAACTTCTCAGATTAAAATAAGTTTCGGTTTTTTTCGGCTTGCATTTCTAACGAATCAATACCCACTGTATAGCTGCTGATACACATTTGCCCAGTTTTCGCGTATTTGTAGTTCGCGTATTGCCCACGAGGGGGCTTCACGGCGTATTTGATTATGATGGAGCCCAGCGGCAGCGGTATGGCGATTAGAACGCGGACTTTCTATGGCCGATCTTAAAAAAAAATAAAGGTAAGGTCACCGTTTTTATTGTATGTTTTGTAAGCTAGGACAGTTCCTTAAGCCTCTGTACCACTTTTACTGCGTATATATTAAGGTAGTGAGAAAGAGAGCATAATATATCCTGCGTATCACGAATGCCACTTTGGGCATTTGATATAGTCAGCGACGTTCGTATCAGATATGCTACGAATCCTACTTTGGCGCCACTACATGAACTGTGAATTATTTTTTTGCAACCCAGTCACTCCGAGACAATCTCAGCTGCATGATATTGGGCGACGAGAGTGACTTTGGGGATATAAGTGATGATGGTGACACCGAATACGTTTTAGACGCCAGAAATGTCACTCCTTTTCCTGCCGAGCCTTCTGGAGATGACTCTTCCGATGATGAAATGGATGGTAGCAGCGGCTCTCACTGTGGCACAGACTTCATTGACAGTGGCCATTGGAATAAGGAACCTGCTGGACTGTGCCATTCCAACGTTCAGCGAAGCTTTTACCATGCCAGTGACGGCTGAACCAGCTCTGACCTACTTCCGGAAGTTTATAAGTACGGAAATGATCACATCCCTCGCTGAAGACATTAACCTGTACAGTACCCAGTCCACCGGACATTCACTGAAAGTCACAGAGGCTGAACAGGAGCAATACCTCGGGATATACCTGATGATGGGACTTGTGGAAATGCGCAGTGTGCGATGTTGCTGGGAAAATGGGACGAGGTTTCCCGCGGTCGCTGATGTGATGCCACCGAACAGATTTGAGAAGCTGATGAGACTGATACACTTCGCTGGCAACCATCAAGCCACAGAAGGCACAAAACGTGACAAAGCTTGGAAAATCCGAACGTGGTTAACTTCACTACAAGAAAACCTCCAGTCAGTCGAACAAGAAGATCTGAACAGTGTGGACGAAATGATGATTTCCTTCAGTGGGAGGTGCCCTATGAAGCAATACATGCCCGCGAAACCCAACCTCTGGGGCGTAAAGCTGTCGTGTCGCGCTGTCTCCTCTGGTTTTCTGTATAAGTTCGACGTCTACAAGACCAAGCGAAACAACACTACCTGTTTGGGGTGGGTGGTGACGTCACGCTTAGGATGTGCGAGTTTCTTTTAGAGCAGAAGGGTTACAAAATAGCTGCCGACAATTATTTCAACAGCTTAGATCTTGCGACTGAGTTGTCGAGAAGAGGTCTGGGGTTCGTAAGAACGATCAGTAGAAATCATCTAAAGGACTGTCGACTAAAGTCAGAAAACGATTTGAAAAAGAAGGGACGTGGTGCGTTTGATCATACGGTTGAAAATCTAAAGAATATAGCGGTTGTAAGGTCGCACGATAATAGAGCCGTGACACTTGCCTCCGACTATGTTTCCGCTGAACCAGTCGGAAATCTGCGAAGATGGGACAAGAAAGAAAAGAAGGTTCATCCAAGTGCCACAGCCAGGAATTGTAGCGACATATGCTTGGCTACTGTATTGACGGCACTGCTCCCAGTTGAACGAGAAGCCTGTTAACCTCCGGCGATTTCAGGCCAGCATCGCGGCGTGCCTTATCGCGGTGGAAAAGAGACCAGTCAAGCGGCCAACATCTTCAGTGACTCCGCCTGTGAAGAATAGCAAAGTCGGTGGAAGTGCTCCCCAGGACGATGCGCGGCTGGATGGAGTCGGTCGCATGCCCATCTGGGGCAGCAGCAGCCTGCGATGCAAGTCTTGTCCGCCAGCGCAGTACAGTTTTTTTACACCTACTGTTGCAAGTGTAACGTAAACCTATGCTACACACAAGATCGTAATTGCTTTGTTGCCTACCACACGTGAAAATGTCATTATGGTTTTGGGAGTAATGCCCACAGTATCATTGATGATACGAGCTGTATCATGGGGAAATAATATAGAAATAAAATAAAAATTGCTTTTTGTGGAACTGGGCACGTATTTTGAGCACGAAATCATAATTACTGAATGTCTTCTATGTTCCACAAATCTATGGGGATTGGAGGAATAACTACGTATGGAGAAAAAAAATCAAGTTTTCATCTTTTCTTTTTTTTTTTTTTTTTAGATGGAGCTCATTTCATCTGTTTTTTTTTGTTTTTTTTTTTAATTCCGGAGCTCAAGTTTATTTGATTTCTTAGCCGGGGGTAGTGGGTAGACCTCAAGGCAAGCTGATTTGCGGTCTACCCACGAGACTTCAATCGGAGCCCATCAAAGCTCGTCGTTCTGACGTCACCACTACCGAACAATGGCCGGTACAACGCTCCAGAAGGGCCAATCACAGCTGTTTACTAGAATGGCTTGGCAAATGACGCGGCACCGATAACGTCGGAGTGCAAAAATAAGAAATGTGTAGATCTTTGTTCTTTTTTTTCTTTTTAATTCCATGCGCCATTTGTTAGTTTCCCCATATGCCGGCCCCTTTCATGAGTATTAATATTTGGTCGTTTTGGGTTCTGCTCGGAAATAGACATACAGGCCTGTTCATAAGAAAAGTTGACCTATTTGCGAATAAATATGTTACAGGTTGGATTATTGTCAGCAGTGTGGGGATCAACTTCATTAGTCTTAGATTATCCCAAAATTTTTCATACTATTATTACTGTCTCGCTGTAATTTCATGTATTTTTTATATATCCGCTTATGTCGACAAATTTTTGTGCGGTACATTTTATCTAACCATTCCCTCATCACGGCAAGCCTTACCAAACTGTATTTATGTGCGAGAGGCATTTCGCATAGAAGTTCTTCTGCCACCTTGAGAGCCGTAGTTTTATTATGACCATCATCGTATCACGTACATATTAACCCAAATTTATTACCAGGCAGATTATCAACTCAATTCCCACCAGCATTTTTACGCTGCTTGAAAGGCGTTTTCCGCTGCTGTGTTTAGCATTCTATACCGCTAATAAATAAAGAGTGGCCAAGAACTCACAACAAATTACGTGGCATGGTCGGCTTATCACGCTGTCAGATCAAAATGTTCCGATATTTTCACCTCGTAGAATAGAACTTCCTTCAAAAACACCTAGCAAACCCCGGCATTGAATGGTTAATCGTATAAGTTGGAGAAAACAAATTCCAAGTTCTGAAGTGACAGTGAAATAAATGTCCATGCCTTTTTTTTGTTAAAATCCGTTACAAATGTGGCGATATTACACATGGGACGGTGCACTATAACAAATATTCCACAGTTTTTAAACTGTAACGCTTGCTCTTAAATATTGCGCTTTTAATGCGCCACAAAAACAAATCGATTATATTAACTTTAAAATTAATTTCGAAACCAAGACTAATTAAAAAATTAAAATCAAACGGGAAAAAAGCCAATTCAAACTCCACGTTCTTATTCTATTGTTTACTGGAAGTCACCCTGTTGTTCTTTACCATGCAAAAAATACCAAAAAAAAAAAAAAAAACGACTACAACTGCAAGCTAGATATGCAATATCAGGGTGTATGATTCTTAATTTGAACTGACTGTGATACAGATGTGTGAAAGTTATATGGGAGTTGTTTTCGCCATCTCCTAAACATAATCGCTTTGAATTAGGTACGAATGTAACCAATACAGGACGTTAGATAATATGCTACAATAAGTTATTCCACTTGTTTAACCACAAGTTTGTAGAATTCATGTATACTTCAGGGAGTTTATTTTGGCAACGCAATGTCGGACCCCCTAGCAAAGAACACGCTGTTGAGGAAGCTGCGAAGTGCCCCAAACGTTGATAGAGTAAAGAATATATCAACCTGCCGGCATTTTTTCTTCAAATAAGAAATTTATGTATTCTACAGTCTCACTAAAGTTAATATTGCATATTTGCAGTCTGTGTCTGCAATTTACCGCTAGAACACTCGGTGCTTTAGAGTCCCCTCTGCTTGTTTTTCAGGTCGCAGGGGCTTGCAGGCAAGTTGAGCTACGTTGTTGAACGTTTTGGGACTCCATATGCGAAAGTAAAGCGCGAAAAAAACGAAATTAGAAAAATAATATTTCAGGATATGGATGTCAGTTTAGAGGACAGACACATGATAGATGTTTGAATGGTGAAAACAGGCTGACCTCGCCTACTTTCAATGAAATCAGTCGTTCCATTTGGGGAACCAAAACACCTGGTAGGGCAGAATATTAAACCCAACAGCTGCACGTGTTCTGCGTTATGAGCTGAAAGGATTCAAACGTATTTAAAACGCTGGAAAACTTGCCGCTTGGCTGACTACTAAATTCGCAGGTCCATTATGGACTACCACGCAATACTGATATGTTTCACAATCTTCATTGTGATGGCTGAGCACAGTTTGACTACACTGGTTCCAATTGATCCAGATTCTCGTAGAAATGTGGTAAGTTCTTGCTTATACCATTAACCTAAGATAACCTTTGACTTTGAGTAGTCTTTTCTTTATAATTGTTCGTTGACCTTCATCTTTCATAATTAAGGCTCGTTCAGGTATTTGTGTTAACGCGTGACCTAGTGCGTAATGACTACATGCGTTCCTGTAGAACGCGTTGCAGCGTCAATGATTAACATAGCGACCACGTCGCCGTAAGCAGTCATAAATGGCCGTCTTTCCGCCTTTCTTTCCTAATCTAAAGCCAGCGTTCAAGCATTTGTTGTTTGTGGGAAACAGGGTGCGGTTCGAGGATGCTGATCATTTCCGTCGGTCGTGCGTAGAACCTTCTTAATTCCCGCAAGGATGTCCCGAAATGGACATGCCCTATGCCGCAGATTCCGTCAGCACTCTAACTGGTAATCACCGCAGTGCAGGTCGGTACGCACCCGAACCCAGTCGAATGCCCGCAGGTGGTGGACCACCGGATGCCTCCAGGATCAGTACTACTTGAAGGCGCTCTCTGATGGTTGGCTTTATTAAAGTTTTGATATTAGTTTTGGATGAAGAGTTATATCCGATGGTCACACATCTTACGCGTTCTTTACAACTCGCCATTAAACTCACATCGAGCTTCGACTCACCTGTGCGTCCTTGAGCGGCCGCGCATGCCCAGCAGAGGTGTACACATTAGAGCCAGGCATAGACGATTCTCCTCGCGCTTCGTACCTGTCTCGTGTTTGGAATTCGCGGCTGCCTGCTGGCGTCCCTCAATAGAGGGCGTGATTACCTAAACTGGTTCTGTGTTCGGATATGGCACTATACGGCGTGCAAGTTGCTCTACTCTTTCTGCACATCGTGCGTCTGTTCACCACCTGAAAGAACCCACGAGCCTATATAGTAATAATAATAATAATATACTTTATTTTCTAGTAGTGTCCAAAAACGGCCACGAAGGCCTACTTATTGGTACCACTATAAACAAAATAACCATCTCATTAACGATGACTCTGCCTGGTCAGGCACAGGTTGAGGCACAGGTTAATCAATACTAGCCACAAGATTAACAAACGCAATACAATGGTATATCAAGGCGCTACAGATAACACAAATAGCTAAAATCAAAAGAAAATGCAATGCCAGAAACGCAAACAAAATTTCACACTCTATAAATGCTTCACCATTTTCAAAAAGTGCTGGGTCCTAGACATTGGCGAGGCATTGTATGGTGTATTTGGGTAAAATAGCAAAATAAATCTTTGAGTACGAAAAGGTGCATGGAAGTTGACAGATGATAAGAGTGAAATACTATCAATTCTACCACAAATGACTATGCGAAAACGAGAAATCACGACTGGTACGCCGTTTCCTTAGCTCTCGTATGTTAATATATTTAAGCTGTGAAGATGTGATATCACCCAATGCCCGGCGAGCCTTTGGCTGCATCCGGGTACTCTATGTCGCCCTCTGATTGGCGTTCTCCTCCTCGCGTTCCGATGCACCGAAGGCGCATTTTGGAACACGTGCTCGCCGTATGCTGGAATGAAGAGTGATCTCAAAATGTTTATATGGTAGCTTACAGGAGCTGGCGTTTTGTGCTGTCAGATGTCGTGACCATGTCTGTTTGCCGTCGGAGTGCTGGCAACAAAGACGAGAGGTCTTAAGTGCTGCTCTAGCTGGGAATTTACAACAATTTGACTGCTAGAGTTTTTTGTGTGCTGTCAAGCTAGAGATCCACGTGCACCAGAACAGCCGTCTACCGTTCTGGCTTCCGCTGCTGCGTCATTGTGAATGTCGTAATAGCAAGTTAACAGCGGGGCAAGATTGTGCTGTCATGAGGCGAAATTCAAAGGACCTCTGAACGAGTATGCGTTAGAAATCCACCAGTCAAAGGCACTTTTTAGGCGGTATAGTATTATACAAAAAAGGCGGCATACCCGTATACCAAGCACACGCTGAGGCACAGGTGTCATACCTAGAGTCACGAAAGCTATAGTCGGTGACATGTTAAAATTATAGTGGAAGTTCCTCTTACTTCTTTGCGGTTTAGCAGACCAAACATGAGAGGGCATCTTGCCTCCTCTCCATGTGTTCGATCTGCTAAACTGGGTAGAGGTAGAAGGAGCTTCCACTCTGCTCTTAATCTACCACCGACTATAGTAGAAATGGACATATGCCAGTTCCTATTGTAGTAGTGCGGTGCTTATACACATATATGAAAATACTAAGATGAATTTATGCCTTCACATTCTAGTGAAAATGAATAGAAGTGTGGAAGTCTAGATGACCGCATAGACTCATTCACTAAAAAATACAACGGTGAATGTTTAATGCGATAGCATTATTTCACTACCTCCGTCCCGATTTCATGGACCTTTCAGGCCTCCCTATTTTCAGTTTCCTCTCTAAATTAGCGGGAAATTTATATCACGTGATATGGCATCACGAGACCGAAAGACAAATGCAGGTTTCCTGCTAAATTTAGCGAAAAAAGTAGCGTCACGTGACCTATGCACCAATTCAATTTCTCCGCTAAATTTAGCAGAAAAGTTGATATCGCTTGACCTATGCACCAGTCTTGTTTTCCCGCTGAATTTGGCGGAAAAATGTATTTCGCGTGATCTCATGTCATGGGACCTACTGACAAATTCAGGTTCCCTGCTAAATTTAGCGGAAAATTTACGCAACATGACCTATTCATCAATTGAGGTTCCCAATTAAGTTTCGGGAAACGACTGAAGTCAGGTCACCTGTGCACAGATTCAGTTTCCACGATAAATTTAGCTAAAAATTTGACGTCGGGACGCATACACGTTTTCCCACTAAATGTGTCCAAAAAATTGATGTCATTTGACCTGGCGTCACGTGACTTACGCAACAATTTAGGTTCACCGCTAAATTTAGCAACAAAACTTACACCAAGAAGATCTATGCGCCAATTCAGTCTCCCCGATAAATTTGGGGCAAAAAATTTATTTTACGTGATCTGGCATCATGGGAACTACAGACAAATTCAGTTTTCCCATTAAATTTAGGGGGAAAATTTAACGCATAAAAGAAAATGTTGATTCAAAATGTTTGTCGACGTATTCACAGCGAGCCTCCGTCGTAAGTTTCAAAACCAATGCTATCATAATTCATAAAAAAAAAAATCGCGATTGCAGCATCTATTTTCTGCTTTAAAGGGGTACTCAGGTGATTTTTGTTTTACGGCATGTCTTAAGTTCCTTGAGTGACGCAAGCGTACATTTTCGGCTTTTTCATTACCACGTTGGAGCAAAATGAGACATAGTAATTTGTCTGTGCTCGTGGATGTGTACTAGGAAATAAAATAAAACGCCAAGCAGCTTCACTATTGCATTCTTTTGCAGGCTAAATCTATTGCAATAAAATGCGCGTAGTGGGCGCCTATAACTTGCAATGCATACAGGGCACGCATATCGCACATAATAGGCTTGTATGAAAATTAGTTAAAAAGCTTCATTTGTGAGCACAAAATATTTCACGCAAAATGGCAACAAAAAAAAAAAGACGCGTTTTAATCCTCGCTGTATCTGCTCGTTTAACACTGAATATGTTATAGAGCTGGCCTCAGACAGTTTCCTTTTTTGCACTGCTGAATCAAATGAAGAAAATTCAGGCGCCAGCCTAACGCTCACGCAGAGCTCGTCTCCTCACTGATCTGACACGAGAGCCTCCCGAGCGTCTTACTGGAGGCGATCTGAGACGCTCGTTCGGGTCACATTGTCTTATGAGACGCAAGGCGACGCCAACGACACACAGTAGAATCATTACGCGCTGAAAGAGCAATTAAGTACCGGGTTTCAAAAGCCCTCGCCGAGCGCACGGTTTCGTGTTTTTTTGTTTTTTTCTTTTTTTTTCTTTTTTTTTTCTTTTTTTTTTATTAATGCAGATTGTTGGGCTAGTTGGTACTGGGAGTTTGACTTCATGATGGCGCTTAAGACGAGGACAAAAGGGAGACTAGACAACACGGAGCGCTACATCAGATGTTTATTCTAAAAAAAAAGGGGGGGGGGGGGGGGAGGACATATATGCACCCGAACCGCTTCAGCTGGTTTTTGCGAGCAATAGTGAGGCCTGGGATTAGCTGAGGTGAAGCGGTTCCAGTCTATATATGTCCCCCCCCCCCTCTTCTTTTTTTAGAATAAACAGTTGAAGTAGCGCTCCGTGTTGTCTAGTCTCCCTTTTGTCCTCGTCTTAAGCGCCATCATAGAGTCAAACTTTTTTTTATATTTGTGGCTTTTTCTATATATATAATCTCGCGTAGGGAGCACAATTGCGCGTACTTTCGTCTTGAAATCCAAAATTATGCGGCAAATCCACTCTTCACGCGGGATGGAGGCATTCCATCAATAGGTCATGTGGATATGCCTATTCCCATCGGGTCCGCGTGCGTTGTTACACTCACGTTACCGTGATTGCGCAGGTGTTACGCGTCAGCCACTGATGTCAGACGCGAGATGTCCCGTTTTTTGGTTGAAAGCACGGTGAAAAGCGAAGCTAAATATGCCGTGATCGAGAATGACCTGGGCAGGCGGTGGAGCACTGCCTGCCTTCATCGTTGCCGCAATGCTTAGATGGATGATATAAGGATGATATCCCGTCTACAAATGGATGGTAGGCGCCGAGAAACGGAGGAAGAGGAAGAGGCGAGAATCCGCGAGGTCATCAGAACGCCGAGCTCTGGTTGGAAGGATTTGTGAGTAGACCTAAAACTAAAGCCGCCTTGGTCTCCACTGGACTCGTCGAATGCGTTCGAATGCGAGAGCTAACCGCCGGACACCGCCGCGCTATAACGCCGTCGACGAGTGTAGCGGAGACAAAGGCCGCTAGCTTAATGTCTACCCCCTAATCCTTCGAAACAGAGCTCGGTATTCTCACGTCTCTGCTCGCTCTTGTGTCTCCATCTTCAGTTTTTCGACGCAGACGGCCTCATGCAGGAGAAAAGCACAGGAGTGCATTTGGCAAGTGGTTAGTTAGCGCCTAGAGGCCGAAGGCGCTGCGCATTGCCGTGGCGCAGGCTTTGCTGCAGAGCACTGAATTTTAGAGCGCAGTTCTTAGGCGCCCGTTTACGAGTTGAGCGGCGTCGCCGTCGGCGTCGGCGTAGCCGCGCTGACCGCGCACGCTGCGATATGGGACGTCACAGTTTCCCCACTAAATTTAGTGGGTCAACTTAATCTGTGTTTAGGCCACGCGACGTCAACATCCCCTCTAAGATTACCGGAAAATTTTTGCTAAAGTTCCCGCCAAATATATCTTTTTAACTACTAACTTTTTTTAATATAACTTTTTTTTTTCTATTTCCCGCTAAATTTTGCATGAAAGTTCGCAAAAATTTACCGCTAAATGGGAGGAAAGGAGGAGGAGAGGGGCAGAAGGGGAGAAGAGGCATATATCCTCCCCTCCGTTCCCTCCCCTGTACCTTCTCAAGAGCTGCGCTCTAATTTCGCAACACAGAGAATTCTAAACGTCCTTCACTTTTCGTTCTCCCCTTGATCCAATTTTGAGAGAGAAAAAAACTCGGCGGTGCGTGGAAAACATATCCGCAACTCTGGCTTCACATCGGGGAGCCTATACAGGAACGCTAATCTCCTTTTCGGCGCATGTTATTCCGGAGATAATTTGAATTTGAACTGGCGTCCCAGTCGCAACCGCGAAGCGGATCCGCTTAAATTCGTCCTCAAATGCGCGTGAATTGACATCGTTCTTTAAGCAACCGCATTCACAACCGCGTTCACAACCGCGTTCACAACTGCGTTCACAACCGCGTTCACAACCGCTTTCCGAATGCGGCTCACCCGCCAGTCTGAATGCGGTGTAACTCTGCCACAGTGGTCGGAGCGCCGGATCGGCGGCGCAAGAACGCATCTACGGTAGCTCGCCGCTGTATCAGACTGTGTGTTACCATAGCCGTCAATACAAAAGTGCTGAAAACGGTAGATTTCTTGTTCATACCTTTTTCGTCAGCAACACATTGTTTAGTATACCTCAAGTTTATTTCCAGTCGGAATTGATCAAGAGTAAAGGCTACCCGGTGGAAACCTACGACGTTAACACCAAAGACGGTTACGTGCTTGGCATTCAACGTATCCCGCGAAGCAAGAACGAAAACCCGGATGCGCCTTTGTCTAATAAGACAGCAGTACTTCTTCTACATGGCATGTTTGGAGCATCACATGATTTCGTTTTAAACTCTGTGAACGAGAGCCTCGGTAAGTCTCTTTTATATTCTTATAGGTTTACTTATCGGCATATACGTTTCCAAAAAAACGCCGTGCATATATCTTTTCTATGCTGACGCCGCCATGTTGTATAGCGGAACTGCCGGTATGCCGCAAAGAATCGTTTTACTTCCGCCGCACCACTGTGAGAAGCTCACGTTTTAATCGCGACTGTCTATCATCCTTGTTCCGCCCTTACATTACTGACGTATGTGTTACAAGTTGTGATGCCTTTCTCTTTTTCTTTTATCCCGCGAACCGAATGTTCCAACACCGTGGCCGGGAACGACGGTAAACAAAAAAGGTCGATATCTTGCCTTCAGACATAACCAATTGTAGAATGCGTTCGCTATAGTACCTTTTATATGTAAGTGTTTGTGTAAAATATGAGCACACATGCATACATCCGCCTCGGTACGTTACTACGTTTCATTAATATTTTAGCTCACCGTCGCCGAGTAGTTCTAGGGGTACCCTGTGTGCTTATTCAGGTGCAGGAGAATATATATTTGGTGCTTTCACGTTCTTGCTCGTCGGTGCGTAGCAGTGTGTGCTTCAATTGGGTTGGCGCATTTGTCTAATCTGCATGAATACGAAAGGCGATAAAAACTGTAGGAACTTGCCCCATCACTGGTGTTCCGTCGAGCGATCCTCCCCTTGTGAACATCCTGCCGTTCTATTTTTATTTTGTCTAACCTTATTTTTTGGAATTCCACGATGTTAGGACTTCGCCTCGTTTAGTCTTCACAATTGGTGAGGGACAACAGTCTCTAATCAAACGACACCCCATTTATCGTTGGCGCGAGTTCAGGTATGGAACGTCCAAAATTATTCAGTCAGTCATCTCTTCTACACTCAGTCCTTTCTCTATTTCCCTTTTTGGTCTCTCCAATAACTTTAATACGATAATGCACTCTTCTCCGCTTATTTGCAACAGATATTCTCTATTACAGCTCCAAATCCCCTGTATCAACGCGGAAAGACCGCGTCAGACATAACTAGGGTTCGGAGTTTTCGGTTTAAACAGATAAAAACCGATAAAGGTACGCCGAATTCCTTTTCGAAAGTTCGGGTTTAACCGAAAATGGTCAGGTTTTAGGTTCGGCATTTTCGATTTAAACCGATAAAAACCGACTGAAGTCATCGAATCTATATTTTTTTTAATTCAGTTTCAACCGGAAAAGGTCACTTTAACCTTCCAGTCGTACCGCAGAGCTCTGGCGAAAAAGTGGAACGACAGTGTCTATCAAAACGTGTCGGAATGTATGCGATACAAGGGTGCCATCACGACGTTTTGGTTTAATGTGCGCATCATCGATCGGAACGTGAAGTCCGAAATGCGTCTTGACTTCGCCATGTACGAGCGTGTTTTCAAACTTGTTGTAAGGGAGACTGACTTGATGCAAGCTTTGCATGTTGTGTTGAGCTTCAAAACGTCGCACCCTGTCTCTTTTGGCGGTCACAATTGGTTGATAGGCCGATTTTGGCTTATTCAGCGCTTCATCTCCTCAGCCTACCAGTGTCCAGTGTTAGCGTTGCGAGTGCATTCTCGAAGCTCAGCGTCATATTAAGAGGAAAGAAAGAGTGGGGATCAACGAGGAGAACCTGGGAAAGTACATGTGTGTGTACTATAAGATCACGCAATCCTGATATACAGAAGGTGAAGTTCCATACTTTTTGGCATAGGCTTCATATATGACATGTTTGTACTGCTGTGTTTTGTTTTATTCTTTTACAATTGCACACATTTGCCAAATAAAGTGTCCATTTATTTTTCGATATATCTGTGCCGTTATTCTTTGAGTTATCACAAATATCAGAGCTAGAAGGATCATCTGATCCGGTGTCGGTTGGTGTTCATTTTATATTCAGCGAAAAAAGCCGATAAACTTTTCGTGGGCCTACATATACGCCGAAAAAAAAACGAAAACTAAATTTTAAAATAAACACCGAAAAAAGTACGCCGAATTTTGAAAAAATAGAAATCGAAAACACGGAACCCTAGACATAACACAAGCACATCGGGCCGTCCCAACACCTCCGAGATAAGACAGCCTTAGTGCTCATTTTTTCTGCGTCACTAAGGAAAACCAACGTAAACCAAACATTCTAACAAAAAAAAAAAAAAAAAAAAAAAAAAAAAAGCCCGCTGGTTTATTTTTTTGCACAACTCTCGGAGAGCTTATTATCGCAACTTACGGAGGCAGTTCAGTGAATGACGATGCCGAACCATATGTTTATACCAAAAAAAAGGAATCAGAGTTGTGACAATAAGCCATGCAAAACGTGATGCTTGCATTGCTTAATGTCACAACTCGGACTGCGTGTTCTTGATCTAAACATACGTTTCGGCAACGTCATTCGCTGAACTGTCTCCGTATGTTATGATGATTGGCTCTCCAAGTGTTTTGCGGAAAAGCAGACGGACGGTCTTTTCTCTTTTTTGGAGTGAAGTTGGGCACGACTAGGGCGCCAAAATCCCCCGAGAAGTCGCGTCCAACAAGGCAGATCACGACTCCTAGAAATCCACTGACGCCGTAATCGTGTCCAGTCTCTGGCCTACGGTGGCTTTCTTTAGTCGCGCAGGAAAGTTCAGCACTTAGGCTTTCTTATTAAGGAAGTGAAGGCCTTTCACGCTGGAGCGCTTTTGTGCGGTGCTGAGGTAGAGGACTGTCTCCTATGCACCGAGATATCGAACTCACCAAGAAAAATTAAGCGTATAAAGTAAAACGCCTAAGGACAAGGGCAGAAGGTAGATGCTAGCAGGGCACGACATATGTTTAACAAAATGTTACTGTAAAAAAATTCAAGCGAAACAGAAATAACAAAAACAAAAAATTGACATAAAACACATTGTTCAGCTTTTGCGGTATCAAAATGAAAATTCAGGATAGAGTACGCCGCGTCCACTTTAGCATATATTTCCTGTCACTGTCTTTAGATTATTTCCTTGAGAAAGACAAACGACCACCGAAGATGTCTTGAAGGGTGTCCACAACGATAGGTGGCGGCACCCAGCCCTCCTGTTTCAATTTAAAACCACGCTGCTTCGCGCGTTCAGCTGTTCTTTACGCAAATGCTGTCGCCTCCAAAGGCAACGAATTTTTCTAAAGTAAGATGAACACCCGACTGAAGTATTTTACTTGTCTAATGTTTTCTCTTCCTTCTTATTTGGCTCATGTTTTTGCTGAATATCTTGAGTCACGAGGCCAACTGAGGTATCCCATTCGAAACGACTACTGCGTCCATGTTGTCTTGAGGGTGGTACTTAATCAGGGAGAACACGGGTTCCAGCCAAGCATTGGAACCAGAACACTTCGCCAAGAGGCGGTGTCGCTATGGCCAATCTTGTTTCGCAATAAATAAGCTTGTCTGTCCATAACCACCCTTGAATATTGCGCAGTGCAAACCTGATAGCCTAGCATACACAGCAAAACACACAAAAGTGCCTGCCCCACACCCTTTCCTTTTTAAAGTGGGAAAACAATGCTTCTCTAGATGTTTCTTTTTATCGTTTGGTTTACATCCTATTTGTTAAAATTTTTACATTCTTCGTTACCATTAAATTAATCAACTCATTAGAATATAATATTCAGCAAGAAATTTGTGTGGGGGCCTCCTTGTGGATCTATACAATCCACCTGAAAGCACAACACTACTCAATTTGATAAGCCTTGGAGATATAAAGACAACATAGACCCCCCAACGGATGCTTAACACTGTCCTGGATGCCGTTTGCGAATATGACCCCCCTGAGTGCAGTCGAAAAAAATTGTTTAAATGGGATCTTCAATGATATTGGAGCCTCCGCCATTTTGGTATTCAATCAAGCTAAAACAGCTCGCCGTCTAATAGTGTCACGGTGTTTTGAAAACACGCGCTTGGAAACACAAGAGCGACTTCATCGGAAAACCATTTTGTGATTGCCAATGTTGGTAAGAGCCCTCAGAATCCTTTTTTGAGCAAGCGAAGTAAAGTGTATTACCAGATACGATATAGCTTCGCCAATAATAGAAACTCCGCCGAAACCCCATGGGAGCGGCGGCGAAGGTGACAGTGGCGCCTCTAGCGGACTCGGAGTCTACGGAAGAAGACGACACAATGGAAAAGTATAGGCTGCGCGTCGTCCTCGAGCTTTGCGTGCCCCGTTTCGTCACCTCAAGAGCAGAAACAATTCATTATGGTCAGTCCGCCTGCAAAGCGGAATCTACTGATCGCAACTGCGACGACAATCAAATAACAAGGCGCGCAAACACAAAGATAGATCAGTTTATATAGAGGTCTCAAACTCCACTTAGGGGGATCACACGCGATGGAAGCGCATCTAGGAAGTCGAAATAAGGGTGTTTAGCTCCTCGAACTACGTCATAACAGGTTACTGTTTATCCATTACAAACTGCGTTGTCACAATTTCTTACCTGAATGGGTGATTATTTAAGGGCAACTCCGCTTCATTTTTGATATTAAGAAAACTATGCAGCCCTATTCAGTATCATATAGGAAGACCACATGTCAAATATTACGATCGTATTCCGTCTATATATTTAATAAACTGGCCAGCAAACTTTCAAATGAGCCAAGTCGCCGAAATCTGCCAACTCTAGCGTGCGGCGTGAGGCGCAATCATCAGCGCAGGCAATGCCACGGAGTTGGAGCAGCCAACATTGAGTCACTTCGTCAGAGGCATGCCTACGTCACTCTCACGTTTTGTTAGGTTTTTACTTCTAGGAGCGAAATTGAACGATGACGTCATGAGTTTCTCCTCCCGGTGTAGGCTGAACGGCGTCCACGTGATCACCGTAACACGGATGGGCTAAAGTCGGTTACAAGTCAAGAAGGTAGGAGAAGCTCCTTCCGCAAGCGTGAGGCGCACGTTTCAAATCCCTCCGCAGTCGAAAGAAGAGTTCACTGGAAACGCTCCTTGTTCCGCTTCAATGGATAGATAATCGCCACAGAGTGGTGCCAACTTCTCTTCGACCCCCACTTTTTAAGAAAGCGATCATTGTATTCATTGAAGGGGGAACCGAGCCCCTGAAAGCAGCCTTTGTGTCCATCGGAGGGGGAAGCTAATCCCCAAAAGTCGTATTTGTTTCCATCGGAGCGGGAAAACTCTGATCTCCCATTCGTGGCTTCCACAATGCTAAGTCAAAGTCGAAAGATAAAGGAAATATGTACCGACAGACAAGACCCTCCTCGCGCGTTGGCCGCGACGTCACGGAAACGATGGGACGCTATTGGAATCGGAGGTGGCGGAGGGATATATGATTCCCTTTGAGGGGCATTTGCCGCTACCTTCTTAATCTGTAACTTACTATAGTTTGCGCTGCCGTGCGCGCTTCCCAAAGCTGGGAGGTGGGAGCAGTCTGTTTCGGCTCGCCGCTGCTCCAGCTTGAGAAGGACGTTTCGTTTACCATACGAGCGGGGGCCGCATCTCCGATGCCTAGCTGCGATGAATGTCGAATGATCCATAGGCTCACGATGTCGTGTTCCGGCCTGCTCGAATTACCAGTTGACCAGTCCGGGAGTTGTCTTTCACAAGTTTCCACACGATGTTGTAGCAAACTACATTGGCGAAAATTGTGCAGCAGACGCTTTGCTCTACGTTCGTCCGCGGTCGCATAGAGGATCACGTGACTTTTGAGACTTTGACGACCCCCGTAGGGGAGGCACAGACGCGCTGTGGTGGGCAAACGCTCATGTGAGGAGAGACGAGGTGAAAATGAGTGTGAGTCGGCGCTGGGGCCGCCCGCAGATCACCGACCGTCGTGGCGTTCTGAAGAGGTGGTGTACCGGGCTTTCCTTCACTGTGCAGTTGACTGGGCAAGTTAGCTCCGGGGCTCATAGGGTTCAGGGGGTCGTAGCGCTGACGCTAGCGGTTGGCCTTGGAATTGAGACGATCTGGACTTCTCAGGGCTCGGACAGTTCGGGAACATGGGGCGCTGACGCCAACGCGTGGCCGTTGTGTTTCTTTGGTCGGGTTTACAAGGGTTCGGAGGCCTGGGGTGCTGACGTTAGCGGGTGGCCTTTTCGTTGTGTTTCTCTGGTGCGTAGTTTTCCGCGCTCTCTCCAGCGTGCTCCCTAACACTTTTCTCGAAGCGTCTTCCTGCTTGGACTTGTTTCCCCCGACCCTCCCCAACTTGCTCCCCATGTACGGTTTCTCCGCTCCCCCTCTTCTCTTTCGTCTTCTCCTCTTCCCCCTCACCCCCGGCCACCACCGTTTACGCCATTCGAAGCGGCCCCCCCGCGTCATGTGTCCTGTCCCTCGCCCCCACGAACATCACAAGACCACCTGGTTCGGCGTGACATGGTAATGACTCTGACGACACGAGACCAATGTTGCCTGACACAGCCGAGGTTTCGGTTTCGGTATCTGCTGGCGTTTAAACTAAGATTACACAAACGATATTCTACATTTCACGAATCCGAAGACGTAGAGCTGTTTAGTAGTGCTTTGGGAAATGTAATCACTCATAAGCAGAATTTTTTTTTAATTGAACGGAGTTTCCTTTTAATGCGTGCGCAAACAGAATGGAATTTTACAGAGCAAGCGCACCAGCCTCTGCAGCATTACAAAAACAAAAAGTAACGAGAAAAATGACAGTGCAAACACTTTCCGAACTTTGCAGAAAAGGTGGCGTCTCCATCCCAGACGAAAATAAAAAGAAATGGGGAACAGTCGTGAACAACGGCGAATTAAACAAAAACGTTAGCAGACGGTGCGAAGATCCAAATCGACCAGCAAAGACCTTCTTCATCGACGACGATCGCACGGGTGGTGCTCGCCGTTGGCTTTAAGTCCACAACAAACAAAGCGAAAGCAACAGGACGAAACAACTAAAGCTAAAAAGAGGTTCACTTTTTTTTTATATTCACGTCACACATTTGTGTATTTGCTTCCGCGGCGTTGCTAGGGGCGAAGAGCAAAACAGAGGAAAACAATAACGTAGTCCCAGCTCACACTGCCCTGTAAATAAAAGTCGCAGGCTGCAATTTGCTTTGTGCTAGCAGTGTGTGGCCTTTTTTTTTTTGCTTTGGGATTTCTTTTCCTAGTGACTTCGGCAGGCTGTTGGTTCGCTCGCTTCAGCAAGCGAACTTGGATGTACGTTTGAACTGCTTCGCCAATTGGCGAAGCAGTTCAAAAGTACATCCAAGTACTTGTTGGCGTACATGTCCAGGCAATCCTTGCACACCATGCCTTTGTTTTGAGTGTCGATCAGTGGCCTGAAGGGCGTTTTCAGCTGAACTCTTGTTTGGTGAAATGTATCAGTGAAATGCGTGTCGAAGGCACGGCTGATGTTAATGGCTATGTGACGAGCTAAGTTTTAAGGTGGTGTCATTTTCGCATGCGAGTATTTCTTGTTCTTCAACAGAAGGTATTTCGAGGTGTTCCATGTTTCTGAGAGCAAGCATGATGACAGATCTGACTGGCTGCCCGACGGGCTACAGAGGACTGGGTGTTAAGTAGTGCACCTGGTCTGGCGTCGGTGAAGTTTTTAGCGATCTTCGTGGAGTTGTCAAAATCATCTGTTGTGGCGTCAGTGACGATTTTGAAGCCAGACTTGGATAGCTCTTCCAGTTTAATTTGAAGTAACTTAACTACTCACGTTTTTTCGGTCTTCGGGAAGCGGAAGATGGATTTTTCACCACATGACAAAAACTTGTTTTCGCTGTGATTTGCAGTTTGCAGTGGTTTGCAGTTTGCAGCGCATACTTGGAGATGGCACGCATGCCATCTCCAAGTATGCGCAGCTGTATGCCAGAAGACGGCCGCTGGATCAACCAACGATGACCCATAGCAAACGATACCGCGTACTCAAAAAAAAAAAAAAAAAAAATCTGAATAGAAATGTAAGAAGAACTTACACTTTTTAATATATTAAGTATAAAAAAGCAAATATGAAAATATCGGTAGACCTCAAAAATAGGAGATTATCGCAAACGACTGTTAAAAAAAACAAAAAAAAACAATAACAATGTTTCAGACGGCTCCCCAGATGCCCGGGCATAGCGTAGCAGACGAACCGGTTTTAGTAAGCGACGAAGCGAAGGAAAAAAAGTAAAAACTAAGCCAAACAAGGCAAAGCAAAATACGCGATGTTTCGAACGTCAAGTCAACACAAGAAAGAAGAAAGCAAATAAAAAGCATAGAAGCAAAATGAAGACCGCGGCGGTGTAGCGTGGCCTAAAAAAAAAAAAATAGAAAGAATAGAAAAAAATAGAAAGGTTTTGGAAAATGGAAGGGGGTGCACAACCGCCCAACGGTTGCTTTTTTTTTTTTTTTTTGCAACTCCGCTTTTATTAGTTTTAGTAATAGCGTACAGATTTGCATGTGCACAATCGATTTCTTCCAGAGCACACTGGCATCGCAGTAACGTACGTGGCTCACAACTGCATTTTGCTTCTTGATCCGGAGACGATCGGGATTAGCCAGCACGCCTATTCGACGAAACGGTTTTAAGAAATACATTCATGAGGAATTGGAATTGCGACAACAAAACAAATTGATCGATAAGAAAAGTCAATTTGAAACGTAGCTATATTCTAAACATCTTTTTTACATTGCCCTTTTTCAAGAAACAGGGCGGAAGTACATTCGCGTTTTGCCTGACTTACTTAGGTCCTGACAGGGTGTTTTCTTCAGGAGAGCCGAAAATTGCGCCCTACAAGCTCTAACATCTTTCCTACGCGAAGAAAATGCCTTTCACTTATGAGGTGGCACCTATTTTTTAACATTCAAAGCAGCGAATACCCACGGCATTTTTCTTCATTGGTCACCTCGCACGGAGATAGGCAAAACTAATGCGTTCTGGAGAATTCGTCTGCTAGCGGATACTCCGAGCTCGCCAGGGGCGCTGCGATCAATGTTCGCCCGCGCTCCGCGGAAGTTGCCAGTATTGGCTTACATGGTATTTGGCATTACTCCATAAATTATCCTGATTTTTAAAATCAAAACTGTTTATTGGGCGATAAAGATGGAGCGCAGAAATAAAGGTGTTTCATACTTGCAAAAACAAGACCAAGTAAACACTTACTCGGGTCGCCCGCTTTTTAGCTGTGAAACCAGCAAACCGGCACGTAGCCGGTTTGAACGGTAGCTCTACCGCGAACCCTACTAACGTTAGCCCTAGCGACATTTGGGAATCTGGGTGCCTGAACGCACATTTCTGCGATTTGAGTCTACCGCCCTCGCTGTGTTTCCTGTCTTGGTGTCACTGGTCAGATTAAGGTGCTCATGTTCCTGTGTTGGTTTGCGTGTTCGTACTCTCTATCGAGCGAGCCTCTACATGGGAGTGACGGCCTCTCCGAGGGCGCGCTATGCGCTACGCAAACAATCTGCGTACGCCTAAACCTGCCAAACGCGCATCCACGAGGTGCAAGAGAGAGAATCTGAAGCGTCATGATCGACCCAAATTTACAATTATTTAGAATTTAGGGCCACCTCATGCGCTAGCCGTACTCGACGGCTGGCGTTCCTTCCCGAAACAACGCATTCCAAATGTAAACGACAGTTGTGGTACGCGATGAAAACAAAGTTGAAGCCCAGCATTATCCTTCGGGCTTTACAAAGTGCGCTAAAATGGTGGACACATGTAAAGCGTAATTTAGGTATTATTGGCTCCCACATACATTATACTAAAATCAACGTGAAAGGCTATAGCTACCCTGTTGGTGCACAGGACAACCAAACAACGAGTGAATTTCGTCCGTCGAAGACTGCAGCTGGCAGATACTTTAACGAAAACGACATCCTGACTTTCATTTTGCACCGACATTTGTATGACGTTTGCGAGAAAATAAATGCATGTTTTAATGTGCAATCCCCAATATTTCTTTTTTCCTTTCACTGTGCGATTCCTTCCCCGAGTCGCTGCTTTCATTAGACTATCATGAAGGTGTCTAGACACGTTTTGTCGTGCTCTTGTCAGCCAGACAGGGACGTCAAAATGAACGACGAACCTCGCTCTGTGCAGACGCATTTTCCGACGTTTACTAAACAGCTCAGGTTTCTGGCACCGCCGATGGCGTTCAGGGCCTGAAGCCACAATGATGCAAGGGGCTTTGGTAACGACACCATGTTGCGTGCGCGTCCTTGGCACGGCCGCCGTGAAGGTAACCCAAAGCCCATTGGCCAGCCGCTTCGCTCAAACCCTCCAATATTTGAATTTTGACGAAAGTGTGGCGGAGCGAAAATTAGTTAATGAATTAGTAATTTTAGTTTGCTTATAACCTGCAAAACTAAGCCAATTTACGAAAACGTGTTTTTACTTTGAATATTTTGCGTTATATAAAACCTGTTCAAGCAACAACAACAAAAAGTAAACTTGTTCACAAATTATAGGGAACCCTCTGACGGGCTCGCGAATTGTTGTTAAAAGAATTCTGACATGCATGCTCTTTTAGAACACTGGTCCTTTATTGTAAAACCCACGTAAATTTGTTTGATCGTCCTGATTCATCTACTGGCGAGAAAAGGATAATTTCGTTTTTCTAGTGACTCCCCAACCCAGTTCTCAAACGCATCAATATACGCAATCAGGCGAAAATTGTTTTTTAGTCCGCGGAAAATAGCGATTTATGCCGGACTTACTGAGGGAAGCCGAAATAGTCATCTGTTTCTCCAAATGCGGCGCCACAATGACGGCACGCATTCTAGTCGACTGGAAGCATCAGAGGTCTGATATTCAGCTCAGATAACTGTAAGGTGACGGAACTCTTGCAGCTCCAGTTTCACGTATTACGCCGCTGTAGGCTTTTAAGTTTGAAGCCGAGCGCCGGCGCCGTGTGTTCTTTGCGCAGGAGTGCGTCATGCGACATAGGAGAATTTGTAATAACTTTTGCAACTGGAACTGTCGACTCGTGTCCCGGTAAGACCGTCAAATGAAAAGCCGCAATTGCAGCGAAGGCGTCCTCTCTGGTGCCACAAAAATGCTGTTTCGTTCACAGAAAATTATTAAAAAGGCTGGAATAACTATCAAAATTAGTCGCCTTTGTGTACTTGAGGATCGGCGTGTCAAATTGCTTCCCAGGAAGATCTTCCTAAAAGAAATTGAAAGGAAGAAACACGGTCTCAGGACTACCTCCAAAATAATTGAGTAGATGCCACTGAAGCCACGGAAATGGGATGTGGCCTTAGGCACGAATCCTCTTTATCCCTTTTCTCATCTTACCATAGAAGAAAGGCCAAAGCCACGGACCGCCAAGTCCAATCACGTTCCACGCTAAACTATAACGTGCTTAACATTGATTAGTGGTGTAGTGGTTATAGCTCGTCGCCAAGATGTTATGGTCGCATGGGGCCATTACGAATGGGTGGAAAGAGACAGGGAAAGCTAAGATAAAGACAGCGCCCCGAAAGGCCTGTAGAGATGCTGGAAAGGCTTACATTGCCGGCGCGTGGGCAGCGGGGTGCCGAGGTGCGGGGCCCAAGGCGGGAACCCCGACGAAAGGAAGAGACGTCACACCAGCTCGGAGTTTTTGTGAAGACTGTTCTATTTTCAATATGTACACATCGATCCCGAGACAGCGCGTGCCGCTGTCAAGCGCGTGCACCATCTCGTAGTAACGACACAAACCATGACTTCTTGCGCCATCTAGCTTGTTGATGGCACACTACATCTTTTCCCCCCTTAGAAAATGAGTGTTGGATAACTTGGTACTAGATCGAAAAGAACAGCTTACTCTTTACGATATGGAAAATCACACGCACACGGAGCCCTACCGACCAATCACTACAAGGAAAATAATTGTGAAGTGGTCGGGGGAAAATAAGGGTAAAGAAATACATTTTCAAGATACAATCATGAATGCTACATCTCCACTTTAAGTGAAAATGTCACTGGAAACCTTTTGAAACAAAGAACACTCAAGTAATCTCGCTATAAGACGAGTCCTTCGAAACAAGAATAGCACTTTCACCTCAGCAAGTGAAATGAATGACTAGTCCTTTAGAAACATGAAAATAACACTCACTTTCAAAAAGCTCACGGTTTGACGAGTCATTTGAAACAAAGATTAACACTTTGACCATAACCTCTATGTACATAACATGGAAACATGAAAATATACCTAAGGCAGTTCATCCAAAACTTCCGTGTCCATGACATGGAAATTTGACATTTGAAGACATGTGAAAAATGCAAAAATAACGATCTGTTCACATCTATCCCATAAAAATACAGTGCACACTATGAAATTGCAAACCACTATGACTTAAGTCCCAGAGTTTTTAAGGAGCGTCTTTGGAGTACATATCCACTTGAAAGTCACGAAATTTTGCGGGCAGTCGTCTACGCCGCGTGGGGCGTTGTGGTGGAGTGTCCGATGGGGATTGTGGTGGAGTATGATATGTCCTTGGTGGTGTGTCTGCACCACCGTCACCTGATGTAGAAGTCGATTCTTGGGTTGCCTCAGGACTTGATTCCAGGTCTTCTGCTAAACCAGGAGCCACTGAAGGCTCGGAAAGCATGGAGGTCTTTGGCCCAACGGAGTGCAGGGACTCCGCTGAGACCGTTGCGGAGCTAGATGACGGCAGCTCGCTCCAATACCCGAGTCCCAGTTGAGATGAACTTGATGCGGTGCTCAATATCGCACCGCTTGTGGGAACGAAAGGTTCAGGACCCTCTTGGAAAACGAGCCTGGAGGCCTCTTGGAAGACTGCAGCCGGGGCAGCCGGCGGGATTGGTGGCTGGCTGCTGGCTTGGACTGGTACAGCAGCGCGGAAGGCCACTTGGAGACCGGAATCAGGAACGGCATCGGGGACTGCGGTGGCGGGAAGGCCACCGAAAACCACCGCATCTTGCACGGTACAGGGTACCACGGAACTGGTGCCGGGTACACCAGGGACAGGAAGGGCACCGGGTACTACCGGTACATGGGCAGCACCAGGGACCACAGCTACATGGGCTGCAGGAGCCGTATGATGAGGAACGACGCCTGGCACAGCAGGATCATGGGCAGCGCCAGGGGTCGCTTGACTATAGGCACCAGGCACCACAGCAATATGGCCAGGGCCGGGTGCCGCAGTAGCATGGGCGGCCACAGGGGCCGCAGTGACATGGACGACCTCTTGGGCCGTCGGGACAGGACCGGCATCAGGGGCCGCAAAAACAGGACCGGCCGCAGGGGCAGGAACGGCAGCAGGGGCCGCATGGACAGGAACGGCAGCAGGGGCCGCAAAAGCAGGAACGGCAGCAGGGGCCGCAAAAACAGGAACAACAGCAGGGGCCGCAAAAACAGGAACGGCAACAGGGGCCGCAAAAGCAGGAACGGCAACAGGGGTCGCCCGGACAGGAGTGACGCTGGGGGCCGCAGCACGAAAGTTGCAGGTGCCGGACCCTCAGGTGGCACATGGCCCAGGCTTATAGCTGGAGCCGCATTAGTTGAAGTAGGTAATATGTCATCATCCATAAGCCACCACGGCTGACGTTGGGGTGGTTTCAATGTTGTACGTGTCATTTTGTCTGCATTCCATATGGTTCCATCATCTAATTTATATGTGGCTGGCCCAACTTGTTCATGTATATGTTGCGGTGGGGCATATTTGTCGCGCATTTTCCCTTTAATGTTAGGTTTGAAAACCTTTACTGCTTGCCCAGGAGCAAAAACAGGGTGCTTGACTGCTCGCCTGGCATCGGAATACTGTTTCATCTTCGTTTGATATGCCTTGACTCTATCAGGAAGCTCTTCCTGAACGACCTGCGGAGGGACGGCGGACTCTGGGGTCCCTCGCCCTTGAAGATGCAGTCGCGTCCGGTGGGTGCGACCGTGTAAAAGAAAAGCTGGCGTTTCTCCAGTCGCGGCATGGCGCGTACTCCGGTATACCCCGAGATATTCTGTGATGGCTTCGGAAAGCGGACGATGTTGGACGAGAGCCAACTGAATAACAGACTTAAGGACTCTATGGAATCTCTCTACCTGTCCATTAGCTTGGGAATGGTAAAGAGATGACTTCACATGTTTGATACCATGCGTCTTCAAGAAATCGCTGAACTCTTTTGAAATAAATTGTGGACCATTGTCTGTCGTGATCTCTTGCGGCAAACCCTCGCGGGCAAAGACAGACTTCAAAAACTTAATGACTGTAGCAGTCGTGACGTTGTGGGCTGGTGCCACTTCAGGCCACTTACTGTGGTAATCTACCAGTGTAATGAAAAACCTCTCTTGAGCTGGGGCTCGTTCAAAGGGACCTACTATATCCATGCCCAGTTTTACCCATGGACGGTTGGGCAATTCAACTGGTTGAAGAGGTGCTGGAGATGCCTTTGCAGGCTTGTCTGTCGACTGACATACCGAACAGTTCTGAACTTTCGTCCTGACATGTTGACTTAAATGCGGCCACCAGTAAAGCTCCTTGATGATACTGGTGGTGCGCGAGATACCTTGATGGGTTTCGTGAGCTACATCAATCACTTGATCGCGGAGAGTGGACGGAACCACTATTTTCTCTCCTTGGAACAACAAGGCATCGGTGACTGAGAGCTGGTCTCTTACAACGAAATACGGCTTGAATTCTGGAGGCAACTTTTCCTCTGAGGGCCATGTGTTTGAAAGGTATGTCATAATAACTGGTAATACAGGATCTTTTAGAGTTTCTTCCTTGAACTCCTTCTGTGTGAGACATGCACAGACAATTGAAACAACCTCTTCTTCAAAAGACGTACCTTCTTCGGTATCTGGGACCGGAAGGCGAGACAGAGCGTCGGCAACTACGTTGTCGCTGCCTTTACGATACTTCATTGTGAAATTATAGTTGAAAAGTCTAGCAGTCCAACGACTGATGCGTCGTGGCCGAACACCTGTCCCTTGAGTGGACATTAGTGTGACAAGGGCTTGATGATCTGTCTGAATTTCGAAATGTCGACCCCAAAGATAAACGTGCCATCTCTCGCAAGCCCAGAGGATTGCGAGAGCTTCTTTCTCTCCTGCTGAGTACTTCCGCTCTGCTTCGGAGAGAGAGCGGGAAGCGAAAGCAACAGTCTTTAGTTGCTTCCCGTGCTGCTGCTGGAGAACAGCACCTAGTCCGTAATTGGACGCGTCTGTGGAGACGACAACTGGAAGATTTGGATTGAACATTGCAAGAATGGGAGCCTGCTGAAGGCAGGACTTGACACTTTGAAAACTGGCCTCTACGTCGGTCGACCAGACAAAAGATGCGCCCTTACGCAGAAGCCTTCGGAGGGGTTCTACCAGAGTAGCACAATGGGGGACAAACTTACTGTAGTATTCTACTAGACCTAGGAAGGCCTTCAACTGCGAAGGTTCCGATGGAACTGGAAAATTTAGGACCGCGTCTATCTTCGACGGAAGGGGTGCTAGACCCTCCGCAGACAGACGATGACCAAGGAATGACAGTTCAGAAACATTGAAAACAGCTTTTCTATTTAGTTTCATGCCGGCCTCTAATACATTTGAGGACTTGTCTGAGATTATTATCATGTTCCTTCTGGGAGGAGCCATAGACAATGATGTCGTCCAGATAAAACTGGACTCCTGGACAATGTTTTAATATCTTGGACATGACCTGTTGGAAGGCCGCTGGTGCAGACGCCAGACCGAAACAAACTCGTTTGAAACGAAAAAGCCCTTCATAGGTAATGAATGCTGTTAAGTCGCGACTCTTGGGGTCGAGACGGAACTGATGATAAGCAGACGCAAGGTCTAACTTAGAAAAATGGGAAGCTCCACTGAGGGAGTTCAGAAGCTCCTCGATGTGCGGAAGCGGAAAAGGATCAATGACGACTGCCTGATTTGGCGCCCGCAGATCGACACACATACGAATTCCACCGTCTTTCTTCTTAACTACTACAATGGGGGACACCCATTCCGACGCGTTTACGCGCTCGATAACTCCTTGGCGCTCGAGCTTCTGAATTTCCGCACTGACGGCATCACGCAACGTGATGGGTAAGCGGCGCAGTTTAGCCTGTACCGGCGGGACATGGTGCCGGACAGTGATTGTGTGAGTTTGATTTTTAACTAACCCTAACTCAGGAGAAAAGAGATCCTCAAATTCTTCAAAACCAGAAGGTAACTTAGATGCATCGCTCACCGATGAAGGTTGCAAAGATGGTCCCGACGTCGACGGATCCCTCGAAGGCTGGTCTCCGAAGACGCCTCTACTGGAGTAGTATTCAGACGATGTGGATGGCTGAGTGCCGTGAACAGAGGACAACGATGAAGGGTGCTTGCAGGGAGCACTTGAAGGACGCGGTGGAGGACTGGGCTCCACCGTACATGGGGGCTGCGGGACTCCAGCCGACTTTACATGTCCCGGGATGGCCGAGCGAGGATCAGCTGCATTGACATGGAAGCACTTGAGCGGCGCGCCCGATAAAATTAGACGCAGTCCATGCACGGCATCTGTCCCAAGCAGGGATCGGCCATTGCGAACGATGTAAAAAAGAATGTCGGCGGAGCGTTCTTTGAAGCTGACTTTGGTCTGGAAACATCCCATGACTGGAATCGACCCTCGGAGGTAGTGCACAAGAGTGCGCGGCGGTTTCCTTAGCCGGATTTGCTGCTTGAAGTTGATCTTGTTAAACATGCTCTCGGAAAGTATTGACACTTCGGAGCCAGTATCAATGAGTAAGGGTAATGTAAATCCATTCACCTGAACATCCGCGGTGAAATTCCGTGGGCGACGGTCCGCATGTCCTTCAGGGAGGACCTCCAGGGATCCGACGGTGAAGACGTTGTTTGGATGTTGTTCCCCCTCGTCGTCGTCGGGAAACGTCACGACTCCATGGATCGGCGTCTGGTTACGGCCAGGTCCAAGCCTCTCGTACCGGCGACCGGCGGCGCGGCCACGTCCCGGCGGAAACGCCAGGCGACGGGGGTCGATGACTTCAGACGACGAAGACGAACTTCGGCAAACATTTGAAAAGTGGCCTATCTTGCCACAAGAAAAACAAGTCATTCCGGACGCTGGACACTCCTCACGCGGATGGGGTCGGCGACCGCAAAAGTGGCACGATTCCGCCCCGCGCCCAAGAGCGCGCGCGCCCGGAGGAGCATCCCGAGGCACTCGGCTTGTAAAAACACGGGTGAGTCCACGCGACTGGTGGCGCGGCGAGAAGGAAACCTTGGAAGGTGAGGAGGAAACATTTGCGGGGGAGGAGGAAACGGCAGGAGGCCGCCCTCCATTTTGACGTTGCATGTTCGAATTTGACCTCAACAGGCGGCCATCTTGTCCACGCCGAACGGGAACCCTTTGTACTGCCTCAACGGCCTGTGTCGACTCGGAACGCGGAAGACATTATGAAATTTGGCGGTAACGATCGCAATCTCGAGCAGCCCGTTCGAACTGTTGTGCCAGAAGCACGATACGTTCGAGGCTGGGTAGTCCAGCTTCCGCAGACTCTCGGATTACCCGATCTTGTACCTCAGATGATAATAATCCAGCCAAAAAAACTTCCGCGATGCGGGTTTCAAGAGACTCCCCAAAATCACAAAAAGAGCCGAGGTGCCGTAGGGCACTAAGGTACTCAAGGACACTTTCTCCCTGCGACTGGACGCGGGTGAGGAATAACCTCCGTTCGACAACAACATTCTTTTTGGCAGCGAAATGCTGATGAAGCGCCGTCATAAGAACGTCAAATTCGGAAACGGTCTCGCTATGTGCGAGGGCCGTGGATGGAAACGTTGAAACTATTCTTTGGCCTTCGAGACCAAGCAAGGACCACAACAACGCGCACTTACGCTTCGGCGAGCTTTCATCAGCCTCTAGGACCACAAGATAATTTAAAAACAACGCTTTGCAATTTAACCAAGGCTGCACAGGGGCACCTGGCGTGGGAAGAAATGGTGGAGGTGTCGGGAAAGAAGCTGTTGCCATTTTTTTTCAACTTATGAATGAGTGAAGCCAATGGCTACACACGCATATTTGATGGACAAAATATCTACTATATCTATTCACTTCGCCTTTTAAAGTCAATTGGGATGTACTACATGGACATGAAACATAGCGACGCTATCGTCTACTATGGCTATGGTTGGGAGACAAAAGTTGAAAACGAAGGTGAAAATCCGAAAAAATTCCACCGAAATGGAAACGAGACAGTTTCTCCGAGTCTCGGAAAATTAAGAACGACGTTTCCGTGCGGTGCGCACTACTTGCATGAAAGAAAAAGGACCATTCGAACGGCCGTTACGGCGTTCGAAAAAAAAGAACAAAGGATGGCGTTACGCCTAACCCTACTGGCGTTCGGAATGGACCATTGCCGCTAGAAACGGAACGTTAAATGTCGCTATGCATCGATAGTATTTTCATATACTACATATGCAAAAGATGTGGTGGATGGGAATATTCAAAAGGATCTCCTTACATTTCGAACGTTCAAATATTTCCTAACACACAAAAGAAAACTATACGTGCCGGTGCTGCCACCACTCATCTCCGGCACGGAGTCTCACATAAAAAAACTCACGAGGGCGAAAATGGAAAAAATGCAAGAAAATACCTCGTCGCCAAAATGTAGAGGTTATAGCTCGTCGCCAAGATGTTATGGTCGCATGGGGCCATTACGAATGGGTGGAAAGAGACAGGGAAAGCTAAGATAAAGACAGCGCCCCGAAAGGCCTGTAGAGATGCTGGAAAGGCTTACATTGCCGGCGCGTGGGCAGCGGGGTGCCGAGGTGCGGGGCCCAAGGCGGGAACCCCGACGAAAGGAAGAGACGTCACACCAGCTCGGAGTTTTTGTGAAGACTGTTCTATTTTCAATATGTACACATCGATCCCGAGACAGCGCGTGCCGCTGTCAAGCGCTTGCACCATCTCGTAGTAACGACACAAACCATGACTTCTTGCGCCATCTAGCTTGTTGATGGCACACTACAAGTGGTCCGAATGAAAAAGCGCTTCCTCGTTTTTATAGCTTCGACACTGCAAGGAACCTGCATATTGTGGCTTCCTTCGCAATGTACAATTCATGAGTCGCTCAGTGCTATTCGATTCGAACCACTATCCGCCCATCCCAATCCGTGATACGAGACGCTGTCACCAGTACGTGCATCGAAGCGAAATACCACGCAATTTTTTAGTAGCTCCTGATTGGATTTGGCGGTCCGCAACTTTGGCCTTTCATCCATCATATGGTGAGACGAAGCATAGGTCTTTTGCTAGTTCTTGCTTCACTCTTTTTTTATGGTAACTTGGACGCGCCAATCACGTACTGCAACCACACCTTGGAACAAATGCGAGACGCGGGGCGAGGTGCAGTACGGTTAGCGTGGTCACCAATTAACACAACACCTGCAGGTGTCTGAAACCGAAACTGCATTGAAATCACATTGTGTGGTATAGTAAAATATAATAAAATAAACTCATTACAGTCATTTTACCGTCCTATAGTTACTGCTTAAAAATTAAATGAGGTTGAATATAATTGTCTTTTTTAGAAAGCTTGCGTGACGCTTGTTGCTCATAGTGTCCAAGGGCGTCGCGTGGCCGTTTCCGACAGTAAGAAAATAAAATACTTTTTTAAACAAAGTTTATAAAACTTCGACGCTTTATATCGTTGTCATACTAAAAAATCAATATTTTTGTTAAAAACATGTAGACACATTTTTGTTTTCACGATGCCTTTAAGAGTGCGGAGCAACGCATTTGTTACTATTGTTGCGATAGGCCTTGGCGAAGGTCACTTCCTTCCTTCGCCTCCCCTTCTTGTCCACCCGGCAGGGTTTGGCCTTCGCATTTAGGATCGGCGCCCGGCCGTCTGAGCCGTTGTTGACAGAACACGTCGCCCGGCGCCGCGTGGACGCCGCCACACCTGGGAGCGGAGCTGAGCCGGACTCCTCTCTCTGGCTGCGGGGTCAGTCGATCCAGGAACCAGCTGCCCTACCGGGAGAGGATTCCGGGGGACGACGACGGCGGCGGGACTTCCGGCCGAGTACGTTCGGCTCAAGTTTTCGTCCGGCGCCACTTGCGGATTATCCCGCTAAACCTTTCCCGAGCCACGACGCCGCATAATGAGGGGATCATCTGCATCACGGTCAACGTCTCACGAGCTGACAGCGGACCCTTCGTCACCGACTCCTGGCGCGGCTTATCGAGGTCAAGAATGCCCCGGCGCCGGATTAGGAAGCCCGTCCGACGCTGCAGTGTGTGCGTGTATGTGTGTGCGCGCTCGAGAGGATGAGTGGGGGCGGGGCCTAAACATGACGTCCGTTGGAAGTTCGGCCACCATTGGCTGCCAACCGCTGGAACATCAACAGCGACTGTATAAAACGAGCAAACGAGAGGCCGCGAGTGTGCTCTCCGACGAACGAGAAACTTCTGTACATATGTATTAAAACAGAGTTTATCGCGAGACACCCTCCCGTCTCCTGATGTCCCTGCCTGGAGTTGGCCTGCGGTTCCTGTCCACGCCTGGCCCTGCCTGAGGCTGCCTGGGGAACTCCTCGGTCGCAACAACTGGTTGGCAGCGGCGGGATGACGTGCCTGCTCATGGTTCCTGGTACGGGTGAGTGCTTTGCAATTTTCCCTTGATTTGCCAGACCTTTTGCTCAGTGTTAGGTACGCGAGTAGAAGGCTGCCCTTTCGGCTCAGAAAACGCGAAGTTCAAGCTGACTGAGTTAGATAGGGGAGGGAGATTGCGACACTCGGGATCATGGAAGTCAGTAAGCTACGCATTCCTGAGTTGGTGGCGGTATGCGAGGAGCTTGGTATAAGCGTGGGGCAGGCAAAGCGAAGGAAGCCGATCATGGAGATACTTCGCGAAAAGGAAGTGTCCGACGTAGAGCTTCAGGAGGCTTGGGAGCTGATTCGGGAGCGGAACGAAAGAGCGAAGGCTGAACGGGAGCGGGACGAAAGAGCGAAGGCTGAAAAGCAGGAGCGGGACGAAAAAGCGAAGGAGGAACGCGAGAAGCGGGCTCATGAATTAGAACTCAAAAGGTTAGAGGTATCGAAAATTGAGGCTGAGCGTTCAGGTCGTCCTGGATCGGGTGTGCAGCTGGCGGAGAGAGTCAAGATTAAGGACCTAATGCAGCCCTACAAACTAGGAGAAGACATTGGTCTTTTCCTGGTCAACTTGGAGAGAAGCTGCGAGCGAGCAGGTTTCGCGCGCGAAGACTGGCCTCAGTATTTGTTGACGCTGTTGCCCTGTGAGGCGGCCGACGCGGTTGCGAGGTTAAGTGGAGAGGAGGCCGAGAGCTACGAAAGCTCGAAGGCCGCACTTCTTAAGAAGTACCGTCTTTCGACAGAGGCGTTCCGCCAGCGCTTCCGCACGGCGACTAAGAAGGGAACGGAGTCCTTTCCCGATTTTGCGTACACCCTGAAGGCTAACCTGGTAGAATGGTTAAAGAGCTCAGACGTGTACGGGGATCATGATAAGGTGATCGAGTGCCTTGCGGTAGAGCAGTTTTTACGAGGCATTCCGGAGGCCGTCAGGTTCTGGGTCCAAGACAGGGACCCAGAAATGAACCTCCGGAAGGTGGCAGATCTCGCGGAGGAATACTCCATGCGCAGGGGTCTAGACAAAGACAAATCGGGACAAACGCGCTCATGGCGAGTTGGCCAGAAAGAGTTTCGGTCGTTAAAGGAAGACTCTGGAAAAGGATTTCTTAGGAGGGGAAACATGAGGTATGTCCCAGATGATAGAGAGTCGCAGAAGGAGGGGGGAGCCGTCGGTAAAGAAAAGAAAGAAATGCCTGGAAATAACGCGCGAGCCTTCGAAGCGAAGAGGCCAGTTCGGTGTTTCCGGTGTCAAAAACAAGGGCACATCGTGGCCAACTGCCCCGAGAAGGTTGTGTTCTCGTATGTTGCAGAGGGCGCCGACAACAGCGCCCTACTGGCTCCGTACACGAAAGAAATGCTAGTGAACGGCCAAGCTTGCACGGTGCTTCGCGACTCGGCAGCAACAATGGATGTAGTGCACCCTTCTTACGTCGAGTCGGGTGACTACACCGGCGAGTGCGCCTGGATAAGGCAAGTAGTAGAGGAACACAGTGTATGCCTTCCGATTGCGAAAATCTGTATCAAGGGGCCTTTTGGCGAGCTCCTCACTGAGGCGGCAGTCTCGAAGAACTTGCCTCAACACTACCCGTACTTGTTCTCAAACAAGTCGGAGCTGCTGCTTCGCGAGCAAGGAAAGACTTTCGCGGAGGAGACAGTAATGGCACTAACGCGATCCCAAGCAAGAAAGCTCTCATCAAGGTTAAGATACGAACCTAACGAGGAGGAGGGTCGGTCCGCGGCGCGCGAGGAGCTGGTCGACGGAAAACCTGCAGGCGCGGCAAATCAAGAGGACTTGCGATCGGAGGATGCCGCGAGGAGTTCCCCACCAGATCAGCAGCAGATTCCAGAGGACCATGAGGAAGGGCAGGGTTTTATTTCGCCATTATCTCCGAGTCTGAACACGCTTCGTGTTCTTGATCGAGCGACACTGATCGCAGAGCAAAAGAGTGATGCCACTCTCAAGGCATTGCCAGACGGTTACCAGGAGGGAGTAGCACATCAGAATATTTCGTTCTACACCAATTCAGGGCTGCTTTGCCGAAAGTACCGAGACAGGAAGGGCCGAGACTTTGACCAGCTGGTCATTCCGCTTAGATTTAGAGAGGATCTTCTCCGGCTGGCTCACGGGAACTGCTGGTCGGGCCATTTGGGAATCCGGAAGACCAAGGCAAGGCTGATGCAAGTATACTACTGGCCCGGATGCTGGAAGGATGTTGAAGAGTTCGTGCGATCGTGTGATGTCTGTCAGCGCGTAGGGAAGTCATCCGACAAGCACAAGGCTCCGATGCGTTTGGTTCCCATCATCACAGAGCCGTTTCGAAGGCTGGTAATTGACATCGTCGGCCCGCTTCCCGTCACGCAGTCGGGATATCGCTACATCTTGACAGCAGTGTGCCCTGCTACGAAGTTCCCCGAGGCTATCCCTCTCAAGGAGGTGAACTCCACGAACGTAGTAGATGCACTCCTTTCCATTTTTTCCCGCGTCGGATTTCCCCTCGAGATTCAGTGCGATAATGGAAGCGTCTTCACAAGCACCCTAACTACGACGTTTCTGGAAAAATGCGGAATCAAATTGATTCACAGCTCTATTTGCCACCCACAATCTAACAGCGTGGAAAGGATGCACGGCGCGCTGAAGAGGGTGTTGAGAGCTTTGTGTTTTGAGCACCAAACAGACTGGGAAGCATGTATTCCGGCCACTATGTTCGCGCTCCGTTCGGCACCTCACGAATCCACGGGCTTCAGTCCCGCGGAGCTCGTGTACGGACGAAAGCTGCGGTCACCTCTGCGACTACTACGCGAGTCACTAGACGACAGTAGCGAGGACCCAACCGTCGTACAGTACGTTTTGGATCTCTTGCAGCGACTAAGTGAGGTACAACTCGTTGTCGGTAAGGCCATGAAGAGGGCGCAGGAGAACTCAAAATCATTTTACGATAAGTCCGCCAAGCCGAGATCATTTCAGGTGAACGACCGAGTTATGTTATTGATAACTTCAAAGAAAAACAAACTCGACGTTCAGTGGGAGGGCCCGGCAGTCGTCGTGCAGAGGCTATCAGACCTCAACTATGCGGTGAAGTTAGAGGGTAAGAGACGGGCTGTGGAGGTGTATCACTGCAACCTCATGAAACCGTACAGGGAACGGGAGGTTATTGTGAATCTAACACTGAACGCACCCGAGGAGATTCCTCCAGAAATTCCCTCTCTGGGTACTGACACCAATCTGACGGCCGAGCAGCTGCTAAAGAAAACCAAAGGAACAAATGACCTGGAATCTTGGCAGGTTTCAGAGTTAGAGGGAGTGATTCGGGAGTTTCTGGACGTTTTCTCCGATAGGCCAGGGAGGACAACACTAACCACGCACGACATCGAGCTGACATGCGATCAGCCGATTCATGCAAGGCCCTACCGTGTCTCTCCGCGACAGAGGGAGATCATGAAACTCGAAATTGAGCGAATGATCGAAATCGGGGTCATCGAGAGAGGCGAAAGCGATTACACTTCGCCTCTTATTCTTGTGGAGGTGCCGGGTAAAGATCCCCGACCGTGTATTGATTACCGGAAACTTAACGCTATTACGCGAGACCAGACGTACCCCATTCCAAATATCGAAGAAAGAGTGGAGACAGTGAGTGGGGCGAGATTCATTTCTACTTTCGACCTGGTAAGAGGTTATTGGCAAGTGCCTCTTTCTGAAAGAGCTCGCCGGTATGCAGCCTTTATCTCACCACAGGGAACATTTATCCCCACCGTACTGAGCTTCGGCTTAAAGAACGCTCCTTTCTGTTTTTCGGGACTCATGGATCGTGTTTTGACTGGACTGAGCGACTTCGCCCTCCCTTATTTGGACGATATTGCGGTATTTTCAGGAACTTGGAGAGACCATCTCGACCACCTACGACAGGTGTTGATGAGGTTACGAGAGGCCGGACTCACGGTTAAAACCGAAAAATGTCAACTTGGAAGGGCGGAAGTTCACTACTTGGGACACGTTATTGGCCAGGGACTTCGGCGCCCTTCCGAAGTTAAAATTGCGGCCGTGGTGGAGTTCCGACGACCGACGACAAAGAGGGATATTCGGGCATTTCTGGGTCTAGCTGGTTATTACCAGCACTATATCTATAACTTTTCAGACATAGCCAGTCCTTTGACCGACGCTCTTCGTAAAAACGAGCCGCAAAACCTGATCTGGGACGACGCGAAAGAAAGCGCCTTTAAAACCTTGAAAAGGGCGTTGGTTCAAACGCCAGTGCTAAAGGCCCCTGATTATGACCAGACGTTTGTCGTGCAGTGTGACGCGAGTGATAGGGGAATTGGGGCAGTTTTGTCGCAGGTAGACGAGCAGGGAAACGAGCGACCCATTCTCTACATTAGCCTAAAGCTGACAGTTCGCGAGGAGGCTTACAGCACCTCGGAGAAGGAGTGCGCCTGCCTGGTCTGGGCTGTACAGAAGTTATCTTGTTACCTGGCCGGGACTAAATTTATCGTGGAAACAGACCACTGTCCTCTTTCTTGGTTGCAAAATATGTCCCACAAAAACGGCCGCCTCCTCCGCTGGAGTCTCGCTCTGCAGCAGCACGCATTTGAGGTGAGATACAAAAAGGGGAAGCTAAATGGGAACGCTGATGGCCTAAGCCGGGGCTTCTAAGACGTGAACGAGCTCCATGATCGGATTGTACAAATTTGTAAAGTTTTTTGTTTGTTTCAAATCCTTGGAAAGGGTCATCTTGATTTTTTTATTGTGTTTTTATGTCAAAGCACGCTACCATAACTTTTGTTTCTGTTTGCCTGGTTTAGGGTATGGTTTACTTTAAAGGGCTTAGTGACAGCCTGAGCTCGAGTGTCGAGTGAGGGAGATCTTAGGTAGTAGGTGGAGGGGGGTTGTCTTTATTTTTTTTTTTTGGTCTGGCGGATCGGGGGAGGAGAGCGAAGCACTTGTCGCTACTGGGATCGTGACTTGCTATGTTTGTCTCGCCCACGCCTTCCTCTTGTGACCTGAGTTGAGGTCCTCCACTCCAGAGATTTGGACCCGACCCTCGCCTACGTCTCAAGGCAGGAGAGGATCACCGGACCCTCTCCCCAGAAAGCGAGGCACTCATCGAGTCAGCGCAGCAGTGTGGGACTCCTGCCCTCCTGATGAGCTCAGTGGCGGCGGAGGTGTTGTTGCGATAGGCCTTGGCGAAGGTCACTTCCTTCCTTCGCCTCCCCTTCTTGTCCACCCGGCAGGGTTTGGCCTTCGCATTTAGGATCGGCGCCCGGCCGTCTGAGCCGTTGTTGACAGAACACGTCGCCCGGCGCCGCGTGGACGCCGCCACACCTGGGAGCGGAGCTGAGCCGGACTCCTCTCTCTGGCTGCGGGGTCAGTCGATCCAGGAACCAGCTGCCCTACCGGGAGAGGATTCCGGGGGACGACGACGGCGGCGGGACTTCCGGCCGAGTACGTTCGGCTCAAGTTTTCGTCCGGCGCCACTTGCGGATTATCCCGCTAAACCTTTCCCGAGCCACGACGCCGCATAATGAGGGGATCATCTGCATCACGGTCAACGTCTCACGAGCTGACAGCGGACCCTTCGTCACCGACTCCTGGCGCGGCTTATCGAGGTCAAGAATGCCCCGGCGCCGGATTAGGAAGCCCGTCCGACGCTGCAGTGTGTGCGTGTATGTGTGTGCGCGCTCGAGAGGATGAGTGGGGGCGGGGCCTAAACATGACGTCCGTTGGCAGTTCGGCCACCATTGGCTGCCAACCGCTGGAACATCAACAGCGACTGTATAAAAAGAGCAAACAAGAGGCCGCGAGTGTGCTCTCCGACGAACGAAAAACTTCTGTACATATGTATTAAAACAGAGTTTATCGCGAGACACCCTCCCGTCTCCTGATGTCCCTGCCTGGAGTCGGCCTGCGGTTCCTGTCCTCGCCTGGCCCTGCCTGAGGCTGCCTGGGGAACTCCTCGGTCGCAACACTATTCAAAGGATTGCACCAACGAAAAGAAAAAGTACGATGCTAAGCATTTAATGGAAATACGTTCCCTGCTCTTCAACGTTAGGGCCAAAGTTCTGAATTGCGAAGACTATGACATCATTCGTCTGTATCACCATTCGCACAGCAGCTGTGGGAGATAATCCTGTGCAAAGTGCGGTGGCGCTGACACAGTCACCAACATCTGCGAAGATGGCCTGAATTGCACTCACTGTGTCGGGACTCACCCCGTTATTGGTAATTTAGTCACACGTAAGATAAAGGGGACAGATCGAATCTTTCGTCGTTTTTAATCATAAGCAATTCCAATGGGCGTAACGCTATGTGGAGAATTATCAGACGGGGTGGGCGAGGAGCACTGGTTCAACTTCTACAACCCTCGAACTGTTTATTACATAAACATCATTAAGGGGATCGGTGGCCAGGTGGCCTAGCACGCAACAGCTCGGAGCACGAGGAGTGAGAGCTCGCGGTGCAGAACTCGGGGGTCTTGGGTTCAAACACCTTCCCTGCCTCCTTCGACATGGATGAGCATCGTACCGGCGTTCGGTCGTGTATAACTATTGCGTGATGCATCTCAAAGACGCCAGGCTAGCGGTAGTACTGCGCTGCCGGCATTGCTCATCTTCAGCTGAGAAACAAGTCGCCTGTTTTAGCAGACTAAGTTCAGACTGTATAAATATGAACACACGAATTTACTTTTTTTTTTTTTTTTTTTTTTTACATGAGCATCACGAAAAAAAAGCACTTAAACACTATTCCATTTTTCCGGTACCTCTATTACTAAGCTTCTTTAAAAACATGCATATTAATTCGGCTTTCTAAACGCAAAAAAAAACTATGAGTAAGATGAAACTTTCTCCTTCAGGTGTGCATTATTATTTGGAATGAAAACTCTTTGTAAATTTCGCATGAATCTAAGGAAATAAATTCCGTTGAACCACCGCCACCGCTCTTTTTTTTCAATATAATACGATACGCTACTATGGCTTGTTAAAACGTCCCAAAATATTGGGTAAAAGAGAAGTGGGGATAAAGTTTACATTGACTTTATACACCACTGCTCTTTTAAAGAAGCTTGAATCAGTCAGTGAAAAAGCACTGACAGGCCAAAGTATTATTTCTTATTATTATTCGAAACAATGGAAAACGATGCCTGTAATTACGCTCAAAATTCAGAACTTGGGAAGTCAGTATTTGCTGTGTAAAAAACACAATTTCTCAAAACCAAATTTGAGGTCCCCCCGCAATCAGCGCCTTGCAGCGACGTCAATGATAGAATCGCCCTGCAGCTCGGTTTCTCTCACGCCTCCGGACACGTCCGACAAGAAGTGTCGTGTTTGCCTGCGTCCCGAGATCGACCTCTTCTCTCCGTGCTTGCCGCTTTTCGCTCTGAGCAGACGACGCTTGATTTTAGAGTTCGAAGCTTTTTGAAGGTCCTTCCGCGATCTCAATATCTTTGAAACGGTGTAAGGTCAAAGAAAATGCGCAGTGGACTTTTGTCAGCGACGTCAGGGCCCATTTCGGGCCGGTTCTGCATGAAATGCTGCCTCTGCAGAGTCACAACCAAAACTACGGTACACAAACACCAAACCCAGTGTTGACCTCTTGACGATTTCCTCTTCGAAACCAGAGGGGTCGTCGGCCGCATAAAAAAAGATAACTTCGTCTGACTCCCGACTCACCGATCAGTGCTACTAGAGTGCCTTCATACACACGCGCGCTTTTGCTTGAGTGGTGACATCTCAACCATTTTTCCGCCCAATCGTATTTTTATGCATTTTGAAGGGCACGTAATCGGTGTCACCCAGCTCGAGCGCGTAGCTTTGGCTAATGCATAGACGCCATTTTATCGCCCAAGTCTCGCACCGAGTGGGCGAGAGCGTCACGCACTGGCACATTCAGTGCAACAATGGATGTCTTCACCCTAAAACAGAGAGACATGTAGGCACCCTAAAGGCCGGTTCAGACACTTGCGTTTGAGTGCGTTTGAGTGCGTTTGAATGCGTTGCGTCGAGTGCGGAAAGCTAGTCACCGGCACATCTGTGCTTCGTATGAAGCGTGGGTCCAATCCAAGGAATCATCTTGGCACGCGATATAAGCAGCACGGATGTCCTGGTTTCTTGCTGCCGCAACGCAGTCAAACGCAGTCAAACGCAACTGTCTGAACCAGGCTTAAGCGCTACATGTACCGAGCGCCTCCAGCGCCGCAGTGCCTTCCGAGGGAGGATAAAATGCCAGGCAGTGACATCACTCGGAGTCCGATTTTCGGTATTTCAAAAGGAAGGGCCGTAGTCAGTTTTGCAATACACACTTCTCAAAAGTCAGAGCAACCTTGTGCCAGTCCCAAAAGCTCCAATATTGCCGCTCTAATGGTGGGGCTAGGAGATTATACTTAGCTAAATCAAGCACCCTCTATTTCGTGAATCGAAGGTGACGCGAAAGGACTGAAGGGTTGTTCATCTGCCCTTCATATATTTACTTATATGTACATTCCATCTCGGTCGACAGTCCGCGATGGTGTCCTCGGTCTCGAGCTCTCTATCTCAAGCCCCTGGTTCTTCATCTTCTTCTCCTTCTTGCTGGCCCTACATTTTCCCCCCTCGGGGAAGGCCAAGGCACGGTTTGCCAATGCACATGTCGGCAAATTGATGACTTGGTCTGAAGTCGTGGAGGTTGTCGCAAGGATGGTTTCAATGGTGTCTGGGGCGAAACCTGTACACTCTCGATGTACGCGGGTTTCAGTCGATCAACAGACACCATGTCGTGTCTGTTTCCTAGGTCTAAAAGGAAAGCCTTGGGGCCCCGTTGAATGACGGAAAACGGTCCGTCATAAGGGGCCTGCAGAGGTGTCCGCATTGCGTCTCTGCGAACGAAAACGTGTGTACACGTATCTAAGTCTTTGCTCATGAAAACTTTCCTGTTAAGCGGTTGTCGTGTAGGTGGTGGGCGCAAAGCTTTCATCGTCGTCCTGAGTCTTGATACGTAGTTCTGCATGTCTGGTACCGCATCTTCTTCGAGAGTATGGAAAAACTCGCCTGGCAGCCTTAGGGTCGTACCATAAACGAGTTCAGCCGGTGTGGAGGAGAGGTCTGCTTTGTAGACCGTACGAAGACCCAGTAAAACGAGTGGGAGTGCTTCTGACCAGTTTGTTGGATTTTTGCAGGCCTTTAGCGATGTCTTCAGTTGCCGATGAAACCGTTCCATTAGACCGTTTGAGGCCGGGTGATAGGACGTGGTGCGGATTCGCGTTGCTCCTAAAATCTTTAGGAGTTGTGCAAAAAGGCGGGACTCAAACTGTCGGCCTCTGTCAGTTGTGATTTTGTCTGGTACGCCGAAGCGTGCGACCCATGTTGTCATGAAGGCTTGGGCGACCTCTTCAGCTGTGATATTGGTTAGTGGTGTTGCTTCTGGCCAGCGTGTGAATCGATCAACGCACGTGAGAATGTACGTAAATCCATTTGAAGGTGGTAATGGTCCAACAAGGTCGATATGAACTTCGGAAAATCTGGTATCTGAGCGCTTGAACCTGGCGACTGGCGCAACGGTATGGCGATTAATCTTTGCCTTTTGGCACTGCTGACAAGTACGTGTCCATGTGCGAACATCGACATTGATTTTGGGCCAGACGAATCGTGATGTGACTAGGCGTTGTGTGGCCCGAATGCCAGGGTGTGCGAGTGAGTGCAGAGCCGTGAAGATTTGACGACGGAACTGCTGAGGAACAAACGGCCGTGGTGTGCCTGTAGAGATGTCGCACGTTAGAGTGGCACTGCACCATGGAAGATGAAGATCTTCGAACCTGAGCGCGGTGTGTCCAGAGCGTAGATTTTGAAGTTCTTGGTCTGACTGTTGGGAGCGCGCCATCTGATGAAAATTGACGGTACTCAAGAAGGTTCCTTCCAACGACTGTATATCTGCGCGGGAGAGAGCGTCGGCTGCGTTGTTGCGAGAACCTTTGACGTATCTGATATCGGTTGTGAACTCTATAATGAACGCCATTTGCCTGATTTCTCGATGAGAGTATGTATGTCCACTGGATGTTAAGGCATAAGTCAAGGGCTTGTGATCGGTGACTATGTGAAAGGAGCGTCCTTCAAGGAAGTATCGAAAATGTTTCAATGCGAGATGTATTGCCAAGAGTTCTCTTCCAAAAGTACTATACTTCTTTTCTGATGGGCGTAGTTTCTGAGAAAAGAAGGAGAGAGGTTGCCATTGCTGCTCAATGTTCTGTTGTAAAACAGCCCCGACGCCTTCTTCGGACGCATCGGTCATGACACGCGTTGGAGCGTTAGGCACCGGGTGAACCAACATCGTGGCACTCGCGAGGTCGTCCTTAATCCTCTGAAATGCGAGGACTCTGCGATCCGTCCAGATGATGTCTTGGTCTTTGCTGTTTTTAGGAGACAGGGCTTCTGTAAGAGGCTGGATGGTAGTAGCACAGTTAGGAAGAAAACGCCGGAAAAAATTTATGAATCCCAGGAATTCTCTCAATTTCTTGAGGTTCTGGGGCTTCGGAAAACGAATAATTGCGTCTACTTTATCCGGTAGTGGTGTAATGCCGTTGGTGTCAAGGCGATGCCCAAGGAAAATCAATTCCTGAACGCCGAACTGGCATTTGTTTAGGTTGATGATGACGCCGTTCTCCTCCAGACGTGTCATGAGAAGGCGGAGGTGCTCAAGGTGTTCTTCCTTATTTCTGCTTGCAACGAGGAGATCGTCAAGGTAGGCAAAACAAAAATCGAGTCCTCTTGTCACCTGGTCAATAAATCGCTGGAACGTTTGAGCAGCGTTTCGAAGTCCAAATGGCATACCGATAAATTCGTAAAGTCCAAATGGAGTGGTAATAGCCGTTTTGGGAATGTCATGTCACTTGGTTCGATGGGAATTTGGTGGTAAGCCTTGATTAAATCTATTTTAGAGAACACTTTCATCCCGTGGAGTTTGCTTGAGAAGTCTTGAATGTGAGGCACGGGGTATTGATCAGCTTGTGTTACGTTGTTCAAGGCGCGATAATCGCCGCAGGGACGCCAATCACCTGGAGTCACCTTAGGCACCATGTGAAGTGGAGAAGACCATGAACTCGAAGATGGTCGGATGATGCCCAGTTCCAGCATGTGGTCAAATTCTTGACGGGCGATCTGCAGGCGTTCCGGAGCTAGTCTTCGAGCTCTAGCGTAAACTGGTGGCCCGGAGGTTACAATATGATGTGTAACATTATGCTTTAAAGGCCGCATAATGTTGCTTGGTCTAGCCAGGTCTGGAAATTCTCTCAATAAGTTGTCATAGATAGAAGTGGTGCTGTGAAGAGCAGGTGAGGGTGACAGAGATGCCTTTGTGATGGCCCCTGTAACGGTTTGTCGGGTTGTGGTGTCAAAAAGACGTGAATGGCGTACATCGACGCAGAGACCAAAATATGACAAAAAATCTGCTCCCAAGATTGGATGGTCGACATCAGCAAAAAGAAAAATGCAGCGAAAAATTCGCGGAAACCCAAGATTGAGAGTGAGCGACTTCTGTCCGTATGTAGCTATGCCGGATCCATTTATTGCCTGTAAGCTCGAAGCGACATTTTTAGATTTCCGTTCTGTGGGAGACGGTGGCACTACGCTTGCTTGGGCTCCGGTGTCAATTAGAAATTTCACTTTTGTGTTCTGTTCCACGATAAAGAAAAGGTGACCTGGAGAGGGAGGAAGCACTTGACTTGTCACCTTCAGTAAGTGCTTCTGGGGTTTTCCTTCGGCCAGCTGCAAGGTGGAGAGCAGTTGTGCGCACGGGGTCCGTAGGTACGGTGGTACCAGCAAACTGGTGGTGTGTCTGCTCGGCCTTTTGAGAAAGAGCGTCTCATGTGATTCGGTTGAGGCAGGTTAGGACGATGTTCTCGAAGAGCGGCCACCTCATTTATCAAATGGGCTACGTCATCGTGCAGCCTTTGAAAATCAAAGGAAGACGCCTCTGTCGCAGGCAGCGGGTGGCCACTTGTGGGGTAAGTGGTCGCCTGAATCATTGGTGGGGCCGTATCTAGAATCTTGTCGGCGAGTTCGGCGAGGTCGTCGAGAGGAATATTGCTGGATGTTGCCAGGATCCTGCGGACATCCGAAGGCAGACGCTGCAAAAAGAGTTCTCGTAGAAGGGAAGAATACCGCAAGGAGGCTTGACTGCCCAAAAGGTGTGTCATGCGTCGTAGGAGCTGCGACGGCTTGCGGTCTCCAAGTTCCTCAGCCGTGATCAATTGTTGCAGGCGTCGCTGTTCTGACGCGGTGGTTCTCCGGATCAATTCTCGCTTGAGGTGTTCATAGGGCTCTTGGTCTGGTGGAGAAATGACGATGTCTCTCACTTCCATTGCCTCTGCAGACGACAAGGACGTGACGACCTCACGAAATTTTGTCATTTGTGCGGTGATGTTTCTACGGGCAAACTCCTGCTCTACTTGCGCGAACCACAATTCCGGGTCCGCAGCCCAGAATGTGGGTAGTAGGCGGCTGATAGTGCCGAGTTGGTGGACCAATTGTTCGGTGGTCGGCTGTTCACCTCCGGCGTTAGCGTCAGCCATGTCGGGCTAATGTGGGAAGGACCGTGAAGGGAAAAAACGACGGTGACTTGCCGTTGCGTTGTCCTGTCAGGTGTGGGTTTCAGTTTGCTGAGGTCGGAATCACGTCCGGGTCACCATATGAAGGGTTGTTCATCTGCCCTTCATATATTTACTTATATGTACATTCCATCTCGGTCGACAGTCCGCGATGGTGTCCTCGGTCTCGAGCTCTCTATCTCAACTTCAGCTTCTCCTTCTTGCTGGCCCTACAGGACCATCACATTTTTTCCTGCCTGCTTTGTGCCTCCGGAGACGTTCGCCTTTTCTGGTGAGAAGAAACTGCATGGTGCCGCCATTAGGGCGTCGGGATTGGCTCTCCGCAGGGGGGGTGACTGACTTCAAGGAATGGTCTATTGCCTTAATACATGTTTTACGAATGCCGTTTTTAAATATTATAATAATGTTTCTTACAAATATTCTGGATTCAATTTTTGACGTCACAAGTAAGTGACAAGGTGAGAAGAGGGAAAGAAGTCCGCTAAAAATAAATAAAAGCGCGCGCGCGTCGGAAACATTTTTTTTTCGCGTTGTGTTTTTTTAATGCGAAAGCAATATATGCCATATTACACGAAAATGCGTCGTTTTCGGCGGCTTTACCAAGCGATGGTACAAGAATGGCCGACGGAGCAAATAGAAAAAAATACGTCAAAAATGATCAGACTGACGTCAAATTTCTGAAAGGGGGCGGAGGGGGGGGGGGGGGGGGGTGACCCGTACACAGAGTAAATTTGTGACTTTGCAAATTAAATATGATAGATTTGAAAATGGGTTGGAATCGAACCCGGTCGTCCGGGGCGCGAGACAAGCACGCTTCCTCGGTACGACGGCAACTCCACGGTTCTAGCTGACTAACGGTGTGTCTAATGCGTGCGTCATCGACCACAATGCAATGGCTCATTCCACCGACACCACCGCAACCATTACGAGCGGAAGATAGCACGTCAAATGCTTTCACATTCCCCCCACGTCAGCAGTCTTAACTGTCTGTCGCATTGTTTGTGCGTCTATGACTACAACTTGCATCGTTTAAATGAGTACCAAAAATGGGGCCTTCGGGGTGTCAGTGTCCCGTTAAAGGGATGCCGAACCAAACATTCCAGTGTCCATAATAAGTGGCGTGTCATCTTTCCACGAGCCAGCAGCCACCGGCGTGCGCGAGCGCAAGGAACGAAGTTGATGTCACAGTCCTCCACTCGTGTTTAAGATGAGAGGGAAATGTTTGGGCTCCTGGGAAAAGGAGAATAAAGACAGGCTTTTCATGACCGCAGTGGGGTCTGGCGTAAAAGGTAGGTGATTAATTGGTCTAACAACCCCGTAGCTTTCACTTGTCGGAATGAAAAGATTGTCTTTATTCTCCCTTTGCCCGGACACCATAGGTTTCACTGTCATCTCAAGCCTAAATGGAGGCCTATGACGTCAAGTGCGTTGCGTGTGCTCCCGCAAGCCGGCGGCTGCTGGCTCGTGAAAAGATCGTGCGCCACTTATTCTGAACACTGCAATGTTTGGTTCAGTGTCCCTTTAAATATCACGTTCGTTTTTCTCGAGGATGTAACTAAACGCAATGAAACACACAAAAACCTTCAACCAATCATTACGTCATACTCAGATCTCTCGGCCACCAAGCGCCTGTAGCTCGTTTATTGCAGCGCGTGAAATTGCAAGCTTGCAAAGTATATTCTCCCGCATTGGCACCGAAGCCCCTCTATTCTGGGAAAAGTGGTGCCATTCATTGTTGTGGAAATGCTCGAGACTCGTGCCGCGCGCCACTTCTGAGAAGAACATGGCGTCTGAAACCTAGCTCAGTGCTACGCTGTGCCGCTATGATCTTCACAGTGGCTGCGAATTGCACGTGCCCCGTCAATCAACGCACATCGCGCTGTTTTGAAAACATGAAGGGACTTTAATCGACATCAGCCGTGGTGTTTTTTTGTTTTTTTTTACCTTTCTGAAAATAGCGAGAGTGCGCGTGCATAGCTTTGGTAGGCGCTAAAGATGCAGGCGAGCAGAGATTCCGAAAATTCTGGATATGTCTTGACGCTCTGGGATTGATGGGCATTAGCAATACTTTAAAAAAAGTATTTTCTGCAGCCTTCGTGCACCAAATTGAAACATATTCTCGATTTTCGTCATCCTGAGAACCAAAGGTAGACAATTTAATTGATTTCTTCACATACAGAACCGCTAGAGGTAGCCTTTACAGAAAATTGAATTAATAATAAAAAATCTTTACTTCTCTATAAAATGTGTAAAGTGTGTAATGGTCTAATATGTATCTTGAAATTTGAAAAAAAAAAGGTGAACGTTTAAAGTTCATTGACGCTCACATTTCAAGACTGATAACAAATCCTCAAGAGTCATATACTTGCATCAGATGAAACTACATTGCATAGATTGCGCTGTTCTGAAAATTCATGGGTTACATAATTTTCTTTAGGATTCATTCTTGCCGACGCTGGTTACGACGTGTGGATGGGAAATTTCCGGGGAACTATCTACTCAAGTCACAAGACACTCACTCGAAATGACCGACAATTCTGGGAATTCAGGTGAGATTTTCACGCGTCACAAGTTTCCGATCTTACAAGTAAGTTGTGAAATTAAGGCTCTGAATTAATTACTGAAGCGCTATTCCTTTCCATCGTGTTCCTTTCCAAACTGTTTCCGATGTAGCTTTTTTGTTTTATTTTTACAAAATGCTCAATCATCTGTGATTTATTTGGCATTGTGTTTAATTAAACTTTAATTTTACGCTTCCATCTCAGAAATGAGGTTTGTCAAACTAACCATATCAATATATCTAAACTCATGTACACCTAATTTGGCTCTCCTTGCATAGCCAATAACCTCAGAAATTGAATCAAGTGCCATCGAAATTGTGTAATCTGTCTATAAGAATGTCCTCCACACACCGGCCAACAACTGTTTTGCGTTTTGGAGTTTCTTCCCGGAATGATTGTCTCGGTTTTTTATGCGACATATAAGCGCTTACGTCTACAGCGCATGTAGCATAGTCATATGAGTCATAAATACGTTTACCGTGGGTATTTTAGGAGAATAAAATCCCCCCCCCCCCAAAAAAAAAAAAAATTAATATTTATTTTCTAGGCTGTGAATATTTTGGCCCTAACAGTCCAAAAAGTTGCCAACGTTCTGCTTCACTCCTTTATTGTTGGTTCTCATCTTCCACCTTCGGTCCTCAATTCTCGAGCAAACAGCAGAATTAGGCTTTACTACTGGCTGTTGGGTTGTCCCGTGTCATTGGTGGCTCATCTCAGGCACTTGGGATGTAGTCTGGTCAAAGAGGAAAACCGCAGAACTTGCAATTTCTTTCGCTTAACCCAAAACCTGATTAGAGGCCAAAGTTGGGGCTCTGGGACAGCTAAACTTTAAATCAAATTTATAACATTTTTTTACCTGCTGCCAGGACCTGCAGCTTTGCTAGCTTCCACGCTTGAAGGAATTCGTTGAGGCCTATTTTGTTTTGCTATGGCGAACGTCTATAATCTCTACAAACTCTTCAATCCAGGCAAAGCGGATAAATACCCCGACTGAGCAGACATTGGGGAAAACATTTGGTGCGGGAACGTGTTTAGTTTCCAGAGCGTAAATTCTCACAGGGAATCTTGGTTTTACAGCGCTAATGAACTCGCCGCTGAAGATTTGCCGGCAACGATTGATATGGTTCTGAAGAAAACAGGCAAAACTAAAATTCAGTACATCGGATGGTCGCAGGGAGCAATGGCAATGTTCGCGCTACTTTCCGAAAAACCTGAATACAACGCAAAGGTAACGTGAGAGTTTGGTTCACAATGTATCCGGTCCCATTGCGTCCGTTACACCCTTCGGCGAATAGAGAAAGCAGTATTAGTAATACTAGATAGTGTTTTTTTATACTACAGTTTGATAATAGTAGTGAAATAATCTTTCAGTATAAGCCTCAGCTCCATTTATTGTCATTGAACAGCTTCCAAATGAAAAATCAAGATAATAAAGGTTTTGTCCAAGATTTGTTTTAGATTCATATTCCTTCAATGTCAGAATTATACGTATTCGAAGAAAATCAAAGTGCGTTTCTTGAAGCATATTACCTACTGCGCATTCGAAGTTTTGTGGAACACTGCTTGAAGATTTGTATTGTGGGTTTTAGTGTAATTTCTTTTGTAGACTTACATACAAAATTTATAATAAACAAAGGAAAATAGTACTAAAATAACATCGCAGGCTGTCTTGGCTTAACCGGGAGCTTAATATTATTCAAGGATTACACTGTGCAGGAAAAATTAGAACTTCGGGCGATATTTATCCCTGTCATATTATTTATTTTTTTATACTTGAGTTGCGCTAATTGACATATTAACAAAATGAGCGTGTTTAAGAAAATAATAAACATAACATAAAGCGCACATATCCGCCCTATTTTATTTGAAATATGTCTCTAGTTAAGTCAATGGACACATTAAAAAAAGGTTAAAAAATAGAGAATTATTCGGAAAATGTATTGACATCTTTATAAACAAGCAACAAATATATCGTATTTTCAAACGTAAGGCTCTTTTTGTGTCCTAACCATACGTGACATCTGATTTATTGGATATTTTAGACCAACCCAAACTCTCTATATAAAAAAAAATGAAGAAGACTAAAATTTTCGCTACATATTAGAACAAAGTTATGTTGGAATTTGCCACCGACGCGCCGTCGCCGACCGAAAGCGGCTGTGGGAGGAAGTCACAATGCAGGACGTGCATTCCTGTGTTATTTTGTAAGAAACCAAAAAAAAAAATCCTGCAATTTTGTTAAAACGCCGCGACTGGGGCTGTACCAAAAATAGTCGAGAAGGTTTGAAGGTCAGTTTTCATGTGCTCAGTTCACCTCAGAAGGTGGATAGGTGCCGTAAAAAGGGAAAACCAGACGCCGCCGGACAGCGACTGCTTGGGCGGGACGCATATAGGGTTGAATTCACGGCCACTTAATTTCGGTCGTCAAATTTATTTGTTTTGTTCCAACATAAAAGCGGGAAACCCTTCAACTTGTGCGGACCCCCTGCCGACTACGTTTGTTGTGTTTTCAAGCTCAAACGGCGGCCTGATTGTTCGAACTGTCGTTTGCTGTTTCAAACGTTTCTGGATGTCGTCGCCTCTTTCAAAAGAAAACTATCCGTAGACCAAACGTTGGCCCGGTAATTGCAATAAGAAGTAAGCGCGGGCCTAAAAAGACTTTGAAGGTTGGTTGTGGTAATTAGACTCGGCGTAAACAGCTGATAAAAAATATGTATTGAATATTGTTACCAGTGGCCATCACCGACTAATTATGCCTTATTCACTTGGTCCAATTCTGCTTGCGATATTCAGTATCGACGTCGACCATCGCAGCTACGGTTTGCACTTTTGCAGCCCGAGCGATGTCGCGATTGAAAATTGCAAACGGAGTCTCAACTTGCGAATCAGGCTTTAGCGACCAATCTGTACGTTCACGCAGAATGAACCGCCGCATGTAACATTATTCACGCCAAATTGTGCAGTGTAACGAGCCTCATCAATTTTGCTGAGGCCGCCCAAGTAGTCAGACATTGCCAGGAAGATGTACAAAGAACGTTTCGAACGCGAAAACGGGCAGGGGGACTCACACTGACGCCAACAACATCGCATTCCAATGGTTTGCTTATGGGCGACGGGGAAACTGTGGCCCACACTCCATCGCGCATGCGCACCTCCAGTGGCGTGCTTTAGAGGAGCTCTGATATATTTGTAAACATAAGTTCGTTTTTATAGCAGGGTACTTATAAAAACGCACTTGCTGTTAAGTTTGAGTTAAGTTTCAGCGATTCGCTGGAAAGCATGCTGGAATCGCTCGAGGTGTTCTTCTCTTGTTCTTCCAAAGAATGTGATGTCGTTTAGGTAAACTAAGACACTTTCGCATGGTTCTAGGATTGTAGCCATCAACTGCTGGAAGGTCATCGAGCAAGTGTAAGGCCAAAACAAACTCGCTTGAAGCGGAATGTACCCCCGTGCGTTATAATCGCAGTTAAGTCTTCGCTGTAAGGGTGAATTGTGTCCTGGAGTGAAGCTGACGCCAAGTCCAGCTTAGAAAACGTTTCGCAACATGCAGTGAGTTTAGAAGCTCCTGAACACAAGGAAGAAAATAAGTGTCAGTGACCACAGCCGTATTAGCTTCTCAGAAGTCTACAGACATCCGGATGTATCCTTCTTTCTTCTAGACGACAACAATAGATGAAACCCAATTTGAGGCACTTATATATGCACTCGAATACACCCGCTGCCTCAAGACGTTTGTTTTTCAGTGAGAGGCTTCCGCGCCATGAATAGAATGCGACAAATTTTATGCAGCAGGGGCTGCGCTGACTTCTGGATCTTGACCTTGTGAGTGTGGCCTTTTACGTGTCACAGTTCAGGATTGAAGAGGTGACTGTAGTCCTTCAAGGACATCGAAAGGTCCGGAAACGTTGGTGGAAGTCTCGTCACGTTCTCAGAGGCTGAAGGAACAACTTGCGTTCGAAACATCTTAGGCATAGCTGCATATTCCTGGGTTTAAAGTAAGCTCCTCAACTCAGCCTTGATAGAGACCGGCAACCCTTCTCGCTCCGAGCCCTGTGCAGGTGCCATTGAAGGCAGTGTTCTCTGCTGGTCGTGATGTTCTGAAGACCCTGTAGATATGTGACCAAAATTTGGTCGGTCGAGAGGCAACACAACCTCAGAGCTCTATTCGAAGGTTTCTGGCGAGTCATCAGCATTTAGAACTTTTACAGGATCCATCGCCAACAACGGCATGCTGATATTCGCTACATAAAACTCAGTCCTGGCTGAATCCTCCTTTAAAGTCTGTGTTACGTTGAACGCTTTCAGGACTTCGATACGTTTCCGGGAATAGTTGAGCTTAGTCACCGGAGGGGAAATGATATGTGCGTCGTTTCTGAAATATTCTTGAGATTTAGTTATTGCTATGAACACTTAGGAGTTGGTTCCAAGAGAAATAGGAGTGGTCCGCCCTAGATGCTTTTGCTGATGTAAATTCCTATCCCAGGAGGCGTGAATGCATGCCTTAAATGTGTTCCGTTATCCTCTTCGTCCGAAAAGATTTCGTACATTCGCACGTAGACTTTGGCGGCGGAAATGTCGCTGCCTGCTGCAGCAGATGCGCTGTGAATGTCCAACCCGGCTGCAACCCTTGCAAGCCCTTTTTCGCGATGGGCACGTGTCGTAGCTCTGACAGCAATCCGCTCCAAATCTACATTTCGCGCTTCATCGATTGTCACGATTGGTAGTCTCGCGCTGCTTATGCATTTGTGCTTGAAACACTCGGCGGCGGCGTTCCGACCGCAGTGGACAGACCCGATTGCTGGTCGGTAAATCTCGGAGCACGATATTCAGTTCCACTTGTGGCAAAAGAAACGCGCTCACATGACGCCTTCTGAAATGGCCTGCTGTGCCACTTAGCGTGACATGGTGCAACGTTCCCCCTGGTTGACTGAGATGAGGACGAAGCTCTACGTAAGGTCGACGACAATGGTCGACGGTCTGAGCGGCATGCATGATTTTCCGTGTTAATCGGGTTGCACATGCATTAATTTTGGCCCTAGAGCGGCGCGATTTCTGCCGTCGCGGCACTCTGGCCACCTGCAGCGGCTGTGCGGCACGGTTCCACCAGGTTGAAAATTTTTCGCCGCGGCAGGGCGGCAGCTTCCGCACTGGCCACTCACAACGTGACGGGAAATCACGTGACAAGAGGATAAAGATTGTGGAAATGTTGGCGCATAGCACGACGGCGTTTTTGCCTTTTCACGTTCTTGAAACAGACGACGAGTAGAGAAAGCACGCAAGCGACTGGTTTGCGGTTTCTCTTTTCCGGCGAGTCGAGCTTCTTTGCTTCAGCAGTCACGTCGTAACTGTTCAGGAGATTATAGAGGAGGGGGATTGCTGTACCTTTCTCGGAATTCGTTTTCTCAATGAATAAAGCGGCTCTTTTTTACTTTCTTCGCCTGAGTACCAACTGGAGCGAGCGCAAGAGGCGCTAATCGGAAGTGGCTTGTGCAAGCGCTAGTGAGAAAAACAGACGAAGAATAACTGAGCGACATTGACGCTTCTTTTCCAACACAGATCGTCACACCAAGTAATACAAAATGTGTCGCGCCCAGTCCAATGAACTGTTTATCAGTGAAGTGTCCAAGCGTCGGGTTCTTTGTGACGCGCAGCTTCAAAGAATTTAGGAACAATAGGACCAAGACAAACTCCGTTAAGAGGTGACTGAGGCCGGGAAACTGACCGACAAGACCGGTATGAAACCATTCTACTACTACGGGAGGTTCGGGTCCAGGAGATTTGGATCGCCCACATCAGTTGTAGTCTTTACATCCGAGGAAGGCGCTGCCGGTGTCACAGCCGAAGATGACCCGATGTTTCAACCTTCACAAAAACGAAGTTTGAAAAAAAAAGAAAAAAGATTAAGGTTTATTTAGTATTTTAAACACTTTTGTTTTGTTTTATTGAGGTGAAATTAAAGGAAAACCTGAAACCTAAGACATTAAAATTGTTGTTAGAAACCGCTGTAACAGACTGCGCTTATCTGCTTGCTGCAAGCAACATTGGCCATCGCAACGGCCACTGATCTCTGTCTCTTTGCTGGACCACGTTTGACCAGCTCTGCCTATGGACGGTAATGCGGCCACGGTCGGCGATCTTTTTGGTAGAGGTACATCATCTCTAGCCATCATAGTAATATGGCGGACAGCGCTATGGCGGCAGGCTGCCATAAAATTGCCGTGGATCTAGTACACTGTACCGTTGGTGATATTTCGTGCTTGATTGAAGTTGCTCGACAAAGCAGATTCTTGAAACCCTGCGTGAACGGTAGCCTCATCTTTGAGGACCCGGCGAAATTTCTACAAAAGCGCAGCACCGGGTGAAGGCAGCGCAGCTAGCATCGAAAGCAGACTCCGTACCAGCGTCTGCTTTCGATGCTTCTTACGATGCGACTCTCGATGCGTGCTTTGCTGCTTTTCCCCGGGGCTGCGATGTTGTGAAACTTTCACCGGGTCCTCAAAAATCGGGCTACCGTTCACGCCGGGTTTCAAAAATATGTTTCGTCAAACAATTTCAATCAAGCACGAAATATCACCCACGCTATTTTGATGGCAGCCTGCCACCAGAACTACCAGAACACTGTCTGCCATGGATGGATGATAGTGGCTGCACCAGCTGTAGATTGGCTACAGGTAATATAACTCTACCAAAAAGATGGCCGCCAGTGGCCGCATTCGCGGAGCGGGCAGACGCGATCCAGCGATTGTCATAAAGATCAGAAGCAACGGCAGAAAACGCACATGTGAAATTAAACCTCGCGATCCGCGCCGCGCGCCGCTAGCGGCAGCGATTTCGACTGCGGAATCACTACATGTAAAACCGGCTTGAGTTTTCTTTTTTGTGGCAACGGTTGTTTCTTTTGCTTCGGCCTTGACTATTTTATGTTAAGGACAATTCGAACAGCTTGCTCAAAAAAAAGTTTGCTGTCCAAAAGCAGCCGTTCTCGAATTGCAGTAGACAGCGCTCCAGTCGTGAGTTGCTCCCGGGTGTTTTCGTCATGTCTAAGGAACCGAAGTTGGCCGGAAACGCCAAGTTTCGAAGGGCAGTCAAGTAGTCCGACCAGAAATCTTTGAGATTTTGATAGCGCCATCGGAAGCGGTGACCCTCCAGGCTGACGTCTTACGCCCTTTCGAACCCGTCAACAGCCTCTCGGTAGACATTCCTTGTCAGACTTACAGAACTGACTGGCGCTGATATCGTTTCTGGCGACGGCGCAGCGACACTGCGGGAGGAAGGGAAGGTTTCAAATACCCGCTGACCCTCCACTCCCAGGCAGTGGCGCAGCATGTATCTCTGTTTTTCCAAAGCCAGTGAACGAGTACCACATGCACCTGTGTAACGTTGGAACAGAGAAACCCATCACTCCCACGGAATTTCTGGGGTCCCTGCTTTGCTAAAGAAGTATTAAGGTGGCTTCAGTTTGTGGGGTCTTGTCAGCCCCCCTCTCGTCGACAACCGGACGCCGGCGCCTGAGGACTCGTTTTCGGATGCCGCCGTCGCGAAGGCGGCGCCTTTGAAGCTTGGTGCCGGAGTACCTCCTGCCTCGGGACCCATCTTGAAGACGTTGGCGGCGTTGGCGGTGGACATCCAGGACCCCCCCCTCCCGGACAGCGTCGGCGCCCGAGGCCCTGCACGTGCTACGGTAGAGCGAGACAGGGAGCTCCAGCGAGAGACCACCCAAGATAGGAAAGGGACTCTTGCGCGGGAAACGGGCCACGACGGACGTTCGCGCTGGTGGCAACCGCGCCGCCGGCTCGGGCGACGGCCCGGTGACATGGTCCGGACTTAAAACCCGGATTCGACCCTCGACGACGGTGTACCCAGGATGCAGTGTGGATTAGCACCGCAGGGACGATTGGCATGCAGCGAGCAGTGGCGGCGCACCCATTCCAGGCTTCCTCGATCACCTCTCCCGATCCCGAAACTCCCCAGCAGAATGTGAGTGGATTAAACCCCTTCTGCCGAGAGCTATGCGTTGCTGTGTCACGCTCGTCCGGAGACAGGGGTCCGGGGAATCGGAAGAGACCCCTACATAATTGGCGCCCAACGTGGGGCCTGATTCGGGCTGGTGTTTTGATTTCTGGCCTGTTTCCGGTTGGATTGGGGCAATGCTTCCGCACTCATTTTGGGGGCGATCCTCGTTGTAGCAACGCCGCACGAGATCCGACGTGATCGTTTGCTTGATGAGGAAGCGCGCACCTAGACGTTGTCTTTGCTGACAATCCTTTGTCCCAATCAACCAGGAGTTTATCTCCTGTGGCGAGGAGCGCCTTAATCTACTGTCTAGCTGTGCCGTCGGATGCTGGCAGGTTTATCCTTCAGCCTCTTGATGCCGCGCAAGTGTTCAATGTGCGTGGATATTCCCGCCCCTTTTGAGGCCTGCATTGTCGGGTGTTCCGTCGCCCCAACTGCGCCTCCGGCTGTCCATGCCCGATGGGTGAGATGTCAGCTCATTAATTAGGCCATGTGACGCGCGCAGCCGCCTTCGTTCGCGTGTCGTTGCAGTGTTTTCGATTGACTGTTTTCGATCGCTCACGTCAAAGAGGGTTCGCTGTGGGAGTATCTTAATACCACTTTCATTGCAGACGGCGGTTGCACGGACTGCATTGGGGATTATACCCGAACTGCATTGTGTCCGAGGGGAGCCTAGCGTTCTAGTTTTACTGCACGCTCGCTCCCAGCTGTCCTTGTTTGAGCTGTCGGCGCGGTTTTGAGTTCCCCGCGTCCACAGCGTTTGGGTACAATATGTGCTCTTGTGGTTTCGACCGCACAGATGCAGTACTTTGCGCCAGAGGTGACGCCTTGGGACTAATCCCCCAAGTGTTGCCGGATACGCGATGCCTGGTGTGAATGAATTGGAATTCCGAAAACCACCGAGTTTCCGCGCCCACCTTATCAGTGGCTGTGTATAATGCTCCGTGGGGTCCAGGTTGACGAGATTGTTAAGTTCTGTTCGTTCCTGGCTGAAGAGTCGTGGGGGTGACCCCGCTTAATGGCGTGCAGTTTTTTCCGGACCCTCACACCGCCATATCGGACTTTGCGTTTCGGGCGGAGATTACTCCCGAGTTGTCGTCCCCATGCCCGGAGAAGGGGCATGGAAGTATACGTGCCCTGCGTTGCCGCTGGGCCTGGTACCGGTTCTCCGCCGCGTTTGTGAAGGCGTTGGGACGCGAGGGCGTGCGGAGGGCTAACGGGTTAGTGTTAGGGGGTAAAGATGGCTAGGTGGGGAAGGAGCCGTTCTCGTGTAGCGAAGAGCACTGTGGGGAGGTGGCGGTCTTGCGATAATAGGACGAGATGTTTATAGTTTTATCCTGTACAGCTGCGTGGGAGGCCCGGAAAAACGTACGGTTCACGTCGGCGGGTGACCGGGAAGCCTAGAAATCATGGCAGCGGCATGGCCGTCGGCGGCCTAAAACTGTTGTGTGTTAGGTCAGCCCGTCGCTGTACGAACTGCAGCCTTTGCATGAACGACCATCGGGTGTTAGAATCCAGCGGTAAATGCGGTAAATACTTCGACGCTGCAGTAACGGTTTATGCGGAGGAAACATAGTTTATTAGCACGTCCATTTCCAAGATCAGCCGGTTAGATTATATGGCACTTTGGTGTCGCGCATGTAGCGCGGAAGAGAAAATGCGCGTGCGGTGTGCTCACATTGTTCGAACCTGGCCAGTCTTTTCAGTCGCAAGAAGACTTTTGAGTTATGCGGTGTTTTGACTTGGTCTGGGGCGGGCTTTGTGCCTACCCTGCTGCGTTCATCCGAGGACTCGTTGCTTGGATTTAGAATCGAAGAGTTGCGAGACGCGTAAATGAGGCACCTCCATTGCTCGAACCTGGCCGACCTTGGCAATCGCAAGAAGAATTTTCAGTCATGTGGTGTTGTGGCTTGGCCGGGGGAGAACTTGAATGTGCATCACTGCGTTGATCAAAACTTTCGAGCTTGTGCAGGGCCAGGACTTATAGTGGTCACTCTACTACACTTCGGTGTGTACCCCCGTTGCACGCTCATCGCTCTTGTTTGGAGATTATCCCCGAACAGTGACGCGGCAACCTCTGGTACACGGCCAGACGTTGCGGACAGAGCCTTGTAAGAAGGACGTCCAATAGACTTGCTGGACGCACCATCCGGCATATCAAAATGTTGTCCCCTTGTGCTGGCCTCAATCGCCGGTACAGCGGCGCACGCGCCTCTCGGGGTGGTGGCTATCCAAACCGATCACGGCATGCCGCGTAGCGTAGTGGTGACTTGCTTGTGGCGTAACAGTCGCGAACGATGTCTACGTGAGTATGCGTAATGTTAATTGGGACTGTCAGCGGCAGGTTTTGTTTGTGTGGTTATTGCGTATCGCACCTCGCGAATGGTGCAGGATTTGTAGCTGTTTGTGAGGTGCAGACGGTTGTCTTTTGTGTTGATATTTTGTGTTTTCATCACAAGTGATTTAGCTGTGTGGAATGTGAATTCTTTTGTCGGAGAAGCGATTCTCGAGCGCTCCTGTAGATTATGTAACATTTTAGTAGAGAGCGATTGGGTTGTCTTGTATAAGAACAATGGTTGTTAAATGACTATACATTTCGACAATAGTTTGGTGTTGTTGCATGCTTCCAGAGTTGATGATACGTTTCATTTTTGGGTACATCTTTTGAACATGTAGCGTAACGAACTTGATGAGTGTATGCCTAATAGTTTTAGAGCGAAAAGCTTCGTTTGTATCTTGTGGCATGCACACTGAGCTGAAGATTTGGCTTCGTCACGCCGTACGATACTCAGTGTCGCGATTTGTTAGCGTTTGTTTTTCCATGCGGAACACTGGGGTGGAAGGGACTTTAAAGTTTTGTGTATTGTGTGCGACTTAGTACCCATGAGCGCTGTGAGCGGTGGTTTTCTGGGCCCTCTTCTGGACTGTACGTTACCTCGTCGAGCTTCCCGATGAATGAATGGTCCCCGTGGGCTTGCCTCGTTTGGTGCCCTCCCCGCGATCATCAGGGGTGATCGCCATTATCGGCGACACTCAGCTGAGCTCCCGTGCGGTATTTGGGTCATCTCCGCAACCTCCACTTCTGACCTTCATGACCCCCGGGCCTTGGTTTGAAGGGGGGATGGTGTGGGGTCTTGTCAGCCCCCCTCTCGTCGACAACCGGACGGCGGCGCCTGAGGACTCGTTTTCGGATGCCGCCGTGGCGAAGGCGGCGCCTTTGAAGCTTGGTGCCGAAGTGCCTCCTGCCGCGGGACCCATCTTGAAGACGTTGGCGGCGTTGGCGGTGGACATCCAGGACCCCCCCTCCCGGACAGCGTTGGCGCCCGAGGCCCTGCACGTGCTACGGCAGAGCCAGACGGGGAGCTCCAGCGAGAGACAGCCTTAGATAGGAAAGGGACTCTTGAGCGGGAAACGGGCCACGACAGACGTTCGCGCTGGTGGCGACCACGCCGCCGGCTCGGGCGACGTACCGGTGACATCGTCCGGACTTAGAACCCGGATTTGACCCTCGACGACGGTGTTCCCAGGATGCGGTGTGGAGTAGCCCCGCAGGGACGATCGGCATGCAGCGAGCAGTGGCGGCGCACCCTTTACAGGCTTCCTCGATCACCTCTCCCGATCCCGAAACCCCCCAGCAGAATGTGAGTGGATTAAACCCCTTCTGCCGAGAGCTATGCGTTGCTGTGTCACGCTCGTCCGGAGACAGGGGCCTGGAGAATCGGAAGAGAACCCTACAAGTTCGAGTCTCTCAATCTTCGTGGTCAGAAATAATGTGGTGTCTGGAGGGCTTGAAGGGAACGACCGCACAAAAGCCTGGACGAAAGGCTCATTGTCTTAATCTTTAGTGTAGAATAGGAAGTAGAAAGGAAAAAGGGGAGAAGAAAATGAAGAAACCAGAAAGAACAACTCAAAATATATTAATTAATCTATCTTAACAAAGCAGACATACAATAACGGAGAGGGGCAGTAACAAAGAAAGCCCTATTGAAAATGTTTCCATACTCGGCCTACTCGGCCAGTATCAAACCGGATTATTGGACGGGCAAACTGGGCATACTGGAAGTAGTTTTACTGTGAATACTGGGCCGGTATCACACTGGATTATTGGACGGATATACTGGGAGTACTGGTGCACTGGGAATACATCGGAGAGCGGCGCTGCTCCGATGGAACTTGCTACGTCATGACTACTTAGCAAGTTCACCAACGTTGCTAGATTACCTTCCAAGTAGGCTCCGCATGCATCCACCAGGTGCACACTGAAAGATCGTTTAATTAGCCTTAAAATTAGTTTGCTTGAGCCTTTCTACGCGAGATTGGTGTTATTAAGGTTATGCTGCAACATGCACACAATAAAGCTAAAAAATCAGCGCTGGAATTTTGTTTCCCTACCCCTTTAATGCAGAGTAAAAAGTAGCCGCATACTTTTTGGATAGTGTTGATGATTGGACCAGTTGGTAGCCAATTATTCTGAAGAAATTTTGAAGAATATGCAAACAGAGGATACAAACACAACACAGTGCTACGTTCACCTCCTCCTCCCTGTCCGTGTGATTTACAGTCTTCGTGTTTATTAATACATTTTAATGATTTTTTGTTTGGTATCATTTGTATAGGGGTTCATTTGAAAGACCCACCTGCCATTGCATTCACTTTGGGGGCAGCTCCCCCCTTTCTTATAGTGCCATCGTTGAGGAAGTGCGAGGCGGGCATCGCTCTCACTCTTGTGGTGCAATTCCCAAGGTTCCCATAGGCTTCAAACTGCCAGCCAAAGTGAGTCAGGCCTGCCAGCCCTGCAGGAAATGTCTATTCCACTCTTTTATACGCAGATACCCTCGTTTTGCCTGTTCCTGAAAAAAAGCTCTCACAGAGGGGAAACACAATGTCTGGCCCTTTTTGAATGCATCTTTTTCTTTTGCTGAGAACGTACATAAAGGTCACACGCTACTGTACTGTACATTCAGTGGTGGGGCTTAATTTATGATGAGTATTTTTTTGTACAACTTTGATCATTTAGAAAAAATGTACAATATAATGCTTGGACATAAATTGTTGCTATGAACTATCCTATACATTTATTACACATTGCCCGATATCATAAAAGTTATAGAGCTTTACAAATTTGTAAAAAATTAAAATTTAGCATTTATTTAATTTATTACTATTGGCTATTAGTCTTTGACAGAAAGAATAACCGGGCAATTTGCTACGTTTGTAGTCTTTTAACCCCATCGAATATTCGGGTTCTTTTAGCATTGTTTATGCTTTTGCTTTTTTCTAGCTGCACGGCTTCTTGTAGCGGCTTTCGCCGCCACTAAGAAACGTGTCATCCAAACTTACTTTATTTACATCACACAATCGTTAACTTCGAAAGCGTGCTGCTTTGACACACGCAAAGAGACCGCGCGTATCTACGGCACAGGCATAAGCATTGGCAAGAAATCACGCTGCTCGCTCTTGTAACATTTTCCTCGCTCGCGCTTTACGAAACAAATCGGTGGCGAGCGGCTGTTGGAACCACCCGTCAGAACTAGCATGACCAGTGATTGCTTAAGCGTCCGTCAGACCGCACTTGAACACTCCGGAAAAGCGTCGTCGGACAAACGGCGCCGGACGGCGCCCAGAACAGGCTCTCGGTTCAGACGCACGCGAATCTCTCTCGCTCTGCGGAGCGAGCCATAGGTTTTGTAGAAGGCACGCTTTTTTCCAATACCAAAATAGCACTGGCCAGAAGCATTTTTAGAATCAAGCATAGCTTAACAAGCACATGGTACACGACAAAGTTTGAAACTGCGGTGGACTTCGCAGAAACACAAAAAACTTACTCAACGGTGCTTGGAGCAATGTCCGCAACTTACGGGCGTGGGTAAGACGCAGCGTCTACCAGCTCACAGTCATCGCTTGACATTTTTGAACATTGTATTTGTAAAGAAGGTGTGCTGAAAGAGACAGGCAGGAGACGGGACGTTCCAAAACAACGTTCTATTTCAGTGGTGTCACGTCAGGAACTGCTCTTCGTGAGCGCGTGAGCGTATAGGTAGCGCGCGTTTCTTTTTCTCTTTTCCCAGTGCCGAGACTTGACTCGCTTGTTGCTGCGGTCCAGTCTTTAGAGATATGCCCCCCCCCCCCCGGTTAGAGAGGAGGTATTACGAACGATCAAACACACAGACATCCGGGTGTCAACGAAGTTGGCTTCTCTCTGTCGCCTGGTCTATGTCAGGTAGCGCTATTTGCTCTACAAGCGCTTGCTCAGTATGTGTCGGCTTTATTCTTTCCAATGCAACGGTGTCGTTCGTGCCGTTGGCACGCAGGACAAACGTGTCGCTTCTATTTTCGACGACTGGAAAAGGTCCGATATAATGTGTGCGCAGTGGCTTCTTTTGCGACTGTCATAAGAAAACATGAGTGGCGACTTGGAGGTCCTGGGTCACGTAGGGAGACTTTGAAGTTCCTTGCCGTGTAGGCACCGGTCGCAAGTTGATAAAAATTTGCTTCAGTTCTTCTACATAGTCCAACGGACTTTTTGTTAAGGCAGTTCCATTTAAAAAAAAAAATCTGATGGCAAGCGAAGTGCACTGCCGTACACAAGTTCGGCGGTGGAGCATCCGATGTCCGCCTTCAAGGCAGTCCGGATTCCAAGAAGCTCAAGGGGAAGATGACTAACCTAATCCGAGGGACCACCCTGAGCTGCAAGGGCCGATTTCAAATGTCGATGAAATCGTTTTACCATCCCGTTCAACTGTGGGTGGTAGGCAGTCGTTCTCAAACAGTTGTTTCCGACCAATCGAGTGAGCTCGGCAAAGAGTGCCGTCTCAAATTGTCGACCCCTGTTGGTGACGATCTGTGAGGGGCAGCCGAAACGGGATACCCACGTAACGATAAACGCCTCAGCGACAGTGGCGGCGGTGATATCGGGCAGGGGGGTTGCCTCTGGCCATCGTGTGAATCTGTCGACACACGTTGGAATGTAGCGCTGTCCCTTAGGAATTGGTAGGGGTCCTACCAGGTCCAGATGTCCAGATGGAAAGAAACCGATCGGCCGCCACTCTCCGTCGACTTTTTGTTGTAGCACCGCTCCTACGGCTGTGGCAGATGCGTCAGTCATCAGCGATGTTGTGGCATCATGCTTAGGATGTACTAGCATTGCTGCTTCTGCAAGAGAGTTCTTTACTTCTCCGAAAGAACGTTCCGTATCTTCGTTCCAAGGAAGGGACGACGTTTTTCGCTCTTTTTTCGTTAGGAAGATCTCAAGATGTTCGAGCAGTCTGGCGCAGTTCGGAACGAAACGTCGGTAAAAATTTGCCTAACCGAGAAACTGGCGCAGTTTGGTGGTCGAAGTCGGCCTCGGGAAATCTTCGATGGCTTGTACCTTTGATGGCAATGAACGGATGCCCGAGGAGTCCAGCCGATGACCAAGAAATTCCAATTCCGGAACTCCGAACTCACTTTTCGCGGCGTTGATGAGAATGCCGCGGCTGCGCAGTCGTTCGAAGAGGAGGTTTAAGTGGGTAGTGTGCTCTTCCGGTGACTTGGTGGCTATGAGCAAATCGTCTAGGTATGCGAAGACGAAAGGCAACCCTCGTGTGACAGCATCGATGAACCATTGGAATGAAAGAACCGCATTTCTGAGGCCAAAGGGCATGCGGAGAAATTCAAAAAGTTAAAACGGTGTTGTGATCGCTGTTTTCGGGATGTCTTCTTCGGCCACGGGAATTTGGTGGTAGGGGCGCGTCAGATCAACCTTCGAGAAGATATTCGCGCCTTGTAGGTTGACCGTCAAATCCTGGATGTTAGATAGAGGGTACCTGTCCGGTACAGTGTTTTTATTTAGGGCACGATAATCGCCACGTGGCCGCCAGTCTCCATTTTTCTTCGACACCATGTGTAATGGAGACACCCAGCTGCTAGACGAGGGTCGGATGATGCCAAGGTCTAACATGTGCTCAAACTCTTGGCGAGCATCGCGGAGTTTCTCTGGGGCTAGACGGCGGGGACGACATTAAACAGGTAGTCCTGTTGTCAGGATGTGGTGTTGTACGTCGTGCGAGACGGGTTTGGTCCCATCAGGTGACTGAGTAAGGCTCGGAAACTTACTCAGCGAGGTCTTGAACGCTTCTTCCGGGATCGTGCAGGCAGAGGTGTAGACTGCATTGTCGTCCGTTGCCATACCATGGATGGAAAGTCGCGTAATGGGGTCTATCAGTCGCCTGCTTCTAACATCCACGAGGAGTTTGTAGTGGTTGAGAAAGTCCGCGCCGAGAATTCCTTGACTGACGTCGGCCACCAGGAAGATCCACCGGAAAACCCGCCGGAGGCCGAGGTTGAGGGTGATCGACCGTTCTCGGTAGACTGGGATCGCGCTGTTGTTCACTGCGCGCAGAAAATAGATCGATGTCAAGGAACGGTCGGCACGCGTTGCTGGAACTGCGTTGATCTCGGCTCCGGTGTCGACGAGGTACCGGTTCTTGGTGGCTCGGTCACACACGTAGAAAAGGCGACTTTCGTCGAGGCCCTGACCACTCGTCGCCTCTAGAGGTCGGCCGGCCTGTTTCCCTGCCATGAACAGGGGTGGAGGCAATGCCGGGCGTTGGCACCGAAGCGGCGGTGGTAGTAGCAGACCCCGGAAGGGCTCGGTGACCGCGTGTTTTCGCCGCGTGTCCGACGAGATGTCGATTCGCCGCGTGCCCGGCGAGACGTCGAACGTCTGCGACGTGTTTCACGAGGGTGGGGGGCGCGGCCTTGTGTAGCTGCGACGACGATCTCCTCCAAATGTTGGCAAAATTTGCTCGATGTTGTCCTGGGGAGGCTGGCTGTCGGCGGCCGATCCAGAGTCCAGGGCCGTTGGTTGCTGTGGAGCCACGGTAACATTGGCGACGGATGGACTGGTCACCTCCATCACGGCGTCGGCCAGCGCGGCAAATCCGGTGAGGTCCAACGTTGTTGCTGTTGCCAAAACCATCTGGACAATGAAAGGTAGCCTTTGCAAGAACAGCTAGCGGAGGAATACGTCGTCCAGATTGTTAGAGCGCTCTCCAAGAAGCTGGGTCATGCGTCGCAGCAACTGGCTTGGCCGCCAGTCACCGAGCTCTTCCGCCGAGAGAAGCTGCTGCACGCGGGAACGTTCCGAAACCTCGGTGCGCTGGAGCAGAGCATTCTTCAGTTGGTCATACGGTGTTGCTGGAGTGGGATTTGCCAGAACGTCGTAGACTTCGTCGGCGGCAGCTGGTGAAAGAGCCGAGACGACGTGGTGGTACTTCCGACCTTGTGTGGTGACCCCAGCGAGGTGTAATTGTGATTCCGCTTGCAGGAACCAAACTTGCGGATTGCGGTCCCAGTACGGTGGAAGGCGGACTGCGGCTGCAGCGACAGTGGCTGGCGGCGGGTCCGAAGGCTCTCCTTGCTCCATTTCACCCGTTCTAGTTGGCGATCACGTCCGGGTCACCAAATGTGGTGAAAGAAACAGGCAGGAGACGAACGTTCCAAAACAACGTTCTATTTCAGTGGTGTCTCGTCAGGAACTGCTCTTCGTAAGCACGTGAGCGCGTGAGCGTATAGCTAGCGCGCGCGTCTTTTTCTCTTTTTTCAGTGCCGAGACTGGACCACTTGTCGGTGCGTCCAGTCCCTACGAAGGTATCTAAAATATCTGCTAAAACGGCTAAACGTTAAAAAAAGGAAGCGATTTTCCAAGCATGCGGAACCCCAATGGCAGCCAAACGAAGGCTGATTGCGATAGCGATGGTCTTCCGCAATCTTGAAAAGATTTTTTGTTTTTCTTTTTTCTTTTTAGCGAAGCCAAACAAAATTATATGATATTACTAATCACAATGTCACCATAATATTGCTGTAAAAATTTAACAAAGATTTAGTCTATGTTATGTTTTATCTAAACTTTAGGCTTTCGTTTGAAGTCCTAGAAACGAAACCAAAATAATCTCAACCAACGTATCGTTCGTCGTATTCGCTTTCGTGCGTGTGCGTGCGTGCATGCGCCCGAGTTCGTATGCGCGAGTGGATGCGTCCGCGTGCTTGTGTGTGCGTGCATCTGTGCTTGTGCGTGCGTGCGCGCGTGAGTGCGTTTGCGCGTGTACATGCGTGCGTGAGCTCGTGTATGTGAGTGTCTGCGCGCGCGCAAGCATCTGTGTTTGTGCGTTCTATTGAACTACGCCAGCAAGAAGACTTATTATTAGTGTTGAAATATGCCAGCGCAAAGTCCAGTGGTCTTTCCTTAACTCTGCAGCAAACACTAGTTTATTGATTGATTGAGCTCTATTTTTGCCGGTTGTGATTTGAGACAGTTCCCAATCGGCCACTTCCACAAATAGGGCGAACATCTGTTGTTGCTCTTCTAAATATCGCGCTTCGAACGTACCTCGAGATGTCCGACGCCTTGATTGTTTCCATTTCAGCAGTTTCATTATCAATATGATCCGTTCAATTACAGCATGCACAGTTCGAATTCTGCTACAACCAAATAAAATAATAGATATTGTTAGGACGAAAGAAGAAGCTGCATCTCGACCGGTGCCCGCAGACCTCGTGCAGCGCTAGAAGCTCGTGCTGTGCTCGGCCGTTGCTCGAACCGTTATATTGGTGACACCACTGTAATCGCTCCTCGCTCATTGTATAAACCCCATCTATTCATCAACAGTCTTCCAATATATATATATATTTTTTTAATATGGTTTGACGACGATTTGCGCCCGTATAGAAGCCGACATAAAACTTTGTAATTTTCTATAGAAAACGTTTGCACTTAAAGTGGAAAGCTCAAGACTACTGTCTTAGACAGAGGAGAGAATCTTACATGAGTCCAAGTCTTAAACAAAGAGGTAAATTTTGAAAAACGAACGCTCCCTTCCTTTCCCGTGTGTTTCTCCGCAACTCATCACATAAGTGAAACAAAGTCGCATATCATTATAATGCAATTAAATGCAAAATTGTGAGTGAGCTAGAAAAAAATGACAAAAATATTCCCTGGAGAAGGAGAACAAGAGGTGCAAGGACAAACGGAATTCTTCATACAGAGCTGGGCGACAGGTGCGCGCCCGAAAAATCCACCTGGCCTAGGTATCGAACCCGGGACCTCTCAAGTAAACCTGTAATGGAGAGGTCCCGGGTTCGAAATCCGGACCAGGCAGATTTTTTCGGTCGCTCACCAGTCACCTAGCTGTGTTTGGAGATTTGTGTTTGTCCTTTGTTCCTCTTGTTCCCCTTCTCCAGGGATTATTTTCGTCGCATAATAATTTAAAAAAAAAAGACTGCGAAGAGTTTTAGTGGAACATGTTTTTAGTAAGTGGACCAAATTTAGGCGGTACAGGTGATCAGTCTGATCTAAATGCAGGTGTTTCATCTAAAAAAAAATTCAATTACAGAAATGAAAAAAACAAGCGTTTCGCTTAAAACCGTTTGATCAAATGCGCCTTTGTCGTTATCGCGCAACCTAACGCGGTTAAAAAAGGCTTGAGCCTTCTTCAATGTCGCACAGTTGTCGAAAGACAAGCTGCATGCCCCACGATTATGGTGCAAAGCGGCTTTATTTAGTTGAGCGGGCGTAGATAGCTATCCGGCCTGCTCCGCAGCGCGCACAGGTTCCGCGAGCTGGATTTCAGGCGCGGTTAATCAGCCGAAATAGGCGAACGTGTATAACGAGCTCAGTTTGGTTTCTAGCATTAGGATAACCAGTGATACAGTCAGTGTTTTTTTGTTTTTTTTTTTGCGCAATAAATCACTTGGACAGCGCAATATGATTGTTTCCGCTCAATGTTTAGCTAAATCAAAGTGCGCGGCGACATCCGCGTCTTTGTACGGTGCAACTGCATAAAGTGCGAATCGCTGCGAACATAACGTATACGGATAAATCGCTTACTTAAGGTTTTAAAAAAAAGGAAAACCGCAAATTGTATGAAGTTGCTTCGATCGTACATGTACACTGCTCGACGGTCAGCGTGGATATAGTAATTTTGCATTGACAGGGCGTGCATCATTGACCCCTAAAATGCGCTGACAGTCCTAAACAGTTTCGTTTCAAAATCAGTTACTTGCGTTGTAATTGCAATTTTTCATTCTATCATATGAATTAAAACCAGCAAAACAAATGCCCAAAAGAAAACACTCTACAATCGCATTTCACATCAAAGAAAATGCGATGCTGTTGTACAAAATTTATTGATGTCGGGTAGCTCAAAGTGCATTATTTTCTAAAAGTAATTTGAGGTGCAATGAATTATTTTTTCTCAAGTAGTAGTTCTTATGGTTATTACCTTATTTCGGACACGGGTAGTGTCACGATCTTTCTCGAACGTGGACGAAGGGGACCGAAGCACCCGCCGAGAAGAGACGACACGCAGCCTGGTTGTGATGGTGGACGATGACTGACCGGAGCGGCGTACGCTCAACGGCGTTTATTGGGCGCGGTGATCAATGTTGCCCGCCGAGCCAGGCGGCCGCAGACGGGTGGACTGGAGGGGGGCGCCACTAACTTGTCACACTCTTCCCCCCCACTTTGTTTGTTCTAAAACAAAACTAAATGCGCACGGCCGACACCATCTCTGCGTCTGGTCATGCAAGGTCCCGGCCTGTCGACGATGAAGGTCACCCCGGCGAGTAGCGGTCAGGTGGCCTTCGCTGCCGCGTACTCCGCCTGGGCACTGGAGTCGATGGGCCAGGTGCGGTAACGCTGGGCGCTGCCTGAACCGGTCGCGCTCCACCGGTGGAGCTGCAGGGACCGAATTTGAGAGTGGCACCGGTCCAACTGGTGCCACTGGACTGGAGACACTTGTCGCCTCCGTGGTGGGTGGTGCTCCGCTGGCCACGACTGGTGCTGTTGGGCCCCCTGCAGGCTGGCCCTCTGAAACGCCGGCCGAGGGTGCAAGCCAGGTCCCGGAGCGAGGCCTGACATGGTCCACGTGCCGGTGCCAGGTGGTCCCGTCGGGCATGCGGACGGGCAGCGATGAGGCGCTCGCTGGTGAAATAACATGTCCGGCAGACCAGGCTGGGCCAGGACGGAAGTTCCTGGCGTACACCGACGCTCCCGGCTCCGGCAAAGGCCCGGGACGGCACCCTCGGTCAGCAGCCAGCTTCTGCTTCAGCTGCTTCAAAAGCGCCGTGGACCGGAGGTCTGGATGCAAGACGTCCAGGGGGGTCTTGACCATCCGGCCCAGCAGAATCTCGCAGGGGGCACGAACAGCGACCTAGTGGGGTGTGGTCCGGTACTGGAATAGTACCCGGGCCACCTGCGTCCGGAAATCCCCGGGCTGGCTCTTCTTGAGCTTGTCCTTGATGGCCTGGACCGCCCGCTCAGCTGCACCAGTGGACGCAGGGTGGTACGGCGGAACCAGCATCCGGCGGATCCCATTCCTCTGCAGCCAGTCCAGGTACTCGGCGCTAGCGAAAGCGGGGCCATTGTCGGACACAATAATGTCCGGCAATCCCTTCGCCGCGAAGACTTGCCGCAGCGCCGCAATGGTCGCGCTTGCCGATGGACTGGTGACTGGCAGTGCCTCCACCCACTTGGAGAAGGCGTCCACTACCACCAGGAAGTAGTGGCCCTTGAAGGGTCCCGCATAATCTACGTGCAGGCGGGACCAGGGCCTCTATGGGAACGGCCAAGGGGTGATCTCCACGTGGCGCGAGGCTCGCTGGTTCTCCTGGCAGACCTGCCAGCCTTCCAACTGGTGCACAATGTCCTGGTCCAGGCCAGGCCACCAAACTTGCGACCGTGCCACCATCTTGGTCTTTTAAATGCCAGGGTGCCCCGCGTGCAGCAACTGCAGCACCTTGGCCCGCAGACTTTGTGGAATCACCACTCTGGAACCCCACAGGAGGCAGCCCTGCTCCAAGCTCAGCTCGGCGGTCTTGTGGCTGTACGCCTGGTGACGCAGCTCTTCCCCTCGGGCAACCGCCTTGACCACCCGAGACAGGACCGGGTCCCGGCTGGTCGCCTGCGCCACCACAGTCCTGGTAAGCACCCCCGGGTAGGCCCGCTCCAGCAGGAACACGTCGGCTGGCTCTGGAACGGCAGCAGGCACCTCCGGCAGGGGCAGACGGCTCAGGGCATCGGCAGGTCCCAGGTCCTTCCCAGGGCGGTAGACGAGCTTGTACCTGTAGGCTGCTAGCGTCAAGGCCCAGCGTATCACACGAGGCGAGGCTTGCACTGGGACTGCCTTGTCAGGTCCCAGCAGCCCCAGCAGCGGCTTGTGGTCCGTGACCGCCTCGAATTGCCGGCCCCACAGGTACTGATGGAAGCGCTGGACCCCAAAGATGAGGGCCAAGCCTTCCTTGTCGAGCTGGCTGTAGCGTTGCTCCACCGCATGGAGACGACGAGAAGCAAACGCCACAGGGCGTTCCAGACCATCCTGACCCCGGTGCGACAGGACGGCTCCTACCCCGTACGGCGACGCATCCACGGTGAGAACCACAGGCTTGGCCGGATCGAAGTGCCCCAGCACTGGAGCCTTAACGACGAGCTCCTTGCTGCGCGTGAAGGCCAAGTCCTGCTCCTTCTTCCAGGCCCACTGCTGACCGTCGCGGAGCAGGCGATGCAGCGGCTCCAGATGCGTCGAGAGGTTGGGCAGGAACCTCCTGTAGAAGTTGATGAGGCCGAGGTAGCTTTGAAGCTACTTCTTGCTCTTGGGCTTCGGTGCCTTGAGCACGGCCTCAATCTTGCGGGGTGCCGGGGCCAGGCCAGCCTGGGAGATGATGTGTCCCAGGTACTCCACGCTGGGGGTCAGGAACACGCACTTGTCCAGCCTCAGCTTGAGACCGGCGTCCTGTAGTCGTGTCAGGACTTTGCGCAGGTTCTGCAGGTGGTCCCCGTCGTCAGTACCGATAACCAGGATGTCGTCCAAGTACACCGCCACGTGCCTCATGCCCCTGAAGAGGTTATCCATCTCTCTCTGGAAGATGGCTGGGGTTGAGGCCACGCCGAACGGTAGGCGTGTGTACTGGAAGAGTCCCATGGCAGTCGAAACGGTGACATACTTCCGGGCGGCATCCTGGAGCACCAGCTGCTGGTAGGCATCTCGAAGGTTGAGCTTTGAGAACTTTTGAGAACTTCTGTCCCCCGGACAGAGCCGACCAGAGATCTTCTACCCGGGGCAGCGGGTACTTCTCGATGGTAGCGACGGGGTTGATGGTGACATTGAAGTCCCCGCAGATCCTGACACGGCCGTCTTGCTTGAGGACTGGCACAATCGGTGCGGCCCACTCAGAGGACTTGACGGGCACCAGGATTCCCTCTCGCTGCAGCCGTTGCAGCTCCTGGGTGACTCCGTCCTTCAGGGCGAACGGCAGCGGACGCGGCTTGAAGAACCGAGGCCGGGCTCCCTTGGGTACGTGGATGCCGACCGTCGTGCCGGCGAAGGTGCCCACCCCCGGCTGGAACAGGGACTGGAAGTCGGTCAGGAGGCTCGGGACGTCTTTCACCACGTGCAGCGCAGCTTCTTGGTACTCCGGCAGCCGAACACCCAGCGAGTGAATCCAGTTCCGGCCCAGCAGCGTCGGCGACGACCCCTTGGTTAATTAAAGGGGATGGATTGCCTCCCTGTCGCCAAGGCGAACGCTGACTTGGGCCCGACCCTGGACCTGGGAAAGCTGCCCGGAGTAGCTGCGCAGCATGACGTCAGACGCCTCGATGGACACGCTGGGGAAGGTCCGCTTGAACAGCTTCCCGGGCATGACCGACACGCTGGCCCCTGTGTCCAGCTCCATGGTGATGGGGTGGCCGCAGATTTCGACTGACACCAAGTAAGGTGGCACTGACGATGAAAGTCTGTTGGTGTGCCACACGTCGAAAATCTGCGGGTCCTCGGCCAGGACGTGGACCCTGGCTGAAGACGAACCCGGGCCTGGTGCCGCTCGTCTCCGCCGCGTTCTTTTGCGACGACCACCCTGGCTGCGGGCTTGGCTGGAACCCGGGCTTGAACCAGGCTGCTGCTGCTGCTGGCCGCCGCTCGTCCTTCCCCCTCGGCAGACACGTGCGAGGTGCCCAGTTCTCCCGCACGTGAAACACTTTGCTTGGACGAACTGGCACTGCGAGGGGGAGTGGGCAGAACCGCAGCGGCTGCAGGCACCGCTCCTTGCCGCCATCTTGTTCACCGCCGCTTCCGACGCTTCCGTCGACGGTGAGCCGGCCGCACGCGCTATCTCGCTGGCGTCCTTAGCTGCTGCTTCCATCGCCAGCGCTGCCTTCACCGCGTCGTCCAGCGAGGGGTCGGGGAGCTCCAGGAGTCGCGTCTGCATGGCGGGGTTGTTGATGCCGCAGACGAACCGGTCCCGGAGTAGTGAGTCCAACTGGTCGCCGAAGGCGCAGGTGCTCGCTAACCCTCGTAGCGCAGCGACGATCTGCCCGAGGGTCTCCCCGTCCCGGCGGCTCCGGTTGTTGAAGGTGAACCGCTCCATCAGCGTGGACGGCGCCGGGCTGAAGTGCGAGCGCAACGTGGCGAGCAGCTCACCCAGCGTTTTGACGTGCGGCGTGGCCGGCTTGAGGAGGTCGAGCAGGAGACTGAAGACGCGGGTCCCGCAGCTGACCAAGAAGATGTCCCGTTGTTTCGCCTCGGGCGTGTCGTTCACCCGGAAGAACACGTGGACCTGTTCTTCGTAGACTGGCCAGGCGGACCCATCTCCCTCGAACGGCTCGAGCCTCCCGTACAGCGGCATGGCGACAGGAGCGGGGGGCGGTGTTGCGACTCTCTCGGCGGCGTGGGCCGAACCGTGCACGTTGGTGGCCTCCAGTGCCACGGTTCCTCGTCGCCAGTATCACAATCTTTCTCGAACGTGGACGAAGGGGGTCGAAGCACCCGCCGAGAAGAAACGACACGCAGCCTGGTTGTGATGGTGGACGATGACTGACCGGAGCGGCGTACGCTCAACGGCGTTTATTGGGCGCGGTGATCAATGTTGCCCGCCGAGCCAGGCGGCCGCAGACTTGCGGACTGGAGGAGGGCGCCACTAACTTGTCACAGGTAGTTTGTTTGTTTGTTTCCTTATTTAGACCACAGGTCCGGGGGGTGGGAGCAAAAGGCGGCAAATGTTGTAACTATAATTAAATTACAGTTACAAATGAACTGACCAAAGTACGCTGCTAGGTAGATTAGATAACCCCTAACATTTCTTCAGTATATACAACATTTTGAACAGTTCAGCTGCCTGTTACAGGAGTTCAATTACCTTTTTGAACTGTTCGACCACAAGTTTGAACAGTTAGCTACTGGTTTGAACAGCTCCGCCACAATTCGAAGCTCGCAGGTTTGAAGAACAGTTAGATCATCAGTGTAACCAGTTCAGCCAACATTTAGAAAAATTCGAATACCAGTAGGACCAGTTCTGCTATCACTTCCATCTCTCTAGCTCTCAGTTTAGCCCGTTGGGAAAGTTCAGCTCTCTGTTTCCCAAGTTCGGCTGCCTGTTTGGCAAGTTCGGCTGCCTGTTTGGCAAGTTTTCCTTCCTGTTTAACGAGTTGGGTCGCCTGTTTGGCAAGTTTTGCTTCCTGTTTGGCACGTTCGGCAGCCTGTTTATTAAGTTTGGCTGTCGGTTTCGCAAGTTTGTCTACCTGTGTGGCAAGTTCGGCTGCGTGTTTGGAAGGTTCAGGTGCCTAGTTTGGCAAGTTAATGTTCCGATCCATCCAGTTTGCTTTCCTATATCGCCAGCTTAATCAGTTCCATTTTCATTTTGCCCAGTTCAATTGCCCGGCTCAGAATCATTCTGTTTTTTTCAATAACGAGTTTAACGGAGAAAATTTAAAAAAAAAGAAAATATTAAAACAAGGAAATGTTCACGTACAGAACTAGAAACTATTTTTTTTTTTTTTTGCCTTAAGACAGCTCCAAACCACCCTGAAGTCGTTTTTCCCGCGGTGGTCAATCTGGCAGCGGCACCGAATCCCGCAGGACCTTGGAGGATACCGGTAGAGTTAGATTCCCAGTGGACGATGCCGGCCGATGAGCCAACTTCGTAACAGTTCCGTCTGGTGTAGAAGACGCAAGTCATGTCCTTGGCGCCAGCTGGCCATGCTGGCTGGGCCAGGCCGTTTGTGCAGACGGTGGTTGGGAGTGCTAATAATTGGTTTACCTTTGGCTAAGCCCCCCTGTTGGTATCAGGTTTTTCAGGTCCAAACCCGAGGAGGCCGTTTTTTAGAACTGCCGACAAATTGAAGGCAGTCCATGCTCTGCCATCTTCAAGCCAAAATGTCGAGTGGCCCGAACGCTCGACAATCCGAAGAGGACTGCTGAAATCTAAGGATCTTTTCGGAACGGAGCCAGGCTTCTGCGCTCGGCCAAGCTGTCCACCTTTGAGCTTCGGTGTTCTGGTTCCTCGCCTTTTGTCAGTGTAGGCTATGGTCTTGTCATGCACGTCGACGATGTCGCTGCCCTTTCTCGAAAGGATTGAGAAGAAATTCTGATGATGAGAGACCCAAGATCATGAATCAGTTCCTCGGCTTGTGATTATGAAGTGGCAGATTAGGGGAGAACCTTGCGGTCGCATGTGGTGTGAATCTGTATAGGACTAAGTAATCAACTACTGCAGATTTTATCTGCCATCACTCTTTCGACGCACATTGGATGAACCCCTTGACTGTTCGATTGAAACATTCAACTTGCCCGTTGGCGTGCGGGCAGTACACTGAAATAAGATGGTGTTTGATTTTACGGGAACTGAGAGTTGCTTAGAAAGAAATTGAAGAGTGTTGTCAGAAACTAGGTTCTCTCGCAAATCTTCTCTGGAGAATAACCGCCGAATTCAGAAACCTCACTCGAACTACACTCAAACTGAAGGGCCCCTTCACTTCCTCGAGGAAGGCGCGAGGGCCGGCGCTGGCCAATCACGAGGACAGATCCGCCGTCGCGATTGGCCAGCACCGGCCCTCGCGCCTTCCTCGAGGAAGTGGAGGGACCCTTCAGTTTGAGTGTAGTTTGAGTGAGGTTTCTGAATTCGGCGGTAAGAGGAGCAAGAATTCAGTGACTCTTGCGGGGGTCGCATCTGAACAGAATTGAAGATCTTGCCACTTTGAGAAGTAATCGACCAGGGTTATGGCGCAGCGGCATGATGGTTCTGCATGCTCAAAAGGACTAGCGATGTCGAATCAGACTTTCGACTATAATAGACCGAAAAAAAAAAAAACACTGGTTAGAGCGTAGGGGGAAAGGCCTTTGCACTTTTTTTTTGGCCACTTGACATATGCGACAGAAATGGATGACCCACTTCAGTTGGGTGTTCATTTTCGGCCACCAGCGGAGCCCTCGGGGGTTGGTAGGGGTTTTGACGATCCAGGTGTGCCCCTCGTGGGCCTTGGCGATGAGAATTTTTTGCAGCTCTTGTGGAATCACGAACCGCTCATCCCGCACAAGAAGGCCGTCATCGATGGCAAGGTCATCGTATATGTTGTAGAACGGGATAAGTTCAGAAGACAAGTCCCGTCTTGAACGCCACGCTGATGTAACGTGTGTCATCGCAGCAGACAAGGTTGAGTCGTTGGCTGTGGCATCTTAACGTTGAAGCTTGGTAATGCATTCGTTCTGCAATGCAATGTAGGAAATTATTTCCTCATGAAATCCACTTTCGCTGTCAAATTTAGGCCAAAGAAGACGAGAAAGCGCGTCGTCGACGTGATTTTCCCGCTCTGCGTTAAAATTGAACTTGAAGGTTGTAGCGGAGAAGAAGCTTCAACCATCTTGTAAATCGGAGATGTCTATGGCCTGCATTCCGTGTTGCTAGGAGCGTCAGGTAATTCCTAGCAGCGTGAGGTCGTTGTGCCGCCGCTCACACCCACTCAGGCATGCCTGCCGCGATTGTGTGTGGTTGTTCGCATTCCGGCCCTTTAGACACCATAGCTTTAGTAACCAGGTCCGTATTAACGAGACATGAGTGTATAGCATTTATGATATGATGTTGACTATAAGAAGAGCTATCTTTTTTCAAACCGGAAAACTTTATGTGGGTTGGTTTAAAAAAAAAACTACATAATTCCGTTTGCATCCTGGATACATAGTTTGAACAACTATGTAACTAAAACAAACAAAAAAAAATTTTTTTGGGCTTCAATTTCAATAGCCTGGCGATAGGCCAAAATGAGCGAACCTAAAAATTAAGCTTTGATAACTTTCATAAAAAAAGCTTGTCAACTAAACTCCCACCGCATATACAGGTCTGAGTTTCGCTCTAGCCAAGATTTGGCCAAGGTCATATTTTTAATTCTTTCGAATTCCCATTCAATTAATTTCTTTTTCTTTGAGCACTGTGAAATGAAACCGGCACATTACTAAGCCTGAAGTATGTTCCGTCCCAGTGTGATAGAAATGTCAAACCAAATAAGGTCAGGGTAGAGAAACCGGCTTCAGATATTGCTCAAACTAAATTTATTATAATTAAATTGAAACTTATTTCGAAATGCATGGAAAAGAAGCGTTGAGTGTGAACAAAATTTGCTACGTAATGTTTCGCCACCATACATTCGGGAGGAAGAAGGGTGATACATACATTTTGGTTTCTTTACATAGCAAACCTAATCCGTATACATTTACGCCGATACAATCGAGCACGTTCTAACGCGGTAGCGTTTAGGAGCTCGTGTCGTAGAAGATCCGGCGTCGGCGTCGGTGGGACCAAAAACTCCCACAATGCAACCCGCGCGGCCACGTTTGACGTAACACCTGGCGGTGACGTCATGACCCTATCGACCCGCTATATTTGGCAGAAATTTTTTTTTCTGTATTTAGTGGGCCGATAGGGTCATGACGTCACAGCCACGTGTGCGTAACGGGTCACGTGACATGACGCAACACATGACACTACCGACTAGACCACGCACACACGCTTGCACCGCTCGGAAGTGAGCTCGGGTTTACATGAGAGGGCTTTGCGAACGGGGCCTTATCAGAGAGTTAATATAATGTCCGCTAGAGGCTCAACTGGCGCTAGCGTCCTGTTGCAAATCAAAGCATAAAGCAACCTGTCGGAAGTCGACTTTGGGTAAAGCATTTCTATGGAAAAAAGCGACCGCATTTCCCTTCTGCGCTTGAGTATAATAGAATTTTACGAATAATTCGCACATACTAGGTAGACCGGAACGTGATTGACAATGATGCCGACAAAATTATTGCTCAGTTACTGTGTTTTTATTTCTAGATCATGGCGTTAAGAACAGTGCTACAACGGCTTCGTACTTTTTATTTGTGCGCACTGTCGGACAGTCTTAGCGCAAACACGGCGTGGCCGCTTTCCAGTATGCCAAACGAACAAAAAACATGTTGAAAGCCAAGAGAGACTGCAAGAACTGTAACACTTGATCTGTCACTTCTTGCGCATGCCGGCGTTCAAACTAAATTAAGGCCACGTAAAATAATCTGATTTGCAAAAAAAGAAAAAGATATATATATATATATATATATATATATATATATATATATATATATATATATATATATATATATATATATACATATATAAGTCAAAGATGCGTACAGTCGGAGTTACTAATTCGAAGTTTATTACGACGTTTCGAGCGGGGACCGCTCTTCATGAGGTAGCGATTGTACAGCCCGCGAATGTTTATATACCCCTAAGATGAAATTAGAGGGAGTAAGGTGCAGTAGCAAATGGAAACAGCGTTGACAAAACAGATAGTTTCGGTGGTCACATGTATCCTATTTCTGGTTTGAAGACGAGCCACCCCTTCCCAACCCGAAACTTTCCAACACTTTTTTTCTTTGTGCGAGAGAAGATAATCTCTCCACCAACTTTTTTTTTTTTTTTTTTTCTTGCGCGCGAGCGTAAATAATTTTTTTTTTGCAAACCGATTTTTTTTTTACGCATTTGCAAGTTTTGGTACCCTTTCCTTTCTGTGTACACTATCTGTTTTGTCAACGCTGTTTCCCTTTCCTACTGCACTTTACTCCCTCTAATTTCTTCTTAGGGGTATATAAACATTCGCGGGCTGTACACTCGCTACCTGATGAAGAGCGGTCCCCGCTAAAAACGTCGTAATAAACTTCGAATTAGTAACTCCGACAGTAGGCATCTTTCTCTTATTAACTTTTCCCGGTCCATCGGTCCGGTGCATCGGCCCGAAGGACCGGGAAAAGTTAATTCCCGGTCCATCGGCCCGGTCCGTTGCCTGTGTACACAGATGGTTGTTCTGTGCTGAAAATATCTTAAATAATACTAATATTTTGAGGTGGCTAAAAGTTATTTGATTATGAGTCAACAATTTGTACAATTTAATAGCGCGTGTTCCGGTACTGCACACGTTACGTCTGGTGTCCCACAAGGATCAGTTCTCGGGCCTTTATTGTTCTTAATATTTGTTAATCATATTGTTTGTGAAAATCCAGTCAAGATAAGATTGTTTGCAGATGATTGTGTTGTTTTTAAGGAAATCAAAAGTCTCGGAGACTGTGAAGTATTAAATTCCTCACTAGAAAGATTGTCTAAATGGTGTGCCGATTGGCAAATGTCGTTGAATTTATCAAACACTGTGTGTATGTCTATTACTCGTAAGAAAAGTCCTTTACCTTTTTATTATTTTATTGGTAACTATAGACTTCTTAGAGTTTGCTCATATAAGTACCTGGGTTTGACTATAACATCTGACTTAAGGTGGAACACACATGGTAGTAACATATGTAGTAGAGCAATGAGTAAGTTGGGTTTTATTCGCAGATATATGAAGCATGGCTCCCGTGAGACAAAGTTATTATATAAAACTCTGGTTAGGCCAATGTTAGAATATGCTAGTGTCATCTGGGATCCCCACACCTCATGTTGTATCTCAGAACTCGAGAGAATTCAGAGATTAACGGTGCGTTTTGTCTACAATATGTATTCCCCCTATTGAAAATTCCACCAAGATATGTAATTGGGGACACTGACTGCCAGTCAGCAGCTTGGTGGAACGTGATGGACCGTCAGACGCCATCTGATGGTCCATCAGATGACGTCTGACTGCCACTGCCAAGGGAATTTCATCAACAAAGGCAGCATTTATACAAGAGTAAAGTTATACGCACTCATAAATATCGTCAAATGCCTCAATAAAACAAAGTGTTCGAGAAAAAAAAGAAAAAAAAGCAGGACCACCGCGGATTGCACCCGCGACCACTTGCGTACAAAGCCGACACCTTAACCTTTATGCTATGCCATCGCTTTGAAAACTCGATTTGACCATTGGTTTTATACGAGATGCTTCGGCTGCAAATGCAGTTAAGCTTTCAGAATGTTATGCAAAGCACTCGTACATCACTTGCCGTACTTCAGTTCTACTCACCTGCCATGTAGAGTACTTTCACGTCGTAGAACGATCCTTCTGTTCGCGCGTCTCCGGCCCAGTAGACCTGGTACACCTTGTCGTCTTCAACTGCACCGCTAAAGTCAATTACATCGTCGGAACTCACAAAAGGCTGGATCTTGTCGAGTGTAAAGTCTACTAAAACATAAGATATTGTAGAGCCCGGGCAGGATTGACAGGTTGGAGCAAGCGGGCAAACAAAACGAGTCGAGAGCGATCGTTCATGAAAGCTCGGCGAAGCCTCAATGGGCGAAGCGAAGTGGCGTGTTCGGCGTTTGGCGGGCTTCTGATCAAGGTTGTCGGTCGGCTGCGTGTCATATCTCTAACATCAGTGGTTTAATGGGCTCACGTTCCGAAATCGTTTTCTTGTGCATAGATTATTTTTCGTATTCATAGATTTGACAAAATAGTGGTATCCGAACGAACTTTACGTCCTCTGACCGTACGTCTGTCTGCACGTCAAAGCTTTTTGACGTACAGTCAGAGACTGTACGTCGTTGTCCGTCCCCCCTTTCTGTGTATCTTCCTCATGTCTAATTACAGTTACCAACACGCTCGTTTTGTACTTAGTCAGAGACAATCGATGTACAATCAAAATCGCCACCAAGACATCTTGATGGCATTTCGGGGCGGTCGACTGCCACCAAGAAACCATCAGAAAGCCGACAAGTGGAGTCTGACTGGAGTTTGACTGTCGGTGAGAGTAACTTGTTGGCCAATCAGACATCCTTGACGTACAGTCAGGCACAGTCAGCGGTCCACTAGAAAACATCGACTGCCAAACAGGGTAACATTGATGGATTTTTCCTTCGGGCCTCTTATGTGTCCCCCACAAAACTTGCTGAGGCGGGCCTGGAGACCCTACAGGAAAGAAGTAGAATGAATCGTCTAAAATTCCTCTACCTTATCGTTAACGACGAGCTTGGAATAGACAAAGATGATTACATTACATTTTTTTTTGCCCCAGGTCTACTAGGCATTTTCACAGCAGAACAATAAAGCCATCCATTCTGATGTTAGCCTGAGACTGAGGCCGGAAAAGAGGAAGTTTCAAAGTAGAAGAAAAAGGAACAGTCGAGGATACGTCTCTATTTTTTAACACGTATCCTCGACTGTTCCTTTTTCTTCTACTTTGAAACTTCCTCTTTTCCGGCCTCAGTCTCAGGCTAACATCAGAATGGTTAATTTCCACCAGCTCGCCTGCGCACTCACTACAATATCATTGAATAAAGCCATATCGTTATAAAAATGACGCATTTAAATACTCCTTCTTTCCTCGAACAATTATAGATTGGAATACTTTGCCACCTGATGTCGTAAATACTACTAACTTTTTAGATTTTTGTTCCAAGTTATTGCAGCAAGTGCAAACTGAGTGATATTATGTTTCATCCACTCCTGTAACAACCTCAAAAGAGGTTAACAGTATTAATAAAGAATGAAGGAAAGAAAGAACGATTAAGATTTTTGAAGATAGATAATAATGAATTTATTTACCATAAATGTATGGTGGGAGCTGAGGAAAGAAGCTGTGCAAGCTGCTTGACTGGTCCTCAGCCCCCCACAGGTACACAGCATTGGGGAAGTCATAAAAAAATTATAATATAAAATACTTAACAATAACATAAATTAACAAAACAAAAACAAAAGCAATAATATTCTAGCTAATCAACAGCAGTAAGGATTGTTTCATTTAAAAGAAAATAATCTTTAAGCGCACATATATTGGAAGATTCGACGTCAAAATTAGAGCGCATAAGAGTGTTCAGTAATGTTGGCAAGGTTATTTTAATCATTTGGAGGCCATAATTTGTTCGTGATGTTTCTACTGCCCAAATATCCGAGTGACGGGTGGAATATGTTGCAGCTTTTTTTCGAAGTGATTATAATGGCAATAAAAAACTGTTTAACTCGCGACATTCCTGTTTATACTTTATGCTAAGTCTGAAAGTATAGTGATCAAATATCTTGACTACACGCAGCTCTCTAAAAAGTTGGTCAGTGTTAAAAATCATAAGGTACGGTGCACACAATTCGGAACACTTTTTTCTGCAATAGAAATAGTTTCTGCAGATTGCTTTTTGTCGTCGTCCCCAAATCTAAATGGCAGTAATTCAGATGAGATAAAAACAATGAGTTATACAAAAGCAACTTAACTCCTTTTGGAAGATCATGACGATGTCTATGCAGCATACCAGTGATACGAGAGAGCTTAGGAATATTATAGTCAACGTGTTCAGTCCAAGACATGTGCCTAGACAAAAACACCCCCAAAGTCTTAAACGTGCTTACCACTTCGACAGGCGAAGAGTCTAGAAAAATATCACTCGTAAGTTCAGGGTTCTTATTTTTGGGGCAAAATAAGATCGCCTTAGTTTTCTTCTTTCTAATTATGAGATTATTTAATTTAGCCCATGTGTCTAGAGTTTTTATGGTGTCATTAGCTACGTGCGACATTTCATTATAATTCTTACCTGAAAAACAGAGATGGTGTCATCCGCGTAAATCACATTCTTCACTTGCTGCGCAATGTTAACGATGCCATTAATATATTTTAAAGGGCAATGGACCAAGTGTGCTTCCTTGTGGTACCCCAGATTTAATTGGCTTGATATCAGAAAAGTGACCTTGAATACTAACATACTGACGCCGTTTTTCTAAATACGACTTAATGAGAAGCGCTGCATGTCCCCTAATACCATAAAACTCTAATTTTTGAATGAGCAACTCGTGGTTAATGTAGTCAAACGCTTTTGTAAAATCGATGAATATGCCCAGTACTATATGCTTATATTCAAAGTTGCGCAGTATACATTTTTTTGGTCACGCAAAGCAAGTTCCGTAGAAGGTTTCTTTCTAAATCTGGACTGAGATTCTATATTGACGTTATGCTTTTCCGAAAACACAATATAACGATTATGTATATTCTTTTCTAAGCGTTTCGAAAATATTGGGAGAAGTGACAGAGGTCTGTAGTTGTTTATGTCATTTCTATCGCCTTTCTTATAAAGCACTATCACCTCGGCTATCTGCATCTTTTGGGGAAATATGGCCGTTTTTAAACAGAGATTAAAAGTGTACGCAGGTAACGGCTGATAATGTCCAAAACGTATAGTACTGGGCGTATCTGTATACCATCGGCGTCGCAACTGTGACCAACGTTTACGTTACGAAACACTGGCACCACTTCATCTTCAGTGACTGGATTCAAATAGAAAGTCTCCAAAATCCTTCGGTTCATATAACTGCAAGCATTAGTTGTATTGGAGCCCCCCACCCCCCCCCCCCCCTAGATTTACAAAAAATGTCGTTAAATACATCAGCGAGAGAACGACCAGTCAATTCAACGTTATTTTGTGTATAGATTAAATGCTGTTTTGCGTGTCGCATAGCAGCTGGAAAAGAACTGGGTGTCCGATAAAAGCTGCCCTCAAAGGAAATAGTAAACACAGACACCTTTAATAACCAGCGTACTTTTTTTACGTTTGAATGTTTTAATCGCTCGTAAAGATGCGAGGCTTTCACGTATGTAATAGGACTGGCATATTAGCGATATATGCATAAACGCCAACGGAATGCTGGCGAATTCGGAACGCACTCTTCATTCCTCTATATTTTTATCTTTCTTAGAGTTGTCGCTTGTTTCTACATATCTCCTACGGAAGAAAGAAATTGGACCTGAAATATAGAAGTTTTACATCGTTGAGTGGTTAAGAAAAATTGCTGTAACTCAAACAATTACACTTTTATAATTTTAATATAGGTACACGCTATTCGGTACAACCAAAATAACAAAAATTACTCATGTTAGTTTACGTTGAAGAAGCAAAATGTACGCGCGTTTTCCCATAGGAATGCGCAGGACCACCGCAAAAGTAGACTGGTTGCTGTCGGCTTCAATTTGCGTCCAGGAAGTCGCATATATACAAGCGCTAATTTAACCTCTAGCGTATATTATAATTCTATGGGCCCGATAAAGCTATTGCGTCCAACACTTCAGGGCGAAGCTTAAGCATCCCCCCCCTCTTTTTTATATGAATTGAGCGGGAATGGGTCATTAAGTCTGCTGAACTGATGCACTTTAGTCTGCTACTTCTTAGCAGACAGCCTCGTACCAATAATTTTTTGTACTTATGAGTACGAGGAAGCATATTTGTGAGCAAAATAAACAATAAATAAAAAAATGCCGCTAAGTTTCTTTTCTGGCCATATACAGTCCTAATACAATCATTGTATATTATTTAAATGAGCCATAACTATATTTAAGCATTGATGTGTTTTTAGGGTGTGAAGAGAAACGGGGGTCCGTACAGTGCTTATACCGAAAATAATTATCCCTTTAGCCTAAGAAAGTATGAGGTTGTTTAGGAGTTTATTATTATATATATACACCGTTTCTTTCGTGAACGACGATATGTTAGATGACGAGGTAGCTGAGTTTGGTCCGAATCGCAAATCACTTTATTTGCCGATTTTAAGGAACCAGTACACAAGGGGTTCGTGCCAACAGTTCTACATTTTCCTTGATCTTACGTTTCGTAGTATTATGCTTAAAATATTTACATTATGGTCTGTTGCCCAGCACAACCACGCAATATTCTAGCCTGGCAGCCGCCACACGAAAATGGTTTATATATTGAATGATTAACAGTGTGTTTGTTATTTCTGTTGCAAATGTCGTCGTGAGCACTACAACTTCAGAAAGCTTGCAAAGGGCCAATAATCTTGCTCGTTCAGCGATCGGCAAACGGGCAAGGGTTAATCAATTACGCGGCTTCTTTTCGCAACCTAGGAACGCCAACAAAATTGTCTTTGGCTAAGAAGGCCATCACAGAAGTACACAGGGAAAGCAAGTTGACAAACACTCAACTACCCTGTTTTCCTTTTCCGTCCTTGGACTTAGTATAGTAACGGAAAAGGTTAGGATAACCTGGGATAAAGCAGTTCGTAGTCGGGGTATTTAGTTTTAAAGGGATACTTTAACGAAATTTGAAATATTCCCGTCGTGTTCAAAAATTGGTTGAATATGATCCACAATATCCGTAAAGGACAATCGCACTTTTTATTTTGAGCCTGGTGGCTGTATTTTTCGTTATAAACGGTCCACTCTGGCAAGCGCTCGGAGAAGGCCCAGCGGAGACCACGTGACATCCAACGTAATCGTGACGTAGGTCGTCTCAGGACGAGCAAAGCTACGGCGAGACTGACGTCGAGAGGGTGGCCTAGTCGTTCCAGCCACCGAAGCGGCTGCTTTTGTACGAAATTTGAGTGACGGGTTAATCTTCTGTAATCTTGTAGGGGGTCAATAGCGACTTCTGCGACACACAAAAGGCATTCTCGGGAAGATTAGAGTTCCTCCTGCCCCTCTTCTCTCGTCGTGGCCGGAGGCGAGACAACCTCCGTCACTAGCTGCCAAAGTTCCTAGACGGGCATTACAAGCGAGGCGTTAGCGACATCCACCAGGTGCTCTTTGCTAATGGTTTAATTCGTTCTGAAGTTCCTTTTGGGGACTTTTTTTAACAAGATATGGGTATCTTGGATGTGATGCTGCTCCTTTGAGCACATATAGACCAAAAAAATGAGCGCCGAAAGTTCGTTGTAGTATCCCTTTAAACGGTGCAGCTTCGACTGTCTGGCAACGTGTAATGTTGGCATAGTAACGATAAATAAAAACGGTTAAAAAAGTATAAAAGAAACACCACACTTTTGTTCTTCTTCTAGATTTTTTTTATAATTTAAGATTTATTTATAACGAACTCTTTTACACGCTTTTTATAATGAATAATTATGTGCTTATTATTTTCCAGATCAGTCTGTTTAGCGGGCTGGGACCCGCTGTCTATTTGGGCCATTTTCGCGCTCTATTGAGGCTTGTCATTCCAATCGCACCATTAGCACTCGTGAGTATGGGACCGGTATATTTGTGTATTTGCACTCGTAGTAAACAAACATACAAAGGCACATAGGCGACCGCGCATATCTCCAACGATGGCGGAACTTTAAAAATTTCAGCATATTATTTTTTATTATTACTTGTAGTACAGATATGCGCGCGCAGTTAATTTCGTATATTATTTTTTATTATTACTTGTAGTACAGATATGCGCGCGCAGTTAATTTCGTACCTGGCATCCACCAGTGGTATAAACAATAAATTATAGCCGAAATAAGTAAATAGAAAAAACCTACAAATATCTCTGTAGTCCCCAGCAGGATGTCAGCGACAAGGACGAATTTTAGTTGTCTCGCTTCCAGCTGGAGCTTCCTAACTTCGATACCGCTTCAGTGTCTCGTGAGCCTCGACGCTGCACGCAACCAAAGCACGGTGGAAGGCAAACATTGCGTGCTGGAGGCCGGTCGTTCGAGAGACGTGCTGGCTTACTTACGTTATGACTAAGCAAAGCCATATTGGAAAAATATTTGGGGAAGTTGGTGTGCCCTGCACACTTGTTGCCAAAAACATTTTCGACGTAAAATTGTGAGCGCCTCTTAACTTCTGCATCCAAATAAATACTTTAATTTTGCGTGGATTGCGTATCACTTGGAAGGACACCATTCTATATAAAAATATATTACATTTTAAAATACGCCGAAATCAAATCACATAGATTATAAGCTACAAATCAACTCCAATGTAATAAAGAATTTAAAAAAAAAACATTATCCTGGGTATGACTTTCGGTACGTCTTCATTATGCATATGGCACAAGCAGGTACGTTGCTGAATTGAATGAAAACATAACTACGTGCTTTATGTGCTCACGCGTATGCGTTCGTGTCAGAGTTGGGAAGTACCTTAAGTGCATTGTACTTAAAGTACCATTTCAAGTAGGCTTAGGAAACTTCTACTTTACTCGAAGTACATTCTCTGAGAATGTACTTGTACTTTATTTAGAGTATTTTTTCTGGTACTTTCCCAGGAAAGTACAATTCCCGACTTCAAAGTACATTCCCTGAATTTGGGTTTGTTAGATTTTTATCATGAAATGATGCTTGGCCTACTCCGAAAAAAAACTAGGCGGGATATTCTAATCGTGCCAGGAACCTGAGCAGACGGCTTTCCCGTAGCTCTTTGATCTCTCGCTACTTCTCGGTCGGTCAGCGCAAGCGAGGAGGTTTAAAATATTAGGAGAGCAAAATTATTCATGATGTAGCACCTGAGACTGTGGTGCGGAAAAATATGAATTTTCAAGTCGAAGTAAAAGACAACAGAGTAGAACTTCACAATGTTTTGCGACATTCTCTTTTGTTTTTTGCTTCTATTTGAAAGTTCCCTAATTTTTGTCGCACTCCAATCTCAGGTGTCACATTATGATTAATTAGAACAAGCGCGCTTGCACACTCGCTGTTCTTTTTTTTTTTTGCATTAAGGAGAGGACACTCCTCTTTGAGAGGATTGCTTGCGGAAGCTACGGGGCTGACGTCATGCTCTCTCCTAGTAAATCTAGCCCCGTTGAGTGCAACAATCCAGTGCAAGGGGCGCCAAATTCAGAGAAGAGACTTCTGAATGTGGCTCCATTCCTAAGAATAACAACTCTGAGGCCACTTGACTTCATCAAATATTCGCCGCTGTTTTTAATAATAAACAATGCACCCCTGATTACCCCTGGGCCCTGGGCAATGCATACAAGTTAAAAAATTACTATACAGGGGAATGAAAGGGCATCATGAAAGATTGTGTTAAAATGCCTGTACTTCACTTTAAAAGTATATTGTATCTATAGTACTTTACCTCAAGTACATTTCACCCATTGTACCTACTACTTTACTTAAAGTACATCACGTCTCATTTACTTTGTACTTTACTTGAAGTACCTTTTGGATGTACTTTACCCAACACAGGTTCATGTAATGTACATGCAATCGGAACAGAGCATGTATATGTCTTCTGAAAATTTCTGGTTCCGAGTAGTTTAGGTATATTGAAGAGTTTCCTTGGCGTTCAACCAAGCAAAGAGTTTTTCATTGTTAAATACTTCATTTAATATATTGAAATGGAGCCTGTGCGGCTCGGTGGTCGCTTGAAGCGGTCCTGAAACAATACCGGGTTGAAATGTTCATGACATTGTAGAGGCCTATTCTGGCCCAAGTATATTCGAACCGACTTCTGATTCAGAAGCTTTGTCACGGTAAAATTTCGAAAATAAAAAGGGACTATTTCTTTGCCTTCGAGAAGCTTGATGACTTAATCGTTGGATCGAAACCATCCGCTCGACGACACTCGAGCGTGGCGCTTTTATTAAACACGTGAACTGCGTGTGCACTCGACTTCGGATTACGAGAATCAACGCCTTGGTGGAAACTCGGGTAGCGGCACGTGTCCAACCACTGCTCTGATGAAAATAGCCGAACTCTAACAATGCCTTGAGCTCAGCACGCGTTTTCTAACTTCGCTAATCCCAGCGCGTTGGCATGAGCAGGGTTAGCAAAATGGTATAAGCACCATGCCACGCGGCTGCTTGTTCTGGCTTCGAGTTGAGGGGATTAACGATGCTCATATTTTTAAATTTTTCTTGGCACCTGCCATTGTCCAGGAATAAAAAAAATAAAAAAAAGGAAAGTTTATTCAGTTATTAGCGTAAAGGAGTGACTCAACGTAGTATATCAGCGGCGAGATGTTTTGGTGGCGCCCTCCTATGGTTCCCCTTTGTGACGTCATTAACTTGCAAACAACAAGTTCGATGGTGTTTGTAAATAGCATGGTGGAAGCTTGAAATCATTGCGCTCTCAAAGGAACACTGCCAACACCGTCAAAATTAAAGTTCTTTCATTACTCTTATTCCCGTCGATGATAAATCATTTTCTGACGTCATAGTCAGCGTTCGGCCAATCGTGGAAGGCCGACCACAGCGACATTTTCGGTCGCGCACGTCGCCAATAGCGAAAGTAGAAAATCGGTTCATGGCTTTCTTAATCGCAGTCAGAAATCCGTCCCAGAGTGCTCAGCTCGTGCCCGTGCGCACTTTGTCCCTGCGTCCGTTGCCTCATACACAACATCCTGCCAACCTGAGAGGGGGATCGGTGTCCGAGTGGGCTAGCGCACACCAGCTCGGAGCACGTGGAGCGAAACCCCGCTTGCAGAACTCAGGAATCCTGGATTCAATCTTCCCCCCTGTCCATTTCGACTTGGATGAGCATCGTGCTGTAGTGTATCACTACGGCGTGGTACACGTTAAAGACCCTCAGGCTACCGGTTGTACTATACGGCTAAAGTTATCTTCTACAGTTGGAAACAAGTCGTCCTTTGAGCTAGAGTTAGTTACAGGGTGTATAAATATTCACACAACCAATACTTCCTCTCCAACCCCAGACATATTCACCATAGCGGTCTGGCGCGTGTCTAGTTGATAGTGCAGGAATCACATGGGGTCACACTGCGGCATTCTCCAGAACTTCAAATGTTGTGTCGCCTTGAGTAAGAATGTATTGTTGGGGAGAAGAGACAGGAGGGCAACCGGAACCATCGATTTCCCACGCTGCAAGCGAAGTCATTGAAGATGAACGTCTTCAGATACGGTTTAGATCGCGCCAAACTTATTTTATTTCGAACAACGGTGCCCTCTGCTTCGCCACATGTAGCGGGAAAGTAGGGAGCGCTTGTTGCTGTCGGCATTCCATTGTCTTATAGAAGTCCATAATTTTGCTTGACTCAAACACAGCCGTCGTCAGACACAGCCTGCGTGGTATTCCGAATATGGCGAAAAGACCCCGAAGATCTCGATTAATACCGGGGGGTGTAGCATGTATCACGTTGCGAACTTCTAGTCACTTTGTGTATGCGTCTACGACAGCTAGAAACATCTTCCCTTGCAAACAACCCGCAAGACCCAGGTGTAATATGTTCCACGACTGGGGTGAATTTTTCCACATTCGACGGGACCCTTGTGGGAAACGACCGGTCTGTATTATTGAAAGGTAGCACAGTTGCGAAACGTCACCTCAATACTCTTGTCAATGTCTGGCGACCTCGAGGGACTGTGAGTTGTCAGTTTTATGGTCACCATTCCATTTTGTACGGCGTGCACCAGCTTCATTTCAACGGGACGTGCGGCTGCAGTTTTTACAACTCTAAATCCTCAAATCAAGCACCCTCGCCGGCCGTGTTGACAGTTCTATCATTTTCTTCCCAGAAGACATAAACATCGACTTCTTAGATATTTGAGATATTTTATTTGGAAAACACCGAAAAGTACCGTATCCGCCCTTGTTATTTCTGCCTCGACCACCAGGACATCGCTAGTAGAATAAGATTCATCCTTGCTGCAGGGTAACGGTAAATGGCTCAACGCATCCGCGTTTCAGAGCGACGCAAATAATCCCTGGAGAAGGGGAACAAGAGGGACAAAGTACAGACATAAATCTCCAAACTCAGCAATGTGGCTGGTGCGCGACCAAAAACATTCGCCTGGTCCGGTTATAGCTAGGTTGAGCGCTCCACTGGAAATGGAGAGGTCCGGGTTCAATAACCGGACCAGGCAGGTTTTTTCGGTCGCGCACCAGTCACCTAGCTGTGTTTTGAGATTTGTGTTTTTCCTTTGTCCCTCTTGTTCCCCTTCTGCAGAGATTATTTTTGTCGTTCTTGTCCAGCTCGCTTGCACCTTTGCATTTATCTGCATTATAATCACGCGTTGTAGAGTTTCTTTCCTGGATCTTAGACTAGCACCTAGTAATTTGCTGATTGCTTAACGCAACATCGGCGCCGTTTTGTGGAGAGAACTTGATGTAGAGTCTTCTGGGAACTCAGGGTGCCAAGCAGGGGTTGGTGGTCAGTGACAATGACCACCTTGCGTCTAGCGATATATTGGCGGAAATGAATGCCTCCAGAAAGCACTGCCAACGCTTTTCGTTCCACCTGCGGGTTGTTTCGCTCATTCACACCTGGTCTACTCGACGTGAACGCGATGGGAGCCTCTCTGCCTTCTTGGTCAATTTGGACAATGCAACCGCTTCAGCGCCGTATGGTGAAACTTCTCAGGACAAAACGATTGGCTTCAACTAATCGGATTGGGCAGATGTTGTCTTGCATAGCACCAACCCCTTTGGGTTTCTGAATGCAGCACCGTGGTGTATTTCCCGTTTCCAGTGCGCGTTTTTTTTTTTTTCTGTACCTTTCATAGATTACAAGCCTGAGTTTTTCTGTTTTCCTCCACTCGAACATAAAAAGCTAGCCAGCATTCCAAAGAATGACTGCAGAGTTGCTTTGGAGGTTGGTAAAATCTGGTCGTCGCCAGTTTTTATCAACCTTTATTTAATAGATCAGAACCAAGCCTGTCATCCGGATGCTCGTTTGATGTCAGTCAGGAATCATGCTCCCAAGCGCTCTGCTCGTGCTCGTGCACGCTCAGTACCCGAGACTATTGCGTAAGACTATAGCCTCCTCTGTACTGACAAAGCCTGGTAGAATGCCACGAGACGCGGTCGCAAAAAGTGAAAAATTAAAGCGGCCGAAAACGGATGAGAGGAGGGGCATGTAACGAGCGCCCCACTGCGGCGAGACGCCGAAACACACTTCTCCCGAGCGATGGAATGTCCGCTCGTGCTCGTCGCACTCCTCGGGCTACCGCTTCTTCTCTCGTCGCGTTTGAAGGCCATGTTTCGGGTACTCGCCGCTGCAAAAGCTGTTTGCTGACTACAGGTGCTGTGCTACCAGATTCTCGCGCTCCAAATCTTTGACCGGGCACTCTGTGCCTCTGTCGTCGAACTGCCAGGCTTTGTGAGTATAGAGGAGGCGATGGTAATACTCAACATCCATGCACACCATACTGAGAAAACGTCTTCCCAGGCGTAACTTCCGTGCACAAAATACATGCAATAATCCCGAAGAAAGCGTTGAGCCTGATTACACTCTCAATGTAAGACCGACTAAAATCTTTCTTAATTTCGTTAAAAACAAAGCCATACAAGAACTTTTTTACTTGCCTTGAATTTACACGCTAGTAAAAGGTATAGGAAGCACTGGTTTTGTTAATATTAAATAATTTCCTTACAGCAAGTCTCACGATCTACGACCCACCGTGCCCAGCCTGTACTTTTTTGTACCGTTCTTATACTGCACCAGGCCTGGTAGACTAGGAGAGTCTGCGCGTCCCAGAGTGTATTTCACGCTAATTCCTGAACTCTTCTTTACTTCGATTCACCGTTTTATATGCTGCTCGCCATGCACCTTCGGATACCATTAGATTTAGGCGACATTACCATAAGAACAACGTTTTTGGAGCCAAAAATATCAGGTTTCTTTAGGCCGGCGTCAACACTAAATACAAATAATTTACGTTCCATTTTATCATTCTAAAGGTATGCGGAGTGAGGGTTCGCCTGCTTCTTGAACAGGGGTTGCGATAACGTCTGATTTAAAGTATATTAGGTACACTTGAAGGTATCTTGCATTGAGGTCTACCCATGACCCTTTCAATCAAAACCAATCAGGGGTTATATATATATATATATATATATATATATATATATATATATAGAACTGAGAAGAAAAAAACCCTTAGTGAAAAACAGCAACAACGGACGATTTAATCTGCGACGTTTCGGCCGGAGTCCGGCCTTCGTCAGGAAGAACTTTTACAGATGAACGCGGGTGGTATTTATACAATGCTGCGGTCGAGTCCCAATTTCGGAGGGGTGACGGTTGAAGCTTTCGAGAAAGGGAAGCGTAGGGCAGTTCTTATCCGGGTTAAGAAGCTGGACGGTCGGTGCCAAGCCCGTCAAGCTTCTTCACCGGATAAGAACTGCCCTACGCTTCCCTCTCTCAAAAGCTTCAACCGTCACCCCTCCGAAATTAGGACTCGACCGTAGCATTGTATAAATATCACCCGCGAAACTTCGGATACCGCAAGCCTGCTAATATATACTTAGACTGAACTGTTTGCTTTCATAGCGATACAAATATAGTTCTTAGACAATGTTGGCCTTGCTTTTTACCGAAGATCGTATCTCGCGCTTACGCGTGAAGCAGTTTTCTGTCAAGGAGTATGTTGATAAAAGGAAACGCGGTTCTTGAACACACAAGCCAAATACAAGGGACTTTCGCCATATTAGAATCCTAATAAATAGTATCTGCCCTCCTGTTCATGCTCATACTCCCCAACTAATTATAAAGCTGAATTAAAGTCATTGCTAAAGAAAGCTGGTGTTCAATTCGCTTTCCGAAATTTAGGCAAAGTGATACCCTGCCTTGTGCTGAGCAGATGAAGTTTTTGAAACTAAGATATCCATCGTTTTCACACCTAAGTCCGATCACCTGTGTATGCAGTCGCTTGACAAAGCGGCTTATGGTACAATGAACACACCCTATGTTATACTTCTGTTAATTTAGACCCATTCACCATAGTTTCGCTTGCCATGGTTCTTCGAGACTTTACAACGGCAGTAATGGGCATTCTTCAGGAAATTGTTTATTTAGAGTATCAAAGCCAGTACTAAGTCCTTAAAGCGCAACTCCGCTTCATTTTTGGTTTTGAAAAAACAATGCAGTCCTCTTCAGTATCGCCTAGGAAGACCACACGTGAAATCTTACGACGCAGTTCTGTATAAATGTTTCTTAAATGGTCCGGCAAACTTTGCAACTCGCCAAGTTGCCGAAATCGGCTGACTTGAGCGTACGAATTCAGGCGCAACCAACAGCGCAGTCAAGGCTACGGCATGGGCGGAGCCAACATTGAGCTAAACGCCATCTACATGGCCCCCTTTTGCTTGTTTTCACTTCTCCGGGCGAGCGGAGCGCATCGCGTCAGCAACGTTGCCTCTCGGCGCTCAGCAGTGTCCACGTGATTGGCGTAACGCGCCACCGCAGCGCGTTTCTTGGGAGCCGTCCGGCCGCCCTCCGTGGTCCCGCCGTTACCGCCGTCTTCCGCGTCACATCCGCCGTCGTCGTCTCACCGATCGTGATTACTGTCTCTCGGAGTTTCGTCCACACTACGCACACCACGTGCGCGCACACTTATGCCGCAGTTGTGCAGACGTCGTCGAATGCCGTAGACACCAAAACGTTGCGAAGAGTGCGATGCAGACGACACTCGCGCCTGCCACACGCCCACCCCAATCCCACCCGTCGTGTGGCCGAGGATCACGTGACATCTCGTACCACGTGATGGCCTTATACTTGGCGACCCGAGGCCACAGTTGCCGGGCGGAGCCGAAGTTTCGCTTTCAATTTCCGCTCATGTTTAAAATCAGATTTAAAATATATATCCCATTTTTCGCGAAGCAAACGACGTAGTGTGATTTACTAGGGCTTTTTAATTCGAAATCAATCATTATCCCGAAATCTTCGGAATTGAGCGGAGTTGCCCTTTAAGGCACAAAAATGAATGCTGTGACTACACGACTGCACCCTTCAGAAATTATCAACTTAAGTACCTTCCCCGTCTACCTCTAACTGCTTTGGCGAAATAGTAGTTTGTAGAGATGTCTAAAAATGCTGCGTGTTTTTTAGACATCTAGTAGTATTACTAACTAGCGCTTTTAGCTCAGGTTTAAGATTGATGAGATTGTGTGAAAATACGTATCTGTCGCCTTTTTTACACTTGTGTCATTCACCCTTTCAGGACGCATGGAAAGCATTCAGGAAGGGACAATTTTTGGATGTCAATCCTCACAGGCTACAAATCGCTAACAGTTTGTGTGGTGGACTCATAGGCAATGAAGTCTGTGCAGTCCTCATTTTCCTCATACAAGGCGTCGACACGAAGCAACTTAATAAGGTATGACGTCCCAGAGGTCAAACTATAATAAATGTTTATGCGCGTCATGCGCCTCTGTTAGAGATTGTTCGCTGGCCCAGGTGCAATAATCTAACGCCATAAAACCAAATCACATAACTGCCAACTTGCCTGAGAACAGTGCGCCACTTGTAGCGCCATCGATCGATTTTTGGTTGTTTTGTGTTTCTCCCATAGCTCGGAAGATGTCCTTAAAAGTATGAATTCAATGGAAAATTACAGTGCGTAGCATCGCGAGAATCGAATAATATTTAAAAACTGCATTTCTTCAAAATAACGTAAAAGATTGCTAATGTATATTTTAAGATAATTGTGTAGTTCAGTATATTGACAATATATGGTGCCTATTGCATGATTCCATCGTTAAACTAATTGGCTAAAATTATAAAATATTTGGTGCATAAGTTCTGGGTGTTACTGATTGCACCTAGAAATTGTTTGCAATTATATATATATATATATATATATATATATATATATATATATATGTAGAACGCAGTGAAAGCTCACGGTGAGGAACAGCAAGCAGCTTTTCACCGTGAGTTTTTCACTGCGTTATATATACCCCTTCGGCGCCTTGGTTGCCATGCCATCATGCGCACTATATATATATATATATATATATATATATATATATATATATATGGTGTCACAAAAGAAAATTTACACTGTCTTTTTTACCGCAAAAATAAACCAGGCATCGCCGAACGCTCATTCTCCGCCTAAAGGTAGCGCTAGAGGTCCCGACCAGATACCAAAGTTTCAGCCCGATCCGATAACTTAATCAAAACTTATAAGGGATTTTCTGTAAATTTCAATGGGAACATGGGAAAGCACATGGGGCTCTGCGGCACCACAAACCGAAAATCGGCAAAAATGAGCTCCATTTTTCAATTGAAAGTTTCAGAAAATCACTTATAACTTTTGATTAAGTTATAGGATCGGGCTGAAACTTTGGCCTCTGGTTGTGACCTCTAGCTCTACCTTTGGGCGGAGAATGAGCGTTCGGCGATGCCAGGTTTATTTTTGCGCTAAAAAAGACCGCGTAAATTTTCTTCTGTAACACCCTGTATATACATATATATATATATATATATATATATATATATATATATATATATATATATATATATATATATATATATATATATATATATATATATATATATATATATATATATATTCCATTGAAGTTTAAGTAATTTCTATCTAGCTGTGTTAAAATATGCCTATCTAAGCGATTGAATTAAAATGTCAATTTTAACAAACTTACTGCCTCTGTTATTTCCTTTGAATAATTGTCACTCTCAGCAATTGCGTATGCGTTAAGTTTATATAAAGAATATAGGCCCTATAACGAATATTTTTAAATGCGAATACAAGAATGCATCCGAAAGGAATTGAACCCATGACCAAGTGGTTTCCAGTCGGGCAGCACACTGACCGAGCTTTGTAGAGCTGTTCCTTTTTTAATTATATATATATGTGGTCAACATACCGAGGCATTCTTTGCTGACACACTTGTTATTTACATAATTTACAGATAGATATTTACAAACGGGCCAGTCCGAGATAATGTCTATGTCGGATGAGAAGAATCTGGGTTCCAGCCGGCGTATTCCATCGGAGCTCTCTGTAGCGTGTGTGTCGCGTGTGTGTCGCTCGTGGTGCGAGACTCCTGCCTCGTTCGCAGTGCATGCGTTGGTGCACGTTGCTGTACGGTGTAGATGGTGTCGCCCGCTTGTTCGCTACATGGGCTCCCTTCCCCTAGCGGAATAGCGGTGAAAGACGTTGTTTGCGCGCTAGTTGTTAGTGTTTTGGAGAGTCAAGCGGACGTTTCGGGGACAGGCTTGATCGGGTTGAGTTGGATGCGTGATGTCCATCGTAGTAGAGCATCCCACATTCGCAGTGCACGTTGTGCGGTTGTCCGTGTCGTCCGTGCTCAGGGTATACGCAGGCTTCAGTCGGTCGATTGAGACATGGTCTTCGCGGTTCGGGTAAGCCAGGGTAAAGTGCTTTTCAGCTCTTCCAAGGACCTTGTAAGGACCGTCGTATGCTGGTTGTAGGGAGCGTCGCGCAGCATCGTGGCGCAGGAAGACGTGCGTGGCGGTCGAAAGGTCGGGGCTCACAAAGAGGTTTTCTTGCCGGGTTCGACGTGTGGGTGAAGGACGGAGGGTGGCCATGTGGGAACGGAGCCTTTCCACGTAGTCGAGGGGGTCAGGCAGAGAGCTGGATGGTGAAGCACAGAAGAAGTCGCTTGGTAGGCGGAGCGGGGTGCCGTAAACCAGCTCTGCTGCGCTGCATCCAAGGTCGATCTTAAGCGCAGCTCTCATTCCCAGCATGGCGAGCGGAAGATATTCACTCCATGAGGATGGCGTCGTGGCAGTGATAGCTGTTTTGAGCGGCCGATGAAATCTCTCGACGAGTCCATTCGCGCTCGGATGGTACGACGTCGTTGAGATGTGATAGAAACCAAGCAGTTTTGATAGCGTTGCGAACAGTTTGGATTGAAACTGCCTTCCGCGGTCTCTGGTTAAAGTGGTAGGAATTCCGAATCTGGCAACCCACGAAGTGAGGAATGATTGTGCAACGGCTTCAGCAGTGATATCTGTTAGGAGTACCGCTTCAGGCCATCTGGTGAAGCGATCGATGACGGTGAAGATGTACCGATAACCTTGAGATGGTGGAAGGGGGTCAACGATGTCCATATGGAGGTGACTGAATCGTCCGTGGGGAAGCTGAAATGTCGCAGACGGTGAGACAGTATGGCGATGGACTTTGGTTCTCCGGCAGTTGATGCAGGCACGTGTCCAGCGTAGGACGTCGGAGTTCATGCCAGGCCATACATACCGAGATGAAACAAGTCTTTTTGTTTACTTGATACCAGTGTGTGCCAGGGAATGAAGTATTTTGAAGGCTTGGAGTCGAAAATCTCTAGTGAGGTAAGGACGTGGCTGACCGGTTGAGACGTCGCATACGAGTGTTGGCGATGATAAGTCTGTCTGGACTTCCTGGAGCTCCAGTGAACAGGAGGAAGAGCTAAGCAGCGTTTGGAGTTCAGAGTCATTTTTCTGGGAAGCTGAGAGGGCCGGGTAGTCCAGAGGTGGATGTTCCACAAAAGACGCATCGATGTGAACGCGGGAAAGAGTATCGGCTACAATGTTTTCTTGTCCTTTGATGAACCTGATGTCCGTTGTAAATTCTAATATGAATGCCAGCTGACGAATTTCTCTCGGGGAGTGCGCAGCATTGCGAGAGGCAATGGCGTACGTCAGCGGCTTGTGATCTGTGAGAACGAAGAATTGTCTCCCTTCCAGAAAGTGACGAAAGTGCCTGACAGTGGAGTAGGTGGCAAGTAACTCACGTCCAAAGTTACTGTACTTCACCTCTGTAGGAGACAGTGATTTCGAGTAGAATGTGATGGGGCACCAGCATTCATCAACCAGCTGCTGACAAACTGCGCCGATCGCTGTGTCCGAGGCATCGACCATGATGGAAGTTTGAGCATCCGATCTGGGATGCGTCAGGAGTACCACGTTGGCTAACTGGTTCTTGATTCTAAAGAAGGCTTCCTCGGCTGCGGGGTTCCAGGCTAGGGGTGAAGTCTTCACCTTGACTCCCGCGAGGAAAGCATTCAGTGGGCGAAGTACAGCACCACATCCTGGGAGAAAGCGAGGGTAGAAATTGATAAGTCCCAGGAATTCTCTGAGTTGTCGCACATTGGTTGGTCCTGGAAAATCCTGGATCGCTTGGGCTTTCAACGACAGAGGTTGAATGCCATCCTTGTTGAGGCGGTGTCCGAGAAAGTCCGGTGCGGACACGCCGAATGTGCATTTTTGCACATTGATGGTGACACCGAATTCGTCTAGACGTTCGAAGATCGTTCGAATATGACATTGGTGCTCTTCACATTTCTTGCTAAACACCAAAATGTCATCCAAATATGCGAAACAGAATGGAAGGTTTCGCAGCACTTGGTTCATAAAACGCTGGAATGTTTGAGCGGCGTTTCTTAGGCCGAATGGCATCCGCACATATTCAAACAATCCAAAAGGTGTCACAATCGCTGTTTTAGGAATGTCTTCTGGCGCAATTGGGATGTGATGGTAGGCCTTCACGAGATCAAGCTTGGTAAAGATGGCTGCCCCTGTAATGGCCCCGGAGAAATCCTGAATATGTGGGATGGGATACCGGTCTGGTACCGTGACTTTGTTCAGTGCACGGTAGTCGCCGCATGGCCTCCAATCTCTAGTTTTCTTTTGGACTATGTGTAAGGGGGACGACCAGCTGATCGATGAAGGCCGGACAATACCAAGCTCGATCATGTGTTCGAACTCGTTCTTTATGTGTGTGTGTGTACACACACATGTATATATAAACACATGTGTGTGTGTGTGTGTATAGCATCACTAAAAAGATGACCTCGTCGGATGTAAATCTACGTCCAGTATCAAACCAAATCCATTTAAGGCTTAACGGGCTTGTACCCATGTAAGCTCAGAGCCGACTCGCCTTGATTAGTGTGCATTACTATGGCTACGAGGCAGACTACTGCTAAGCGCATGCAGGCACACCATTAGTGTTGGAAGCAGGAAAAGCACCGGTTGGGAAAGACTGGGACCACTCCCAGCGTAGCCCCGCGAACCGTCCACCACGGATCTCTCTAAAGCCTATTGCTTGCGCTCTAGTGTTTCAGTCCTCTCCAGCTTTTGCCAGAATGATAAAGCTGGGGTTGTTTTTTACACAGGTGTTAAATTGCAGGTTTTTCCTGCCCCCGTACTCAATGCACGGCAGCATTTAAAAAGAAACGCTTAATAAAAAAAAACATTGGTTTCTAGCTTTCTTTACCTGAGCGTGCTATAGAGGGTGTTTAATTTTAATTTGAACAAACTTCTGAAAAACAGAGTGAAACGTAGAATAACGTCGTTTTCACCAGGTATTTATTATAATTAAATGAGGGGATAATAGTCACGGTAAAAAGCTGGGCTAATTGTCAAAAAATATCTGAATTAACTTTTTAACTGACCGATTAAGGGTTCGTGTTAGAACTGCTGTACTGACGGCATAATATTGGTCAGACGAAGTTCAAGCATTTGCCAAAATTTAAATGTTTTAAAAACATTATCAATTAATTTCGTCGTCTTTTGCTCCACTTATCACTAATAATAAAACTAAAAGAAGATTCATTGGTGGATTTTTGGACAACGCTTTAGCATGGCCCTTCGGAAACGCCTCACACATCTTGGAAAACGCTAACAGTGACCCCTTTACTTTTTTGTTTTCACTTTCTCTTTTGCTTACTCGATTTTTGTTTCAGTCTTGGGTAGTAACGCGTTACTTGTAACTCGTTACTGCAACTTCGTTATTTTTGTGGTTACTTACGAGTTACTTAAAGATGTAACTTGTAACTATAACGAGTTACTTTAAAAAAGATGTAAGACGTAACTTCAGTTCCATTACTTTTTTCTGAAGTTACAATGAAAGTAACGACGTTACTTTTGTCGCTACTTTCCAGTTTTTTTTATGAATAATATATCATTGAACCAGTACAATCTAGCTATTCCTTGCACTTTCCAAATAGTCTGTTTTGATATTTCGAGTGTCAAGTTGGCCTTGCACAAACTTGTGAATACGTTCATTCTCGCGAGTTACGAACCAAATATCGCCACGGTGAGATTTGATGATAAAAACACAAAACAAAACTAGTTATATTTACGTGCACGCTTGTACTCAGTCGCTGAACACTTACATCTTAGTACTTGGAAGCACTATTTATGTTGCGACTTTCCTTATTTTTTTTTCTGCGCAAACGCTTTTTAATTGTTTGAATACGCCGTGAACCTCCAACACATGCGGAAGGCACTGCGCATGTTTCGTATTGTGATTATCGCCAATATTCCGCAATGCGCATGTTTCGTATTTGGATTTGCGCCACTACTCCGGCGTGGTGTCAACATTCGAGGCCACATTTACTGCCGTTTGCGCGGGGCTTGTTTCTGGCTTGCCGGGTACGAACCGAATTATGTCCAGGGACTTTATGAACCAAGCGCGACCGTCAACGAGCCAGCAATGTGGTAGTGCTACCAAGGATAGGTCATTTGTATTGGGTCCGTGTTGCCCCCGTGCAATTCGGTCGAGCGCACCAGTTAAGCGCCTGTTCAGCAAGGGCAGGGACGTGTCCGCTATTAAATAAGGGAAACTTTCAGGCACTGATTTCGAGAAGCAACTGCTGCTAAGTTACAATATGAAGTAAAAAGCATACTTTTTATTATATGAAATAAAACTTGATGAGGGGCGTTTTCTACTTTTTCCTAAATTTTTTGTGTTGTAGAAAAGTGACTGAAAAGTAACGTCGTTACTTTTTAAAACTAACTGCAACTGTAAAGAGTCACTCATTTGTCGCGTTAACTGTAACGGTAACTTAGCTACTTTTTTTCTAAAAATAACTGTAACTGTAATGAATTACTTTTTAACTTTAACCTACCTAGGACTGATGTTTTGCTGTCTTTTTTGGCTTCCTTTTGGGGACAGTGTTAGATTTTACGAGGGAGAACGTGTCTGGCGTATAAAAAGGGTCGTGCCAACGGAGTCATTAAAAATCCACCAATATATCTTTTCTTTGCGTGCGGCAAAGGGTCGTGCCTTTGCCGCACGCATACCTGCGTCGGCTTGCTGGTTTTTGCGCTGCATTTCTTCCGCCCCTCTGTCTCGTTCGCCCGTCATGACACCAGCGGCATCCGCTGCCTGACGCTGCTTTTGCTGTTAACCGGTTCCCTGCGCGCGCATCGGCTTGCGCCGCGTGACATCTCCCCCTCTCGCCTTTGCCCCTCACCACACTCCTCCTCTTCGCGCGGCGCGCTCCCTTTCGCAGTGCTTTATTCGAAGACGGACGCCGTCAAATTTTCCGTGTCAGGGGGGTACTAAAGCTAACGTATTATTAATCATCTTTATTTCGACCCAGGAGGGTCCAAGTGCACCGGTATGCCGAAGGCAAGAACCAGGGGGACTGGTAAGCAAACTGCGCGCAAAAAGATCCCTCCTCAGCGTTATCTCAGCAGACAGCAGCGGCGACGGCTGACAGTGGACTTGCCCTAACGCACGACTACGTACACTGCGCCTCAAACTTAACGCCGCCACGGCATTTGCCGTTTCTGACAGTCCCTTCGGCGGCCGACTGAATCATCTGAAGAAAGTTTGGGTTCCCGATTTCTATACCCTCCTGAAAAGGCATCCCGAACGTTTTGGTAACAAATTCAAAAGTAAGTAGCCGACACGAGCTCAATATTTGGGAACCCAGTGGCGGCGTTAAGTTTGGGGTGCACTGTACATACAGATATCCCGTGCTGCGATATCGCTTGCCCCACTGAGAGATGTGCGGAACTGCTGCATCATCTTGGAGGCCCTACTTATCCATCAGGTCTTCCACGTGCTATTCGCACCAATCACCTCGAGCATATACTGACCTTCACGGCCGAGAACATCGAAGCGCCAGCATGAAAGAGGACCACAACCAACGTTCCGCGCATTTGGCAGGAGCGGCGGCCGACAGTGCACTTTCTCTAATAATCAACTACGTGCTTACAGATATCCCGCGCTGCGCCATCGCTTGTCTCACCTGATTAAACTCCCTCGATGCTTATTTTTACATGTTGCGACCGCCTGTGCAAATTACAAAGCACATTCCCCTGGAACAAAATGGCGCTATTCAGTCCAACACTCTGCTGTCGGTGGCTATTCGCTACCTAAAACCATCGTGACGCCGTCGGCGTATCAAAGAATGTCGGAACTTGTAAGAAGCTCTTATCTAGGAAATTAACTTAGGACGACGTCCTCGACAGCTGCATCATCTTGGGGGCCCTAATCATCTATTAGCTATGCCACGTGCCACTACGCATCAATCACCTCTACCATGTACAGATCTTCTCGGGCAAAGACGTCGGAGCGTTGACATACAAGAAGACTACCACCAACATTTCGGGCGTTTAATGACAGCGAAGGCCGAGAGTGCACTTGCCCAAACAAAGAACTACGTATTTAGAGGGTAGTTTTGTACCCTGCGCTCTTTATTTTGTTCTTATTTTGATCTTATTGCTGCTCCTACCCCGCATTGTTATTTGTTTGATTTCTGCTATTTGCTCACGAAACAGTGAAGGTGCTTACCAAACTGTTTGGTGAGTTAAAGGACTATTTGAATGAAGTTAGAACGCTTAAAGAGTCGTTTGACAGGGACACCAGGACTGATCTGCGCGATGTTAAGTGTGGCATGGAATTCATAAACGGCCAGTACGAGCAAAGGAAAGAAACAATAGGCGATGTTCTAAGGAAAGACCTGACCTCAAAAAAAAAAAAAAAAACACAGAAATGACAGCCTTCTTCAAACAAATGAAGCCATGTAAAAAGACATGAAGCTGTGCCCTACTACCCTGCTACTCTGTGAACTTTATGCGCGAAATGGAAACTTGGAGATTCCAGGTCTGGCAAAACGTGATTACAAAAATCATAAAGCCTTTCTTACTTAGACTGGAGTGCGTTACCGATTAGCCTAATGTTCCTAGATACGCGCTTCCTACAAGTAGCGGCATTTTTTGATGCGCCGACTGCGTTACGGTGCAGGTTTTAGCAAATGAATGGTTTAGAACAGCAGATGTCTGAACTGAATGACGCCATTTTGTTCCAGCTGAATTCGCTTTGTCATTTGTATTGGTTGCCGTGACTTGTAAAACAAAGTATCAATAGACTTTAGTTGAGCCGATAGCGGACTCCGACGTCGAAGTGTGTCATCGTGTATCAAAACATTGCTGGGAAACTAACATCACCATCCAGTTTCTATGCCGTAAACGCAATGCTGTACTTTAAAAGGCAATAAAAAAAAATACCTATGACCGTTGTTCATCCCGCCTTGTTACCGGCAGTGTCAGTTTTTGTAAACGCACTGCTTTGTCGAGTGCGAATATACCAGCTTTGTCGAGTGCGCAGAGGAAGAAGGTGCATTCATTTCTTTTTTTGTGTGCGAAAGCGTACATAGGACAGACTGGACGACGTCTTCATGATAGGCTCCGAGGGCACAAAAACAATAGCACCAGAGCTAACTCTGGCCACCTGGGAATACACTGCCGTGACTGTGGGTGCGAGCTCGTTCACCTGCCATCTTGCAAGACTTTAGGTAGGCACAGTACAACTAACAAGGGAAATTATTGAAGCTGAACGCATCGTCATGAATTATGAGAACTAACGTAGCCATGCAGGCGAGTGGGTTATGCATTTTAAAAAAGTAGTGAAAGTGAACAAAAAAGACGAATATTTATATTTTGCTGTTTCTATTTTCCAATAAACATTCAGTTGATAGTCAGCGATCGTCCTGTTTTCCTCGTCGTATTCGTATTCGTCTTTATTGTGCGCTTTCACTGCCTTTGAGAAGGATGAGAACTGTATTTGCACAGCATTTTTGAACATAGCAGAACAAGAAAAAAGATCTTCTTGGCGTCTAGGCAGTCTTGGGTAGTAACGCGTTACTAGTAACGCGTTACTGTAACTTTGTTACTTTTTTGGTAACTTGGAACTGTAACGAGTTACTTTTTAAAAATGTAACTTGTAACGGTAGTTCTATTACTTTTTCTGAGGTAACGTTGAAAGTAACGACGTTACTTTCGTCGTTACTTTCCAGTTTTTTTATGAATAATATATCACTGAATGAGGGTACAATTTACCCATTTTTGCGCTTCCCAAATTGTCTGTTCCGACATTTCGAGTGTCACGTTATTTTTTGCACAAACTTGTGAATACGTTCTTCGTCGGCATTTACGACCTGAATATAGCCGCGGGTAGATTTGGTTAAAAAAAGAGCAGTTATCTTTAGCACGCGCTTGCACTTTGTGACTAAACACTTGCATCTTAGTATCTTGAAGAACTATCTCTTTTGCGGTTTTCCTTTTTTCTGCAAAAACGCCTTTTATTCTTGTGAATCAAGCGTGAAACAGCAATACACGCGGAGGGCACTGCGAATGTTTCGTATCTTGATTAGCGCCACCACTCCGCACTGCGCATGTTTCGTATATTGATTTGCGCCACTACTCCGGTGTAGTGTCAGCAGTCGAGTCAAACTTTACTGCTCTTTGCGCGGGGGTTGTTTCTGGCTTGCCGGGTACGAACTTAAATATGCCCAGGGACTCTACGAACCCAGCGCAATTGTCAACGAGCCAGCAATATGCTAGTGCTACCAAGGATATGAATGTTGATAAGAACAAAGAAGAACTACCAGGGCCGGCGTACAGAGTGTATTTTGCGGTGGTGAAGGTGGTTACTAACAACCTGACCTCAGAAAACGGCAATCTGTTGCCTCAACGCCTACCCGACAATCAAAAACCTGTTTCGGCGAAACAACACAGCAATCCCATCCAGCGTGTCAGACGAGCGCCTGTTCAGCAAGGGCAGGGACGTGTTCATTATCAAACGAGAGAAACTTTCAGACACTAATTTTTAGAAGCAACTGCTGCTAAGTTACAATATGAAGTAAAAAGCACACTTTTTTATGCAGAGAAACTTGGTGAAACGCGTTTTCTAGTTTTTCCTAATTTTTATATCATAAAAAAGTAACTGAAAAGTAACGTCGTTACTTTTTAGAAGTAACTGTAACTCTAACGAGTTACATTTTTGTTTCGGTAACTGTAACGGTAGCTTCGTTACTTTGTTCTGAAAGTAACTGTAACTGTAACGAATTACTTTTTAAAAGTAACTTACCCAAGACTGCGTCTAGGAGATATGTCGGCGGGATTTGGGAAATTCGGTTTCTCCAGACGCAAAAGAAGACAAAGTATATAAAATAAGCTGGTGAGTCAGCCGGTTCGTTTGATTTTCTTTTTTTTTCGTATGTAAGGAGTGAGTGTACGGCGTGAGTGTATTTTTGCAGTAGTGCGCTGCAGTGTGTGTTTATATTTATTGACGTCTTTAGCAAAGCTTATGGCTCGAAGTCCCCTAATAAACAAAAAAAGTTGCGAAAATATTCGGAAGCCCTGAATAACCCTTTGGCACCCCAGAATTCTAAGAAAGAGGAAACATGTGTATAAGGCGTTTTTCTGGACCAGAAGGTTTGATCAACTGATGATCTTCAAGCAATTTTGGAAGCGCGTGCTATCTCAGTTACGAGAAGCTAAGCGAGCGTATTATACGGAGCTTTTTATTATAAAATGTAAAAAATTACCAGAGCCGGTTTGGAAATATACAAATGACGTTTTACACCGCAGTAGACATCGTATTGATGTACGCGAACGTTTCTTTTTTTTTTTTTTTGGTGGCAAGATATTGGGAGGTCGTCGCTTGCAGAACATTTACAATACTTTTGTAAATTTAAACCCACCCGCCACATATTATTAATGCTTCCAAATTTCTTGAACATTCACTACACGAGACACTCTTTTTTTTAAAGTCGTCTCAGGAACACGAAGTACAGTCGCAGGCCATATGAGCTCTCCCGGCCGAACGCCGACCGGATCAGCGAAAATCCCGCACGCGGCGCGTCGAGCGTTGCCGCGTTTTGGGAACCGGGTTATTGGGACCAAACCATTCCGTTATCAAAGGGGTGGACGCATAGCTTTTATCGGGATTTCAGTCTTTAGAAGTGTGAATCACGAAAATCACGAAAACATGGCCGATTAAAATTGCAGTCTTCGGGTGTTGGCCCCAAGTGTTTGGAGATGGTGGTATAACTGCTGATGAACTGGAGCTTGCTTTAGGCGTAGATAAAGCAGCAGTGTTTAATCGATGCTTACAAATGTAAAGACCCTATGTTTGATAGGATATTAGGCATAACAACAATAATCCCTCGGCAAGCGAGAAGTGGCTGACCAGGAAGCCATCTGCAAAGTCATCGTGTAGATAATTACCCTTGGCGAAGCAACACGCTACTGAGCGCAGAACAATAGGGTCTCTTCGATAAAACGCGTTCATGAAAAGTGCCTGGATCTTTATTCTGCTTAAAAATCTTTTTTTTTTATAGCATATGCCTATAGATTAATTAAAGTATTTCAAAATCGTTTGTCATTGTCTAGTCTAGGTTTAAAAAAGATTGTAAGAAAGTTTGTGCGTAGGATTACTCTTCGGGTAGGAAATATTTAAAATGACAACCCGGTTTTGCAGATTAAAAAAGCAGCATATAACATGTCAGAGATATTATGCAGCGAAGAATTTCGATAAGCCGTCTGCGTTTACCTACAACCGAAAGCGAGATTGTAATCTGCCGTGCTTCAGATTCACGTTCCAAAACGCGGAATGCTATTAAACTTCCTGCGTCCACCCCTTTGATGAGTGAATGGTTCGGTCCCAATAGCCCGGCTCCCAGAACGCGGCCACGCTCAACGCGCCGCATACGGGATTTTCGCTGCTCCGGTTGGCGTTCGGCCGGGGGAGCTCATATGGCCAGTGACTGTACGTAACCCATTTGGTGGTCTCAACAGCAGAAGAATCCGCGACTGAAATGACTTACAAGTTAGACCTGTGAAATTTGTTCTTAATACCATAGCACCTTTTTCTGTGCACATTGGTAACGTTGCTCTGCCATCAGGAATATTTCCCCGTAAAATGAAAGTAGTTAGCGTATCTTTGATATATAAAGAATGAGATAAAATCTACTGACAAACTATAGACCTATCTCTTATTTCCAATACTTTTCAAAGGGCTTGAAACAATTATTTATAATGCCTGATATATTTTTATTGCACATTCTGTTATAACAAATTGTCAATTTGGTTTACGGTAAGGAAAATCGACAGAGTATATATTACTTCAACGAAAATAAATATTTTGGAAGACATACAACATCGGTTATTTATCATTGGCGTATTTATTAATTTTAGTAACGCCATTCATTTTCATCAACAACAAAACTTTTATTAGTTGAAGTATAGTGCTACGGTGTCAGTGGCGTAACTTTAGGATCTTAGCACTCTTATCTTGAACAATGTAATCAATATGTTGTGGTCGATGGTCGGACATCGTTTATCGTTAAGGTACAATGTGTTGCCCTCCAGGGTAGTAGTCTTGGGGCAATGTTATATATATAAATGACGACGTGATTATCGATAAAAGAATAAAATATATATGATATGCTGACAATACAAGCCCGTATCGTGCTGAAACCAGCTTTGAAAATTAATAGCAGGCGCAAATAATGTCCTTGAGCATTTCCTCACAAGGTCCCAAAGCACTGGACTTAAAATTAACATCCAGAAAACAAAAGCTCTTGTTTTTTCGACTAAAAAGCATGACTGTTGCTACTGATAATAATATTAGAATAGGTTCTTCACCAATTGAAGTAACGAAATCATAAAGCACTCTAAATATTTTTTTGCATGTTTTGTCAATATATTTGTTAGATTGTCTCGTAAGAAAAGCTGTTCGAAGTGGCTGAAATGATGCCCAGCTGTCGCTCGGTTTTCGCAGTGAATGTTTAATTAAAAATTTACTACCTACTATTTCAGTTCTAGTTAAATCATGGTTATCTTGCTAGGCGGGAAACTACCAAATGTACATGAAAAAGATTGAGTTCCCTAAAAATATGCTTCATTACATCGCATACGAGCACTATATGGCTCAGTGGAATATATATTTCTCGTTTAAAGTAATTACCGTTTGCAAAGATGTACGACTATAGACTACTGCATAGATTCCGCTTGTCATCTTTTGAACATGTTTTGTTTTTGTGTGAAATGGGAAAGCTCTCCGAACCTTCTCATTGCATCGACACGCGCCTTTCTGAAAAATGGAACATACCCCGTGCCCGAGCAAATTATACTAATCCGTCAATTAAATACCTTCTGCCCTCATTACCATCTATTTAATAATAATATTATTTTATAGAGTATGGGAAGAAACTCCTTCTAGACCCACTACGTGTAATTCTATCAGATATTGGGTATATACAAATATGTATTTGTTTACAAACGCGTTTTATTGTGAAGCGTATATTATGTCTTGTTAAAAAGGTTGTATTCTTAAACTGCAAAACGCGGCTGCGTGTACGCCGTTTTTTTTTTTTTTCTTTTTTTTTTCGGGAACCTTTTTTTTTCCTTTTTAGAAACGGTTGGATTTTGCCGAATATTATGAACAGAGGTTATGAGTAAATTGTTTTATGTGCGCGCTTGTGTGCAACTTCCTGTATGATGTGTTGTTGTTGTAAGATTTTGGTATTTTGCTAAATAGGGTATATTTTATTAGTGCGTTTTTCTTCGAATATTGAAGACTTGCTTCGCTCGTCCTGCTGCTAAACTCCAAACCTGCCCGAGACCCCGTCACACTGCTTTTGGCAGCTTTCTGTTTTGGGCCCCGTTAACTTCAAGGCCAAAAACTAAAGATTTAAAATTAAAATCAAGCCCTGACCCCCGCGACGTTTGGGACAGTAACGTAGTCGTTTCGGTCGCGTAATTGCCGTCAATACTGCAGTTCTAGCATGAACCCGAAAACCAATAATTACAAGTATTATGCGGTTTGGTCAATCAGTCAACGTACAGGGAATGATTGTTTAGTCCAATATAAGCAGAGCCTGTTAATTACATGGTTCAAACTAAATTTGCGCGAAGTCTATATGTGACAAACCGCAGTACGCGTTCAACACGCCGAAAGCATATGTGCGCAAAATATATTTTGGGTATCATCGCAGAAGAGGTTTCCCATTTGATAATAAAAGCTTTTTTTTCTTTTTTTTCAAGACTCGACTCCCTGTTTACTTAAGCCACGACCCAGCTGGAACATCCACCAATGATGTTAAACACCTAGTACAGGTAAGGATTTTATTTTTTGAAGTGTTAATATAAATATAAAAAAGAAATGCTTGACAGTATTTAACCTTAACATTAGCTAAACTGAGGCTCATCGAGCTTGCAGAAATTATCCCTCTACAATTCCTCTTGGGCCCTTTCTTTCATTTGTCATTATTTTGCATTCAGCGCCTCGGTGCAATAATATTTATTTAGAAAATGAAATTGGCGATTCCTAAGGATGGATGTAAACAAAACTATCGTATCTGCCAAGCAGGTACACTGTGCCTGTCAACGTGATGCTCCGTGAGAGGGCTGTAGAGGAATTATGTAAGGTGCTCTACAGTGTCAAGATTTATTGTCGCCAAATCAACTTATTGTTTTGTTTCATCAATGAAACATACGTTATTTCATCCTCATGAAGTCAAATACTAGGCTGCGAAAATTCACGCTCACATTCTTGGGGAAGAAGTAGACCGTTCTGCATTCTCATGCACCAATCTTTGCTCACTCCGAAGCAAATATACTACCAAGATTGACATTACTCCGACGGACGTCTGGCATTTTTCACTTCTCTCTTACGGCAAAGAGTGCAGCTTTTTTTGTACTAAACGTTTGATCAACTAGAATTGCTGCACGTGAAGTTAGAAAAACAAAACAAAATGCCCAATGGAATATACAACTTTGTAACGGTGAACTCAGTAAAGAGCTAATTGCCTTGTTTCATCTAGAAAAAAAAACAGCGTTGGTGTCTTAAATGAGTACATGTAGAAAAAGTATAAGACACTCAAATGAAAAAAAAAATAGAATTCTTAAAGAGCCAAGATAATGCACGCGATAAAATTAATTACCGCTAACAAAATGATCAATGTTTCCGCTGTTCTTAAGTATTACAAAATGGGCTTGAAACGTGAGGCCGAGCGGAGTCTTATGTGGTCAGTAGACGTACATACGTCTCACGTCAGTTTTGAAACTCGGATTTAGGTGCTGCCCACTTGGGTAGCTAAGCAGGGCTGCCTTGAAGGACCTAGAGAAGGCCTATTTTGAGCAGCCCACAATGGGACGATGTAGGCAGCACACGTGATCCCTCCGGGAGCCTAATTTTGGTTATGGTAATATAATTATTTCCCTGTGGTTTGGGGTATTGCAGTGCATCCCAAACTCAGCATGCCTCACTTCTTTCGTGCACCTACTGCAAATATTATCATTTTGAAACACCAATGAAATGACTTCAGCGTAACCATGACATTTGGGTATTATGGCAAGCGTGCTTCACCTACATAGGGGGCGCCACGCTCCGCTACGGAAGCCCCGCCAACGGCCTCTGTTTGGTCGATTGGTGTGAGAGGCCCGTGGCCGGCTGTGTGTGCATGCCTTGTGTGTGCTGCACGGCAACTTGGATCTTTGTACGGGCCGGTTTTTGTGTGGCAGCGAGGGATTTTTTAGGAGGGGGAGTGAAGAAAAGGGGGAGAAACTGTGCAAAAGCAAGCACGTTTTTTATGTTTCGGAGGAGAGCGTGAGGTCGATGTCCACCCTTTTGAATGGAAGGTAGCCGCGGCAGGCAAATGTGAATCTAGAAGCGTACGCCGTAACAGTGAAGGTTTGCAAACTGTTTATCCTAATCTGACGTTTCTTTGTAACCCAGGCAACGTTCGCTATTTTTGTCTAGCTGACAGTGTATCGAAGACGGCAAGCAAATGAACGCTTCAACAACACGAGCTAGTACGCGTTCTTCGCGATGAACCGGGCCCTTCCAGCGTGGGTGGTCGTTTTAATAGAAGCGGTCTCAAAGCTTCGATAATCTACTGGTAGTGTTCGGTGCACTGTACTGAAAACGCTGGACGTACGTGACCTCCTTATATTTCATGGTGCCTCGTAAAATGTAGACCCATTCGGGTCGACATTTTACGTCCCTGGATGAGCTCAGTGGGTGAGAGCTTCGTCGCTGCATGTGGCGTGCTTCGGTAGACACCAAGAGACTCCTCGAGGCCTGTACGAATGTTGCCTTGTTCCTGTAGGATAGTTTGGACGTACTGCTTAAGCACTCGATTGAAGCGCTCAACTTTACCATTGGCTTGTGGATGCTATATCGCAGACCGATATTGGGAAATCCCTCTCGACTTCCGGAACTCCTGCACTATGCAGGATTAAAACTATGGGCCATGATCAGAAACAATCACCTCCGGATACCCTTCCTGGATGATCATTCTAATGTGAAGGTCATTTGCAGCTTCAACCGTAACTTGGTTACAGAAAGCTACCTCTGGCCACTTACTGAAGTAGTCGACTACTATGACTGCAAATATGAATTGCGATGGAAGTCTGTAAAAAGGTCCGACAATGTCTATTCTTAGTTCCGATGAACCTGATGGGAATGGAACTGGTTGCAGGGGTGCCGCCGCCGTCACACCAGTCTTGTCGTTCGTCTGACAGGTGTGGCAGTCTCTAATGTAGGTGTCAACCTCGATGTCCATTCTGGGCCACCAGAAGCGCTGGCGTAGACGCTGCCTCGTCCGCACAATTCCAGGATGTGGCTCGTGACCTAGACCGATGAGTCGACGCCGTATCGAAATAGGTGGAGCCAACACTTCACCACGTAGTAGTAAGCCATCCATGGAGAAAATCTCTTCTCGGAAGTTGTAGTATGTAGATAGTATTTCATCACGTTCTCCCTCGTGAGCCCATCCGGCGAAGATACACTGAGTTACTCGAGGCAAATCGGGGTCTGGCCTGGTTTCTTTCTAGACGTCTTCTTTATCAATTGTGCATAGATTGCCTACCAGACAAGCAAATTTTTCCTCGTTGTCACTAAACTCGCTGCGATCTCAAGGATTCACAGTAGGCAGGCGTGGCAGTGCGTCTGCTACGACATTCTCGTTTCCTTCTGGAAATGTACCTCGTAGTCATACCTGAGGAATCGCATAGCCCATCTGGCTATCCACATTTGTTATCGACCAGTTCCTTGTGTAGAAAGCAAAGTAACGAGAGCCTGATGATCCATCTTTAGCGTGAAATGACGCCCAAAGAGAAAAACGTGGTATTTTTCGGAGGCCTAAAGGCAAGCCAATGCCTTTAGGCCGCCTGCAGAGTAGTTACGTTCGGCGCTTGAAAGTGTTTGCGATGCGAACGACATCGTTCGAATTCCTTGCTGTAGAACCGCGCCTAATCCGTAATTAGATTCATCCGTTGTGATGACGGTGGGCAGCGCCGCCTCAAAGGCAGTCAGTGGAACGCTGTTCCGTATCAAATTCTTGACATCACTGAATGCCTCTTTTTGCACCTTTTTCCATTGGAAGAGGACATCCTTACGCAGAAGCGTGTGCAGAGGCTTCACGATGGTCGCAAAGTTCGGTACGAACTTGAGGTAATATGTGAGCTGGCCGAGTGACGATCGTAAGGATGTTACGTCTGTGTGTGTGTGTGGGGGGGGGGGGGGGTGAAGCCTGCATGATAGTCTCAATATTTCCTTGGCATGGCTTGATTCCGTGCGGTGTCAACTCATGTCCTAGGAATTGAAGCTGTTGGTCTGAAAAAATCAAAAACAATTCTGCTGGTTTAGTTTCAATCCTCCATCTTGAAGACGTGAAATAACTTGACTCAGGCGGGTATCATTCTCTTCTCATGCGCGTTCGAAAATATGTACATCGTCCAAGTAGACGAGCGGTACCTGGAGTACCTCGGAGTATGCCGCCCATCATCGTTTGAAACGCAGGGGCGGCGGATGCTAGCCCGAAACTTACTATGGTGAACCTGAAGAGAGCTTTAGGCGTCACAAATGCCGTTAGGTCTCTGCTTTCCTGTGCCAGTTCCACCTGGTCTTACGCCGACGAGAGGTCTAGCTTGCTGAAGACGCGGGCACCGGAAAGCTGATGAAAAAGTTCGTGGGGGACCAGGAGACGGTGGCAATCCCAAGCTATTTCTGTGTTCGGCTTGCCTAAATCTACACCGAGCCGGATATCCCCATTCTTCTTGCGGGCCACCACGATGGGAGATACGCACTCCGAAGCATCGATGCGCTCGATAACCCCGGAGCGTTTCAGCTTCGCCAGATCCTCAAAAACTTTCTGGCCCACTGCGAAAGGTAGTCTTCGCAGCTTTTGTTGGAGGGAAGCGACGGAATCGTTCGTCTTTATCTTATGAACGAATCCTTTCGCACGACCTAATCCCTAGGAGAACAGATGGGGGCAGTCTTGTGCGATCTCTGGAAGGTTTCTCACAGAGACCGTTGCCACCTGTCCACTGTTGGAGGAGCAAAGTGTAGTTGGATGTCCGACGCACGTAAGGCGTTTAGGCCCATGACAGCCGTGCCTGTTCGTACGACGTGGAATGTGCAGGTGCCGCTTCTTTGCGCGAACTGCACGGGTGCGTCGAATTTCCCCAGAACGAGAATGTCTTTTCCGGAGTAGTACAGAAGTGCTGTACTCGAACATTCCAACTTGTAAGTGTTGAAGTGTCTTTGGTAGGAATGGCGGTGGTGGATCGACCTTCATGCTGGAGATGAGGCTTTGTCGGCTGCGCCAAATGTTTTGTTTTTAATACAAGCGTCTATGTAAGACAGGACGGAAAAACAGCTGCTTCATCTCGTGCTAAGTTCGTATCCCTCTTCGTCCTCGTCCACTAGCAGCCAGGACCAACTTGTAGACAAAACAAAGCCCGCTGCGACTGCAAAGGTGGAATTGAAGAAAAAAATGAAACCACACAGCGGGGCTTGTTGCAAATGTCAACAGCGTAGACTTCGCAACCCAAACTTTTTTACCACACAGGTGCAAGGAGCCCTCCAACAAGCAGCTGAAGCTGTACGTTAAAGGTGTGGAAACCCCAGGAGATGCTCCCTGCATAGTCTAAGCGTACTGCTCCTTGCAGATTCATTCCAGAAATGGTTGTAAGATGAACAGCGCTCAGGGGCTTATGATAAGAGTCGTTTTAAAACTCCAGGAAAACCCTCGACGTCTAAAGTAGATGCTACTTCGCATTGGGTGGTCCTCCCTTTGCTTTTCATTGCCAGAGTGCACGACACACGACATTGAAAACGTCGAACACATCATGCTTGATGAAGTCGAGTGCGACTCTGTAGCAGCAACAACCATGCTACACAACCTGTGTCCTGAATGGCATCTGCTAAGAAAGAAAATACTTTCTGCGAGCTAAAAAGCACACAGAATTCGTGTGCGTGAAGCAGACTTTGAAGAACTTTAACATGATCTCTGCAACCACAAAAACTTTCAATCAAAGGCCTGCAATATGGCGTCGAGGTGGAGGCTACTGCAAGGAAAAAAATTTGAGGAGTGCGAAGGCTGCATGGCCATCCGGATAGGGCTCGTCATCAGCAAGATCCAATACTGGGTTTGTTGCAGCTAAGATGGCTTAGTGGAGGCTGGAGACCATAAAATTTTATTCGAGATCAAGTGCCCCTACCGGTGTCCTGACAAACATATCTGTGACAAGGAGGGCAACTTGTTCGTCGATTACTTTCACTTAGTAAATGAGAACTATCTGCTCACAGCTACTACACCCAAGTGCAGGTGTCGCTGTATGTCCTTAACCTTACCGTGTGACACGTCTTTCTGTACTTTCCACTCCAGGTAAAAAAACATGATAGTGAAACAAGACGACAACTTTCTGATGTCACTTTTTTTAAAGATACAGTGGTTTTGCTTTATGATTTACAAGTTGGAAGTGATGAAAAGCCTTCGTTACGTTTAGTACCCAATGTCTTTACTGTCATCCACATACCATTCCAATGTGCAAGAATGTCCTGGCACAGTATTCTGTGATAAAATGTAGCCTTTACTTATTTAAATAGTCTGATATTTGCAGGGTTGCCACTTTAAAAAGAAAATCCACCTGCACATTGTGCGATAAAGTGTTATTTTAAAACTAACCAACTGCCATGCTGTCGGAATTTTGAAAACAGAAAGTAACTTTTACCTGCAAGACAGGTCCAGATACACCCTACAGCAATTTCTGATTTCGCAGGCAAGTTAATAACGCGCAAAGTGCATCACGAACTACGAAAAAAATGAAACCACCTCCACCTGTCCGAGGCCATTAAAAAATGCTCACCCTTTTTGGTTAAATGGAAACTCCGCTTCAAGGTCCACTTGAAGAAAAACCACTGATATCGCTGTAAGAGGTTGAAATACGGCCGAATCTAAAATTTTACAAAGTGGTGGCGCTATCTTGACTAAAACAAATATTAAAAATATTATACAAGCCGGCTAGCGGTCCAACAATGGATTGCCTATTATTGAACCAACACTGGTCACAGGCGCAGCTTTCGTCCCGCGGAAATGCGGCTTCCTGACTGCCAGTGCTGCCGTTGAACGACTATGATAGCACAAACGTAATGGTCAATCATAGCTAACCCGCCGTTCGCCCACTAGCGAGCTGAAATAGCATCCTTAATATCCGTCTTAGTCAGGATTCCGGCTTCGCAGATAAAAAAATTTGGATACTACCGTATTTTGGCCTTTTAAAGTTATATCCATGCTTTTCTTTGAACAGACATTTAGAGCGGAGTTAACCCTTAAAGGTTAAAGCAAGTTACACTAGAAATCCCACCTGTAGCTTTTGTTTTGTTTGCAAAGGAGCTGTCATTTTTAAATTCTTGTTGATATAAATTTTCAAGTTTCTACTGAACTTCTCGAAGGCAGCTCATCGACTGAGCCTAGAAAATATGAAAAAACAGCTTATAAGAGATAAACCGGAAACCCGTAGCCAGGAGAGTTTTTCCTTTTTTTTAGGTGGTGCCTTTGTTAAGCTAGTCTAGGTGAGGGAGGGGGAAAAAGAGGTGCTAGCTAAAGTTGAAATTACTGGGGTGAGGGGGGGGGAGGAGGGGGAGATCCCCCCATGGATACGGCCCTGCCCGATCAGAAATTGTTTTGCGATACTTCCATCAGACAGAGCGAATAAGTGCTGCGGATTCTCTGTTGTCAGGATTGACAACTGTGGTAATCAAGCGAGATTCTCGCCATGTCTGGTCTTCCCACCCTCTAAATACACTGCACGTAACTAATTAAAGTACAGGCTACTGGTAAAACGAGTGCCGGCTGCTGACAAAAGATATTTATAATATAGTAAGCTGGTTAAAGTATGTAAGTTATGCAGAAGTCTGCTTACACTTGTAATACAAGAGGTTTTAGATGCCAGCATTTGGAAGGAGTACCACATGGGGTTGGTATCCTTCCTTCATTGGTGTTCCTTGAAAATGGGCTTCTGCATGTTCGCAAGAATGCAGAACAGGGTTGCGAAATTTTCCACGTGATTTCTGAGCTCGTAGGGTAGCTTTGCACGCAAGATGTTGTATACTTTTATCATCTAAATGCAGCTTTAGACATGAACACGATGAGAGGCTATTTCGTAAGTGAGTTCTACTTCAGAAGCTGCAAACTGCTCATTCATGGAGGCGAAAGGAACACGCAGGGGCATAGAAGCGCCCAATGTGTTAGCGAACACCTACTTTATATGACGTACTTGGCAAATCAAACGCTCTCGCAGGTCTTGGACACATGGTCGTGCCTCGAAACGAAAAAAGCTTCGTCCCTGGGGGACAGTTCTAGTAGATATTGGTGGAGCTAACGACGCAACAGTTCATGTTCGATTTTTCTGACATTTCGCCACTGCGCTGAATAGGCACTCTTCACCTAGCCTGGCCTTGCTGCGCGCAGAGGACTTCTCCCTAGTCCCTCCAAATGACTGATCTACGAGGCCACACCACGGGGCCGCACCACGGTACCACCGTGTTGTCGCACGCTTCCCTTCCCTATTGAAAAACCAGCACAAGCTGGTCCCAGCATCCCAGCTTCTTGCTGGGTTATTGCTCCAGCATGCCCAGCTTGCCGTGCAGGCCGAGCTGGTTGGATGCTGTGTCGTACTGGGTGAATGCTGGGCAAATGCTGGGTCATGCTAGGTGAACTGCCCATGCTGGTTAGGCTGGTGTACGTCCCCACCATTTTAACCAGTTTAAATGAATACACAGGATAAACAAGCCAAATGCTTCAGAAGAGCCAGCTCGGCGTCTAATTTTTTATTTTCGTAATTGCGGTTTGCTCACATGAGCTCAGGCGTTCAGCAGTGGCAGCAGACCAGTTGTCGTAAGAAGCTAAACCGTCGCTTTCATGGTTAGAGATCTGTTTTATCACCATGGCTCTTCACGACCGTCTCATACCGCCATAACGCCGCGTCACCCCCCTATTGAAAATCCAGCACAAGCTGGTCCCAGCATCCCAGCTTCATGCTGGGTTATTGCCAAAGCATGCCCAGCTTGTCGTGCTGGTCCCAGCACAAGCTGGTCTCAGCATCCCAGCCTCATGCTGGTCCCAGCATACCAGCTTCATGCTGGGTTATTCCTCCAGCATGCCCAGCTTGCCGTGCTGGTCGAGCTGGTCGGATGCTGGGTCGTGCTGAGTGAATGCTGGGCAAATGCTGGGTCATGCTGGGTGAACTGCCTATGCTGGTTAGGCTGGCGTACTTCCCCACCATTTTAAACAGTTTAAATTAATACACACGATAAACAAGCCAAACTCTTCTAAAAAGCCAGCTCGGCATCGAATTTATTACTTTCGTATTTGCAGTCTGCACATGAGCTCAGACGCTATACATCCACTGCGCTGACACAGTACTAAACGGCGCACAGATAGCGGTTCTCGGTGCAAAACAAACAATGCTATTAAAACTAGATTGCTTATCTCTCAACACGAAAAATACTAGACACACGCCAAAAACAGGCAATAACAATAAAAATACTACACGAATGAGAAAAGCGAACCTGAGTCCCACCCGTAATGGGGGCGAGGCGTCCTCTTGCGTAGTCGGCAGAGGCGAGGAAATCCGTGTGGCTTGGATGGCATTGGCGAAACTCCTCGACACCACCGTATTCACGAGCACACGGATGTTCGAAGACACGAAACGACGCCTCCGTCAGGGCATCCGATTTCTTCCCGCGCTGAACGGACTGCCGCTCGCCGACTCCCTAAATCCCGCTTCGCTTGCGCCGCCGTTGAAGTAGTCGGCGAACAACGCGCACACAGCCGTCCCTTCGAAAATCTGTCCAAGATAGCCAAACGTGTCTCAAATTCTCCATTTCTACCACTCACTCTCTCTCTTTTCTCGCACACAAAAGAAGCTCGCAGCGTGCCTGAAGCGCCCGGTCGTCCACCAAAAACGAGAGGACAAAGAACAGGACGTGGCATCGTCCCCACCCCTGCCGACCTTGGCGCGCGCGCTCCTGGCAATGCCAGTTCGACAAGCTCTCGCTGACCTTGGCTTGCGCGCTCCCAGCAAGACTGGCTTGAACCAGCTTGGGCAAGATTCAGAACCAGCTTGAGCCAGCATGACCAGCTTGAACCAGCTCAAGTACCAGCTTGCCCATTCGCGGTGTCAGCTCGAACCAGCTTGAACCAGCTTGACAAGCTTGAGCCAGCTGCAACAGCTCGAACCAGCTTGCCCAGCTGCAGTGCCAGCTCGAACCAGGTTGAACCAGCTTGACCCAGCTTGATTACTACCTAGACCAGCTCGAACCAGCTTGAACCAGCACGAACCAGCTCGAACCAGCTTAAAAACCAGCTAAACCAGCTTGCCCAGCTTGAAATCCTTGCTGGTTTTTTCATTAGGGCCACGTCGCCCAAGGATCATCGGCAAGGGCCTTCTTGACGATTAGTGGCATCTGAGAGACGTCATCCTTGCGTCACCCACGGTACACCAGTCGTGCTACAAGAGCAGGCGGTCAGGGAAGACGGCCGGTACAGGCGATCAGCAGTGGCAGCAGACCAGTTGTCGTAACAAGCTAAACCGTCGCTTTCATCGTTACAGATCTTTTTTTATCACCCTGGCTCTTCACGACCGTCTCATACCGCCATAACGCCGCGTCACCCGCGTCGCCCAAAGATCATCGGCCAGGACCTTCTTGACGATTGGCGGCATCTGAGAAACGTCATCCTTGCTTCACCTACGCCACACCAGTCGTGCTACAAGAGCAGGCGGTCAGGGAGGACGGCCCTTACAGGCGTTCAGCAGTGGCAGCAGACCAGTTGTCGTAACAAGCTAAACCGTCGCTTTCATCGTTACAGGTTGGTGTAATTTTCTTGCAACACCATTTTTAAGGTTCGTACCTGTTGCCACTGCTGAGCCGTTCTTTTTTGTGTGCGTCTGTGTGTCATGGGGGACGAGGGTCTTTGTTTAGCATGTCACAAATCTTTACCAGTGAATGGTGTTTTTGCGACATGGTCGGAATGTGGTCACGGTTACCATTTTGGGAATTGTGCTGGTACGAATGAACAGACTCATAAACCCAAAAATTGGAAGTGTTCGACATGCCGGAAACCAAAAGTCAGATACACCCAAAATCCCCAGAAGGGCAAGAAGATCAGGAATCTGATGTCGCTACACTGTTAACCGAAATCAAAGTAAAACTCACAAGCCTGGCGACAATTACAGAAAAGGTCGACACGCTAATGATCATGAAAGAAACCATCACAAACATCGAAAAATCAGTTCTGCACATGTCAGACCAATATGATGAAGTCCTTAAGCATATTAAAGAACAGGACAAAGAAATAGCCGAAATAAAAAGTAGACTTCAAAACGTAGAGAGAAACAATGGTGGCCCTGACGTCCAACAGCTAAGACTAAGTGTAAACAACCTAGAACAATACAGTCGTCGACAGAATCTGGAAATACATGGCTTACCGCGGAAAGAACACGAGAACCTTCTACACACTGTAAATGAACTCGCGGCCAAACTGGAACTTCCTGAACTCGCTGAAAGTGATGTCGAAGGCATGCACCGCTTGCCAGCTCGTTCTGATAAGATCCCTGTTGTGTTAGTACGTTTCAACTCACGAGCAACAAAGGAAAAATGGATTAAAAAGAAATCAAGCTTGCGGGAAAGGCAGTCTAGCATACGCTTGTTTGACAATCTAACAGCGGCGAACAAGAAACTGCTGTAGCTAACAAAGGCAAAGGCGCAAGAACAGGACTATCAGTTCACATGGCAAAAAGACGCAAATGTGTTTGTTCGTAGGAGACAGGGCGACGGAGCTATCAAGATTGAAAATGAAGACGATCTTCAGGAGATAAACTAGAAATAAAATAGCTACAGATAGCATATATCGGTTATCCTTTTGAAATGATTGATAACATAACAGAATGTTAATGTTATGACTCTGCTTAATTTAATCATTTTGTAAGAAATACTTCCACCAATGAAAGAGGACTATCTTTTTTCCACTTGAATGCACCAAGCCTGAAGAACAAACAATATGAGCTATATATTTCCTTGAATTAGTGAACATTATGTTTGATGTTCTAGCGTTCACCGAAACTTGGTATACCTGCAAAGGTGACGCTGTTTTGTTTGATGGCTATAACACTGAAAGTGTGTATCGTAAACACAAAAGGAGGAAGGGGGGGGGGGGGGTTTCTTTGTATATTCGGCACAACTTTATTTACACTCTTTTATCTGAATATTCCTCAATCTGCTGCGATTATGGGTCTATGGTTATTAAATACGGACAGATAATTATAGCTGTGATTTATCGGCCGCCATCTGGTTGTACTGAAAATTTTTTTGTGTTTGTTGAGAGTCTATCGGATAACGATACATTTCTGTCTCCAGTTAACGTTAATTGGCGATTTTGATATTAATATACAGTCTTTAAGCCCAACGTGTATAAACCTTATGACGATTGTACAATGCTATGCCTTTCATAACATAATTGACATGTCTACAAGAGTTACACTGGAAACAGCTAGTGTAATTGATTTGTGTATTACGAATTGTAATCCTAATGAACTCACAGGAGGGGTGTTAACGTGAAATGTAAGCGACCATCTGCCAACATTTTGTTTATTTAAAAGACTTAGGAAAAGCCCCATGTCTTTTCCTTGCATAACTTACCGACCTATAAGCAAAGAAAACATTGACATGTTTTACTCCTCGGTGTCTAATATCAATTGGGACTTTGTATATAATGAAAGCGATCCAGACATATCATACAATCTTTTTCTGAGCAAGCTCATATCTTTATATGACCATGCCTTCCCGCTAACAACCTTGAAAAAACATAAGAAGTCAAGAAAGCCTTGGGTGACTCCTACGCTATATAAGAGAATAAAATATCGAGACTCCATATACGATAAATTTATCAGGCTAAGAGATAAAGATATCATTGTCAAGTTAAAAAAAGTTTGAAACAAACTAAAATCGGATTTAAAAAAGGCACGACGCGAATATTATATAAATAAATTTATGAGCATCCTAGGTGACCCTAAGAAAATCTGGAGCACTGTAGGAACTTTGATTTCCAGGCCTAGTGATCCACCTCCTACTGAACTGAAAATTGACGGCAAAAGCTACGGAGGTAAACAGCTCTCAGACTTGTTTAATATTCGTTTTCTAACATCAGGAGCATGCTCGTCGTCCCCAACCAATGCAGCTAATGTCATTTCATATATACGTAATAACGTAACTAGCTCAATTTTCTTTTTTCCTACGGACGAGGAAGAAATGCGTACCCTGATTGTTTGCCTTAAAAACAGTACAGCCCCAGGTGAAGACGGTCTCAAAGCTGAACCAATTAAATTCATTTGCAGTCTAATATTAACTCCGCTAAAACACATATGCAACACGTCACTGTAACTGGTCGGTTTCCAGACAGAATGAAAGTAGCACGCGTTTGCGTTGTACATAAAGGTGGTGTACGGAATGACCTCAATAATTACAGGCCGAATCTGTGCTTCCTATTTTTCGAAAATTTTAGAAAACATAATTAATAATTGCCTGAATATTTTTTTTTCACAAAACATAATATAATCTCCGTGCAGCAGTTTGGGTTTCAAAAAAAATTAATCGACGGAAATGGCACTTCTAAATATTAAAGATAAAATTATTACAAACAATGAAAATGAACAGTTTACCATCGGAATATTTCTTGACTTCTGAAAAGCCTTTGATTCAATTAAGCATCAAATACTACTAACAAAGCTAAACATGTATGGTGTAAGGGTATATCGAACAAATTAATTAATAGTTACTTAAGTTCTCGATTACAATTCACCACTTATAACGGCGTCAAATCATACATCCATCAAATAGCATTCGGCGTCCCGCAAAAATCAAATTTAGGACCATTGCTGTTTCTTATTTACATCAATGATATCGTTAATATTTCGCATCGCTCAGAAATGGTATTATTCGCAGACGACTCGAATGTATTTTTTTTCCGATAGTAACCTCCAGTATCTTGAAAGCACAGCTAATGATTGGTTAAAAAATTTATGACTGCGGCTAGTTGCAAACCAGCTTGAATTGAACATTTTAAAACCTAAATATTTTGTTTTTAGGGCAAGAAATAAGATGCTTAACTACGACATAGATATAAAATTTAACTCCTACAAATTGAAGAAGGTTGAGTCATTAAAGTTCCTCGGTGTATGGCTTCATAAACAGCTGTACTGGACAACCCATGTGTGCAAGTTGTCTATAACACTCTCCAGATCAATTGGCAGAATACACAAATTAAGATATTTATTACCAACATGGCTTAAGTACAAATTATACTATGCACTTGTTCACTCTCACTTACATTACTGCTCATTGATTTGGGGTCCGACTACTAAAAGTAACCTTAAAAAACTACTAGTGCTCCAGAAAAAAGCGATCCAGAATATCGAGGGTTTAAGTTATAACGATCACACATCTGCGTATTAAAAAAAACAACATCGCTTGCTTACTATACAACAGTTAATAATGTTCAACCTTACAAAAGCCATCTTTCATTATCTCAAAAGTGACACGGAGTCGTTTCACACCCAATTTCCCTTAAGAGAAACTAACTACAACTTAAGACGTGTGGATTAGACTAGAGTTCAAACACGTACGAGCTATGGTGAACAAACATCGACACAGCAAATTGCCCAACTTATAAACATGCATCCTCAAATTCTGGAAATAGCTGAAGCAGTAGTTTCAACAGATACGTTCAAAAAAAGAATAAAGGATTATATTTTGAAGCTTGAATAATATATTGCAATTAAATGTCTAAACGACCTTGTTTTTTTGTTTTGTTTTTTTTACTGTTTTTATCTGTGTTGCCGCTCTGAAACCTGTATGGGGCTCGGGACCTTAGTCAGGTGCTATTAAGTACCTTTTATCCTTGCCACCTCACTTCAAAATGGCTAATAAATGAAATGAAATGAAGATGCTACACATCCATTGCGCTGACACAGCACTAACCGACGCACAGATAGTAGTTCTCGGGGCAAAACAAAAAATGCTATTAAACTAGATTGCTTATTTGTCAACACGAAAAATACTAGACACACGCCAAAAACAAGCAGTAACAATAAAAAATACTACACGGATAAGAGAAGCGAACCTGGGTTCCGCCCGGCTTGGGGGCGAAGCGTCCTCTTGCGTAGTCGGCAAAGGCGAGGAAATACGTGCGACTTGGATGGCATTGGCGATACTCCTCGGCACCACCGTCATTCACGAGCACACAGATGTTCGAAGACACGAAACGACGCCTCAGTCGGGGCATCCGACTTCTTCCCGCGCTGAACGGACTGCCCGCTCGCTGTCTCCTCAAATCCCACTTCGCTTGCACCGCCGTTCAAGTGGTCACCAAACAACGCGCACACAGCCGTCGCTTCGAAAATGTGCCCAAGATAGCCAAACGTGTCTGAAATTCTCCGTTCCTACCACTCAGTCTCTCTCTTTTCTCGCACCCAAAGGAAGCTCGCAGCGTGCCTGAAGCGCCCGGTTGTCTACCAAAAACGAGAGGACAAAGAACAGGACGTGGCATCGTACCCACCCCAGCCGACCTGGGGTGGGTACGATGGGGTTAATAGGGTTAAGTAGGGTTAAGTGTGCACAATGAAGCAAAAGCTGTGCAGATTTCCACATAAAATACTGTTGGACACGTAACAGGGATATATAGTCAGCTGGAATCAGATAAAGACATACGACTCTCCAAAGAGCATGTTTGGAATTTATCCTAAAATTAAATATTGTGCGTAAAAATGTTCACCCTATACAAGACGGCCTTCTCAACATACAGGCGGCGTAGAAAGTTGAAAATAAAGTTTGCAGGCCTAAATATTGCTTAAAGCTGCAGCCCTCTGTGACTTAATATTGTTACAAATAAAAACAAAACTCGTTTAATTAAACTTAATAGAAACGTTTAATGCACCGAACTTGTGGCGGCAAACGTAAAGTAATAAACTTTGACGACGAAAGAAGGACGACTGACTAAAGCACCTAAGCAAAGCTTCTTTTGTAAGCGCGTGGGTATCTAGACGTTTCCCAGCGAGCTCGAACAAACATGACTCCCTAGTCACATGACTGCCTAGTCATGAAAACAAAAAACAGATAAAAAATACCAGCAGTGTCGGGGATCAAACTCCATCCAGCGACGTGTGATTCGAGCACGCTGCTGACTCAGCTGTTCGAAGGCGGCATTAATCCCCTCTTAAAAAAAAAAAAAAGAAAAAAAATCATTTCGACGCAACACCAAATGAAATTCCCAATTAAAAAACAATAACAGAGAAAACTGCAGAGTCATCTAAAACCCGTATTTTCATATCCTATCAAGCATAGTTCAGTTTGGGTCACACGACGTGAATCACATTCGGGTAGCAGAGGGCGGCGTGACATTGTTGGTGTTCCGTCGGGCCACGGATTGCAGTTTCCGTTTCTCAGGCATCGAAGTACTTTGAGAATAAACCCCACTTTAACAGTTTTTTGCTGTGATGATGAATTGGTGTTCAGATCCAAACTTAGTAGCGGGGCTTTCACTGGGCGTCGAGGCGACAAGGATTGTACTCGCCATTGTCAGCGCGTTGCGCGCGCTCTGAATCAAAATGCGACCGAGCTGGCGGACTTCCACTTCTAGAGTGACGAACCTAGTGTCGTCGTTCTGTTTGTCTTCGTGGTCGACCTCACATCCGTCGTTGGTATCGTCATCGGGTCTGTCCTCAAGTTCGACGTCAACGTTGTTGTCGGGGTGGTCGTTGAAGGCATCGTCCGAGTCGTCCTTCGGTCGCCGACCAGGTAGTCGCCAGTGTCACCGTCAAAGTCATAGTCCGGATCGTTGTCGATGTCGTCGTTCGAGTCGTCGCCTGTGTCATTTTTTGTGTCGTCGTCAGGCTCTTCGTCAAAGTCGAAGGCACTCTTTTTTTTGTCGAGGCTGTAGTCGGGTTGGTTACTGACGTCGTGGCCGGGGTTTCTCCATGGAGCCGTAGTTTGTTTGATCGTCGGCGTCGTCGTCGAAGTCGCCATTATTTTATCGTCGAGGTGATAACCAGGAACTTTGTCGAGTTCATAGTCCGGGTCATTTTCGAGGCCATAGTTGAGGTCGTCGTTGATATCACAGTTGAAATCATCCTCGGATGCTTTCGGAGACGTCGCCATCACGGTCGTAGTCATCGGAGTTATCGTGTTCGCAGGTGGTACGCATCGTGGGTATAGATTGTGTTATTCCGCAACTCCACCAAAATGTCACAAATAAACACATAAATTTTATTAATAAAACTTAAAATGAAGGTTCAATCTGGCAAACTTTTGCCGAGAAACATGAAGTATGACAAACAGTACATATTTCGACGGAGAACGAAGAGCCACTGACTCAAGCAACCATGTGAAGCTCCTTAGAGCGTGGATATTTAGATGTTTCAGAGCTTCAACAAACAAGATTATATTTTCATCTATAACATTACAGTCATTCAAATATAAGCAGGCTAAAAATTAAAAGCGCTGGCGGGGATCAAACCCCAGCCAGCGAGTGCGATGTTGAATTTCCAGAACGTGGCAGTAGATGTTCTCAATATAAACGGAAAGTGCCATTTTTGAAGTTTTGAAGTTACACATGTAGTGCAAGTTAAAATTCAGATGCTTTGCCCCTTGGACCCCGTCTTCGTAAACTTGGCCCCCGCTTGGCCGAGGTGGGACCCACGTAGGTGTTGCATGGGCAGTCCAAATTGGTACGCCCACGCTTAGCCGCCCTGGAGTTCCCATCATCGCATTTGGCCGTCGTAGAGCCGACCTGGGTCCCACGGGGGCTACAGATGGACAGTCTAAGGTGAGCATTCCGAAGCTCCGTTGCCGTGGAGCCCATACCATTGCAACTTGAAACCCCACACGGCCGAGATGGGACTCACGGGGGTTTTACATGAACAGCCCAACTCGGGCGTGGCCATGATTTGCCCGTATTTTGGCTGAATTTGTCACGGCATTACTGAGGTAGAACCCCCGGAGGTACTTCCCGGCAAGCCCAAGTTGGGAATGACCATACTTTGCCTTCTGAAGCCCACATCTGCGCTTATTCTGCCGCTGCAAAGCCGAAGATGGAGGGCGGTATTGCACGGGCAGACCGTATTGGCCGTGCCCACACGTAGCCCTGGTGGGATCCACCAAGGTATTGCATGGGCAGCCCAAGTTGGGCCTACTCATGCTGTGCCCACTTTTCCCTTCGTATAACCGAGGTGGAACAAACCACGGAACTGCATGGGCAGGCGGTATTGGGTGTGCCCACGCTCCGCCCAAGTCGGGAAAACGTGGGTTTCGCATGCGCTGCCCGAGACTCCAACGCACAGGTGGGCACCGCATGGTCGTCACTTCTTGTAATACCTGGGTTGGACGAAATTTGCGTGAAGGTGGAGGCTTCAGACCATTAACCACTGCCTCAGCTTTACCAAGAGCGTACATCTCGCACTGCTTGGTTATATGATTGACGTGTGAAATATTGGTTGTGAAATATTATCTATTGTATCTCCTTGCCATAATTGTATTTTGATCAATAATTTTTTATATATTTTAGAAGCATATAATCTTAATAGTATTATTTTTTTTTTCAAAAGTATCCCAAGGTTGCTTTACCGCATCGCTGTGAAACAATAACAAACGTGCACGCAAAAAAGGCTACCGGCGTCTGCGGAATGCTCAACGGGCGCAGCTCGTCGAGCTCGTGTGCTTTAAAGAGTGGAGGTCGTTTTGGGGTCACCGAGGTATATAAATTGGAACATATCTTCAACCCAGCTAGTTTGCACCATAGAAATGCCGCAAGTACGCACGTTCGGAAGGGCTGTGGTGGTATTTGTTTTCGTAGCGGGACTAGCCTAAACATAAAGTCCCACTTCAACTATGTTGCTCGAACAGCAGGATTTGTTTGTTTGCGCTTGTTGAATTCTGCAATGGTCGTGATTACAAACTTGGTTTTAATACCAAGAAGATACCTACACACGTAAGAATTTGCGAGCCATTGTGTTGGAGGCAATGGGGCGTTCAGCTCACATCCATTTTCTCCCGGTATGTTCACGTCAAATTGCTTCGAATGATAAGTATAGCTCACAAGTTTGGAGTGCACCTGGCCTGACCAATAGAATATTTCGATCGCATTTGAAGTGCTCCGCATTACGCTCACTGAACCTGCTCGCGGATGATATGCAAAAAATGAAAAAGAAAAAATAAACATGAGCAGAAAAACTAAACAGACCGCACATTTATTTTGTTGCTTTCCTAGTCCTTTCGGTTGCTTTTTATCGGACTTTGAAAGACGCTGACAGACACCAGCATTGGACTCATGCATAATGGTACGCTAGGACGCCGCTTTTGCGGTCGTGTCTTCTGAGAGTCGCGTATGTTTTTTTTAGGCGGGGTGAAGTAGCAGACGGTCGAAGGCGAAAAGAAACGCAGGCGCGCAGCTTTCTTGTCTGCGTCTCTACGGGCATGGGAAACGAAGGTAGGCTGGGGTGAAACAACAGAGTATATAAGCATTTGTCACGCGCCTGTTAGCTCGACTAGCTGGTGGTGTCCCACGCCAGACTGGGCGTACCCGATGTCTCAGAAGAGAGACACTAGGCTTCCGAGCGTGTTCGGCCAAGCACCCTATTGAAAAACCGCCCGTGTGGTCTTACCAGAATTTCTAAAATCTTTTGGCGTATCTTTCAATAACGTTAGAGGGTTTTGAGATTGCCTTCGAAGTTATCTAAGGGGCCTGACGTACCTTTTGAGAATTCCCGAAGGGTCTAGGAGACCCGCCATATTTTTTTAGAGGACTGTGGTGTTGGCGCCAATCCTTTACATGAAAACAAAGCCCTTATCAAAATAGTTTTAACAGATCCGTGGTAGATATCACGTGACCCTTCAGGAGATATGCGTCGGGAAAGCCGCTTGGCCGTTTTGTATCGGGCGGCCGCAACGAGTGTTGAAAATTAAGACGGGATTCCCCCTTCCCTATTTAGTCGTAACCTCGGTTAACGTGCCCAGCGAGGGGAAAGGGGCGCGCACGAAGAAAGCCATTGTTGGAAGGAGAACGAACCTCTGCACTTGAAGATAACTTGTTTTTAGACAGCCAAAGTTTAGCCTTCGTCAGAAGCTGGCCGCCTGATTTGTTGTTTTTTTTTTTGTCAAGGAGCGCAATCTAAATGCGTGACACCGAGCGGACACCCAGTGACGGCTTCCCGTACCACGCGTGGGACACAACTTCTAGAGCAGCTGTGAGTGCGGATCAAGAAGGTCTCTCAGTGACCTGTTTTTTTCGCCCCTTTGTCTGTCCGGCTTCAGAAGCCTTCAGTGCACGAAAAAACCGCCGGAGCCCAGCGCGACAGCTCCAGGAGCGATGCCATGACTGTGCTCAGGATTTTCAACGGCGGCGGACGTTGCTTGCGCGTTCGTGGTTTTCGCTATATCTGTTTCTCACAGTGTGTACCTCTCAGTGTGGTGCACCTGCTCTGTTTTATTTGCTGTACTACTGTATATCTCAGCAATTTAGCAAGCGGCTTGTGAGTACCTTGAAAGACTTATTTTTGCGAAAAAGAACTTGGTTGTCCCTGTTTGGTCAGACCGCTTTTGTTTAGAGGTGCTTGCGCCCGCGTTAAGCCAGACTTTGCTTCTTATTCTCCTTATTGAATTATAGCACGCATGTGAAACTTGAAATACAAAAAAAAATGTTAAAGATCGCTTTAAACCGCATTTTCGGTCTAGCTTCAGAATCATTTGGGAGTCGAAAGGGGTTAAAGGAGCTGTGCAACGATTTTAACGCTGAAAGAGATGGCATTTCCTATTTTTGACAATTTTTATCTTGTGACAAAGGACAGAAAAAATACCTCCTTCCTTTGAAATGTTGCGATTCCGCCACGTAATCGCAAAGCAAAATCAGAATATTCCCCGACCTGCGGCAGCGAGCGGCGGCCATTAGAACCACGCGACATGAAATCAATGGGGGTCTTGTAGAAAGATAGCAAGTTGTGCTAATACCTGCGCGATAAAAGGTAATTTTTCTATAAATCTTGTCGTTCCAACATAAATATAAATGCGTCAAAACCTGGTACTATTGACAAATCTTTTATTATACGGAGTTTTATGGGCGCCATCCATCCTAGGTCCAAAAAACCGTCAGCTCTATCTGCTACCGCGAACAGCTGGCAGAAGCCGGAGGGGGACGGGGGCAGAGCAGGGCGGGGATGGCCGGACCCGGATGAGACCTCCCTGCTTTCACCATATTGTTCGCGCTGCGCCAGCACGTGGTTACGTGGTCTCGAGCGGATGAGTTCTCGCTGCTCACTAATGGCTCTAGTGAGAGAGTTTCACCGGAACCCCGCGCGACCCCCATTGACGTCACAGTGCACGTGACTCGGAAGATGGTGAAGGAGATGAGAGGTGCCGAAACGATCAATCGTTGTTCATTTTTAAAATAAAACTAGGATATGCAGGCAAAAGCGGTTTTTTGTTCTCTAATTAAAAAAATTCGATACACCAACTCCCAAATTATTTAAGCAGAGCACTGAAATTTTTGCACAGCTCCTGTAAAGTCTTAAGGGGGCCTGAAAGGCTGAAGTTTCTGAAGGTGTTTAAAAGGCTGAGGGCGTTTGAATGACTGAAGAGGTTCGAAGGGCTGAGGGTTTGATGGGAGGAAGGGGTTTGAAGCGGTCAGAGGGTCCCATAGCACATTAGGGCTGAAGTGTTACTTTAAATAGGGTTTGCAAGCCAGTCCAATCCCAATGACTGGGGCGACTCCTCTATGGGCGGTGTTTACAGCGGGCCGCAACCTCCGCCTAAATGGGTCTAATGGCGTAAAAACTGCAAGAAAATATTTTTTTTCATCAAAAACTTACCTAGAAAGTTGCGTGTCTCAACTATGCTCATAAAGAAACATTTTTTTCTTTATATCTTGGGGACAAGTTGTGTAAGTAAAAAACAATTACTCGCCGAGAGAAAAAATCTATTTTTCCTTGCCGATTTCACCAAAGCACAGTGTCGCTGCCGAGGCGCTGCAGACAGTACTGGGCACAATGGGCAGAATGATGCTGCTCGAAGACATCCCCACATGCTTTAAACTTTTATTATCATACGAAAGCAATTAGCCAAATTATTACATCACGTTACGTCAGCTATTGTGACGTTAACAAATGACAAGCACATAAGTCAGCAGCGTAATTTTTTTCGCACTTTGTGGACTGTTCAAACCATTAAACATTAAACTTATTTTATAGCTTTATGTAATCCAAAATAAGATTATTTAATTAATTACTTGGTAGTATTTCTATTAGACTGTCATTATAACTGAAAGTTTGTCCGCTAAAATGGAGGATACATTTTTTATCAATCTTGCGGAGAATTTTCCCTGCCTTGGACGTGCACGGAACTCAACGCCTTATATTCTGCGAAACCTCAACAGTAACAGCTGAGCGGGAAAACAATTTTAGCGTAAAGTGAAGGGTCATCACCAGAAAAAAATACACTCCGATTACGAGCGTTTTCAGAAGACTGCTAATGAAAATAACCAAGATAATATATTACTGTACATTTCTCTCTATATGAGCTATAGTTGCGAAGATATATTTCCAGATAAAAGAAAGACAAATGTTAAAATACGCAAACAACCGATTAGCGTTGCTACAATTTATGCTCTCACTTACAGTCCACCTGCAATTTGAGTAACGTGTAAGTGAGAATAGAAAATTAGGAATTTTTATTCAGCCTGCTTTTATGTAAGGCAAATCAGATTAGGACTGAGATAGGGTGTCGATCCCTTGAAGAGGCGGGGGGGGGGGGGGGGGCTTGTGGTGCATTTTAGCGCACTCCTTGATCACTATCTTGTACCGTACGTCACCATAATTAATTGGGTGGCACTTTCTTAAGATTGCATTCACATTGTCATGAAACACAAATTTTGCTTAAATAATAATCGGATAAAAATAAAACGACATTTTCAAGCGTCACTAGCACACAGTGGTCTCTCTGTTACCGAAAATAAGCAATGCTGTGGCGTTGCTCAATTGGTCGGCAAAAATTAACCCGTTACTCACCCTCGTTACCGTTGTGGAAAATAACGAAATACCGTTAGTCACTTAGCAACATTACGTTTGCATTACTTTTCGATTTCAATATTATGCAGCGACAAGCTGCAGTTACGAGCTCCGTCATTTAGTAAACTTTTAAATAACGATATAGATGTATTTTTATTGCTAGTTGATCAAATTTGTGGAATACAGCGCAGTTCATATTGTGCATTGACACTTCACAGAAACCGAAAATGTACCTACATTTAGTCTTAAATAAGGAGCAACGTAATCTAATATACATTATCGTAAATTAGTAACTAAATCACTTAGCCCATTAGCGCTTCAGAATCTAAAGTGAATGTTAGTGCGTTAATGAAAGAAGGAACCCATATCCAGTAACATCTGTTCTTGTACTGCGTCACTTCCAATCAGTGTTGGCGGAACGGCGTTGCTAGCAACGCCATTAAAGGTAACGCGTAACTTTTTGCGGTAAGGTCAAAACGTATGTACTTGTTACGTTTTAAAAAAAGTGTAACGGGTAAAGTACTTACGTGACTTGTTTCGAGCAACGTGTTACGTAATTCTGTTAGTCGTTAATATTCTTTCAAATACAAAGAATTACACTACCATTTGTTTCGAACATGAGTATTTAAGTGGAACCGTTCAAGATATATCCCTATTGAAAAATGACCTTTCAGCCCTGATGTGTTATTGGACCCTACTAGACCTTCAAGTCTTCAGACTTTAACACCTTAGCCCTTCAGACTTCTAGACGTCAGATTTTAAGACTACAGACTTCAGACTTCAGACTTCAAGCCTTCAGACTTCAGCCCTTCGACCTAACCCCTTAGCCAACATACCTTAGAAATGCAGCTTTCCGGAAAGCCGCAACAAATCAAAATCTATATCAAGCATTTACTCAGACTCGCGCGCAAGCAGCTGCAGACAAGTGATGAGACCAAATAGGGACAACCGAGTTGTTTGTCGCAAAAAAATATATTTGTAGGTACTCACAATGCCGCTGGGTAAATTTCTGAGACGTACGGTAGTTCAACTAATAAAACCGAACAGATGCACCACTCGGAATGGAACTTAAGGCCGACCTCGACTAGCGGAAACACAAAGAGCGCTTCAAGGGATGGCAGCAATGCTACACGGACAAGTCCGTCGACCACGACGCACGCACGCACAGTAACACCGCAGCACTGTGTTGACAGACTTCAGAGCACGAGCAGCAAAGCGCTTTTCCTTTGCACGTTCGGCGACAGCCTAGCTGGCGGCGCTTCGCCGGGCACTGTCTTTGGCTGTAGCAGTGAGTGCGCCCGACCGCCCGGTAGTCCTGAGCGACTCGAAGGCGGCACAGACCAAACTCGCCAACCTGGAGCGTGCACCAGCGCTCACCTGAGAGCTGGCGAACGCGGCGATCATGTTGCAGCGCCAAGAATGGAGAAATGACTTCCAGTGGTTGCCGGCCAACCACGGCACTCGAGGGAATGAGGAAGCGGATCGCTTGGCGGCTTCGGTCCAGGGTGACGACGTTTGTCGGATTTCCGGTGTGGCTGCGTCCTCGGACGCACGACTCCTGGCGAGTAGGGTCATCCGTGTGCACCACCCAGGTATCGAAAACAGCCCCATGCCACCCAGATTCCCGCAGAACCTGCCGAGGAACGTCGCCACAGGAATGCACGGACTTCATTCGCACAAACAGCGCCTTCACACGAGCTCACCGAGAGTCAACAGCCTACAGGAACAAAGACTTTCCCGCCGACGGACAACCGTTGCCACCGGCAACAAATTGACCAATCAGGACACGGGGATGTCATGGCGACTCTAATTTCAGTCGCGCGATGTTAAAACCAGACAATTATACTTTGCTTTCGGCGCACTCCACATTCCGGATGCCATGGTCTGCGTGGTCACGAACCTTCTTTCTCGAAAATAAGGAGAGATCTTCATAGTGCAGGGTGCGGCCAAGATTCGCTTCGGCAGTCCGAAGACACGTTGGAAGACGCGATCTTATGGCGGGAACTACTCTATAAATGACATTTTGAACGCTCCGTTTCTGTGCAACAATCGCGCGCTGGTGGGCCTTGAATTCCTAAATATTGAAACGCTGTATACAAGCAGATGGTGCTAGGAAATGTAAGTATAAATAAGCCATATGTATAATAATAATAATAATAATCCTTTATTTGTATAATGCCCCAGAACAACCTATTGGTTACAGTGTGGTGGCACATAAAAAGTTTACAAAGAGAAATAAAAGAACACCTAAAACAGTACACAATTTCAAGCCTCCCCCCCCCCCCCCCGACATATGCTCTCGAAATGAAAACATTTCACAATCATAAACCAAAAGTATGCATGTCAAGTAGTCGTTTGAACGCAGCAAAATTTAAACATATGTCTACATGAGTCGGAAATTCATTTGAACAAATTTGCATTCTAGCCAAAGGGGATGGTCTCGTTTGGATAGATCTATACACTCCGTGCGGGAACTATAGGAGGCGCTTTGAAAAACGGGCGCAGCGCCGCTAGTGGAGGAGCTGGCGTTCGACCGTGAGGCGCGTCCAGCAGCCTGCGGCGCCTTTTCGCATGCGAAGCGGTGGCGGCGGAAGCGCGCACGGACGAAACTTTTGCTTTTTGAGCCGATACGTTGAGGGTGACGTTCCATGAATGCTGGGGCAGACCTAAGAAGGGCATTTAGCTGGTCTCCTCTTCTTATATATTGAGTTTTAGTCGTTATTCGGGGGAATTTCTCTAGTTGCGGCCAAAAAAGGAGTTGGAGCAATTTTCCGAAAACCAAGGCGTCCGCCACCGCCGCTTTGAGTGGGAAATTTATTTCGCTCGTCGCTGTAGACGTAGGACTGCTGGAACGATGATATTGGAGGCGAGTGAGATGTCCACTAAGTTTCTGCACGAAGTGTGCCAAGTTCCATTAAGACAGCAGGTGTGAAAGTTGTTTCTAACGAATAAAGCAATAAAGCTGTACGGTATATCCAATATTGGACCCAAAATGTTGTGTTATAGCGGGCTGTGCAAAGTGCAGATTTGGGCACACAGGTGCTTGAACTTGACAGTAACATGACACAGCACTTATTCTACAAAGAAAAAAAAGTGGCACAGGGAAACCAGGTGAAAATTTGGTTTGGGCGGCGTAACTCAATGGGAACCGGTTTTGACCATGAAAAGGCTGCCAAGAGAATATCACTAGTCGGGGGAGGTGGAGACTTTAAAGGTAGGAAGGGACTAATGGACTGTACTTCCAACTGAAACAACTTTACGAAAGGTTTTTCCAAAGCCGAGAAAACGAAGTTGTCGGCCAACACACAGTTTGGCCGCCAAGGGCTTTTGCGGTCAGCTGTTGTGTAATAACCTGTTGTGCGAGGTGCTGATTTTCGGCCCACAGGTACTTTGACATGACCGTCACTTGGCACAACACTTATTATAACAAAAATAGTTGGCATAGCGAAACCAGGTGGAAATTTAGCTTGGGCGGCGTAACTAAATGGGAACTGGCTTTGACCGTCAAAGGCTGTCAGAAAATACCACTCATCGTGGGAGGTGCACACTTTACAGGTAGGAAGGGACCAGTGGACGGTACTTCCAGTTCGAACCACTTTGCGATAGGTTGCTCTAAAGCCGAGAAAAAAAATTTTCGTCTACAGAACTCGGGGTGTCAGTGTTTCCACATCCAAAAGGAGGCTGATCAAGAAAGAAAGCACACCACATAAACTTCCATACTCAAACGCCGATTCTCCAGTGATTCCGAGTTTCATGGTTGTTTTCTTTAGATTTATATTTGTCACTTTTTTTTACCGTTCAAATCTTTCTTCATGAAGTACAGATTGCGTGCCATATTTGTCCGGAAATATCATCGACACGTACGATGGGGACGAAACTTCTTTGGAGGGCATTCCTCCAACGAAATTGGCCCTGCATACCCGCGAGTGTGGGATGGCATTTCAGTTCGTTCCATCGGCGCTGACACATGTAGGCGTTACTGGTACGAAAACAAACGCAGAGCGCAAAGCGGCAGTGTAGAATATGTCAGCCGTGCCGACACAGTGGCAGACATGATCGGGACACCAAATTTCTCGCGTCGTACGGCACGGCTCCTTCGTTGTCGCTGTCCCACAAAACATCGGCGAGGTGAAAAACTCTGAAAATTTGTCTCCACGAGATACGACGCATAACTATTGAAGCACTTAATGAAGCAGCACAGGCAGCACGTCATGCTGTGGACCCAGCGCAACAGCACCACTCCGACTTCAACGCGTACCAACATACGCGGCGTGGTTTCGGTTTTGTTTTCTCTGGGGTGCTCGCTGCCTACCTTCAGTACCGGCCGCGCGGCGGCGCGCCAGTCGCGTCGCACGGAGTGAATAAAACACGCTTGAGTTTATAACGACTCGGGCCGGTACATGAAAGTTCAAAGACGACACAAGATTGCTATCAATTTGGCCGTGAACCACTTTGTATAAAAATATAATGTCACGAGCAATCCTTCTTTTTGAAAGATTCTGGAGTGAAAGTTCTCTAAGAAGGTATTCATAATCAAAATAACATTTTTTATCAAAATATCTATCGTAAACAAGGCGTATAAATCGCTTCTGAACTCTTTCTATCCGTGCAGCGTCGGTCATTGTTAGCGAATTCCACATTGAACTACAAAACTCAAGTTTAACTCGTACAAGGGAACGAAACAATCGAACTACGCACATTATATTTGAAAAATCATGCGTCAAACGTGATATCATCCCCATTCTTCTAAAGGCAGAAGCAACAATTTGTGTAACATGATATGAAAAGGTAAGATTACTATCGAAATAAACACCAAGGTCACGAACTTTGTTCCACACGTTCTATAGTAGAATTGCCGATAAAATATTGATGTAAAATTCTTTCGCGTTTTCTGCACATAGATAGCACTTTTGTTTTATCTGGATTGACCAGCAAAAAGCTACATGAGCACCAGTTTGAGATACGTGATACATCTTCTTGCAAAAGAGAACAATCATCTTCCGAATGGATACTAAGATAAAGCTTAATATCGTCCGCAAATAAGAGCAGTTTCGCATTTTGTATGCACAATTCTATATCACTGATGAATATAACAAAAAGTAGCGGCCCCAAATTCGATCCCTGAGGGACTCCCGAAGTTGGAGTAAATACATCTGAGAAACTATTCAAGATTCTTATTCAACTCTTTCTATCCGACAGATAACTACGGAATAAGTTTAAAAGAGACGACGAAACGCCGTATAAAGAGAGCTTATACAAGAGTAAGTCATGATTAACCTTATCGAAGGCTTTTGATAAGACAAAATACACAATATCAACTTGCCCACGTGTAAGAACAAATGGGACAGTATAATCAAGGAGAGAACAAAGGTTCGTTTCTACTGAACGCCCTTTTATAAATCCATGCTGAACGGTGCTTAGTTTTCGACAAAAGTAAAAAGAAAGACGGGCATGTAAAACTATCTCAAAAACCTTTGAAAAAGATCACAACAAAGACACGGGGCGGTAGTTATCTACCCTAGACGCGTCACCGGCTTTGTGTATTGGCACTATCACTGACATTTTCCAAAGACATGGGAAAACACCATTTCTCAGCGATAGGTTAAATATGTGCATAAATAAAGGGGGAAACAAATCAGCGCATCCTTTAATAATAAAGTTAGGTATTGTATCATCTCCCGCTGACTTCTTCAGTTTTAATTTTTGAATTGCCTCTAAAATATCATTTATGTCGACCTCACTAAATGTGAAATTGTCGTTCCAACCAGTAGCGCAGATTGAAGACTTGCTTTTGAATTCTTCCTTGGAATAGCATTCACGAAAGTAAGTTTGGAATAAATTAGCTACTTTTTCAGGGCATGTAACGTAGTCCGTATCAGTACGTAAATAAATATTTCTTGCAGACTCTTTCGTGTGCTTCGTGACAAATCGCCAGAATTTATCAGGCTCACGGTAGAGACTATTTTCTACCGATTTTTTATAAATGAATTTGTCGTGTTTAAACAGTTTCTTTACAAGTGCTCTGTAAACACTGAACTTTATGTACCATAACTCAATGCCGGTTCTTTTAAACAATTTATGATAGTGTTCTTTTCTACGCATGTAGTGTTTCAGCTCCCTTGAGAACCAGAACTGGTATTTAGAGGGCTTAGACAATCGCATTGGAATGAACGCATCGATTGCATTTTTCACTATCTTCGTCAAGGATTCAGTCGCAGAATCTACACAGTTATCATGAAGAACCGTTGACCAGTTATTATCACGAAGGAACGTATATAAACCTAAATAAGTATAAGTGCGTCTTCTCTCTGTCGCATATGTCACAGATTTCAGACCGGCTTAGCTTAGTTGTTGGGCGGGCGGCGGGGCTGCTGGGTGGCCAACTCGCACCGTCGAATTCCTGGGGCGAGATCGTTCGATAAAGCTAGCTTGATAAACTTCTATCTGTTCTCAATGGGAGACTATATATGGCTATAATTTTCACTGAATGAGTCTCGGTCAAAACAATATTAGCTTGGAACTGCGTCTACATAATGAACCGATACAAAGAGTGAGACAAGTTTACGCACTCGCGTCACCGAAGCGGGCTGCCGATGAACACAGCACGTTTACGCAGTACCGTCTTCGGATGAATTCTGTGAAGTCCTCCCGATATTATCTGTTGGGTTTCACAGACCCTTTAGAACGACCCTGAAAGGCCACATAGGCCTTCTGAAACGACCCTGCAGGAACGAAAGATATGTTGATGGGTCCCACAGACCTACTAGTGGAGCCTGGTTGGCCCATGAGACACTTCAGGATATCCTAAAAGGCCTCTTAGGCCCTGGCAGAAAATCCCAGTGAGCCTCACAGACATTTATTCAATAAGTGAGGTAAGGTAATTATCTTCAGTTTCTAGACTGACAAAATGTTTCTTGAAATATGGAGCTTATGCATACCTGTAACATAAAAAAGTTAATTCAGTATTTAAAAGCTAACGCGAAAATCACATGAATTACTTTGTAACCTTAAGAGTAACGGTGACGCGTTGCTTTTATTTGCAAATGACGAGTAGCGTTTATCGTTATCTTTTTTTAGTAACGCCTGCAACACTGCTTCCATCACTCCTTACACATCGACTGCGCAAAATACGTTTATCGCTGAAAATTTTGTTTCGTGCAGAAAAGGCATAAACGCAAGCATACCGCACTTCAAACGTTTTGTTAATAGTTCAAAATTTTAAAATTCGGTTATATTCTCGTTTTAAGCACTTAAGAGCGCTAACTGTTTTCAAATAATATTATTTATTTATTCCGAAAAATACAATATCAGAAAGGGCAATATACCACAAGGGCAAGAGCTAATTTCTAATTGATCGCATTAGTTGGAATCTAGCGACATTCATTGGGGTAAACATGCCTTTTTTTTCGCGCGAGTCTTCATCACGGTATTTAATTCGTTTTAGTATATTCTATGTTTACATCAGCACCGAGTTCTACAGCTAAGGATCCGAATTAATACAGCAATCATTGCGTTTTCTAAATTTCTTTTTCAGTTGATACAATGTAATTGTTTCCGGAAGTTCGATTATGGGCTTATTATGAACCTGGCCAAATATGGGAAAGTAAGTAGATGCTTCACTTTCCAGCGTATAGTTACTAGTTCCACAGGCAGCAAGTAAAAACTAGTACCAGCAGGGATGCTGCTAGTTGCGGCTAAAAACGCCAAATATAGGTGTGCCGACAAAAAACTAGCTAACGGAGGCAATGAAAAGCTATTTTCGACATTGCTCAACTATTTTCTGGTTCATGATAGCAAGAAAGTATTGGTAATTTATTCTTTAGAAAACTTATTTTTCTGTCGGATTACTAACGAAAACAGATTGTCAGCTACAAATTGCACGAAACGAATGAGAGGGCAGGAACATATCCTATACCAGAAATTCATTTGGTGCTCGTACAATGAGTATGAGGTTGTAGACGATCAGTTTTCCCTAATATAACTCGAGGATTGTTTAACTATCTAACCTAACATTGTCTATTCGCTTAATAAAAAATATAATGAAACATTAGAAGAGGATAACATTAGAAGTATCACTTATCGCCGCAAACAATTCATAAAGCAGCCGTTTTTCCTCAAATAAAAATAAGAAAAAGTTGCAGCTTAGTTAACAGACTTGTGCTCATTACTTGATAATTATAATGGATTACAATTACAAATTACCGAGCCTCAAATGTAATACATTGTCGTTAAAAATTACTTTCGCTGAAAAGTAACGGACTGCTTTACTCGTTACGTTACAAGTTATTTTCACGTTATTTTTTCCGTACACTTATCCAGAAAACAATAGAAACAATTTTGATATTTTTCAGAAACGTTCTGGAACACTACCTTTCGTTTCTCATATGCCCGTACGATGGTCGTCCTTTTAAAAATAAAATATTGTATTTAAGAGAAATAAGTAGGTGCACTCCGTTGACCGGTCAGCTGACAAGGCACCGAAAGCTGCAACCACACCCGCCATCCCGCTCGCTTACGGCCTCCAGAAATGATCCCTGGAATTGTGCAGGCAACGCTAGCGGTGCGTACGCTCAGTAGCAGCGTCTACCTCCGCTACGAGATTCGGAGATAAAGAAGTGACCTACCAAAGCTCCCTTTTGGCTCGGCTGTTGATCACAAGAAAACAAAAACTTGGTTCTAATCTTACAATGTATAGCCAATGCAGTATGCAGGTATCCCAGCTTACCTTGATCTGTTTCAGTAGATTAGAGTTTGTTGTTCATGCTGATGAGAATGCATGCTTTTTTGGCAAGCAAACTATGCCCTGAAACTTTTGGTTTCCGTTCTCCTTTGTGCCCCGAATTTCGAACAACTCATTAAGAGATGGCCATGGAGACGACGGACACTCCATGACCGAAAGCTCGACAGGTCAGAGAAAAAGTGGCGGTTACGGGTTATCGGTCGTTCATCGGTTCTCACTTTCATACCAATATTCGTGGAGGCCAGGGGAGGGGAGCGCAGACAGAGCGAGAGAAGCGTGGGCCATCGATCTCATAAAGCAATAGAAGATCACAGCACATTTAAGCGTTCTCTCTCTCTGTCAGCACACCTTAGATCGCCTAACCCACCCCCCCCCCCCCTCTTCACGTTTACAGTTTACTGCAAAGAAAGCAGTAGACTCGACCACCATGCAGAGACAAGTCAGCAAAAGAAGTATCGTCCTTACCCTTGAAGAAGATACTCTTAGCCTCGCGCCAGGCGTTTTTCAGTAGTGCCTCAAGCGCATGTTAGAATACAGTAGCGCACATGAAAGACAAAAAGAATTCGATCCCCTAGCACGAGGCTGCATCCTCTGTTGCGCGAGTTGTGAACCCGCGAATCGAGGGAATATGGACCCACGTTTGATGTCTGTAAAGCTGGCGGAGACGTCGAACAAGTTGAAAAGGAGAAATGGCGTAAAAGGCAAAAACGAATACACACGAAAAGCTTTCTCCTGCCCGGGAAAAAAAGAAAAACACAATGACAGGCGACGGAGAGCCTACTCGGCGTTGTCTTACTCGCTCTTTGTCTTTTCCAAATTTGTACATGTCTTGCCCGTTTTTCTTGTAGTTCTAGTGACCGGTCATACCAAAGATCGTGTTTCCTTCTCGGCTCTTCTCCCTTCTCTGATTTTTCTATTTTGTTGAACTTGCTCTTTTTATGCTGCTGAATGTTCTGCTCGTAATGCTCCAGTTACTGTAGTAAGCTCATGTTTTTAAAAAGTATCCAGTAATTAAGGCAATCCGCTACCAATATTTTGTAACGAAATTACTTACAAATTATTTTCGAAAAAAAGTAACGTGGAAAATTACAAAATTACTTAAAAAAAAGTAACGAGTTACAAGTAATTCTTTACTTGTAACGGATTACTTTCCAAGTCTCTTAGTTAATTACAAACTTTTAGGCTTCACGAACTGTTCAAAAATCAGCTGAAAATACCCATATGAAAAACAATCACCATCTGAAGGTTTACAATATGTCTGTTTTTACTAAACCATAGTGTATAAGTGTCAAGCCACATCTCATAATGTATGTACAAGTTGCGACTACCATTTTCAAAGAGGAATTATTCATCAAGAATAACACGAACATTGACTACAAAGTGATTTGACCTCAACTGTTTCTATCCAGCAGATCTCTGCAGTGCCTATAAATTTTTACATGTGTCAACAAAAATTATAAAACAGATACGCGACACTGTGCGAGGAATCAACTGCGTAGATATATTCGTCTTGGCTTGTTAACATAAGGTGTTTAACCGCGTACCTTTTTTCTTAATGCTCATAACGCACTCGTTTTGAGGGATTAGGATTACGTATTTCGCCGGACACGCACAAATTTAGACAACACTTCTTGTGCTTAAATTCGATTTAAAACGAAAGGATGTGGTCGAAAACGGGTGTATTCATTCTCCAACAAACACTTGCACGGGCAACGAACGTTTTGAGCGTCGGTTTCGACAGGCATCGATATGATGTGGACTCTCAACTAAGGAAAATATAGCAGCGAACCGGACTAGCAAAGTTAAGATATTTGACGCGCAAGAAGAGAGGAGCCTTAATGCAGTTTTTGAGTCACACAAGCAATTAGTTTTGTGAACATTTTGTTCTGTTCATGGTAACATATTTGAGTCAGATAAAGTCGGTTCAGTACAACATATTAGGTCCTATACTATGCATGGGACACGCAAGTTAAGAGATAACCACTACCCAGTTCTAAAATGATTTCCTTCTCTGCAGACGAGCCCCCCAGATTACGTGCTCTCCCGCACACAGATTCCAGTGGCACTCTACTGGAGCAAGGGTGACCAGTTTGTCACTGAGGAAGATGTTGCACGTCTTCGAAGCAAACTTCCCAATGTGGTGGAATATTATCAATTGCCGGATGAGCAGTTCACCCACTTCGATTACGGCTGGGGCATTAATGCCGAGCCGGTCGTATACCGCAAGATGATGAGCGTCATGAAAAACTACCGCACCTAAACTTTACATATCTGGGTTCCCAGCTCTGCGAACACGGCAGAACGCCAAATATGCCATTGTGCTCCTTTTTTTGCTTACTTCTTGTTTATTGCCACCGAATCAAACTTTAACTCACGTTTTAGCATGCTGAGTACGTGTCCAGGCACCCTGTATTTTGACTTGAACTGATTTATGAGTTATCAACTTGTCATTGAAATATTTTCTTAATTTACCGGCACCTCAATAGTTGACGCAAAAAAAAACTAACAACTTCCCCCTTGTTTTGCACTGGCACAAGCAGGCGTATAACTGGACTGAATGGTTTACAAGCTCCAAATTATATCTTAATAAAAAAATGACTGCCAGAGCATGCAGACAAAGCATGCAAGGGTTACATTCCACGTGTTAGCGCAAGTTTCTTTCCTTAATAGAGCGTAATCCTGACTTTGTGATATTCTTGGATCGGTACAGTGACGACCCAGGCAGCATAGAGCTCTGGGCCAAAATTTATCAATTGTTTGGGAGTTTGGCCAAGTCTTGAGAAGCCCCAAAATAGCCGAACTAGAGCCAAATATTTGTTTATATTTTCCTTCCTTTTGTATTCGGCAGCTCCGAATTTGGTCCATAGAAGGGCCTAGGATAAAAGGAATAAAGCATGGCAAAGCCTTAGCCACCTCTTGGCGACAAACGAATTACATCAAAACAAAGTACACAGAGCCAAACACTTTCAATAGGGGTTATCGAATATGGCAAACCATAAAGAATTCCATACCAATGTACAATAAAGGCAACTATAATATCGTTATGCGAGAAAAAGAGCCAAAATATTAACAAAAATCAACCACAAAAATATAAAATTAAAATTAGAATAACAAAAACGTACAATACAAATTATTATTTGCACAATCAAGAAATGTCTCTATAAATAAGGGAACACGCGTGAAAATATGCGCAAATTTACGATATGGTCTGAAAGCACAAAACAGCATCAGAAACCTTCAGGTTTGATAAATTCACAGAATATGCCGACACTCGATGGAATAATCATTTCTACTACAGTGAAATGTCCTAAGGAACATCAAGAGAAAACAAGATTGCTGGCAACAAGATTCTCTCTAATACCTCGTTTGAACTGGGGTACAAAAACTTGATGCTCAATTTCTAACTCCTAGAGACCTAGTCTTGTTCTAATTTGAAAAGCTAAATTATGTCTCCCATAGTTTGTTCTTACACTAGGTGCTTCGCGTGATGGACGCCGCATGTTATACACTAATTGTTAATATTTTTGTGTCAGGCAGCATTTATTGCTTTTGATTAAGTGCAGCAGTTTCGAATAGTATATATAAATGGCCTTTAGCTCGTTATCTTAAAAAAAACATGGATCGACGCTCAAGTTTCTATATTCTCTGGTGTAGTTTTCATACATTCGTAAAAGGTTTTTTGTTGAGTTAATAATTTACGATAATTGAAAGTGTTTATAGTACCCTATACCAAAATTCGTAACTGAACTTTGAGTAAAATAAAGAATAATTGATATCCTTTTGTAGCCAGCGCGGAACGAAATTTGGTTTTATACCGGCTTTTTGCTTGGCACTATGGCTATTCATGCAAGATCCTCCATGAACCAAGCAACAAGAATTTTTTTTTTCGCACTCACCTGTTCCATTTTCGAGTTTTCAACTTTTAAGTTTATAGATTCAGTCTCACTTATTTGCAGTTCATATATTATGTATTAGTTTTTTGTGTTCAATTTAAATCTATTTTTTAATTTGTAGCCATTTTCAAAGCTTTAATGAGTGTGCTGCGCTTTCAATACTATGTTCTGTTAAGTTAGTAGAAGATATGTTCGAGTCGTCAGCGTACATATTTACTTTTAGGAGACCAGGTGTCATTGTTACATTATTCGTGTATATCACAAATAATGAGCCTAGAATGGATCCCCGGGGAACGGTATGCTGTATATTTTGGAAGAGGCTGCTTTATTGACAGTGACATATTGTTTAAAATCAAGCAAATAACTGTGCATTAATTGTAGCAATACATTACGCATGCCATCTCTTTCAACCTTCTGAAAGAATAATTCGTGCTGTACTGTATGAAAAGCCTTCCGTAAGTCACGAAAAATTCCCGCAGTGTATAATTTATTTTAAAAGTTCGAAATTAGTTTATCTTTGATGTCACGAAGGGCTTGCTCTGTGAACCTATGTTTCTAAAATCCACACTGGCATAAGCTAATGGCATTGTTCTGAGTGAAAAAAGAATTCCAACCTATATTTTATAATAGTTTCAATCAATATTGTTTTTAATATAGAGAAAACGAAATTAGGCTTATATTGGTTTTGTTTGTTTCGCCTCCCCTTCATAAACAGGAACAATTCTAGCTACTTTGAACATGCTATGAAAGATTACACTTGAAATAATTATATTTGGTAAATTGGAGAGAACAGAACCAATAACATGCCCCCGTACTTAATAGTCGCTGACGTGATGCCATCATTTCCGGCTGCAGAGTTATTTTTCAATTTTTTTTATAATTTTCCACACTTCTCGAGATGAAACCGGGACCAGCATTATCGAGTCCAATAGCCTCTGTATATTCATGATTTTGTGAATTTGGTATAATTTCTTCTAATAGATATTGGGCCATAGTTGTGAAGCGGTGGTTTATTCTATTTGGAGCTTGATGTTCTGATATACTATCATCCGATCAAATTTCCTTTAGAATACTGCATTTTCCATTTTTGTTTAAAAATTCATATATTAAACTCTAACAGCTTTTTCTCATCTTCATAAATGCTAGGAGTATTTTCTTGATAATAAGCAATTTTTTCCTTTTTCTAGAATCCCAGCTTAGTTTGTTACTTTGCTTTTTGAATTCATGAATTTTGGTTGTATCTACAGGGGGTAAGCGCACCCGCAAAACCGTCACTCCAGTCAACACACGGCTGCGCTGTTCCCCCCTGTAGATCATGAGCAACCAACTTGCCAGAACCTCTGTGTTAACAAGTTTGGTTGTATCTCCATTCTGAATAAAAGCACGATACATTTATTTTTGTTGTGTGTTTTCATTCAGTTCAGCGGTAATCCAGGCTACCTCTGCTTTTTTTTGTAGGTTTTGTTATTTGTATGTGAAACGCCTCATTATAGCACTTGAACAGCAAAAAAGGCTGTATCCACATTTTCCTTGACACACGCAGCATTCTAGTCCGTATTTTCAATAAACTCCTTAAAATCTAATAAAATCGAGATATTTATGACTCAAAAAAAATTTTCCCTTGCGCTAATTTGTTTTATTTTTCGGAGTAGTACTAAAGAAAGGATAGATAGATTATCACTAATGTTCTCAGAAAAGATGTCTGATGCAGTATCACTTGCGTCTAAATTTGTAGGGAACATATCAAGCGAGGTCACCGTGTCAGCGATTGCTTTTATAGGTAGTTCAATCAAGTTACGGCAAGCATATTGGCGTATTATGTCATTGAATTTCATCGTATTTGAATCTTGTGAGATGATGTTGATATTAACATAGCAAAGTATTCTAAAAAAATATTTGTTCAAACTCAGAGTGAAGCAGTTTGTCTAGAAGTTCATGAAATGCTAAGACATTGCCCGACGGCGGTCTTTAAGGCTGCGGTCCCACGGCAGCCATCTTGAACAAGGCGTTAGTTCAACCAATAGATGGCGACACGCACCCGTGGGGTGGCCGAAACATTGGTTCAATGTGGGATGGCTCGAGCACCATCACGTTCCCCTCGTGGCCTTGCTCGCGCCGCTGCCAGCTGTGCTCAGCTAGCTCAAGTAGCGTGGCCCAGCAAACGGATGTATGCGAGAATGTCAGGCTGGGTATAAATTGTTCTCTGATATTGGGAGATGCGGTTCGGCGGTTGTCACGGGCTTTCGCAATAAATCTTACCAAGAAGGAATCAAATGTTGATTGACGTGTTAATATTCTATCAATGAAAATTTCTTCTGCAGGAATGCACGCTCAGTAGACTCAATCTTCCAAGACACCAGTGGAAGTGGACGTCAAGTAAACTGCTTCGCGATTTGCGATACTTACCTCGTCATTATAATGACGCCTGAAATAACGTCACGAAATATTGTGTTACACGGGGTCCGGAAGATGTTGTAAAGGTTGTTACATTATAGTTCCCAGAAAACAAACGCCATTGCAATATTTTCGGAAGTACCGACACACATAATGTTGTAAGTACAGCTTAGGAGGAATATGATGAAAACCATCAGAAGAAATAGGAAGACGTTTATTTGCAATGATGACGCTATGAACGAACGGCGTTTAGCGACGGCAAGTTATGAGCGTTCGGGAATTTATAAGTTGACGTGATTGCTAACTATGGACATGCGGACAATGAAGACCAGTTTTGTCGGGAGATGGTGTTGCGGTGATGACCTGATATCGAACGACTCATGGCAGACAAACAAGCAAGTTTCTTTTCAGCGAATGGTAAGTGTCCAGTGTCAAGCACAACACGTGGCTACCAACGTTGTCGACGTTTCGAACACTTACCGCTTTCGACAAAAGCCCTGGCACCTGGGCCAACTTTGTGGAAAGACTCGAAGTTTTCCTTGAGTCCAACGCCATCATGAACGGTAACTGAAAACGATCCACTATTCAGTCGGTGGGTGGCGAAACGTATTCACATCTGCGGAGTCATGGGCGATACGTACTCTAAGTGGCTGGAAGTTTACACGATGCCTGCCACGACGTCCAAACACGTCATTGACGTTCTATGGTCTCGTTTACCTACTTTTGCCCTACCGAAAATACTTTTCTCTGTTAACGCGCATATATTGCTTCAAACAAAATAATCAAGTTTGTGAAGAAAAAAAACCGGCATCAGGCATCACGTTAGTGCACCATACCATCCTGCAACTAACGGGCATGCAGAACAGATGGTGTGCGAAACAAAAAAAAAAGAAGCCCTTTTGAAGCTTACGGAAGAAGCAGTTCAGTGAAGAATCGCCAGGTTGTTGTTCCAGCAGCACGCCCGACGGTCTCATATTACACTGTAAAAACACCCGCCGAAGCAATATTCGGCGGACGAAGAGCCACACCCCTCGATCTCATGATACTATGGCTTATAAACGAAGATCGAGAGATTCCCAGATCGGGAGTAATTGCAGTTTATTCGGTCGGACAACTCGTCTACGTAAGGAATTTCAGCGGAAGTCGGGCCGTCCATGTAAAACTTGAGTAGAAAAGGCTCTATGTTGGTTGACCAGAAGGTGTCATGTCTCTGAGTACGTTGGATATCAATGCCGTTGAGTGTAATTATCACTAAATCACAAAACTCTCTTTGTGTATTGCGTAACTGCCCTTGTATTTGATAGTATAGAAGCTATGGTGGGGATTTGGACCTTTCACACCAGGCTCCTTTTTCTTATTTTTCGCCTCATGTCCTTTGCGGTTTAAGTATGCTTCAAGAATCTTTTGGAACGGGGACACTTTACGTCAACGAGGCCCTTTGTTCCAAGTAGTCAATCAGGGAATGCTGCTAGAAATCCGTCACTCCAATTAACGAATACGCCGCACTTCTGCACGGTGCAGTTTTCCTGTTCCACGTACAGTTGTAAAGCAGCCTCCTCATTGATTCTACCATATTCGGTTGCGGGTGAAGAAAGTCTTTGGTACATGATACTTGAAGCAAGTCTGGCACTGTACGTTGTGGTTCGACACCCATTAATGTCGTCGTCCTTATAGAGCCTCATCATTTAATTACCTCGTCACCTCATATTGCTCTTCATCAACAGTAAGTACAATAGGCTACCGCCATATTACAATCCAACAATTGAAAAATTGAGTCGTTTAGCCCTTCAACACGTTTATTATTTATATCATGTTATTACGTTACATTACCTCGAGACGATCGACGTCCATCGTTGATCTTCAAATACTTATACCTGTATATAAATTAGACGCACAAGGGGGGGGGGGGGGGGTCGGTGGCCGAGTTTATGGTCCAGCGCACACCAGCTCGGAGCACTTGGAGCGAAAGCTCGCGCTGTAGAAGCCACCCCGCCCCTGTCCGTTTCGATCTGGAAAAGCATCGTACCGGTGTGCGGTCGTGTATCACTACTGCGTGGTGCACGTTAAAGACCCCAGGTTTGCAGTTGTACCGCACTGGCTAAATTGCTCATCTACAGCTGAGAGTCAGACGCCCACTAAGGCGGACTAACTTCCGGCTGTATAAACATACACAGAACAATTTACAATTAGACGCATAACAACAAAGAGCGCAGCGTGCCGCCTCTTTTCTTTGGATGCCTTTTTTAAACCAGCGCAAGCTCGCGCGTTCTCTCTTTTGAGACGGTTAGAACAGTCGCGCATAAAACCCGCGTTTCTCCTACCCCGCCGCTTCCTCCTCTCATTATGTGCAGTTGGTTATAACTAACTAAGCTATAATAATGGTGTGTTATTCATATTTACTTTCAGTTTCAGTCAGGGAAAAGGAGTTTCGCGGAAACTAGAGCAAATAAATCAGCTGCGCTTAGAGTATCGGCCCTCTCTTCCCCGACAGTGTTGTGAACGCCGCCATTCTGGTGCTTGTGCAGAGCAGGCGCAACTGCCGATCGTCATGATTCAAAAGTGCGACATCCTCAGCATTAGATTCGGTGTTAGGAAGCTCATGTAATGTTGCTTTGCTTTGTCGCACACTGTTAAAAGTGGAGGACGGAAAAGCGTTTCTTGTGATTTCAGATAAAGCTTCAAATAACTGGCAACCATGGTTTTCAGTCACAATATGGCCAAGTGTCGCTACTCTGACGCGTAGCTTATTTAATGACACTATTCATGCTCTTGTTCAAGAGGCTTGTAATACCTGGAGGTAAGCCCCGTGGATTCCACAAGCCACTACCTTTTGATGCCTGCCTCTTCCTCGTTGTTCCCGCTTGTGCCAGTAAATTAGCTACGGTTCAGAGTAACGACACTGGACCATATCGTGGCTTAAAATCATGGTTGCCAGTTACCTGAAGCTTTATCTAAAATCACAGGAAACGCTTTTCCGTCCCCCACAAATGTTTAAACAACCCGCGACAGGGCATTGCAATATTCCATCAGCTTCCTAGCACCGCATCTCATGCTGAGGAGGTCGTACTTTTGGACTATGACGATCGGCAGTTGCGTTTGCTCTGAACAAGACCTAAAATGGCGGCGCCCAAAACGATTTTGGGGAACGGAGTACCGATACTTTAAAGCTCATTTATTGACTCTAGGCATGAAGTGAACTCGGGTGTATTATTTTCCTCTTCGTCTTTATTATTTATTTATTTCAATCATATCGAATAATGAACACATTATATCACGCTTCGCGTGTGTAATTCTTTGTCTTAGATTTATTAACCTGACCAAGTACTTAAACCATTCATTTATCGATAGTAAATCTTCCAATAAATTTTTTAAATGTGAAGGTAAAAAGACACGGAGATTGATGATGATACAGACGCCAACGCCGCCCTCGGAATTTTTTTGAAAACTAGAAATCACCAGTGTGTCTGCCATCCGCCAGGTAGCGCAACAAAACACCCAAACAGTTTTTAATTGTTTTTAAAATTAGCTGAGCTCTGTACCTATTAAGAAACCAAAGCAAGATCATTGTGAAAATTTAATACATCGCAATGTATATCTATTCCAAACAATAAATGTTATTAGAGGCCAATAAATCTGTTTGATGTCCGAAAACGACATGCGTCAAAAACAGGTAAGTTTGAAGGGCTCCTGGAGCGTTATGACTTTGAAAATGAAAAAAAGCCATCGTCCATCTCTTGGGTAACCATAGTAGCTCTAAATGTTATAAAAGATTTTATCATAGTTTAATTATTTCCTCAGCGGCATTTGAAGTACCATGACTCGAAGCACACAAAAGTGCTAAGTTTGATATAAAATATCTAAACGAAAAAAGTTTACACAACATTAAATTTTTTTCTGCATATTACGTATTGCAAGCACTACATCTGTAGCTAATTTCATTGCACTAGCGCTTGTCGTTAAAAACATATTTGCGCTGAAAAATGTCAATTTTAGGGCAATATTTGGAGGGATGAAAAAAACAAAGTAGTGCAAATACCAAAAAAGTGTATCGTTACGTTCTGCTCCGACATCATCTTAACAAAACTGCTATATTGGAACCGTGCTATCTTTAATGGATCGGTCATAAAACATGAACTAGCGGAGCAAGTGAGGATCCGCGCCATCATATTCGCAACGCTACAAACGCGCATGAACAGTAAAAACCAACACATACATAACATCAAATGAAAGAGGATTGCATTGCCTTTCGAATAACATCAATCCCACAGAACAGTATTTAAATGGAGATGAGTAATGACCTTCCAAAAAGTACCTAAACTGCCACATTCAGTGGGACCGTGGCCTTAAACTACAGCCATAAGAGTATTATTGTAAAAGCTTGATCTGCTGGGCAAGCTGGTAATTGTCATTCATATTAAATATAGCGCAAAAAACACGAACAAAAAGACGCGCTTATCCTGAGTGCTTCTTCGTCTTTTTGTTCCGTCTATTTTGCGCTATTTTTATTATGAATGTCAATATTATTAGTTTTTATTGCCATGCATTCAACTCTCGCATCGATTTTGTTGAACCGTCGATAACATTGTATGATAAACTTTGTTTCGTTTAGACTGATAATCCTCATAATTCTCTTTTATCTCTAATCAGGCCTTAATATCTATAACTTAAAATATGTGGAGCGACGACAATATTTGCCAAGCAAGATTCTGTGAACAGGAGCACGTCAAAAGTTAAGCACAGAAAACAAAAACAAATAGTTAAGTTGGTCTTCCCTCTTTGTCATGCTGGCCGCATGTGTGTGCGCAAAAGAAAACTTCATTTCACGGCGTTTTAGTTGTTCGTTGAAGGTTCAATGATTTACAATCATGCATTGTGTTAGCCATTCATACGTCAAGGGACAAGGCGAATAATTCTGAGAACATGTTATCCTAGTTGGCTATTTTCGCAATGTCTGCCAGGCTTATATTTCGCAGCTGGTCGTTAGACCCGCTGCGAATTACAAGCCTCGTTTCTGTGCGCGAAAATCTTGCCACCGGTCGAAAACAGAAATCGCCATCCCGCTGTACGCTTCCGTGGGATAGCCGCACCAAACACATTCTTGTCGAGACTCGTCAAATGTTCGTCAACACACACGGGACAGGGAGAACGCCCATGGTGTAGAGACTCAGATATCAGCCTGTGTTTACTTGCCTTTTCAAGCACTTTTACGGCGGAACTGTTAAGGGCTAGTTTCCCCAGGATCGTGTCTGGTATGTCGACACAAACCTACCTGAACAGCTACCGCCATCTATAAGCGACGGCGGCAAGCACAGAAGCAGTATGGTTTCCGCCGTCGCTAGTTGTTGGCGCCAACCTTTCCAGCTATAATAGAAGAATGGATAGTAAAGGCTCTGTTATACTCCGACGTAACGCGTGCGCGCGTGCGAGCGCGTCGCAGCGACGTCACGTCGGCGAAAACCCGACGCTCTATACTCCGGCGTCGTGGCGTAACCGACGCGACCGGCGGCGTTCGACGCATCCTGACCGCCTCGACGCCAAAATGGAGCATGCGGTATTCCGCGCCGGACGCGCCGGCGACGCCGGACCAGGATGCATCACGCGCTGGCTCCCGGCAGGCGTCGCGCGGGAAGTGCGGCGAATGCGAGCAATAGCAGACGACAGGAGCGCCACTCCGTCTGGCGTCATGTTTGAAGAATCGGACTCGGTCGTCGAGAAGCTCATCGAAGGAATTCGTACTCACCCGTGTGTCTGCGACACGAGGAAGCTTGAGTACCGTAGACCGTACGCTTCTCAAAGATGTACCGTATGCACATTGACCGCCTACGCTTGCGGCGCAGGTGGTGCACCAACAGTGCAAGCGCCAGTTTTCGTCGTGCAAGGTACGTCCACGCCATCGCTCGAACTTGGCGCTCAAGAAGCGCGAGCATTCTCGTCTGCTATTCGAAACAAAAACGAACCGGAAGTGGCGCACTCTCGCAGGAAACGTGCCCTCGTAGTCAGATGCTGCGCATGCGCCACGCCGGCGGCCCACCGACGCGCAGCCGCGGGAGTCGCCAGGGCCGCCGGAGTATAAAGAGGGCAAATTTTTGACGCGCGCGGCGTGACTGACGTGACGTAGCCGACTTCGGCCAGCGTTCGCCTGCACGCGCGTTACGTCGGAGTATAACAGAGCCTTTAGGCGCGGTGGTGGGAATTCATCGTAGGACACAGCGCGAAAAACAGACGACGACGAAGAAGAAGCACACACTGTGTCGAGTACAGCTCCGCTGGCCTTCCTTCTTCACGAGAGTGGAAAGGCTTTGGGCCAAAATCGCCAAATGAGCTCCTGAACTAGACTTACTGCCTGGTAGTTCGGCTGACATCTGGCATTTTTGGGCTGAAATCGCCAAACAAGTGCCAAAGTTATGTTTCACTCTTTGATCCTTCGTCCGTCTTCTGGCATTTCTTAGCCTAAATTGCCTAACAAGTGCCAGAATTCTGCGTGAAGTTTCGGTGGTCATCTGGCGCATTTGATCCCAAATCGCCAAAGAAATGTCAGAGTTATGCTTCACTGTCTAGTAGTATGGTTAGTATCTGGAATCTTTAAACCTCAATTTTCTAAGAAACGCCAGAAGTAAGAAATCAGGGCGCATCCCGTTGGCGAAGATACATTTCCCGCAGGGTGATACCAAGTAGTACTTACCCTGACAATGCTAGATCATTCAAGAAGGCTTGGACTGACTAAAGGATGATTGGGAATTCTTCGAGTCACCTAGACTTCTCGTCATACCTCGCGCAACAAATATTCTATAGAAATTTCCCGTTGAAAGTGCTCCTTCCTGGGTGAACGGTAGGAGAGGTTGGTTTGTTGATTAAGGGCAGTTATAAGGAAAGTTTTTGGGAGAAGCAGTCTAATTTTTGTAGAAGTGTCTACGATGCTGGTGGAAGTTGAGGCTATTTTAGATCCTAGATCATTAACGTCTCCTCACTCTGACCTTAAAGAACCAACACCATTCAACCCAGCTAAATTTATATTTGGACATAGCTTCATCGTTCTGCCGGAAGTCGGTTTAAACTCTCTACTTCCCAAGTCCATGACTCGGAGGGAAGCTAGCCGGAAGTTCAGGCATAGACAGTTTGTTGTGGACCACTCTTTGACTCGCTGGAGCAAGGAGTACATCTTGGAGCTGTGATCAGCTCATCAATACCCAAATATTGAGTCATTGAAAATTGATGCTGTAGTACTGTTAGAAGGCAAAAATGTCGAAAACAGTTTTGGACGCTCGCCAGATTAATGTAGGTCAACATCGGAAAAGATGGCTGTATAAGATCATGTGTCGTCAAAGATAAAGGCGGAAGTATATAAAGAGGATCGGTTCAAAAGCATCGTATACTCGAGACACACCCAGCTTTGCTTGTTTGGAAGGATGTTGACAAACTGTTATAGTTCCACATTAACAAGTCAGGAAGGCTGTACATATTTAACTAGTTGTCTCAAGCGACTTGCATGAAACAACTTACGTAGCAGCATGACGTCGCATGGCGAACGTTCCTGAACTGGCGCCCGCAGAGTTACAGGCACGCTGCTACTAGAGCAAAGCACCACACAAGCCAAAAAAGAGAGAGGAAGGAATGACAAACTGTTAAAGGGATACTGAACCGAAATTTCGGGCTCAAAAACAATGCTGGACTGAGAGGCGGGACGCTGCAAAACCCAAAAACATCACTCATACAATGGCGATATTTCTAACGGATCGACGTATTTTTGGGACGGAAGTGTTCGATTGCACAGTGCCGACGAGACAGAATAGGCAAGTCACACGTCACGATTTTCACTCTATCTCCTCCTCGCTACGTCCCGCTGAACTGGTGAACTGAAGCGTGGAGGAGAGAAGCCAGGCAGCTTCCCCTCATTCTCAGCTGTTCCAGGAAGACCGAGACGTCACAGCCCTCGCTTGATTGCGCTCTTCGTTTCCTAAAAGTACGGCCATCCGTTTGAGATATTGATGTATGAGTCATGTTTTCGAGTTCGCAGCGCCCTGTTCAACGACTCTGCGGCCTTAATTTGCGAAATCCAAATTTCGGTTCAGTACCCCGTTAAAGAACGAAACTTGGAAGAAGAGGAAGGAGGGATGTATATTTGAGTATATTAATAAACTTACCGACCACATTGACCTTCTGGAATGACGTTCTACACTCTCACTGTCACATCTTTAAGACTTGCACAAATGCAATTTAAAGAACCGCTCATTGAATACTGCATTTCATTGATTGTAGATCCTGATGATAAATTTTACAGGGGTTATGTATTTTTGTTTTTCTTCTTTACACCAAAGCGCTGCAATGGATACCGCCAGTGTGGTGTACTGCTCACTCGGAGCACCGATCAAAGCGCTAAAATTTAACGCTATTATAATACAAAACTAAGCCAAACTTTATAAATGATCGATGTCGTGTTCATGCTAGCAATGTCTAGTAGTATGCATGTTGTGAATCAAGAGCAAAAATTAACAATTTATATTCCCGGTGCTTTTCGAGGACATAGTTGAGGTCGTCGTTGATGTCACCGTAGGAGTCATCCTCGTATGCTTGTGCGGACGTCGCCTTCAGGGTCGTCATTTCGGAGTTAACGTGTTGACAGGTGCACCGTGGGCATACATTTCAAACCGTGAATCGACCAAGATGACACGAATAAAAACATAAAGTTGATTAATGAAGCTTAAAACGAACGTCTGATGCGGTGTATGCCGAGAAACATAAAGCAACAAAGACAGACTTTGACGGTGATGGAAGGATGACTGACTCTAGCAGCCATGCGAAGCTCCTCTTGCTAGCGCGTGGGTATATAGAAGTTTCCGAGCTCGAACAAACAACAAGATTCTCGTGTCATCTGGAACATTCTAGTCATGCAATCGAAAGAGAGATAAAAAGGACAAGCGCTAGCGGGGATCCAAACCCCGCCAGCAACGTGCGAGTTGAGCCCCAAGTTGGAGAGTGACCACGAGAAATGCAACACTATTTAGCTGAGCCTGGCCGAGGATCCCGGCGCTTCTCACGGTCTCTATCGCCTGGTCGACCTCTTTCGCCACAACGCCGTCCCTCTTCAGATGCCGCGAGACGCAGGTCGCCCAGCCGGCCAGCCCCGGGAGGAAAAAACTGAGGGCAGCAACCCCTGGACGTGGGGATGCTGTACAGCGCGGTCGCGAACATCCTCCCAACCAGCCCTGACGCAGCCGCAATTCGACGTCACGACCTCCCGACGACGCCCTGCCGACCACTGCCGACCTGAGCGTATCTCTCTACGGACGCGACATGACCGCTCTCGTCGACACGGGCGCTGACTACTCCGTTATCAGCGGACAGTTTGCAAGAGTTCTAAAGAAAGTGACGACCCCCTGGGAGGGCCCTCTGATTCCTACAGCGGGAGGCCATCTTGTGACTCCCACCGGACGATGTGGAGCGAGGGTTACAATTTGCCATTTCACTTATCCTACGACGTGTCTCGTCTAGCGCCAGTGCTCGCGCGACGTTATCCTGGGTATGGATTTTCTTCTGCAGCGCAACGCTGTGATTGATCTCAAATCAAAGTTGGTCACATTATCTACAGAGCACGCCATCCCGCCCAACGTCCAGCGGACGTCACTTACGCTACTCGGCGCTACCACACCGCTCAAGTGTTTTTGTATCTGTAACAGCTGCCGTATCCACTGATTACGAGGGCGTCGTTGAAAGCAACAGATCTTTACTGCTTGAACGAGCAATCTCGGTTGCGAGGGGGGTCATTCGCCTTGAAACAAACTTTAATTTGGATTACCAATATCTCAACCGCGGCACCTCACTCGCTTCCCTGGAGGACACCGCCGAGGTCAGCAACGCTCTGACCTTCTCCGATACAACCTAAAGAATTTCTGTGACGGAAGAGGCTGCTGCCTCATTCGACGTAAACCCTGCGCTGTCCCGGGGAAAGCAGGACCGACTGCGGCACCTACTTCAGCGCTACCACGACTCTTTCTCGTCCTCTTCGAAAATCCGGGAAAGCCCGATTGCGAGACATCGAATCATAACTAACGAGGACGCACGCCTCCCCTCCCACAATCTCGTTATCGAGCTTCATTCAAGGAGCGCGAGGCAATTTAACATCAAGCTAAAGAGATGCCCTCCGACGACATTATTCAACCCTCGAAAAGCCCTTGGGCATCGCCTGTTTTTCTTGTCAAGAAAAAAGACAGCACCTTCAGGTTCTGCGTTGACTATCGCCGGCTACACAAAATCACTAAGAAAGGTGTGTAACATCTTCCCCGAATCGACGACACTATAGACAGATTAAGCCATGCCAAGTGCTTCTTTTCGGTAGACCTCAAGACGGCATATTGGTAGATCGAGGTCGACGAGAGGGATCGGGAGTAGACAGCCTTCATAACACCCGACGGACTGTATGAGTTTAAGGTGAAGCCCTTCGGCCTCTGCTCAGCGCCAGCAACGTTTCAAAGAGTTATGGACACTGTGTTGGCAGAGCTCAGATGGCAGACCTCCCTCGTATATCTCGATGATGTTGTCGTGTTCTCCCCGCACTTCGATGGACACTAACGGAGACTGGAAACGGTACTCGAAGCAATTAACTCTTCGCGACTAACACTCAAGACGGAGAAGCGCCGCTTCGCTTACGAAGAACTAAAAGGTCGCGGACACATCAATAGTGTAAGTGGGGTTCATCGTGATCCCCAGAAAACTGCAGCTATTGCACGCTTCTCGCAGCTAGCCGACGAAAAAGACGCTTGTAGAATTCTAGGCAATTGCACTTACTACCGACGTTTTGTCAATGGCTTTGCTCAACTTGCCGAGACCCTGATGCGCTTGGCACACGATGACGTACCGTTTACTTGGGAGCCAGAGCAAGCAGATGCCTTCCGGGAGCTTCAGCAGCGCCTACAGTCGCCCCCGTTACTGGCCCATTACGACGAGAACGCCGAAACAGCAGTTCATATCGACGCCAGCTCTGTAGGCCTTGGCGCCGTTCTTGGTCAGCACCAGAACTTACTTGAGCAAGTTATCGCCTACGCCAGCCGTTCTTTGTCCAAAGCCGAAAAAACCTACTCCACGACCGAAAGCGAATGCCTCGCCATCGTATGGGCGATTTCTAAATTTCGCCCCTACTTATATGGCAAGCCTTTCAAGGTAATCACTGATCACCAATTTTTGTGTTAACTCGCCTGTTTAAAAGACCCGTCTGGACGCCTCGGACGCTGGAGCTTGAGGTTGCAGGAGTTTGACTTTATAGTCCTACACAAGTCGGGACGCAAACACGCCAATGCCGACTGCCTTTCGCGAGCACCAGTCGACCCACCACCAGAGAACACGGACGAGCAAGACAGGTTCCTAAGTACGATCAGTGCTCAGCAACAACGAGCAGATCCAGACCTAAACAACCTTATCGACTACCTTTGTTATGTTATGAAATCAATGATTGAGGCCAGAACTATGTCCATTCCATAAGCGTTGTGCCCTGAAATCCAGCCTTGATCTCACGAGCTCCTCCAGCACTTCTTTATTTACCAGTCAGAATGTCAGTAGCATCACATTTTTTCCAGAGATGACAGTAATGACATAACTGTAATGGAATTACAGTAATTGCATTACTTCTTGCAGTAATGAGTAATGCAATGAATTATTTCTCTAGGCTAGTAATTTAGTAACGTTGTGAATTACTTTCGGAAGAGATTTTAGAGAAAGTTACTCATTACTTTTGAAATTACTTTTGTCATAAATTAAAAAGTTTGTTTAAAAGCTTTAAAAAAATTAGAAAAATTATTTTCCATGGTAAAATGTTGCGAAAGACCATCAAAGGAAATAAACGACGGCCACCTGAGCGCAAAGCCTTGTACGAAGAGCTCAACAGACGCACAAAGGTGGTCTGGAAAGGCGAGGGAGAAAAGCTTACATGTAGACATCGCTGGAAGGTAACGGTCTTCGAACTCCAGGCACGACAGATTCACGGCGTCGCGTCATCCCGACGATGATATACTTCATTCATCCCTACACTGACAGTGCCGTGGGAGCTGCAAGCTAAGCAGAACAAACCAAACACCTTTCTTGAATAATTTGTCCCGTCCGTGTCTTTGCGCATGGTATGAACGAGAGCGTGGTTACGTGGCGAACGATAGACGTGTGACTGGTCCAACAAACACGCAGCTTCCACCGTTCATCCCCAAGCTTACAGTGCGTCAGGGATGAACAGCTCATAGGCTACAAGGCAACGGGCACGTTACCAGGGAGTTACACATAATTTAAAAACTGAGAGGACAGGACAAACATATTCCCAGCCTTGTGCTTTGGACAAGCAAGGTCAAACCGTAAACTTCGACCATTGTGAACAACAAAGGACCGTAATAAATAGTTAATTCCAAATGCCTTGTCAAGGCCCCAGAACGTTTCGTGCGTCCGCGAGCAAAGCAGTTGCCGCTTGCGGTATGCCTTGCCGCCTTCCCTTGGGAAGTTTCTTCTGGAATAAGCCTATGAGCAGATACCGTCCCTCGTTTGTTGGGAAAGTACACAAATTAGGAAGCTCGCGCCATTCCTCAACTGGCGACGCTTCTGCTTAGCAATTATCCGGGCCCTTTCTGTGACAATGCGCAAACACTTGGGCTCTTCGGGTGTTTAAGAAAGATGCTCATTGAAAGGAATGACTGAGAATTGGCCAACTAGTGCTCTTGGGAGGATAGAATTATACCGCGTCCGAGGCGGAAGAGAAACGTTTCATGTAAGGATTCCTTGTAAGAACGAGCTGCCATTGCCCAACTTATTAAACTGACATAGACTACAACTTCTAAATAAGGACGGCGGAAGCATATTGCTCTTTTAGATAGGACCTTCACAGTTTTGAACAGCGAAACCGGTAAGTCGACTGTCTTTCTGAGTCACACCTAAAGAAGCTGGCCATCATGTTTCGCCCTCTCCTGTGCGCCAGCAAAACCGCTGTTCAGTATGGTTCAATTTCAGGTGCATAAGGCTGCTGAGGTGTAAACAAGAATATCTGAGTTTTGGTTCATATAGACGAAATCAGCTCTTGGACATCACATCATTGCAATGGCGCTGCTGTCGGCACTGCACACACGCAGCGCCTCGCCTCTCCCGGATCTGGCTCCTGCACAGGCGCCGTGTGGGCAAACGAGGGCTTGTTTGTAAACACTGAATTGGTGTAGACAGTAAATAAAATGAGGACGAATAACTGCCTCGAGGAGTTTAAAAGTAATGTAAAAGTGGTTTTAAAGTAATTTCATTACTTTTGGAAAATTACTGCAATGTAATGTCATTACATTTAGTCTGTGGTATTTTGTAATGTAATTTAATTACATTTTTGCAGTTTTCAGGAAAGTAATAGACCTTTCCGAAATTCAGTGCCATTCGGTGGATCATACAGCAGTTTATGTTTGCCATACCAATGCCGGCAATGAACTTGTATTTTAGCGGACACCGCCACTTTCGCAAGCCAACGGCAGGTGAGGAATTGTTTAATGTGTAGTTTTTCTGGATCAGTTTCAGTTCGATGGTGGCGAAGAACCTGCAGTGAGAACAAAGCTCCTACCCACACAGACGCCTCGATAAAATTCTATGCACTGAAGGGCTTTAAAACGGAGTGTGTGCCGCCCACAGATTTTCTCAATCTGAGTTTGAAATGAACGCTTACATAGCTCTTCCTACGTCGCATCGCACTAACACCCGAATGTACAGACCTCGCCTCACCCGCTAAGGAGCACCTTCAACGTCTTCCTTTGTCAGTCACTAGAAGGCCGCCATTGGTACGGCGCTGATGCCGTTCCACAAATGATGATAGTAATCAATGTGGCCAGAGTGAAATGCGGAAAGCGTCTATTAGTGATGTAATTCAACTACTTTTCGAAAGTAATTTTGCCATCTCTGATATTTTCGCCTTAATTAAGCAACCATTTGAGGTGGTTACTGGTTTGCAAAACGCTTTGGTGGGTGTCCGATTCGTGTAGGATACCACCCCTTTTTGAGATGCTCATCAGCCATGTCTCCCGTTATGTCGCTCAACCCTGACCTGGTTGTTGGAGTCTGTGTCTCGATGTCCTCGGCCTCTACAATGACCGCTGACGCTCCATGGTTAGGACGAGTTTGTTGGTTGTTTACCACTGAAGTCTCTTCCGATGATGTCCGGGCACACACCAGTTTGCACATGTGAGTACTGTCTGGTGACTGTTCTCGTTGAGGCTGAGCCGGGATCAACTCATACTGATGGCGACTCCATGTCCTGCCGGGGGACACCTGTACCTGGAAGGATACCAGCCGTGTTTGAGAAACGACAGCACCACGTGTCCACTTTGACGATCCTCGAAAGTTCCTCGCGTAGACGTCATCACCCTCTGACAGCGTGCATTCATGTTCCGGCCTCGCCCTATCTTGTTTGAACTGAGACCTCCCCACTGTGTCCGAAATGGTAGGCTTCAGAAGATCTAGTTCGCTTCGTAGCCTTCTGCGCACCATTAGACTTGCGGAATACTCTTTGGTTATCGGATGAGTCGTGTTTCTGTAGGATAGAAGAAACCTTGAAACCTTGGTGTCAATAGGCGCCCCAGATTTTGTCTTCTTTAAGTGGTTCTTCATGGTCTGGATGAATCGTTCTCCCACTCCGTTAGTGGACTGCTGATACGGTGCAGACATGACGTGCGAAATTCCGTTTGTCTTGACAAAGGTCTTGAACTCTTGAGACACGAACTGTAGCCCATTGTCTGATACAATGCTGACAGGCAGTCCAAAGCGTGCGAAGCACTGGTGCACGCACTTTATCACGGCTTCTGACGTCCTCGAGTTCAACATGAAAGCCTCTTGCCATTTCGAGTGTGCATCGACCAGTACGAAGAACATCTTGTTCATGAATCGCCAAGCCAGGTCTATGTGGAGTCTCTCCCACGGGGGTGTTGGCCAATCCCACGGATGTAATGGTGCCTGTGCTGGGTTATTTCATTGCACTTGACACTGCTTTCAAGTTCCCACTTCGTCCTCTATGTCTTTGTCGATAGATGTCCACCACACATAGCTTCTAGCTAATTCCTTTGGTCGAACGATACCGAAGTGATCTCTGTGCAGCTCCTTAAGGACTCTCTCTTGTAAAGTTAGTGGAACACATACCCGTAGGCTCCACATTAGGCAGCCTTGATGAACCAATAGTTCCAACCGACGTGTCAAGAATGGTATCATTTCTTCTGCGCATTTTTCACTTCCCCTGCCCTCGAGCACCTTCTCCACGACTTGGCCTAGGACAGCATCACAGGACGTGGCCTTCGCAATATCTGTGCTTTTCACTGGAAAGTTGCTGAAATAGTTGCAGTAGAACACGTAGGTCTCATCTGCGACAAATTCGTCTGAAGCCTTCGCAGCTTGCGGGAGTCTTTAAGGACAATCGGCTTTGGCGTTCTTCTTAGACGTACGATAAACGATGTAGTATTGATGTCCTGACAATCTGCAAGCCCATATCCGAAGACGTGCTGCCGTCATCGTTGGAACTCCAGTCGTAGGTCCCAAATTTTTTTGAAGCGGAGCATGGTCAGTTAATAATGTGAAAGAGTACCCATACAGATAATAATGAAACCTTTTTACACCAAAAACAATGGCAAAGGCCTCTTTTTCAAGCTGCGAGTGGTTCTTCTCAAGCGTAGAAAGTGTTCGTGACACGAACGATATGGGTCTTTCTGCGCCGTCTTTCATGATGTGGGACAACACCGCTCCTAAGACGTACGCTTAGCCGTCGCATGCCAACACAATCGGAAGAGTTGGGTCAAAGTAAATCAGCAGTGGTGCTGACGTCACCTCTTTCAGAGTTTTGAATGCCTCTCTACATTCTTCAATCCAACTCCACTCGACATCCTTGTGCAGCAGGAGGTTCAGGGGATTCAAGATGGTTGCCAAGTTTGGCATGAACTTGCCATAGTAGTTTGCTAACCCCACAACGAGCGAAACTCGGCTTCGCGTTTTGGCTCGGCTGCATCTCGTAGAGCAGCCACCTTGTCATCCAGTGTCCGTAGTCCCTCGCTGCTGATGACATGGCCTATGTAGGACAACTCCATTTTTTAAAACTCAAACTTCTCCTTTTAGAGTCGGATGCCATTCTTTTTAAGGCGTATTAGAACCTCTTTCAAGATTTTCACGTGCTCCCTCTTTGTTCTTCCTGTTAAAAAGATATTGTCAATGTAACAGGTGGTGTGCGTCAGGCCTCGTAGTACCTGATCCATCGTTCATTGAAATATTGCTGGAGCAAAGACTACTCAAAAAGGAAGCCTGTTGACTTGAAAAATCCCCAAATGCGTGTTCAAGGTTAAGTACTTCTTTGAATCTCCATGCATTTGAACTTGTAACTACTGTTTGGGCAGGTCAAGTTTAGTGAATAGCTGCCCTCCCGCCAGTGTTGCAAACAGCTCTTCGATGCTGGACAAGGGATAACTATCTACATCGATCACGGGATTTAAAGCGGACTTGTCATCCCCGCAGATACGGACCTCGCCATTGTTCTTGACGACTGGAACAATTGGAGAAGCAAATTCAGTTGTTTCACCCAAAATCAAGATGCCTCTTTCGTGTGGAGGCAGCAGTCCCTTGGCCACAGCATCCTTTAATGCATGCGGTACTGGCCTCGCAGTTTGAAATGGTGGAGACATTCCGTGTTTTAGTTTGAGTTTCGCTTCATCCCCTTTTCCGCATCCCAGTTCATCTGAGAATATGTCCTTATATTCATTTATCAGACCTTCAATCTCTTGCTTTCCTATCTCTTCCGGACAGTGTATTGCTTTGATGTTGGCCCAGTCCAACTTTATGATTCTTAGCCAGTCAAGTCCAAGAAGAGGTGGTCCCTTGAAATCGACCACTTGCATCTTCAGGTTGGACTCCTTGTCTTCAAGCTTCACCGTCCCTTGTACTTCCTGCTGCGGCGTAAACTTCGCTCCGTTAAATGTCTTCAAGACAACATTACTTCGTCACTTTTTCAGGTGCGAAATCTTAGCCCAGTAATCTTGTAATGGCAAACCCGACAGGGCTGATCCTGTGTCTTTGTCCATTCTCAAAGAAATTCCATGAACGATAGCGTTATTTCTAACGCATCATTTCGCGCGCATCGTGACTCGTCCATTTCCATCTTTTGGTCAGAGTCTTCCACAGCTACAGCCTTTATCTTTTTCTTTTCCTTACGCTTCCTGAAGGATTTAGACACTTGTCCTTGCCACTGTGGAGCTGAGCCTTTACGAACTCTTTGCGGGTGCCGTACTTTGCCGCATCATATTTTGCATTCCAGGCCCTTCCAGCGGCAATTGATCGACTCGTAATTCTTGTAAACAGGATGTGAACAACTTTCTCTTTCTAAAGGTTTGCTTACCATCTTAAGAACTTCTGCGCTGGACGACCCTGAGTCGTGTAGAACTTTTGCACGGGAGGATGCGACTTGCATTGCTACAGCCATTTCAAGCGCTCTCTTGAAAATCATATACTCTTTTGAAAGCAGCCTTTTTTTGTATGCTGTCATTGCACAAGCCACATACAAAGCGGTCTCGCAAATTTTCACTCAGCGCTATTCCGAATTCGCAGGTTTTGAGCCAAAATTTTCACTGCTGCGACATACTCGAGGATGGTTTCGCTGTCCTTCTGATTTTTTTGTGGAAACGGAAGCGTTCAGCAATCACAACTGCCTTCGGTCACAGATGCGCCCGGAGTGTCTCGACGAGTTCCAAATAGGTCTTACTTGATGGGGCTTCCGGCGATGCGAGGCTCTTGAGTAGCGCGTAGGTTCTTCCCCCGATGATTCTCAGGAATGCCGCCACTCGTCTCGGTTCCTTCACGTTGTGGGCAAGGAAGAATTGGCCGATTATTACGGCATACTTTGGCCAGTCGCCTTCCGCTTCATCGAAGGGCTCGATGCTTCCAAGCGTTGACATGGCCCTTGTCTTAGCGCTGAGAGGCTTCCTTAAAGTTAGTCTCAGACGGAATACCTCGTCGCCAGTTTGTTATGTAATGACGTAAATGATTGAGACCAGAACAATGTCTACTCCATAAGCGTTGTGCCCCGAGATCCTGTATCAATCTCACGAGCTCCCCCAACACTTCCTCTTTATTTACCAGCGCGTATGTCATGAAAATCACAACCTTGAAGGCAAAAGCACCACAGTCCCAAGCGTCTTCAAGCACGGCGTATCCGCATTTTGTCTGCGAAACGGCATGCTCCTAAAGAAGAATTTCACCCCTAACAAGGCACAGTACCTGCTCTGGTCCCCAGAGCACTCCGCAACGAAATCTTCAAGCACCGCGTGACGACCCAATATCAGGACATCTGGAATTGACGCTTACCCTCGCTACTTCTGGCCACGCCTTGCTACTAACGTCACTCACTACATACGCATATGCCGAGAATGCCAAAGACGAAAAGCACCGCTTTCAATACCTTCATAATATTTGAAGCCCATAGAGCCGCCCACCCAGGTGAAAATATGAAGTGGTATCTCAAGTGGTACCACTTGCAAGTCAAGTGGTGCCCCTTGAGCTTCAAGAAGTATCATTTGGGTTGCAAATGGTGCCACATGAGCTTCAAGTGGCACCACTAGGGTTGCGAATGGCACCAGTTTTCAAAATCACATATATCACTAATAAAATAAGTGAAAGCTGTTGCTCCAATTTCAATGTATAAAAAGTCTAAAAAATCTACAAATCTAAAACAAAATCACTAAGCATTTCTTGAGCTACAGCTTAAGACACACACGGCGAGTCTTGAGCATCTCGCCGTCGCTTCACAGCCAATGAGACTGCGACATCAGCCGACACGACCGTCGGAGAACCAATCACGAACCAGGAAGATAACGAGTCGCGCCATGCGTTTCTTAAGCCGTCATTTGCCACGTGTACTGCTTGTACTCGTTGGGGCTGTTGTGTCTTCATTGTTATATTTTTATGTATTCGGATAACTTTGTCTTCTTCTATGCTATTTGTTTATTCACTTACTTCTTCTTCATCATCATCTTTTTTTGTTTTAATTAAGAGTCTCATGAGAGCACCATAGGTGACTGGATGTTCCTTTCCGACCCACCGGGTCCACGCAGGACTCAACATTCTTTTGACGACGGAATGGACGGCGGATTAGGCATCAAACCATTTCAAGACTTCTTGAGTAAACCAGGGAAGTCTGAAATTCCCTGAGAGCGATGAATTTTGCTCTTCGAATGTTTCATGTGGACATGGGGAGCTCACGCACTGCTCTTGAAATGTCGTCGATACCTGCTCCGCCACTGCCTGGGAGTGGAGGGTCAACGGGTCTTCGAAACACTGCCTTCCTCCCGCGCTGTCGCTGTGCCGTCGCGAACAACACCGTCAGCAGTAGCCGATTCTCGGTACTGTGACGAGAGACGTCTATTAATATAAGAGACTGTCGACACCCCCAGGCACGCACTTCTAAAAGTCGTGCAACATCTACCTGGAGCGTCACCGGTTCCGCCAGCGTTATCCACAGCCCGAAGAATTATTGTCAGATTATTTGACTGCGCGATGGGACTTGGCAGTTCCGACCAACTTTTTCTCCTCAACTGGACAAAAACATCAGGCGGCAGTCCAAGGCTGGAGTTCTTTCCACTAACATTCGAGATTGCCTTCTCCTTTCGCCAACATCCCTTTCGAACAAGTTATGGAGATCGTCCTAAACATAGAAAGGACCAATATTGAGGCTAAAGAGCTGACGAGTGCCACTGAAACCAACAGACCTGCATCGTCAGCCACACCTCTCAAACGGTCGATCGCCGTCGACAGTCTTCACGTGGAGTGTCATCCTCCCGTCAGTCATTGGGGCAGAATTTTTCCCATCGGCATGATAAACGACACAGTTCATCGTTCCACCAAGCCTTACATGAGTGTGCTCCTTCTACCCTGAGTAAATCTGCCTACAAAGCCAAGTTGCATAACGACCAGCGCGCGATCGATTCCATTGAAAGTGATGACTTTGGAGCATCGAGCTTTTCACCCACGAACGCCTAAGTGGCCCCAGGCAACTCATCGCGACAATTGGCTTTTCGTGATTTGTGGTTTTGGTGTTGACCGCTGCCAAAGCTGCGATACCCTTTCTGTTGCATCTCAGGCGTCATCTTGTTCCTGCATGTGCGTCTGGTGTCGCACTAACGACAACGACAACCAACAGACACTCTCGAGAACACGCGCGAGCCCTCATGGAACTGATGGCGTACCCAACCAGCTGCCGCTGCCAAGTCTGTGCCAAGAGCAGATCTCATGTAAATACTTGTGCATAGATTAAAGAGCACTAGTAACGTCTCTAATAATGTCTAGCACTTTCGACCCACAGTACGACGCAAATCGGGGACCCACCATCGTCTACTATCAACCAGAAGAAACAATGAAGCAGACTAATTAAACCAACCATGGTAGCCAAAGACATGGCGCAATCGATTTTAGGTGCCGTGCGACTTCCCCGATGGACTTACGGGGGCAAGGTGGCATCGAAGCACAAACAAAATATAAGCTCACCGACCGGCGACTGTCCCCTTCGTACCGAGCCATGCCTTGACGGCGTTGCACAGGACTCCACCCTGAGTTCAGGAGGGCGTCTTGGGGACTCGAAGGGTGGTGGTGTATACGGTCGGCGCTGTTGCCTTTGTCACCGCGTGGCAGTAGCAGTGGAAGGCTGTATGTGTGGTTGGTGCTGCTGCCGCTGCATCGTACTAGCCGCGGTTGGCTGTGCATGTGGCTGGCGCTGCTGTCGCTGCCACTGCGTGAGAATAGCAGCGGAATCACACGGCCTAGCTGTACCCAACTATAACTCCTATATTACAGTGGAAATAGAAACGGGGCAACAGTTACGGGAACAAGAAAACAGCAATTCGCTAAAACTGCCAGCAGAATGCAGCTTTAACGCGCAGCCTGCAGCTGAGTGAGCTTTTCGCAGAAAGAATCATGTGCTTTTATTCTACACAGATTTGTCATATCATTCATGCAATCTGGCACTCGTTTCAATTGAGACTTGCGGCTTCACGAAAAAAAAAGTGAAAGCCGTTTATCACTCCCTGTAACGCCGAATTGGAGCGCAGCTCTTGAGGAGGAGGGGGGAAGTGTACTGAGGGCCACGGTTTCTCGGGGGTTACGTGACATAGGGGAAAGGGTCACACATGACCCCCCCCCCGAGGGCACGTGACCTTGTTGGGATCACGTGCCCCTCGAGGTCACGTGACCTCGGAAGGGGGTCACGTGACCTCAGGGAGGGGTCAAGTGACCCCCCAGGTCACGTGACCAATATTTCCCCGCTAGATTTAGCGGGGAACTTTTTCCACTAGGTTTAGCGGGGAAATTTTGTTCCGCTAGATTTAGCGGGGAAATTGTTTCCGCTAGATTTAGCGGGAAAATTGTTCCGCTAGATTTAGCGGGGAAATTTTTCTGCTAGATTTAGCGGGAAATTTTTCCGCTAGATTTAGCGGGGAAATTTTTCCGCTAGATTTATCGGGGAAAATTTTTCGCTAGAATTAGCGGGGAAATTTTTCCGCTAGATTTAGCGGAGAAATTTTTTCCGCTAGATTTAGCGGGGAAAATTTTCCATAGATCTAGCGGGGAAGTTTTTCCGCTAGATTTAGCGGGGAAATTTTTCCGCTAGATGTAGCGGGGAAATTTTTCCGCTAGATTTAGCGGGAAATTTTTCCGCTAGATTTAGCGGGGAAATTTTTCCGCTTTATTTAGCGGGGAAAGTTTTCGCTAGATTTAGCGGGGAAATTTTTCCGCTAGATTTAGCGGGGAAGTTTTTCGCTAGATTTAGCGGGGAAATTTTTCCGCTAGATTTAGCGGGAAAATTTTTCCGCTAGATTTAGCGGGAAAATTTACCCATAATGCACCGCGCGGTTACGCCGACGCCGACGGCGACGGCGACGACGACGCCGCTCAAGCCGGGAATGGGCGCCTAAGAGCTGCGCTCTAAAAAGTGAAAGCTCTAAAAAGTGAAAGCCGGGAATGGGCGCCTAAGAGCTGCGCTCTAAAAAGTGAAAGCCCTGTAACACCGAATTAGAGCACAGCTCTTGCGGAGGAGAGTAGGGTACTGGGGGGGTGGAGTGACCTGGGGGGGGTCACGTGACGATGCCGATGATGTCATCAGTGACGTCACTGATGACGTCACCAGTGACGATGACGATGCGAACTCCGATGATGTCATCAGCGATGATGACGATGACGATGCGGATGTCGGTGACGTCATCAGTGACGTCCCTGATGACGTCACCGGCATCCGCATCGTCATCGTCATCAGTGAGGGTGACGATGACGATGCGGATGCCGGTGAGGTCATCAGTGACGTCACTGATGACGTCATCAGTGATGATGACGATGACGATGCGGATGCTGGTGACGTCATCAGAGATGATGTCATCAGGGAGGTCACGTGACCACGGCGGGGGTCACGTGACCCTGGGGGGTGTCACGTGACCTCGGGGTCACGTGACTTTGGGTGTCACGTGACCTCTGGGGGTCACGTGACCTTGGGGGGACCTTGGGGGTCACGTGACCTTGGGATGACCTTGGGGGCCCCGTGACCTTGGGGTGACCTTGGTTACGCCGACGCCGACGGTGACGCCGACGCCGCTCAAGACGGGAACGGGCCCCCAAGAGCTGCACTCTAGAAGTGAATGCCGTTTTCAACTCCCTGTAACACCGAATTAGAGCGCAGCTCTTGAGGAGGAGGAGGAGGGAAGGGTACTCGGGGGGGGGGTCACGTGACGATGCCGATGATGTCATCAGTGACGTCACTGATGACGTCATCAGGGACGATGACGATGCAGACTCCGATGAGGTCATCAGCGATGATGACGATGACGATGCAAATGTCGGTGACGTCATCAGTGATGATGATCATGACGATGCGGATGCCGATGACGTCATCGGGGAGGTGACGTGACCTCGGCAGGGGGTCACGTGACCCTGGGGGGAGGTCACGTGACCTCGGGGGGTGTCACCTGACTTCGGGGGGGTCACGTGACTTTGGGTGTCACGTGACCGGGGGTCACGTGACCATGGGGTGACCTTGGGGGTCACGTGACCTTGGGGGGTCGCGTGACCTTGGGGTGACCTTGGTTACGCCGACGCCGACGGCGACGCCAACGCCGACGCCGACGCCGCTCAAACCGGGAACGGGCCCCTAAGAGCTGCGCTCTAAAACAAAATGTGAAGGTCCGGAAAGAACTGAGTCCCTTCAAAGTTGTGCTCGTCATAGGTGAATGAGTTCAATCTGTTCAATCATATGACTCTATCCCCATGAGCTGTTATTAGATTAGTAATTTTCTGTTGTCGTTGCAGAAACACTGGAGCGTTGGAACACCAGAACATGGTCCCTGTTTAGCAAGTCATCACTAACATGTCGACAGTCCTGTCACAAAAGACCCAGGACTACCGAAAAGCTCCCAGTCACCTGGGTTTTGAGGATTTTCAATCTCCATCGGCCGAAGTACTTAAATCTGCTCTACAAGCACTCAACTGCAAAATAAAAGCAAGAAAGACTATCATCTCTCTTTGCTTTTGTACATCTATATGAAAATGAACTGTTTACAAGTGGTACAGTTGCGCTGTCACGCGTGAGCGCAGCAAAAACGCGCAATTTGATAGCCGCCGCGCCTAAGGCGATATCTTCGGCATCGCATTTTCTCTTTCTTTTCTTCTTGGCTGCAGCCGATAAAAGTCAGTCGCGCCGCCGCCGGTATTTTTCTTCGGTTTCCGTCTGTCGGCAAGCTTGCCTGGATTAAAAAGTCCGTCTGCCCTGCTTCCGGTGTCGTCTTCTCGCCGTGGCCTGGAGTCCTGCTCGGCCAAACGCAACAGCTGGTGGCAGCGGTGGGATGGGGGATTACGGGGGCGCTACGGCAGCGGTCGGTGAGGCTTTGGCTCTTGCTTTTTTTGGTACGCTGAGTGTTGTAATTTTCGTGTTGAAAAATAGGAAAGGCGACAGAAACGGAACTTTGACATTGTACCTGGCAGAAATGGATTTGGATAGCCTACTTAAAGTAGAGTTGTTAGCCGTAGCTGAAGAGCTCGCTTTGGATGTAAGCAAGGCAATGCAAAAGCCAGGCATAGTCAACAAACATTTTGGGCTGCGGAGCCGTGCATGATGAAATTACCGAAGCTGTCGATGAGACAAATAAACGGCGCCTAGAGAAAGAAAGAGGCGAACAACTGAAACAACTGCAACAACTGCAACTTAACCAACTTCGAGCGCACATGTGTCAGGATGGGTTTCGAAGAGTCGTCTTGGCTTCAGAGGCTTCAAGGCGTGTTGCCGGCCGAAGCAGCTGATGTACTGGCAAGGTTACTGCCAGAAGAGGCCGAAAATTACACGGTAGTGAAGGGTGCTTTGTTGAGAAAATATAACTTGTGACCCAAAGCTTTCCGTTTGAAATTTCGAGAAGCCACGTAAGGCCCACAAGAGAGCTACTCAGAGGTCGCATATAAGCTAGCTAGTCTTCTGGAAAACTGGCTCAAAGGAGCTCAGGCGTATGAGGACAAAGCGAAGATGTTTGAGCAATTTTGCTTAGAGCAGTTCTATCGTACGTTGCCTGAAAAGCTCAGAGAATGGGTTCAGGATCGACCGGACGTAGGAACAGTGCGCAAGGCAGCAGAATATGCAGATGAGTACTGTGCAAAGAGGGGATCAGGTTGCGACCTAGGGAAGACTGACTGGCCTCCGGGGGCTTCGTCTGGGGGAACTAAAGGATTCTGCACGTCGGAAAAGAACGCGAACAAGCCAGCTTCTAAACACGAGTCCCCAAAACACGCCTGAAGAAGTCGTTCGAAGCACGGAAACCAATAGTATGCTTCCGTTGCCAAAAGCCAGGACACGTGGCTGCTGGATGCCGTGTCGCAAAGGTCTCCCCAGGTTAGCTTGTTCTAGAGAAGGACGAAGACTTGTTAGGTCCATACCTTCACGACATGGACGTAAAAGGTAAGACTTGCAAGGTCTTACGGGACACCGGCGCGACGTATGACGTCGTATACTCTTCTTTCGTGAACGAGAACGACTTCACAGGCGACTACGTGTGCCTGAGGCAGGCCCTGGAAGGAGGCACTGTCAGCCTACCTGTTGCGGAAGTAATCCTGAAAGGCGCCTTTGAAGATGTGGAAACCGAGGGCGCAGTCTCAGACAGCGTCTCGCCGAGATGACCGTATTTTTCGCCCATCAGAACCGCAAAGGAAATGCTTCAGGCCTGGTTCACACTTGCGAATCGGCGGGCGAATCTGCAAGAATTCGGCCGCCGGGCATAGCATCCACTCTGCATTACCACGGCCGATTCCGCTTCGGCGGCAGCGGATTAGCTTTAAGTGTGAACCAGGCCTAAGTCAGGGGTAACGCTTGACATGAGCCCGGTCACGGTTTTCACGAGATTGATGATAAAGAAAAGCTGCGAAAAAAAATGTAAAGCAGTCTGTAGCTTCACAAGCCAGTGCAGCAGATGACTTGCACGATCCCGCCGAAAATGACGAGCGTCGCGCTTTAGATGGGCCAGACCGTGACGAGGAAAGAGTGGACAATGAATCGACGTTCATCCCTCCGACGATCACTAATTTTAAGGCGCTCGCTGCAATAAATAGGACAACCTTGATTGCAGAGCAGAAGAGTGACTCCACATTGATAAAATGTTGGGGGAGCATTCAAAACGCTAATTTGAGCAGCACAAGGTTCTTTGAAAAGAACAGAATACTGTACCGCGAGTTTCGTGGAAAGAAAGGGATGAGCGTCGACCAAATCGTCGTTCCTCTGAAGTACCGAGAAAACCTTTTGGAATTGTCTCACCGGGCGGGTTGGTTGGGCCACCTAGGTATCAGCAAGACCAAGGCAAGGCTCCTAAGGGAGTACTACTGGCCAGGTTGCTTTAAAGATATCGAACATTTCGTTTGGAGCTGTGAAATCTGTCAGCGGACGGGTCGACCTAATGAAAAACGCAAGGCATCCACGACGGCTGTCCCGATAATTAGCGAACCTGAGGAAGTTGCAATTAGCCTTCCAGAGATCCCACGAGATTTTACCTCCTTCACTCCAGAGGAGATCCTGGCAACCACGGTGCAGCCAGCCAACTTAAGCGAAAGTCAGAGTAAAGACTTGCTAACCTTAATAACAGAGTATCAGGAATTGTTTTCGAAAGTCCCAGGCCGAACTAGTTTAATGACTCATGATTAGAGTTGACTTCGAGTGACACCAAACGGTGCAAAGCTTACCGGTACTCGCCTCGACAGGAAAAACTGAAGGAAGCTGTTGAACAGATGCTCGCTCTTAAGCTAATTGAGCCAGACGAGGGTGACATTGTATCTCCGATGATAATCGTGGAAGCTAACGGCTTGGAACCACGGCCTTGCGTTGACTCCCGTACGTTAAACGGAGTGACCGCCAGGAAGGTTTTTCCCACTCCGCACGTTGAAGACTGCCACGAAAAGGTGTGCCAGGCAAACGTCATATCCACTCTAGTTGTTGTTCGTGGATATTAGCAAGTACCGCTCACCGAGCGTGCAAGTAATCTTGCCACTTTCGCGACCCCTTTCGGCACTTTTCGGCCTTTGGTCCTTAGCTTCGGCCTTAAAAATGCTCCCTTCGCCTTCTCTAGGGAGCATTTTCTCTAGGGTCCTTGCAGCGTTAGAAACTTTTTCTCTACCCTATTTAGACGACATTACAATCTTTTCTGACACCTGGTCCGAACACTTGGATCATGTACGAGAGGATTTTTCGAGACTTCGCAAGGCGGGACTAACTCTAAAAGCACAGAAGTGTAAGTTTGGTCGCTCAGGGGTAGATTACCTCGGACACACAGTAGGCCAAGGCCACCGAAGCCTGTTGGAAGTAAAGGTACTGGCGATCAAGGAGTTTCCACGTCCAGAAACAAAAACGCAGATTCGTACGTTTTTGGGCTTAATTGGTTATTGCCAACACTAAATCAAGGGGTTCTCCGAGCTGGCTAGTCCGCTTACTGATCCGCTGGAAAAAAACGCGCCTAATCGCGTAAAGTGGGACGAAGAAATACAGGCATCTTTTGACGCCTTTAAAAACACCTTGATGAGTAAGCCCGTTTTGGCAAGCCCAGACCACTCGAATCTTTTCCTCGTGCAGTGTGACGCCAGCGAAAAGGGGTTGGGGGTAGTCCTGAGCCAAGAAAGCGCAGACGGGAGAGAGCACCCGATCCTGTACGTGAGCAGGAAATCAAGCGCTCAGAGCAGGCAGGCGTACAGCACAATTGAAAAAGAGTTCGTTTGCCTTGTGTGGGCGGTCCAAAAACTTTCATGTTACTTGTCGGGGTCGCCATTTCTTTCATCACAGACCACCGACCGCTAACGTGGTTCCAACAGATGTCGAACAAAAATGGTAGATTGCTCCGTTGGAGTCTAAGTCTGCAACCATACGTGTTCACTGTTAAGCACAAAAACGGATCCCTGCACACTAATGCAGAGAGCTTGAGCAGGGCTTTCTCTGTCTAGGCGAGGAATGGCAAGGGGAGAGGGTAAATCGTTTTTTTTATAATACATTTTTGCCAGTGCCGATGGGGGTTCTTTTTCTGGTCGCCATAGGTTATTGTATGTAGCATTGCTCGATGTAAAGCACTCTGCGTACCAGAGGCGGGCCTGCCTTCGTTTGGCCGCTGTATGTGAAGTTCCTGGGTTCGCCTTCCCTTCCGTTGCCCAGGCATCTTGACGTCAGGATCCACACCTTCAAAAGTACGGACCAGCTCCCACGGAGACCAGACGCCTCTCCAGTGCGGTGCCATCATCAATTCCTCGACACTTCCTCAGCGTCCTGACATACCTGGACCGGCATCGTTTGCCGGCCGGAAAAACGCAACACCTTCGAAAGCACGGACCGACTCTGCATGAACAAGACGCCTCTCCAGTGCGGTGTCATCGTCGACCCCTGGACACTGGCTCAGCGTCACAACATACCTTTACCTGCATCGTGCGCCGGCCGCAAACACGATCCACGCACTCTACCGGGGATTCGAGCCAAGGACTCGCACCCCCCCCCCCCCCCTCCCTGTGTTCTTTCGTGCGGGATAAGTTGCTGCGCTGTCACGCGTGAGCGCAGCAAGAACGCGCAATTTGATAGCCGCCGCGCCAAAGGCGATATCTTCAGCATCACATTTTCCCTTGCTTTTGTTCTTGGCAGCAGCCGATAAAAGTCGGTCGCGCCGCCGCCAGTATTGTTCTTCGGTTTTCGTGTGTCGGCAAGCTTGCCTGGATTAAAAAGTCCGTCTGCCCTGCCCCCGGTGCCGTCTTCTCGCCATGGCCTGGAGTCCTGCTCGGCGAAACGCAGCAGTACCACTAGCAAGTGGTACCACCAACAAGTGGTACCACTAGCCAGTGGTTCCACAAGTGGTACTACTTGGAAGTGATACCACTTCCATGTGGTTCATTGAACAGGTACCACTTGCTGGTGGTGCCTGTTCAATAAACCACTTGCAAAAATTTTCACTTGGGCATGCAGCCCTTTCAGCAAGTAGGAATGAATTTGCTGGGTCCTTTTTTACCTCTGCTTCCGGTAAAAAAATGGATTATCATGGCTACCAAATACATAACCCGCTTCGCCGAAACACAAGCCTTTCCCAAAGGCACCTCTATGGAGATAGCACGATTCTTCGTACATGCCATCCTCCTGCGACATGGAGCTCCCGAGGTCGTCATCCCAGATCGAGGAACAGCCTTCACGGGCGAGCTCATGCAAGCCATTCTGCACTTCAGCCAAACCGCTGACCGCCGGACAACTGCCTACCACCCCCAAAAAAATGGCTTGACTGAGCGCCTCAACAGGACTGTCGCAGACATGCTATCAATGTCTGTGGAGGTTGGACATACTACGTGGGACGGTTTTTTAGTTGGTGTAACTTTCGGGTACAACACGACAACGCAAGAGCCGACAGGAATGACGCCATTCCGTTTCGTATAGGAAGAGCGCCCAAAAGTACACTAGATGTTACGTTACCGTGCGTTGAACACGACGTCCATCCCGACGACGTGGATGCGTTCCTCCAACGCACAGAAGGGGCCCGCCAATTAGCGAAGATTCGAGTCAAAGACCAGTTACAACGCGACGCCCGACGCTACAACCTTCGACGAAATGACGCACGATACCAAGCTGGCGACCAAGTTTAGGTATGGACCCCAATTCGCCAACGAGGTCGTAGCGAGAAACTCCTCCGTCGCTACTTCGGCCCGTACAAGGTCGTCCGCCGTCTTGGACAATTAACCTACGAGGTCATGCCCCATGAAAACTCGCTATCACGGCGACGCCGTTTCCACCCAGAAGTTGTTCATGTAGTCCACCTCAAACCATACTATGCCAGATAGACATTGAAAGAATATATTTGCCCGTCTACTCCCGCGAAGCTTTACCGTCAAGCATTAGGTCGCTGCCTCCTTTAAAAGGGGGATAATGCCACAGTTAACAAACGCCTCGATTGTTCGCGCATGACAGCGCGCCTCGGTCTTTTTCGGTTCTGCACGGGCTCGCACCTGGTGCCCCCTCGTGCCCCGCGCAGTTTGGAACAACTGTGAGCAGATGGCACCGGAGCGGCCCTTCGGCTTTTTTTTTGTTTTTTTATCCTGCTTTCCAGTTCACTCGTTAAACCCGTCTTGGGTCCTCTCACCGCCGTCTCCTTCGCCTACGTGACAATATTTACAAAAAGTTAGTTGATTGTGCACGCATTTCAAGCAAGTCATTTACAGCTCATCTCGACCACTCTCGTATGTTACGCTCAGCGACACTAGACTTTCAGCTGAAATACGTGCGCGCACACCAGGAAGTGAACAATTCCGATGCATAAAATAGTCAGTTGGAACCCATTTTATATAAACAAATGTCCTAAGTGACCAAATAAACAAAATAGCGTACGCTAAAGACACTTAAGACTGCTTACGAGTAGAAATGCGAAAGCATTCTTTCACGCAGCACATTCCTACAAGCAGCGCGCCACGTCTTCCCTTTTCACGCGGCGCTCCGCTGGTGACATTACGCCCCCCCAAACTGCGCAGCCGTGGCGAACGCCGCCGGCTCCACGGCTTCTGTGACGATGCATCCGGGTTGCTGTGCGTTTGGCAAATGGAAATTAACTGCCGTTTCCCTGCCACACTCTTAATCTAGTTCCACAAAGTTTGAAGTTAAATTAACGCTCCACATATTTTTTTTTTCTGGAACAAGTCAGTATCTTATATTGATAGGGTAATATATGTGGACCGCCAGTCCTGTTCGCCTGATGTTTGTTTTTGTTATTTGAAACAAGTGCGTCTAATGCGGATCAGACGGTGGTTAAACTTACCCTGCTGCACTTTTACGGCAATCGGTTCCTGTTAAGACATTGAGAAAGTGTATTTTCTTGTTCTTTTTTACTTTTGTCGTGCTTTAGTTAGAATCCCTTGGCGGCAAATTTGCGCAGGCCGAGCAAAAACGACACAAATAAACAAAGAAAAAATACGCACCAAAAAGAGTCGCCCACAAAAACAACAAAGCACATGCAAAAAAAAAGGAACTAAATTACCATGTTCTCTCAACGTCTAAGAAAATAGTTCCAAAGAAGGCCCTTGCTTTGTTTAGGAGTTGCTGTGGTATGGTTTGAGCGGTGCGAGAGCTTTGAGAGCGGGCATCGCACATTAAGTATTTCTAACAGCTTCACTTGTGATTGTGCTGTGTCATCTCATTGACCTCGGATTACATGTTCGGGGTGTCTTGTTCTCATCGCAAGTACCCACTTTACCCGCATGAATTTTTTTGCGACGGACGTTTCCTATGTTCCTTCGGTTTTTTTGTCTGCAATCGCTATTGTGCATAAACCGCCGTTTGTATGGTTATTCGCCTTATGGTTTTTTTTTTTCGACGCGTGAAGAGTTCAAGCGTGTTTCGCAATTTTATTAGCGTTCAATGGAGAATTTTCATTTTGGCGAACTTTTTTCCGGCTTTTGCTGGGTGTTGTGTATCACCATAAAGTAATCTTGTGGATCATTTAAAACAAATCACTTCTGTTCCTATCTTTTTTTGTCATTTTATTCTTGATAGGGTCATACTATCAAGTTTCAAAGCGCGACGAACAAAAATGCGTTGCCGGTATTATTAAACGTTTGTCACGAGAAAAGTTTCGCGCCTGTATTTGATGAGCCCAAAAAGTAGGGCGGACTTGTGACTGATTTCTTTTCCAATGTCAAACCGCCTAGTGCATATTGGGATTGTTTATTAGGGAATGTCCTATCAAGTTCTGTATTTCGATTGCGACTTGGTGGTACGGTGCGCGAAAAAGCGAGGACATTGGAAACAGCAGGTAGGACGAGCGCAGTTCTCTATTTGCCTACAGCCTTCTCTGTCTTTTTTTTTTTTTATTACGCACTGCATTACGAAGCTGTAAGAATGTACCTACTTGCCTGCATCACCACATTGTTTCGATTGTGACGTTGAATTTATTATAATATATTACTGGGGCCTAAATGATATGCACTAAGAAAAAAGGGTGTATTCTTACACTTTTTGTCCCATATGATACGTCCCAAAAAATCAGTTGGATGTGCAGCTCACTGCGGACGATCTGACAGTAGTACCTTTCACGAAAGACTTGAGAGTCGTGCGGTACAACTTAATAAAATAGCTAATATACGTGTCACTGAATACAAAAAAAAAAAAAAAAAAATCGGGTTTTGTGGCTTTATGGCAAAACTTCAATGTTTTCCTTCTGTGGTCATTGATGCGCATTTTAACTACTTAATAAGTTATATCGCACCATTATAAAGCCCCTCGTAAAGTTTAGGGCCCCCTGTTCGAATACAGTGCGCTGTACGTCGAATTAAAGTTATGGGGTGCATCATGTGGGACAAAAGGATGTAAGGTGATACCCCTTTTTTTAGAGTGTAGGTTCGGTGTGGAGCCCTGGATGCCAGTAAGACAGGATTACAAATGCCTAATTGACACTGGATTTCAAATTAAGCAGAAAACCTTTGGTAAATGAAAAAATCACCTGCTCAGATTAAATCTAATATTTGTTCACACCCAATTACTTATCCGTTCTAGATCCCAAATTTTTCATTCTGATCTTGGTCGGATATATTTGTAGACACTTGTTTGGAACCTTTTTTAAAATATGTGCTTATACTACAGCGATTCCGAGCCCCAACCAAAGATCTCGTGTATCGACCACTTTCTGATACCGCAAAACCACCAAGTAGCTTCACTGTGAAAGGTGTCTCGATTTGATTGCCAAGTTAGGTCCCGGAACCTCGTCGGTCTCATCTCGAAGCTCCAACAAATATAAATGAGCGTAAAGCGAGGTTTTCGGCATATGAGTAACGTAACTAATAATGTTTCTGACACTCAGGTAGGCATTAATTAGTGCTATGGTGTTTATTTTTCATGTGGATTTATTCACCCAGGGAAGCTGTTATTGACCAAACAGAAGCAACATATTATTCTGGATGTCTTTATTCAGACTTGAAGACCATCACGAATCTTGCTGTAAGCATCACGCAGAAAAAAAACGTCGCGAGAAAAACACTTTGTTTAATCAAAGTTTGTGCTATTGTCATCGTTACTTTTTGTTAGTGCAGGGGGAAACAAATCTAGAGCTGTCGTAACGTTTCATACCAAGAGAAAAACTATTAAAAATCCGATCATTTGTGCCGTGACAAATTTAAAATTTCACTGTTAGAAACACAGATTGCATTGGCACGTTTTAGAAGCCTGCCATTGAAGCATTAGTATGTCATTGTGTCATGTTAAATTGATCCTAAAACATTAGCCGGTAGAGATTAAAGGGGTGCGGAAAAAAAATTGAAATATTCAAATTTCGTACGGAAATGAGTTAAGCATGACGGATAATAACCGTAAATGATATTCGCACGTTTGTATTTTTAACGACTGGCTATATTTTTCGTTCCAAACGGTGCACTCGAGCAAGCGCTCGAAGAGAAGCCAGCGGAGAGCCCGATGCGTCATGGGATATCCGGCGCAAACAAAAACAGAAAGATTTCCCGCGTTCGTGGAGTAGCAAGGCAGACGGGGTTATAAGCTTTGTCCTTGGTGGCGTTGTCAGCGTTGTGGTGGCGTCAATAGCGTCAGCGCGTTACAACCGAGCCGTTTGAAGTACCCGTGGGGTCGCCAGCCTGTGCACGGCTGGCCCTAGGAGCACGTACTTCCACAACACTGTCAGCTTAGGGCTGAACGGGGTGGGAAAGCAACTTTTGTTCGAGTTTTGAGCGACGGGTTAATCTTCTAGGGGGAGAATGGCTGTGTCCGGTTGTACGAACGAGGGTCCGAGAAAGAAGGGAGTAGAGGGGAGTCTTTCCTTCCCGCCTTCTTGGGCCGTTTGGTACAATGCGCGACTTGTGAGTTGAGGAGGAAAGCTAAGAGGGAAGATGTTGAAATGCCAAAGAGCGGCGCTGCTCCAAAGGAATCTGAGGCCAGATTCACAAAACGATCTTACGCCAAAAATGTGCGTAAGACAAAACTTACGAACAAATCTGTATTCACGAAACGAAATTTTCGTAAGTTTTGCGCAGGTTACGACGAAATCCTACGACAGCTCCGAAGCTATCTTACGCACTTCTTACGATCAAATCAGCATGGCCGACAGCGTCGCTCAGGTGGTCGCAACAACCAACGGATGTCTATTTTTCTACGTGCGCTTCTCACGCGTCCCGACTTCATGCAGCAAGAAACAAGTAAAAAGTACTTGAAACAGACCACGACGAACGAACAAGAACGCTGGATCCACAGACAGCCGGGAAAAACTCCAAGGGTTACGAGTACGGACTCCGACCGATCGGCAGATAGGCCTAGCAGGCACTCCGACTCGGCGCAGCGATGATCTGACGGTCCTTGGCGAAGACCGTCTGCCCACGACCGGCTGGCGTGCTGAATGGAATATGCCCCCGCGACCCTTGTGAACCCTTCCCGTATATAGTTTGATCGCTGACCTCAATTGTGGATTAAGAGGTCAATCTCTTCCTCTTGTCATCTCCTTGTTTTCCGAGGCAACGGTGACGAACGCTGTCGTCGAAAAGGGGCTCTCATCGATTCTATCTCTGTTTTGTGTGATATCAAGCTCAAATAAACGCCGTATGGATTACCTTCGCAACATGGTATGTACACTTTATTAGTATTCCATTTTATTCTGACACGACTGCACCTCACAGTCGATCCTGACTCGATCGCTGTAACAGTTCGTGGGTCGCAATGCTGGTCCAACCTTTCTTCGCCGGGTGTCACGTCAGCATCGAGTTGCAATTGTAAAGGATCGGTCCCGAAGCGCTTATCAATTCGCGGTCCAACAGCGCAAATGCAGCACTTCGATCAAACGCGCGCGTCCGTTCCGTAGTGTAAACAGGCATTTACGTGGCTCTTGCTTACACTGTCATAGTTCAAACGTATCTTTTTTAACGTCGGCTCGCTCCTGCATCTCCGAGGCCGCAAAAAACGCCGCGGCAATTTGTTCCCATCTATGTCGCTCTGCAAACGACTGCGGGCCGTCTTTTACCAACGATGACAGTTGTGTTGACTTGGTAGCTATCGAGTTCGTAGCAGTCAATGGGGATGGTTACGCATCCCGGCCTCGGCATTCCGGCGAGTTTAAATCGTGTTAGCGTCGACATATCACTGCACGGATACGAACCCCAGACCAGCTGTGGCAGAAAGGCCGCCTGTGTTTGTTATGAAAAATCCACGTGCTCCGAACGGCTCCGAACGGCTCCGAACAAATGCCGAGCTCTCCGATTCGTTGTTCGTGCTGCCGAAGACGCCGTCGCCATAGCAACAGCACCGGTAAGTTTTAGTTTTATCCGTACGACAACGTCGCTTTCCTCTTCTCACTTAAGAACGCGTTCGTGAATACCGATTTCTCCTCTTCTTACGATGTTCTTAACTTACAAACTTCTTAGCTAAGTTGTCGTAAACTAAGAAGCTCTTCGTGAATCTGGCCTCTGCTACGTAACGACTACGTAGCAGATTCTACAACGTTGCTAGACTACCCCCGAAATAGGCTCTGCATGCATTTACCGGGAGAACATTGAAAGATCGTTTATTTAGCTTTAAAATTATTTTTCTTGTGCTTTTCAACGAAAGACCGGTGTTTTTGAGATGAGGGTGCAACATGCAGCACATTCAAGCTAGAAAATCAGCGCTGGAATTTCGTTTCTCTGTCACTGTAAATGTATGGTCACTGTAAATTCGTAATGTCCATTAGACTTCTTCCGACCTGCTATAACAGAGAGCGAATACAATAGCAGCCAGAAAATTTAATGTAGCCAGAAGTAATATTTTAGCAGCTTTTTGTTTTCATATGTTGTATATAATGACATTCTACAAAGGTTCACAAGAATGGCTTGGAATATCTGTTACGAAGTTACGGGAATATACCAGACATGCTTTAACTGAAACGCTGTTCGAGATGTCAACACACGGAACACCGTTTTACATTACATTCTTGTTCCTGTATGCGGAAAAGCCTTCCACAAGTGAATATGTGGGACGCTGTTTTATATGCCGCCTTCACAACTTACCTGAAACACTGCTCTACATAAACTAAGAGGTTTATGGAACAGAGTTTTCCCTTGTTAAGCATACCTTTTTTGCGAAAAAGTTACAGTTTCTAGTTGGAACCAGGGTGGAACGAGAGTATGAGTGTACAGAAGGCTACAGGCGACGCCGGAATCGCTCCATGGGGCAGTAAATGATTCCACATTAGCTGTCCCATGAAGCGATGGATGGCAGTCTAACACAAAATATACAGGAAAGACCAAGTAGAAAACGTCCGATGCATTTCATTGGCGTAACCTTAATTAACCGAAGTTCTTTTCGTTTCCCGTTACAATCAGCGCCGGGGCTGGTTGGCAGTAATAAAACTTAACGACCTCATTTCCCGAACGGGCCTTACGAAAGAAGCGAAACCAGCGACGATAACCAAACAGGGACGATTATTACGTCAGACTTGTGGGTCGGCAAGTCAATCAGATTAGCGGTGATTGCCTTGGTATGTTTTTATTTCTAGTAAAAGTATTCGAGATGACAAAATAAAGCCGACCGGACGGCGAATTCTAGTGGAAATCTTAAAGAATGGATAGTCACCGTACGCAAACTTTCGTGTTTGGGCAAAGGGTGGAAAGGGAAAAACTATGGGCATGTTCTTTTTTTTTTCTTTTTTCTTCACTGTATGTTGCCATTTACCGCGTCTTTGGTGGCCTAAAGACCAATACTGAAAAATAGAGTGTCAGTGTTTCCTAAGTTCATTTTCGGTCCTTCTCGTTATTAACATATCCTGGGCCATAAAAAAATGTGCCTACATTTTGGAGAACTGCCGAAGAAATTTACACCTACTCTAGGTTCAATCACATCAGTGAGAGCGAGAGTTGAAGTTGACAAAAAAGAAAGGCAGTCACTATTGAACAGGCGTTCTAAGGAGTCATTACTCGCAAGAAATAAAAATATGAGCCTAATGTAGCTGCCTGCATCATAAATCTATCTATTATATATATTTATATAATATAGTACACTATAACATAATGTGATGCCCCTAGCTATTTGGCTCAGTCACACAAGGTCGGGTTGCCGTCGTCGTAGGTATGTGCTTAAGACCAATCATTGTAGACAATAAACACTTTATATGCGACTTACACAATACACAAAAATGAAAGCCGTTTACAACTCGCCGTAACGTCGGATTAGAGCGCAGCTCTTGAGGAGGAGGATGGAAGTGTGCTGAGGGATAGGATAGTAGGGTACTGAGGGATAGGAGACTGCCTGTGGCCACTTGACCAGTGTTGCGGAGTTGCTACTCCGGAGTTGGAATGATTCCGGAATCATTCGCATTTTCGCGACCCCGGAATGGAATGGAAATGAAATGGCGGCAACCTTGAGGGAAATGGAATGGGAATGGAATTGCATGCTTTTGGCAAAGAATGGAATGGGATTGGAATGCGCCCGGTTCTTTGTGTGTTTTTAATTATTTATTTATTTATTATATTTTTGAGGGGGGGGGGGGGGGGGCTAAACCAAGCAAGTCAGCGAGTCAGTTGCTCAGAAATAAAATGAGCAGCGGGAAACTGCTAGCCCGTGTGAAGACCTAACAGATTGTACGCAAAAAAAAAAAAAAAAATATGCAATACAAAAAACCAGCGTCAAAGCAAAGAGCACAGGAAGGAAGGGGGGGGGGGGTTATCGGTGGCGCCTTTAGCGGACGCACAGACGACGGGCTTTACTTGTGTTACTCGAGAGCGAAACAAGAAACCAAGCACCAGGCAAAAGAAACAAAGGGAGCGGCCTGAAACCGCCTTGCACGGCTCCTCATCCTCCTTTTTGTCTTGCTTTTTTTTTTTTTTTTTTTGCGACGGCATGGGGAGTGCATGCGCGCGCGCACAGATTCAGGTCTGGGAACGGGGCGACTCACAATTCGCAGAGCTCTGATAACTCGTTGACTCGCGCGCCGCCAAAAGATGATCAGTTATTGTTTTCTTATAGTTCGACGAGCGTCATTTAGCAGGCGGCCAACCCTGCTGCCTTCCACGTTCATACGCGCGCACTCTTTTGAAGTGCAATATGTGGGTTTGCTCAACATCAAGCGAGATTCACTTCTCTCTTCTCCTCTTGCGCTTTGCTTGGACGCCTGTTCTTTTGTATTGCATTTTTCCGTGTGAGTCCGCCTTTTACTTGGTCCGTGTTCCGATGCTTGTTTCTTGTGTTAAATGTTTTACATTGAACTTTCAAGTCGGTTAGGGTTACAAGAAGCTAGATGGTGCCCACTCATTTCCTTTTACTTTAGTTTCTGTATACCTTGTTCCACCTTGCGATGGACTGCTTAGGACGTTGCGAGTCACCCCAGGCAATCCAGCACCGCGAGCTTAGCAAAATCAACGCTTTTTTGAGGCATTTAGCATTTTGTTTGCAATTGTCTATCCGTTTGATAATGTCCGCTTTATGCTGCTGATGCCGGCAAACACAATGTAGCTGTCAAGTGTCGATTTTTATGTTTAGGAATTAGAGGAATGGAATGGGACGGTTCAGCAGTTTCAGGAGTGGGAATGGGCCCAGTGGCCCCATTCCTAGGAGTTGAAAGGAATTGAAATATCAAAAATTCTCATTCCCGGGATGGAATTGGAATGGAATGGGGGGTGCCCATTCCGCAACACTGCACGTGGCCTCAAGAGGGGGGGGTCACGTGACCTCAGGGGTGACGTGCCCTCAGCGGTGGGTCACGCGACCACAAGGGGGTAACCCTCATGACCCTCGTGAGGGTAACCCTTGTGACCCTCGTGACGGTAACTCTCATGACCTTAGTAACCCTTGTGAGGGTAACTCATCACCCTAGTAACCCTTGTGAGGGTAACCCTCGTGACCCTCGAGAGGGTAACTCTCATAACCCTCGTGGCCTTCGTGGGGGTAACCCTCGTAACCCTCGTGAGAGTAACCCTCGTAACCCTCGTGAGGGTTACGGGGGTTGTTACCCTCAAGAGGATCACGAGGGTTTCCTTCGTAACCCTCGTGGCCCTTGTGACCCTCGTGAGGGTAACCCTCGTAACCCCCGTGAAAGTAACCATCGTGACATCCGTGAGGGTTACAAGGGTTGTTACCCTCACGAGCATCACGAGGGATACCCTCGTATCCCTCGTAACCCTGGCGAAAGTAAACCTCGTAACCCTCGTAAACCTCACGAGCTTATCACTCCCTTCGGATCATAAGTTGTCAAGGAATATAGGCCTGTTTCTCTCAGCCAGCGGCCGCTGTAGCGCCCACAAAAGACGACCACAAAAAGGCACCTTTGCTAGCGTCCTCGAGACGCAACCATTTCACGCTGACCTGAAGCGCCATCTTAGCGTTCCGTCAAGAGCGATTCACAGGCGCAACTAGCGTCTCTCAAAAAGCCGCAGAAAAGAAAAAAAACAAACAAAATTTTCTTCAAACTGCCTAGTTGAGGCACGCGTGTCAAAAAAAAAAAAAAAAAGAAATACTCAAAAACAACACTTCTAGAGCCAAATTCACGGCGAGAGATTTACTTGAAATCCTGCGCGCAAAGTCCGCAACGTCACAGAATGCTAATTCGCTCAACGAGAGTGTCATTCGGGCTTTCCCCCTCAACGTGAAGGCGAAGTCGATCAACACCTCCTAGAAGAGAAGTCCGTAGCGCTTCGAGTGGTTACGTCACAATGTGGGAGAAGGAAGTCTATGGCGCAAATACGTGAGAAAAACTTCCTGGCATCGACGTCGAAAAAAAAAAAAAAAGTTTCTTGCTGAGTGGCACGGTGGTGTTCGTGAGCGTTCATCCGACATTCATATATCTTTTAAAGTGCAGTCTTGTACAATTTATATATATATATATATATATATATAATATAAACGTAATATACAACGCGCTACCAAGGCTCAAAGTACCAATTTTATAATTATGGTTATCCCCGTTACCGTGGACTACGTGCAGTCCCGCAGCTCCCCACACTTTTCGAATGAACCGTTCCGCTGCGACGTTTTCTTCCCTCGTACGGGCTCCGATTCTGGTAAATTTACGTTGTGTGTAAGCTGCCCACTGTCTAAAAAGGAAGCCTGAGACTTTCAGAAGGGAAGGACACTGAAAAAATTCAGTCATCACTGCAGGGAGCGCACACGAGCAAGAGATGGCTCGACAACGTCAAGCCTTGCACACGGCTGCCGCTGCTCTCGTGTGTGTGCGTGTGGTTCTTTTGATCCTCCTACCCGGCGTTTTTTGTCGTCACCGCAGTATCGGGTAGTTTTTTGTGTGTTCGCTTGATACTGCGGCATTTACATGGATTCGCGGAACAAACCCTCCTACGGTTTGAGTGACATGAGTGGCAACTGGCCACTGATGACACTGTTCAATTATCGATAGACCTCTCTCGACAGATAGAGACTTTAAGTGCGTGTTCAAATGTTTTCGTGCCAGATATTGTGCGACTTATGAATACGATCGACAGGTGAGAAACAATTTATTTACGGGCTTTCTTGGTCATGTGGGACGCGAGTAAAGTGCTGCAGTCGGGGTTTGGCGGCTTTTTTTTTTTTTTTTTTTCGTGATAGAATAACATTTTGTTTGTCGTAATCCATGTGTGGTTGTGTCGACATTTGTAAATATGCGTGGTAATATTCTAGTTTTCGCTGGAAGGTGAATAACATGTTTGTGTGATTATACAATGTGCGTTGTTTGCTTATGCGTTTGTTCATATTAATGTTATTTTACTTCCTTTATTGCGTTTATACTAGAATCTTAAGTGTATAAATGTAATAGTAATATTGTATACAAAATAAGTTACATTTTGTTCTAAAACGGCTAATGCCCATAGGCAGGAGGAAATTAGTTGACTGCAAATAGTATGCAGTACCCCTGCCACACGGGAAAGTTAATATATTTTCATTAAACGATATGGGGCTTAATCAGCTCGCGGTCTTGAGTGACTATACGAGCGTCGCGAGCTGATTTGTCTACCCCCTAATGTCATTCGATCGAAATTACATTGTTTTTGCCATGTGGCCACCGAATGATGCAAGAATTCAGTGACTGCACGCGATAACATCGCCTACATGATCGTAAGTGGCTCCTGTCTTGCCGTGTCCGCGTTGACTTCATATACCTGATTTTCAACTGTGATAGGTTTCCTCTGTCCAATCACTGCGTGTCTTCCCATTTTGTCCGAGTATTCCTGCACGACATATGCCCTCCTACAGCAATAATTGCGTAACTCAATGTTTTCTCTTATACGCCTACCTCGTGCCATTTCACACAGATTATTCAGCGGTGTAATATTTTGACCATTTATAAAACGTTTTCTAGACCCGTTGCTATCCGCTGCTTTCATTTGAGCTAATAAGACAGGCGTATATGACTAAGAGCGCGTTACGACGGTCGATCCACGCGCGTTGTCTTTGCTTCGACGCGCGACCCCGACAGCCTTCCTTTGCGACGTCACGAGAAGAGAGCTGCGGCCTTGTCTTCTAGGAGGTGTTAAGCCTCTCTTCCACGCGCCCAAAATGCCGATAGAGAAAACGAGTGGAAAGGAGATGATTACAGACTAAATCGCGTTTTGCGCCGTCACTATTGCTCTAAAAAAAAATGTCCCGTAAAATTCATTTTTTTGACGCGCGTGTTCCTACCAAAATTTAATATATACGTATATATATATATATATATATATATATACACACACATTATACAAAAAAAATTGGTACAGTGATTTACGATCTAAACTATAAGTGTCAAGAGTATCTAAAGGAATATTTATTGAATAATTTGGGTAGATTATAATGAAGAGACTGCAAGCCGTATTTTGTGCGATAACTGGACACCCTCCGTCCACACACACACACACACACACATATATATATATATATATATATATGGGCTTTTTACGGCTCTCTTATACCCCGACGTCGTGCGTAGGAGACGCGGAGGTCGCAGATACCGGGTTCTTGTTCGCCGGCCCCTGAGACGCGCGCGTTCTGCGCTACTAAGACTGCTGTCTGCGTGAGTTGGTAAATCATGTTGATTAACGCAGAGCGCACCACAAGAGAAACACTCACAAACACTGACACACACAACCGATACAATCACTCTGCGCCGACTCACAACTCATGGTTTGAATTGACTCCTTCTATGCACAAAGAACACCCTCCTCTTTGTCCATATCCTAAGAACAAGATCAAATTCAAGTACAAAACTAAAATAATAAGAAATAAAAAGCAAAATAAATTTAAGAAAAATTATAATTTGAAAAATAATAAAGAATTCTCACTGCTGGTGTCTAAATCAAATACACAAGTTCCCTACTTAAGAGAGTTAAAGATGGCCTGCTTACACACTTTTCAAATGTCATATCAGATCAAACCAAATCAAGTCATTTATTTGCATCTTCAAGTACAGATGCCGGGTACACGCCCAACAAAGGCAATCTGTGTTGGCTTGACAATGTCCGGGCCGGAGGGCTTGGCAGATGGTGACAGAGATGCAGTTAAAGCCAATCGGGGTGATATGCAAAAAACGCGTTAACTAAACGGTTAACACAACTTAATACATATTGTACAAAAAAGTAGGTACAGTGATTTACGATCTAAACTATAAATGTCAAGATTATCTAAAGAATATATATTGAGTAATTTGGGTAGATTATAATGAAGGGACTGCAAGCCGTATTTTGTACGATAACTGGACACCCTCCATTCCTCCGAGCAGCGGGTGTGGATGGTGGCAGTCTTGTACACGTTACTAAAAACATGTAATCGATTACAATTACTGTTACTCTTGGCTAAAAAGTATTCGATTAGATTACTTGATTACTCGACGGCAAAAGTAATAGGACACTACTTAAAGAAGTAATCGTTACTTTTCCTATTACTTTATTGTGTGAAGACACATCTTTATCGCTCATAACAATGAACCACATCCAACCTATATTACGCTTATGGTCAAGAGGTCCAACGAGTCAAAAGGTCCAACGAGTCAAGAGGTCCAACAGTCACAGTGACAGCCGAGTCAAGAGGTCCAACGAGTCAAAAGGTCCAATTCGAGTCAAGAGGTCCAACGCGTCAAGAGGTCCAACGAGTCAAAAGGTCCAATTTGTGTCAAAAGGTCCATCGAGTCAAGAGGTCCAACGCGTCAAAAGGTCCAACGCGTCAAGAGGTCCATCGAGCCTTATTTTTATCTTCCCTGTTTATAATGATATTGCTATTAATGGGGGGACTGCTTGTGACGGTTACTGACCGTTTGACCTATTTGAATTATTTTGGAGAATACAAGCACAACATAGCCATTTGAGACAACTAGACAGATACTATTTGCCACATTTTATATGTATTTCAGTGTTAATAAATGGGTAGTGCCTGGCGACATATTTTGGACTTGTAGAACTTAATATCTGTGTTTCAGTCTCTCTGTTCTATGACTTATTTATGCCATTTCTACGGAAGTGTCTCTCAAATTCCAGAGATATAAAGTACAAATGTACCTCAGCATTTCGCGTTTAGCCTTCCATTTCATGTATCTCAGTATTTGTAATCGCAAATACTTCCTTGGGTAACTTTGTCCAGTCCCGGGTTCTCGTATATTCTATTAAAAATATGATGCACTTCTATTTTATGCTTTAGTTTTTATTCACTGAGTTCACCCACCGATTCACTAAAGTGGTAAATAACACAACATGGGAAGAAGCTCAAATATCACTGGAGAGCGTCTTTAAACGAGCCCAAATTATGCCACTTGGCGTCCAATAGTGTGTTGCAAATGAATGCGAGCATTGTCTCCTTGAAACGTTATGACCGGTGCAAGCTATAGCGGGTTAATTTGGTCCGTTGGCTTACTTAAAAGCAGAGAGCATCCACAAATACTTATGCTAGCGATATATGTAACTCCTTTACTGCTCTTTATTTTTAAAAATGCTGTGAAATAAACCATGAAACTGAACGTTTCATGATTAAGCATTCTTGACACGAATTACCTAACACTTATTTGTCGATATCATTTACTTTTAGTTGAAATTACGCGATGTTTTAGTCGGTTGGAATTGTAAGATGGTGGGTTACTTGCTCAATCATTTTTAGAAAATTGGGTCATAGAGATTGAAGTCGATTGAAGAACTGTTCGTATCGGAAAGCAGGTCGATCTATGAAGCCGACAGATCTTTACTCTCTCCAGTGCTAGGCCATGGCGAATGAAAAATTTACTAACTTTACATGCCATGCTGCGCCAGGGAAAACTCTCCCTTCAAGGTCTTCGAAGACCAAGCGCTTCAAAATATCAAGGAAGCTATTTTGACGAGACGTGAACAAATTTAAAGAATTATCACAACTGTTGAAAATGATGTCACAGAAATAAAAAAATGAAAAGAACTATGTTCAGTTATCCTGACGTCAAACGCCGTAATAGTGCTTTAGTGTGATGGTAGACGTCGAAATAGCAAATAACTATGGGCATGTCTTTTGTATGTGACGAAAGATGTCATTTCGAACCCGGATGTCGAAGTAGTCTCTTCCTAAAAAAAAAAAAAAAAGGCATCTCAAATTGTGAAATGTTAAGACCTTTCCGGTTACGCGTTTGATATTCGCGGGGGAGAGCAACACGGGAGATGCAGATTTACGACTTTGTGGTCAGGGGTAGAAGAGAGAAGGCACACAGGTCCCCAACAAACGAATGTTGCTATAAGCTTCACAATTTATAACATCAATGATTTCCGGTATTTACAAATCCAGTGCCCAGCATGCGAACCCCACAGCCCAGCGCGAGCGTATCTGTTGCTTCAGAAACCAAGCAAATCACAGGTCATACGCACGAACACTGATTACATCACCGGCCAGAAACGATTTATCAAAGCCGTGTTCATGAGATCCTCCCTGCCGTGTGGAAGTCTTCACAGCTCAACTTTTTGCTCTCTTTTCGACATTTTTTTCTCTGCCTTTATTATTAGCATCTCTGTTGACTATTTTTTTAATGCGTGAGCATTACCTGGCTCAGTCAGCGAAAAAGCCTTCGGCAAAATCCGTCGTCAAAATCCGTGACTTGTCCAACACAATCCAACATAATAATAAAAGAAAACCCTCTGGTTACGGGATATCTTTGGTCACGTGATCTCTTCGGTCACGTGATCTATCTGGTTATTTGACCAACCCCCCCCCCCCCCCAAAAAAAAAAAAGGTCTGTAATAACGTGACAAAAAAAAAAAAAAGACAACCTCGGGTCACGTAACCTCCCTGGTTACGTGAGCACAAAACCATTCCTTGCCTGGTTTCGAACCTAGGCCCTCTTGATCGCGCAAAGAGCGCGCTATCCGTTCCGGAAACACAACTCGGGAAAAGTTAGTGCTCGCGCATTCTCACCTATTAAGAGAAAGCTTAGGTGCCTTCATAGTTTTTTCCTTTTTTGCCTGTACTTATATCACACCCCTTGCCTGTACATATTTCACACCAAGAGATGCAACGAGTCAAGCTATCCAACATTGGGCCTCTTGACGCGTTGGACCTCTTGACACATCGAGGCACGAGTCAAGAGATCCAATATGGGTCAAGAGGTCCAACGCGTCAAGAGGTCCAACGAGTCAAGAGATCCACGGCGAGTCAAGAGGTCCAACGCGTCAGGAGGTCCAACGCGTCAAGAGGTCCAATATTGGACCTCTTGACTCGTTGGACCTTTTGACGCGTTGGACCTCTTGACTCGGAATCCCTATATTACACATTTGCGCAAGTATTGAAGAAGAAAAAGATTCCGAGTCAAGAGGTCCAACGCGTCAAAAGGTCCAACGAGTCAAGAGGTCCAATATTGGACCTCTTGACGCGTTGGACCTCTTGACTCGCCGTGGATCTCTTGACTCGTTGGACCTCTCGACGCGTTGGACCTCTTGACCCATATTGGATCTGATCTGATTCCGAGTCAAGAGGTCCAACGCGTCAAGAGGTCCAACGAGTCAAGAGGTCCAATATTGGACCTCTTGACGCGTTGGACCTCTTGACTCGCCGTGGATCTCTTGACTCGTTGGACCTCTTGACTCGTTGGACCTCTTGACCCATATTTTTTTATTTTTTTTATTTTATTTATTTATTTATACTACCGGCCGCCGTGGGGCGGCCAAGGTAGGAGGGATACATGGATCAAGTTTTACGAAAAAAGCAAGCACAAAGTGTGGCAGCGCTCTTGACTCGTGCCTCGATGTGTCAAGAGGTCCAACGCGTCAAGAGGTCCAATATTGGATAGCTTTGCTCGTCGCATCTCTTGGTGTGAAATATGTACAGGCAAGGGGTGTGAAATAAATACAGGCAAAAAATGAGAAAACAAATTATCAGGTCACCTAAGCTTTCTCTTACGATGTGAGAATGCGTGAGCACTAGCTTTTCCCGAGTTGTGCTGCCGCAACGGATAGCGAGCTAGTTGCGCGATCAAGAGGGCCTAGGTTCGAAAGCAGGCAAGGAATGGTTTCGTACTCACGTAACCAGGGAAATCACGTGACCAGAGTTTTTTTTTTTTTGTCCAAAGTGACCACAGACCTTTCTTTCTTTTTTGTTTGGTCACATGATCAGATAGGTCACGTGACCAGAGAAATCACGTGGCCAGGGAGATCACGTGATCAAAGATATCACGCAACCTGAGTTTTTTAATTATTATTATTATGTTGGGGGGGGGCATTGTGTAGGACAAGTCACGGATTTTGACGACGGATTTTGCCGACGGCTTTTTCGCTGACTGAGCCAGGTAATGCTCACGCATTAAAAAAGCAGACAACAGAGAGGCTGATAATAAAGCCGCAGAACAAAAATATCGGAAAAAGAGCGAAAAGTTGATCTGTGAAGACTTCCACATGGCAGGGGGGATCTCACGAAAACGGCTTTGATGAATCGTTTCTGGCCGGTGATGGAATCAGTGCTGGTGCGTACAACCCGTGATTTGCTTAGTTTCTAAAGCGACAAATACGCGCCCGCTGGGCTGTGGGAATCGCATGCTGGGCACTAGATTTGTAAACACCAGAAATCATTGTTGTTATTAGCTGTCAAGATTATAGCAACATTCGTTTGTCGGGGACCTGTGTGACTTCGCTCTCCTACCCCTGACCACAAATTCGTAAATCTGCATCTCCCGTGTTGCTCTCCCCCTCGAATATCGAACACGCAACCGGAAAGGTCCTAACATTTCACAATTCGAGAAGCCTTTTTTTTTTTTTTTTTTTTTCAAGAAGTGACTTTTTTGACATCTGGGTTCGAAGTAATTGTAAAACCATTTTGAACACATGTTCCGTCACCTACGAAAGTTATGTCCATTGTTATTTGCTATTTCGACATCGACCATCACATTAAAGCACTATTGCGGCGTTTGACGTCAGGATAAATGAACGTAGTTTTTTTTTTCTTCTTAATTTCTGTGTCATCATTTTTAAAAGTTGTAGTAATTGATATAATTTGTTCACGTCCCGTCAAAATAGCTTCATTGATATTTTGAAGTCCTTGGTCTTCGAGGAGCTTGAAGACACAGTTTGACCTGCCGCAGATGGCGTGTAAAGTTACTAATTTTTTTCCCTTCGCCGTGGTCTATTTTAACTATAGCACTGGACACACTAGATCTATCGGCTCCAAAGATCTACGTGCTTTCTGACACGAACAATTCTTCAATCGACTTCAGTCTTTATAATCCAATTTTCTAAAATGTATTGAGCAACTAATCCACCATCTTACAATTCTAACCGACAAACACATCGCGTAATTTCAACTAAAAATAAATGATATTGACAGACAAGTGTTCCATAATTCGTGTCAAGAATGCTTAATCATGAAACGTTCAGTTTCATGATTTATTTCAGAGCATTCTCAAAATAAAGAGCAGTAAATGAGTTATATATAGCTAGCATAAATATTTGTGGCTGCTCCGTGCTTTTGAGTAAGTCAACGGCCCAAATTAACTCGCTATAGCTTGCACCAATCACAGCGTTTCAAGAAGACAATGCTCGCATTCATTTGCAACACTCTATTGGACCCCAAGTGGCATAATCTGGGCTCGTTTAAAGACGCCCTCCAATGATATTCGAGCTTCTTTCTATGTTGTGATATTTACTTCTTTAGTGATTCGGTGAACTCAGTGAATAAAAACGAAAGCATAAAATAGTAGTGCATCTTATTTTTAATAGAACATACGAGAACCCGGGACTGGACAAAGTTACCCAAGGAAGTATTAGCGATTACAAATACTGAGATACATGAAAGGGAAGGCTAAACGCGAGATGGGCTGAGGTACATTTGTAGTTTATATCTCGGGAATTTAAGAGACACTTCCGTAGAAATGACATAACTGAGTCCTAGAACAGAGAGACTGGAACACAGATATTAAGTTCTAAAAGTACGAAATATGTCACCAGGCACTATCCATTATTTAACACTCAAATACCTATACCTTGTAGCAAATAGTATCTGTCTACTTGTCTCCAATGGCCATGTAGTACTTGTATTGTCCAAAACAATTCAAATAGTTCAAAATGCCAGAAACCGTCACAAGCAGTCATTAATGCAATATCATTATACGCAGAGAAGATAAAAATAAGGCTCGATGGACTTCTTGATGCGTTGGACCTCTTGACTCGATGGACTTCTTGACGCGTTGGACCTCTTGACACAAATTGGACCTTTTGACTCCTTGGACCTCTTGACGTGTTGGACCTCTTGACTCGAATTGGACCTTTTAACTCGTTGGACCTCTTGACTCGGCTGTCACGTGGCTATTGGACCTCTTGACTCGTTGGACCTTTTGACTCGTTGGACCTCTTGACCATAAGCGGGGGGGAGAAGGAGGGGGTTCTAGATCTTGTTAAGCTTGAGCTTGAGCAAGGGTTGTCGCTCAAAGTTTGCGTCGCTCATTTTATTATTCACATGTGGATGAGCTCGCATGTTATACAAAAGAGCAGCAGCTCCAGGATTTGAAACGGATAATGTGCAGTATCCATTAGCGGAAAAGATCGCCCCGACCACTTCTCAACTCGAAACATTGCTTGTCACAAAGACCACGTAGGGGAAATGGGGAAATATTTCAACTGCCTTTGTTATATTTTGCATCCGCTTTAGGCATTCTTCGGTTCCGGTTCTCCTACGGGCTGCGAGTATGTACCCTAAGCAGGATTTTTTTACTTTTTTTATTTCTGTTTGTGTGTGCGTGAGGGGGGCTAGTTTGAACGAAGGACTCACAAAGCTGCATTCTGCTTCCTCAAACATTGCCCTGAATGACTTTTGTCACGCACTCTGGCTTTCCTGGGGCTTCCCACTGCCAGTCCCAGATCGAAAAAAGAAAAAAACGGACATTCCACAGAAACTGTACATAGAAAGAGATTGACCTCGTTCCCTACAGCTCCGCAAAAATCTTTCTTTTTTCCGTCCGACAAAACAAAAAACAAATTTTATTTTTGTCATTTCATAAAAAAAGGTGTGTGCCGTGGGGGAGGGGGGGGGGGGGGGTGCCGTGGCCAAATTGTAATGGTTACAAGTGATTTTATTACTTCAAGAAGTAGTCAGATTACTTCTGTGATTACTGCCTAATAAAAGTAATCAACTGATTACAAAATTACTCCGAAAAGTAATCGATTACAAGTAATTTCATTACTTGTAATGCGTACGGTACAAGTCTGGATGGTGGTGACATTTCTGGTTAAATTTCTTTCGATACTTACTGCCTTGATAATCTCCCTGGTGAGCTGATTGTGGCCCCTTCCCAGCACAGTGCAGTTGCTCAAAAGCGCCGAATACCCACAGTCCCTACAGTGTAGACCAAAATGTACAGAGTTGGCGTTGATGACGTTGTCGGCATGCTCACGAAGGGGACATTTAGGTCCACAGTGTACGTTCTGTGGGTGTTCGGCGCTTTTGAGCAACTGCACTGTGCTGGGAAGGAGTCACAATCAGCTAACCAGGGAAATTATCGAGGCAGCAAGTATCGAAGGACACTTCGACAAATGTGTCAGCAGGCCTATTTTAACTCTCTGACTAAGGGAGCTGGAGTATTTGACCATAGGCACCAGCAGTAAGAATCCTTTATTATTCTTTATCTTTAATATCATTTTTTTTAAATTTTATTGTTTTTTTTTAATTGCATTTGATGTGGTCATCTCGTTCTTAGAACATAGAAAAAAAGGAGGTTGTTCTCTGTGCACAGAAGACAATACAAACCATGAGTCAGCGCCGAGTGAGTGAATATTTATTTAGTGTGTCTGTGTTTGTGAGTGTTTCTCTTGCGGTGCGGCTGTATGTTATTCTTCGCTACGCTGCATCCACTGCGCCCAATGTCGGAGTGTGACAGAACCTTTAGCATCTTTCCACAGGATCTAACAGAGCTTTAAAAAACAAAAAAAAAAAAAAAAAACGCAGCGCGACGCACAACGGAAAAATGGCCTGAAAGAATATTCGCTGTTGCTCGCCAGGGGCGCTGCTCAGAACTTGAGAGCTACAGAGCTGCAGGTTTGTAGTGTACGATATAATTTGATTTGGTGGTGAACAATTCAGCTCCGCTCATTAGCGTTCATGCTTTGCGAGGCCTCAGGTGTAGTTGAATCGGGACGCTTCATTTTGTTCGGGTAAACCAATTTTGACGTACCCTTGCTAAAACGACAAGAGCACCTTAATCGGCGTGATGACTCTCCTTTTCACCGCTTGAGGTCCTACAAATGAAAGGTATAACAGCTACAACGCCGCGAAGGGACGCGAGGAATCCAGTTCCAGTGGACAACGCTCGTATGATCTGGAACGGTGGTACCGCACTCGGACCGGTCTCAATCCGGAGTGAAGTGAAGTGCTCCCAGCAAGGAAATAACAACCACCGCTGCGTCAGACACCCTAACTTCTGACAAATCGAACGGACCGGCGTAGAGCGGGATATGTGCCGAAGAGAGCGGACGGGAGAAGAGAGACAGGCCAGAAGAGCTGCCGGCAAATATTGGCAGTGCTCTCTCGCCGCCGTTAGGGCCGTGTGTGCGAAGCGATGAGATGTCTCGCGAGACCCCGTTTTATCGATATGAAGAAAGGTTGTAGTGTTTATATGTCGTTTTTATTAGCCGTCACGCTTCAAGTCAACCGCTCTCGGAAGGCGGAATGCTTAGGTTACACTGACGGGGAGGAAAACGACGGCGAGCTGGAGCAGGAATGGAGGATGGAAGGGGGCGGTCTCTCTTTTCTGAAGACACCGCTTTTGAGACGCTCGTTTTCTTTAGTGTATTGGTATGTTGGTTGAAACTGAGATTTCTCCCGTGTGTACGATGTACTCGCTCACATAGTGTGCGATGTGTTGACATGTGTTCACATGCTCTACTAGGCGCGCTCATTCCCACAGTGTATACGGTTCTCGAAATGTTTTGGCTCATCAGTGAAGATCACGTGACGTCCGGTCACGTGAAATCAGTTGACATCACGTGGCCTAAACAACACTTCAGTTTCACCGCTGGATTTAACGGGAAATGCGTGGACGGACGGATGGGCAACGTTGTGGAATTGAGGGTTCCGTTAAAAAGCAGTTCGTGCTTCATAGAAATTACTATTCTCTTCAATTAGTAACGGTGGTTTTTACAAACGGCTTCGCTCGGAAAAATTTAAAAATAAACTCTTAATTTCTTTGAGATAGAGAATACAATATATTAGACACAACTAGTGTTGATTTGAAACTGATTTTATTTGTGATCATATTGCTGATCGGTTAGGAGATTTCCTGTCAATCTGGAAAAAGTTCGCATATTAGCTAATTAAAGACAAGTAACATATGTAAACGTATTGTCGATTTACTTTTGATATATGATATTTATTTCATATTTTGATATTTATGGTGCGACCCTGTGCATGTAATCGTCGAAGCCGGGAAAAGGGGTATTTGTGAGTCCTGGCTGCAAGCGTCGGCTCCATGGGGTTACGCTAGAATCAAACCATGATTACGATCTTAAGAGCCACTCGCTTATCTTGTAAGGAAGTATGGACTTACGGGGAAGAGCTATGTGCATACAATACGTCGAATTGAACAAGGGAGAATAGAGGGTAAAGTCAGTGAGGGAATTTCTAAGATAATCCGGTGATTCCTCCTTCGAGTTGAAAAGGAACACTGGTTGAAAACTGAATGCTAGGGTAGCGCTTCCCGAACTGGTGGACGCGACCCCAAAGGGTGTCACGAGAGGTGCTTAGGGGGGTTGCGAAGTAGCTGTGGAAATATAAAAAAAAATAACAAACTTGGCATATATCGCAGCTCGACATCCAACTCGAACGGAAACTTTCCGTGCCCGAGCCCTGCCCTCGTTTTGAGACACTGCGCTCGAACAGACATGCTCAGTTAACTGATTAGTGCAATAATTTCTTTCTGGCATGCGTTTTTTCTTTTTTTTTTTTTTTTTTTTTTTGCGATGGACTCTTGCTTAGCTAATTTATTTTAAGTTTAGTATCTGAAAATTATTATTTCGGCGTCGGTTTAGTGTCTTGCACGACGTGCATTAAAATTCAAACGCTAGTTGCGCGTGCGGGAAAAAGCGGGGGGGGGGGGGGGGGGGGAGAGAGAAAGAGCGGGTGGCGATATTTTTGAATTATTTATGAGCCGCACGGTGGCAGCAGTGTATGGGAAAAACTGCGCCAGTGAATAAACAGCGGTCTTGTAAAAATATAGCTTGAGAATTTCTATTCTCAAAAGGACTTTATACTAACTTCTCCTAAGAATACAGAGAAGGCCGATAACATATCTCACTTGTGTGCAGCGCCTTACACAAATTGCTAAGTTTGCTTTAATTACGTCTTATTTGGGAACAATATCGGCCCAAGCGCATATGCCTTTCTGCGTAGATCAGTTACTCAAGCAATTCCGCTTTTTGGCTTTATCATATGACGAAGCCCAAAACTGTGATGATCACGGCGACGGTCGTCTCAATCGCGCCGCTGGGGGGGCTCACTCCAGTGCGAGCTGGAGCGGCCAGTTCGAGTAAAAGACCGAGGCTGAAACGTACCGCTCTTGGCATTGCTCGTCATTTAGTCCGTAATAATCTCAGTTTTTCCAGGAAGTTTTTCTGTGGTCATGAACGAGTAAGTCAATATTTCAGGTTCCTTTTTACGGAAACCTGTTGAAATAAAAGAACACCTAAACATGTAATTAGCGAGTGCAGATATCTGGTACTTTGCTACTGTTTGACATATGTGACACTCATGTTTAGCACTAAGCACTATTTTAATCTAGAGTCGAAGCTTGACGCCGGGTCTATGAAGGGTGTGCCAATTTATTGTGATTTTCACCAGAAATATATTTTGTGGATCTTTAAGTTATAACGTGTTTCTCTATAGTGTCGGTAATCTGCACGTAGTATGTTTTGATCTACCGAAATATTCATGTTTTCGTCTTTTCCTCAACAGCACACCTCATGTGAGTTGTTTTGTTTGTCAGTGTCTTGATTATAACAATCGAACTGCACAACTAAGAATAGTAAATTTCGAAGTCCGTAATGAGTGACTCTTTTTTTGCGCACCTTGAGACGAACGGCTCCTCTCCAATGTTGTGTTCAACAGTAGACACACGGAACGACGAGGAAGAGGCGAGCTCGAGCTGACCGACGCGAGCCAGCGAGCCAGCCGAACACTGCCGTCAACCGATACCGGAATCACCCTGATTGTAAATGGTTGTTCTATGTATACTAAAGGTTTATTCGTAACGACTAAGATTGCTTCATTGCTTTAGAATTGCAACAAAGTGGCAACGAGGAGTCAACCTAGACCTGATCTACCGGGGCAAGGATCGACCGAACCAGGTACTGTGCAGCATGGACGACCTATCGCGTTCTATTGAACCTTATGAGGAAGGAATAAGCTGGGACGAGTACGAGGAACGCCTTTAAGAGTTTTGATCACTGCCATCGGACAGAAAACTTACTCCAGACTTCGGGCTCTGTCGTCTCTCGAGCATCCAAGCAAGAGGACTTATGAAGAGCTCGTACAACTCTTAAGTCGATTCTACTCGCCTAAGTGGTTAGTGATAGCCGAGCGCTTCAAATTTGGAAAGCGGGATCCAAGATCAGGTGAACCCTCAACCACGTATTTGGCAGAACTAAGACGGCTGGCGGAGACTTGTCAATTTGGAGACAAACTCGAGGAGCAACTGCGTGACCGATTTGTTTGTGGTCTCAATCACACGATGGCCCAGAAGCAGTGCCTAACAATTGAAAATCTGACTCGGACCCGAGCTGTAGAATTGGTAGCGGGATTGGAAGCGGCTGGGGATCAAATGAAAATTTTCAAGGATGCACTGGCCACCGCTGAAGACGAAGTGAAACAACTACTAAGCACAAGCGCTGCCAGCTGGCGTTGTCTCAAAAGCAACCACACTCCTCAAGATTGCCGCTACAAAGGCTACGACTGTGACGCATGGGGACAAAAGGGTCACCTGCGGAAAGCCTGCAAAAACAGCAGCGTGTAACAAAGAAGAGGGAAAACGTCAAATCAGCATGGAAAAGGCAAACGCAAGGGACCAGCCAAGAAAGGAAAGGGAGCGGTGCAACAGCTGAAAGCGGAAGAGAGAGCGGAAGAATAATTAGTCCTGCGGACTAACGCGGATACGCTGACTGTACCACCCCTCAAGAAAAGCGTGTTTATTAATGAAGTGACTCTGGAGATGGAGGTGGACACCGGAGCTACGGTGACAGTGCTCCCAAAGCGGCTGCAAGGAAAACTGAAGATTCGCACGATGGAGCCTTTCAGGACCAAGCTTCGCACTTGCTCAGGACAAAGCTTGAACGTCTCTGGTACTGCGGATGTCCAGGTCACAAGCAACCAGAAGACCTGGACGCTGCCACTAGTCGTGGTGAATGCCGAGGTACCACCACTGTTGGGAAGAAATTGGATACAAGTCCTGGACGAGACAAGGATGCCAGCACTCCAGGTGAATACTGTGAAAGATGCACATGGTTTAGAAGGCATCCTGGCCGAGTGTCACAAATTTTTCAAAGAGGAACTAGCGTGCTTCAAATGAGTTGAAGTCAATCTGCAGCTGAATCCAGACGCCCAACCAAAGTTCATGAAAAGCCGGGAAGTTCCCTATGGACTCCAGCATCGGATCGAAGCACAGTTAGATGACATGGTAAAAAGAGACGTCATCGAGACAATAAACTACAGTAAATGGGCACCGCCTACAGTCAACATTCTAAAAGGAGAAAAAGAGGTCCGGATCTGTGGCGACTACAAGCTCATGGTAAATCCACAACTTGAAGTGGACCAGTAAACTCTGCCAACAGCCAATGATTCTTCACTTCTTTGAATGGTGGACAGAAGTTCACTAAGTTGGATTTAAGACACGCCTACGAGCAACTGGTGTTGAAGGAGAAGTCTCGCCAGTATGTCATCATACACACGCATAAGGGACTCTACAGATACAAGCGTCTACCTTATGGGATCGCCTCCGCCCCTGCTATCTTCCAGAAACAAATGGAGATACTATTGGGAGGGATTCCAGGTGTCTGCGTGTTCCTGGACGACGTTTTGGTAACCGCAGAGGGCAATATAACGCACTTAGAGAGACTGCACGAAGTACTAACGCGAGTGAAAAATCGTGGACTTCGGCTAGCGGAAAAGAAGTGCCTGTTCATGAAAGACAAGGTGGACTACCTAGGACATACAGTAGCGGTTCTGGAAGAAGCACAATGAGGAAAAATGTCCAGGCTGTACAGGAAGCACCGGTTCCCAAGAATTTGAGCGAGCTACGATCGTTCCTGGGACCTGTAAACTATTACGGACGTTTCGTGCCCAAGTTGTCTACGATTCTAAAGCCGCTCACGCTTCTGCTGCATGAAGACGTGCCGTGGAACTGGTCACCAGAGTGCGACGGGAGATTCCAGGAACTCAAGGGAATTTCGAACAGAGACCCAGTGTTGGCTCACTATGATCCAGAGCTACCATTGATTTTGTCTTGCGGCGCTTCCCCAGTTGGAGTTGGAGCCGTGTTAGCGCACGTGCACCCGGACAAGACAGAGCGTCCTATTGCTTCTGCTCGAGCAAGTGTCCTTGCTCGAGCAGAGGAAAATTATGCTCAACTAGAGAAAGAAGCTCTAACGATCGTCTTTGGAGTGAAGAGATTCCATGACTACATATATGGACGTAACTTCATCTTGGTAACCGACAACAAGTCGTTGGCAACCATCCTTAGACCCAGGAAAGGCATTCCCACAATAGCAGCTGCAAGATTGCAACGTTGGGCAATGCTTCTGTCAGCATATCAATATACAATGGTCTGCAAGAAATCAGAAGACAATCTCAACGCAGATGCCCTATCTCGCCTGCCAATTGATGGACAAGGAGAAAAGGTGAATGACTATGCCACCAGTTTCTACTTGGGAGAGCTAGACCTGTGTCCAGTAGACACGAAGACTCTGCAGGAGGCAGGATCGAAAGACCAACTGTACAGCAAGGCACTGAAATTCACTCAGACCGGATGGCCTGAGAACGTAAGTCCAGATATTTAAGCATACTTCAAAAGGAAGTTGGAAATTACAGTGGAGGAATAATGCTTATTTTGGGGCCGAAGAGTCGTTATTCAAGAAGCATGCCGAGGATGAGTACTGCTCGAGCTTCATGCGATACATGACGGCATTGTGCGCATGAAGACTCTGGCAAGACTGCATGCTTGGTGGCCCAACATAGACAATGACATTGTCAGAACAGTCAAAGAGTGTTCTCTGTGTCAGAAATTTTGGAACCAACCAATTCGAGAATATTTACACTGGCCGACACCCGAACAACCCAGGGAAAGACTGCATATTGATTTTGCTGGCCCGTTCCTAGGGGAAAAGTTTCTAGTTGTCACCAACGCCTTTTCTAAGTGGCTAGAATTGGAAATAATGTCGAGCACGATTGCGGAGAAAGTTGTGGAGGCGCTGCGGAAGTTGTTCGCACTGCATGGACTACCCCGAACTATTGTCTCGGACAATGGACCACCCTTCCATTTTGAAGTTTTCGAAGAATTTTTAAGGGAAAATGGAATCCAACACAAGTTTTGCGCTCCGTTTCATCCTGCAACGAATGGTGCAGCCGAACGAGCAGTACAAGTGCTCAAGCAAGGACTGCGGAAACAGACCGAAGGGTCATTACAAACGAAGCTTTCCCTAGTTCTGATGGCTTATCGTTGCACACCACACACATCACTGGTTTCGCACCATCAGAATTGTGTGTTCAAGTGAAGACTTAGAATAAGACTGGATCTCCTTCACCCAGAGGAGTTATCGGAGTTTCAAGCTCAGGAAGAACCAAAAAAGAAGTTTGAAGAAGGAGACAGGGTTTCGGTACGAGACTACCGAGATGCAAAGAGAAGTTGGATTCCAGGCACAATTCTGAAGTGTCTTGGGAGAGCACACTATAAGGTCAAGGTGCCGAACGGAGTTTGGAAACGACACCTCAACCAACTTCTTCGCCGACCAAGCCAAGTTGCAGGCACCGGGGAATCTGAGTCAGATTGTCTGTTCCTTCCCGAACAGGAGGAAAGTAAATCAGCGGAACGTGGGAAAACAGATTTAAAAGCAACTGTCTCTTCTCCGGGTGCCCGAAAAACGTCTGAAAGCGCGGAAGGCCGATACCCCTCGAGAGCACGCAAGCCTGTGTCTCGGTACGGACTGTGATTAGTCTGAGGGAGTGTTGTGTCCAAGAGTAGACACACGGAACGACGAGGAAGAAGCGAGCTCGACTGACCGACGCAAGCCAGCGAGCCAGCCGAACGCTGCCGTCTGCCGATACCGGAATCACCCTGATTGTAAATAGTTGTTCTATGTATACTAAAGGTTTATTCGTAACGACTACGATTACTTCATGGCCTTAGAAATACAACATTCAAAAGGTCGTGTTTCGCCCCAAATTTTCTCTACCAGTTATATTCAACAAGTCGAAGGTTCGTTATTTGTTCTTACTTGATTCGAAACTTGATGGCGGCTCCTAGAATTATTGGGTGGAAAAATGACGACCCTAAAGGCACTGGTGTTTTTTTCCCCAACAACTGGAACCATATCCTCACTAAAGCTTTTCTAAAATCGTTTTTCAAAATTTCGCAAATTGTTGCGTGCAATACTTTATACATACCTCGTTTGCCACGAAGTAGGAAGCCATTCTAATATAGCTCGGTTGGCTCAATGTAACTGCTGTTTCTACACGTCTAAGAACACTCTTCGAAACGATATAACCAATGTCTTATATGATCTGCAATGAGTACCTCAACTTGTTGATCTATGGATATGCATCAGTATGTGCACTATGCCTCGTTGATGTTCGTGGGTATCCTTTTTTATTTATTTATTTTTTATTTCTAATGCTAAATACCCGTCACAAGAAAATTTCGTCTTTTGTTGCCCTAGTCTTTGAGAGAGAGCATTCGAAAACTTTAAAACTAGGTCCAGATCGCATGTCTCATATTGGCACGATGTCCTATAACTCATAGACGCGTACTTCTTTTCTTCGCGATGCGAAAAATGTATGTTTGTTTTTCTCGAACATTGCACAAGAGAAGCTACAACTCACCGTCAAATAATTTGTGACAGCCTCGTGGGCAATGTTTGGGCAGGACGAAGGTTTCCCATGAGCAGGGTGTCATATCCTTTTAACACATATTGACGTTTTGAGTAAGCATGCTCTTTCTGTTTTCGGTTTTCCGCCTCCTGAGTGATGAGTGATGCACCCGTTACTGTAGGCTGAACCAATCACCGCGCTGTCGTTGTTCAGCGCGGCTAAGTGTACGCCAGCTGCCGAGGTCTCTTCAGTTAGCTGGTCCGTCTACCGTCTCCCATTTGTCGGCCTCGCCATTCCGATAGACTTAAAACACATAAGCGTACAAAAAAAAAAGAAAAAAGGATATGTACGCCAACACTAGCCGCTTGAGAACAACGTTTCTTTTCCCTGAATATTGTTACTTAAATTTGGGACTTTTACAGTGCTGTTTGCTACGCCGTTAGTGTCTTCTTCGGCAACACTGATTTCAGGTAATGAGAGGACGTAGATTGAGAACAGAACCAATCCACAAAGCCTTTATGCGAAAAAAAAATGCGATTAGGACGCAAACAATAAATATCACATTTTTGACTGAAATTAAGTGGCACGTAAATCGTCTTTATGGAAAGCATACTTTTTCCTCATGAAGGCCGTTTCAAAGCTATACTGGTTTTCGCTTGTTTTGTCTTCTGTTTCACTTAAAAATAAAAAAAATAAAAAATTGGCACGTTAAGATAGGTGTAAAATGCGAAAAACATCCGCCGAATGTATGTAAAATAATAAAAAAAAAACAGATATGAATTTGCCTGGAAGGAAACCTAACGGAACTGTTGCAGCACACATGGATGTCTAACGATCATGGAAATATAGTGTCCTAATAAACGAAAGCAGGTACTTATTGAAAAACAGTCTTGGTTAAGCTACTTTCAAAAAAATTAATTCGTTACAGTTACATTACTTTCAGAAAAAAAGTTGCGAAGTTACAGTTACCGCAACAAAAAAGTAACTCATTACCAGTTACAGTTACTTGTAAAAATAACGACGATATTTTTCAGTCACTTTTCTATAACTCAAAAAAATTTGCAAAAACTAGAAAGCGCCTGTCACAAAGTTTTATTGCATAACATTAAAAAGTACGCTTTTTACTTCATATTGTGACTTAGCAGAAGTTGCTTCTCGAAATTAGTGTTTGAAAATTTCCACGCCAGAGTAGTGGCGCAAATAAAAATACGAAACATGCGCAGTGCGGAGTGCTGGCGCTAATCAAAATACGAAACATGCGCAGTGACCTCCGCGTTTATTGTTGTTTCACGGTTGATTCACCCGATCAAAAAGCGTTTTCACAGAAAAAAGAAAAACCACAACATAGATAGTGCTCCAAGACCCTAAGATGTAAGTGTTCAGTCACAAAGTACAAGCGCAAGCGTAAAGATAACTAGCTTTTTTTTTTTTCATGAAAACTACACGTGGCTATATTCGAGTCGTGACTCGTGAGAAAGAACGTATTCACAAGTTTGTGCAAGGCCAACTTGACACTCAAAATGTCGGAATAGACGATTCGAAAAGTGCAAGGAATATCTAAATTGCACTCGTTCAGTGAAATATTATTCATAAAACACTGGAAACTTACAAAAAAAGTTACGTAGTTTCTTTCATCATTACCTCAAAAAAGTAATAGAACTGCCGTTACAAGTTACATTTTAAAAAGTAACTCGTTACAGTTACCAAAACAGTAACCCAAGACCGTTGAAAAGTCGCCTTTTCTTTTCATATATCAGGGGACACAAGCTTTGTCGGCAAAAGCACCGCCACCGGGTGGACTCGAACCACCAACCTTTCGGTTAACAGCCGAACGCGCTAACCGATTGCGCCACGGAGGCGGACAGTACGCTCGCAAGGAATTGTGTCCTGAAATGCAAGCAATACAGGAAGTGATGAGTCGCTTTAACTTTGCAGTCCTTGCTTAGGGTCCAATTTGTGGTTTTGTATAGAATTTCACCGCAATAAAAGACCACATTTGGCGGAACTTCTTAAATATTAGGGAATTTTCGTGCTGTATTGCAGGTTGCGTATTTTCAACAAAGATACGTAAAAAGCGAAAGATTTAGGCGAATAGATATATGTGAGACAATTTTTTTACAACAAATGGTCTTGTACATCTTGGCATGTGAGATACCTTAAGCTGCCAGTTGAGGTATGAACGAACTAAATATAATGTAGTATAAAATCTTCACGGCGCATTCACTCGGAAATCAACGTATACAATACGGTAAATGATCTATCAGGATCAATATTGTGTTCATAGTTGCACAACTAGCCTGATACTGATGGTTTGCCCTTGTTCGAACTACACAGAGTTTAGGTTGCTGTTTGCGATCGAATAAATTAATATATCTATAAAGCAATATCATTATGAAAATCCGAGCTACTTTTAAAAATCCCTTCGCTGATAATTCACCTCGATTTTGGGGACCGTAACTCAACGGGTAGCCTCGTTGTCGTCCACTTCAGAATTTTCTATTGAATGTATCCTTATTTTAACCTGCATTGCCACCAGATTTCTACGGTAATCATAACAAATATTCAAATTACTTGCAATCGATTACTTTTCGGTGTAATTTTGTAATCCTAAATTAAAACATTTACTCTGGATTAGCACGAAAAAATGAAAAGAAAAAAAAGGAGACGTTTACAACCTCTAGACTGCATTATGAACCAACTAGGCCAACAACAAGTTTTCATTAATTTACAACTCTCTGTTATGCCAAATAAGAGCGCCGCTCTTGAGCAGGAAGAGGGGAGGGTTCGGAGAGGAGGTATGTCCCTCCTTCTCTCCCTCGCTCCCTCCTCGTGACGTCACTCGTGTCCTTCGCGAGTGACCTTCGTGACGTCACACGTGACGTAACTCGTGACCGTCGTGACGTCACTCGTGATCGTCGTGACGTCACATCTGACGTCACGTGTGACGTCATTTTGGAAAATGTCGTGTGTGTGGGAAATTATGGGACGTTACTGGTAACCCTCGTGACGTCGCTCATGACCCGCGCGCTGCATTTGGGGGCGTTTCCGGTAATCACGTCACTCGCGGCCGTCGTGACGTCACGTGACGTCGATATGGAAACGTCCCATATTGTAACGTGCAGTTACGCCGACGCGGATGGCGACGGCGACGCCACTCAAGCCGGAGACGGGCGCCTAAGAGCTACAGCGCTCTAAAAGGTTTAGACGTTTCGCCACCTATACCAGGTGGCATCTTCAGTACATACTGAAACAACTGAGGCAAGCGGTCAACCATGCCACTGCTTATCACAAACGTCCACGTAAATATTGGGCAGGGGGCCGCGGTTAGTGTTACACATGAATGAGTCACGACGAATGAATCATGACTGAAGCAGATTCCTTGGGCCCCACTGCTACTCTCGTCCCAGCTCGTCACTGCTTAGGAACCAGCGACCCTAATTCAAGCGCCGACGAGGGCACCCCTAGCGGCAAACGGGTCCGTTTCATCGGGAAGCTTCTGCCAGTCGCTGCGTTGATTGTGCGTTGTAGCGGGATAGCACTGTACTTTGTCATATTGCTATTCCGCACCAAAAAAGTCACAACGATTGCTGCGTGGTCGGCTGGAGCACTACGTAGAAGAACACGCACGGCACAAAGCTTTACGGCTTCCCTTCGAAGCCGTACGAGGCGGAGCGCTGCGCGACCAGGCTGCGACTTCTGCGTCGATGCAAGTAAGTGGCGTTTCTCACCTTGCAGTTCGCGTTTTACCTTTCTCGAATGTCGATGGAACAACATAAAAACCTACAGCAAGCTTTAGTTTAATTTTTTACAGCAGAGCTGTTAAGGGCTACTTTCCCCAGGATCGTGTCCCCCACAAAGAAATGTCGACACAAACCTCTGGTGGTCGCCGTCGCTCACAGATGGCGGTAGCTGTCCAGGGTGTTGTGTTTGCCGGTTGTCCGCTTGCTGCCCTCGCTCAGAGATCGCGGCAACGTTGCTTCAGAGGAAGAAGAGCGAGAACGGACTGAGCGGCGAAGTGCGCAGCAGCGCGAATGGTTTCGAACAATCGCGAGGCTACTATCGCCTAAAGCAGGGGTCGACAACCTTATTCAGCGGCGGGCCGAGTCGCCACGAAACTGACAAGGAGGGTGCCGACGACGAGTCGCGAAGGTAGGAAGAGGGGGGGGGGGGGGCAGTTGTAAAAGAGGCAAAAAGGAAGTGAAGATGTTCTCTTCCCAAGTAATGGGCACCGGCCAATCCCCATTTGAGGTCAAAACCAGCGTTGGTGGTAATCCTTTACGAGTAACTGAGTTACTGGTAACGCTTTACTGTTCTGGGTAACGTAGTAACGGACTCGTTACTTTTTCGAAACAGTAACCGGAAACGTACTTAAGTTACTTATTCAAAGTAACGGGTAACGTAGTTACATTGCTTTTTTGTTTCAAATACTCAACAGAAATTAGACTTCAGTTTGTTCTGTGTTTTTAGGTCCCATGCCATGTGATTATATAGTTCTTTTGCGCTCTTTTTGCGAGTTTTTACGCTCATGCGAAATCTGAGCCTAATTATTTCGTATTTTATACTATTTCACCTAAATAGCTGAAATAGTATAAAATACGAAATAATTAGGCTCAGATTTCGCATGAGCGTAAAGTTTCTTGAATTATGACGCTTATGCATTCATATACCGTCAAAACAGTAAATCGTGTTCATTCATTACGAAAACTAACCTAACAGTAAAGTGCTTTACTTTATATCAGTAACAAGAATGTTAACGACTTCCTTTCATATTGAGGTAACTAACGTAGGTCGTTATCGCGTCCCTTTTATATGCAAATGCAAGTAAAGAGTAACGTACTTCGTTACTTTTTCGATGACACCTACAGAGCTGGTCACAACTGCAGTTTTATTCTTGAGTTTGTGTGAGGATGAGACAGTGAGAGAAGAGGGGAAGGGGGAGAAGGGTACTTTTTGATGTCGTGTCGGGGGCCTCATGAAACTGTCTGGCGGGCCGCATGCGGCCCGCGTGCCGTGGCTGCCGACCTCTGGCCTAAAGTTACACTGCGTCGAGCGCTTCAGATTCCCTTGCGAAAGAAGAGCAGGTCGCTCGCCTGGATAGCCACCGCCGAGAAATGAAGCTAATAGCTCCCCTGCTCTTTCTTCTTCACCAAAGTGGAAAGCCGTAAAGATCTTTTTTGCGTTGTTTGTGCGCGCCTCAAAATTTCACAAGCAAATATTTCCCTCTATCTTCCATCCTCTACAAAAGCAGAACTAAAAGCGCTAAAAGTGCCCTCCCCCCCCCCCTCCCTGTTCCTCAACCTTCCCTACCTTTTTCCCCTCTTCCGCATTAATAGCTGACCTCATTTGTTGTTTTTCGTCCCTTCGTCGTTGCGACACCCAAGGCATGTGTTTTTCGTGCAGCTAGCTGTAATGTGGACGGTGTCATACGCAGTTGCTAATTAGCTCCCGCGTGACGTCACTTCCTCTACTTCCGCCCGCCGGCCGCCATCGCCAGGTACTGAGAAGCAGACGCGGACGCTGCCGCCGCGGCATGTGCGCCGCTCAATCGCTACTTCGCTACGGAATTTGTATAGCCCGTACAGCGCGATGGCGAAAGCCATTCGCCATGAGTTCTGCCCTTTCTATATCGAAGAGCTTGTGGGCCCCACACGGGCTCGATATGAGTCTAAAGTGAAGATTTGCGACGGCGTCGATACGTACATACATGTTATCGCGTCGGCGCGGACACCGCATGTGGACGTGCAGCCAGTCATTACGCATGTGGGCGTAATTAACTGCCTGGTATCGTCGACGGACTACGTGTCGCGGCAACAGATGAAGGCCTTCAAGGCCCTAATTGCCCACAATTATTTTACGACTAAATGGGTGAGGAGCCTGACAGCGATGCGTCTCCCATCGAAGCGTATCGTCGTGCTGAGCGAGGCGAGTTGACAGGCAATAAAACGAGCGTCTACAGCCGAACTTTTGCCTGCAAATGATGAGATGTGCCCGTACTTGCCCATTAAAATTCGTAGCATCTCAGCTAGGTAAACTCGGCGCCGCCACCGTATAACCATCGACACAGGTGTGCTACCAACACTGCACAATTACGGAAACGCTGCGAGAAAGGTAAAAGCACATCCCTGCAGCGTGACGCTACCAGACACCAAACACTGCCCGCTGCCGCTATCGAAATGCGCATAAGGTGCGAACAGAAGCATCCAGCAGTCCACGTACGGTTCAGTAACGTATTTTCTACCGCTAATGACGCGAACACCGCAGACGCGGACACTTCCGATGTAGGCGAGCAAGACAGAGGCTTCGGCGACTCCCGGACAGCAGCTTTATACGCTCCTATTTCAGCGTTATCACCTTTGGCAAGAGGTGCAGATTTGGCTGTTACTCTGCTGTGTAGACGACTTACTTCTGCTTCGGCAGCCGAACACCGCGCACATCGGCATGACTAACCCACTGCAACTGCGACCGCACACCAAAAAAAGAAAGGTGGAATTCGTGCGCCGCTATCGCCATATCGCCGCAGCAGCTGCCAACGTTGCTGGCACCGATCCCGAAACCGAAACTATGTCAGTACCTGGCAATGGCGCTGACATATCTTATAAGCCCCGGCTGTGACGTTCGTGAAAACTATGTATGTGTTTTTCTCGTTTATATAGAGCGCAAATAAACGCCGCATGAATAACCTTTTAGCGTGGGATGAGTACATATTTTTATACCCTTTTTAGCCTGCTTTATTGCAGCAGGGACGAAGTCAGAACCGCATAGACAAGGGTCGAAATGGGGCAGCTATCTTGGGCAGCTACGCGATCACGCAGAATGTGCAAACGATAGTCTGCTCTGCAACCGGCGGAGCGGAGAAAACGCCCACTCCGGTGACTACGCTCAAACATCCATAGAACATCGTTCAATCAGTATGTGTCCGCGGAACAGAGAGCAGTGAGTATGTCAAACAACTGATCTGATTCTAGTGAGTCATCGCATCGAACCCAAAGACAACGCCGGGCTTCGAGCAAATTAATTCCAAATATCTAGTCAAATGGCGCATTTATAAATGGCTCTGAAGTGAGGAAACGTGAACGAAATGCTTATTTTATACGCTTTACCGCATTTACTCATTACCGACAGCGTTTTATTTCCCACGACCTCGGCGGGAACCTGCGGTGCTTTACGCAGGCTAAGCTTTCGCGTTTGCAACAGTCCAGTACGCAACAGTGTCTACAGTTTCGACGTTTGCTCTTCCGCGGTATCGGATAGTAATGTTAAGAATAAAAGACCTAAAACGCACCGATCAGCAACTTCAAAATGATCCGCGAACAGCCCCATGAGCAAGCAGTTTGGCGAAATAGCTTTCCCAGTGTTGAAAATATTCTGAGCTAGATGGCGCGTCGTGTCACACCAAACTTGGTTGCCCTGAGGCTGTACGGCGAGCAAGTGTTCCAAAATGCGACTTTGGCGCATCGGAATACAAAAAGGGGCCCGCCAATGAAAGACACACGGAAAACATGCAGGGGGGCGTAATCACGAGGCGGCAAAGCTCGCGTCACCATTGGTTGATGTCGGGAGGAAACCAATGCACATGGGCGCCTTTGGAGGGGGGGGGGGGGGGGGGGGTTAACAAACGCACGAGTTGCGCAAGGAACAGACGAACTTGCACACCGTACTGTCCAGGTCAAACCTGTGCCACCGTCGCCCAGCAGTGGTTCATAAGTTCGACCGCTAGACGACGGGGCACAAGCTTGACCTGGAGAATGCAGCGACGCTGAGACGTGAACAGGTGTGGGGCCCAAGAGAGCTGCTTGAGTAATGGTTCATTCGTCGTAACTCATCTGTGTGCAACACTAACCGTGCACTCCCGCCGGACATTTACGGAGACGTTTGTCTAAACCTTTTTTGGGAAAATGTTTTCTTTGTAAAGCCAGAGCAAACGTTTTTTAATCATGAAGCCACCTGGCATTTGCAATATTTTTAAATTTTGAAAATCACATTAATTAAGAGATAAGCACAAAAAATATTGGATTACTTTTGGAAGTAATAAGATTACTTGTTATTGCTACTAATTTTCTCTCTCATTTTTAAAGGCGCCTAATGGTTCCTCAAGTTTCCAGCCAAGGAATACGGGAACCAAGTCTACGACAAGATGATTGGTTGCAAGAATTAAATTGAGAAGATGGTAGTTTGTAATAAAGTGATTATTATCGAACAAAGCACAGTAAAAAATGACTGTTTCGGAAACGACACAAAAATCTGTCGCTTTAAAAATCTTAAGTAATCTGAACTGTCGGTCACTTCTTCAAGAAACGCTCAGTTATCTTTAAATCTAAAGTAATCTATTAATCTCCTTGAACATCCTTTTAAGCCAGAGTAATTGTCCTCGTAATCGACTTTCTTTTTGGAGTAACGTACCAAACTGATTGCAGCACTGTGTGTTATGTTCCTTTTTTCTAGTATGCCACATTGCTACTTTATTGCAGCGTACATGGCGCCACACGATTATAAGTGTTCAGCCGTATTAATTCATTCTTCTATGTATCCTTTCAACTTTATAGTCATGTATCAAATACTAGGGTTCTGGAATTCCCCATACCGCGAACTGGGATTTGTTGCGCTGTCTGTGGCTCGACAGTAAACGAGCTTTTTTGAAGCCACAACATATTCTAACTTAAAATCCCTCTTGTTGAGTAATATGGGCTGCGTAAATGCATCTCACATAAAATACCTTTTGACCGAGTTTTACATAGTTGCCTCAAATAAAAGTTTTTAATCTGATTCTTTTTCCTCCACAGAATATGGCTGTAGGACAATTCGTCGAAGGACAAGTCGTAGCAGGGCAACTCGTAGCAGAGCAACTCGTCGCATAGGGCAATTAGTCATAGGGCAATTCGTAATAGGGAAATTCGTCCAGATGACGATTCGTTACCCTAATAAAAGCTTCTTACGTGTTCAATTTTCAGTTTGTTGAGTATATTCCTTCAAAATTAATTATCATGAAGGAAGGTTCTCCCTCATTTGCTACTCTGCTTTGTAGCACAGTGTTTAAGATTTGGCTTAAATGCTCTACTTTCGTAGTAGACGGTGTCTACGTCTGTGAGTATACGCCAGAGCCGAGTTATAAATATGTTTCAGCAGTTTTGATAGGACAGCCACACAGGTGTCAGTTCACGGAAACAGCGTTATTCGCATCACTTGCTCAACCACTCAAACTGTTGGTCTTGAGTGATAAGATCGACCCGGCTAACACGAAGCCTCCCGTGCACCTTCAGCTTAAAGGAGTCATGAAACGCTTTTTCAACATTTTTCTGTTTAGCTTTCCTCCTCAACTCATAAATCGCGCATTGTACCAAGCAGTTCAAGAAGTCGGAAAGGGGGGAGTCCCCTCTTGCTCGGAATCTGGCTTGTGTAGCCGGACACAGCCATTGTCCCCCTAGAAGATTAGCCCGTCGCTCAAAATTCCGACTAGTTGCTTTCCCCACCCCGTTCACCCCGAAGCTGACAGTGCTGTAGAAGCTACGTGCTCGTTGGGCCAGCCACATATTTTCCACGTGATCATGCTCTCTCGTGCATACCGACCCGCAGAGAATGAGGTCAGGTGATGAAAGGGAGACGGCTGATTGGTCCGGCAAGCGCGTAGCTTCGACCGCAATGTCAGCTTAGGGGTAAAGGGATTAAGTGAGGTCCGGTGTCGTGTGACGTGCGCTTGGGCCCTGGTGACGCGCTGCGGGGGCCCGGTTATGGTGGCTAGTAGCCCGGTGACGCGCTGCGGGGTCCGCGGATGTATCACAGTGAAAAGGCGGAGAGTTTACGAAGGGAAGGAGGTACGAAATAGTCCGCTATGTTTTGCAAAGTTTCGTAGCGGAAGTCAGGCTTTTGACTTTCTACCTTTGTTCTTTTGGCCCACTGAACGGTGTGCTATTAGTAAAATCCCAATATAAATTGATTTACTCCAGCCCAAAATTCGTTTCATGGGTCCTTTAAGGGTGAATAGAGTAAAAAACTGGGCAAAGGTGGATCGGACAAAGGATGTTTAAAAGAAAAGCCTGCGACCTTTCCGAAACTCCAAAAGAACGCGGACAACTAGGTGGTGTTCGAACCTTTTTTGGAAGGCTTCTGATCTTTGTATTTTATACATGCACGTTCCATGCCCCCGGCAATTCCCTAATTCCGGTAAACTAAGCACTGAAAATTTCGTTCTAAATTTTATTAAAAAATATAAAATAAAAAAGTCAGTTTTTGACTAGATGCCTTCGCGACGAATAGCCCTATGACGAATAGACCTACGCGACCAATTGCCCTGTTCCGAATTGTCTTTCGACGAACAGAATATTGGGGACGCCGGTAAATGCCAAAAGCCTGGGGAATAATGGAATATGTGAACGTATACAATAAATTATCAGTGAATAGAAAATGGTCCTTAAATGTGCTGTTGATGAGCTTACGCAAATGTTTCGAAGGTAAGCGTGTATACGTTAATAATTAAATGTGTCTAGTGTGGTCACGGAGAGACCGCCTTTCATTTCAGCTTAACACGAAACGATACACGGAAAACGTGACTGCCACCCGTAGTCTCTCTGTTTCGACAACAAAAGAGTGCTTATAACGGGAATCCAGAACAGTTAAGGGCACGCTGAGTTTTACGCGTGCCTACACTTTCACGGGATAGACAATAATCGCAAAGGCGTTGAGATAGCTCCCACAAGTCTTTTGAAGGCAAGCCTGACTAATATAGGAGTTCTATACATCTAGAGGGGGGCCGTGGTGCCTTCGCTTCTCTTTTTAGCGTACGGGGAAACAATACACAGCAAGTGGAACCGCCAACAAAATCGGAAAGAAGACGCCTAGCATCGCGCCTGCACGAAATCGGACACTCATCGAACGCCACGCGGCTCACTGTGAATCATCACGCAATCTTCATATGGACAGCCAAGGTGTGTGTCAAGAACTGCCTACCTCTCCCGTAGCAAGCAATTCATCAACATGTCCTTTGTCTCAACTACAAGCTTAGTGGCACTGCTTATTTTAGGTTGCTCCGCGAAAGAGCAGGTACTACGATTGACACCCTGCTCAGGTATGCACCTTCGTTTTCTCTTCAATAGTGTTAAAATGTTCTAGTATTTTACAATCGTCTCAGTCATTAGTATAGCCGCCGGGATGGAGAATAAACATAAAAAAATCATTTAAAACTGATTTAAATCACGATCTAAGTTTTGATTTAAGTCAGAACGGTTTTTCTACGATGACTAAAATCAAAGTATTTCAGCAGAAATAGTCCCTAATATTATTTCCATGACCAGTGTGACTATCATTTGATGATTTCAATGAGCACCTGTTTTGTATATAAAATAAAAAAAAACAAGCAAAATATTTAACGCATATTAACCACGAACAACTATTCTGAGCAAACAAGAACAATGAGCTTTTCATGTTCCACTTCATATGTCAGTTGCGTAATTTCCCACTGCAACCAAATGATAATTAAAAAAAAAAGAAAAACGTAATGTACTATTGCAAGTTAATTAGAACCCAAAAAAGACAATAGAGGTATAAATAATAAACTGATATTTTTACAGTCTTGCGGGTTTACATTATTAAAATTCGTTATTTAAACTGTCTCTCAAATGTTTAAGTGTATAGTAACTATTTCATCCGTACTGTTTTCAATAGACGAACGAATTTATCAATCTATCTGTCACTTAAAATAAAAGAAGAAAACAGAATGGTAAACATTTTTTTTCAAGCTACAGTGATTTAAATTAAATTAATCACATTACAGTAAAAAAATTGGGCGGTTTTATAAAAACAATTTTGATTATATTCCGGCTTGGTAGCCACTGAGAGAAAGAAAACGGCAGGCGGTGTCCTTCGAACTCCCGACTTCCAGCACGCGCGTCATGCCTTCCGTCGTGCTTTGACTGCGCTCGAGCGCTCGAGGTGCACGGGACGCCGATGCATTGTCGAAGGCTGGAAGCTGGTGCTGGAGGCGAGACCGCCGGAAGCTTCTCCCTGATGTTCTGATACTGTCGGTGACCAAGCTGATCATACAGCTCAAAAACTACATTTTCTTCTCGCCCCATGTAATCGCACTGAGCACAATCACGAACGGAAGGTGCGCGAATACATTGCACAAAACTCCAATCCAGATTATGTTTCTTTTTTTTTTTACTTTAAGCTCTCAGAGAATAAAACCAACTCTCTTCTCCGGTTATAACAATAATAGCCAACATGGGTGTTTTTTTTCCACATTGTGAGATGTTTTTGCTTTTGAATACCCTTGGTTCGTACTTTTCTTCAGTGTATGCAAGTGCGCGTTCGGAGTTGCTCATTTTTGGTCTGTTGTTGTGCATATATACTCTTGCCTTATGCCCCCCCCCCCCCCCTTTCTCTTTCCGCCTGTAATGCCTTCGAGTGGTTTGAGTAAGTCAGTGCATTATTTTTAAATGACGTGCATCAAACTGGCGTTCGAAAAGTAAACTTTTCGAGACTCGTCCGAGGCAAATACCCACCTCGCCCGCATTCGTCGCGCTCAGTGGCGTACACGAGGGGTATTCGATATCGTAGAAAACGCGGTGTTCCATTCATGGTTGCCCGGCGCACAGTCTTCGTAGGGCTGGATCATGCATATATCTGCCTTTGGTAGCAACCAAGTCTGTCGTGCCACCTTGTCCAGCCTTAAGGCTCGTTCACACGCTTGCAACCAAGTACGACAGCGAGAGAGGAGACCTGGTTAAATTTCTTAAACTTTCTTAGGACGAGAGAACACACTGGCACGCTGGCGCCATCCATGCGGTGACCCTGGAACTGCATTTGACAAGAGCGAAGGTTTTTCGGGATTTCCCAGTTCAAATGTGCGTAATACCTACGAAAAAGGTTTGTTTATAACGTTGACAAAAGTTGGTCGACCAAAAAAAGAAAGGATAATGCGCGAGAGAAATAGAAAATATGCCGGACCGCTAAGTTTACACCGCTACCCAATAGATGGCGACAGTGTGTCTTAAGGGATACTAGAAGGCTCCAAGGCGCTCTGTTCTAAAAGGTCGCAAGTCTCTGCACTAGGGTGCCTTCATGTGCGCTTTGCATAGGGTGATGCCAACTGCCTGTTTCCCTTTCCCACACCCTCGTCCACCGCCATTTTGTTCCTCATTGTTTCCCCGTGCGCCGGAAAGTGTACTTTGTGTCCATCGGTCCTCCCATCCAGATTTGTCGTAATCCGTTACAAGTAACACAATTACTTGTAATCCCTTACATTTATCATTAATTTAGTAACAGAATAGTTACATATTTTCTAGAGTAATTTTAATGTAATTCCGTTACATGTTTTACGTAACGGATTCCTTGTAATTCGTTAATTTTTTTGCACTACCCCCCCCTTCCCGCATTTGAAACCCTTCTGCTACCGTGCCAACTCCCGACTGTGCCCCTTCCAGAGGGGCGAGCCCTTAAGTAGGCCCGGCCCCCTGGCGGCGGATCCCTCTGGACCCACGGAAAAGTGTGCGGTTGAGCCGAGAGGGACCGTCGGCGGGGTTAACAGTCGTGGGTAGCCAGCGCAGCCAGGGTGCTTTATTCGTGAGTACAAGGGTGGCCGCTAGGGCCTCACAAGGTGAAAACGTGCGTCCATGGCCACGGGTGAGCGCATGGACGATGGCGGCGTTGTCGCAGAAAACCAAAGTTCTTCGAGGGGACAAGATGAGGGCAAGAAGCACGGCCCACAACTCTCTCTTGTAGATGCCAGAAGGCGATGGTGAAACAACCGCAATGTTTCCTTGAGGTACACAAGTTCCGAGTCCGATTAAGCTGGCGTCTGCAAACACACAGTGTTGAACTGTGGGTGGCATAAGAGGTACTGATGCTGGCAGCATCGTTAGAGTAAAGGAAAACAGAGTAACCCACTGAAGTGGTGGGGGAAGTCCTGTTGCCGCTGCTCGTTGGAGCGGCCCCCCAGTGCCCACCAGACGTCCCCACTAACCAAGAGAAACCTCTCCAGAGCGTGCTACCAGCCCTACCAGGACTACCCGGCCGACCACCAGGAGCCAGAGACCGCCGAAGTCACCCAAAAAACCAAAAAAGTAGCCGCTCACCTCCCAGGGCGACCACGCATCCCGCTTGGCCAACCGCTGAAACCAGTGACTCTGCGCCGCCGCTCCAGGGCCTTCCCTTGGACCCGCCATGCCCAGAGACCCCACTTCAGCCGTCAGCACATGGGAACCTTCCCCCTCCAAGCCAACCGCTGGGCGACGACACTAGTACCACCCAGGGCCTTCCCCTGGCACCTACAAGTGAACCACTGGTTACCCCCCTCTACTCTGTTCCCTTACCACCCACGGCAGAAATCCCACCGGAGTGTTGGGACTTGCTGACTCACCTCGACGCTACCTCAGGCGTCCCAGCGTCACTGGACCTCGTTCTAGGACAGGCCCAAACAGTGGAAGCTATAGTGGATGGAACACCAACCCTTGCGCTCCTACAAGATGTCCTAAGACCTGACGACCTTCTCGCCCAGGCCATAAGAGAAGCAGGCATACCAAGTCATCACCCGTCGGAAGACGTACCTGGCCTTCCCAGGAATCTGTACCCAACGGACACCTTACCTTCCGACGATGCGGCATCAGATGACCTTACCTTGGAGCCATCCTCAACGGACTCCGAGATGACCATCCCTCCCGAACACGACAGTCTGGAGGATGCGGCCATCAGGATACTACGTTGGCTAGAAGCCCACGATCCCTTCCCCCCTCCTGATGACCAAGAACAGCCGGACGAGGACGACAGTCGGCGACCAGCCTTCCTGGCCTCCGGACCCCCTCATCCACCCGTCAGACCAAGCCTACCACCACCAGCAGTCCAATGGGATCGCGTGAGTACCCTCTTCGGATATCACCCCCGTACGATCCCTCGGCCATTACCATACGAGTCAGACGACCTTCGGTATTTAATGCCCGGAGCCCACCCACCACCCAACTACCCGTCCTCCGCGACGCCGTAACATCTATGGAAACAGCGGGCATCATCCAAAGGACGACCAGAGGGCCCTTTCTTTCCCCGATCCAGCTTGTTCCGAAGTCCGCAACATTCTCGAGGTTCGTGCTGGACTGCTCGCATCTGACACCCCACCTACTGCCCCCCCCCCCCCCCCCCTTTTGCCTCCCGCCTCTTCCAAAGGTCTTGACTTTGTGCCCTTTGCCGCCGAAGCCCTACTTCACGAAAGTTGACTTGAAAGACGCTTTCTATCACTTTAAGCTTCACCGCCGTACCCGCCCCATCACATGTTTCCGGCCAGACGGCGTGTACTATCACTACAAGGTGCTGCCTTTTGGAATTCGAATAGCTCCTTTCCTGATGCAACACCTTGCAACGGCACTCACCAGGGAGGCGAGGGCAAGAGGAATCTGGGCATGGTCCCACGTGGACAACCTGTTGTTTGCACACAGTGACCCCAACCGTCTTCAACGAGTCACCTCCCAGTTTATTCAAGACCTCTTAGACTGTGGCTTCCGCATCAACCCCGAAGATTCCGAATTCCTACCCACCCAGCGAATACGTTTCCTGGGCTTCCTCCTCGACGGTGCAGCCCAAACCTTCGGGCAAACCCCTTCGAGATACCAGGACCTTCTCGCCACCCTGGACCTTCTCAGAGTGCCCAGACCAATCAAAACTTACCAAAGACTAGCCGGCTTATGGGCCTTTTACTTTTCAATGTTTCAAGGACTTTTCCATACCATCCGACCGCTCCAACGAGCAGCGGCAACAGGACTTCCCCCACCACTTCAGTGGGTTACTCTGTTTTCCTTTACTCTAACGATGCTGTCAGCATCAGTACCTTTTATGCCACCCACAGTTCAACACTATGTATGTGCAGACGCCAGCTTAACCGGACTCGGAATTTGTGTACCTCAAGGAAACATTGCGGTTGTTTCACCATCGCCTTCTGGCATCTACAAGAGAGAGTTGTGGGCCGTGCTTCTTGCCCTCATCTTGTCCCCTCCAAAAACTTTCGTTTTCTGCGACAACGCCGCCATCGTCCATGCGCTCACCCGTGGCCATGGACGCACGTTTTCACCTTGTGAGGCCATAGCGGCCACCCTTGTACTCACGAATAAAGCATCCTGGCTGCGCTGGCTACCCACGACTGTTAACCCCGCCGACGGTCCCTCTCGGCTCAACCGCACACTTTTCCGCGGGTCGAGAGGGATCCGCCGCCAGGGGGCCGGGCCTACTTAAGCGCTCGCCCCTCTGGAAGGGCGAGCCCTTAAGCCCAACAACACGCCGCCAGGCACTCCCCCCACGTTGGGAAGCGTGAGATCACCGAACTTCAACTCCTCGAGTGTTTCGTACAAGTCTGGGATTGTCGCTGCATCGGGCTCCCCAACCGCGACAAACTCAAGATTTTTGACAGAGTCCGCCTATTATACCACGTCGCACAGTCCGGTTGGGGAGCCGCCCTTGATGGCTACGCAGACCCCTGCGCCTCCCTGCTCCTTGGCCCCCCAGTGCCCACCGACCTCTGGCCGCGGGAGGCTCCGGGCCCGTTACATTTTTTACGTAACGGATTCCTTGTAATCCGTTACATTTTTTTTCGCGACCCCCCCCCCCTTTTTTTTCTAAAGAAAGGGTTGTTTTTATTTTGGTAAAGTCGAGCACAGTGACACTGTCAGGCAAATTGACCGACCCAAAGGAACTGAAGAGTGCTTGGCACTCTTCAGTTCCGCAAAGCCTTTTTTTTTTTTTTGGTTCACTAAGCCCTTGAATTAATTTTTTTAGACCCTAACAACAATGTCAAAAAATCAAAAAAAACATTTCTACAAAAAATGGTTGGAGGGGGGCAAGTTATATCCACTTTTTTTAGTCCCTTTGTTGTTGTTGTTTTTTTTGCGATCGAAGACGGAGAGAGGAGGACACCAAAAAATAAACAGAAAATAATTAACAATGTCCTTCTCGGTTATAGTAACTACAACCATTTTCATAATGTCACAACACGAGACAATAATGCTCCGTCCGCCCTAAAATCGACTAAAAGAGATGTGATAATATGTAAAGGTGTTATTGCACACGCATCCGTTCGTTGCTGCATACTTCTCTTAGAAAACAGGATGTATCTTTTTTCTGCATCTTTCACATTATTTGACCCTGTTTTAAAAGCTACTTACTTTTTCGTAGTCCAAATTTTAGGGTTGGTTCTTGTTATTTGTGAATTCCAGCCAGGTTATCTGCAGCCCAGTCACCCTTTTTATGAGTCAGCTTTTTGCGAGCACTTGAAAAATGGTAATAGTCTTCCTTTCTTCTTTTCCCTGTTTTGCCCCAGCAGAACGCATCTCGTCTCAAGCAGATATTTTTACAAATAAAACATAATGGTGACTGACGTACACTTGATATCCTGTGCTTGTGAAGTGAGTGAAACTCGTGAGTGGGGCCATAGCGCGGCATACTTAGTACTCTGCCCTTCGCTGCCCGTGGCATCAGCGGATGTCTATCTGGAGAACACCGTAGTAAATTGCAATCGGTCAGTGCTCCATGCGTTCTTGAACGGCACCAAGAAAGGTACACACGGCAAACGTGCGTTTACATTTCCTTGTTTTAATGGACGTTCTAATTAATTGTTTTTATGAGTGTCCTTTTTTTTTAGTAATTATATTTATATACTGGAAACTTTGTTTTTATTCACCAAAGCCTCAACCGAGGCTCGACCTGGTCGGAACCAAAGGAAGAAGAATATCGAGCCAAACCTTATTGATTATTTAATTATCAGCTTACTGTTACAACTATGTTTTGCTATTGTCTGGCCATATATGGAGGTACAGTAAGATGGACATAAATCAGTTCTTATTCTAGTTTTGGCTAGATGTATGATGACTTCCACAGCTTCGTGATTTCGACAATGGAGACTTTTAGTAGATTGGTTCGATGACTCCGATAACGATACCCGATACCCCGCCGCCGCCTTTGCGCATGCATCATATCGTTATCGGGGGCATCGGAGGTATCAGGAACATCTACTAAAACTCTCGTATATCAAGCAACGACTGCAACGACGAAGCTTTGTTCTATCTTGTGGGGTTCTTTACGGAGATGTCCTCTACTAATAATCCCGCCCGATCGGTATGCGTTCCGCCCGTCACCCAGGGAGTGACATACAGCAACGAGAAGACAGCGAATAGGTTTACTGTACCTCTCGGTTGCCCGTCGTCGAGAGCCGGTAGTCCGGGCCCGCCGACCCTTGTTGTCGCCCGTCAATCAGAGCTCACAGTCGGGGTCCGTGTCCAGGCCTGCGGATCGCCTTTCCCATGCCAGCGCTGCGTAGGCTGGCTGTCCCGGGCTATCAATGCCCGAGTCTCGCTGCGGAACCACCCCGGGATTGTCATAGCCCAGGTCATATGGACCGGGCTCGCCGTTTCCACCGGTCTTGCTCCAGACCTCGCTGGTGGACCGCTCCGGGGTTTGTCATGGGCCAGGCCAGGCCAGCTTGGCTTCGACGTTCCTTGTCCAGCTACCTGCCTCGCTCAGCACACACTGTCTCGCGCCAGCTCGTGTGTTCTCGGCCGACCACCTGTCACGTGCCCTCTGCCTCGTCTTTCACCCTCGGCTCCCACACTCCCCCCCCCCCCCCCTCAAGGCCCGGACTTTGGGGGACTTCATGGGCCTCAGGGAGCCGCTGGGCTTAATGGGTGGCCGCTGCTGCTGTTGCCGGAGTGGCCACGTTGCAGCGTCCGAAAGCGGCGTAGGTGGTGGTGGCTAGCGAAGCCGGCAGACAATGCGGACCTGTCTGTTGCTCGCTGTCCCACTCACCGCGATGCAGCAGGGGAATTGCTCTAAGCTGGTCCGGCCGACGCAAACGGACTTGCCCCGTTCCGCTTAGAGGTCACAGCGGGCTTAGAATCGCCCGCCTGAACCGTTCGGCAGGACAAACAACTGTCAGCCACCCTGAGCACTTGGGAAAACGAATGGTCCCGTCTTCCCTCCCGGTGGACTTCCTGGGTTTCGCCGTCTGTATATGGCCGTCTTTCCAAGAAGCTATTCTGCGCAGAACAAACTGTAAAAACAACACACAGCAAACAAATACTCTGCCGCAGATTGTGGCAGTGGCCATAGCCTCTACCGCCAAATGGCTTGCCGACGGGTTCGTGTACCATGCGGCTGACTCAGCAAGTCTGCATTTCAGAGCTCGCTCCTGGGTCGCCAAGAACAGGGGATTTCATGTGTCCTACCGCAACCTCATGTTATACATCTTCCCCATCGCGACAACGGTAGTATCCTTTCAAGTCAGCGATGTGAACCGGGCAAGCCTCCTCGTTTGTATCTCGCCGAGTAAGCCTAGAAGTAAGACACAATCGACGCTCGCGTCTTTATACCTCGGGTGCCCTTCTCACCTCGGAGCAAGCGATGCGGCAAAACCACTAGCTGCATTGCTCAACGCGTGAGTTTCCTTCTGAACAGGTAACGTTGGAGTCAACCTAGTCCACCTTTTGCGCAAGCAAAGGGATCCAAAGCCTGTGGCGGGACGACCATATGCAATAGCCGCGTTCCGCAACGGCTCCATATACCATGTGCTAGTCGATGTAAGCGTCAGCGTCCCATTCCGTCCACGTGTCTACGAGCTCTAGGGACTGCTCGGTCCTCGGAGGGGCGGCAGCTCAGCGAGCAAACCCGCTTAAACCGTTTACGCCTCAAGGCAAGCTGGACACCTACAAGCCACCTAAATGGCTACCGCCTCGTCCCCGGCCAGGTCGTGACGCGACATAACTTATTAAAAGTCTTGCACTCACTGCCACGACCGGCCAGAGTGAAGTCTAGAAATTATCCTATAAATCGTCCCTGCCCTTCATGGATTGTTGGAGTGACGCGAAGCAACTAGCCGTCTTGGCCCAGCGGTTACAAATCATACTGCTCCTTAACTCGCCTGCCAGCGTTCCCGGTGTCAACTGCAATTTACGCCAGTTTACCCAACACCCGCTGACAATCTCGTCCGCCAGTGTTCCCGGTGTTGACTGCAATTCCCGCAATCTTTCTGACACCCACTGACAAAAACCGATCTGCACCCGGGGCCTCGACAAGCGCTTACTGGCTCACCACATCACTCCAAGCCTAAATCCTAAATATGCAATAACTCCTGGCTGTTTTCCCTCCTGCCAGTCGCTATCCTGCCTTCCAGCGAACCTGCCGTGCCTCTCCTCTGCCTCCGAAGACGACTTTCTTACATCTTAACCGCGCTCCTTGTGTTCCCCCCGGTTACGGCACCTTCTGCCAACCACTATTTTGGGGTACCCGAGAAAGCGCGTCCGCAACCTCGTCCTTCGAGACCTTTAAGTACTCGATTCAAGGAGACACCTGCTGAGCTCTGCTGTGAGACAAGTCACCAAAATCCCAACATACTTTGTCTCAACGGGCATCGTTAGCGTTAGTGAACAACCCGCTTAACGAATCCATGGGACTCCCTGGGGACGACTAGAAGCAGGGGCATACCGAACGGGCCCCACGGTGGGCGCCATTTTAATATGGGGTTCTTCATGGGGGAGGTCCCTCTATACTAATAATCGCCGCCCGTTCGGTATGCGTTCCGCCCGTCGCCCAGGGAGTTACACACTGCAACGAGAAGACAGCGAATGGGTTTACTGTACCTCTTGGTTGCCCGTCGTCGAGAGCCGGTAGTCCGGGCCCGCCGACCCTTGTTGTCGCCCGTCGATCAGAGCTCACAGTCGGGGTCCGTGTCCAGGCCTGCGGATCGCCTTTCCCATGCCAGCGCTGCGTAGGCTGGCTATCCCGGGCTATCAATGCCCGAGTCTCGCTGAGGAACCACCCCGGGATTGTCATAGCCCAGGTCATATGGCCCGGGCTCGCCGTTTCCACCGGTCTTGCTCCAGACCTCACTGGTGGACCGCTCCGGGGTTTGTCATGGGCCAGGCCAGGCCAGCTTGGCTTCGACGTTCCTTGTCCAGCTACCAGCCTCGCTCAGCACACACTGTCTCGCGCCAGCTCGTGTGTTCTCGGCCGACCTCCTGTCACGTGCCCTCTGCCTCGTCTTTCACCCTCGGCTCCCACACTCTCCCATCCCCCCCTCAAGGCCCGGACTTTGGGGGACTTCATGGGCCTCAGGGAGCCGCTGGGCTTAATGGGTGGCCGCTGCCGCTGTTGCCGGAGTGGCCACGTTGCAGCGTCCGAAAGCGTCGTGGGTGGTGGTGGCTAGCGAAGCCGGCAGACAATGCCGACCTGTCTGTTGCTCGCTGTCCCACTCACCGCGATGCAGCAGGGGGCTTGCTCTAAGCTGGTCCGGCCGACGCAAACGGACTTGCCCCGTTCCGCTTAGAGGTCACAGCGGGCTTAGAATCGCCCGCCTGAACCGTTCGTCAGGCCGAACAACTGTCAGCCACCCTGAGCAGTTGGGAAAACGAATGGTCCCGTCTTCCCTCCCGGTGGACTTCCTGGGTTTCGCCGTCTGTATATGGCCGTCTTTCCAAGAAGCTATTCTGCGCAGAACAAACTGTAAAAACAACACACAGCGAACAAATACTCTGCGGCAGATTGTGGCAGTGGCCATAGCCTCTACCGCCAAATGGCTTGCCGATGGGTTCGTGTACCATGCGGCTGACTCAGCAAGTCTGCATTTCAGAGCTCGCTCCTGGGTCGCCAAGAACAGGGGATTTCATGTGTCCTACCGCAACCTCATGTTATACATCTTCCCCATCGCGACAACGGTAGTATCCTTTCAAGTCAGCGATGTGAACCGGGCAAGCCTCCTCGTTTGTATCTCGCCGAGTAAGCCTAGAAGTAAGACACAATCGACGCTCGCGTCTTTATACCTCGGGTGCCCTTCTCACCTCGGAGCAAGCGATGCGGCAAAACCACTAGCTGCATTGCTCAACGCGTGAGTTTCCTTCTGAACAGGTAACGATGGAGTCAACCTAGTCCACCTTTTGCGCAAGCAAAGGGATCCAAAGCCTGTGGCGGGACGACCATATACAATAGCCGCGTTCCGCAACGGCTCCATATACCATGTGCTAGTCGATGTAAGCGTCAGCGTCCCATTCCGTCCACGTGTCTACGAGCTCTAGGGACTGCTCGGTCCTCGGAGGGGCGGCAGCTCAGCGAGCAAACCCGCTTAAACCGTTTACGCCTCAAGGCAAGCTGGACACCTACAAGCCACCTAAATGGCTACCGCCTCATCCCCGGCCAGGTCGTGACGCGACATAACTTATTAAAAGTCTTGCTGTCACTGCCACGACCGGCCAGAGTGAAGTCTAGAAATTATCCTATAAATCGTCCCTGCCCTTCATGGATTGTTGGAGTGACGCGAAGCAACTAGCCGTCTTGGCCCAGCGGTTACAAATCATACTGCTCCTTAACTCGCCTGCCAGCGTTCCCGGTGTCAACTGCAATTTACGCCAGTTTACCCAACACCCGCTGACAATCTCGTCCGCCAGTGTTCCCGGGGTCGACCGCAATTCCCGCAATCTTTCCGACACCCACTGACAAAAACCGATCTGCACCCCGGGCCTCGACAAGAGCTTACTGGCTCACCACATCACTCCAAGCCTAAATCCTAAATATGCAATAACTCCTGGCTGTTTTCCCTCCTGCCAGTCGCTATCCTGCCTTCCAGCGAACCTGCCGTGCCTCTCCTCTGCCTCCGAAGACGACTTTCTTACATCTTAACCGCGCTCCTCGTGTTCCCCCCGGTTACGGCACCTTCTGCCAACCACTATTCTGGGGTACCCGAGAAAGCGCGTCCGCAACCTCGTCCTTCGAGACCTTTGAGTACTCGATTCAAGGAGACACCTGCTGAGCTCTGCTGTGAGACAAGTCACCAAAATCCCAACATACTTTGTCTCAACGGGCATCGTTAGCGTTAGTGAACAACCCGCTTAACGAATCCATGGGACTCCCTGGGGACGACTAGAAGCAGGGGCATACCGAACGGGCTCCACGGTGGGCGCCATTTTAATATGGGGTTCTTCATGGGGGAGGTCCCTCTATACTAATAATCGCCGCCCGTTCGGTATGCGTTCCGCCCGTCACCCAGGGAGTTACACACTGCAACGAGAAGACAGCGAATGGGTTTACTGTACCTCTCGGTTGCCCGTCGTCGAGAGCCGGTAGTCCGGGCCCGCCGACCCTTGTTGTCGCCCGTCGATCAGAGCTCACAGTCGGGGTCCGTGTCCAGGCCTGCGGATCGCCTTTCCCATGCCAGCGCTGCGTAGGCTGGCTGTCCCGGGCTATCAATGCCCGAGTCTCGCTGCGGAACCACCCCGGGATTGTCATAGCCCAGGTCATATGGCCCGGGCTCGCCGTTTCCACCGGTCTTGCTCCAGACCTCACTGGTGGACCGCTCCGGGGTTTGTCATGGGCCAGGCCAGGCCAGCTTGGCTTCGACGTTTCTTGTCCAGCTACCAGCCTCGCTCAGCACACACTGTCTCGCGCCAGCTCGTGTGTTCTCGGCCGACCACCTGTCACGTGCCCTCTGCCTCGTCTTTCACCCTCGGCTCCCACAATCTTTGAGGTAAATTGTACTTCCATTGCTTCGCTGAAGAAGCTCAATGCAGAGCATGAAACTTTCGTGAGGAACATTATGGCAGTCCCATCCAGTGGCTCAGTTCAATGGGTGTTCAGCGTAGCAGTCGACATATTGAGTAGGAAATAACCCAAAATGTCTGGCGACACTTTCGAGAGCCAGCTGTTGCTCAAAATTCTCAGGGTCATTAAATGGAACAGCTTGCAACCATAAGAACTTGAATAACCCCCTTCCCTTTGTTTCTTACTTGAGGACAGGAATGCTGCAAGTAACGCCACGAAAGTAACGGATTACTTTTTGGGGTAACGGTCAGTTACTTTTATGGGAGGGTAATTGTAATTGTAATAAATTACAATTTAGCCTTGATTTATTGTAAATGTAATTCCTTACTATTTTCCAGTAACGTGTACAAGTGTGCTTCCATCCGAGGGGGGAAATGCTAATCCTCCCTCCGTGGGTTCCACAACGCTGCTCCGAACTTGTGAGATAATGTGCTTGTTTCCGGGAGAGTTATAAGCCCACGCATTATCGCCGAGGACCAAAATGGCTGCTGCTTTGTCGGCGAGTGTTATTACAAAGGGCGGCATCACCCTATCAAAGCGGACATGAAGGCTCCCTAGTGTGCACAGGCCTTTATGCTCGCTCGCTTTCGAGGAGAACACACACAGGCGTCATCTACCCGATGACCCTGGAAAACTTCGCTCTTCCGTATATTGTCTACCTTCTTTAGCATAATTATGTTCCGCTAAGCTTTAAAAAAAAACATATTGTGACATAACGCTATAAACTACCATCTCTCATGGACGAAAGGTACATTTCATTTCGAAAATATTGATGAACGTTCGCTCTAGTTTGGTGCAATTCCAGGGCGACCTCATAATATGTCGACTGCGTGCCACTGCGTTCTCTCGTCCTGAGGCTGCACCAGGCGTCGAACCGCGCTCGGTTGCGACCAACCGCAGGTGTGTGAAGGACCCCTTAGCGGGAACTGCAGTCGTAGTGCAATATTATATTCACGGGTTACACAGTATCACGGGCCAACTTATCGTGTTCGGCAGAAGTGCCTGTCCCCTAAAGCCGCAGTCGCACAGCCAAGACATGGTACAAAGGAAAGTCTGCAGACTGTCTACGGGAGGGGATTCTTGTTTTTATGACGGTCTTGTCACATTAGTCGCACGAACACTGCTTGAGAACATGTTCGAAAAACCTATGTGAATGGAGGAAACATGATTTGAGCATGCTTGAGGTGCAGAGAATTCCGAAATAATTTCTGCAGCGATTGCTGAGCGCAAGTTCGACTGCTTCTTTTGCGAAGGTTGTGGTGACGTCCGAATGCCAAGCTCTGCACGGCCCTGATTGAAGAGTACTGGGTAGATTTCGAGGCACCTAGCATTGAGGTCTACTTACTATCCCTATTTCAGGGCCAATCAGAGCTCGGCGTTCTGACGTCCCCACAGCCAATGCAAAAGAAGCAGACGAACTTGCGCTCTGCATACCGTGTCACTCGCACAATATACACTCTAAAAAAGCACGTGCGTCTACTTTCCCGCACAACACTCCGAGAGCCAATCACCGAAACTTCCCGAAATATATGTGTATACCAAAAAAACGCATTCTGAGTTTTGTGATTAAGCAATGCAAAACGTCACGTTTTCATTGTTTAATGGAACAACTCAGATTGCGTTTTTTGGTCTAAACATATGTTTCGGCATCGTCATTCGCTGAGCTGCCTCTGTAAGTTGCGGTGATCGGCCCTCCGAGTGCTGCGCGGGAAAGTAGAAGCACGGCTTTTCTTCAGAGTGTATGAGCCTCGTGACTGCGGCTGGAGTGAACTCCTTCTCATCTTCGGAACCATAGCGCCGGGTTCATTTTGGAGCGCCGTGCGTTATCAATACTTTGGCTGGGGGTGTTCTTCCGCGGGGCTTCGTAATTGACTGTTCTAAAATACTGCGGGAAAAAAAGAAACAATACGTGTCTGCTTTGATGTTGAGGCGATTGCTTTACACTCGAAGGACGACGGTCTCCGAACGACAACGTGTCGTTTCGTTTATACTTCGGTTTACGCCAAGGCCCAACCACAGTACCCACGCTATGATCTGGTGCAGGCAACCGAGCAGCAGCGCCAAAAGTCAACACCTTCTGGACAGTTTTCAAGCCTGCGCGTCACGTGACATGACTTCACGTTCCGGAGGCCTGCACTAGGCGCTGATTGGATTCGAGGTTCGCGTCACCGTTCGCGTTGGACACGTTTCCTATCATAGTACCACGCGAAGGCTGACGCGGCACTCGAATCCAATCAGCGCACGTGCAGGCCTCAGGGACGTGACGTCATGTCACGTGACGCGCAGGCTTTGAAAGCTGTCTAGGTGTTGCAAGAGTCTACCGTCACGGCGCTCATCTTCGTGTGTTCTCTATCGCGGACCAAACCGATCACGAGCAGTTAATTTGGTTTAAATCCTGCGTATTTTACTGTGCGTGATTGTTTAGCCGGTGGTGGGAAACACACAAGAAATGAGCGCCGTGACGATACACTTTTGGGGCAGTTTGATTGGCTCTATCAAATGATTGGCTGCGGTCGGTCATGTTATGAACCGGAGTATAGCTCTTTATTACGTTGTACCTATGTCGGACAAGCTACACTTTGTTTCCCCCAAAGTGTATGGGATGCCGACACTACGAGCTGATGGGACAAATCAGGCGGCGTGAAATGCGCCCCACTGGGGTGTTTTTCATGTTTCCGCGGGTGTCCTAAAATCGCTGAGCCAATTATGAGCGGAAAAGGCCTAAAAACTTGCGCTCTTGGCGCTGTGTGATTGGTCCCATTAGCTGGTAGCTTCGTCTAGCCGTCTGGACTTAAGTTGAAACGTACCAAGCAGCACGGAAGTGCTGCTTGGTTCGTTTCAACTTTCACCATTTGGCCAAGCATTGGCAAAAGGCTGGCGATGGTATGTTGGCCAATGGCTGGGCAAAGAGTGGCCATTCATCGGCCAATGCTTGGCCGATGGCTGATGGCCAGTGGCCAATGGCCAGAGAAAAGCCAGTCTTCATCAAAGTGGCTGGCCACTGTTTTATCACTTGCCAAAGGTCTTTTTCCAGCCATTGGCCAATGGTTGGTCAAATTTGTGTTGATTGGGGAACTATCGCGGGAGCTGCGCAGGAAAAGTGAGCGGAGCTAATAAAATCGTGAAAATATTACGACGTCTTTGTTGCGGAAGTGTCAAGTTACGCTGATGTGGTAGAAGATCTTGTCCTCAACTTCCCTAAGGAGTTGACAGTTCGGGCCTGTCACACGGTTGACCCTTTTTTCCCCTCAGATAGACAAGATGCCCATATCACGCACGTGGAAGTCTACAACGCGATTGTGGGGAAGACGATGGATGGGCGGTACACGGTGAAAGTGAAGGAAATACTCACAGGCAACTCAGAAATGACGGTGAAAATTTTGACGAGCAACCGGAAGACGCTGCCCTGTATCGATAATGTCGGATCATGGTGAGATCTCCCTGTTCCTAGAACCGTAAGCACAACCGCCCCAGCAACAGACTCCACGAGACCCTAATAGACACTTTCCGTGAGTCCGTCAAGTAACATTGGTGCGGCGCCATCTCTTAGGCACATTGAATGTAATTCCATCCGAGTTTTCTCCGAATGCTCACCCTACCCTCGTGTCCAAATACATGCTCAGGTTACGTGCTTAGGCAATGTCACTTTTGAAGAGGGTTCATTACTGAATTGCCTGGAAAGCATCTTTGACTGAGGTGTTTAGCGCCCTATGCTGCCCATACATCATAACCTGGTCCCGAAGTGGCAACAAATTACATCACAAAAGCCGGAGTGTCATGCTATCGGATGTCGCGATCCTGGCGTTTGACACTAGAAGTACAGGTAAAAACCAGGAGCGAAGGCGAGTGTCGCTCACGTCGTGGTGTCCCAACTCCTGGTTGCCGAAGCTTCCATGGACCGTCCAGTTGAAGAGCGACCTGCAGCAGAACAAGGGTCTTCCACATCCACTACTGCCGCTATGACACCGCCAGGGTCGCGGCCGGCGGGAGCGTGACACTTGTATGACGTCATCGGGCGAAAATCGAGGGAACACTTTTTGGACGCGGTAAACACACCAGTCCGAGACGCTTTCCAGGCAACGTACTATTACTCGGCGGAAATGGCAGCAATGTCGTCTTTTTTTCGGAGGAATGGGAAATTGGTTCTGTGGATACATTCACCAGATCAAAATGAGTGCTCCACTGTGGCTGCAAGGAAGGTAGCAAAATATTAAGAAAAAAATAATGAAAAATTATGTAGGGCGATAAAAAGATAGGAACAAAAAAGCAGAAACGACACACGAGCCTGGTTTGTGCTGGACATATTACGTGCCCACCGGTCGTTGGCAGCATATTCAAACTCGTATCTTTTTTTTTTTTTTTGCAATTTTACGTGTGTGTTATAGCAAACTAATCCAGTCAAGCGCGAAGAATGCGTCGTGACATCGCGATATGCGGGTCCGGACATTTCATCGAAGCCGCTTCACCGAACGCCGTTTCATCGAACGTCATTTCCCCGAATCAGTTTCATCGAACGCCGCCTACTTGAGCAGTAGGAATTCTACATCTAGGAAATATTTTTCCTTTTAGCGCCGTGAGGATGACAGTGTTTTAGTATTTATTAAAATGTATAAACTGATACATATATAAAAGAAAGAAACCTTTTTTGTCACCTTGTGTTCTTTTTTGTTAGTAAATGATGACCTCTGTTACTAGAGAGTTTTAGCAGATATTTTTTTCGCGCCGATGAGGACACCAGATAACGATGCGATGCATGGGAAGAGGGGAGACGCGTCTTTTTCAAGAACATGCATATTCTTAGAAAAAAAGCTTTTGTCCTAGGATGAAATGAGAACACAGGTAAATCGACAAATACTCAATAAAAAAGGCGCCGCGTAAAAGGGAGGAAGTGGGAAAAACTGTGTGGCGTAAAACAGCCACCTACCTTGCCATAGAAGAATAAGTCGCGTATGCACTTAAGTTTTGATATGATTGCTACCTTGATATTATATTTATATTATTTATTGTACTTGAGAGCCAGATGTGTACTATCAGGCTGAAATGAAAGGCGATCACCGGAGCGCGTGCCGCTCCGTACATCCTGCGCCGCCTGTCAGCGATCGGGGGAATCCTCGGCGCATGCGCTGTTCAAGTTGAGGGTGCGAGGCTGTGTCCTACTGTTAGGTGCTCAGCTCCCGGCTGGTGCACCTGCGCTTCTCTGCGGCGCCGCTGAGGGTGCTCTAAGCCGTCGCCGCTGGGGTTCAAGCTCCTGGCTGCCATCGCCGTGCGCTCGTCGAGCGAGCGGAAGCGAGGAGCCGACATTCGGGCGCCCCGCCGGAGCCGCCGTGCACGGCGAGCGCGCGGCGATGGCAGCCAGGTTCTCTTCGCACTGTGCATACTTCATATAATTTTGATGCGAAACACTCGATATTTCCGGTGTAAATCCCAAGGTTTGGTGAAAGTTTCGTCAGCCAATACGTCACAGATTTCGCGCGTCAATCTCAACGTGTCAGCAGGAAGATAGCGCGAAATATCTGTTTCGCCAAACCGTTGTGCGTTGAAAAGACGCTACGTGTGAATAAACCTTAACCTGGCGTCTGCTTCCTTCGGCTTTCCTGTCGTTATTTTCTCGTTCTTCCTCTAGGGATCGCAGATGTGAGCCCTTACGATTTGCCAAGTTCCAGTCCCGCATGTGCCACCCCTGATTCATGCGACATAGCGACATACTAGACGCAATGGATGCACCGCATGTACTGCCCCCTCTTAAGGAGTTACCGACGCTCGCGCGATTCAAAGTTCAGAGCGACCGAGAACCAGTGTTGTACACGTTCCTCAAGAAAAGGAACGAAAGCTCGTTCCTCGTTCCTTCTGATTTTTGAAACGCGTTCCCGTTTAAAAGTTCCATCTGCGAAAAACGAGCTCGTTCCCGTTACAGTTAAAAAATGGAACGTACCGTAACATATACGTTATATTTGCATTTTGGAGAGTACCATATATTGAATTAGATCAAGCAAAACATTTTTTTTTTCATTTTATTAAATTGGAACATACCAATTTGAATGCCGTGATGGAGGACACAAGGAGAAAAAAACATGCGGAAGCAGGGTTTCATTTATTGATATATTCAAGATTCAAAATCTCAGCTTTTAACCATATTCACGTTTGTGGTGGACGATTCAGACGAGCCAAATGGACTGTTACCCCACTTTGCACGAGAGTTTTACAACAACCTCATACGTTTCACTCTAACGAACTCCTTTGTTCGAAATTAACACAAGTAGCTCATCGATGTTGCTGTCCGCAAGACGAGCAAGTGAAGGAGAGAAGGGCTTTTGGAAGGTCACTCTTGAAAACGTTAAGTCCTTGTGAAGGTTGAATTCGTGGTTCAGTTTGAAGGTGGGGGACAAGGGGAGAAGGATATTTCAAAGGAATACTTAACCAAACATTTCAGTGTCCATAATCAGTGGCGTACGATCTTTCCATGAGCCAGCAGCCGCCGGGGTGCGCGAGCCCACGCAAGGAAAGTGACATCATAGTGAATTGTGTGGGCTCCTGGTAAAAGGCGAATAAAGACAGGCTTTTCGACCCCACAGTAGGGTCCGCTGTAAAAGGTATGTAATTAATTGGACCAACAAGCACGTAGCTTCCACTTGTGGGGATGAAAAGCCTGTCTTTATTCTCCCTTTGCCCGGTTACCATACGTTTGACTGTCATCTTAACCGTGAATGGGGGACTATGACGTCCATTTCGTTTCGTGTGCTCCCGAACACCGGCGGCTGCTGGCTCGCAAATACTTTTGATCGGGAGTATTTGATATTCTAATTTCATTTTATTTCTGAGTACCCTGTACTCATTATCTCAAATACATCTTTGACATTCAGCCATTTTCCGAGTTTTTCGGTATGAAGTGGCGTGGGCGTGGCACGAGCAAACATCAACATTCTTTAGAGCAACAGAATCCTGTTACTAGCTCCGATTCTCCGATTAGCTACGATGACTTTGATTGAGCTCGTGAAAACATCGCTTTCTTTGCCGATTGTGAGTCATATTTCAGCCCAAAGTTTGTACAATGAAGGTTTTCCCCTCGCCTACCCAAAGGCGCCTTTTGTTTCCTAGAGTTTCGCACCAAACAAATCCTTAAACAAAAAGGGTGGTTTTACGGAAGAAAAGTTTGCCACACTGAGGTGCAACGCAGACCGGGAAACGAGCTACGACAACAATGCAGACTTGAGTGTCAAGAAAATAATAAACAAAAGGAAACGAGAAGTGGACACACACACACACAAAAAAAGACATTTTTGTTTTTCTTTTTGTATTTATGACCATACTACTGCAAGACGTCGAGGTTTTTATTTGTTGCTTTTCTTTTTTTCTTTTTGTCATCACTCCGTGACTTATTGCTTTCCCGAATACTTTCTGTAAGCGAACACTGATAAGGAGAGAACAGGACAGGAAACAAACTATGAGCTAGATAACCCCTCAAAATTCTAACAAAGTGTCCCGCAACGTTGAGTGCCTTTATGAACGGAACCTACTTGAAGAAGGTGCGCCCACTGCCGTGGCTATTATGTGGGTTCTTTTTGTGGTCCATTCACTCATATTCGTATCCAAGTTCGTTTATTGTGAACTTCCTGTATAGGGAATAAGGATTGTAGTTAAACGATGCGTCTAAGGTGAACCGCAGGACGTGATATTCAGTGATGTCACTATTGACGAGACGCTCTGACCCGTTTGTTGCCCCCACACCTCGGTGTTTACCCAACCCAAGGCTTGTGCACATGCCCACAGCCCTTGTGGGTATGTTCATATCATCTCTTTTAATAGAGCGAAGGGCACAGTGTGATGTAAAACTACTAAAAATTAGCAAAGTGACTTTAAGTGCCGGATCTCTCCCGAAAGGAGTTCTCAGAGGATGCGAGCTTGGCCTACTTGGGCTTTTGTGCTGAGCTGGGCACCGTGCATGCTGCATTGTTGATGCACGCCGGAGTGGTAACAAGAGTCCTCCTCGCACTCACTGGAGAGCACGAACTCCAGCCGAACGCTGACTCCGCGTTCGGTTATGTCAGCCGTGCGCTGAGTCATTGTTATTTAATATCCCCCTTCGTGTAGTTTTAAAATGAACCACTTAGGGCGCCACGGTCTGATCTCCTCCCCATACAGCAACCTCTTTCTTGTTGTCCCAGAAATGTTTTGTAACTTGTATCAGTGATATTTCCATGGGCGTTGCCGAGCAAACGCGTGGCCGAATGGTTACGGCGCTTGGCTCTCACACGCGGAGGCTCCGGGTTTGATACCGGGGAGGGACTCCTATTTTATTTATTCTTTCAATTTGTCAATCTCGTAAGTTCGAGAACCTTGTCGTCTAATTGAGTTACGAATGTTCTACGCGCCGAATGTTCCAGAAACCCACGCGGGTACAAAAGGTGCTCCTAGTGGCGGTCCGAAGTCAGTCTCACTCTCACCCCAGCGCTTGACCCTCCTGTTTCGCCGACATCGACAACTGCGAGGCTACCCTTTCTCTACTTTGTTTTTTGCACAAGTTCGCCCCATTAAACGTTCAATTTCTTCAGTTATTCGCCGCCTCATAAGTTTTCATTCGTCAATCCTGACAATATCCAGCTCCTTATAATTGGAGTGCATATAATAGCCCTACGTTACTTTTCTTACCGTTTTGTGTTATTGCGTGCTAATAAATCATTCTGGTAACCCAGATTTGCGCAGCTGTATAATTGTCGTTGTGACTGAAGTCGATAGATATTGCGCAATGCAAGTATCTTCAAAAGTTATGGAATTACATTTTTAAGTATTTGTATTCTACTCAAGATACGTTAGAGTGAAAGTAACTTGAGTGGTATTTTAAATACTTTATGAAGCAGGTATTTAGTAACTTAACTTAAATATTTTTATAAAGTATCTTGTGCAATACTGGTGGAAAGATCATGCGCCACTTACTATGGACACTTCAATCTTTGGTTCAGCATCCCTTTAAGTGACCAATGCTGGGGATACAAGGGTGCGTTCGATGTCTGGTAACCTGCTATTTTGTTGTAACAATAGGTCTCTTTGTGTAAGTATAGCGATGGCTGTAGTCGGCCTCAGATTTCTGGGTGTATGAAGACTCGTGCAAGCAAATAAAGTAGCTGAGTTCGAAACTTCCCTCTTTCCGTGTCTTTTCCTTCGGCTAAATGTTTTGCTTTTTGCAACGCAGTCTCGGGCACTCAAAAAAGAATCAATGTCCACTAGCTCTCCTGCGCCCGACTGTTACCAAGCGAGGACCGCACAAAATAAACCCTAAGATAAATAACCAAAAGGTTAACGAGATCCTGCTTTTCGTAAAGATTTTTTTTTTGTACCTTTAAAGTTTTCCTCTTAGAAATAAAATAAAAATTACCCCACTGGCCGAAAAAAAAAAGGAACGCCGTTCCTTTTTCTGTCCCAGTAAATATGTAACGAGTTCCCGTTCCAGTTCCACCGATGAAAAATGGAACGGTGGAGTTCCTTTGTTCCTTCTAAAAGGAACGCGTTCCAGGAACGCCGTTTCGTATAACACTGCCGAGAACCACCGTCCACGCGGAGCCCGAGATAAACATCCGTTCTCCGCTTCGTAAACTGAGCGCCCCGTACCCGAGGCGTCTGTCTTTTATTTCGTATTATCTTTAATACACGAGACCTCAGTCTTGAGCCTGACCCCGGCACGAAAGGTTGTCTGTGTGTCCTCTTCGCCAGAGTAACATAAAACGAAACACCCATCACACCACCCGCGTAAACAACCGACAGACTGACTGGAACAAAGCGGACATGCTCAGCCCGCGAAGTGGATGCGCTGCTGTCGACTTCCGGGGGGATATCCCCCCGGAAGATTTCCGCGGAGCTTGCGTCGCCAGTGTTACCACGAAACTGCGATCGGAAAATGACCAACTTGAGCCGGATCAGCCAGCTAAAGGGAAGCGCTCCAAAACGAGCGCTTCGTGTGCGCCCTTAGTCTGCAAGCGGAATTCACAGTAAGTGCGTCGTGCATCCACACCACACAGCCACTCGCCATGTTTATTAGTTTCAACAACGCCAAAAAAAAAAAAAAAACACCGATACCTGAGCGATTGTGTGTAAACTAATGTGAAGAGAGTCCTACGCTGTTCATCTACCTAGTGCAACGCGGCATATGGTATAGACGAATCGTTTTCTGATAGCTCCTTTTACAGGTAGAAATCGATGGAAAGGGGGGGGGGGGGGGGGGACGAGAGCATCGTAAATTCCAGAGCTCCGAGCGCTGACTGGAAGGATTAGTTGGCGTAAACAAAAAGTTATCGGTATTTGTTTCTACTCACTCTTCCGAAGTGTTCGAACGCCGGCGTCCAGTTTTCGGAGTTCGCGTCCGAACGCCTTCGAACGCTGAGTTTAGAATAAAGCGGCTAGCTTTGCGTCTTTCGCCTAATAATTGTAAAGAGAGCACGTCGATCTTGCGCACTCGCGCACTCTCCTCTTATTCTCCCCTCGACTTTTTCCCTGTATAAGGGTGGCGTCGCCATTCACGGCGGACGTCAGAACGTGCTTGGCATGAGCGACGAAAACAAACGTCGCGTGATGGTTTACCATAGCGACCTTCGCTGGCGCTGTGACGCAGCGTCACGCTGTAGGGGGCAACGTCACAGCGTCTGCGACGATTGCTATGGTACCGTCGCGCGATGGGCATTTTTTATCGCGCGCGTGTAACTTTCTACTCCGTTTGATCGTAAGTCCGAGAGAGGTTCAAAATCGAGTCAAAACATGGACACAAACGAAATGGTGTTCGATGAAACGGCGTTCGATGAAATGTCCGGACCCAACTTCCAACACGTGTCGCCCGTACGCACCGCTGGCCGCTCGCCGCCATGTTTGTTTGCTTTTTTTCGGCTTTAGCTCGGATACTAGCTCGGCCAAAAATCAGGCTCCTCCTAAAGCTCGCTCCGCCTCGAAGGTCACATATCACACCGACGTCAAGCGGGCATTGGTAGCGTTTGCGTTTTTCTTTCGGGTGTTTGACAGTCAGGTGAGGTTTCAGCTCTATCTCGCTCCAGAAGCCAGGAGCGAGCGTAACCTTTATCGGAGGCGCGCGTATTTTTCCGTCGCGTTCACATGTCGTTTTTGGCGTGCTAGGCTCGCCAAAAAAAAGATACACTGTGTGGATAGACCTTTAGGCTTGTTTATTTTGACGCAGCAGTTTGTTTACCTTAGTATTATGCATGCCGCCGGCGGTTTCTCGCACAATAAAGAAAGAGCAGAGGCAACGATAGTGATAGCTGATTGTTTGTATACCTTTCCGAGTTTGTTAAAGTCCGACCAACAATCAGCTCCACCGGTGGCGATCGCTGTGCGTGTCACGCCTCTCCGAGGCGGCCGAAAGTCACGGCGGCTTGGGACGGTGGAGAACGCGGACTTCTGCTTCGCTATTTGTGACATGGGATTCTTGGTACGGATAATGCGCCCAACCTGGGTCGCGTGTTACTTCTGCAGATTGACAGTGATAGTAGTAACTGGTCGTCAGAAAGCTCAGTCGCCTAAGGCTATGGTCGGCCTGTCAGGTTCAAGGAGCTGCTATTTTGAACGGCAGACCGTATCCGGTGGGTCGCTCCAAAGATGCGAATCTAACTACCGTTCGTCGATTTGGAGCGGGTCGCACTGATTGGATTTTTGCCTCTCTCGCGAATTCCGGAAAGCGCTCCGGTTCTACCGGTTAAATTTACCATAAGTATCACCAAATACCACGTAAGCCAATACTGGCAGCTCCCGCGGATCGCGGCGAAAAGTGATCGCAGCGCCTCTGGCGAGCTCGCAGTCTCCGCTAGCAGTCGAATTCTCCACAATGCATTGGTTTTCCCTATCTCCGTGCGAGGTCAGCAATGAAAAAAAGTTATCACGGGTATTCGCTGCTTTGTATGTTAAAAAGTAGGTTCCACCTCATAAGTCAAGGACATTTCCTTCGCGAGGGAACGATGTTACAGCTTGTAGGGTGCAATTTTCGGGCTCTCCCGAAGAAAACATTCCGTCAGAAGACTCAGAACGTATGTCTGCCGGGCAAGACACGAATGTACCTTCGCCCTGTTTATTTGAAAAGGGCAATGTAAAAAAATGTTTCAGAGCATTGCTACGTTTGAACTTTACTGTGCATATCGATCAGTTATTTTTGTTGTTGAAATTTCAATTTCTCATGATTGAACTGCTTCAAACCGTTTCGTCGAATAGGCGAGCTAGCTATGTTCCGATCGTCGTCGGATGAAGTAGCAAAAGTCAATTTCGAACCACGTACCTTACTGCGATGTCAGTATGCTCTGGAAAAAGACGATTGTGCACATGCAAAGCTGACGCTATTACTGAAACTAGTAAAAGCGGAGTTACAAAGAAGAACACCCGATGGACGGTCGTGCACCTCCTTCCATTTTTCAAAGTACTTTCTGTTTATGTTTGAGGCGACGCTACTCCGCCGCGGTCTTCCTTCCTCCTGTGTTTACGTTTTTTTTTTTTTTTTTTTCTTTCTTGTGCTTACTTGACGTTAGAAGCATCGCGCATTTTGCTTTGCCTTGTTTGGCTTAGTTTTTACTTTCTTTCCTTCGCTTCGCCGCTTACTACCACCGGTTCGTCTGCTACGCCATGCCCAGACATTTGGAGCGCCGTCTGCAACTCTGTTTTTGTTGTATTTCCACTGTCGTCTATGATAACCTCCTATGTTCGCCTTCGATTGAGTTTCTAATCCGGAATCTTGATATGTACTTTTTGATACTTAATAAATATATTAAGAAGCGTAAGCTTGTTATACATTTCTATTTGGATTTTATCTGAGTACGTGGTCACGTCTGCTATGCGTCATCGTTGGTTGATGAACCGGCCGCCTTCGGGCATACACCAGCGCATCCTTCGAGATGGCAGGCATGCCATGTGCCTGCCATCTCCACTGCGAAAACAGGTTTTTCTGAAGTGGTGGAAAATCCTTCTTTCGCTTCCCGAAGACCGAACAAACGTGAGTAATTTAGTTACTTCAAATTAAACTGGAACAGCTATCCAAGTCTGGCTTCGAAATCGCCACTGACGCCTCAACAGATGAATATTTCACCAAACAAAAGTTCAGCTGAAAACGCACTTGAGGCCACTGATCGACACTCAAAACAAAGGCAAGGTGTGCAAAGATTGCTTGGACATGTAAGTACTGGAATGTACTTTTGAACTGCTGAGTCAAGCGAGCAAACAAACAACCTGCCAAAGTCACTGGGAAAAGAAAACCGAAAGCAAGAAAGGTCACACACTGCTAGCACGTAGCTGACTGCAGATCTTTTGTTCTTAGTTCCTACCAACTCCGCGAAAGCAAGTAAACAAACGTGTTACACGTTTGTTTATTTGAGAAGTTCACTTTTTTTTTAATAGTTTCGTCGTGCTGCTTCCACTTTGTTTGTTGTGGAGGACTCAACACCGAGGGCGAGCACCACCTGCTAATTTTCAACCGACGCCCCGTGCGATCGTCGTCGTTGAAGGAGGTCTTTGCTGGGTGACTTGTATTTTTGTATCGACTGCTAACTTCTTCGTTGCAATCGCCGGCCGTTCTTCGCGCCTGTTCTTCATTTCTTTTTATTTTCGTCTGGGAAGGGTACCCCATCTTTTCTGCAAAGTTCGGAAAGTGTTTGCACGGTCATTTTTCTCGTTACTTTTTGCTTCTGTAATGCTGCAGAGGCTGGTGCGCATGCTCTGGTAATTCTAACATATTGGTTACGCATGTTTTAATATTCACCTATTCAGGTAAGAAATTGTGACAGCGTAGTTTGTAATAGATAAACAGTAACTTCTTACGACGTAGGTCGAGTGGCTAAACGTCTTTTTTCCGCTTCCCAGTTGCGCTTCAAACGCGTGTGATACCACTGAGTGGCGTTTGAGACCTCTAAATTAACTGCTCTATCTTCGTTTATGCGCGGGTTTTTTTTTGTTTGTCATTGCAGTTGCAATCAGTGGATTCCGCTTAGCAAGCGGACTGAACGTAATAAATTGTTCCAGCTGTTGGGGTGAAGAAATGGGGCTCGCAAAGCTCGAAGACGTCGCGGAGCCACTCACCTCTCTGACAATTACTGGATCGCGTTTGACGAGCTTCGCCTATGGAACGGGATCCGGCCACGGTCGGCCATCTTTTTGGTAGAATTGTATTATCTCTAGCCATCATAGGTAATATGGCGGACAGCGCTATGGCGGAAGGCTGCCATAAAAATAGCCGTGGGTCTAGTACAATGTAACGTCACTTTAGTATACTGTGTCATGGTGCGGTAGTGCCTTGGGTGATTTTTCGTGCTTGATTGAAGTTGTTCGACGAAGCAGATTTTTGAAACCCGTCATGAATGGTAGCCCCATTTTTCCGGACCCGGCGAAAGTTATACGAAAGCGCAGCACCGGGCGAAAGCAGCACAGCTCGCATCGAAAGCAGACGCCGTACCGGAAATGGGAAGCTCCGCGGTTCAACGTCGTTGAACGGTGGTGGTGTGATTTCGTTGGTGGTGAAGTCTTACGATCCCGAACGCTTGGATACGGGTCAAGGGACGCCCTGGATATGCTCGCGATCATTCGGGGAGTGCTCGCGAGTGTACGTATTCACCGGGGTCTGCCACAAACTTGTGTGCCGATGTGCCCGTGAGTGATTGATATATTTTTTGTACCATATATTTGCATGTGACGTTCTAAATAAAATGCATTTATAGGAAGTGAATTGATGTCTCTTCCCGATCATACTGGTCAAAGACAGAGGCCCAGAGCGTCCTCCGCTAGACTGAGAGAGCGCACACCGGGCATTGTCAGTGTCCTGCGAAATCAGCTGTGTGTCAGCTGGCGTCGTGTGCAATCAGTTGGCCAATCATAATCGCGCATTGTAAAACGCGGGAACTTCCGAGCAGTGTATTAGCTGGTGTCGTGTGCAACCAGCTGTCATCGTACAGATGAAAACACGGGAATCGCCCTCAGAGCGCGCTTGATTAAGCCGTCATGTTGTGCGGCGCACTGCTCCAATCGCCCCGACCGCGAAAAAGCGAGGACTTACCATCGGTAAGTATTCATTGTTTTGTGGCTATCCTGGTGCGCAGCGATATGTTCTGGAAAAATATATATTTACTGTATATATATATTTATTTGTCTCCAAGGTTTCCACGAAGTCACCCCGCGACCTTCAGCTGTGGGTGGAAAACATCGGCAGGTTGAACTGGGAGTCTTCAGAGACGAGCGTGGTCTGCTCTGACCACTTTGCAGAAAAATGCTTCGATAGGACGGCGAAAACTGTGCGCCTAAGGGAAGGTGCAATGCCCACTATCTTCAACCAGCCTACAGACTTCGTCAAGGTAATATTGTACACCTTCTTCTAAAAAGATAATCTTTATATCCCAAAATGTTAATGTCAAGTACTTCTTCTGCTATGGTTGTTAAATGATGTTTTTTTTTTTTACTTTGATTCATTAATAGTACAACACTCATTAATAATATATATATTGTATTTTTGTTTTGGGGGGGACGCGTCCATTAACGAGACATGACTGTGACGTTAACCAAGCCATGCATACAGAGACCATGTCAACACTCAAGTACTTCTAGCACAGCCAAAAACGAAACATAAATTGAACAGCTTGGTAAGTGTGCAGTAGCTTAAAGGAACATACATTCAGCGTGACCGTGGAGAATACAATTTAAAAAAAAATATATATCAGTAGGATACAACGAGATAAGGACAAGTCTGAATAATGAGTAGTAATGAAAATTTTTGAGTGCAGATGATATAGATGAGTTAATCTATATGTCGCATTGGAGAGGAGTGACTTTGTGCTGACAAGATGTTTTTATGAAGTCTAGGTTAGCGAGCTCTGAATAAAGCCTGTTTACTCCGCGACTGTGAGTTGAAAGAAGCTACTCGCAGACCATGGTCGTAGCCAGGGAGCTTCAACCCTCCCCCCCACCCCAAATCCAGCTGACCCTATAATATATACATGCATTTGGACACCCCCTTCCCCTCTCCACACACCAAGTCATGGACATCCCAGCCACCCTCCCTCCTCAAAAAAAAAAAAAAAAAAATTCGTGGCTACGCCACTGTTTCAGATATATCTTTTTAGAAGAAAAACTCACATTATTTTACTATTTTTCCCCTGTTTAGTGAACTTGTGTTTGTGGTAATATCATTGCCAATGTCCGACTATTCATGCAATCGATTAGCTGGTAAAACAATTTTAGTCTGTCTCTGGTACGGCTTCATTATGAATGATCACCTGTTATATCAGTTGTAGATGAATCAAAGGGCTTTTTTTTTAACAATGTCTAACACATCAATGCTCATATGTGACCATGGATCTCATACTGCATCTGCATACTCCAGCACGGAACAAATAGAGCGTTCATGTGACACAAATTTAGACGCAGAAAGTCACTATTTCAATGGGAGATTTGAGGTTTGTATGGCATCAAAACTTTCAAATTTACTCACAGTAAAAAAATTTCAAACAAACAGGAGTACAGTGTGCTGATTCAGCACAATAAGCAGATGTATTAATGAATGCATTACTTAATTGTCCAGCTATTGTGTGTACTCGCTGAGCCCATCACTTATGCTAGAGGGCTCTCCTTCAGTCTTTGTTGGTTATAAGGCGGGGGGTCAGGGTGGGCAGGAACAAGCACCAGCTCAAAGTATAACTGTATGTAAATTGTTTAACTGGTTTTAATGAACAATATAAAACAGCTAAACCAGTAAATTATAATTATATTATACCTTATAGTGTGCAATTTAAACAGAATAAAAAAGTAAATAAAATCTTGACTAGACTTCTCACTGGCAAAGTAAAATCACAGTCCGCAAGTTCTTTGACCCGATCTTTGGACCCACACTGTTAATCGCCTCGCTTGGTGGTGTAGCTTCATCTTCAACTAGCATGAGGCCGAGAGCTCAGTCAGTCCAACGACATGGTTGTTGTCTGGTTCGGGGCCAAACAAGTGGTCATCGAGGCCTCTGAAGAACTGGGTCCGGCGATTTCCCTACGCACTACTAACCCAACATTCACACTGGAAGCGGATCCGCGTTCGCAAAGCGGGTGCGATTGCGGTTGTATAAAGATCCAGTACCATTGCACGCGCACTTGATGTCATCGAGTGCGCGTGCAACATTGCTGGATCTTTATACAACCGCGTTCGCAACCGCTTTGCGAACGCGGATCCGCTTTCAGTGTAAATGAGCGGTATGTGAAGGGGGGTGTACACCCCCCTTATTTTTTTCTGAAGGCACCCCCTAAATTTGCAATGACTCCTCTATTCTCAATGTGCCCTCCCCCCTAATCCCCTGTCCCCCTTAAAATTTAGACACCCCCCTAACCTCAATCCCTGGGGAAACCCCAGCCTGGGTTCTCTCTTCAGCAAGGTTGTGAAGAACCGCACATACAATGGCAGCTTCCAGGCGTGGTTGCTGAACCAGCCCCTTGGAGGCGTTGTTGCCGGGCTCCAGTCTCCTCACACACTTGCTATTACAAACATGTGATTTTGCCACAAATATTCAAAATTGAAATATCTGCTTTCTTCACCAGAATAGAACACCAAGTATGCATATGCTATCTCAAAGATGTAATCACAAAACCTATCCGTTTGATATTTTCTCAGCAAACTCAAGCCAAGGGGCGGCCAAGGAAAGCTGCAAGTGCAACCGGAAATGAGGAAGGTGCTGGCACTATTGGTGCGACATGCGACACCCTCGTCGTACAACTATCGACGTCAACATCAGAGCACTCCTATGCCGTGCGAAGTCCACACAGCTTAAAGCAGAAGATGGAAGACATTGTCATATGGAAGCTCTACAAAAAGACTAAAGTACTCGCAGGAAGTTACAAGGCGGTTGAAGCAAAAAGTATCCCAGGTGGAAGAAATCATCCAGGACCTCCAGAGGCAGCAGCTCATCAGCAACGACGCTGCCAATATTTTTCGTCTGACATTTTCAAGTACCACACTGGAACTCTGTCTCCGAATGCTGAAAAACAGAAATGGGAAGGTGACTGGAGAAAAGTACCCTCCGGAGCTAAGGTGTTTTGCTCTTACGCTGCAGTTCTATTCGACCAAGGCATACGAGTATGTGAGAAACACTTTCCAGCTGGCACTTCCCCACTCGTCTTCAATCCGGTCATGGTACAGCTTAATTGATGCCGAGCCTGGGTTCACCGCTGAAGCGTTCGGATCTCTGCAGCTCACTGTTAGAGAAAATGAAAAGAAAGGGAACAATATCATCTGTGCCCTGCTCATGGATAAAATGAGCATCCAAAAGCGCATGCAGTGGGATGGGAAAAAGATGAAAGGATTTGTAGATGTCGGGGTTGCAGGGGACAGCTGTGACGGCGGTGCAAAGGACAGCAGTGACACCCATAAGGATGTTCGCCCTCAAGCCACTGAAGCTCTTGTGCTGATGGTTGTGGCTCTAAACGACCACTGGAAGGCACCTTGCGGGTACGTCCTGGTTCATGGAATGAGTGGAGCAGAGAGGGCCAACTTAGTAAACATTTGATTAATGAAGCTTCATGACATGGGTGTCATTGTTTGCTGCTTGACATGTGACGGGCTTCACTCCAACTGGACTATGTTCAGAACACTCGGGGCTGAGCTGGAAGATCCGGAAGAAATGAGGCCCTGGTTCCCACATCCTGCCGCCAGCGACCAGAGAGTCTTCATTCTGATGGACATTTGCCACATGCTCAAGCTGCTGCGTAATGCACTAGCATCGCTTCAAGTAATCAAGGATCCCGATGCACGCTCCATCAGGTAGTTGTACATAGAGCACCTGAAGAAACTTCAAGAGGAGCAAGGTCTGAGGGCAGGCAACAAGCTGCGACCAGCCCATATGAAGTGGGACCGTCAAAATATGAAGGTGAATCTTGCAGCTCAAGTGATCAGTTCAAGCGTTGCTGATGCCTTAGAATTTTGCTACATTGATCTCAAGGACCAGACCTTCGCCGACAGTGAGGTAACAGTGAAGTTCATCAGAATCTTCGACAAGCTGTTTGACATGATGAATTCAAAAAATCCTGTGGCCAAGAACATTAAAGCGCCCTTGAAGATGAGTAGACAGCACCTATGGAAGCCCTTATTTGAAGAAGCAGCCATGTACATCCTTGGCTTGAAAGACGTTCGAGGTCAGCTGCTCTATCTCACCAGAAAGAAGACTGCCTTCGTGGGATTTCTTGTGGCCATGAGAACCTTTGAAGGCATCTGCCTGACACTGCCGGGCGGGCAAAAACCGCTCATGAGGTACCTGCTCACCTACAAGTGCAGCCAGGATCACCTTGAACTTTTTTTTTGTGCCATCAGGAGCAAGGGAGGCTGGAACAACAATCCTACGGCTCCGCAGTTTAGGGCCGCTTACAAAAAGCTCCTTGTGCGCCATGAGGTGCAACAGGTGAAGGGCAAATCGACTGTGCAGGATGAGACCAGCATATTGCATGTGAGCACGAAGGCAGCCCACCGTGATGACACTAACCATGAAGAAACCCCGGAGGACTATGCAGTAGCTCGTCGCTTTGGCTTGGTGATCTCACCCGGGGAAGAGAACCACGACTATGTTTACATCCCAAACGCTACGACTCTGTTTTTGTATGTGGAGAATGTCGTGGAGTACAACGCCGGCTATGTTGTCCGCATGCTGCAAAAAAATGTAGCCTGCCCAAGCTGCCTCGCTGTCCTTCAAGAGCAAAGCGGAACTGTTCGCCAGCTCCTGAGGAGGAAAAACCGTGGCGGACTGCTCGTGCCCTCATCTAGTGTGCAGGCAATCTGCAAAAGGCAGAGAAGTGTGTCAGGAGACTGGAACCCCGCAACAACGCCTCCAAGGGGCTGGTTCGGCAACCACGCCTGGAAGCTGCCATTGTATGTGCGGTTCTTCACAACCTTGCTGAAGAGAGGACCCAGGTCTTCAAAGGCCTTGATGACCACATGTACGACACCGTACCAGACAACAACCATGTCATTAGACTGACCAAGCTCACGGCCTCATGCTACTTGAAGATCAGGCTACACCACCAAGCTAGGCGGTTAACAGAGCAGAGTGTGGGTCCAAGGATCAGGTCAAAGAACTTTCGCACTGTGATTTACTGGGCCAGTGGGAAGTCCAGTGTAGATTTTATTTACTTCATTTATTCTGTTGCGCATTCTGAGCTTACTGGGCCAGTGGGAAATCTAGTCAAGATTTTATCTACTTTGTTTATTCTGTTCAATTTACATGCGATAATTGATCGCACTGCATACCTTATAATTGATTAGTTCAGCTGTTTGTATTGTTCGTTAAAACCAATTAAACAATTTATATACAGCTATACTTTGAGCTGGTGCTTGTTCCTGCCTCCCCGACCCCCCGCCCTATCAGCAACTGATAAAACAATTCCACATTCATAAAAAAAGACACCTGCACCTCATTAAACTATAAGGCTAGCCTTCCGGACCCCAAAGCGGACCCCCTTGTTTCGAATGTGATTCGGTGCCTCGGCCGCACAAGTGGTAACATTGCCAGAACCAGAAGTTCGCACCCTACTACTTTCCGTCGAAACGACTCGCATCTCAAAACCCATCAAAAATTTTGTTCCGATTTTTTTTGGCGGCCCGTGGAAGCCACAACCGTAAAGTAAAAAGCACATTGCTCATGATTAGCAGTAACTCGCGAGAATTCCCCAAATGATCGCGAGCACATCCAGGGCGTCTCTTGATCCGTATCCAAGCATTCGGGAGCACAAAACTTCACCACCACCAAAATCACACCACCACCTGTCAACACATAATCGCACCGCGAAGGTGCTCATTCGCGGCACGGCGTTTGATGTTTCTTCAACTCCGGAGAGGTGGCATGCAGCACAGAACCACTCCGATGTTGTTGAGGAGAGGCGTCGATGCATTCCGAAAGGCACATCCTTGCATTTGCGGTGGTGCCATGCATTGCACCCGTCACATTGCAATGCCGGCACATTATCATGCACCTAGCGGGAACAGCAGGGGCAGGTGGGCCGCGCGCCGGGATGGGGGGGGGGGGGGGGGGGGGTGCACGTCTCCGGCGATGGGAAGGAGCCAGTAAGAAACGGCTGACGGTGCATGGAGCCAACGGGTAATAGCCGGCAGCGAGGCTTGACAAACTTGCTGTTGTCCATAGGCATGCCAGCAGATGTTCACGGTCTATCGATGACGGGGGTCCCCTTTGCCAAAGGCGCACTAGTGCTGCTTGTGCTACGAGACAGGAGGAGCCGAAGATACGCGAAAGCGTGTGTGCGCCCCGCCATCGCCCAAATCCGCTTTCGATGCGAGCTGTGCTGCTTTTCCCCGGTGCTGCGATTTCGTATAACTTTCGCAGGGTCCTCAAAGATCGGGCTGCTGTTCACGCCGGGTTTCAACAATATGTTTCGTCGAACAATTTCAAACGAGCACGAAATATCACCCACGGCCATTTTTACGGCAGCCTGCAACCACAACTGCCAAAACGCTGTATGGCATGGATGGATGATTGTGGCTACACGCTGCACCAGCAATCTAACGGGCGGTAGATTGCGCCACCATACTACTATTGCGTGGCTAGAGGTGATATAACTCTACCAAAAAGATGGCCCCAGTGACCGCAATCGCGGAGCGGGCAAACGCGATTCACCAATTCTCATTGAGATCAGTGCGGAGCCTATACTTTTCCATCGCGTCTTCTGCTTTCGTAGACTCCGAGCCCGCTAGAGGCGCCTCTGTCACGTTCGCCGCCGCTCCCATAGGTTTTCGGCGGAGTTTCCAGTATTAGCGAAGCTATATCGTATTTGGCATCACTGGGATGTCTCTGATGTCATTTTCATTATTTTTAACTTTTTGTTAAACTGCAAATACTGCAACAGAAAAAAAAAACTGAGGCGCTTGCAGCTTTTTACGTAGGCCCCGGGGGGGGGGGGGGGGGGGGGGGGGGGGTGCGGATACGATCGTTTTTTTTTTTTTTTTTTCTTTTTACTGCACCGCCAGAAATAGTCTTGTTTTTTGCCTTCTATGAGTATGTACTGCCGTTTTTTGCGTAAAATGTTATTCAAAGCTTCTTAAAACAACGTAGCCCCGCAGCCAACTCTGTTCCTCTATACTGAGGGGTGGCGCCAGCACACAGAAACATGGCGGAACACATGAAACAGAAGACATTTCGGTCTTATATGAAAAAGTAAACATTTGAGCAGCGTTTCCCAAACTGTAAAAGCGGATCGGAAAATTAAAAAAAATAGAAAAGAAGTTCACATTTGTCCTTTTTTTGTGACGTCGACGAGAAAAAATGCAGAGCGCAACTGAATATCGAGACGAATGTGATAGTCATTCCAAATGACATGCGTTTTGTTTTTCTATTTTACAATGTTTCGTTTCCACCTCATTCACTCTTATGGCGAATTCGGGTGGTCAATTGTCGGCAACTTATTTTGCCGGAAAACTGGCAATAGTTTTGGCAGCGGTTATCCGGCAAGCACCGGCAATTTTCTGGCGCTTTTTGCGCCAGAGCTCCGAACCGTCGGGAAAGCTGGCGCCAGATTGTATCCAGTGTCGTCACCTCCAGAAAGGGAGAGGAGGTCAGTGAGAAAAAATTAGCAAAAGAACGAAACGGATCTGAAGGCACTTCACAGCCAATATTCGAGTCAATACAAGCCGTTAGAAAATGGGTGGCTATGCTGGCTGGAAGGGGAACTGTGGCGTAGAAGTCTGGGCAGCAGTGTTGTACTGAACGGCGTTCCAAGGAACGGCGTTCCTGGAACACCTTCCCTTTAGAAAGAACGAAGGAACGCCGCCGTTTCATTTTGCATTCGTGAAACTGGAACGGGAACGCGTTACATGTTTACTGGAACGGAAAATGGAACGGCGTTCCTTTTTTGCGTCCAGCGGTGTACTTTTTTTATTTCTAAGAAGGAAAACTGAACTTCTAAAAGTATAAAAACCATATCTTTACAAAGAGCAGGATCTCGTTAACTTTTTGATTACTTATCTGAGGCTTTATTTTGTGGGGTCTTCGCTTGGTAACAGGCGGGTGCAGGAGAGCTAGTGGATATCAATTCTTTTTTTCAATGTTCGAGACCGGGGTACAAAAAGCAAAACTTTTATACGAAGAAAACTACACGGAAAGAGGGAAGTTTCAAACTTACCTACTTTCTTTGCTTCCACGAATCCTCACACACTCAGAAATCTAAGGCCGGCTACAGCCATCACTGAACTTCAGGAAAGAGACCTACAGTTACAACAAAATAGCGGGTTACGAGATATCGAACACACCCCTGTATCCCGAATATTGGCCACTTGAAAGTTACACAAAAATTAACCTTTATTCATCCTCCCCTTGTCCCCCACCTTTAAACTGAACAACGAATCCCACCATTACAAAGAAGGACTTGTAGTTTTCAAGACTGACTTTCCAAAAGCCCTACCCTCTTCTTCACTTACTCGTCTTCCGGACAGCAACACCGAGAAGAAACTGCATGTTAAAGGGAAACTGAAACAGTTCTATGTTCAAGGAAAATACCGAAATTGTCTTCACATGGCCTCAAGGATTACGAATATCAAAATTATTTTTCAAGTTGGTGCACGAACGCTGCAGAAATCAACTTTCAAAATACCGCTCTGAAGCCCCTCCTTCCCGGGGCGTGACGTCATATTAGGAGTTTTCGGGATATCCACCCTTGCTCATCTTCTGCGCCTGTCAAAGATATGTACTGTACGCGCACTCCTGCTATTTTCACAAAAGGTCAAAAAGAGACGTCACGACTTGTGTCAATGCAGGGGAATCTGCGATCTGGCATGCTTGCAATTGCGCGCGCTGCCCACACCAGCGGCACGCGCTTGGTGACAGAAAGATCCTATCAGGATGTCACATCTAGACTAGGAGGTCGTGTGACCTCAGGAGGTCACGTGACCTCGAAGGGGTACATGACCTTAGGGGGTCACGTGGCCTCAGGGGAGTCACGTGACCTCAGGGGGTCACGTGACCTTGGGGGGCACGTGACCTGGGGGTCACTTGACTTGGGGGGTCATGTGACCTGGGGGGGTCCGTGACCTTACGGTTACGCCGACGGCGACGCCGCTCAAGCCGGGAACGCGCGCCTAAGAGCTGCGCTATAAAATATTTTTTTACTTTGCATGTGTCCTTCAAGTTCGAACAAAAGACTTCGTTAGGTTGCTGCAAAACGCACGTGCAGTATGGCGTAACAGTGCATTTGGCTCGTCTGAATCGTCCACCACAAACGCGAATACGCTTAAAAGCTGAGCATTTCAAACTTGAATATGTCAAAAAATGAAACCCTGATTCCGCTTGTTTTCTTCTCCTGGTGCTCTTCCATCACGGTATTCAAATAATTATGTTACCATTTGATGGGATAGATAAAAAAAAAATTTCGTCGATCCAGCTATATATGCTAATCAGCCAGATACAAGTGAAACGTATATGTAACGATACGTTCTATTTTTAAACTGTAACGGGAACGAGTTCCTTTTTCACATATGGAACTTGTAACGGGAACGCGTTCCAAAATTCAGAAGGAACGAGGAACGAGCTTGCGTTCCTTTTTTTTGAGGAACGCGTACAACACTGGTCTGCAGGGGCCGGTACTTAGAAGCCCGGCCCAGCCCGGCCCGCTGTTTCTTGGGCCCGGACTGGCCCGTGGCCGCTATCTATTTTCGACAGCCGGTCCGACCCGGCCCGGCGCTAATTTTCATGGGCCCGCTGAGGCCCGCTCTATTTGAGGCTACTAGAGACCATTCCATTTAGCGCTCTCAGGGCGGCGTCATTTCGTTAGACCGCAGCACCCTTTCCACACATCCGGGAAGTTCAGCAGGTTCGGCGGGGTAAAACGAGAGAAAGGGAATGCGCCCGACTCTGCTAGCAGAGGACAAACCGTGAGGTTGCCGTCCTCCATCTTTGAGCTGTACCGGCAGGCTGTGCCGAACATCGAACTCTCGCTCGTGGCTGCCGTGATGAAGTGGTTCGTGCTCTTACAATATCTTTGGCTGCTCCAATATCAGATTTTAGTGCTCTGTTGTTTTATTTCAGTAAGTGATTAACTAGCGTATCTTTGTTCCGTTACTTCAATAGCAGTGGAGTCAGCCGGCACCTCAACCACTGCGTCTATTGCGCCAGGAGTGCACGTTTTTGTTTATTATTTCAGACTTCCACTCATCGTCGCTAAAGGCCTACACCAGTACGAAATTTGTATAGTAAAATAGCTACAACAACCCGATTTACTTTTCGCCGGAGCGGCCGGCAGCTCTGACACAGTTTTTCTTTTTTTTTCTTTCTTTATTCGCAGACAGATAACATCGCAATCAGACTCCGTTAGTCTTTTTATTGAGCATAGCATTACAGTTCCATATCAAAATTCGCGCATCTGCGCTTGAAATTTCCAAAATCACGCGATTTCTGCCAAATCTTGCGGCGACACAAAATTCGTGAAAGGGTCCAGTGACGTTAGGTGGCGTTCCGCCAATTTACCCGCTAAATTTAGGGGAAAGGCACGGACGGAGAGACACAATTTTTGGCTTTGGGGAAAGGTGGGGGGGGGGGGGGGACGTTATGTTAAAAGCATTTCGTGGCGTATGAAAATGGTAATTTATTGCAATTTCAGCACCTACGCGTTATGCAAGAACGGCCGCCGCTTGTTTAATGGAGTTAATTATTCGTGTCCCATCAAAGCCAGGAGTTACCATGGACGTTTTGATATCTTCCTTCCTCCCTTCTTGGGGACCATGGCTGCCGCGGTGAGTATTTTTGGTGCTTAAATGTTTTTGAGTGAAATTTCCACGTTAAATATACTTTCTAGCAGGTTTATAAACACGAAGTTGGATATATGGGTGGTTTTCTGTGAGAACATCGTCGCGAGCGGGCATCATGAACGAGCGCAATGGGCAAGCGTTACACGTCGTCACGTGGCATGAAGTCCAGTTATGTCAATTTACCCGCTAAATTTAGCGGGTTAGGGGTGTAACGTGAAGTCGATTTTCCAGTGAAATTGAGCGGGGAAATGACGTCAAGTGATCACATTATGTTACATGAACTCGTGTGTTTCTACGTCAGACGTACAGTGACTCTCCAGGTTATATTTTTAAGATTTTTGTAAGAAATTTAAAGGCATGTACTTGGGAGGAACATTCAGTTATATGTCATCACGCTAGTCAATTTTTTTCCCCAGATATATAAAATTCAGGAGATAGAGGCGTGGGCATTGCCGGTATTTCACTATGTTAATTTACAGAGCCGTCAATGTCACACCAAAGCAGGCGCGTAGTTATAATTGTTTTCAATTATTTTATAGACAATTCACAACACGCACACCAAATAATATACATTACCATTATATACGTTTATGCTAAAAATACGAAACACGTCAGAAAACACCTTTAAAGACATTTTCACAAATTATTTACCAACAAACAACTTTATGCAAAACACCACATAATATATCAAAATGTAGGTGCAAGGGGTGGCGTTGGAGATAAAATAGTGAACACACAAAAGAAGATACACTTACGGGGACCGAAGGCAACATATTGGAAGAGCAGAGGAAACAGAGGAAAGAGACAGAAAGACAGAGCAGAAAGAGCAGAAGAAACACAGTATAATGGAAGAGCTATGTGTGGTGCCCCATTTCCCCTAAGTGTATCCCCTTTTGTGTCTTCCGTGTATCAAAATGTGCGTCTTGAAACGCAGCTTACGAATATATATATAGAATGTGCTTAGTCATTCATGTAGTTTTGTTACTTAACAGACACCTGAGTCATTTCTTCAAAAAGTTGCGAAATAGCATGTCAATATTTAAAAAAAAAAAAAATGTTCCATTACTTTTCTTCTTTCCTCTTCTCTTTGCAGTCTCTAGAACTTGTTATGGCAAAATGTTAGGTAGCATATGAACTCCAATTCAGACAGGCGAAATCAAACCTTCACTTAAATAGTGCTAGCTTATCTTTGTTACAGGGGCTTTGCCACACGACGTCGGCTTCAATGAAATTTTCTCTAGAACAGACAAAGTATGTACAGCTGTGCAGCTCTATTGCAAAGCCTAGCATGTCGTCGTAACTTAAAAACAGGGGACTAGAAAGAATTTAAAAAAAGGACAACACCACATAAAATTTCCAATACAATTGAGGTTCCTCGACCAGGCGAAACAGTGCCCGTTACCGAAAAAAAGTAACAAAATAGCGTTACTCGTTCGTTTGGTCAAAAGTAACGCGTTATCGAGCTACGTTACTCGTTCACAAACGTAACGATATACCGTTACCGTTACTTTTCAAAAATAACGAACGTTACTTTTACGTTACTTTTCTGTTCGAGTACATATGTTTGGCAGAGATGTATGATAAGCCGCCTTAACAAGCTTGGATAACGATAAAAATTTACAGAGTGGTTTCACAGTGTTTTGATGCGCGAAGCAGCTTAATTTTTGGCATGCCCCCATATTAGGCATTGAAACTCTAAATTACCTGATTCTGTGTCCTTTAGTTGATACATTTCATTCAGACCTGCTGCCCATGGCGACGGACTTTCGTTATTCATGCCCATCTCACGCGCAGAATGAGTCGGAGATGTTAGTCAATCGGCTTTTATAAACTACAGCATGCGAACGAGGACTGCTGGAACACAACCAGCCAACCAACACCCCTCATCTGTACGCCGGTTTTAGTAACAGTCCGGTTCATACTATTACCAGAGACTGATTTACTTCACTATCTGGAACAGGACACCGGTTACCAGCACACTGGCTATAATCACTTGCTGCCTCTTATCTGCAGTAGTTCTTAGTTTTATTGTGAAAAAAAAAAAAAGGTTTCGTGTTTGTAAGTTTTCTTTCCACGTTTAAAACGTTTTTTTTTATTTTTTTATCATGACCTTAGGGAAGTAAAAACTAATCAAGCGAAAGATTCTTCTGTGTACAAAAGTGGGTCAGGAACTTCCAGGCAGCGAGGGGGAGAGCGAGGGTAACATTATTCCACAAAGGGTGTTTCTTTTTTTTTTCTTTTCTTTTGAAACTAGAGAAATGAGCAAATCGCTTCGCCACTAGTTGTCCACTGTTTTTAAACGGATGGCTCTCCACGGCTCCCCCTCCCCCCCCCCCCCCCCGCTGTCAACTGCTGCTGCACAAAGCAGGGGAGGGGGGCGGGGGGGGGGGGGAGGAGGCTGTAACGCAGTCGTTTGTTCAAGCCTTGTAAATGGTGACACGATGGAAAAAAGAAAGAAAAAGGAGGATGAACGGAATTAGCTGGTAGCCGAAGGTTTGTTTCGCCTTCGAAAAGTGAGTTTTTTTGTTTTTAACTTTACTGTGACGGATACTGGTTCTGTGCAGCGATAAGCTGGTGCAGGATTTTGAGATAAGCTCGTGCAGGATTTCACCAGTTTTGGTCAGAAGTAACGAGTAACGGGTAACGAAATTTGACAGCCGATACCGTAAAAAAGTAACGGAAATACTTTACTCGTTAGTCATCCAGAATACTAACGAGTACGTTACTGCGTTAGCGAAAAATGTAACGGGTTACCAGTAACGTCGTTACTAGTAACGCGTTACATCCAACACTGGGCGAAAACTAGAAAATTTCAAGAAAGCAGAACCTGACGTCGCGTTGATTTCACCAAATGTGGCTTGACAAAAGGAATCCCTATAGCACTAGACACGCTTCTGACAACGAGCATCCGCATAGATAATTCCCGGCAAGACTAAGAAAACCGGCATGTAAGAGTTGAACGTGTTGGTACATACTTGTAAATAGATCAGCTTGAACTTTCGAATTATACTTGAGCAAGAAGAAAGGAAGGACATTAGAAGAGAACGAACTGTTTGCCTTCTCCTGTCCTTTATTTTTGTTCAAGTAGAATTTTGAAGTGTACGCTAATCCCTTTAAAAGAGTTTACGAATGCCTCTCTCCAAGCTCGAAACGTTTGCTTAGCGTGGTCAAACCAAAACTGCAAGAAAACGTCCTCTTGGTTACCACCATCTATCTGTATTCCTTGCACGTTACGTTACACGTCAATGATTTAAAATGGTAAGACGATGTTGTTGGTCTTCCCCCTCACAATGTTGAACACGTATAGCGATCCCCAGATACTAATTCCCTCACTTTGGTTACGCCATGACTGAATTGATGTCCGGCGAACACCTTAGGAAATAATAAGGAGGGAAGCCCATAGGAGGTTACACAAGGAAAAAAAAGATAAAACAAAGCGTAGGACAGTTTGACTTTCTAAAAAGCGAGCGCACGCAAAGGAGATGGTTCGGAAACATCCTGAATTGACACTCTTAGATTTGGAAGTTGGTTGGTTCTCGTAGTTTTGAAGATCATAATCTTTGTGCATGTTCATTGTCAGAAGCATACCTAGTGATGTAGAGGTTTAGCCTGTCAAGCGACGTATGGTCAAATCATCGCGACGTCAGTCAGCTTCTGTTTTATTGTTTTTTCTAGTTTTTATCAGGTAGAATAAACTCAGCGGTTATTTAAATTTTTTGTTGTGTTTTTTTTATTCTTCCTTGTCTTATGCTTTTAAGTTATGGCGACTTTCTACTCTCTGCAATAGAGCAGCACCGCTGTACAGAGTTTTTCGGTACTAGAAAACATCTCTTAGGAGCTGACGTCCTGCGGCAAAGCCCCAATAACGAAGACAAGCTAGCTCAATTGGAAAGTTTTGTTGGCGTTTTTTTTCTATCGGAGTCAGGCACGTAGCGACGGAGGGGGGGGGGGGGGGGGGGGGGGGGCATGGGTCCCCTTCCCCCCGAAATCTTGCATTTTGCTGGGGCCTCCTCTCCCCCTCCCCATCGTACAACATTTTATCGTGAACGCCCCCCCCCCCCCCCCCCCCCCCCCCCGCCCCCGAAACAAAATCCTGGTTACGTGCCTAATTTAAGTTTATATGCTGCTCAATATTTTGCCATAAGAAGTTAGCCCAAGTAATTGCAAAGGGTTGAGAAGAGTTGAAGAAAAATGAAATATCGATTTTTTTTTTAAATATTGACTTGAAAGTTTAATGCTTTTAGCGAAATGCCTGACATTCCTGCATTAATTAAAAAAAACCGAATAAATAGATAGGCAAATATTTGTATATATTCGTAAGTTGCATTCAAGACGAACATTCTGGTACGAATTGCGAAGTTTTGCATCAAGCTATTTACTCATAAATATGTTGTGAATGTGCCTCTAAAACGTGTTTTTTAATTGTTCGTTTTTTTTTTGCAAATATTTATAATAATTTTAATTTTTATTGTTTGTAAATGGTCTAAATTGTCTATAAAATAAATGTAAAAGGTTCAGCTACGTGCCCGCTTCGGTGTGGCATTGGCTGCTGTGCAAATTACCATAGTGAAATCTCGATTATGCCCACGCCTCGAGCTTCTCAAATTTATATCTCTTGAAAACAAAATAGCGACGGTGCTCACATATAGCTGAATGTACCTCCCAAACCAATATTTTCATATATATTTATTAGAAAAATACAAAAAGTGACTCGGACAGTCATTGCACAATCTAACGTGGAAATACCCACCAACACGACGTCATATCACGAGACGTGAATTTTTTCAAAGGGTTTCTGCTGGTTGGTAGTTAGCGCTCGACAGATTCTGGGCTTCTGTAGTCAAGATTAAGCTCGTGTAATTTTTGTTACTCAACTACCTAATATTGTTTTTGATGGCGATGTGGGTGAGTTGGTTTAAAAGGCAAATCAGCGCTCAAAAACAAAGAGCGAATACGGAATTTAAAAAGAAAAACAAGAATTACATTTGTATTTTGACCTATCAATTAAACCGTGATATGCTGACTTGCGGTTCTTTTTCTTTTTATTGTTTTTGATGCGCTAATAGGGTGAGCCTCTAAAAATATCTGCCCGCATCAAGAACAATGGAAGGAGTGTGGGATGTGCCAAGGCTCGAGTCTACATTAAGAGGAATTCCTGATTCTTCAATTACGAGGATTGCGGCCTGCACGTTGGATGTTTTCTTTCTCGATAAGTAAAATTGCATCGAGATAAACATTATCATTTATTACCTTCTCGGCCTCAATACATCCCTTTCAAATGTGCGGGCCATCTAGTAACTGCTGCGCCAATTATTAGAGTCTGTCATCACTCGGGCACGTGCTCTGGGCGTCTATTGGACATCAAGGCTGCGTCAGCGTTTCGATTGAAGTCGATTCAGGTCGTACCGAAAACGAGTACCACAATTGAATTCGTAATTTGGCTTGTCGGCGAACGTAAAAAAGCATAATGCAAGCACAAAAAAAAGAAAAAAAAAAACACGGACAGAAGGAAGAATACATACAAACAGGTCCGTGCTTCCTAACGAGTAATGCGTGAGCGTTCAACGAGGAATCAAATCCAATCGCTCGCTTCGTTCCCAAGCGATTGCCACTTCCAAAGTTGCTTGCTAAGGTTTTTTTTTTAAAAAATAACAAAATTAAATAATACATATATGCACCCACATGGCCGGTATTCCGTAGTACCCTAGAAAGACTGATACGAAAACTTATCTGGCAACTGAGAAGATGCATCCGCAGACTTCACAGTACTGAGTGGTTCGAGACAATCTACCATATCTCATAGACGAATTATAAACATAAAACACAGAAATTGTTGTCTATGCTGTGCATCACGTGTATTCAATTAAAGTGTAGCTATTAGAAAAATAACAAACACGGGTGGTAGAAAACAATAATATTTCTGCGTCATCTGACAAAAGTACCGTACACAAAGCACGGCCAAACATGAAATTGATCTATGCGTAATTCTTCACTTTAAAAAAAACTGTTGGTGGGTATTAGCACCTAATTTTTACCATATCGGTTTCAAATGGCTAGCTGCGGCGTTTGGCAGGTATTGGTAACCAGTGTTCTCAATGATAACCACTAATGGCCAAACTGGAACATTTCAAGCAGATTTTGTTCCTAATAGATGCTAAATCCAACCATTGCAACTTGTAACCATTACCTGCAAATAGATATGGAGCAGCAGAACATTGCGGCCAATGAGCACCAGCAGTGTTTTAAATAAATTCAAGACAGTGAGGTAAAGAATAGATGCTTATTGGGTTGAAGTCATTCAAACCTGTATACAAAACAACGGCAAATAATGTCAATTATAGTCATAATTAGGCACAACATCATTGACAATATTAGTCACTAATAGCCAGTTCGAAGCAATTTAAGCCGAATTTGTTAAAACTAAATGCAAAGACCCAATATTGTTTAAGCCAAAACAGTAACCTGAACCCATACTCCCTCATAAACACCGAAATAGTGCAGAATCGTCAATTATGCTCAAAAATATACATTGGGAACCACTTAAAACCAATCTGCTATAAAACTATATGCTACTAGCCAACAATTACCACTTTCTTCCAGTTTTTAAACTTAGAAACAGCTTATAGTTATTATTATTTGTTGTGAATCGCCGTTGGTAGCCATTTAAATCAAATTGAATGAAAAATATAAGCTAATAGCCAATAAAAGCCCATTGAAGTAATTTGCATGCACAAACATCGGATTAGCACAAGCTTGTCAAGTTTATTGACTAATAGCTATTCACGAATAGCTATTATATACAGCTGACAATGACCTTCGTTTATGCTCCGAGTCTATTGTTCCGGCTGGAATACCGTTGGTGCGTGTTGAGGTATATCACCCTCCCTTTGTAGTTCAGCTTTACCCGTCATGTAGGCCCCGTGCTAGCCATCAGTTCTCTTCTTTTGGTTATCACCATGGTGACTACGACGGGTTTTATAAATGTCTCGCTCATTTCAACTGGTCTGACGTATTATCCGACCAAAACGCTGATTCGTCCACTACTAAGTTGATTTCGGTTTTATCTAGTGCATGGAGAGATTTCATTCCGAAACGACAAGCACGTTAATGAAATTATCCTAGCTGGTTTTGTAAAGAGCTAAAGCGCCTGCTTCGTAATAAGTCGCACTATAATCGAATGTATAAGAAAACTGGACTGAACGTCTGGTACGTTAGATTCAGTGTTTATCGTGCTCTAATGAAAGAGGTATATAAGCCATGTTGAATTAACCTGAGACTGGGGTAAAGAAGAATCATCAAAACGTAGATGGGACAGAAAATAGACAGGACGACATCTGGAGAAACATCAAAACGTAGAAGGGACAGAAAATAAACAGGACGACGTCTCAAGAGACGTCGTCCTGTCTATTTTCTGTCCCTTCTACGTTTTGATGTTTCTTCTCTACCCCAGTCTCAGGTTAATGCAACGTGGTTAATATTCACCAGTTCGCCTGCACCCTTACGATTTTTTCTATGATCATCCCAGAAGCAGGCTTAGTCCCGTTTTCTTATGGTCCAACGTTGTCACCACCGGCAAACACGCTAATTTTCCAAGCCTTCGGGGTTTTGGATAAACTGGGAAGTCGATTGGCAGAGTTAGAAGCGGATGTGGCTTTCTTCGGCATCTGTCTTCGCAAGAGCTTCGTGGATCCTGAGCACTTCAAACATCTGTCCTCATCGAGTATTCCGTGGCACGCAAAAAAAAAAAAATATCATCAAGGCCTACCGGAACGGAGCCACCAGGAGGATCCAGGCCATCCGAGGTGCGTGCGACAGACTTTAGACACTTCTCCTGGGAGATAAGTTTAAGCACTACCGTGAGTACCATCAATGGAACAGCACCAGAAGAACTCTGTTTGAACGACTGTGGAATGTGAAGCGAAGGCATGGGTCCTAGACAGTATCAAAGATTTGAAGTCTCATGTTAATGGGAGTTCGAAATCGGGGTTTCGATCTGTTGTATGGTGTGAGCCCCGACAGCCTGCTGTCAATCCATGCGGCGAAGCACTCTCACCTAGGACGGAGGAAGTTTTAGCTAAGGGACCGAAGTGTTGTCTGAAATTGAAACCTTCGAGAATTGACGTATTGTCTTCCATTGATACTGTAGCTAGAACGGTTAACCCAAAAGAAAAGGTAGCTTTTATAGATTGAGACGTCCTCCTGTCTATTTTCTGTCCCTTCTACGTTTTGATGTTTCTTCTCTACCCCAGGTTTAGGTTAATTCAACATGGTTAATATACACCAGCTCGCCTGCACCCTTACAATTTTTTCTAGGTATATAAGACTGATAAACCTTTAAACTCATCGAACGTTGAAAAAAGATTAACTAAAGAACCTCGGACGTTCTGGCGCTATGCTCAAAACCGCATGCGCGACATTGCACAAAAGTTGTGCTTACGAGAATCAACTGGCTTTCGATCCTCATCAATTGACATGCCAAATTGTTTTTTTTTGTTTTGTTTTTTGTTTTTCTGATCACTTTAGTTACTGCCATTCTAGTTCGAAAACTGCTGGTACCACAAGCAGCTTTAACAAACGCACAGACTTCTTATCTGCTTTTACTGTCGACGTCACAGAGGTTTTCGAAGCAATTAGAAAATTAAAGCCTAACTTCTGTACGGGGAAGGATGGTACACCTAATTTTATTATTAAGCCATGTTCTGATATATTTGCTCGCCCTTTTAAAGATATATTTATCCTATCTCTCATGACGGGTGTTTTCCCTGGTTTATGGAAGTCTTCTATAGTTGTAGCCATCTTCAAAGCTGGTTATCCGTCACTAGTATATAACTACACTCCCGTTTTGTTATTGTGTTTTCGCAACGGTTTTTAAAATGGTTGTGCATAATCGGATCTCTAGTTATGCCAGTCACAAAATTTGTCATGTTCAGCTTTGTTTCTGTTTAAAGGGCAACTCCGCTCAATTTTGAAAATTTGGAGTTAGTGAATGATGTTACCTTGCAAAGCACTCATAAACGACCCTGCATACTCTTTTCCCCGAAAAGCAAATTAATTTCGGAGTAATCTTGAAAGAAGCAAAATCGCAAAACGAAACCGAAACTTCGGCAAGGATGGGCAACACTATCGTCAGCGTCTACGGTCGACGTCGAGAGCATGCACACACTACGTGGGATACAAAGGGTCACGTGGCCTTCCGCGCGGACAGGCGCTGCACACACGTCGTCTGCATCGCATCGGCTCCACAGGACGGCTCCCGCTTCATTTCCGTTGTGAACCGTAACACACAACGAGGTAATTTCTTGCCAAGGTATATTTTGTACGCAATTGTGGTAGATGCAAGCTGGGCCTGTAGCCGCCGTCCATATCTTATTTTATGCGGGGAAGCCAGTGCAATCACAAGCTTGTCAACGCTACGTTTTCCCGCACGCTACACGCGCTTGCACGCTGGCAGAGCTGTATTTCTAACCTGGACGGGTCTGAGGAAGGACTGTTGCAACGTAGTCAGCATGTGTGGCTTCTGTTCGTTGTTCTAATAACTTGTGTGGTGCGACCGTTTGTTGTTCTAAATTCCGATTACGTAGTTCCAATAGCCCCCGTGTATATGAACCCATGCAACTCTCCGATAGAAACGACTGCGTTGTTGCGTATGAGCGACTGCCAGTCTGTCAGGAGACAGTGAACGTACGCATCGTGCATCGTGTTAACATTGCCCCGCGAGAAAGATACATCTCTAAAGCCCGCGATCGCGTAGTGAAAACGTGTTCTGGTTGCATGAGCAATCGCTCAACACTTGTCTATGCCAAAGCGATGTGCTGGAGTAATATTTGAGTGGATATGTTGCCGACGTAAAATCGCGTTGGCCACTCAATTTCCTGGCTGTCGAGATCTGAACATGATGGAGCCACCGCTGAGCCGTCTGCTGTCGGGGAAGCTGTGCCGCGTGCGAAGATCGACGGCACGGCGTCCGGCTTCAGCTTCGCGCACTTCGTCGAGAAGCCACAGTCAGCTAACACGCGCATATTTCGCTCGTAACATTCGGGCAAGAAGTGATCGGAACAGATCAATATCCTGGCAGTTGGCGACAAGGACTTCTCGGGGTCCCATAGCTACAGGGCGTCCGTCCAAAGTTTCCGCCGTTAAATGTCGCCAGGAAACCAGTGGAAGAGAGGTCTCCTGGGCTGTTTAGCTGGTAGTTCGGGCAGCCAGCGACACAACAACGTGAGCCTCTTTTTTTGCGCTTTCTGCCAGCCATTGCAAAGGCACACCAGGAACAAATCTACGCGCCTCTTGCCTAAATAAAACACGAAACAACGAAAGATGAACACTGCACAACCAACACAACGGCAAAGACGCAACCGGAGCCTCCGCGTTCGCTCGCAGATCACGTGGACACCGCCTCCGACGTAGAGTAGGTGGATTCACAATAGTTGGTTGAGTCAGAGGGCAGAGTGACCGCTGGAGGCGGCGAGCGCGGCGCCGCCTGTGGGAACTGTACCTCGAAACGAAAAAACGAAGAAAACACGTGCGCATGCTATAGACGTCACTGACGGTGGAAGCGGCGGAAGCAGATCGGCGGAAGTGCAGTGTTGGCTGCGCCACACGTTCCCGCTATAGTTAGCCGATATTGTTACTTTCGCGCTTGTACAACTTTTTTAGACGGAATTCAATTCCAATATTTGACTTGTAGCCTTTCTAGATTATTCTGAATAGAATTACATTGTTTTCTCAGTAGCAAAAATTGAGCGGTGTTGCCCTTTACAAGAACGTCTGTAGAATCAAATTAGTGCTCTTTTCTGGATTTGTCTGTACCGACAGCCGCAAACAGAGGCCAACTTCATGTAGTATATTTGACATCCTTTGACTGGGTGGAACACATTTTTAATCCTTTGCAAACTTTATTTTTATGGCTTGAGCCTTAGGCTGTGTGAATGACTCAGGAGCTACTTGCGTTTACGCAGTAACACTCTTCGTGTTGGGAACCTATTTTCAAAGTGTTTTATATGGACTTCTGCTGTACCCCAGGGGCCTAAGCTCACACCACTGTTGTTCATTTTGTTTGTAAACGATATAGTACCAGGGTCAAGCATTCGAATGTCCTTCACTTTACTTACAACGTCAAACTTTTTTATGTTAAAAACGATGCTGATTGTACTTTATTGCAAACTGATATATTAGTGAGATTTCCGAGTGGTGAGCCAAAAAAAAAAACGCTTTGTCGTTGAACCGAGGAAAAAGCAAAATTGATTTCTTTATCAAGAAAACGGGAAGCCTTCTTTTTCTTATGTGCTTGAGGGCGATGCGATAGATCGTGTATCTCTTGTCAAAGACCTTGGCGTCTACCTTGATAGTACTTTTTTTTCATTTACTACGCACGTATCTAAGATAGTCGGTTCAGCGATAAGAAAGTTGGGTTTCAACACTCGGTTATCGCGTTCTTTCACTTCACCATTATCTGTGGTGCGTATGTACTGCAGCCTCGTACGCTCGGGACTTGAATGCGGTTCATTTAGTGAGAATTCTTTATTTTTAACTCAAGCTAAACTTATTGAAAGTGTGTATAAGAAATTCATTCTAATTTACGAATGAGACATTGGTCCTAAAAAATTTTTCTAGTTATGATTTGTAGCTATCATTATTTAGGCTGGAAAGACTATCAAGGAGGAGGGCTATAAGAGACATTGATTTTCTATATAAGGTATAGACTAGAGCATGGAACTGTTAAAACGGAGAGCTTACTTGTGAGTATAGAGTTTTGTGTGCCCAGTAGAGCTATTCGCCGTCTTTAAACATTTTATCCCAATATATTTTGAGAATAACACCGTAATCTCGCATGCAGTCGGCTTTTAATAGCATAGGCAATTGTGAATTGAATAATTTTCTAAATTGAAACCAGTTCTGAAAAGGTTTATTCCATCTATATTAAAATTTGTGTACGAGATGAATTTGCCTCGCAAAATTTTATTCGTGTCCTTACACATATTTTTGTACATTTGAAATCGTGTTGCTCTAAACACGAACTGATGGCGCACCGCACAAAAGGCTTCATAGTTGTTTGTGGCCACTAAGGAACAATAAAGCATTATTATTATTATTATCATTATTATAATTATTATTGCATGTGTTTTTGTGACCATCACCATTTATATTGTGATGTATGTTGAGCTTGGAACTTACGTGTCTGGGGACGCTTTTTTATCACAAACTGTAGGGTCTTGTCCAACAAGCCTTTTGTCTGGCTTTGACAGACCCGCCTCACTATGAAGTGAACTACACGCGTAAATAAACATTATTATTATTATTATTATTATTATTATTATTATTAATATACACATTTGGAGCCAGTATTTTAACATGCAGAGGCTAATACCAAGAAATAGCTACATGAAGCCATTTAAGTTTGTACACAGAAATAAATTCCAATAGCCAAAAATAGCCACATGAAGCCACTCCAGTTTGCAAACACATAAAAGCTGATAAAAAAAATACTATAGTGCGTTTCAGCTTAGCTCCGAGTGTGGCCAAAGTTACGGGTGGCGAGGGCCAATCAAACGCCGGTGGTAGGGTGCCACTACGCCCAAGCTTCGTATATCATTCCGCGCGGAATCTGCGCAGAGGTCCAGATTAGTCGAAGAGAGATATTTCGTCCGCTACGGGAGTATCGACGGCATCGTCTGCAACATATATAAATATATAATTTTGCGGCTTGGAAACTCCGGTTCAGTGCGGTGGCTGCTGGGCTTCGCGGATGGCCGTTGCTCTGCCTGCAGAGGAAGGCCGTGGCTGGAACATGGAAGTTGGTCCCGTTCGGTGCCCAGACAGGTCTTCTTCTCTGCCATGTTGCAGTCCGGAGCCGACGGAAAAAAGCGAGTTGAGTGAGCTCTCTCGGTAGACTGCCGCTCTGTCTTTGATTACGAACAAAGCAGCGCGCTCTCTCCGCAAACGCGTAATAGCAACAAAAGCATACCGCGTACCTCCGGTCGCACTGGTGTACGCGTGTTCTCGGCGCTCCACCGACACCGCATGGTTTGGCCTTCGACCGCCGCCTCGACAAGCGTGTTTGATCCGTCTTTCATTGGAGAGCCATTCCCGCCGTCAGCGGATGAACGTTTCGTACAGTTTCCAACGTCTGCTAGCTCCCATGTTCGTTAAAGACCGACGACCAGTTCGCGCTTTCCACTTTTCGCCCGCTTCCTCCTCTCCCTCCTACCCTTTCCACCCACGCCCGCCCCTCTTGGTCCCTTCTTTCCATCCTTCGCTTCCCTCGCCCGAAGGCGTGGAGAGGAGGGTCTTCTGCCTTGCACAATCTCGAGTCTGGTCGTCGGCCTTTAAGCAACTTAACGGTACGACGCGGCTTGGGACTCCTGACGAAGAAGGGTACACATTCACCACGATCTCGCGCCTGATGCCCAAGCGTGCCTTTCCTCTTATTTTACGTTTCCAGTGGAAATTAGGGAAACAGTAAACCAAGGGATGTGCAGCTACTTGGCGAGGAAAGCGTCGAACTTGAAGCCCACGATTCGGCCATTAAAACCACGAAAAAAAAAAACAAAAAAAAGTGTGGTTGTTGGATCAATTTTGGCAGAAAATAGGCGTTTTGCGTTCAAGCATATTCCTTGCTATATAATAAAAGACGTGAAACGCAATTTTTTTATTGTTAGTTTTCAGCAGGACGCAATGGACAATTGTCCAATGTTTGCTCACAAACAAAGTATTTATAAAATTTTACTTTTGCGAACTATTTACTTAAGCATACCAACGCTCTTTTCCAAGTGGTGAACTTTCCCCAGCCACTGGCTGCGCTTGGATTCGAGCCGAAACGAAGTATATTCACTTATTGACATTTGTAGTCAATTCGAGCCAGTCAGGTAAGAAACAGATGCTTTCAGCCAATATTAGCCATTTGAAGTCATTTTCATCCGTTAATACCGAAATAGCACATAAATGTAAACTATATCCACGAGTAGCCATTCATAGACATTTGAAGCCAACCTGGTAAAAATAGAGGCCAATAGCCAAAAAGAGCCACATGAAGCCATTCATGTTTGTAAAAATAGGAAGATATATTTATTATCAATACTAGACACTTATATTCATTTCTAGCAGATTCGAGACAACCAGGTCAGGAATAGATGTTTACAGTGAATAATATACGATTCAAGCAATCCAAGTCAATATTAGGCAACTGTAGCCAATAATAGTGAGTTGGTCACTCAAATCAATATACGCTTCGAGTGCATAAATTGTCAATAAGAGTTGCCGATAGCTATAGCCATTTCAAGTTAATCTGATAAAAATATGTACGTATAGTAAATAGTAGTTATTTGAAGTCGTTTACCTTTATAAACACAGAAATAGCACGTAATTGTCAACTATAATCACGAATAACCATTCTTAGCCATTTAGAGCCAATCTGGTAAAAATATTAAGGCCAATCGCAAGAAATAGCACATGAAGCCATTCATGTTTGTCGGCTTATAAATAGCTAATCCGTATCAGTACTACTCACTTAAATCCATTTGTAGCCAGTTCAAACCAACCAGACCAAATATATATCCTACTAGTCAATAATAGCCAATTCAAGCCAACGGAGTCAAGCCTATAGCCAATAATAGCGTGCTGAAGTCATTGAATCCATGCATTGTATTTGCATAAATTGTCAGTAATAGTTGCTGATAGTCGTGTTAAGCCATTTCTAGCCGATTTGGCCAAGAACTGCCCATAGCCAATTGTAGTCACTTGAATCCATTCATATTCCCAAAGTCATAAAATTCACAGTGTTGATAATGACCACTAATTTTCATTCTTAAGCGATTTAATGCGATTTCGGTAAGAAAAGATGCTAATTGCGAACAATAGCCGCTTGAAGCAATTTCCATTCATGAGTATGGAAATCAAATATTGCAACTAATGAGCACTAGTTGCCATTTGTGGCCGATTCGAGCCAACCATCTCAGGAATGGATGCTTGCACGAAATAATAGCAATTTAAAGCCATCCAGGTCAATGATGGATCGCTATAGACAATAATAGCCAGTTAAATTTAATGAAATCTATGAGCATGCCAATTGCATAAAATGTCAATAGTAGCGACTGAGAGCCATGCATAGCCATTTCAAGCCAATCTGACCAAGAACATGTTCCACTAGCCAATAATATCCACTTGAAGTTAATTTCACCCCTAAAGCACCAATCCCTCAGAAGTGGGAATAATAGTTGCTAATATTTATTCATAGACAATTGAAACTGGTCTGGTCAAGAATAGGTAAAAAAAAATATGAGCCACTTCAAGCCAATCTCAACCATAAGAACAAGTTTAACACAATAAAGTAAAATTTTTGAGAAGAATAACAACTTATATTGTTTCCAAGTAGTAAACTTGCAAACAAGTTTACTACGCGCATGTAAACTTTCTGGAACACATCAATTAATGCTAAAGTTCCATAACCAAGATTTTCTCAGTTTTAATTTGTAGCTATGTATTTTTAGCGATAGCGTAAAGGGGCGAACAATAGAGCCCATGACTGATATCCATTTAGTTTTCGGCACCGAGTTGACCACCCATCGCTAAGAGATGGCACCACTTCTGTGTCTCCCGCCAACCCCGTGTGTCTTTTGTTCAGTTTCGTGTATTAGTCTGATCAGTATTTGATTGAACAAGCAGGGAGATGCACGAGACATGTAAAATTCTGGATAAACGTATAAATTGAATTAGTCAGGTGTCAGTCGCCCTATCAAAGAAATAACATGAATATATAAGACTACTGCTGCACCGACACCTTGATGACCGAAGAGTTGTTGTGGGCCTATTCTAGGGCATATACTTTCCGAATAAAAACAGGTCCGAGTGCGACCTTTGCTCTATCTCTTTATCTTTGCCTTTGCTTATTTTCGGGGCCTTTACATTTCAAATTATGAACCAACTGGCCCAACCATCCACCTAGCTGCATTAGACTATATTTTATCGTTGTTAACATGTCATCTTCACGACATTGAGACAAAACTAAAAGCGATACTGAGGTCATGCATATCCCTCTGCCTCAGCCGGTATAACTCTAAGAACTGCTGTCCCAACATTATATAAAATATCATGTGAATATCACATAGCCTACACTGATTTTGTCTTAAAGGACACATGCAAAGGAAAAAAAACTTATTTTAAGCAGTCTATATCGAAAAAGAATGTTATAAAACGAATATACAACGAAGAAAAAAATTTAGAACTACATTTACGGCACAAAACGAATTTGTAGTTGACGCTCGCGGACGCCGCCGCGGGTCACGTGGTAGACCTGTGCGCCGTCGCCGCCTCAAAGTCACGCCGCCACCGCACCCTGAGCGAGGTGAGCCCCCGGTTCAACGCGTTTCTCCACACCGTCGCGCCGCCGCCGCCGCAGAAGTTTGTCTGCTCCGGGGCGCCGCCGCCGTCATCTGACCGGCGCACAGGTCTATCACGTCTGCTTGCGCTTTGTCAGTAGCTTCCTTTGGGCTCTAAAAGTTATTTATGTTTTAATCTTCTTTTTCTTTGCATTTTATGCGAAGATGAAAAGGTAACCTTAAGAGAACATAGGAAGCTTCCGCAAGAGCGTAAGCACCCCGGGACAAATGGCGGCCATTCACGTGACAAATAGCAACCACTTTTCCGCGGCGCCCGCGGGCGCCAACTACAAATTCGTGTCGCGCCGTAAATATATAGCTTTAAACAATTTTCTTCTTCACTGTAAATTGGTTTGATAACTTTTTTTCTTCAACAAGACTGTTAATCTTTTTTTTTTTGTTCTTTTCATGTGCCTTTAGGAATAATCTGCACTTTAGGTGTTCGTGAAAACGGCGACGAATCAACCTGCATTAAGGTTGAGCCGTTTCGGTATATAACCTACTGTAATGCGCTCAAAAAATACTATGATCAAATGAATGAATGCATGAATGAATGAATCATTCAATCAATCATTCAATCGGTTAATAAGCCTATAACGGTGCACCGGAGGGAGATTGCATTGCGACGACACGTTGTAGTGTTCTTTCATCATCGCTCTTATTCGCTCAGCAGGGCCGCAGCTTTGACTCTTTGCCCAAGCCTGCTGAAAGCAGTACAAAATGAATTGATCTGTTCACGTATTAAGGCAGAAGAAGTATCCTTACTTACTGTTACCAAATATACATTTTCAAGCAGTCATTCTTGTCGTCGAACTGGGTACAAAACAGACAAGTCTACCCGTCGCAGTCATTCCGACGTTATCTGTCCGGCATGTTTGTTTGTTTTTTTTTTTTGTATTTTTTAACATAATTTCAGGATATGCCCTATTGTCCCATTTTTTTGTATAATTACTACTGCCCTGATTTAGTGTATGTATGTTTACACTTTATGTGTTTAATCTGGTAAATAATCATTTGTCCATGTTGTATAAGGCGTATATGAAGAAAACAATGCATTTCCGTTTGACATGATTAGAAGTGCAGTAAAACTTGACTATTTAGTCTCAGTCGAAATGCCGCGATTGATTTTATCGAGGGCCTCGAGTCTTTCGGTAGTTTTATTGCCGTTTATGACATTAGAAAAATAAACCTGCCTTTGAGATTAGATCCGCCCCACGATTCTTTTACACTGCTCATATGATATCCCAGACACTTCAATTGATAATGAGGCTTTTTTTTTCATGATCGTGTTATGATACTCATGGAAGTGAATCGATAGGTACAAAACGGCACGCTTATTGAACAAAACTGTCGACACTTCGTTTGGAGTTGCTGCTTTCCTGCTTTCCAGAAGGTGTGGAAAGTATACAGCGCTCACGTGGCGCTAATCAATGTTGCTGCAAATAAAAAGGCCGTTAGTTTCTTAGTTGTGTTTAGTTTTTTTACTTTTTTAGAGAGCAGCCATTAGGCGTCCGGCGGTTCCGTGTTTCGCGCCGTCGGCATTGGCATCGGCGTACTGCGCTAAACTTAGCGGGAAAATTGACGTCACGTGACCTTGACACCAATTCATTCCCCCGCTAAATTTAGCGGGAAATGAATTGGTGTTAATGTCACGTGACGTCAATTTTCCCGCTAAATGTATCGGAGAAACTGGATTTTTTTATAGATGACGTGACACCAAGTCATGTGAGATCATTTTCTCCGCTAAATTTAGCGGAGAAACTGAATTGGAGTTGGAGAAGAGAGGAGGGGAAGGACGAGAGGAGGACAGTAAGAGGAGCGGCATGCCTGCCCCTCCGTACCCTCCCCTCCTCTTCCTTAAAAGCTGCGCTCTAATCTTGCGTTACACAGATCTGCCAAAGTGTCTCATTTTTTATGTTAAATTTTAACATCAGGCTCGTAATCCTATAGTTGCAAGAAGATGCAACTGCATTAGAAACTTAAGAAAGCAATAAGCTGCCTAAAATGTGTTCTTGAGAAATTTAAAAACAAACCAAATAGCGCTTTGTCTTGTATTTTTTTGGATGTTGGTTTATTGTTCCAGTTGATTTCGATAGTGCGTCTCATTGAGCAGTTTAGCTCGTAAGTATTTTTAGTTTTAGCGTTTTTATGCATACTTTCTGTGCTCGGATGGTTAATAAGATTATATATAATCTCGTGCTATTTTTATTAACGTCTCTTAAAGGAGCTGTGCAACAGTTTCAGTACTTTGCTTAAATAATTTTGGAGCTGGTGTCTTGACCTTTCTGAAGTAAAGCACAAAAGAAAAACGCTTTTGCCTGCATGTCCTAGTTTTTATTTAAAAAAATGGAAAAAGATTGAGGTTTTCGACACCTCTAAACTCCTTCACCATCTTCTGAGTCACGTGCGCTGTGACATCAATGAGGGTTGCGCGGGGTTCCGGTGAAGCTCTCTGTCTAGAGCCATCAGTGGGCAGCGAGAACTCATCCACTCGCGACCGCGTGACCACGTGCTGGTGGGCGCAGCGCGAACAATATGGTGAAAGGAGAAAAATCTCATCCGGGTCCGGCCATACCCGTCCGTCCCTGTCCCCCTCCCACTCCGGCTTCTGGCGGCTGTTCGCGGTAGCAGATAGAGCTGACGGTTTTGTGGACCTAGGACAGATGGCGCCACTAAAACTCGAGATAATAAAAGTTTTGTCGATGCTACCAGGTTTTTGACGCATTTATATTTATGTTGGAACGGCAAGATTTATAGGAAAGTTACATTTTATCGCGCAGGTATTCGCACAACTTGCTATCTTTCTACAAAATTTCCCATTGACGTCGTTTCGCGTGTTTCTCATGGTCGCCGCTCGCGGCTGTATATTCTAATTTTTGCTTCGCGATTACGCGGCGGAATAGCAACATTTCGAAGGAAGGACCTGTGGTTTCTGTCCTTAGTGACAAGGTGAACAATGTCAAAAGTAGAAGATGCCGATTCTTTCAACGCTAAAACCGTTGCACAGCTACTCTGAATCCCACACCCTGTTAAAACACCTCACGGATATACAAATTTCCTTGCAAAAAAAAAAAATAATAGAAACAGTAAACATACATACAGTCAAGGAAAACAAAAGTGCCACCGGGTGGACTCGAACCACCAACCTTTCGGTTAACAGCCGAACGCGCTAACCGATTGCGCCACGGAGGCTTTTTTTTTTTTTTATTGCTGTGTTTTAACAGGTTAAAAACGCAAAAACAAATCCAAACACGCAAACGAGGTGAGACAATGCTAAAATGCAAGCCTGCTTTTGGCCAGCACGATGGAGTTAAAATTTGCTCATTGTAATCAACCCTTCAATACACGGAAGCCACTCAGGCACGCTCTGCTGGGCCTTATAGGTTTTAACGAATGATATAATGCTTTCCCGGAAATAATCCCGAGCCTCACGCGCATCCTGTTCAGCATGTCGCACAGCCATCCGACACCTCCAGATGCTGTGCAGGCCCAGTAGCATAATGCAATCTACCGGGACGTCTCCATCGGTCTCTACGGGCAGGAACCTGATCCCATGCTTGTCTAGCGGGAAGTCTTTCTTCAAGGTGCGCTGGAGGACATCCCACAGAAAGACGCCATCCCAGCACTCCAGTAAGACATGTTCGATCGTCTCCGGTTTCTGACAAAGGAAACAGTGTACACCCCAGGGAACAAACAGTCCCTTCTCCTCCATCCATGTTTTGACCGGTAGGGTACCGGTGTGTAGTTTAAAGAAAAAGGTCTTCACACCGGGCGATACTAACATTCTCTTCACGCGTTTTAAGACGTCCTGTCCTGGGCCTGCACAGTACAGAGCTCTATAAAAAGGAACAGGAAAAACAGCATCACAAACATCCTTATACAATCTCTTGCGGGTTACTGTACTCAAATATTCAATTGAAAAACGAGTTAACAAAAACCGGCATGATGCAACCACTTCCTTGAGGTAGCCATGAATACCACCTGACATATAAGTTGAAGAAACTACCAACTCGGGCATAACCCGACCCAATCTCACTTGGCACAGAGTGCGCAGAAAGGGATTGCTAACATCGCGAAAAAACAAAAAAGGGTTGACTACTTGACGCAAAAACAGATGTGACAGACCTGTCCCCCTTCGCGGACTCGCCGGAAAACGTTCATTCTGCTCGTACGCTCCCAAGAAGAGCCCCAAATAAACACTGCTAATACTCGATGTAGCTTCTGCACATTTGCTCGAGAACAGTACAATACTTGAAGCACGTACCACAACTTGCTCACAAGAAACAAATTGCAAACGGTGGTACGTGCGAAAATTGAAAAACCACTACCCCTCCATTTTTCTGCTTTATCTCTAACCTCCACCGCTTGATTACGCCAATAATGTTCGCTCTCCCGATAATGCTCAAGGGGAACACCCAAATACTTTGTTGGTGTAGTTTCCCGCTTAATGTTAGCAAACACTCTTGGAGTCAAATCCCAGTCACCATGCCAAAAACCCAGGCACTTATCCCAGTTCACAGCACTTCCGCTACCGCGGCAAAACCGTTTGACTATGTTTACGACTTGGACTATGCTCTGGTGATCCGTACAGAACACAGCAATATTGTCAGCATAAGCTAAGACACGTATCTCAGTTGAAAAAAAATTAAACCATCGAACACTGTAGCTTCTGATGATACTTAAACATAGTGATTCAATGTAGGTGCAAAAAAGCAGCGGTGACAAAGGGCACCCCTGGCGAACGGAACGTTGCACATGGATACGCCTTCCAACGGAATGATTTACTATAAGGCTCGTCGTACATCCGCTATAGGCCACACGTACCCCTTCCCGAATAACTGAGCCAACATTAACATGGTCTAAAACTGATAGCAAAACGTCATGTGGTACACGATCGAACGTCTTCTCTAGGTCTAGTTGTAGCATTGCTACGCCACTGTGCATGGCGTCACAACACTCCAACACACTCCGCGCGGTATGAATATTTGTAAATATCGTTCTCCCTTTTATCCCGCATGTTTGGTGAGGGCCAACTATCCCAGGCAGCACAAGGTGTTGGGCCAATATTGGAAGAGCATTGGGCATTGGCAAAAAAAGGTCCAATGATGGTCCACTTTAGCCAATCTGCACCCAATATTGTCTATGCCATTATATAGCATCTTCAGTGATGGCCCAGCTTCTCCAATGACCAACCAATATTGGAAGCACATTGGCATAAAATGGGCAATCTTGGCCTGTCAGTTCCATTCACTTGCGAATATTGGATGAACACTGGCAAAACATGGACAATGTTGGCCTGACAGTTCTATTGGCTTACGAATATTGGATGAACACTGGCATAAAATGGACAATGTTGGCCTGTCAGTTCCATTGGGTCGCGAATATTGGATGAACACTGGTATAAAATGGGCAATCTTGGCCTGTCAGCTCCATTGGCTTGTGAATATTGGATGAATAGTGGCGTAAACCGGACAATGTTACCCTTTGAGTACCCTTGGCTTGCTAACATTGGATGAACACTGGAATAAAATGGTCAACGTTGGCCTGTCCGTGCCGTTGACATTCCAATATTTGATGGGGACTGAAAATGGACACTGTTGGCTTGTCTGCAGCATTGGCTTGCCAATGTTGGATAAACACGAGCTTCTAATGGTTACTGTTGTCCTGTTAGTACCATTCGCTCATCGTCATTTTAAAAACACAGTGGCATATAATGGTCAAAGTGTGTTAGTCTCACAACACCATTGGCTTAATAGTGGAAGCATGTTGAAATCGGCTAGTTTTGGCAAATTTCGTTTTACCTCAACAAGTTGAAATTGCTCGAGCGATTGTCAATTTAATATTATTTTTTCAAAGCGCGATTCAGGTGCTTTTCTGCAAAGCAAACAAAACAATAACAACCTACAGAACTTAATGGCGATGTTTTGCTCCTTCACTGTGCATACTAAGGAGTCGCGAGCGATATGGGCTCATCAGGACCGCCCACTGGGAAAAAAAAAAGAAGGATCGATGTGCGCGTTATAGTCACCATAATAGATTATAATGTTGACTTTATGATCTCGACAGAAAAGCTTCGTACTCTGACTACGGGCTTGTGGGCTTCACCTCGTGTCAGGTGAAGAACTTCTGTGCGATTGATTGGAACAAGACACTATTCTGAAATGTGGTTGTACAATGACGGCTCTATGACTTTACGGCACTACTGGTGCTACAATAAGAGCCCTAATGCCTCCTACATGGCGCCAAGGCACTGATAGCAGACGACAATGTTGGTTTGATTTAGAGTCTAGCCCCTTTTTTCCGCATTTGATTTATCACTGTCTCTTTTCAATTTTGACATTAGGCTCCGAGCTGATTTCAGAGCTTCCTGTCTGTCAGTCCTTCTCCGTCCTCTTGCTGTAGAGTTTATCATGTATAAGCAATCTCTTCTACATTGGTTTTTGGAAACCCGGATAGCAAATTCCAGCAGAGAGAAACGAAAGAATTCGAGAGAGAGAAGTATGCAGGGGAGGGGTCGCGCCGACGGCCTCGGAACTATATCTCCGTTCCACCTTCAGTCCGAGCGCAGTGGACGCCGCGAGCTATCCCAGCCGATCCACTGCCGGGAGAAAATCGCGTGACCTGCCGGTTGCGCAGAGCGCCACAGGGAGCTGAAGGTCACACGACACCGACGACACTCTCTCAACGCTGGATTGGCTGAGGTGGCTCCTAGCGTCCGCTGCGCTCGGACTGAAGGTGAAACGGATTACGTCCCTGAACGGCTTCCCCTCCCATTTTCCCCACGCCGTCACTAATCCCTTCTTTGTGGGTGAAGCGGACTCGGCGACCTTGAGGGAGGAGGACACTGCGCATTCCTAAGCTGACAGTGCCGGGGAAGCTACGCGCCGGCCGGACCAGTCATCACCTGCACCGCTCTCTGCGCGTGGTTACGGGAGAGAGTGTGATCACGTGAATAAAAATAAACCTGAGATTGGTTCACCGAGCTTGTTAGCTTCCTCTGCACTCTCAGCTTAGGGGTGATGGAGTCCAGACCGCAAAACACACGCACACACGCACACACAAGCACACAGAAAGTGGGATCGCGAGCACCAAGGCCACACGATAAGGCAACGACTAGAAGGCGGTGGGGACGGTCTCCTCAATTTCCAACACGCGCATCCGCGAACTGCAAGTGGGCAGGTGCGCTTCGCAAATTATGCATGTTTTTTTCATCTTTATTTTTTTTTTTGTGGCAGAAATAGCTTTTTTCTCGAAGGAACAAGAATGGAAAGATAATCATGCTGATACAAGGACACCGTGGGTCCGTTTCCAGGTTGTCCGAGTGCATTCGATTGCTTAGCAGCATCATCGGGCGAAGCGGCTCGGCATCTCCGCCATTCATGGGCAAGAACGGTGGTTCTAGAGTTCCGATCACCAGTAGCGCATTTCGTCTTAGTGCCAAGTGCGATCTTCAACATGCGGATTGCCAAGACCATGGATATTCTTTCGGCAGCGCCTACATACCGGTGATCTTCCTTTGTTGTGGGCATACATGGGACCACTAGCTTCGACGGACCGAAGACACGACAGACCACTTTCTCTTCCATGTGAGTGACAAGTAGAGGCCCTTTTAACCATTGGGGATGGGTATTCTTGCTACGCAATGTACGTTTTGTCACTTTCCGATGAGTTTGAACCGTGTCGCACTCTGTGCCAGGGATCTCCGACGAGTTCAACGCGGAATCCACAGCGATCGGCCCGAAAAGCCCTGTACAGCGCTATTTGTAGTGCTTTTTATTCTAATAGACCGCGAGAGACGTTCTGATTGGTTATTTCTGTGCTCGAAGTTTTTTTGTTTCATTTTTCTTGTTAAAATACGGCTGTCATTTTGGCGGCAGATGTGTGCTGCAGTGAAAAGCCCTCCAGGTATGTCCAAAGCCGAATACCACAAAGCGTTGAGTAGTGCTTATTTGACAAGGTTCGGCTTGTTGGGTGCAAGTTGAGTGTCAGCTATGTCACCGCGCTCTACGAGTGCAGTTGCCACTAATTGTCTTTACACGGCAAGCTATTTTATATGCGTAATTTTTTTTTTGAATTCTTGATTGATTTAAGCATAAAAGTTTGTTCAACTGTCATGTTCTTACGTGTAGAAATATCGGTGTGAACTTAGATGGCGAGACTATAATTCTTAAAACTTCTTAAAGTTAGATGAAAGGTTAAGGGACGCCATGATGTTGCAAGATTAGAGCTAAGCAATTGATAAAATAACCTTCGTACTATTCGAATATTTTTTTTTAATCACTATAAATATTTGAATCTAGATCGATCGAGCTTTGAGTAAGGACAAGTCGGACGAACAAAACAATAGTAAGCGCCTGGGCCGTCTTGCTAGAAACAGCGTCTCAGCCGAGACGGGGGAAGAAAAAGCACTGTCAAAGCCAGCGTACGAGCTGAACGGGACTCAAACCTCGACTGAAGACGCTCGCGCGTTCCAGCCTTTACAGTGCTTTCTTTCACCCAGTCTGAGCTGAGACATTGATTTCAGCAAGCTGGCCCGGTGTCTTACCTGCGCATCTATTTATTTTAGAAGGCAGTACTGAGTTTTTTTATATACTAAATAATAAAAAATAAATTACTGGAAAAGGAACTTTATCATATAAAAAAGTAAAACAAAAAAGTCGGTAGGCTTTTCCGAGATTTTATACTTGAAGAGCAACTGAACCGATTAATCGAATAGTTAATTAAAGGGCACCGATTACTAATGAAGCTATGTTTTATTTTGATATTCATTACTGACAGGCGTAAGAGAACTGAGAGCCTCTGAAACCCTTCACCTGAATCCATCCCCCGCTTCTGTCTCTTTCAGAATCCTGTGGTCATGCCCCTGTGTGGTGTCCCCTTCCTCGCCCAGCCCTCTGCCCTGTCCACTACCGAGCCTGCCGCCGACCCTGCCACCAAGTCTGCCCAGGCCCCCGTGGTTGCACAATGTTTTAAATATATTTATTCGATCTAAATAAATTATGAACTGTCAAACGTTATGAACAATTCATTTGCATGCTTTAATGATTTCTAATGTGCCCAAATATGATCAAATTGCCGCATTTATTAGATTTTAGTATAAGAAAGAAAACGGTGCTTCAGAAAAAAGGGAAACATACTTGCTTGGTTCTCTGCACTGTTTTTGTGACACTGGTTAGAACACTGGCTGAAAAATAGCATCTAATAATGTCATAGACAATGGATGCAAAAATTTACCAGTGTATTAAACTGGATGCCAATATTGGAATAGCCATTATTTAAGCCAATGCTGGAAGAGCCAGTGTGTAAGGCGTTGGATGCCAATGTTGGTTCAGCCAACGGTGAAACTTCTATGCCAATATTGGATAAAAAAGCGGAAACCACGTTGGTCCAACGTGGGCTAGAACGTTGGCGAACCAGCGGTCCAACATCGGCATCAATGTTGGACCACCATTGGATCAGGTAGCGGTTTTCGAAAATGCCAACGTCAGACCAATATAGGAACCATTTTTTGCCAACATTGGACCAACGGGGGTCCAACAATGGTGTGCTGCCTGGGATATCTGTTATTACTGTCTGTAGCCTTTTGGCCAATATTTTCATCAGTATTTTGTAATCTACATTTGTTAAACTTATGGGACGATAAGATGTAACACGCCGAAGTTTTACGGTGTCCTCTGTTTTCGGGATCAAAATAATGTGAGACGACAAAAAGGAGGGAGGGAGAACACCAAGGTCAAATGCCTCATTGAAAACATCAGCTAAAACTACAGAAAATTCATGCTTCAAGGCTTTATATAATGCGGCGCTGAGTCCGTCAGGTCCAGGTGATTTTCCTGGGTTCAGAGCTTCAATAGCGGTCACCACGTCTTCGACTGTGACCCGGGCTTCTAAAAACTCCTTTTTCTCATTATCTAATCGCGGCATGAAAAGTAAGAAATCATTTTTGAAACCATTGAGATCAACCGCACTAGGTGCGAATTGCGCCACGGAGGCGAACGGAACGAGCCGGCAAACAGCAAGATCACAAAATATATCGCGTAATACATACGGTTTCTTACCACTCACGCAATATATTTTATTTAGTTTCGCCCGCCATCCGTGCAACGTGGCGCCAACCTTCTTTCCCACGCCATCTTCGAGGCGATTGGCAAAGCTCTGTGGCCGTTTGCAGCTTGTGAAAGCGGCGCGCAGCGATCCGACCACACGACTGCTCTCTTGCGGTACGTATTCAACGAGTAAATAAAATTAAAAACAACCACTGTAATGGTTCGAATCGTATTGTTTTTCTTTTTAAGCTAAAAGGTATTATAGCCAACGTTTGAATAACCGTAGCTCTTTCCTGTACATTTCATGCTCCTAAAAATTAAGAGCACCCGCACCTTAGTGTTGTGTGGTTTTACTGGTCTCCTTAACGTTTTCTTATTATATGACACTTTCCACTATGGCACAAAGGGCTCATGATATCTGTGCGTAACATCAGCGAGCATCAATTATTTTGTGTGTGTGTGATTTTTTTTTTTTTTTAGCTTTATGTCATCTAGCATTGTAGCTTCGCTCGCGAAGAGCTACGGCGAGGTCCAGTAAACATTTCTGAAATAGACTGTTTCGAGCTTTTTTTTTTTTTTTTGCTAGCATACTACAACGAAATTTTGGCGCTTGTTTTTTCGTCCATATGTGTTCAAAAGTGCAGTATCACATCGAACACACCAATGCCTTCTTAAAAAGTTACGAAACGGGATTTTAAAACAAATGAAACGATTAGCAAGGAGCAGCTGGTGGATGTCGCTAAATCCTCGCTTCTAATAACCGTCCAGGAACCTTGAGAGGTAGGGACGTTAACTGCCTCGACGCCAGCCACGAGGAAAGAAGAGGAGAAGGAGGAACTCCCCTGTTCCCAAGAATCCCTTTTGTGTGTTCCAGAAGTCGATAATATCCCCCTACAAGATTATAGAAGATTAACCGGTCACCCAAATTCGTACAAAAGCAGCCGCTTCGGTGACTGGAACGACTAGGCCATTCTCTCGACGTCAGCCTCGCCGTAGCTTTGCTCGTCCTGAGACGAACTACGTCACGATTGCGTTGGATGTCACGTGGTCTCCGCTGGCTGTTCTCCGAGGGCTTGCCAGAGTGGGACGTTTATAACGAAAAACACAGCCATTAGGCTCAAAACACAAATGTGCGATTGTCATTTACGGATATTGTGAATCATATTCAATCTATTTTGAATACGACGAGTATATTCCAGATTTCGAAAGGGTAACTCCGCTCAATTCCGAAGATTTCGGGTTAATGAGGGATTTCGAATTAAAAAGCCCTAGTAACAGACACTACGTCCTTTGCTCCGAGAAAAATGGAATATATATTTTTAAATCTAATTTTAAACACGAGCGGAGATCGAAACTGAAACTTCGGCTCCGTCCGGCAACATTGGCCTCGGGCCGACGAGAACATGGCTATCACGTGGTACGAGATGTCACGTGATCGTCTATGCAACGACGGGCGGGATTGGGGCGGGCGCGTGCCAGGCGCAAGTGTCTTCTGCACTGCACTCTTCGCCACGTTTTGCTGTCTACGACATTCGACGACGTCTGCACAACTGCGGCATATGTCTGCGCACGTAGTGTCTATAGTGTGGACGAAACTCAGGGACAATAATCACAAACGGTGAGACGACGGTTCTGACGCGGAAGACGGCGGTAACGGCGGGACCACAGCGGGCTGCGGACGGACGCCACAATGCGAGCGCCGCAGGCGCGTTACGCCAATCACGAGGACACCGCTGAGCGCCGTGAGGTAACGTTGCTGACGTCATGCGCTACGCTTTCCAGGAAAAGTAAAAACAAGCAAAATAGGGCAATGGTGATGACGTTTAGCTCAATGTTGGCTACGCCCATGCCGTAGCCTTGAGTGCGCTGTTCGTTGCGCCTGAGTTCGCCCACTCGAGTCAGCCGATTTCGGCATCTTGGCGAGTTGCAAAGTTTGGCGGACCGTTTAAGAAAGATTTAAACAGAACTACGTCGTAATATTTGACCCGCCGGTCTTCCTAGGCGATACTGAAGAGGACTGCATTGTTTGTTTGTTTTTTAAACCAAAAATGAAGCGGAGTTGCTCTTTAAGTAGATTTTACATCCCATTGAAGGCTGATGCAAAGTGCAGAAGAGCTGGGCGACGTAACAACTTCGTTTCGCACATGAATGATAAAGGCAACGGTGGAAAAAAAAAACATAAGTGAACAAAGATAAAGTGAGAAGGCAGGCGAGCAGGTTGATGTTACACCTTTTTGAAAACCGGAGACGACGGACAAAAAAGGGGGCAACACACAAAACGTCTCAACCGCAGCTCGCTTACTTTATGCTGCGTCATCATTATCACGCGAATCTCATATTTGGAGAAAAATTTTCGAGATGCAGTCGAAAGCATAAAAGCCAGTTCTTGACTGCTAAAGGGGTGTCCAAACAGGACGCTACAAAACGCACAACTCCGACAAATCGTGAAAATTGAAGCGGGCGCGTCCGCTTCAATTTTCACGATTTGTCGGAGTCGTGCGTTTTGTAGTGTCCTGTTTGGACACCCCTTAACCTGGACCTGTTGGCGAGTTCAATAATCGTGCTTGCTCGCTTCCCAACATATCGGGTTCGCGCTGCGGGAGAAGCCTTTTTATTTGTAGCCGATACTGCAAGCAACCAGTTTTATGAGCACTGGTCATGTTCTATTGCTAGAAAGCATGAAATTTAAAAGCCCGCTGAACTATGTGACCATGCTACCAGGAGGAGCACATTAAGACATCGCTGACATTTATTCATGCATTTTCTCTAAAGGAGCCGAAGAGTATATATGCGCAAGTACTGCATTTATTTGTTAATGTTTATGTTGTGATTACAAAAGGAAAATGTTTCAACTTTCCATAGAATAGTGATTTTGTTTTAATACCTTACATATCGCGTACTTGCGCAGCGAAGACAGGCCGCTCATTTCCTTTTACACTTGTGCGCCTCACATACGCTTCTATTCGCATGCTAGTGTAGATCTTAAGCGTAGTTTTAATTTCTTACCTGCAATAAAACTACTACTATCGTAAATTCGTGCCCCGCAGGGGGTACTTGTGAAAGCAGGTGTTTAGTAAGTGGCGTCACCACGGACCCCGAGCCATACGAGTTCGCCCGCCCACGTCTGGCTGTGCGTGGCTTTCCCGTGTCCACGGAAAAGGGCACTTCGGTGGTTGAGCTCAGCCCGGGATAGGTTTGGACCCTTCGGGCCCCCTAGGTCAGGCAATACACCACTTGGGCCCCCGCTCCCCGTAGACGGGTGTCCTGGCTTGGCCCGACCAGGATGATTCAGTCAGTCGCCATTTCTTCTACTATCCCCTCTTTTCATTCTCTTTCCTTCTTTCTCCTATTCTGCGTTTTCTCCTTCTTTTGCGGCAAGGGCTAACCTTGGGTGGCGACAGAACTCTCTCTTGAGCCACACTTGGTTGCAGCTTCCTAGTAGCACTGGTAGAGTAACATACTCAGACAAGCCAGACCTGTTGTCACAGGTTCGGATGTTAAAGATCCCATTTAAACAAACAAATTTGTAATTTGACTTGGACCGCTGTCCAGGTGTTAGGACCACACCTTGGCGATAGACATCCTGAGAGGCGGGAGGAATTGAGAGCAAAACATGCCGACGTTACGAACAGTATTTTATGTAAAATAATTCAAAAAGTAAGGAAAAGGCGCACAGGACGTACACACATTCGGAAGAACGAAAGAAAAAAAAATTATCAAAAGTCAAATCGAGGTTGTCATACAGTTTTGGAGGGGAAGAGCCGAGTCAGCGTTCCAATGTGCAGGTGGAGGTCCGGTTCGTTGCGCCGCCAGTCGGGGTCGAGAAGCCATGGTGGCTTGGGTGTCGTAGTGACGCACAACACTCACTCACAAGCACTCACACCCCTCTCCGTCGAATACCTTCTCGGTGTTCGAACAACCATACCGACGCGGATCTGCTCAGCGCCCGACCATCTACACCGTCGCAACCTTGCTCCGCGGAGTGTTCCACAAAAAAAAAAAAAAAACTCGCGCGCGCGGGCTAAGCTCGCGCTTTTGTCCTCGGCGCTCGCGCACCCCCCTCACGAACACGGGAACGGACAACAACATAACCATTGAAGGGCAAAAGTAGCTATTGAATTCTGTGACACTACCCCTTATTTCAAAAAATATTCACGCAGGAATATTTAAAAAAAAATCACAAAAATCAATACGCACTATCTCTTCACGTTTTACCACTGCTATTCCTCAAGCACGTCCTGAAACAATGCAGTCAGTAACAGTAATTCGCCCACCATTTAAGATATATTCATAGTCCACATAAAAAGAAACAGTTTGAACGCTGCTAAAGAACTAACTCACTCTACAGAAGACACTTCAGTTAGGTACACACAGATTCGAACGTATCAAAAATAACTTCGTGACCCAGCTATCCAGAAACTTCGATTCGCTTTTGTAATGTCTTTGCGTAACACATCAGCAATCCGAAAGTTTGACAAGCAAAGATAACACTCAGTTTTGCAATACCATAACAAAAATTTACAAACTAACGAAAGCGAAAACAAAAACTATTTTACGAGTAATTAGCACAACCGGTTACGAGAGAACCCTGTCTTACTCTTTTGATGAGATATGCAATTCACTGATTACTCATCTAACCTCCAAGCCTTGGCCTTCTGTCTTCCTAGCTTACTGTGACTCATTTTCTTTCTAGTGTAACTCTACAATCGACTGAGGTAGTCTGCCCCAACATTTTCGTTGCCCTTAATGTGGCGTACGCAGAAATCGTACTCTTGGAGCTGAAGGCTCCAACGCATCACGCGAGCGTTAGAATGTCGGGTACGGTTTATATACATCAGAGGCTGGTGATCCGTTTCCAGCACGAAGCGTCTCCCATATAAGTAGGTATGGAATTTCCGTATTCCCCAGATCAACGCTAGCCCTTCCTTTTCAACGGTTGCGTAAGCTAGTTCCCTCTGCAGGAGTTTGCGGCTCGCGTACGCAATCGGATGTAGGACCCCACTGTGCTCCTGGAGCAAGACGGCCCCAAAGCTGTGATCCGAAGCATCCGTCCTGAGCACGAAAGGCTTTCGGAAATCCGGTAGTCTTAGGATCGGCGTACTTGTCAACCGGTGCTTCAGTTCGCGGAAAGCGTCCTCGTGTTCTTGTTTCCAGTCTACTCGGTTGCTGCCCCCCTTCCGAGTGAGGCTGGTCAAGGGAGCCGACACCTCAGCATAATTGGCAATAAACTCCCGGTAATACCCCGGTAGCCCTAAAAAGGAGCGCACCTGCCGCTTCGTCTCTGGACGTTGGGCCGCTTGGATCTTCTCGACGAGTCCAACGAGTGGCGTCAGTTCGCCTTTACCGACCCGGTGTCCCAGGAAAGTTATCTCCTCTCTTCCGATTTCACACTTCGGGGGCCTCACTGTCAACCTCGCTGCCTTGATTCTCTGCAAGACTTCTCTGAGCGTCGCCAGGTGCTGCTCCCAGGTTTCGCCCGTCACCAAGACATCGTCATAGTAGTAGAGAACTCCGGGAATCTGTCCTAAAAGTCTCCTCATGAGCTTCGTAAAAATCGCGGGCGCGGTCTTCACCCCGAACGGTAAGAACCGAAACTGGTACAGTCCTGTGTCTGTCGAGAAAGCGGTCTTCGCCTTTGATTCCTCGGAGAGCGGGATCTGCAAATACCCTTTAGTGAAGTCCAACTTCGAGAAATATCGTTTTGTTCCCACCTCCGAGAACAAGGTGTCCACCCGGGGAATAGGCTCGGCGTCAGCGGTTAGCACATCGTTTAGTGCCCGGAAATCAATGCACAGCCCATGGGTGCCGTCGGTCTTCTTTACGACGAGGATGGGGGAGTTATACGCGGAGTCAGACCGTTCGATGATTCCCATCTCCAACATCTTTCTCACCTCGTCCTTCACGACCTGGCGCACGGAGTGCGGAAGCGGGTATTGCTTCGTGTGAACCGGCCTGGTGGTCGAGAGCTCTAGCCGGCACTCCACCAGATCCGTACGTCCAGGAACGTCCGAGAACACCACGTCAAACTCGTTGACCAGACTTTGAGCTTGTCGTTTTTGTCGTGTCGTCAGATCGTCAGCTATTGTCACGTCCCGGCTGTCTTCCGATCTTTGAAGGCTCAACATCGGTAGCTTGTCCTCCTCCCCTTCTCCGTCAGTGGTTGTCGCAGCACACTGGAGCTCATCTGCATCTGGGACCTTGGCCTCCCTTCCTTCGTATCTTTTAAGCATATTTACATGAAATATCTTTGTTGCGTGCCCCAGGTCCACAGCATAGTCGACTTCGCCTTTCCTTGCAGTCACTGGGTAGGGCCCTCGCCACTGCATAAGTAACTCATTCTTGTCCGTGGGGAGGAGAATCAGTACTCTGTCACCCACGCTCAGTTCTCGGTTACGGGCCTTCTGGTCATAGTATCGCTTGTACCGAGCGCCCGATTTCTCTAGTGTTTCATGGGCCACCCGACAAATAGCATCCAGTCGGTTCCTAAGCTCAAACACGTACTCGTAGGTGGTACAAACGTCCGGCTCTAGAGCCTCGTTCGTCCACAGTTCTCTTGGAACTGAGAGCGGTCCCCGCACGTGGCGTCCATAAAGCAGTTCGAACGGGGAAAAACCCAGACTCGCTTGCGGTACTTCTCGGTACGCAAAAAGCAGAGGTGCGAGGTACCGGTCCCAGTCTTGAGGCTTCTCTTGGCACATGCGTCGTAACATCATCTTGATGGTGCCGTTAAACTTCTCCACCAAACCATTCCCCATGGGGTGGTGTGGCGTGGTGTGAAGTTGCGTCATGGAGAGGAGGCGGCTCACCTCCTTCATTACCTCGGAAGTAAAGTTTGTTCCACGGTCACTCACGATTTCGTTTGGAACACCGGTACGGGTAAACATGCCGACAAGACCCTCGGCCACACGTTCTGTGGTTATGTCCGGTAGTGCCACGGCGTCAGGATAACGGGTGGCATAGTCCACCATGGTCAGAATGTACCTATTGCCGCTCGACGTCGCTGGTGCGATGGGTCCCACGATATCCACCGCGACCCGTTGAAAAGGGGTATTAATCAAATGCATCTTCCCGAAGGTTGCCTTCGTCACCTTCCCTTTTGGAGTCGTCCGCTGGCATTTGTCACAGGATCTGACAAACCGTTCGACATCCGCCTGGAGTCCGGGCCAGTAAAACTCGCTGACGATACGGAGTGGGGTTTTCTCTGCCCCTTGGTGTCCAGCCAAAATGCCGTCATGAGCCATACGAAGCACTCCGTCCCGTAAGTTCCTAGGGAGCACCAACTGGTAGAATTCCCGCTCTGATGTCCGAAAAACTCGGTGCAACAGTCGCCGGTGCATGACAAACTCTTCTGTGTCCTCCGAGTTTCTCCAGTTGGCTATCTTTCCGACACGGTCGAAGAGCCCCTTTAGACTGCTGTCTTCTTTTTGTAGTGTCGCAAGTTCCTCGGGCTTCGCAGGTGCACCTTAAATTATGGGCACTCTCAGCGGGGTGGCGTTCTTTGCCGCCTGTCTCTGGGACCTTGTTTCCATGGCTGCGGTGGCACGAATCTCCACATCTTGCTTCTCATCGTGAGGCAAAACCCCTTCAGTTTTCTCCGGTCTATTCCAGCCAGTATCCGGTCGTGTGAAAGGTGGCTATGTCGAGCTAAGGGACGGCACCAAGGTGCCAGTGGTAAACGCAGTGTCCGGGACTTCTCGCCTGATGGGGGACATGCCTGTAGTTGCCGGAAAACTACACGGACAAGCTGTCACTGTGTTACGTGACACAGGCTGCAACACTGTCGTAGTGCGCCGAAGCCTCGTACCGGACGCCAGTTTGTCACAGGTTCGGATGTTAAAGATCCCATTTAAACAAACAAATTTGTAATTTGACTTGGACCGCTGTCCAGGTGTTAGGACCACACCTTGGCGATAGACATCCTGAGAGGCGGGAGGAATTGAGAGCAAAACATGCCGACGTTACGAACAGTATTTTATGTAAAATAATTCAAAAAGTAAGGAAAAGGCGCACAGGACGTACACACATTCGAAAGAACGAAAGAAAAAAAAATATCAAAAGTCAAATCGAGGTTGTCATACAGCTTTGGAGGGGAAGAGCCGAGTCAGCGTTCCAAGGTGCAGGTGGAGGTCCGGTTCGTTGCGCCGCCAGTCGGGGTCGAGAAGCCATATTGATATTGATATTGATATTTATTTATTGCGTGCCCAAAAACACCATAATGGTTTTGACATTGGTGCACAGAAGTCAGATTCCTATGAAACATGCAAACATATGGAAACCACAATAGTCATATTAGAACAGTCAGCATAATAAAACAGTCGTAACAAAGTACATAAAATACACATCAGGTGTTAAAGGTAAAATAAGGCATGAAAAAAAAATCGTGCTGGACAAGGAGGTTGCATGATGTCTGAATACGATAGATTGGTGACTCCTTTAATCGCATGTCGGGGTAGAACATGTCGCACTGTCGCGTGAATTTCGTTGGCACACGTAACTTTATGCTGTCCAAAAGGTCAGGTACGTCAATTACACCCTGGATAAGCTTTTGTAGAAAAGCCGCATCTCGGCAAAGCCTTCGGTCATCCAAAGTGCTGAGATTCAAAATCTTAAGCAGAGAATGGTGGTCGAAGTAAAGTCTCCTGTGGAAGTATCGATCATAGACTATGCGAACCAAACGCCTTTGCACCGCTTCAATACGTCTAGATTCAGTCTCCGTTAAATGGTTCCACACGACAGAAGCGAATTCGAGCCTGGGCCTGACCAGAGCACAAAATAAACGTAATATGGCCTCAGGTGCTTGGAAGTGCCGAGTCAAACGGGAGATCATACCAAGCATTTTGAACCCGGTACCACAAATAGTAGTTACATGAGAACTGAACGTCAGTTTGCAATCGACTAACACCCCGAGGTCCCTGATCATATCAGTTCGAGTAATAATACAGTTTCCCAACGTGTACTTAAAATGTAAGGGATTTTTACGTCTAGTTAGCGAGATGACTTTAGTTTTGTTTATATTCAAAGGCAAACGGTTGGATGAGCACCATTGCAAAATACTCGAAACATCAGACTGTAACGCATCACAATCTTTTTCAGAACAAATACATGAGAATCACTTAATGTCATCGGCAAATAAAAGCACTTTAGCAAACTTTACACACCTTAAAATATCATTTATAAATACCAGGAACAACAGTGGCCCCAACACTGACCCCTGGGGTACGCCTGAAGTTGGGAAAAACGGATTAGATAAAACAGTATCAACTCGAACAAAATTTTTCCTCGATGACAAGTAACTATAAACCCATTCACAAAGTTGAGGGGCGAAACCATATTGTTTCAATTTATGTACAAGCAAAGCATGGTCAACCTTGTCGAAAGCCTTTGTAAGATCGAAATATACCGAGTCAACCTGCCCTCGGTTTGAAACGACCGGGGCTGCGTAGTGTAGAAAAGTACAAAGGTTAGTTTCGACAGAGCGCCCTTTAATAAAACCATGTTGTTGCAGCGTCAGATACTTAGATAAATGAGAGAAAAGACATTCTTGCATAATGGTTTCAAATACTTTAGCAAAACCACACAGTAGTGACACAGGACGGTAATTTGATACAATACCAGCATCACCAGCTTTATGAATGGGCACAACAATGGCTTCCTTCCATATTGCTGGAAACATACTGGTACGCAAAGATACATTAAAAATATGGGCTAAAATTGGCGCTAGAAGCCCACAGCATCCTTTAATAATAAATGGTGGAATGTCATCAGTGCCCACTGACGATTTCGGCTTGAGCTTTTTAATCGCCTTTTCAACGTCCCGTGTAGCAACACTGAACAGGGAGAGCGAGTCCCCATCACTGGGATCATTGATTAGATCTGACTTCACCGAATGTATGGGCGGTAAGTAGCAGCTGCTAAAAAACGAGGCAAACTCATCAGCGATGTCTTTTGGCGATGTAACATAATGAGTATCACCGTTACTAGAAGAGCGCAGAGATGAATGTTGTGAAAACGAATGCGGTTTGGTGTTTACGCGTTTCCAGAAAGATTTGGGATCAGAATATAGACTATTTTCAACATGTCTTTCGTGGACGTATTTGTCACGTGCAAGCAATATTTTAGCTAAGGAACGAAAGTTGGAAAACTTTTGGTACCATACTTGTTTACACGTTCTCTTGTATAGACCATGAAAACGAGTCTTTTTACGCAGAGCAGTCTTCAATTCCCTCGAAAACCAGCTCGGAAATTTCCTCGGTTTAACGAGCCTTTTAGGCACATACTCTTCGATAGCTTCCTTCATTACCGAAGTCAATTTTTGTGCTGCAAAATCTGAGTCATTGGAATCATATAGCTCAGACCACGCCTGTGATTCTACATGCCTGTAAATGCTGAAGTAATCTCCCTTTTCGTGACAGTAAATGAATTTCGATAGTTCTCGCGATAAACATGGCAAGTAAAATTCGGCTTCAAAGGGCGGATGATAAGCATCGACCCTCACCAAGGGGTGTGACGAAGACGCTATCGCGCCGACAGGGAAGTTTGATAAAAGCAAGTCAAGTGTATTGCCAGAAGCATTCGTTAGATTATTGTGCTGTGAAAGACCATAAAAGTTGATAAGTGGCAAAAACCAAGAAGCTTTGCTCTCTGTCAAGTAATCACAACAATCAAGTCTCCCAAGGGCCCAGTCTACGCCTGGAAGGTTAAAATCTCCAAAAATTTGCACTTTGTATTCGCTAAAATTGATTAGACTTGTTAAAGTGTCGAAGTGTGAAATAAAAGTTGAGCATTCAAATTTAGGTGGGAAGTAATAGTTTCCGATGAGGTATTTACTACGGTCACGCAATAAAATTTCGAGCCATACGCACTCGTCACAAGTCTCAAGGTCTTGTCTACGGCACGATTTTAACTTGCTCGAGACTGCAATTAACACCCCACCGCCGAAACGTTGACCAGTGGCGCTATAATCACGATCGCGGCGAAACACAGTGTAGTCATTCGGAAAATATTGTGAATCATGTATTTCGGCACATAACCAAGTTTCAGTAAGACAGATTATGTCAAAAGAGGAAAGCGCTAGGTTGGACGAAAATTCATCTGCCTTCGTTCGTAATCCGCGGACGTTTTGATAGTATACCTTAATTGTGTTCTTCGACGCTGCCATTTTGGTCTATTGATTCAGACACCCACGACTTGTCCAGTTTCCCGAAAAACTGATGAAACAGGCACCCTTCCGGCCAGACTTCAGGGTTATTTAAGGCCTCGAACGTCTCGTCTTCCACAGATATATGAAAAGAAGAATACGAGGTGTATTTTGTCCTAAGTTTAGCACAAGAGGCGATCTTTGCCTTAAGAACAGGCTTGATAATATCGAGCACCTCTGTAACCGATGTGTCCGGATCTAGCCTAGACACAAACAGGGCCTTCGACAGCGCCTTGCGCGGTACAGATTTTACCTTGCAGTTCTTGGACGTTCCACTGGAGGCCTTTGCTTGGCGTCGAGACTTCCACGGCACAAAACCGTCCTCGGTAACGTTCGTTGGGGAGTTGACCCCCGGAACAGGTTGGCCCGCACGGCCCGCGACCGTCGAAGCACACGCAGCCGATGTAGCGGTATCGTAGTTCAAATCCGTCTTGTGACTGCCGATGTCAGGGGCAGTCCAAGCTGGCGAAGACTGTCGATCGAGGGTCCCAGACGCATTCGTGGTAGGTGGAGCAGCACTCGCGTTCGCCGACATGACAGCAGCGTAAGGCATTCGTGGCCCAGCCTGCATCGGTCTCGAGCTCGGGAGGCATTTGCGGATTTGTGACAGCTCAGACCGAATGCTGTTGTTTTCTGCCTTCAGGCACTTCACTTCAGTCACGAGCAAGTCCAGCTTGTTCAGAATAGTTGTGAACATGTGGACCGCCTCCGAAGAGAGCGACTCACCGTTCACAATCGACGGAACTGCCGGTGTCTTTTCAACGCTTGCCGAGTCCTCCTCGTCTCCGGAATCATTAGGCTTTGATGACCGTCGAATGCAGGATGTACACTTGTAGGTGCTGAAACCAGTCTCCATAAGTACGTTGTAGTCTTCGGCACGCACGTCGATGCATTTACAATGAAAACGGCGGTTGCAGCCGGCCGAGCATTTTAGGTATTGCTGTTTTGCGTAGAAGCGGTTGGAGCACGAGCCACACAAATCTTTGTGTGGCTCCTTATCAGACAAACCCACGGAAACATCTTTCAGCGGCTGGGCCATGATAGCAAGCGAGCGCGTGAGCATGCGTCTGCTCCCATTCAGAGCGCAGCGCTGAATGGGAGCAGACATGCCGACGTTACGAACAGTATTTTATGTAAAATAATTCAAAAAGTAAGGAAAAGGCGCACAGGACGTACACACATTCGAAAGAACGAAAGAAAAAAAAATATCAAAAGTCAAATCGAGGTTGTCATACAGCTTTGGAGGGGAAGAGCCGAGTCAGCGTTCCAAGGTGCAGGTGGAGGTCCGGTTCGTTGCGCCGCCAGTCGGGGTCGAGAAGCCATGGTGTCTTGGGTGTCGTAGTGACGCACAACACTCACTCACAAGCACTCACACCCCTCTCCGTCGAATACCTTCTCGGTGTTCGAACAACCATACCGACGCGGATCTGCTCAGCGCCCGACCATCTACACCGTCGCAACCTTGCTCCGCGGAGTGTTCCACCAAAAAAAAAAAAAAAAACCTCGCGCGCGCGGGCTAAGCTCGCGCTTCTGTCCTCGGCGCTCGCGCACCCCACTCACGAACACGGGAACGGACAACAACATAACCATTGAAGGGCAAAAGTAGCTATTGAATTCTGTGACACCTGTTATGAGATGTTACCTGTCCCCATGTTGGACTCTTCGGTGGGTGGTGTGCTGCAGATGCCGAAGTTTCTGCCCTTCATATGGGTTCTAAACAAAAAAACCTCCCCCGATCGGACCTTGAAAAGAGTCCGGACCGAAGTTGTTACCAAAGGCTCATCAGCTACAGCCCAGAATAGCTTCAGCCGCTTTCTGGTAATGCAGTCGGAACAAAATGGAAAACCACTTGCCATGCTTTTACCCTTTTTTATTTCAAAGACTCTAGAAAACTTAATTGGTCAAATCTTTAAAGGGAAAAAAAACTAGCGTCTCGTGACTTGCTCGTTGAAGTACAAAACGGAGTTCAAAGTGTGATTCTCTCAGATTAAAACAAGATCTCGGATCACAAAGTATCTGTCACTCCACATCGCACCTTGAACAGCTGCCAGGGCGTCATTTCAGAGGACGACCTTCTAAAATCTAGAGAGGACGAGATCTTGGAGGGCCTTTCCGGGTGGGGAGTGGTCGCTGTGCGACGAATCTCAATACGCAGGGATGAACAGGAGGGACCCTCAAAGCATCTGGTCCTCACTATTGCATCCATCGTACTGCCTGACAGCATTAAAGCAGGCTATCTCCACTGCAAGGTGTGTCCTTATATACCTGACCCAAGGCCATGCTTCAAGTCCCAAAGATTTGGCCACAGCTCGGTAACCTGTCGAGAAAAAAGTGAAAGCCGCTTACAACTCCATGTAACGCCCAATTAGAGCGCAGCTCTTGAGGAGGAGGAGGGAAGGGTGCTGGGGGGGGTTCAACTAACCAGGGGGGGTCACGTGACCTTGGGGGTCACGTGACCCCCCCCCCGATGCCGAAGATGTCATCACTGACGTCACTGATGACGTCATCAGTGACGATGACGATGCCGATACCGATGACGTCATTAGTGACGTCACTGATGACTTCACCAGTGATGATGACGATGACGATGCGAATGTCGGTGACGTCATCAGTGACGTCACTGATGACGTCATCAGTGATGATGACGATGACGATGCGGATGCCGGTGACGACATCAGTGATGATGACGATGGCGATGCGGATGTCGGTAACGTCATCAGTGATGATGACGATGACGATGCGGATGCCGGTGACGTCGTCAGTGATGATGACGATGACGATGTGGATGCCGGTGACGTCACCAGTGATGATGACGATGACGATGCGGATGCCGGTGACGACATCAGTGACGTCACTGATGACGTCATCAGTGATGATGACGATGACGATGCGGATGTCGGTAACGTCATCAGTGATGATGACGATGACGATGCGGATGCCGGTGACGTCATCAGCGATGATGACGATGACGATGCGGATGCCGGTGACGTCATCAGTGACGTCACTAATGACGTCATCAGTGATGATGACGATGACGATGTGGATGCCGGTGATGTCACAGTGACGATGACGTCATCGGGGGTCACGCGACCTCGGCGGGGGTCACGTGACACCGAGTCACGTGACTTCAGGGGGTCACGTGACCTCGGGGGGGGGGGTCACGTGCCCCCCACGAGGTTACGTGACCCCGGTGGGGGGCTCGCGCGGTACATTATGGGACATTTCCCATAATGCAGCGCGCGGTTACGCCGACGGCGACGGCGACGGCGACGGCGACGCCGACGGCGACGCCGACGCCGCTCAAGCCGGAAACGGGCCCCTAAGACCTGCGCTCTAAAAACAACGTGCGCTATGTGTGGAGGCACAGACCATCCAGCCGTTACATGCCAGAGTACACTTCTCAAGTGTATCAACTGCTATGGTTCCCACCCCACTTAGTCTCGAGCCTGTCCAAAGTTCCAAGAAGAAGATTTAGCTTTAAAGATAAAAGAGAACCTGACATACCCTGAGGCAAGGAAACGATTTTCCTTCCTCCAAGGAGGCCCTTATGCCGAGGCGGCAGCCAGGGGGGCTGGGCCGCCACTCAAAGCATCGGTGGGCAGTCAGTACAGTCTTCGAGACTTTGAGTGCTCCACCAGCCCCCCAAAATCCAGCGAGGCTCCTGTGGGCTCCCAGACCCCGGCGCCCCCGCCGAAACATCTACGTACCAAGACGATGCCTCATCGTCTTGCTCCGAAGCCTCGAGTGGAGCTAGACGCCACTCCCTCTGAGAGCAGTGAGGGGCCCACTCCTTCCACTTCCCAGCGGGAGGAGGAGGCCATAGAGTTATCTGTGGATCCGACAGAACCACCTCCACCTGCAGAGGGAGGCACAAAATTTGCCCCTGAAAAGGGGAATCAGAAGGAAAAACTTCCACGTGTCACTGCCCCAACCAACGCAAGCTAACCTTTGTACACTTGGTCACAGCTACGAACCCCCCATTTTAACTACATCTTAAGCAAGCAAACGAATGGGTCATGTTGGCTTCCTGCAGTGGAACTGCAGGGTCTACTACAAAACATAGGTGATCTTCATTATTTTCTGGACGAGCTGCAGCCTATTGCTGTCTGTTTGCGGGAAACTTATCTTAAGAACACTCACACTGATATTTTACGTCGTCACCATGTTTTTAGGAAAGTTCGTTTCTCAGCCGTCTTCTGGTAGTGTTGCTGTGCTTGTACGGAGAGGAGTAGCATGTGCTGAGGTTCCCCTTTGTACACCACTTGAAGCTGTGGCAACCGGTGTTTTAATTTACCATCTCATTACCACTGTGTCGTTATATCTTCCCCCACATGTTCCACTTCATATTCATGAACTCGATGGTCTTATCGATCAACTGCCAGAACCCGCCTTAATTTTAGGCAATTTTAGTGCTCAATCCTATGTGGGGCAGTGGCCTACTTGATTCCCGTGGCAAGGTCATAGAGCGTCTTTTACATTCTTCAGGTTTGTGCCCTTTAAATAACAAAGAACCAACATTTTTACAGTGCACCTCATAACTCTTTCACATCCATCGACATGTCTATTTCATCACCCTCATTGTTTCCTTTTTTTCTTGGAACTTTTTAAAGAATCCGTTTGGGGACAACCACTTTCCTTTCATTTTAAAAAGCAACGTCGCACTTCCTACCACTTTAAAGCGCGTTCCTAGGTAAAAGTTGAAAAAGGCAGACTTTTTCTTTTTTTTTTTTAATTAAGCGCACCGCTAGATGCCTCACTCCTGGCAAGTTTGTCTCCAGAGGATGCCATGTTATATGCCATCGAACATATTCCAAGTGCAGCTTTTGTGGCTATTACGCAGACTTCTGAAAACATGCCGAAGAGGTGTGAGCCATGATAAAACAAAGACTGTGCATCTACAAGAAAAGAGCAGCATAAAGCATGGGATGCATTCAGACGGTACCCTACTCCTCTCAATAGAATAGAGTTCAAAAGGAGAAAAGCAAAAACTCGATGGACGAGGACACAAGCTAAACGAGGAAATTGGATGAAGTACGTCTCTTCAGTAAACAATTTTGTGTCGTCCAAGAAAGTGTGAGATCGATACCGCAAAATCAAGGGTGATTATCATGCTTTTGTGATTCCTGTTTTCCATTCTCCTACAATCTCGCTCAGAGATGTGGCTGATGTCCTCGGAGAGCAGTTCCAAAATGTTTCTTGCTCTGATAATTACAGGGCAGAATTTAGACAATTCAAGGCTCGTGCAGAATGCCATCGCATTACTATGTCTGGAGGAAATACTGCAGGATACAACAAACCTTTCACAATGCGCGAACTTAAGTTGGCACTTAGTCTTGAGAAACAGTCGGCCCCCGGCCCTGACAGGATTCATTACGAAATGATTCGTCAGCTGGCCCCAAAATCTCAGGAAACTTTGCTTTTGTTTTTTAATCATCTGTGGACGCAGGCATACTTTCCCCAAGCCTAGAAGCAGGCCCATGTTATCCCACTGTTAAAACCTGGTAAAGACTCGTCACTTCCATCCAGCTACCGCCCTATTGCACTTACGAGCAGCCTTGGCAAAATATTTGAGCGGACGATCAATAGGAGACTGGTGTATTTTCTTTGATCGGAACCAGTGTGGTTTTCGTGGGGGGCGGTCAACTGTTGACCGCCTAGTGCGCCTGGAAACGACTATGCGTAACGCTTTTGTAAATAGGCAGCACTGCGTGTCAGTCTTTGACTTGGAGAAGGCCTACGACACGGCATGGCGGTATGGAATACTTGGGGACCTGTTCGCATGTGGTTTACGTGGTCGCATGCTCTGTGTTATAAAAAGCTTTCTGTCTGACCGAACATTCAAAATTGGACTAGGTGCCACATATTCAGACCCTTTTATTCAGGAGAATGGGGTGCCACAAAGGGGGGGGGGGGGAGAGGGGTCTTGAGCGTTGCATTATTTGTCGTGAAGATCAACCCACTTTCGAAGGTAATACCAGGCACCGTGTCTTACGCCTTGCACATTGATGACGTTCAAATATCAGTTTCTTCTTGCCATCTCTTCAGCTGTGAACGCCAGCTGCAGCTCTCTATAAATAAAATAAGTGGGCTGACGAAAATGGTTTCCGGTTCTCACCTGAGAAGAAGAGTGCGTACCGTTCTCTGTAAAACGTGGAATAACGCTGGATCCATCATAAGAGGTCAATAGAACTCCCACAAGTACCCGAAATCAACACAAGTTCTTGGGACTCATTTTTGATAGGAAGCTGAATTTAATTTCACAATTTGAATCGCTAAAACTTAAATGCCTAAAATCTGCTAATATTCTCAAAGTCTTGTCACACAGGTCATGGGGATTTGACAGAGACTGTCTGCTGCGCCTGTATAAATCCCTCGTTAGGTCTCCCGCCTTGATTACGGAGTAATAGTTTATGGTTTGGCAAGGTAATCAGCACTCAAGATGTTGGATCCTGTTCACCACCTTGGCCTTCGACTTGCCTCAGGGGCTTTTCGAACATCACCAATCCTGAGTTTATATGTAGAGACAAATCAGATGTCGCTGTAAAGAAGATGGCAATATATTAGCTTGATTTACACCTACAAAATTCTTTCCGACCCTAACCATCCAACATACCGCTTTGCGAATGACTCTAGTTATTCCCTTATTTTTCAAAATAAGCCTAGTATTCTGCGGCCGCTCAGTCTCCGCCTCGAGGACATCCGTCAATATCTAACAGTCGAATTCATAAACGGGCCTCGACTCGAACTCGACTCAAACTCGACTCGAAACTCCACTCGAGGCCGGTTTTGCGCTTCATAAACCGACCTCCACTCCAAACGGTCCTCGACTCAAGGAAATACTCGACTCTTTCCTCGAGAATCTCAAGGTAGGTCCGGCGCTTCCTCGAGCCGCTCCTCGACTTGAGTTTGGAGTGTCATGGCGGCCGGCGAGTCGTTCGCGGAGTTCGTGCACATCGTTTTAAGCGCAGAAGAGATCCTCTACGACGACGCAGGCGACAGCGAATCGAGACGTGTGACGAGACGAAGTTTCCAAGAACGCCTAGACCCGCTGGAATACTTCAGTGACCGCGAATTTCTTGTGAGGTGCCGCTTCACGAAGGCGACCGTAGCGAGCACTCCGCTGTCTGCCAGGAGCGCGAGTGCTCAGGGCCTGCCGCCCTCAACGATGCTGCAGCTCACCGTTGCTTTGAGCTTTTATGCTGCCAGGACGTTCCAAGTTGTTACGGGAACCATGTGAACATGCCGCAGCCGACAGTGTGCCGGGTTGCGGAGCGAGTTTCGCGGCTCCTCGCGCGGACCATTTTCACCCGCTCGGTGAAGTTCCCGCATGGCTCAGAGCGGGGCTGCTGCGAAATGGAGTTTCTAGGGGCAACTGGGTGCATTGATAAGAGGACCCGCCGGTCCCGATGTGGAAGTGTTCTCGAAACAGAAATGGATACTTCTCCATCAACGTACAGGTAAGTTCGCCCCAGTTGTTTGCGTTAGTAGTGCTAAAACTTAATTAATCAAACTATACGCTGAAATGCGATATCGTAGGTCTAAACTCTGACGTAACGATATCAATCACAACTTTAAAACAAATCTGTATACTGCGACAGTTTTCACGACCGAGCGTTCACGTACTCCCGTTCTTATGAAGCTCTTGTGAGAGCACAGAAATACGTTAAAATAAAACGAACTCCGGATCGGGTAACCGAGCACAATGATAGTGGTGGCCCGAGCGCACCCTCCTTGCAAGAATGATCATTTACCAAAGCCCATTTCCAGTGAATGTGGGATGAGACGATGTTGTGTTGCAGCACAGTCTCATCCCAGATGAACCTTTTTGATGGTCAGATTCTCAAATATGAAGACTTAAAATAAAACTAAATTAAAATGAAAAATAATATTCGAGTGTTTACTTTCTACATACAGATGAAAGCATTCATTTGGTGGCATTCACTAAATTCTCTGTGCAATTGGTAACTACAACAGTCCGATATGTAAACAGTTTTTGTTTCTGCATGTGTGTGTGTCGTGTTCACCAAACTGCACGGCGAACACCCACTGCTCAATAACATTTGTTTGTTCGTTGGTTCCTGGCATTTGTTGCTTAAATGAGACCGCGGCTTACGAGTCCACAAAAATATACAATAATGAAGGAAACATACGCCAATACTACACCATTCGCAGATTGACATCCTTCGGCAAGCAGCAGAGTGTACCGAAAATACAAATAGTACCAAAAGTCCATATCATACAGCATACCACCCGAACCGGACTGATGCCTGCAGCCATCTAAAAGAGACTTTCTGGAGCTTAATGTGCACGAAGGGACAGTACCCCCTACGACAAAAAGCTGTGTACGTCTGAAGAGTGTTATCGTACACAGCACTTTCTATCAAAAACAGTAGTCTGAGCATTAATCGGACATACACTACTCCACAAACTAGTCCCACATTTTCTATTCAAACAATAATTGTGCTGTATTGTTCTTCATTCTTGTCTTATTTAGGTACCAAAAGAAGGATGTGTATTGGTTCTTCATTCTTGTTTATGTAGGTACCAAAGGGCCCACATCCGGACTAGAAACTCGGTGCAGCGGGCCTAGGAACTTTCCGTGCCTCGAGATGTTGTTGCAGCACAAGCCTGAATTGTCAGCTGTGATGATCACTGGTGGACTTGCACTGCAAAACTTGGCCCACCTGCAGAACAAGCCACTTCCCGCTCTAACAGTCCCACCCCCACTGACGATGCTCAAGGCAGTCTCATCTCCCATCGACTCAAGACGCCGTGGACAGATTCAATGGGGCATGTGTGCAGGCTCAACTCATTGTGTGGTGCTTCCAGTAGACACTGAATGCAGAGCATGTCCTTTTTAGCTTAGGTCAGCGAAGAATCAAGTCACTGGCCATGTTAAAGCTCAAAATGCAATCGGGACAGAAACAAATCCAACCTTATACTATGGCCGCACACCTTCTAGTTTGAACTGAAAAAAATCCGCCGCTTTCTCAGCTAGTTGGTCACCACGGATTGTTGCAATCTCTTTGTTCTACTCAGGTTCCCGCTGGACGACAGTGTTTGAAACTATGCTGGTGGTTGCTGTCTTGTGAATCTTCCAAAAGAAGCAAGACCAACTTGCCTTCTTCGTTGCGGAAACGTTTTGCCCGAGAAAAATTCAATCTTTGTTATCACACAAAGCAGGGGGTAGCAGGATACAAAGAAAGTGAAAAGCTTCAAGTAATTACATTGAAATAATACAAAATGTTGCCATGTTCAGACTCGAGACTTTTCAGCAAGTTCTTCAGTGCACATTTGTTCGAAATAAACTTATACATGAGAATGTCTGAAATCATATCCCCATATGAAGAACTTTCGGTTAGAATGAATATTGCAATAGTGCAGGAATTCCTTGTGAGGACACCTTCGGATGTTAGGCAGTCAAGGGTGTCCTACCTAACAGTACCTAACACAAGCATGCAGGGCGCATGCACTCAAACTGATGGCATCACACTACGTATTACTGAATGCGAGCATGAATGAGGTGAGCACCGCTGCTCAATTACACTATCACTTTGTGGTCAGCTGCAAACTTGGGCTCAATTGCTACGTCGGCTCTGTAGTAGTGTGCAGTGAAAAGGCAGTGAAGTCGAATTTAGGGGTTTTACGTGCCAAACCAACAACGGGCATCTGGCACGCCCCAGCAGAGAACTGAGGATTAATTTTGACCACCTGGGGATCTTTTGACAAGCAACCAAAAGCTCGGTCACACGGCGCCACCTCCGCAATGAAAAGGCAGTGGGCAAGCCTCGTCAATGTGGTGTTGACTTTACTCTGGTAGGCGGTGCAAGTCCATAGAGGATTGCGAGGCACAAACCCCCAGACAGGAAATGAGACGTCTGAACTCAATGAAAACTATGGCAAAACTCTGTGACAACAGCATTTGATGAACGAGGCTGCACATAAACTACACAATAATAAAAGAGACATTACATAAATAACAGTGGCAATGTTTGGGAAATGCCTGGCTGTACATTCAAACAGATTCCTATATTTCCTTCAAGGGCATCGGTGGTCGATTGCATTAACGCATCACAGCTTGGAGCACGTGGAGTGAAAGCTCGCACAGATGAACATGGGAATCTTGGGTTCAATCTCTGCCTCTGCCTGTATCGATGTGGACGATCATTGTAACAGCATGCGGTTGTGTATCACTACTGTGATGGAAGTTGAAGACCCCAGGATAGCTGTGGTATGGCACTGGCTCAATATCTCGTCTACAGTGGAGATAAGTTGCTCACTGGGGCTGACTAACTTGCCGTTGTCTAAACATACAAACAATGTAATTAGTAAGAAAGAAAACTACTCGGTTACTTTTTAAGTTTTAAAAGAATAAATGTAAAGCTGACGTAACTGCCCTTTTGCATGTCCACTACAAATAGTGTAATGAACGGTGTTGTGAATAGGCCCCGGACCATTTCCTAATGTCTGCATCGGGCCGTTTGTTTTCGCCGGACGCCTCCCGCGGGTTCAAGGTCATCTGACTCAGCGAGCCTGGCACCATCATCGCTTCGAAGGCACGCCTGCCCAGCGAACGCACGAGACGTGCGCCGAGATATATCCAGACTTTCACGTGTACAAGTCTGGATGTAGCCTCCGAAGAGGGAAAACAACGTCTCAGGTTTCACCGCCGAAACACCAGGGCACGATCCGGGACGATGAGATCATCCGGACGCCTTCATTCAACGCGTAGACACGAAGGGTCGAAAGGCGGCACGTCACGTCTCGGCCCCGGACGGTGTTTTGACCAGCTGCGTGAATTCCAACGAGCCGGTGTTTTGGTGAGACTCTCGGCGCCGTCTAGACCGACGGTGAAGTGTTTACGGCGGCTGAGTGTGCGTAATCATGGAATGTGGGGCGGTGTTTGAACTGGACACCTTTCTGTGATTGGCCGACTATCCACCGATGTGGGGGTCCCCACCTAGGAACCTAGGGAGAACGCAGTGTTTAAAATACGCGAACTTTGAAAAGCAAATGTCTTCTCTTCTCTGGCCTTGAATCAACTGTACAAAATGTAAATTAAAGATCTATCGAAAAGTACCCCGGCTTCCGAGGCCCATCTTCCTGATGTCCTGGTCGGTATCTGGCTCCGGCGGAGCCCGACAACAAGGACTACCCTGGGTTCGCTACAACTGGTTGGCAGCCGGTGGGATTGAGACCAACGACTCCTGATGAGAAGCAGCGCTGGTGGACCCGCGGATCGTGAACTTCAAAAACTGGTGAGTGCCTGCATTGCTTCTCTGTAGCCAGGTCTGTAAGATAGAAGTGTAATCTTGCAGAGGCGTTTGGGTCTGCCTTGGAAGCGGATTTTCGTAGTACTTCCAGGTAGTGGGAGAGAGGTTTTGCACCCAGATTAGTTACGGCCATGGAGTTCGAATGCTTGCTGAAATTGGAGTTTCTCGGTCTATGTGATGAGCTTGGGGTAGAGACAAGTAGCTCGATGAAAAAGTCGGAAATTATTAACGCTCTCAGGAATGAAGACCTGCCGGAGGACCAAATTGGACGGATGTGGGCAAAATTGAAAGCGCAAAAGGAAGACGAAGCAACTCGTGCAAGTTTGGAACTCGAAAAACTTCGGCTCGAGGTTGAGTTAAGGAGAACGACGGTAGGATCTGGACATCAGGTAGCAGGCCGTCATGATCTTTATGACATGACCAAGCTGATTCAGACCTACAAGGTTGAACAGGACATGGGCCTGTATCTTGTTAATTTTGAAAGGGCATGCGAAAAAGCTCGCTTCGCCCAAGATTCCTGGCCCAGGAGGTTACTGAGCGTGCTGCCTTCCGAAGCAGCCGAGGTGATTGCCAGGCTTTCTGCCGAAGACGCGGACGATTACGCGAAAGTCAAGAGCAGCTTGCTCAAAAGATATCGTCTGTCGGCAGAGGCTTTCAGGCAAAAGTTCCGAAACGCGACGAAACGGTCGGATGCCAGCTACGCAGAATTCGCGTACGAGCTCCGGTGCTACCTCATCGAGTGGATGAAGGGGGCCGACTCGTATGAGAGTAGGGAAAAGATGCTGGAAACCATCGCTTTAGAGCAGTTTTATAAGACGCTTCCCGAGTCCATGCGTACATGGGTACAAGACAAGACAGGGGTAGACTCCGTCCTCAAAGCGGCCGACCTCGCGGACGAGCACAGTTCGCGCAGAGGCGGTAAAGAGGGGACGGGGAAGCTGCCTGAAATGGGGGACTCGGAGGTGAGGCGCAAAAACTGGAAGCGGCAAGAGTTTCGCCAGAAACCTGGCGAAAGTAAGTCGTCACAAAAGGAAAAGGAGGGTGCCAGCGGCAAAGAACGCGAGGATCGGGACAAGAAAAAGGCCTTTGAGGCAAAGAAACCGATCACGTGTTTTAATTGTCACGAGGCGGGACACATCGCGGCAGGGTGTCGAAAACCCAAGGTTGTTTTTGCATCCGCGAGCCAGTGCGAAGAGAACGAAGAGCTGTTGGGTCCGTACCTTTATACTTTAACGGTAAACGGCAAGTCATGCCAAGTGTTGCGTGACAGTGGGGCGACCATCGATGTGGTCCACCCCGATTTCGTAACGAAGGCCCATTACAGTGGGAAGTGTAGTTGGATTCGGTCTGTCATTGACGAGGGGAGCTTGTGCCTTCCCTTGGCTGATATCCTGATCTCCGGATGTTCGGAGAGCTGCGCACTGAGGCGGCAGTTTCAGACAAACTGCCCCCCCCCCCCCCCCCCCCCCCCCCCCCCCAGTACCCTTATTTGTTTTCGAACCGAACGGAGAAAATCTTGAGAGATCAGGGCAGAAGCCTCGGGGAGGGGCTCGTTCAGGCGCTGACACGGTCCAAGGCTCGAGAGCTTTCCGCCCAGCTGGCGTATGATCCACCAAAGAAGATGCTGTCAACAGACGAGGTGTTGGGGGAAGCGAAAGTGGAGAGCTCGTGAACTCGGACCGACGAGGCCAACACAGCTGCCAGTCGGGAGACAGGCATTAGAAAAGAGAAAGAGGACGATCATGAGAATGTAACCTTGCCTAATGAAGTTCTGGTGCCTCCGTCTTCGAACAGCTTCCACAAACTCGTTAGAGTTACGAGGGAAACGCTCATTAGCGAGCAGAAGGGCGACCCCAGTCTAGCTAGAATCTGGGAGACTAGCAAGGAGGGTGTAGCGAGGAAGAACGTCAGCTTTCCGGTTCGAGATGGCGTGCTCTACAGGCACTACCGAGACAGACGCGATCGAACCTTTGACCAGCTCGTGGTACCTGAGAAGTATCGAGCGGACGTGCTGCGGCTTTGTCATGGCGTAGGGTGGGTAGGCCACTTGGGCAATAAAAAAACTAAAGAACGGCTTCGTTCTGAGTTCTACTGGCCCGGGTGTTTTCGGGACGCCGAGAACCGAGTGCGGGCGTGCGATGTCTGCCAAACGGTGGGCAAACCAAACGAGAAGTCGAAGGCGCCTCTGAGACTGGTGCCGCTAATCTCTGAGCCCTTTCAGCGCCTGGTGATAGACGTCGTCAGATCTCTCCCTACTACAAAGATGGGGTACCGCTATGTACTTACCATGCTTTGCGCGGCAACCAAGTTTCCCGAGGCGGTGCCCCTGAGGGAATTAACTTCGGTTGAGATTGTAAAGGCGCTCCTGGATGTCTTTGCGCGAGTGGGGTTCCCCCGAGAAATACAATGCGACCAGGGAACGGTATTCACTAGTGCGCTCACCAAGGGATTTCTTGAAAGATGCGGGATAAAACTAATACACAGCTCGGTCTACCATCCACAGACAAACAGCGTAGAGAGATGGCACTCTGTGATGAAGCGCGTGTTGCGGGCCCTTATCTACGAGAACAAGTGCGAATGGGAGGCCTGCCTTCCTGCGATGTTGTTCGCCCTACGTTCCGTAGCTCATGACGCCACTGGCTTCAGCCCCGCTGAGCTGGTCTATGGTCGAGGCATGCGTTCGCCAATAAGGCTCCTTCGTGAGTCGTGGGAATCAAGGGGCTCCGACCCCACCGTAGTGGAGTACATTCTAACTCTGTTAGAGAGATTCAGGAGCTCGAGAGAGATCGCTGAGACGAACATGAAGGCATCCCAGGAGAGATCGAAACGTTACTACGATAAAAACGCTCGGTTTCGGCAGTACTCCGAGGGAGATGCAGTGTTGTTACTACGACCCTCGCGGGCTAACAAATTGGAGGTGCAGTGGGAAGGGCCTTTTCGGGTGGCCCAAAAGCTTTCTGATACCAACTATGCTATTGAGAGAACAGGTAAACGAAAATCCATTCAGATTTATCACTGCAACTTGATGAAGCCGTACGTGAGTAGCCCTCAGTTGGTCAACATTGCGCTGAATGGGTCCGACGAGGGGGAGCTGGAAGTTCCGCAACTCGGAGAACCTTAGGACGGGTCTGTCGGAGTTGATGAGATAATGGCGCTCGCGGTACAGCCCGACCAATTGACGGCGTCTCAGGTGGCGGACCTGAGGCAACTGTTAGGAGAGTTTGAGGGACTATTTTCAGAGATTCCGGGGAAGACCTCGGCGGTGACGCATGACATCCCTACCGAAAAATCCGGTATAACTTTTCGCTATCCGGATTATAGAACCGGAAATCTATCTGTATTCTATCTAGACTCTATCTGGAATTTAGGTTTTCAGAAATTATTCCTTTGTCTGCAATCTGGATTTCGGGTTTCCAGAAACAAATTTCCGGTTCCATAATCCGGATAGTGAAAAGTTATACCGGATTTTTCGGTAGGGATAGAGCTCACATCTGGTGTTCCAATCAGATGCCGACCTTACCGCATGGCTCCACGACAACAAGATATCCTAAGGACTGAGATCGAGCGGATGTTAAAGTTGGGAGTCATCGTCCCTTGCGAGAGCGAGTATACCTCGCCCATGATCCTCGTAGAGGCCCCCGGAAAGGACCCTCGACCCTGTGTCGATTATCGCAAACTTAACGCGATCACTAAGGACCAAGTGTACCCGATTCCCCACATCGAAGAGAGGGTGGAACGAGTAAGTGGGGCTCAGTTCGTCTCGATCCTGGACCTTGTTAGAGGGTACTGGCAGGTCCCAATGACCGAGAGGGCGAGCCAGTATGCCGCTTTTGTAGCTCCTTCTGGAACGTTTCGCCCGACTGTGTTGAGTTTCGGTCTAAAAAACGCGCCCTTTTGTTTTTCGAGATTAATGGACCGAGTGTTGAGGGGCGCTGAAACATACGCCCTCCCGTATCTAGACGACGTGGCTATCTTCTCAGCCACTTGGGAAGACCACCTCGGACACCTTAGGGATGTTTTCAGTCGATTGCGTGAGGACGGACTAACTGTAAAACCCAAAAACTGCCAGCTGGCGAAAGGGGAAGTGCGTTACCTGGGGCACGTGGTGGGCCAGGGCCGGCGTAGACCAGATGAGATAAAAGTCGAGGCGGTAAATGAATTTCCTCAACCCGTCAAAAAAACAGGCATTCGGGCCTTCCTCGGTTTGACGGGTTATTATCAGCGCTATGTTCCGCGGTATTCCGAGATGGCTAGCCCTTTAACGGATGCTCTGAGGAAGGGCGCGCCCGAGAAGGTCGCCTGGACGGAGGAAATGGAGAGGGCCTTCCGCGGGCTGAAGGCTGCTTTGTGCAGCGCTCCTGTGCTGCGCACGCCAGATTATAACCGTCCCTTTATTGTACAGTGCGATGCGAGTAATCGCGGGTTAGGCGTCATTCTTTGCCAGGAGGATGACCGCGGGGAGGAACACCCCGTGCTCTACGCCAGCAGAAAGCTCAGTACCGGAGAAGAGGCGTTTAGCGCCTCCGAAAAGGAATGCGCGTGCCTGATTTGGGCGACCCAAAAGCTATCCTGCTACCTGTATGGAGCCCCGTTCGTCTTCGTTACCGATCACTGCCCGCTGACTTGGCTGACTCAGATGTCATCCAAAAATGCTCGGCTTCTGCGGTGGAGCCTTGCTCTGCAGCAGCTGAATTTCACTGTAAAATACAAGAAAGGAACGGCTAACGGAAATGTAGATGGACTGAGTAGGTCTTTTTAGATTCGTGTTGCTTGATTTTCCTATGCATTTAACAGGTTACTATTTTACGTGTAGGCGAATAATGTTTGTTTGTTGTACGCATATTGTTTAAATCTGGCTATATTGTAAGGTGCGTCGAGAATGGAACCGACTTTAGTCTTGTGCTGAGGCTTCATGGCATACTTTAGGGTGATTTTAGCAGGAATGTTTAGCAGGAATATGGAAAACATAGGAAGGCCTGGCGGCTTCGGAGGCAGTGTGGACACTTGCTGGTTTTGTTTGTTTCGGCCGGGGTGTACTATGTGTGAAGCTTCTTCTTGCCGCTTGAATGTTGATCTCTTCAGGCGTGAAGCGGTTACTCCTCCCCTTCAGAGATCTTCCCGTGCTTGGAGGAGCTGTAATGAACGGTGTTATGAATAGGCCCCGGACCATTTCCTAATGTCTGCATCGGGCCGTTTGTTTTCGCCGGACGCCTCCCGCGGGTTCAAGGTCATCTGACTCAGCGAGCCTGGCACCATTATCGCTTCGAAGGCACGCCTGCCCAGCGAACGCACGAGACGTGCGCCGAGATATATCCAGACTTTCACGTGTACAAGTCTGGATGTAGCCTCCGAAGAGGGAAAACAACGTCTCAGGTTTCACCGCCGAAACACCAGGGCACAATCCAGGACGATGAGATCATCCGGACGCCTTCATTCAACGCGTAGACACGAAGGGTCGAAAGGCGGCACGTCACGTCTCGGCCCCGGACGGTGTTTTGACCAGCTGCGTGAATTCCAACGAGCCGGTGTTTTGGTGAGACTCTCGGCGCCGTCTAGACCGACGGTGAAGTGTTTACGGAGGCTGAGTGTGCGTAATCATGGAATGTGGGGCGGTGTTAGAACTGGACACCTTTCTGTGATTGGCCGACTATCCACCGATGTGGGGGTCCCTACCTAGGGACCTAGGGAGTAGCCAGTGTTTAAAATACGCGAACTTTGAAAAGCAAATGTCTTCTCTTCTCTGGTCTTGAATCAACTGTACAAATGTAAATTAAAGGTCTATCGAAAAGTACCCCGGCTTCCGAGGCCCATCTTCCTGATGTCCTGGTCGGTACCTGGCTCCGGCGGAGCCAGACAACAAGGACTACCCTGGGTTCGCTACAATAGCCAATAGAGAAACAAGTTAAAAAAAATGCTAGGCTTTACTGAACGAGATACGGTCAATACTCATAACAACTTAGGTCAGGGATAAAATGAAGCAAGTTACAGACTTTAAAAAGCAATCTTAAACACTAAAGAGAATGGTAATTACTAAAGAGGAAGATGAAACAAATCGAATAAATCAGCCTACTGTTGTGGCTGGGCCCCGAGAACAAGCAGTTGCAGCTTGATAAGTTTGTTGAGCTGGAGCAGCTCAAGCTAGAACCAGCTCGTTGTGCTGCTGCTGATGGAAAACCTGGGCCTGCGTCTGCTAATAGGCAACCTGACATTGACGTAGCTCCAGCTGCAGCAGGTGCAGCTCCTCACGTCGGTTCACTCGGACAACCACACGTGGCGGCTGAGAAGGTAGAGGAGTCGGGGACTTGGTTGGTGACGCAGCAACCGCAAACTCCATGATGTCACCCCAGTCCAGCAGCAGTGAGGCAGGCGAATCTAGGCAAGCACAACACATTGACACCGAGTGTTACAGGCACGGTGAAGATACCGGAGAACTGGTAGAAACTGTTACGCCAACCCCACTACAGAAATGTTAAATGTCATCTGTTGGTAGACATGAAAGTTTTCCTTCCTGGTTCTGACCGTTCCTTTCTGTGCTACTGTCAGTAGCGGCAGCGCAGGCTCCAAATGGTGATACCGTCAAAAGAGACAGCGGTGTTATCTCGGGCCTTCTTGGCCCTCGGGCAAACGTGTGGCGTATTCGTCAATAAACATGTCATTATCCAGACCCAAGGAATTTACTGTGTTCCTACGTGGCACCCCTAACAAGTCGCATTCTTGAAAATGCGGCTCATTGTCACAGTTTTTAGCGTTCCTACGAGACAGTATGCCAAAATCGAAATAATGAACGGAAGAGCAGAAACAGATTTTTTCTACAAATAAACATTGGAAGCCGTGTGATCAAGTAGCAACTAACCTTCATGTGTACGTAGCAAATGCAATCAAAAGCTTTTACCAGGCATGATGTCAGTCGTCACGCTCGTTCACTGTGGCTTGGGGAATGGCGGCTGGCAGCATTGAGAGCACCGGCTAACCAGTGCGGGTGCTGCCACTGTTGTACGGGCTTGGCAGCCGCATTGCCATGTAGGACATCAGTGCCCCCACAAGCTGGAGGGACGGGCTCATTGTTCAGCAGGTGAAACACCAGTGCCCCCTCCTGCAACGAAAGGCCAAAGAATATCCTGTGACAGCACCCATGAGTTGAGATGTACAGAGCACAACGTAGAAAGAAAAACAAATCGTACTACAACTTATGCGGTACAAATTGTTGTTCAACACTTAACTGCAAGAATGAAATTCGAAACAAGTGATGCCGTACCTGTGCTGTTTCTTGATGTGCATGGAAAATACTGGAGTAGCTTAGTGTGATCATCGACAACAGTCATATTGCGGGCACACAATTTTTCAAATCAATAATGTATACTTCTATCCATATTAAATTCGTGCCGGCTTAATCATGCCAGTTCAATGCGCTGGTTAACCTCGCAAATAGCAACAACTGGACTCCAGCACGTCTCATGTTCACATAATGGCATTTCTTATGAGGTTAAAATTAAGAAATGAGAGCTGGTAGTCAATTAAACCAGCACAATTTTTTTTTCTTCAATAGATGAGCAGACAAGGGGATCAGGTGCTAGGTCTAATTAACATATTCTAAACTCCTACTTAGGGTAACTTCTATGTGCACTAGTGTCAGTTTCGTCCGTCGCGTTTTATTGATACGTCCAGGTTGCCTCTCTAATCTCAAGAAAGGGGCCGGAGCTCAAGCTAAGGTAGTGTGACGCAACCGGAATGTTGGCTGCGTAATTTTCGCTTGGATATAGCACAACACGCAAACGTAAGTTGTCAATGCCGGCACAAGAGTCACCAAAGATAGCGACAATTCGCCGTCACTGCCCACCTACGGCCTCGACAGTAACGTGCTTGACTAGCTACTGCGGACGCTGCAGGTAGCCACAGCAAAATCCCTTGCAGAGTTATTTAGTACACACGTCCTGTCATTTGATTTCGCGAACGCGTTGCGTTATTCTACCTAAATATAGAAATTCCTTACACACCTGTTGCGGATGCCCTGCTTCTTCTCGGAGTCTGTTTTCTTCCACTTGGATTTACCGTAGTCGCAACACTGGTGGGCGGACATGCGGCTGGCGGTTTTACTTGGTGCAGACTCTTTTAAGCGTCAATTTCAGCTTCTTTCGGGTAGTTGTTAGTAGAACGACAAAGAAGCTCCCCTCCTTCGTGGAACCACTCGCCCCTTCTTGTCACCTTCGTGGAACGGGCAAGGCACCCTAGTAGGACTCTGAAGAAAGAGGAAGGGTGAAAATGCTCGTTCTAGGCGGTGACAGCGAAGCAGATAAGCGGTGAGACGAGGTGAGGCGGCGAAGAACGGGCGAGACGCAGACACAAACGACCGTAGCGAGCTCCAGCTGCCTCTACTACGCAAGAGCTGGAGAGCGGCCGCCACCGTTGCCAGACTGGAAAACGCTTGTGGCTGTTTGTCCGAAAACCGGCCGCAACGCATAAAATATGCGCGCTGCGAAGCAGAAATCTTGCAGACTCCCAATTCAGTGTTAGTAAAATGTGTGCCTTCAATAAAATTAACTAATATGTTCATAACTCGCACCACAATATTGTTTTCAACTTCGTTGTTTACTACAACCTCGTAACCAGACGCCTTTCACGTCTCCTCGAGTTTCCTTGAGTGGAGGAAGTGTTCTCGAGGAGCTCCTCAGCCGAGGAAACGCCGAGGCGCGTCTGTGAAGCCCGATGGCTCTTCAAATGGAGGCGAGGTGCTTTCCTCCACTCCAGTGAGTCGAGGTGGAGTGTCGAGTCGAGGCCCGTTTAAGAATACGGCCGTTAGTCTCAAACTGAATGACATAAGCTCACTCGAAAGGATTGACACTGTTGCGCCTTGGCACCTGCCGCCAGTTCGCTGCTATTGGTGTTTCACCAGGTTCAACAAACATAAAATTTCTCCAATAATCATCCAACAGGAGTTGAATGAGGTACTAAAAAAAATACAAAGATTATGCACAGTTTTATACCGACGGGGCAAAGACCTCCTTTTTTGTTGGGTCTGCTGTGTACTCTGAATAATTTACGAGCGTTCAGAGGTTTAACAGTGTTGCTGCTAGTATATCCACTGCAGAACTTCAAGGTGTATTAACAATAGTGAGATATAATATAGAAAGCCACACAATGAAGGCCGTCGTGTTTGTTGATTCTCAGACTGTCATAACTGCAATCAGTTCTGTAAAGGGTTCAAAGCATAATCTTATCCAGCTTGTGCGTGCAAAAATAAATAGAGGCCTACAAAAGGCTCATGACATCATATTTTGCTGGGTACCTAGCCACGTTTGGCTCAGTGGCAATGAGAAGGCTGACAGGCTTGCGACCTCTTCTGAAAGCTTGCTGCAAACACGTCTTCAGCTACCACATCAAGACCTGAAACCTATTTTTAGGGCAGCAACTTTCCTAAAATGGTAAACAGAATGAAATCAACAGCATGACAATAAGCTGCACTCCATCAAGCCGGTTTTATATAGGGATATTGGACAGCTCTTCCCATAGAACCCGGTCTCATGAGATATTACTCTGTGGCTTGAGGCTTGGTCATTCTTACGCCACCAATGTGTACTTGTTGCTTGGGGCAGATAGACCTTTTTGCGAACACTGTGGTGAGATTTTGACGGTCTAGCATATTCTTAGTTTCTGCTCTGCCCTTTCACAAGAAAGACGCTCATGTTTTCCGGAATTCTTAATATATTGCATTCCATTTCACCCTGCACTAGTGCTTGATGAGAAGCCGATTATTCCTTTTAAACATGTTGTTATGTTCCTTGAGAAAACAGGTTTTTTGCATAAGTTCTAGCTTTTCCAACATGCGCTTTCCATAGTATGTGATCACCACAGATAATTAGGTCCTTCTCAGCGTTTTGTCTTCTGCCAAAGTGTCTGACTTTTACTTCTACATTAAATAACACTCTACCTCTCCTTTGCGTAAATATTTAAGTTAGGCGCAGTATAGTCACGTCGCTGTTGCGCCAGAAAGCCACTAATCAATCAATCAATCGTAAATTCGTGTGGTATCACACGCACCCCTTATAATGATTTTTTCAGCAACCATTGGGTAATCCCCCAAGGAGCTGAATACAAACTTTAGGTATTTAACTTCGTTATGGTTTTGTATGTGTGTGTGTGAGAGAAAATATATTTGCAATATTTTAAAAGGGACACTGACACATCAAAATCATATTTTTTTTTTATTATCTGAAACGATTGAAAACGATGCCGGGACATTACCCTCAAAGTTTGAAATTTGGGAATTCAGTATTTGTAAAGTAAAAAAACAATTTCCAAACGCCGATTTCGAAGTTCCCGCGCGATCGGCGCCGGTGCCTTGACGTCAAAAACTGCGGAGTCCTGAGAGTCCACTTTCTTTCACCACTCCCTGCTGTTGCCATGGCGACCCAAAGTGAGGAGGAAAGGAGCGAGCGCCGGCGTTGCGGCGGACCGGTTTTGAGCGGTGTCGCCTGTTTTCCGTTGGAGGATACAAATCCAGGAGACGGCACCACAACGAACTCCCGATTTTTGGTATTCCAAAAAGAAGGGCCGTAGTGCGTTCGCAATTGCGTTAAAAAACATGTTTTAGGATTGCCGTAATTAAATGTTATAGAGATGTCGCTTACAAAGCTTCTAAATTTCATGATTCTTGACGTCACCGATCAAAAGAAGCGAGGAGGCAAGAGGCGGGAAAATCAAACGCCAAAAATAAAAAGGCGCGCGCGCGCGCGGTAAAATTTTTTTTCGCGATGCGGTTTTTTTTTTGCGTGTCTATGATTGCAATTTGCATCGTTTTAGACAATAAAAATAAATACGACCTTTGGGGTGTCTGTGCCCCTTTAAGGTGAAAGGGCGGTGCAACGATTTTAAGATTAAAATAAGTTGCATCTCGTCCTTTTTTCGTTGTTAATCGTGTCCTGGAGGATAGAAAGATCATCTCCTTCATTAAAAATTGCCACGATTCTGCTGCATAATTGCAAAGCAACAGTCGAGCTTCTCCTCCTCCCCCCTCCTCCCCCCCTGCAGCCACGAGCGGCAGCCGAAGGAACTACGGCAAAAAGATTACGTGACGTCGCTCGGCTCTAAGCTGCAGCATGTCGCCCGCTAATCTGAGCAGAGAGTAGGAGAGGAAACTTCCTCCGAAAGAGTACACGGGAAGCTACACGGCACCCCGAATGAGGTCACTAGGAGAGGGACCAGGTGTGGCCCTGAAGACTGGGAGTGAGTTGAGGAGTGCCAGAAATGCCATTAGTTATCTTTTATTTTCACAACAACTAGGACACAAAGGCGAAATCAATTTTCTGTTCTTTACTTCAGAAGTGTCAGAGGGCAACTTCCACAAATTTTTACCGAAGTGGGGATATCGTTGCACCCCCCTTTAAGACAACGGGTAACCAAGCTTAAACGTTCAACACACCCATCATAGAACTCTGCAATTCCGGTCTGCACACGCTGGATCAAGGCGCACTGGGTGAAGAACTGCTCACATTTTTTAGACCCGCAGCCGCGAATGCCAAATAAAAACAAACTGTCACACAGGGGCTGACGGCCCTGCTAAATATATCATACAATTCGTCCTTGTGCGAAGAGGCATAATCAGCTGGTCAAGCAAGTGAACGCACGATCCCAAAAAAGGTTCGCGAGTCGGCCTGCTCAGGTGCTGGAATGAAGCTCATTTTTATACTAATAAACTTTTCAGGGTGTCGAACCGGAACCGAACCGAACCGAAAACCGGAACCGAACCGGTATTTTTTCCGGAACTGAACCCGAACCCGAACCGTTATATTTCTATCGCGATGAACCCGAACCGGAACTGAACCGGAAAAAAAAAATAACGGTTACCGGCTCATGTCAAAACGGTTCGGCCACGCGCTGTTGACAATGAATGTGCTATCAATGCCATTTGTTTTTTAAGCGCCGTCAACTGACACACACCTCGCTTACATTTTTTTCTTCTCCATTCAGTCTTAGGAATATAAACGCTGCATCCATGAATCTTGACAAACGCTGCATCCATGAATCTTGACATAGGAACCAGTATTGCGCCGGTCGCGGCTTGCACGAAGAAAGATAAGTGGAAGGCTGTGCAAAAAAAAAAAAAAAATCGCGTCACAATCTCGTAAATCCTAAATGCTGCTGTGTGCTCATTTCATAACACGTTTCTAGAACGCGCGAGTTCTTGAAGCTTGCTTCCATCGGAATGAGAAAAGAAAAGGCTGTGGAGTTTGGTAATAATGCATCCGGTTTCGTATAGGCACTTAGAAGCTAACATATTTGTGAGACAGCGAACTCTTCTATTTCAATATTTATCCTATTACGTCCTTCTGGCGTTGCGTTCGGTGAAGTGTTTTTCATATTCCGTATCTCGTTTAATGAAAACTTCTTTAAGGGTCTAATTTGAGTTACCGAAGGCTAGTTCCAATAAAGAAAGCTGTATTTTCTCCCCACTGTTCCTTCAATTGCTTACACGCCGAGGTGGCGGGATAGTTAGCGAGTTCTACTTGTAAGTGGGTTTGTAAGGAGGTCGCAGATTTTACAGCTACTGCGTCGGACCCAATTAGATGAAGTCCGAATGCGTAAACGTCGGTGAGGTAACCTTTGAGTGCACATAAATAAGCCATTCCTGGTAGAAATCCCTGAGCCTTACACTACGATGTATCCCGTTTGGTATGTGCTGATTTCAGATGTTTTATTTGTAATTTATTTTGATGTTGCAATTTGTCATTTATAATTTCCGAACCGGTTCGCGAACCGGTTCAGCGCCCAGAACCGGTTCGCGAACCGGTTCTCAGATCGAATTAATCGAACCGGAACTGAACCGGAACAAAATAAATTTACCTGAACCTGAACCGTAACCGAACCCGTATTTTTTTCGGTTCGACACACTGAAACTTTTAATAATAAAACCACAAAAAAAAATATAAAAGAGAAGTGCGCTTAATTTGCGTAATTTATGCTCGCGCGACTGACACCAACAATATACTAAAAAAAGGAAAAAAAACACAACTATCTCCACGAACGCTACGCGGGGAGGGGTTTCGTACTGCTCTACTGCCGCGGGCGGCGGGCGACGGGAACGGAGCAGAAGCCTCAATGATGGCGCCTGACCTCTGATAGTGCCCTTGATCGCCGAGAAATGAAGCTAATAATAATTAAGGTATGTTGTGAAATCACAGAGCTGGCTGTAGGCTGTGTCCGTGAGTAGAATGGAGCAGGACTAAACGACAAAATGTTGCGTGACCATAGATGCTATTAACATGTTTGCGTGATTTGTGTCTTCATATTTTTCAACTGCAGAAAAACACGAAAAATCTAAGTGAGAGTTATTTTCACACAAAAAATATGAAATTTAAGATAGGTGAACGTATAAAAAAAACTAGTTTCTTGCATCTTGCCATGCCTCTAAAGCCGTGGTCACAGTGCTCATTCGTCGCACAAAAGACAGTCTGCAAACACGAATCGCCCCAATATCCGCCGTTCGAATGCCGCGTGCCAGGTTTTCTCCTTGAACTCATTGCCATGCGCAATTCGAAGCACAGATCTCGCGGTGAATCGCGTTCGAGTCTGACTGAAAGTTGTCGCTTGCATGATGTATGATCCCATCTTTCGAGCCTTTACATCATGTTGTATGGAATCGGAAAAAAAAAATGTGGATGATTATGAAAACTGAGTGGAAACGAACCCACCACTACTAAGACGATTTAATCAAGAAGTCTATAGGAATATATCAAGGCAATTCATCATGCTTATGACTTTGCTACCAGGAACAGCGTAATGATAACTGGTCCTTGTTCAAGAAACCCGAAATTCACGTTACTGTCTTTCGTTCAATGAGTAAATCTGTAGAAATAAAAATAGACCTGGAGATACGTTTTAACTAATGTGTTTTTAAATAAAATTAGCCTCAATATATTAAAGCCAGTGATACAACGGTCAACCATCTTTGTCATAACAATTTAAAATCGGTGTATAGTTTTGCCCGCAGTTTGTTCTAAGAAGCCGCTTTTTTATTATTTTTTTAACGTGCATGTTGTCTAATGACGTTGATAAATGTTGTCATAGATTTGTGAAGGCCAATGTGCAAACTGTTCCCCTTCTTTTCATTAGGAAAAATCGTACGTGTAACTACCTACTTTTTACCACAGACCGACTGCTGTCTTTGTTTTCATTAAGCTCCTAAACCCAGTCAAGTTCTAATATGATAACATTTAGTGAGATGGCACTTCAACATAATTTCTCAAATATATAGGGTGTCCCAAGCCAGCATGCTCGATCTGAAATGGACCGTAAAAATCGACGTCTGCACGAACCAATCTAAAAGTTTTGTCAAAGGTGTATTTCACAGGTCGTTTTTTTTTCTTGGGTAATGACAAAGCGTACACACTTAAAATGTTTACACCCTTATTCGTGTAAATGGCTCGTCCTCTGGCTAACGCCTTTATTCGTGTAAGGGTGTTAGCCGCCGGAGGTGGTGAAAATCGTGTTAACTGCTAACACCCTAAAAACAATATGGCGGCCAGTATGCGACAGACGATACGAGCCTGGCGAGCCGTACGCGGCTTCTCGCCGGAGCAAGAGCATACGGCTCGCACGCTCGTTTGGTGTCATCTGCAGGCGCAAAACACTTTACAAACATCTCTATGTCCAAGCGCCAACACCGCAAATAATACGAGTAAGGCCGAAACCGCTGGAGACTGAACAGCCGAGACTGTCGCCGAAGTCTCGCTCGGCCTGCTCAATGCCGGTCGCATTTTCATCGCATCAGAAGCGCTTATAAAGAAGGGATAGCTTTACAAAACACTGACAGGCTGGCTTTATTGAACAAAACGCCCACTTGCCGTGGACGACAAGTTGACAACGAATCGCTCCGACACCCTCTGTCGACAGCGGCTAGGAGGTATCGCACTCGCGCTCCGTGTGGCTCTCGATTAACTATTGCCTGTGCTCACCTCTGTTACGTGCGTTATCCACTCATGAACGTTTGTGCGTCAACAGCGGCATTCAGCACCTAGAACACGTGCTGGGGAAGCCGCCTAACCTCCTTTTGTTGCAATCAGGCAGCATAACACGGCGACACAGCGGAACCGAACAACTCGGAGCGATCAACACGACGGATGGACTAATGGCATCCAGCCCTCTAATAGCTATAGATCACCAACCGCCACACTTTTCAAATTGGGCGGCGACAACCCCCATCTAGCGACAAAAAAAAAGTGATCTTCAAACCGGGCAGCAAAAAAAAACCAGCAGTTTTTTTTTTGCTGCCCGGCGCGCGGTTACATCTACTCACGACATGGACATACGCACAACACTGTACATACACACGGGGATACAAGCACCGATCAATTGCACAACACACAACAAATAGTACATACATCCTACTTATACCAACCAACAGGTGCCCCGAGCGGTATATATGCCTAGTGACCACGCTAGTCTTAATCAAGATATGAAAAGGTTACGCCAATTTTATTTTTCAATAATATTTTTTCTGCATTTATCTTAGGTAGGTACACATATCCCTTAATAACTTCTTACAGCATAATGTATTATAATGATACGCGCCTAACTTCTAGTAACTCAACGTGAGTGACGAGAAAAAAAAATCGTGTGAATTCTGTCTGGCAACCACACTCGCGGCGTGGTTGCTATAGCGACGCTGACGGTACGCGCGCCGGCAGCCGTCCAGCTGGTTCGGCCGTTCGGCCAGTTCGGCTACGGCCGAGTGCGCGAGTCCACGGTGAACGCCGCGAACGCAATCGAGAAAACAAAGCGTCGACTACTGAAGCTGTACGTAATCGAGTTTCCGCCCGTTCGCTGCCGAATTCTTCGTAGTCTTCTTCCGCCCGTTCGAAAGGGAACAGCCTACCAGTCCGATTACCGCCGCGGCTTCAGTGGCTTCATCTTCGGAGGGAACTGTCAACTGAATTAGTTCCAAAACGCGGGTGCATCAGGCAGCGCAACGTGGCGCGGTCCACGCACAAAGTCGGTAAGGAAACAAAACACTCAATGCCGTTCCATTATTTTCTTTTTTTTTAATTTACGGGCGCGCGCGGTGTTTCTGGTACGCTCAAGGTATGGGAAAGCAACTGGAAAAATCGGCGCCTGATCGACCATGGGGTGAAAATTTCAAGGCGTATCGTATGCAAACGACAGCGTTTGCCGGCGGAAGACTCTGTCGTCCGTGGCGAACGCATTTTTAGTATTTTTAAGGATGTTCTAGCTGCAAAAGAAAGGAGCGCCTTAAAATTTCACAAGGTAAAATACACTGCTGAGGAAACGACGCCCCTTTGCGTGGAGGTGCCGATTTTTCCGGCAGAGTTTAGCGCGCTGTGAAATGCAGTGTGCACTTAGGGAGAGTTTTGGCATAATATAATGTTGCTCATTGGAAATAAGAAAAAAGAAATGCTGGCATCATATGTTTGCACACTCTTAGTCGTTTTTGGAATCTTAAGTACCCTTTTTGTGGCAGGTATTGGACGCCAGCACATTTTACGTAGGAACGAAGAGTGGAATCCGGCCAATTCCCTTCCACATTAACATCAAATGAGTGCTGTGAAAGCAAAGAAGAAAGCGAGGGTGAAACAGTTCCAGCAGTAGTAAGTGCCAGAAACAAGAAAAGTGCCCCGAAGTGGAAAATATACTCCCTTGAAAAGGATCCAAAAGAAATAGAGGTTATCAGGTATACCGCCGAGCGTCACAGACCTGGACACTCCATTTCAGTTTTTTAAATGCCCATGCCCTGATGAGCTGTTTACAGCAATATTTGAGGGGACCATCCTGTATGAACTCAATGCCACCATGAACACCATTTTCGGGTTCTGGTCACACCTCCACGCAGGATGTCCTGCTTCAGATCAAGGAGGATATCCTTGACAGAATCTCCTGTACGACAACACGGGCGGTCCTGGCCCTGGATATAAAGGGCGCCTTTGACAACGTCAGTCACACGCTGGCGTTCGAGAACTTGGCCTCAACTGGGTGCGGGCCCCGGATGTATGATTATGTGCGGGACTTCTTGAGCAACTGGATGGCCACCATCGGAATCGAGTCCATCCGCACAAGCACCATCCCGATACCGAGCAAGGGCAACCGGCAAGGCTCGGTCCTGTCACCCACCTTGTTACCTGGCGATGTGCAAGCCGCCTCCTCTACTGGAACGGATTCCCCGGATGAAGCATACACTCTATGCCACTCTACGTGGACGACCTGACGATTTGGGCTACGTTGGGATCGGACAGCGGGAGGCAAGACTTCCTCGAAGAAGTCATCGAGACGGTGCAGAACTACCTCGAGGCCGGCAACCTCCAGCGCGCCCCCGATAAGTTTCAGCTGTTGCTCCTCCGCGCGAGCAAGCCAATTCCCAAAGAAGAAGGCGGACATCCGCCTCACGTTAAAGGATGGTACCCCCGTGCCGGTGGTGAAGCGGGTTCGGATCCTGGGGCCTTCGCCTCCAGCGGGACGGCGGAACCAACTACACGGTCGACCGACTCGTCAAGACAACCACGCAAGTCATGCGCATGGTGAGAAGGATAACGAGTCACAGACACGGGCTCGAGGAGTCGGACCTGATCCGGCTGACCCAACCACTCGTCGTGAGCCACATCGCCTGCGCAAATCCGTATCTCAACCTGCTGTCGAGAGGTAAGGGCAAGATGGACGTGATTATTCGCAAGGGGTACTAGCTGGCACTGGGGGTGCCGCCGTACGCGTCGAACGCCAAGCTCCGGCGGCTAAGTGTAAACAACACCTTCCAGGAACTCATCAACATGCACCTAGCCAGTCAGTGGGAGCACCTGGCCCTCACACTGAGTGGGCGGCATGCCCCGAGCTCGCTCGGCATCCCCATCCCCGCATCGCAATGCGAGGCTATCCAGCTGCTGCTGGCCCTTTTGGACAAGATCCAGGTGGCACCAATCCCGTGGAAGCTGAACCCATCTTTGCATCCAGGTCGCTGGATGGCTCCCGGTCCCTTGATTCCGCTTAGTCCCGTCGTGTAGCATAGGGCCCCTGGTAGCAATCGGTTGCTAGCCCAGCATTTAAGCATACTCCAGCCTTTTTGTATGTAAAGCAAAACAATTACCGCAACTGAATACTTCTTTCCTGACAATAATCATAGTTTGCACTGCTCAATGCCCTTCTGTTTTATCTAAAATACCGCACGAAAGTACTCCGAGTACCGGTCGGAGTACTGCGGTGCAGGTGAAGTTTCTACTTCACCTGTTGCCCTTCTGTTTTATTTAAAGTACCGCAACTAAGTGCTCCGAGTACCGGTCGGAGCTCTGCGATGCCAGGTGAAGTTTCTGCTTATAAAAAAGTGTCTGCCCAAAAGCTTGCTTCGGTACCACGAGCTGCAACAGGAAGCCTGATGCAGAGGCTTTAAGAGCAAGCTCCATGCTTTGAATGTTGCTAAGCAGTGCAGTGCAACTGTCAATCAGGACAACGTGCTCATCCTTGGCATTTCAGTTTCACTTGCACTTAAAGGGATGTTGAACCGAAATCTGGATTCCATAAAACACGGCGGCAAAAGCGTGTAACAAGATGCTACAAACACTAAAACATCACTCATACAGCGATATTTCGAACGGATGACCTTATTTTTAAAAAAAAGGAGGCGCATTTGACAGATTTGTTTGTCTTGTTTCTCCGAAAAGGAGAGGGAACGACCTCGCGTCTTCTCCGCCTCGCCGCCTTGAGGGGGCGAAGCAGAGAGAGGAGAAAACGAGATATCTCAACGTCACGCGCCTCATCGGCCTCGTTCAATCTCAACCTCTTTCTCCAAAAATACGGCCGTCCATTCGAGATATCGCCTTGTGACTACGAGTAGTGTTTTAGGGATTGTAGCGTCCCGCCTACGGCTTCTGCATCGTTTTCTAAAATCCAAATTTCGGTTCACCAGCCTTCAAAGGGAAACGGAGTGTGGCAGCGATGGGATGATTTCTTGTGTCAGCCGGAGTTGCCTACCATTTCCACTGTAGGGCAGCAAAGGCTACAGGCATGCAAGAGCGACTTTGCGAAGCGCTTTCGCAGAACAAGAGCTTGCGATAGAGCGTGTACTAGCTCGCACTTGTCGCCTTCGACCGCGCTGTCACCCTGGCAAGCCTTCGGCAACACCTTCAGAATGCCCGCATTCTTCAAGAAAGCTACAATGTTATGAATATACCACAACAATGCCTGGCTTTTATTTTTTTCTGAAAAAAAGCATTTCTGAAACTTTGAAAATTCAGCAGTGCACGCTCATTACCTTCGGTACTGCTTAGTACGTGCTCACTCACGCTCACCTTATCCAGGCTGAAAAGCTTGTGCTCGGAAGGGGCGCATTGAACACTGGTGGTGTCTTTTGACTGAAGTAATATACAAAGTATGAACAGGAGTGATAAAGAAACACAACATTTAATGCCGGTCATCTCCACTTTTAAAAAGTATCTCAACGTGAGATTAATTTGACATTTCGTAGTAAGGGTGATGAATTCCAGACAGGGTGACACAAACCGTGTTGATAAAAACCTAAAAACAAAATGTAACTACTCCATACAGGTGTCTAATAGTTTGATGACTAGGAAACAACACGGAGGACTAGAGAAATGTGATGAATATAAACGAATAAAGCTGGTCATGAATTGAAGCATACTTAGGTATGTGAGCCACACAACTTCCAGCTGCCATCTCAAGAAAAACAAACAAAGCCTTTAATGATTTTGAAAATCGGAACAATCCTGGCAGGAGTTTCACAGACTTTGGCGATTGCACTATGTGATCAGCAATCAGGCTACAGGTGTTTTCTTGATTGTATTAATCACCTTGATTGCAACTGGCCGTAGCTGTGAGTAGATTAGAATAAGACAAAGCCTCTCAAGAAGGCAGCTCGTATTGTACGTCTTCTGGCCATGGGCGAAGCCGAAAAGCCAGTAGGCCGCCATGACCACAGTAAAGCCTTCGAAAAGCCAAATGGTTCCCTCCTGCATATAAAAGCAGAATTGATTCAGTCAGAGAATAATAAAGGCCGCACTGATGAGTATGATTTTAAGCATGAAATGCTTTTAGCTCCCGGCCACCAAACTGATGACATATCTTTTCGGAAATTAATGCCAAAAATCACTTCAAAACATCCCAGGTTTCGAAGTTGACTTTTGCGTTGGTTTTCTTATTTGAAACCGGCTTTGAAACCTACTGGGTCTCGAAGTCAGTTTTGGATCAGAAAGGTGTGCACTAGCAGGGTTCAAAATTTGCTGTCAAAATTTTGTTTCCTTGAGACAAGGAAACAAAAAGGAACATACACACCACCGTCTCAAAACCAGCACAGCATACAGCTGTCATTTATTTCCACAAGTCTTTTTCCTTGTCATCCCACACGCTACACATGCTATGGAACCTATTCCTACACACGCTATGAAACCTATTAATTCCGAACTACAGCTTTAAAAAAATTATCCAACATTCAAATTACTTTTTTGTATGCCATCTCACTACCGAATTCTAAACCAAGAGCGCATCATTCGTTTAAACCGTTTGAAGCAATCGCCTGACGAGGAGCCCGTTGTCGTCACGCTTTGACGGCGCACTTTAGTTCACCTTTCTGCCGCCGTCTTGGGGGGGGGGGGGGGGGGGGGGTCTCAGGCATCGTCCCCGCGCAAATATTACCACAACTGTTTAATTGATTGGTGCGGCACACAAACTTCTGTTCGGGCTGGAACTTGGTCAACAGTGTCCGAGATGAGCCCGACGCCCATTTTAGACGTCAAATAAAATTTCGAAATTGCTTTTATAATCTCTTTAAGAGTTTGAATGCAAGCGTCTGGAATTCGCAAAATTTAGTGGCCGCGATTATGCCCTCTGTGACCGATTTGCAAAAATAAATGGTTTTACAGTAATGATTCAGATTGTGATTTATTGGGAATTAACCAGTGCTGTTAATAACATGCTCTGTATTGTCCGCTCTGCTGGTGTTTTTTCTGCCGTCATTGCATCCACGCAGCTTGAAAGTGCACTGCTTTATGCGACATGTGGCACGCACACACCGTGGCACTCCACTTCATAGCGTGGCATGTGGTGGCAGCAAAAGCCTCTGCCAAAAACATGCTAAGTACAGCATTTGTGGCGGCAGAAAAGATACAAGGCTATTATCTTGTTCCCGAGAGTATAGTATGTTGCAGGTTAAGACGGTACGGTGAGGGGAAGAAGCTCCGTCTACACTCTTTCCACTTTAGCAGAAAGGATGCTATAGAGAGAAGAAGGAAACCGCCAATCGTGGCAAGCAAACCCTTTTTGGACTGGCAGAAGTGATGGGAGACGCCAGGCAGTGTAAAAAAAGGGGAAAGGGGGGGGGGGGGGTGGACTGCAAACGTGTTTACCAAGAACAAAAAGGGGGAAGAGTGAAAAGAGGTATTCTTCTGTAGATTCCTTTTTCTCCCGGAGCTGTGAATGTGCCATGGCCGGACTGGGCTCAACTCAATGCCCCAAATCATATTTAAAAAAAAAAAAAATTATTGCCGGCAGAGTTTTGCGGACTCCTAAAATGCCTTTACGGAGAGGTTCCACAAACCCTCTTTCCAGAACCGTTGGCCTAGATTGCGGGCATGGGCATCTGCAGTACGTTTTGCAGGAAAAGGAGGGGGAGGGGGGCAAACCTCGTTTTCTTTCAAAGTTATAGGTTTGAAAGCTACACCCCTTCAGAATAATCCCCCCCCTTTTCCGCCACTTTGCCGACGCCCATGATTGTGGGCACCTCATCACTTACAAATGTTTCCTAGGACCCATGTGTAGAAAGTAGGAGCCACCATTCAAGCCCCTGTCATGACTACAGTGCAGACATATCACAATAGCAGGGAAGAACAATAAATAATAATGGACAGTCTGACCGGAAACAATATTGGTACAGTTTCAGACTCGCTGCTCAGCTTGCCAGCTGAGCCAGGCTAGAAAAACGAAATTGGCAAAGTGAATGAGTTGCGAGTATAAAGATGCAACAACAAAACCCTACTGGCATTCTTAAAAAATGTTGGGGCCTTCTTGTCAATGGAAAAGGCACTCAGTAATTAAATCCAATACTCTTTCGGATAGTGAGATTGATATCGTGGTAAGGTGGGTGCTTGTCCCAAGCTCTTGTTTTAGCACTAGTGGGTGTCAAGTTACACACAGCCAGAAAACAAATCAGCATAGCCAAACGAAACACAGGACAATTGCATCCGTAAAATAGCCGATGTTCCATATTTCAATTAGTTTTTGATCTCACTCTGCGCAGCACACAATTCATAGCAGACGATTGTCCCTTTTTGGCTCTGTTCGCAGATGACTTGCCAGTCTGTTCGTCGTTTTGTTTCTGTCAGAGAATGATACCTACCTAGTAGCAAACAAACTCATTATTATTCCCTCATGTTAGCAGACGATGCGTCTGGTAGCGGTATTTTATAGCGAGTTCGTTTCACACGCACTGGCACCGTTCGAGTTCTCTCCCAGAATGCATCGCACTCGCAGAGTGTTGCACGGCGAACTGGACTCAAACGAATTCGCCAAATGCACCAAGTGCGGAAGACTGATGCTGCCGCCATCTATGTTGTAGAAGGAATACCGACCTCAAACCGAAACTGGCGGCTTGCTGTTCGGAGTGTTGGGTGGGAATGCGAGAGTACAGTCGCTACCAACGTTTATCTACAAACGTTGGTTGCTGCAGCCTGTAGTTTATAGTTGCGATGACTTCAAGCAACTCGGCTGTCATAGGGATAGTTACAGACGGCGTAAATTTCCGCAACCAGCTGTCTACAAAGCAGCTGGTTGCGATCTTTCAATTCTCATAACCGTTTACACTGAAGAAAATGGATGATGCTGTCCGAGCAGAAGCTTGATCCATTTGAGTATGGCATTATGCGTGGACCACTGAAAGGGTACGCCTTAAAACTAGTCTGCTGGAATACCCAGCAAAACTTTTCGATTTCGATCGTCATTACAGGTGGATCGGATATTAGCTTTGGTGAGGGCGTCAAGAACGAGAGCTTTCTCGAACAAAATATGACGGGGCAGGTTAGCTGAAGTAGGTAAATGTTAAACATGATAATGTTGCCCAAGCCTCGGGTAAAATCACTAAATTTAGCTTTCTCTGATGCTTATTGGGCAGTCAAAGTTTCTGCTGGGGCAGTTTTGTCGACAAATGTTCAATTTTTTACCCGCACACGTTGGTGATAAACATCTCGGGGGCCGCTCATGCATTTGTTCTGAGCATTTCTTTACACACTGGTATATTTCAGCGTTTTTACAGCAACAGAGCGACTTAAAACCTCCAAATAAAGCATGGTTTGTCAACTGCTTCCTTCATGAAATAGGAGACGCTCACAGTTCAAGCTCGCGTTTGATTCCGTTGCCCGCGGGACGCAATTTCTATCAGAAAATCTACTTTTTTTCCTTTCAGTTCCGCGACACATCGTAGCAGACAAACTTTCGTCATCTGCTCCAGCACCTTGCCAGCCTAGCCGGAACGAGGCACGACGGGATTGCATTTTGGCGCAATCTCGATTTTCTCAGTGCAGCGAGTGCATGCACGCGTGGGGTGTAAGCAATGAAACAAACTCGGAGAGTGCAACCACTCGTGGAGTGCCGGCTGAAACGAACCCGCTCCACGCTGCGAGTGGACACGCGTGGGCACGAGTGCCGTGAAACGAACTCTCTAATACTTCTTCAGTGCAAGCCGGTTGAGACCTCAATGACCAAAATCGGGCTCTCGGTGAGATGGAATGGCAAACTGAGAATGATTTCATGACCAGGGGCCAAACAAATAGCAGGTGCATTGTATGGTGAGAGTATTAGCACCGAGAAGTTTGGGTGGCAACCTTTTACAGCGAGTCGGGGTGACATCATGCTGAGGACAAAATTTACCCCCTCACTCGCCCTACAAAGGCCGAGACGGCGTTAGCTGTCGGCATATTACTTTCGTTTTTTTTTTGTTTTTTTTTGTGCGCATTTTACGTAGGAAATGTGAATTATTATATGCGGCCTTATTGAGATATGGTCTGTAGCTGCAGGCAAAACTTCAACCAACATTCCGAGCATGGTTTCCAGGGCAGACAGTGCATGAATCACAGCTGGTATATGAAAAGGAAGAAATGCCACCACACTTGCAGGAGCATTGCTATATATTTACATCTCGCACAATCAACGCTGCTGATGATTTGAATAAATTAAGAGGTTTTTTCAACTTTGTTTCTAAACAAAAACGTCTCAGCGAAAAAGCTGCACTCTGCTCGAGCAACATGTTAAATATATTCTGGGCCATGGGGAGAAAATTACAAGTGAGACCGCCCAAAGGCCTTTGACTTAAATGCCATTTGTATGCCCGTAAAGCGGGGTCTGATGTTCTCCTAAAGCGTGAGACAAATGGACGGCAGAATTGTCCAATCCGACAGTCCGAACGCCGCTCCGAATTGAGACACACGCACACGCTTCCGACCTTGCAAGCAACACAACGATCCGATCGGCTCCGCCCAGGAGATCCAACTTCCAAGCACTCCAGCGGAGGTCCGCGTTCATAGATCTCTGGTCCCAGATTGATGGTTTAGCTCGCACGAGCGAAGCTAGGAGCTCGTTCTTGTTAGTGTGTGCATTCTTTGCCGGGGCCATCTTTCTCGAATGGATCAGAGGGATCCACGCGTCCGGCTTCCCGTCGCCCGTCCCGTTTTCTTATTCGTCCCGACAGACCAAGTACGTCATCATGACGTTCGCGCTAGCTGTGCTGTCATTGGCTGGACGCATCCGACAATCCGTCCGCCGTGCGAAACTATCTGGCGCGTTTGACGCATGTCGGATCGCCGATCTGACGCCTGAAGCGACCAAATTTTTCGGATCAGGCAGTAGTACTGTCGGATCGGACGTCGGATCGGATGGATTTTTCGCGCATGTGTCTCGCGCTTAGCTCATGAATCTGCAAAGAACAGAATTTCAGTGTCTGAAACACACCGCCGCTTCCACAACCCCTTGCACAACCGCCTTATATCGTGTGGAGGGGGCGGGGGGGTTCATCGACGGAGTTGCCTCCACCGATAGCTTTCCATACTTATAACCCAATTATAAAGGTAAACGTGACAAAAACGGTTGGAAAAGTTATGAAAATTCTGTCGGCATAAGTCTCACCCAGCGCCTTGTACACTGGGTAAACGAAGCCCCGCTTCTCAACGTGCTTACAGCTCACAACGGCCGATGCTGACGGTGCCTTTCCCATCCTTAGTCTGACTGTCCATGCTCTCTTTAATCTCGAAGTTTTCGGGTGGTAGAATATGATACCAGCTTCTTTTTGGAAATTGCATTGCAGCGCTGAACAGTAGGTCAGCATGATCACAAACCTCCGATCGTGAGGAAACGGGCGCAGGGAAGCCAGCCAGATGCCAGAACGCGAAACGGAGTCCGTCACCAGACGTCACGGTACACCTCACCCAATCAAGACGTGGTGACCACAGCGACACTTGTGTTTGCTCTGAAGACTAATAGTACGCCGTGCAAGCAATACCATTGATCTCCACGACAATTTGCTGGATCGCGTGTCTCCGCTTGGTCGTTGCAGCTCAGGTGCGGCCACCGGATGGCCACCTTGGGACAAAGATTATCAGTCAACCTTTTGGAGCGTTGCGGAGGCTGGGCGGCAGTAAGCTGAAGACATGTTTTCTGCTCGTTCGTTGTCATTTACCGAAGAAGTTTGTTAAAACCCCGAACGGTGAGAATTGCGTTTGAGAACACGTGGAAATTTTTACGAAAGCTCAGCACCGCAAGAAAGAGGGGCAACTCGTCTAACGCAAGTCTTACCGTTCTGGCGGCATGATCAAAGCTTCCTTGGCATGCCAAAGTGCTGCATCTTTGTCTTCGCACGCTTGAATACCGATCAGGAATTAACGCCATGTGGATTTATTTCGTGAGGGCAAAGTGCATGAAGATGCATGTGCCTCTGGAGCAGCATTTTACTTTACTCTTACGACTGTATTTGTAACTCGCGGCACCTGCAGTCCAGAAACGGGCATGATCCAGTGGCGACAAAGGAGGGGTAGGAGGCTATGGCGACGGCGACAGATTGCACACAACCATATGGACGGGCCACGTTTGACAAACTTCAGATATCGCCGCTTCATACTTTTGCCTTCGAAAACCTACCTTCTTCCACAGCATTGCTCTATTTGTGCTGTCATGCGATCCATTTGAGTAGATTTGGAACATAGCCATGGTTAATACATAATAGCAGCCACCGATTTCGTTTCCTATTGATAGCAACTCGCTGGAACAGCTGGGTGATAGAGAAGACGCCTATGTGCGACATACCTTCAAAGCTCTGCCATGGCATCGATTCTTGATAAGTATCCAAGCGTGAAAAGGCACAGAGACGCAGCAGTTTGGCAGGCTAAGGAAGCTTTGATCACGCCGCAAGACCGGCGAGACTCGATGTTCGACAAGTTGTGCCTTTTTCTTCCGGTGCCGCGCTGTTGCAATAAAATTTCATGCGTTTTCAAAGGAAATTTTTATTTTTTACACATTGCGAGCGTTTGGCGCTCCTTTCACTAAACAGAGGGGAGCGCCGCCGGAGACTGACACTCAAGCGTGCTCTTCGTGCTCCGAGCATTTCTTGGAGCACAAGTGACTTCTTTGCGCTCCGTGATGTCACGTCCACAAACAAGATGGCTGTGCTATTGTTGAGATTGTTGAGACAAAAGGCGTAGCCGGACAGCTGCTCCTTTTCAGTCCATTAGTGGTTAATCCAGCAGGTAAAAACAATTTGATTTGAAAGCCAAGACAGCAATTAGCATTCCGGAAAAGGTTTGTTCATGTGCCTTGCCTGAGAACAAAGTGATCTATCGAACGAGCGTGCTGATAGCTCGGCGACAGAAAAGTTGCCGAGAAGACAGTGGGACGGCTGCCCTTTTTAAACTGCTTAGTCCAGCTGCAGCGAATAAAGATACTTAGATTCGAAAGCCGAAGCATCAGTTAGCATTGCGGGAAAGGTTTGTTCGTGCATCTCGCCTGAAAACGAATTCATCTATTGAACAGAAGGTTACCGACAGCACAGCGACAAAAAAGTTGTTGAGATGAGAAGACAGTCGGAGCGCTGCCCTTTCTAGGATGCTTTGCCCAGAGAATCAAGATACTTCGAATGGAAAGCCGAAACATCATGTTCATGTCTCGCCTGAAACGAATTGACGTGCTATCTGTTGAACGACAGTGTTCCGGTATCGGCATAGCACATCAACAGCTTCCATCGCATTCCGTCTCGCTGCAATACGGAGCCACGAAATATCTGGCAAGTGTGAGGGTTTCGTGCGTCGACAAACGGGTTCAAGAATGTTGTCTTTAATTCAAATATAAACAGCTTGCACGGTCAATAAATAGATCAGCCAAGGTGCCTTTCCCCGCACGTGCTCGAAGCGAGTCTCCAAACCTCTCAGAAATACTTAAACGTTCGTAGAAACTTCATAACGTCGCCGTCTCTTTTACTTTGTACCCTGCCGCTCTACACTGGCTTTCATTAATTTACCACCGAAATAATTTTGGCTTCTCCCACCCGTATCCACGGGATGCCAGGTTCGTCATAACCGTGCGGTGGGAAGGAGCTTGTGCGGCTCGTCAATAGATTCGGTGTGTCGCGCTCCTGTACGCCATGCGCCGTTTAGTTGCTGTGCCTGGAGTATGAAACTCGGAGTGTCAGAGTAGGAGTAAAGGAGTGTGGACTTAAAGGGGAGCTGCAATCATACTTAAGCGTCTACCTCTTTTGCGGTTTCCACGTCTCTTTGGGTTCGGGCAAGCCAGCGGGCACGGAGAGAATAACTAAATATCAGTGAGTCATATTTTAAACGGACGACGTGGAAACCTCCTCCACCTATGAGGGCGACCCGCGTTGCCGAAAGCGCGGAATATGTGACGTCTTTGGTCCTGGGCTTACTACTGGTCAGAGCCGCTAAAAGCTTTTTTTTTAGTCGATACAAAATATAAGTGTCGCGAACCGTTTCAATTATGTATGAAAGTAGTTTTTGTTCAGTATTTTAGATCAGAAAAGAAACAAATGCAGTTTATAAAGTACGGAAACAAGAAAAGACCCGTCGACAAACCCGCCACCAAGCGGTGAAAAAAACGGCGCATACAGTAAAACCTCGTTATAACAAAGTTGAAGGAGCGGTCGTAATTATTTCGTTATAACCATTAGTTTGTTATAGCCAATGTCCATTTCTTCCCACTATAAGCAAGCAAGGGGAATTATGATTGCTTTGTTATATCCATTAGTTCGTTATATCCCGTTTTGTTATAACGAGGTTTTACTGTACTAGAAAGGCGTAGTGGGATGAGGCTCCGACGAACAATGGGCTTAGAAAGGTCCCGGATGTACGCGGTGGCGCTGCAGTCGTATACCGGCTCGAGGATCCGACCGGTTCCGAGCGTTCCCAAGGCTTTCGGCGCGGGCTTGGCTGGCGATTTGACCCTTTGGCTGTATGGCAGCGCGAAGTGGCTCCCGTTCTGAACTGATCTTTACCGTGTGTTTGCCGTCGTTTGTGGCCAATGAAGTGTTATGCCGAATTCTTTAATCGTGCGGCAAATGCAATGCGAGCTGCCCTGGCCGCCCGCTTCATACAGCCTAGTCAACACGTGCTTTAGTGGCACCCTCTCGAGCCGTCGACACTGAGTGCGGCAGCCGTGAGCGCTCGATGAGCTCACTACTTCACGGCCACTCAAGCCAGGACCTACGACGTCATGAAGGATGTTATTTTTTGCTTGTTTTTGTAAGTCTAATTTGCCTATAACTTTTAAAATAAAGCGAAATTTGAGAAAAGAAAAGTTTCTTTAAATTACTACGTTCAGTGCGCTCAGGTTCGGTCCAAATTAAAAACCAGTCAAAAAGTTATTGCAGGGCCACTTTAACGCTCCCAATGACGACAAACGAGCAAAAAACATGTCTTCAGCAAGCTGCCGGCCAGCCTCTGCAACGCTCCAAAAGGTTAATTTTCCGTGTCCCAAGATGGTCGTCCGGCAGCCGCAATCACGGAGCGGGGAAGCGCAATTTAGCAATTGTCGTAGAGATCACTAAAAAAATATGGAATGCATACCCTCCTAGCATCCATCAGGTAGGGATAAGCATTCTGTGCAGTCTATATGCCCATCAATGTCAACGCATGTAGCCGTTTGCAGGCAGTCGCATCCATTCGAAGATCAATCTGGCCGTCGTCAGGCACCAGCTTTCGCTCTCAGCACACAGCCACTGTTGGTGGGCTTCGAGGCTGCTCGCATCTTCACCCTCCACAGGCGGGGCAGCCCCGGTCTGTAAATGTAGAATATGAATATGGCAGGTATTATTTGATGACACTTTATGTTTTGGCCTTGTAAAGAAAATCTGCATTCCATTTTCTAACATATTTGTTATGGAATAACAAGGTCAGGTGGAACGGCTCGAGTTGGCTGACTGAAAGACAGAGGGCTTAGCCTGAACCAATATCCTAGCAGCCTTCGATATTGGTGTGGGGGGAGGGAAGGCTGAACCTCTGAAGATGTCTTCAAATGATCCTCTAATTGCTTAACTCCAAAGTTTCAGGCTGCTGCACTTCAATATTCTGAACTTTTTCCAACATATATTTGCGCTGTCGCTAACCATGTTCCATTTGCCAATTTTTTTACACGCCCCTTCTCCTCCAATCAGAACAGCACGAGAGTCCGCCGTGAACAGACTTGGCATCATCGTGTGTCATATATCCCCGATGATTGCCTTCCCCACTAAGATGCATTAAAGCCAAGGCTCGAGCACAAGCTCATAGCATCGCTAGATGGTCGCACTGCACGAACCCTCGTGCAGCTTGAGTATCTACTAGCACTGGTAAAAGCGAGCGAGTTGAAAATGAATACTTAAAATCGAAAAAATAAAGCGCGAGGGACAAGCACAGGACAACCACGTAAAGCCTGGTTCAAACAGTTGCGTTTGACCGCGTTGCGGCTGCGAGAAACCAGGACATCCCTGCTGCTTATATCGCGTGCCAAGATGATTCTTTGAATTGGAATCCACGCTTCATACGAAGCACAGATGTGCCGGTGACTCGTTTTCGGTTCTAAACGCAACGCAGACAAACACACTCAAACGCAAGTGTCGGAACCGACCTTTACGGTACAGGCTCACAGTAAAGCTGTGAGCCCGAACCGTCTCGCACGTCTAGCCTTCGCTTTAGTACATCTCAGGATGAGACGGAATGTATCATAATAGAACCGATGTGGTCTCACCATTCTCAGCAGAAGTGCGTGAGTAACCGATGCTATTTTCGTGGTCGCTTGCACGTAAACAACCAAGGAGCTTGTACACAACAAGGCATTCATCTGGCTTGAAAACAACTTGAGCGTTGGCTTGGCTTGGATGTCAGCTGCCCATTGTGCTTACTTGAACTTCACGAGATCCTCTAAATTGAGCAGGCTGCTTCTTGACTTCTGCTGTCGGCGCGTATGTCTGCAATTCGGCGGTTTCCGAGTTCGACGACTCGGAAATCATGGGTGTACCACCGCAACACCCTCTTAACACGATTTCGGTAGCCGTAGGGTGTAAAAAGGATGTACGAAGGGTGTAGGCCTTTCCGTACACCCTTGAATATTCAAAAATCATGTAAAAATGGTGTAGGAAGGGTGTGAGCTCGGAAAAACACCCTTTTAACACGAACATGGGTGTTGAAAGTTTTAGTGTGTAGCTCCCTTTCTTTAAAGAATACGGCCAAAAATTGTGCCAATGCCAAAGGCGGGTGGCGACACAGACGACCAAGTCGAGTGGCGGGGCGCGTTTGGTGTTCGTATTGATAAATGGCACTATCTCCTTGTTCCAATGCGGACAATGATAGCGAAATTTGAAGTAACAAAAATAAAAGAAAACACAGCTGCATAACGACGGAGCCGACGTCGTTCTTGCTGCCGACGGATGTCGTCTGCATGCCGTCCGCTTTGTTTCGCTCGGGAGCAGCGTCGGATGTTGTAACCGACCAGGCGAAAGAAAGCAGACGAAACGCAGACGAAATCCGTCGGCAGCAAAAGCGCCATTGGCGCTGTCGTTATGCAACCGAGTTTTCTTTTATTTTTGTTACTTCAAGTTTTTCTATCATTCACCACATTTATTTTTAACCAAATGTACATTACAAAAATATTGTGTTCATTTTAATGAGCCACGGTGGTCGCGAGCATTTTCAATAGGGAGGTACCGCCATTTATTAATACTAGCGCAAAACGCGCGCCACCACTCGACTTGGTCGTCTACGTCACGGTCCGCCGTTGACCCTCGCAAGTTGTTTTCCTTATTTTTTGCAGAGTGGGAGGTATGCCTTGTAATTTTACAAGAAAAGCCCGACCTGTGAAATAGACCGTCGACGAAAAGAACAGAGTGCAGCGTGCAGGTGTCGCTTTTTACGGTTCATTTCTTATTGAGCCTGGAGACTTGGGACACCCTATACTTTGACATTGACTTTTACGTTGCACTGTATAGCCCCAATGTCCGTTTACTGTAGGGGTCGGCAACGCGCAGGCCGGATCCGGCCTATGCGGCAATAACGTGCGGCCCCCGACGCGCCACCAAAATTAACCCCTCCCCCTTCCCCCCAAACTTACACTCCGGCGCAAAAGGTATACTTTGTGGCAAACCTGCATAATCGAACGTATTGAGTCAAGAGATTAGCCAGTTAGGGTTCGCCACTTAGCTGTTCCCAAACACATAATAAACTGAAGAAAGAATTTGCAACAAAAGACTCTGTTCAGTGTTCCGCTTGCATTCCTGAATTTGTATTTTAAACTGAAGGAAATCTCGCAGCGGCCTTAATCGAAGTGTTTTGCTTCCTCATGTATACATCTGGGAAGATATTTCTTCAAGATGAAGACTATGAAGTCAAACGTGGGTTTTGCAAATAACTGATGAGCACCTCTAAAATCTTTTTGACTTTTAGCTAAAATTTGTAACGCTAAAATACGCAACTTGGTAATCTATATTGAACACCGAAAATATTACTGAGAAAGGACTGGAGGAATCTTACGGTACGTGCGCAAAAATCAAGAAAAATCAAGAAATCAAAAATCATGCTCGCGTATTATTTTGAGAGCTACACGTTCTTTTTAATCTTTTATTTACAAAGTCCATTTTCGTTTACCATCGTCCAGAACCACTTAGTTGACATATTCGATATGCGGGATGACAAGAAGTCAAGAAAATACAGCCTGGGTGATGTGAAAGAATAGAGAAAAACCAAAACAATAATGACAAACTGTCGCGATTCAAATATGTGCTTCTCCCAGTGGTGTAGCAAGCGCAAAACCGTGATTTTGGAACGAGAATACAGCGCAAACAAACGACGGAGCAGTGCAGGAGTATGCGCATAGACAGTCTGTGCGTATACTCTTCTACTGGTCCGTCGTTTGCTTGCGCTGTATTCACGTTCCAATGCATTACCAACTAGCCCAGATTTCTACGCTTCTCGGATGCTTTCTCCTATGTCGAAAGATTCACGATTCAAGATGGAGGTGCCCACGTAAAAATCGTCTATAGGATGACACCCCCCCCCCCCCCCCCCCCCCATTTTTTTCGTTTTTATGTTCGGCCCTCGGCGTCTTCATTCCACTGCAACTTGGTCCACTGCAGCAAAATGCTGCCAACTCCTGGTTTATAGCAATGTTAGGAAAATCTAGCTTCAGCGAGTAGTTTTGCTTGAAACCATAACTTTTATTGTTGTTTTTGATAAGTTATCATCTTCAATATCTCTGCCTTCTTATTGGCAAAAGTAAATAATAAGGGGTTTTCTTCTTGTCACTGCCTTACACTGGCAAATCAATTATTTTTTTAAAATAAAAAAAAAAGAAACACGGAAGTAAAAACAAAAGGACGATACTTTTTTTTAGTACCTCGATCGCGGTTCTCTATGGCCCCGCTGAGTTTAACGTCACAAAAATGTCAAATGTTTACTTTGCTTTCGTTTACGACTTTAACCACCTCATCACCATTGAACTTGACATTTTGCTTTATTAGTTTTCTATTCTTTTCCCCATCTTTTGTTTTTATACATACGAACAAATATGCCCCACGAGGACGGAATTGCCTCGCTGATTGATGCGTGCGAGGGCGTACGGTGCCACGACTTCCCCAAATGTAGCACCATGGCTATACTTGCCCCCCTGGTGTTGGAACTAAGCATCTCTTAAGACTTAATGTAACGAGTGCCATGGCGTTTAGCTTGTGCCGTCTTCATGACGCCATCAAAGACCCTCTTGAAGCAAATAATTTGCTTGAGGGCATCGGCCTGCTCCCGCGTTCTAGTGCGTACCCAGAGTGCGAAGCTCCGGTGACGCTGCAAGTCCGCGCTAGATCTGAGGATGGCTACTCGTGGAGATACAGTGTGTGCATGACTCGTGAGGTGCCCAAGAGGAAGCCGGTCAAGGTTCAGTGCAGGGGCGAGGCCTCGGTACGGAGCGGTTCCTTTTTCGAAAGATCGCACCTGACGCTTCCCCAACACATGAAAATCATCTACCTCTGGTGCCAGAACCTACCGTGCGCCGTCATTCAGCGGGAAACTGATGTCGCAAGTAAGACAATAACTGATTGGACGAGCCTTTGTCGGGAGGTTGTGGTAAATGCCGTCTTTACGCATTCAGGGATGATTGGCGGCGAAGGCGTGACTGTAAAACAAGAAAAAAATATGTTCGGGCGGCGAAAATATCATTGCGGGTATTTAAGGCCTAGCCAGAGGGTTTTCGGCGGGGAGCGTGGCAGCGGGTGCTGCTTTCTTCTTCCTGCGGAGACCCGTGACGCTAAAATCCTGCAAGAGCTAATGGTCGAGTGGGTCCGCCCTGTAAGAAGAATAATCACTGACTGATGGGCTGGCTATCGCAGGCTTGCAGATGACGCTCGCTTCACGCACCCCACCGTCAACCATAAGCTGCGTTTTGTCGACCCGAACACTGATGTTCACACCAATACGGTTGATGGCACCTGGGCCTACGTCAAAAACTCTCTTCCATCTGGACGGCGCGAGAGCCACCATTTTTAAAGGGGCAGGGGAAAGGTTTTAATGTTAAAAGAATTGCCAGTTTGCATTTTTTATATTGTTTATACAAGCCCAAGTGACCAAAAACGCGACTCCTTTCCCCGAAAAACTGCTAATCTGCTGCGTAATCGCAAGGCAAAAAACGAATTATTTGGCGATCTGCAGCCGCCTGCGGCTGCTACGGGAACTAAAATGACGGCGTCTCTGGGGATACGCGGAAGCCAACAAACCCTGTCTCCCTCCGCTGCTACACTCGCCGTCAGCCCCGTGGCGAACCGTCCTTTGTTTCCTTTGCTCGCCGCGGCCTTCGACGAGGCTAATCCTTTAAAAGTCGATAACCACAGAGGAAGTGGCTGGTCTCTGAAGAGAGGACCCAAGGGGAACTACGTGAACCTCCCCAGTATGTCACTCGAACGTCGACGTGGAGAGTTGGGAGGCACTTCGACCTTGAATTTGCTTAATTTTTTTTTTTTAATAAGAACTAGCATTTGCAAGAAAATGCGATTTCCTCTTTTTCGTTCCATAGGTGACGCAGATTAATTTGCGCAGTTAATTGGCCAAAGTCTGAAAATCGTTGCACGGCCCCTTTAATGTTTTGGAGGAGGGAGAAGGCGCGCGAAAACAGTGATAGATTCCAGTCGTTCGTCGCCGCGGCCGCCAAAATCTACAGCCTCGACGCAGGCAGGGCCCGAATTCTCTATTCGCAACTTTCACGACCTATGGGGGGCGCGCTGGCGCCTATCAAAATGGCTGTCACCTGGATGATCGTCGTAGGACAGCGGTACGAGGCGGGGTCTGCGACGCGTAAGTAATTCTAACTTTGCTTATACGACCAATATTAGAGCTTTCCTTTATTTTTTCACGTCAGGAAGGTGCAGGCAAGCACCTTTATTGTGAAGCCGATCATCCAGGAGCTAGGGAGCGCGATTCTCACACCGCGCTACCACCATCGGTGAAAGTTGCGAATGGTGTGGAGGACGAGGATTCTGACGGCCCCAGTGACTTCGGCTGATCTGCTACGCAGAGCCCGTCGCCCGCCTGCGTGCATAAAGACGACTTAAGCGCGAAACACATGTACGACGAAACCGTCCAATCCGACGTCCGACCACGCAGTACGACGGTCGGAGGCGAGGGTTTTCAACGCTCTCCGATGCTACGAAAACCCTCGCCCCCAAAGGTCAATCCGGCAGTCCGCACGTCGGATCGGCAGGTTTCGTCGTACATGTGTTTCGCGCTTTATGCGCAAACCGCTTGTCAGGTGCTCGTTACGTCATGTATAGGTTACGGTAGCGGTCTTAACGGCCCTTTTCAGGGCCCCCATATTTCGCAAAAGGAGCGTATTTCTGAATGAGGCACCCCGTGTCTCTGTAAAAAGCTCACAGGAAATACCCAGCAAAGGTATATGTGGTCCCCAACTTGGATATTGCGCGTCATGATTCAAATACAAATTTATCTTGTTTATATCGCGCCTTCGATGCCAATAAATGCCCGCGTTGCAGCCGTCCCGATGTGCTTCGTCGTCTTTGCCAGCGGCGCACCGGCGAAGGCGGCCGATCTGGCACACCGCATTCGGCTTTGGCTAGCAGACGGCGTTCGTAAAATGGCGCCAGCTTTTGCTGGCTTCACGCGGCGATACCGTGCGTGCTTCCATTCATTCAGCGTTCGTTGCCATGGTGACGGCGATGAGAGCAGACAAACTTTCTGTTGCGGAAGAATGCTGCGGCGCAGCGTGGGCCCGTTTGCTCGAAGCGCTAACCGCGGCAAAAGTTAGCCGCAGTACCTAGGAGGGGGATTTTGAAATCACGTGCCATCTTCACTGAAATCACCTGCCATCTTCGCTGACTGTTTACAGCGGCGAACGCGTCATACTTGATGCACTACAACACGAAACTATAGCGTGTCATCCGCAGAGAAGAACGCCGGCATCAACATGCGGCGACAGGTCGCGCAATGGTAACCGCTGATAGTTGTCGCGCCCGGCCCGTCCCGGCGCCCGCGTGATCGCCCCCCTGCGTTTGGCATCGTCGGTGACGCATATCGGTCACGTGTTCTCGCGGAAGGAGAAAACGGGAGAGGAGGGGAGGAAAAATAGGGAGAAGGACACACCGAAATTATCCCGCGCCACCAGGGGAGGAAGTGGCGTGGCCATCGCTCTGTCTAATGCAAATGAGCGGAGTGTCCTGTATTCCCCCTAGTAAAGTATTTGGTTTAACAGTCCGAAATATCTGGGAGGGGAGGGGGGAGAGATTGGAGCTCCCCCCCCTTCTTCCCCCCCCCCCCCCCCCCCCCCCCACCGTTTTTCCTCTTCCGACGCCACTGGTATGGTAGAACGCTCCTCGACCTCAAATTGTGTCAGCTTCTGTGCTTTTTGCTCGGCGTTTCTTCCGTTTCCGAAAATAAACCTCCAAAGCAATTACAAACAAAAAAAAATTGTCAAGGTGCAGGCGAGCTGGTGTATATTGATCATGATGCAAAATCCCCAGACTGGGAATGAAATTCGCGAGAAATAGTGTAAGAAAGAAAGAAAGAAGGTTACAGGACAACGTCTCAAACTCAGCTGAGTTGAGGTTGAGACGTTGTCCTGAGCTGAGTTTTCAGCTGAGTTGAGTTTGAGACGTTGTCCTGAGCCGAGTTTCTAGCTGAGTTGAGTTTGAGACGTTGTCCTGTCCCCTTTTTTCTGTCTTCTTACACTTTTTTTACAAATTTCATTCCCAGCCTCAGGATTTTGCATCATGTACAAACAAAACTTACTATATGCCAGCGTCACTCGGGCGGCGTTCGATCGGATTACTACCAGCGTGCAAGGGGGTAGGGGGGCAGTTTGCCAGATCACTTCAAGGTTTTTCTGAACCTCAACCACCTGCCTGCCCCTGGCCGTTTCGAACTGGATGAGTCTCGTTAAACAGTGCGTTCATAGGATCACTAGTTCGTAATGCACGTTAATGACCACCCCGCGCTGGCGGTCACAATTACTGATCTATTGTTACAGGTCACCCCACTGGCAAATATTCTAGCACATCCGGGGCACTCGTCGTCTCATTTAATTGCCTGACCAAGTTCGCGCAAGTGTAAATATCACACCCGAACTTTTCTAAACCTCATTTCGTGAAAACGAGTGAGGCGTGAAAACGTTATTTCAAACTGAAACTGTGGCGGAACATGAAAACCGGACTTCGAACTTTGCGCACTTGGACTTCAAAAATATCGAACACCTCCGAAGCTTTTTTTTTTTTTTTTTTCGAATTTAGCTTTAAAAGAGAATCGAAACCTTTGAACTTTTCGATCTTTATGTAAAAAAAATTCGAAATCTTCGAATTTATCGACCTTTATGTCTTTAAAAATTCGAAACGTTCGATTTTTCGAATTTTACATCCAAAGAAATTCGAAACATTCGAATCTTTCGAGTTTCAAATTAGGGAAGTTCGAACTCTTCGAATTTATCGAACCTCAAGTAAACAAATATTCGAAACAATCGAACCCGAACTTTTAGTAACCGTGAAAGCTTCGAACTTTTCGAATTCAAAACCCCACGGTTTTGGAAAGTTGCGAATTTTCCAAATTCGAACTTCCCTACGGTCGAAAATATCGTAAATTTTCGAAATCGAACATCAGTTCGGTTCGAAAATATTGAAACCTTTCGAATTCCAACCTAGGGTGGTTCGCGGCATCCCCACTTCTTTAGCTTTTTTGTTTGCTTTTGTTGTTCAGCACTCGCAAGCTGTGGCCCGCGCTTTCACCCTCCCTCCCCCCCCCCCTCCCCTATGTGAACTACTATCTGATTTGACAATGTTATTTCCTGCTCTAATTGCCCTTTACCCCCTCTAATTTCTTCTTGGGGGTAAAGGGCAATAAGTGACGTCACGCGCCACCATTGCGCCGTGACGTCACAGAGTTGAGTTCGTATATATATATATATTAAAAAAAAATCGCGTTGCGTACACTATTTTTTTACCCAGAGTACATTCTCTTAGAGGTAAATGCACTGGTTTTGAGTTTTAAGCCTCTAAATATGCTAAAAATGATTTTGTTATGTTATCAACATCAATTTCGCATTAAAAATATAAAATTTCGCATTTAAAAATCTAGGTTCCCAATAGGAAGTGGATTTTACTCTAATGTTCTAAAATATTATACTTTGATATTTCTAGCGTAGCATACATTATGTAGCACATAGGGTTTAGGCTTCAGGACTCTCCAATCATGTCACCGGCGGAAATTGTCGGAAAACGCGCTTTCTGCAGTTGCGATCTTAGAGTGTATAGACGTTTGGAATTGCAGACTTGTTACTATACGCCTAACGACATGAATGTCTTTTATATGATTATTCATTAAACGTCCCTTAGATTATTATAATAAAGAATATTCTACGCAGCTATAACCCACAAACCCACCATCAGCATTTGCTCTTTTTTAGCATATTTAGTGGCTTAAAACTCAAAGCAAGTGCATGCAGGGTCTGTCCCAGGACTTCCCGGAATGATTTTTTGTAGTCGGCAACGCCGCCTGGCGGGGCGGGCTTCGGGCGGAGGAGTTAGTGGGGGATCTAAGCTTTGAAACGAAACCGGTCTCAGTTGCCTGCGTGCATTTCTTGAGGCAGGTCACGCTCCTCGGAGAGGTATCTATTGCACCTTGTCGAGAAAAAAAAAATGGATCAGTTTTTGGAGCAACGTAGTTATGCAATCAAGTTTTCTGTGAAACTGGGTAAAAACGGGGTGGAGACGCTGAAAATGCTTGGGAAAGCCTACGGTGACGACGCGATGAAACTAAGCCAAACTTCTATGTGGCACAAGAGGTTCCGCGAAGGTCGGGAGCCCGTCAACGACGACGACGACCGCTTGGGACGCCCGTCAACATCACAAATGGACGACTGGGTGCAAACATTGCGTCAAGTTTTGGACAAGGACCGGCGATTACGTATTCGGGGGATCGCAGAGTGGTGTGGAATACCCAAAAGAACCGTTCATGGCATTTTAAAGGAGGATCTCCAAATGAGGAGAGTCTGCGCGAAAATGGTGCGAAAGTTCCTGACAAGTGAAATGAAGAAAGAGCGCTTGTTGAACTGCCAGGAATGGCACGAACGCTACAAATCTGATCCAGAGTGTTTGGATAGAGTGATCACAAAGGACGAGACGTGGATTTTTGAGTACGATCCCGAATCAAAGCGGCAGAGCAGCGAGTGGCACACCATGGAGTCTACTTGCCCGAAAAAAGCAAGGATGAGCAAATCGCGAATCAAAGCAATGCTCATTGCGGTTTTGACTGAAAAGGTGTGGTTTACTGTGAAATCGTGCAAAGCACACACAGTCAACAGGGAGTTTTATTATGAAGTTCTCAAACGGTTGCGCAACACGGTTCGACCAGTCCGAAAAGAAATTCGCGACCATTGGATCTCGCACCATGACAACGCGTCAAGCCACACTGCGCTCACTGTTTCATGGTTGCTGGCCAAACTTAGTGTGGCAACGCCGCCCCAGCCGCCGTACAGCCCCGACCTGGCACCACTGGACTTCGTTTTGTTCCCAAGAATCAAAAGAACCCCGAAAGGTACTCTGCATGAAACGCTGGAGACGGTAAAAGCAGCTGCGACGACCTCAGTGAAGGAGGTTCCCGTTGACGGCTTTTAGAACGCCTTCAATGGTTGGGGGAAGCGTTGGCAACGGTGCATCGAAGCAGGGGGAGAATACTTTGAAAAGTTCTCAAAAGATTGTAAACTGATATTGAATAAATGATATATAAAAAAACGAAAAAAAAAATTCCAGAAATTTTTGGGCCAGATTTTGTATTCCTCTAATAATATGTATAAAAAGTGTAAAAAAAAAAAACCGGGATGCCAGAAAAGTTAAAAAAATATATATATCAATTTTTTTTTTTTACAGTGAGCTGAAATTGAACAAAAAGTGAAAACTATTTCATATTTTATTTCTGAGTGCTCGTACGCGATTAAGACATAAACTTTGCATAATGGGGAAGGCAATGAAAGATTCTACACGTCGGATTATTTTAAAAACAAAACTAAACATAGTGGACTGAAAAAATGAAATCCGCAGTTTAGGTCACAGTTTTTCGCGGAGGTATGTTTGGGTATTTTTTTACAAAGATTGGATCGACGAATAATAAATAGTAGTTGGAATGCCATTTTACCGACTTGAATATATATCACACAAAAAATATAGACGTTCTCTTTTGTATAAATTGAGATTGAGAGTGATTCAAAACGCCACACACGACAATCGTCAAAACATCGTCGTTCTTTCCCGCTTTTTTAAAGTTTTTGTTTCTCAAAACGTAAACATGTGGACATTAAAATATAAACAAATGTTCTTCTTGGAACACGCACCACAATATATAAAGTTTTGAAGCCAAATAAAAAATACGACTGCCACCTCGGTGCATATATATATATATATATATATATATATATATATATATATATATATATATAACGCAGTGAAAAACTCACGGTGAGAAACAACAAAGAGCGGAAGTTTAATCGACACTTTCGCCGAGAGACTCGGCTTCGTAGGGAGGTTTTATTGGCACGCGCGCGCTCCAGGGTGACCGCCGCGGGGATGCATTGGCTCGTTGGGGGCCATCAGCCAAGGAGACGTCGCCCGTTCACGGCCTATTGTAGCCACTATTGTTACCGTTCAAGCGCACTTTGTATTTCGCCGCCCCGCAGGAGGAGCGGGCTCAGGTCAAGTTCTTTGCTATGTGGGAACGCGTACGTTGCCTACGCTTTTTTTGTTTATATTGTGTTGTCACGTTTTTTTTTTTTCTATTTTGAACTTTTTTGCCGCAGCGATATGCCCTCACTTGAATGTCATCTCCTGACGAAGCCGAGTCTCTCGGCGAAAATGTCGATTAAACTTCCGCTGTTTGGTGTTTCTCACCGTGAGTTTTTCACTTCGTTATATATACGCTTTCGGCCCCTTGGCTCTTATGCCACCATGCCCACTATATATATATATATTCCCTTTTCTTAACATGGGAAATAATTTTTATCTAGTCATGTAGAAATGCAACCTAACTATTAAATTAAAAAAAAAATAACACAAAAGTTTTGCATTGGCCGTTTCCTTTGGAAAAGGTCACGCTAGACATGTTCATTTGTGTTCAAGTTATATGAAGCATATAGGCCCTATGGGGCCCATTTTAAAACACGAATACAAGAATACAGCCAACAGAAATGGGACCTGGCATGTTCAGTGTTTCAAAAAAAATCCTCTCATACGTGTCGTCTCTGAGGTAACTTTTAGCAGCAACCTGATGTAATATAGCTAACAGCCCACAGCGCCGAGAGATTGCCGAACGTTTTCTCAGCCGTGCGACACTGTAATAATAAAACAGCTAGCGAAAAGTAGACAACGCGTGTGCGCACGGATCACGCCTAATTCTGCGCCTGTTTTATTCGACATGTAGTCCTTGGGAGAAAAGTCTTCGTCGTTCAGACGCCTCTTTTCGAAACGAGTTGGTAGATGCTTTAGTGTCGGTGAGTATTTCGCCGACACAGTGGGGAAAACGAAACGGCACAGTATGATAAATTTGAGAACTCCATCAACTCCTGTGGCAACTCCAGCGACGTGGCCAGACTGTTCATTGAAAAACGTCGTCTATTCCCCTCGTTGTGATTGGATGCGGCGGCGTGGAAACCTTTCCAGCCAGAAGAAAGTATGTCCCGGACAATTATCCTCGTCGCTGAATATTCCACCGGTGGCAAGCGGATTTAACTGCACAGGTATCCAATTCTGTGCGTGGGAATCGCCATCGCCGGCAATCCCAAGGCCGAAACGACTACAACATTTGCCGCCATTTTCGCGGCTTCGTTCACACGGGAGCCCAACGTGAACACTCCCGAACGGGAGAGATTCTTCAGCCGCGGCGAGTTGGGAAACATCAGAATGAGGTTACCACGATCTCGCGGCGAGATGGAAATTTCCATGTTCGATCGGCCATCAGCCCGAACCAGTCAAGATGACGTCATAATCTGGGGAACGTCGGCGGCCCCGTCACGTGCAATGCTCACCAACCTCGCCGGTCGCCGAATTTTCCTGCTTGTAACTCGCGTGCCAAGTTTCGCGCAGCGCATCATCGCCCGTTCTTTGAGCTACCTGAAACACAAAAAGGCACGTTCGCGCAACCGTGTCACTCCAAAATATAAAATAAACTTTTTTGGTGCATATTCGTGTTAGCGGCTGCAAAAAGCCAACTCAAATTAACCCAGTAGCAAAACGCCATAACATAAATTAGTTTGATATTTCACGAAAAAAAAAAAAACAGTACAACAAAACTTCTTATGCTTTGTTTCATACAAACTCCGACCACAGTCAAGGCTACAATCCGCTTGACCCAATCAAGCTGCGCCAAAAGTGCATTTCATGAGACGTTTTCTTTAAATGTGTGTGCTATCAATGGCTAAGTCGATGAAGCACTTACACAAAAAAGATGCGCTTTATCGCGGCACACATGCTCTGCGTGATTGGTGAAGTCCATTGCAGCCAACGCAAAAGACGACGAGCAATGGAGCATCACGAGACACATTTGGCTCTCCTCAATTTGCCACTACGAATCGAAGCGTTGGCTTCGCTTGAAAATAACCTAAGAAGTAGTACAGAAGCAGCGTAAATGGTTGCACAACAAAACTTATTAGCATAAAGAACAGCTTCGCTAAACTGTTAACTTGTGTTGAGCAAAATCAGGAAGATGGCAGCGATAAATAAGGTTCAGATACTTCTTTGTGTCACGGACAAGAAGTCGTCAAACGAAATGAAATGAGGGCCATTTATTTGTGTAGCTCTTTCGGAGACTGCTCGGTGACTAAAGGTTGTTTATCTGCTTCGATGCCTCCTGCGGTGAGATAGAGAAGGATACAAATTAATTGGCGAAATCGCCCAAATTTTTTTTTATTAACGTGATAGAGGCTTCTAGCTCACAATATATATGCAATTACGAATGTGTGCTCGTACTCGTTTTTACGCAGTTTAAAGTCTTAGTAATTGTTTCACGAACGCGAAAACTGTTTAAAAAAACGTAATTAAGCTTCCGTAAAATCGAGAACAGCTGGTCTTGACGTTTGGCGTCCCATCCTGTAAACCATTTTAAATTTTATGACCTGGGCGAATGCGCGACGCCCGATATTGCGCACGACAGACCTACAGCGCATGCTCAGAAGGCACTCCAAAGCCCAGCAGACTAAGATGGCAGCCCGCAGAAGGCGATTTTGTAGGAATGTCCATAGCTATGAATACCGCTCCTCAAACCTTCTTGAGACAACGTCACTCTGATCACGTCATCGTCATCAATAAATCCTTCCCCACATCATTTCATATCTCAAATCCTTCCTCCCTATCCCCCCTCCCCTCCCCCCCCCCCCCCGTACAGTGCATGGTCTGCTAGAGCAATGCGCTCAGGATAACCTATCTACCTTTCACGCACCCTCTCTCTATCTCTCTTTCAATCTCGCCTCAGTAAAGAATCAGAAAAAAAAAAAAAGAACTTCACTTTACGTTTTTTTTTTAAGGTTTGAATTACGGATAATGCGGACTGAGGAGATAGGGCACCATATACACCTAACTAGTGTTTACAAACAAGCCCGCTTTGCCCACAACAGGTCTGGGCACGGCGCGTGCGCAGAAATTAATATTGGGAGGAGTGAAGCGTTTGCGCATGCGCAATATCGACAGCAGCACGACCGCAGTAGGGAGACGCCAGTGAGTTGAGTTGGTCTATATGATATTTTCCCTGTTACATTTAGGAGGTGTTTGTTACTTGAGGTCACTAGAGAAACTGTAGTCACGGGATGTCATGAACATGACGCAGCTACGTGACACAAACCCCATGACACCGTCACGTGGTGCCCGTGACATTGCAACATCAGATGACGTTACTTGACACAACGTGATGTGAAGTGACGTCACGTGATACCTAGACGTTACATACACGTCACCGCCTAACATGACACTAAGAATTAACAGGGACGTCGCACGAGCTAACGCTAAGGCACGTTACTTCTTGATGTCACACGAAACGTAACAGGGACATCACGTGACGCCGTAAGGTCACGCGACGACTTAACTTGACACCACAGCCTAGCGGCGACGTAACCTGACAGCTTAACGAAATGGGACCTGAAGTCACTTCATGCGACCTATGAGCGTGACGTCCCACGGTAACAGCGATGCATCCCGGGACACCGCGACGCCTCCTGACCGGACTTCGCGTCCCGTGGCCATGCGGCTACATAAATCACGGTGGAGCCATCTGGACGAATGCGCGTCACAGAGCACGAAATTACTTTCGTGAGAATATAGGAACAAAGAACCTGCAATTAACTTATTTTCATTCTCCATAGTCACACCGACCACGTGATCGTTTTAAGGCTAATTATCAATTTGTAATTTTTTGTAGTCACGCTCTGAACTTAGAAACCAGCCCGTAGGAGCATTGTGCTTAAAAGAAAAATAATACTTGTCAGTGATAAAATGCCTAAAAATGTAGGTTCTCTTTCCACCAAGAAACTGAGGGAGAGGGAGAGACGACAGCGCGAGGTGGACGTCAAAACGCCGCGCTGAAGTAGCGGGCAGGCTCGTGAAATTGACCGCGAAATTCGGACGAAAAGGCAAACAGCGCACAGTAAACGGGGACTAAAGGAAGTGCAAACAGGACAAGCGCTGACTCTCAACTGACATTTAATCGCATGAAACCAAAACTAAGAAAACAGCAAATCCGCCCACGTCACATGATACATTCACCACGTATCCTGTAACGTGGCCGGAGGTGCCGTTTTCTTTGTTTTCTTTTCATATGATCAAATTTCAGTTGAGAGCCAGCGCTTGTCCTGTTTGCCCTTCCTTTAGTCCCCATTTACTGTGCGCTGTTTGCCTTTTCGTCAGTATGAACCAACTAATCCACATAGCCACCCTTACGCAAAATTCGGTTTCTTAACCTATCGCGGCACGATTTTCTGCAGCGTTGCCCACCGGCGGTGCATGTTTGTTTGTTTGTTTTTTTAAATAAAATTTGCAAATAGCAAACGTACGTGAGAAAAAATTAAATAAAGAAAAAGTCTTAAGTCCTCTACCAGCCCAGCGAAGCCACAGGCCTTCAAACAACAGGGCGCTTTATTGATTGAAGACCAATGGAAAAGGAAATACTCGGTTAGCGAAGTGAAAGGCAGAACACGAGCGCTGTCTTGTGCAGTTCTCTCCCCAGGTCCCCTATTTTGCGCGATTTATTTATTTATCTAACATTGAAAGCAACGATTAACCAAACTGCATATTAATAACATGTCAAAGCCGGGTAAGCACTCATCATTGGGTTGTTAAAATGCCGTCTTTCTTTATTTGCTTCTTGGGTAAAGAGGAAGGTTCAAAAGTTACTTGAATGCTATTTGCTGGCAGATACTAGGCACACTGGCGCTTAAAACATAAATAAGATTTCACGCTACATGTTTTCCGCAATTGCGAAATAACTTGCTGATGGATGTGGGAATTCCTTTGTGGAAGTTTTTTGTTTAATCAAGATTGAAATGATATCATCTCTGTTGAAAACTAAGTAAAACGAAATGCAAAGCATATAAAAAAATATTTCTTGTACCACCGCTTTAACAAAAAATGCATATCAATAATTAACACGGACATTTTGTTTCGGTTTAATACATGTCGAGAATGAGTCAACACTTATAAGGAATATCGACAGAAAATTAACCCATGTCTCATCGTGGAAGTGATACGATCTTCATGTCTGTCTTTTCGGGTGCCGAGTCATTCCAGCAGAAATCTCGAAACCACTGAGTCATTTTGAGAGCCACACGACTTCTTCCAGTTTATTCACAAAAGACGTTATCCTTAGAATGGAGAATGACAAATTCTTATCTTTCTCTTCTATTATCTCTTTTCGTTTGCGCCGTCTTTTTTTTTTTTTTTTTTTTTTAACTGTACGAAGATAACGTCCCTCAGGATTATCATCAGTAGCTCGGTCAAAGGATGAGTAATGTTGCAAATGAATCAACTTGATGTTCGCGTTAGGTCATATATCCTGACAACTTTGTGGCTCTGAGTCTACTTAAGCAGAGGTTTCGACACGCGGAATCACTGCTAAGAAGTGATCGTCAACATGACTTCGTGGTAAGTGCATTTTCTCCGCCCGTCTTTTTATTCGCGGGGCGTTTTACGCGCGCCGATTATTGTAGAGTATTAATAGAAATCCTCGTTCGTACGTTTAAGTGTACCACTCACAATGCGGTGTGGGCTAATCTAAAATAGTTTGATTTTAAAATTCTACAGAATGCGGGCAGTTTCCAAGACCAATTATGTCAACTAACGATTTTGCTACTGGTCGCATTTAAGTGATTTTTTCGTTGTTGTTTTTTTATTCTTGGTGGTATATTAGTAAAGTTTTTAGAAAAATAGAAAGAAGCGGCTACGAGTATTTTGAATCGGCCGTAACTGTGAAAGCAATGAGTTTGTGCGGGTGCCCGAAAATGTGGCGGCTAATTAAATGACAGGCCAACTTCAACTCGAAACCTTCTTCCAATATCGTGCCGACAAATTCTACCTGTAATCCATATGTAGCCAGCCGGCAACAGTCACGCGGCGCCAGCGGAGTGAGAGCCAACGGTTATACCCTGTCTCGTTGTAACTTGGCAAAAGGTGAACGATAAGCCCGACATTGCGTGCCGCATGCCGACGGCTTCGAAAGATGCGCTAAGTATACGAGCTCAACGTACATATATATTGGAGCGTGACACAGCGAAAAGACTGATATTTCTTCGCAGTAAAAGTGCACTCCGGCGATACGTAGTCATGTTCCGATTGGCCCGCCAGGGCCGTAATTTCCGCCGTACTGGCATGTCATGGGACACGGCTTCCTGGCCCACGCTGTATCTTTTACTTCAGAAGTTAAAGGGGCGCCACTAAAGTAATACCTCACGTTTGAATAGTGAAGCCACCACTCCCAGGCATGCCCAATGTTTCTTAATTCAGTCCTTAGCTAGCGCCAAATCAAACAGCCTTGGAGGTTGCCTCAAGGTTGTCGATTAAGTGAAATGCAAGCGGGCTAAGCTACTGACCAAACTACGCGTCCAGGCACAAACCAGGCCAGTACGTTGGGAATTCGTTGAGTGATGTTTAGCATTTATGTGTCGGCTTGGAAGCACACGAAATAGCGTAATGATATAGGCACGACGGCGTGCACCGCGACCTGAAATGGCTATGCGCACGACGGGAAACTTTTTGGGGTTCGCCGGTTCCATGGTTGGGGGGGGGGGGGGGGGGGGGGGGTTGGATAAGCACGCCACAGTGAATCACGCGCTAGCTTTTGCAGTTTTGAGAGTTAATTACGCACCTAGTGAAAAGTGGATGCCGTAAATAAAAAGAATTGTCGAAACTACTTTCCAAAACTGTTGCGTAGCGTGTGGTAAGGTTGCCGCTTCGCACGTAGCGCACGCACGATCCAGTCCGGAAAGTGACGGACATAGTTTTTTTTTTTTCAAATATTCGGCAATTTTGACCATTTTTTTTTAAATTGTCATTTAAAACACAAATATGTTTGTCGACGTACCGAGCAGGTCTATAGGGGACCCAAAACCCACCATTAAATAAACTCAGTGGCATGGTCTGTCCGCGTCGTGCCTATAGCCATTTCCGGTGGAGGTGCATGACGTCGTACATATATCATCACTCCACCAAAAAGGCGAAATTCACTATTTTAACATATATATTTTAGTTAAAATAGTAGAAACAAAACCAAAAGAAAACTTCTAGAACTGCCCAAGATTTTTGCTTTTATAGTCGAAATAAGCGCATGCGATCAGTTAACCGCCGAGACCGAATTTTTCGAGCGTATCATTGGCACGAAACATCTTTACATCAAACGGAGAGATACGAGTGATCTAACCATTAGCTGTTTTACCTTGTTGTCCGTCTATCCCATAAAAATTGTTCTGGTAGTTAATGAAAAGCTCTCAAGCCTTCTTTATTTAGAGAATTATGATATGTGAAAATCGCCATTCCGAAAGCTCGAGCATCAATCAATTCTCATGACACGATACTTTTTCTTTCAAACCAATTGCATTAGTGTATTTTGGGAGAATTCAATGAGCTAATAACATATATGCATAACTTTTATGCGACGGTTTACTTTATGTTTATTGATATATGTATCGCGTGCATTTTGCTCCATTGGATACGTGCCAACTCATACACGAAATATCAAAATATCTAACGACGAGCGTTTACGTATTTATTTATTTAGACGCGCCCACCGACCGCCAGAGGCATAGAACGTTGGCGAACAAAGTTAGATGAAAAACAGAATGTCAAAACTCAAAATTCACAAGCGCGCTAAAAAAAAAAGAAAAGAAAAAAAGAAGAAACACTCCACTTGAAAGACTTTCGAGTCTTCGATAAAAACGTCCACAGATGTCTCGACCTTTTACCTTCAAAGACCAATAATGCGTTAGATGCAGCATTTAAGAAGCGACAGCTTTAATTTCTTTAGAAGGCAGTATACAGTACAGTATGGCATAGGTGATGTGGCATCACCTTATGGACAAAGGTTTAGGCCAGGTTACGACGGGTCGCGTCACGTAATTTGTTTCCCTGAATATAACACTGAAACTGAATTGGAGCATAGTTCACGCGAAGTCAGGTCACGTGGCATCAAGTTACCCGCCAGATTTAGCGGGGAAACTAAATATCTTTTATAGGGACGTAACGTAAGGTTACGTGATCTAAAATTTCCCGCGAAATTCAGTCGATAGACTTAATTGGTGTATAGGTCACGCGACGTTAATTTTCCCGCTCAATTTATCGGGGGAATTGAATTGGTCTGCAGGTCTGTTGACGCCAGGTTATTTGACATGAATTTTCCCGCAAAATTTAGCGGGAAATGCACGGAAGGAAGGACGGACGGACACAAGCTTAGTATTAGCATTAGCGTTAAAAATCATTTTATGCTTTAAAGACATTCAGAATGCGAACTGCGACTGTGTGATTACTGCGGAAACGTCGAACCCGAAATTTTATATTGATGTCAGATATAACACTTGCACTGTCATAGTACACATGCAAACACTTAAACAAAATACGAGATCATTTCCGCGTTGTCCAGATAATAACTCGTCCAAAACACAAGCTAGGTAGCACATTCTGAGAAGAGCACATTCTAGAAGTGTTTTCTTGCGTGGTTCGTTCTTGCGAATCATTTTTGTACTCGCTCTGAGATCGCTGCAGCAGTCGAACTGAGGTTGTTTTAGACAACTGACACGAAATTTAAGTTGTTAAAAATAAAGCTTTTAAACCGGACAAAGATATAAAGAAAAAGAAAAGGATCTCGAAAGCGAGAACTTAGAGGAGTGGTAATGCCCAACACTTTTAGTGATGATGACAGGATTGTCGCGATATGACACTTAAAATTGAATTTCTCGTCCAGCATAATACCGAGGTAACGCATAGCCAGAATGGTATACGGGCCGTTGGTCGAAAGACAATTCGTAACAGGGCAATTTGTAGCAGGGCAATTGGTCGCGTAGGACAATTCGTCGTACGGCTATTCGTCGCTAGGACATCTAGTCGAAAAATGGGTTTTGTTTTTTATAGTCTATCTTCTTTTAAGAACGTTGAGAACAAACTTTTCAATGGATACAGCTTACCGGAATTCGGGAAGGGGAGGGGAGGGAGGGAGAATGGTACGTGTACGTATAAAAGATGAAGTTAGAAGCCTTCCAAGAAAAGTTCGAACACCGCCTTGGTGTCCACGTTCTTTGGCTTGCCCTTGCAGCTTGCCCTCTCGCGGACGAACCGAGAAACAGAGAAACGGCATCGTCGGCGGCGGCGCGGAAACGGTGGCAGGGGCTGTCGGCCTTGATGCGTGAAGCCGTTTTAACGAAAAAAATTGAGCGCGTTAAAATAGGAATTTTTTTGCTCCGTCTTGCAACAGCCTTGCACGAAGGACTGGCATGTCTAATTTCATTAGGGGCTTTTCGTATATCGCATACGCTGCGGATTTCTGGTCATGTGCATGGCCGCCAGTTCAACCTGTGCTTAACGTGACGAAAAACGCTCCCGCTACTAATGTAAAGCTCTAGCGCACGATCTACAAAAGGTAAGTTATTTGCCCTAAGTAAGAGGAAACTGGTGGCGCAATACACATCTGGAATGGGTTCGCGTTTTAAGTCCGTTACAAAAACCATGACCATTTATTCCAAACACGTTTATGAAGTAGCATATGCGTACTTGATTTCAGGTAATTACAAAGTAAATAAAGAAATACCCGAAGCATTTTAAGTGCGTCTGTGTTAGCCAGACGTTTGCAACGAGAACTTAGAACGGGCAGTTTTGGCGAGAGGGGCCGCAACGTTGCAAATAACACAGTTAAAAAAATGCAGGGTATATTAACATATTGATGTTTGATAGGGAAATAAGTGAAACCCCCAAACACGCCAATTATTTTAATAGGCAGTTTTAACATAGCGTTACGGCAGGCTAGTATAGGGTACTGTGAGCACGGCAAAGCTCCTGACGCGCGCTGAAAATTGTGCTTCAAAGGCGCAGCGCGAGCCTCCGGTTTTAACGCTAAACCGCACGGTATCCTGCGGTTACAAACTTCCTATCAATAACCAGAGAGCAGTTTGATAACCTGTTGCGATACACTAAAACCGACACGGTGAGGAGCGAGTTGCGTGCCTGTGACAACGCTGCTCTTCTGAAGCTTGAGGGTCTCCATGCAAGGCTCATTTTTTAGAACACTAATGGTCACGCAAAGCGATAACACGATATTTTCATCAACCTCAAAAATATTCTGTTACAAAGAGTGACGTGGTCGGTGCATAAAACGTGCTCGCCCACCACAAAGCTTCGTAAGTTGAGGTTTCTGCAACTTTTAAATAGCAGCATGCTCGTTTTGCTGATATTTAACTATCAACATCCCCATCACCTGTGCTACGATCCTGCCCTATCCACTTCACGTTTGTAGGCAAATAAGTCATTTTTAGCGCGCTGACCACCGTCAGCGAGCAGGCGCACAGGAAATCCTGGAGAATCTATCCCCGTCTCTTACGCCATCCTGGAACTACCGCCCCTCCACCTATAGGCGTTGGAGTTGTGAACCTCTCGGCACCCTTAAGCTGACAGTGCACGGGAGGCTGCGTGTTCGCCGGGCCAATCTTATTGCTCAAGACCAACAGTTTGAGTGGTTCAGGAAGCAATGAAAATAAAACTTTTCGTGAACTTACACCAGTGTGGTTATCCTATCAAAATTACTGAAAATATTTTTAACTCGGCTATGGCGTTCACCCACAGAAGTAGACAGCGTCTACTGGGAAGTAGAGCATTTAAGCTGAATCTTAAACATTCTGCTATAAAGCAATGTACCAAATGAGGGAGAACCTTCGTTCGTAATTAATAATTTTGAAGCAGTATACTCGATAAACTGTAGAAATTAAACACATAAGAAGCTTTTAATAGGGTGACAAATTGTCATCTGGATAAACTGCCCTATTACGAATTGCCCTATGACGAATTGCCCTATGCAACGAATTTCCCTGCTACAGGTCGCCCTGCTACAAATTGTCCTTCGGCGAATAGTCCTACAGCCAACCGGAACACGTTTAAAAAACAGCGGCAAAATGACGATAGTTTCACTCTGAGGTCTGCCTGTGTTGTTCTGTGTTTGAATTTGCTGCCAATTGCTATTTTATGTGCCCGAAAAAAAAAGAAAAAAAAAAAAGAAAAAAAGAAAACGAGTGATAAGCAAGCGCTGTTTAGATTTTCGCTTGAAGGCGGTTAGCTCCGCCAGCAGATGATGAGTACGGTTTTGTGTGCGGTCAACGGAATAGCTTAGTAGACGACGCTCGCACCGGAAAGAGCTTTTTGCACACGCGTCTAAACGTTCCCGTTTCTCCGCACCCCTCCGCGGCTAGGCACTGGTCGGCCCGGCGGTCGACGTTCGCTTGTTATTATACAGATCTTGGGCCACTGTAGGCGTATAATAAATGTCGAATTGCAACAAAGCACAGACAGGAACAAATTTAACCTTGCGCTATAATTTTTTATCGTCAGAAAACTGGGAAATGAAAGGGTGCTGTTGCTGTACAATATCTTGAACGTTGTATGGTCGGTTTGTTTCGTGGGTTGTTCAATGATACACAGCAGGGTGGTGACGTTGCAAACTAGTACAGTTCCTAACCCCAGCATAATCTGACCGCTAACGTATTTCGTACACCTCCAGGACCATGTCCTTCGCAGTTTTCGCCGCTGCTGTCTTCTGCTGTACCACGCACACAGAGGCTTGTGCGGGCGACCAGCTCCGGCCAATGGGTCCGTACCAGATCACGCAGCCACGAGTGTGGCCCCTGCCGCTCACCATCAACCTAGTGCAACCGGGGGACTACGGCCACCCTCTTGGACACCCCCTGCAAGCAGTGTCTCCCGCGGAAGTTGACCGCATCGTGGCGCTACACAACGACCTTCGAAATGACCTTGCGTCAGGAAACATGGCTGGATTTCCATCGGCAGCAAATATGCTCCGCCTGGTAAGACCATGCACATCTTCTAACAAACAAACTTGTGAGGTGTAAGCGGGGCAACTTATCCATTAAAATACATAGAGACCTCTTTCAAAAGTCACGTGCCGATTATTAAAAGGCCGGAACCACTGCGTAGTGGCGGAACAACTGACATCGTGGAGCGTGCAAGTCATCCCATAAGATAGGGAAGGACGGGGCGCGGCCAACGCGAGCAGCCGACGAGCCAATTTCACTTTCGACGCAAACAGCGTCGAAGGTGCAACGTCAATGCACTCATCACTTTTCTCTCGGGGTGTGTTTTGCCTTCTATTACTACCAAGCGCATAAAGTGTGCCTTGACATTGCGGTTCTAGTCCGCTAATGTACATGATTTCCACAGCTGCCAACAGAGGGCAGTCTTTTCAAGGGGCGACGTGCGCGACTAACGGCGTCAGCGCAGTGGACTTTCGTCTTAAGTGGGATTATTTATGGTTTGCGCAACGACAAAGCATTGTCTGATTGTCAAGGTTGACCGTGTTCTGTGTTTTGACTACAACGAATCCAAGCTTCCTACCGCGAGATTTACGAACACTATCTAACTTCTCGTTGGCTACTGATGATAAGTAGACAGAATCACAATTCGCCACGTGACGACCGGGCAAATCCTGGTTGTCACATCACCGAGGAAACCGTGAGCTGGCGCCAGCAAAGTACCTCAGCGTTAATAGACAATTTTATGCACTGTTTCGCAATAATTCCGATGGTAGCCAACGCTACGATCCGATGTAGACAATCCGACGGCGTTTAAAGTGGATCGTCATGGCCCTCGTCGTCCTTCTGCGTTGAATACAACGAGGTAGAGGGGTTTAGAGCGATACACTGGTAACCTGTACACCTGGTAAAAGTGACCCACACTTGGCTGCCGCCATGTTGTACGATTTTGACCACTAGACAAGTGACCATGCCAAATCCCGAGGCTTTTACGCGAAACAGAGCCAAGATTTGTACGGCGATCGGCGTTAAAAATTATGATAAAAGAGTTTTAATTTTGTGAGTCCAAGAGATCAGTGTTTAGCTCCGATAAAAACCCGAAAATACAGCAGCACTGCGGCTGCCGGCATTTAGCGGAATATTTCCGAAGCTGCCCGAGTTTTTGCCATAAAATCAAATGTTGGACTTAAAGCAATCGAAACATAGCTTATCTCGTCGGTGCTGTTATTAAGGATCAATAATGAAATATCTGTGGCGTGGTACTTCGTTAAAATATAGATGTAAAACTATAAGGTCACCTGTCTAGGGTAAAAAAAATGTACAACATGGCGGCGACCGGGTGGGGGTAACTTTAAACTGCCGGTTTATCGCTCTTTGGTTGGATATCACCGGCTAAATAAATCACGTACTGTGGATGAAACGTGATCCTGCAATTTCCTTTTTATGTACTCGATCCGTTTAGGCGAATATGAACCCTTTTCGAGCTTGACGGTTGCCACGTTGAAATATGACGTCGTTGGGTAGGGCGACAAAGATTAAAGTAAATAGTTTAAATTTAACTGCAATAAAACAAAAAAATATAGCCAAGAGAAAAGTAGAACAATTGGCACGAAGCCTTTGAATTCTAGCGCCTTCGAACCGGCAAATAAAGATATTTCCTATTTTTGCCAAATCTGTCACGTCAGAATTCAACATGGTGGCCACCACATACACAAAAGAGTCTATAGCAAACACGCAAAGACACCAAGCGTCGTGTCCATGCACGTTTTGCACCACTCGATTCTCTCTATCGGACTGAAGAGTTGGCAGTGATAGGGTTTGATATGAAACAAAGTTATAGAAACGGCCTTCAGGCTGGTTGTATTTTCAGCACTCGTGCGCACATTACGAGTTTTGCTCGCTTCGCGAAATGAGAAATATGCACGTGCTGTTCCGTAGACATCGCACATTGGGCTGCGATTGTGTCATCCTTCGACGGTGTTTAAATGACAGGGCTTTTGGTGGGGAACGTGACTTCTTAGCGTTCAGGACACCCAGACCATACGCGATATTAAAATAAACAAAAAAAAATATAATAAATATCAAAAAGATTTAAATTTTGAGATAAATCATGATTTAAATTGTGATTTAAATAATTACAGTTTTGATAAGGTTATTTAAATCAAAATCTTTCTCGCATAAATATTTACGAATGATATTTGCCTTTTTTGTCTAACATTTAAAGCCTTATGTTTGCAATTAATTGTTCTTCTGTTTATGTCAAATAATCATTAAGCGAGGAAAATATATGTCGAACTGAACACGTACAATAGCAGTGCTTATCTGAGAAAGCCAGAGCGTTAAGATTTCTCTTAACGCTTTGTTCGCCAGTTACGTAACGTTCTATTGCGAGCAAATCAGAACGCGAACAAAGTGATTAAAGTCCTATAACTATAGCTAATAGATGAGGCAGTTTTTGTTTTAGTATTACAGGGTTTGCCTCAGTAATAAGTTGTTAATTATGCTGCTATTTGGTTACCGGAACTCTTTCTTCAGCAATGTTTACAGTGACTGGACAGATTGATATATAATTCTGCCATGTTTAAAGTTATATCCAGTGATAAAAATCTGTTTACAGATACGATCATTTAAATCTTAATAATTGAATTAAATCACGTAAATTTAATTTAAATAAAATACATAATTTAGGTGAAATGCATTTATTTTATTTTTTGATGAAATCATACTTTTTTTTTTTTTACCCTGGTCCTAAGGTAAATATTTTTTCCACCCATGACTGCAGCAGAAAAGCTCCAAAACAGCGTTGATGTAAATAATAAAAAAATAAATTAAAGACGGTACCACGTTACAGGGCATATATAACCCTTAAACGTGTTAAGCACAGTCTGGGAGGAAGAAATACGCGCGAGCTTATGGTTTTTCTACTTTGAAGAAAGACGTGGGTGTCACTTTTTACAGAGCCCGGGTAGTCTCAAGTTTTTTAGTGTTTTTAATTAGGTGTGAAAAATGGCTTTCTGAACAAATTTAAAAGCAGGGCAACACGTCAAGGGTATTTTTCGACGTAGTGTTAATTAAGGGGTATTCACACGAGGGAGAAATCCCGGGGATTTCTCCCTCGTGTGAATACCCCTTTATGGTCACATCCGTTTGTTATTCATTTCCCCACATTTTGAATCATTAGCTCCGGGGCTACTTTAACGTCATGACGAATTGAATCCCATCCTGTACTCCTTCGCTAACTTAAGAACACCTTTGTCACTTGTATTTTTATGAGGTGCAAAATTAGGGTTCGCTCACCAAGCTTTTGAATTGAATAACGAACGCATAAAAGTTATTTAACTTAACTTTTTGTAATTTCTAAACATGTTGAGTGCTGGGGGAGAACATTCCTGAATAAGAAAGTGGCCAAAAATCTAGCTTGATGCAGCAGTCAACGTTCCAGAAACATATACCAACTTTAATGAATACAAGTTAATGATATAGTGATGTAAACATAATCAGACTATGCCTATATTTATTTACCGAATATAAACGTGGCATTTTCAAAAGCACATGACACATAATGACAGTTATGTTTTTTTGCGGTTGTCTAAATATAGAGTAAACAAGGAACAGGCACCTGTCTTGTTGAGGTATTTCCAAGTGTAGCGGTGCCGTTTCCAACGCCCTATTTTGTTTAGTTGCAGGAAAGAGCACTGTATCTCGTTTCCCTCTTACACCTATGGCAGGTATTCAGTAGCGGCGGGCTGTGTTTGCTCATGTCAGTTTCCCAGCTGACTCGTACACCGACTGGAGGTTTGGAAATGCGTCCTGTTTTGCTTGCGTTGCCCATAAACATTGGTGTAGATTTCAAATCCAATGTTAACGATGGCGGTAGCAATCGCGGTGTCGTCGTCAAACGCAAACAGCGAAAGAGGCACCCACTACCTAGAACAATAACAAGTTTCGTTTCAGTAGCGAAAGCCTGCATGTTTAACGAAGCATTTCAGAAGCACGTGACGAATTCCATTTAATTTTGGAGCAGTGTTGCTAGTTCTTTCGAAATGTTGGATAGTGACGCCAGACGGAGGCGCACAGGTTGTTGATAGAAATAAACCAGAAATATTTTTTTTCTTTTTATGACCTGACACCTTTGAGTGAAAAGGTATATATTAATAGTGCCCCTATCAACCCTGCCATTTCGTCCTATTAGGATATCTTCATATGAAGTGATTGAGCAAGTGCTGCTTTCTTAGTAATAAGGTGTCCTCTGTGCTTACTGTCTAGTTGCGAAACGCGCTGAGTGGCGCTTTAGAAATTGTATGATGGCGGAGCACAAGAAGGAACTCTAAAGCACCACGTACTTTTACAAGAAATCATTGATTATATAGTTGTTGTTTATCTTTCATATATTGCTAAAGGACACAAGTTTCACTAGATGAAGTCCGATGTTTTTTAATGTACTTAGATTTAGCTAACTGACGCCCAGGTCTCACTAGAACCCATGATTGATTAGAAAACCCCAGGTCTATTTTGAAACATGGATGTTAGGCATAAATGGTAGTCAGTGAAAAATGTTTTGAATTACATGTATTTTTTCTTAGCCAATTCCATGCCAAAATTATTACGTGTGTAAAAACATAATTTAGCTATTTGAATAACAAAATTTACCCCGTTATATCTTTTCCCAGCAGACCCACACACTAATGCATTGGATAACGATTTGTAATAAAATAATACCTAATCGTAGAACAATACATAACTTTGTTCAGTTTCCACGACCGTATAGTAGTAAACTATAACCTTTACCTTCTTATTGTGATTAAATTATATGACCTTGTTGTTATTAATATTATTGTCAACGGTGCCTTCGTATGACGCGAAAATGAAATAATTATTTTTTTTTCATTGTAAGTTGTACTGGAGAAAAGTAAATATGAAAATGAATAAAGATGTGAAGAATATCCTGAGCTCACCAAAAAACATATTTTTATAAAAGATTAAAAATAAAATGTTCTGACACATATATTCTCTAACCTGTCTTCTTTATTTCCAGGAATACGACGGAGAGTTAGCAAAGCTGGCACAGATCCACTCACAAAGCTGCCAATTTCAGCACGGGTGTGTTGGATGCGGTCGTATTGGTAAGCTATCCATCGTTACGCTAATACCTTTCAAATTTAAAGCTATTTTTTTCTCACAAGCTGTAAGCAGATTACAGGGGGACGTAAAAAATTAAAAAAAATTCATTATAAATATCAAAGAAAAATGGAAAAAAAAGGGAAGATGTATTATTGCAAAAAATTTGCTTGAAAAAGGCACTTCGGCGATTTGTTTAGCTACTCGAAATAACTGTATTTTCGGAATCAGCAACCTTTACCCCCTCCGGTGCCCTATTTAGTATTACGAAATGCAGAGTAGTAATTGTCAAATCTGCAACTGAAAACGATGCCAAATCCTACATTAAGAAAATAACCGCGTATTCCAGTGCCGTGACGTCAGTGGAAGGCAGGCTTGCGGATCGAGCGGGCAGTCTTAAATTGGACTACGCTGAGCGTTTGTTTCGTGCTGCTGTACGGGGGCTGGAGCGAGCTTCGAAATCATTCATGTTGATACCACGAAACTGCCCGTGATCAGTTAGGAACAACATCTAGAGTCCAAAAGGTGAACCGCTGCCTTCCGCTGACGTCATTTTTTCATTGCTACCTGTATAAACTTTCACTGTGAAGAGCATGGTGAAGATCAAAGTTGTCAATTCAATAACTCCGAGAAGAAGAAAATATTAAGTGTGTCCAATATTTGGGACACTATTTCGGCAATTCTTCTTTGTGTTTTCGATCGACCTTCAAGCAAATGTGGTGCTACGAAGAAAGCGCAGCACTATGCCTTTCATGGTGGCTTCGTTCGTATCCTGACATTGAATATTTCTCGGAGAGGGACGCACAAAAAACGTGCGGAAATGCGTAATGACGTAATAGTTACGCAATGAACGTGAATAGTGTGCGAAAAACGCGTACCGTTACGGGCCCCCTCCAGTCTGAGAAACCAAAAGCAGGACGGAGGAGATGCTACCCATATCTCTAAAGCACTGACAACTTAACCAACGCAGGGCGTGGCGAGTTCCATGCATCTAATTAACGCTCGGCAGCCAATGACATTAGAGCATCGGCCGATAAGAATGCCAAAGAACGAATCACGAAGCAAGGAGTGCAAAGATAACATTCAACGCGTTCCTTATGATGTTGGTGACTACGACTGAAACAGAAATAAGAGTTATGAAACGTGTCATCCCCCAAACTAAACGGGCGAAGAGGAAGGGTAAAGGAAACCAAGACGCAGGCTGAAGACTAAGTCGTAAGAAGGGCTGGGCGTCGATTAAAATATTTCAACCCGGTTTATCGCCACCTTTTAGTCGCTTTATTAAAGGATTAATTATTTTTTTTTTACCATGCATAGTAGTCTCAAAATAACCAGTTTCGTTTTGCCTTTGCCGAATACGTAAGAAGTGGCGCAATGTCCAATCTCGTATTTATGAATCGACCTTGATGTGTAGTTGAGAGCCGTTGAAAGACGCTCACTGGCACAAATTATTACTTCGGCCACAGGTGCAAATAGGTTTTCATTGATATTCTTCTTTGAGCGTTTACAATCGTCTCTGCTGCCCTAAAAGGATACAGGCAGGGCGTTGAAGTTGCTGGGACAAGTATCTACATGTTTGGAGTCGCCTATTTCGGCCCTGCAGTTTACTTTGGGTCAAAATTTCGCCTAAAGTTTGACTTCACACAGGTGAAAAGACTGCGTGGTGGAAGGCCTGATTTTTCTTTTGTTTTTCGAAACTTAACCGTGTAATCGGTGAAAAGATTAATCGCAGTTCAAGCATTGCCCGATTAACAGGCATGTGAATCGATCAAATTGCCAGCGCTAGTAATAAGATCTTCAACTTGTTTTCTACACCACTCTGAGAAATGCCTGCGTGTCTACTTACCCGCAAAACACTCGAAGAACCAATCTCTGCGATCTAGGAAAACAGCTCAGCGAATGATCAGCGGGAACATTTGTTTAGCATTACGCCAATACGCAATGCAAGCATGACGCTTTGCAGTGCGTTCTGCCACAGCGCAGACTTTATTTTTAGGTCCTAAATGGTTGTTCCGCCTGAGCTGATTCCTAGATCGCAGAGATTGGCTCTTTGAGTGTTTTGCAGGTAAGTAGACGCGCAGGCATTCTTTAGAGTGCATGTTTAGTCGTAGAGAAATATGTATATATAGTTAAAGGGGGAATCCGAAGAGGTTTTCGATAAAAACTAGTTAGAGCTTGACTCTAGAGTATTTTTTCCCTTCAATATGAATATCACGAGCATTTGACCTGAACGTTTAAATAGACGCCAGAAAAACTGAAAACAAAACAGCCGCTGGGTGTGACGGTATACCCAGAGGCTTCAACTGCCTTAGGCTTACCACTTCTGAGGCAACGGTGTGCAGCGTTTTTTACTCCTCGGGTAAGGCTTGCGGAAGGCGCAAAAATGTCGAGATCTGTGTGTAATACGTCACGGTTCTCCCCTTCTACCGGATGCGACGGGAAGGAGGGGCTTCAGCGCTATTTTGAAAGTGTTGTTTCAGCTTCTTAGTGAATGAATCTAAAATATAATTTTGATATTCGTGATAAGGTGTTTTGCATGGAATGCTGGATCGCTTCAGTTTACTTTGAAACACACCAGGAGATATTGTGAGGCAAAGCGGTATAACTCGAATATTACGTAATATATAAGATTTCGCCCTGCCTCCTTCATTATAACCCATACATTTTATAATGACCAACCCGCATAACATTCGTCATCGGACTTCAATTGCTTCAAATTCATTTTGTCAATAGGAAGGACGGAGGCGCAATCGAGGCAAATTAGAACTGTCAATATCAAATTCATTTTAACTGTTTGAAAGATACTTTGGCGTTGACGGTGATCTAGGGAAGATTTTATCTTGGTTTTCTTTTCAGACAGATACTTGGGCCAGAACCTGTTCTTGTCTCCTCGGGGAAACTGGGAACAAGCAATCATGACGTGGTGGAACGAGCACAGGAGGACCAACAGCTTCACGATCTACAATTACCAATTTTCTCCGTTGAATGGACATTTCACCCAGGTTTGGCCGATTCTAGCAATCATGCAAGCATACAATTCCGCAGATTTTGTCAATAAGGGATTAGTGTGGTATAGCATGAAGAAGGTCAAAATGAATAGCCAATGGTTTTAGAAAATATTATTATTCTGGCGTTTTCTTCCACGCTCCCTAGTTTGTTCAACTGCGTTCTCACAGTGCGTCCTTTGTAGCACTTTACAATGTACGAATGATGCAATATTTTAGCACACAACGAAAAAGTTTGTACGAACATAAAGACTGTATTTTCGCACCCCCCTTCAAGCTGGTATTGAAGAGCCAGAGATTGTTTCTTGGAATTGCGCTGTTATAAGATATATCTACTGGACATAGTCTGCCACGTCTCGGATATAAGCGCATTTTTAGAACTAGCTTTTGAATGCGAAAGCATTAGCTATTCCATTGAGCGGAGTCGGCGGCGTCTGTAACCTCGAAAAAACGCGAAATAAATGCCCATTCTCTAGTTGACTAAGCAAAACGGCTCCAAGATAGCCATTGGCGGCCGCTTCGCGAGAGCGCGCGCTCGAGTGCCGTTCTCGTGTCAGGCCTTGCCGGGTGGGGCGAGGGGAGGGAAGGGGGGGGGGGGGGGGGGGGGGCTGCGGCCGCTTCACGAGAGCGTGTGCTCGGCCGCCGCTCTGGTGTCAGGCGTTGCCGGAGGCGTGTGGGGGCTGCGGCAGCTTCTGCCTTTCATTCAAATCTCCTAAGTGCTTAGGTGTCTTCATAATTTGTATTTATCGACCTCCAAGAGAACCAAATATCAAGCCGTTGTTTTGCACGTTCATACCCTTTCAACTTTGATTCCACACAATCACCACTGTTCTTGTCACAATATGACTGGCATCCATTTCTGGTTATGCGCTTCGAAGGTCGACATCACATACGGCGTCCAATAAATACCCCATGTGTTTTTTTGTTTTTAAAGTTTTATATATACATAACCAGACAAGAAACTGACACATGAAAAATCTGATTTCATCGGTAATAATCTGTGTTATTTCCGTCATAAGCTGTGCAATCTAATCAATACATACACCTCTTTACTTCTCAGGCTTTTTTTTATCAAGGTAAACTAGACTCATTTAGAAGGCTGAAGTTTTAGATAAGACGGGATTTCTTGGGAAACATAATAGAGACAATCACTAGTGCGATAGCTGGAAGGAATAAAGAAAAATTATCCCGATTATGGAGAAAACGGTGGTCCACAATGTTCAATCGCTTGCTCCCCAAAAACCACTCTAAATAAAGTCCGTGCGTCTACTTTCACGCACAACACTCGGAGAACCAATCACCGCAGCTTACGGAGGCAGCTCAATGAATGGCTATGCCGAAACATATATTTAGACCAAAAAGCGCCGTTTGAGTTTTGACATTAGTCAATGCAAGCGTGACGTTTTGCATTGCTTAATGTCACAACTCAGACTGCGTTTTTTTGGTCTAAACGTATATTTCGGCATTGTCATCCGCTGAGCTGCCTCCGTAAGTTGCGATGATTGGCTCTCCGAGTGTTGTGCGGGATAGTAGACGCAGGGGCTGTTTGTAGATTGTGCATTTGGTGTATTTCTCCGACGTCCGTGCAAGAGTTTTGAGACAAGCGCTCTGATACGCATATCGAAGTAACATATCTCGTAACAACGGAAAAAAAGCCTAAATTTTTTTTGTTTTTTTTTGCATAGTTCACTGGATCGAAATAAAGCATGTGTCTGTAGAATACTATTGTAATTATTGGTCAATGATACTATTTGAGATAAAAGAAAGTTCTTAACCTGGGTCAACTGCTAACCTGAAATTCGCAGCGTCCAGAACGTTCGTTTTATTCACAAATTATTAATTTGTCATTGCTACCGAAACCCTTAGAGCTTACAGCTGAATTTTACCATTGGGCTCAAATGAAAGGCGAATGGTGAAACATGTGGCCTTCGATACATATTGCGCTAACTAAACGGCCCTGTAAACTGAAAGAACGGCTGAGTGAAAAAGGTATCTGCGAGGGTGTGCGCCTATCCTTCAATGTGCACAACAGAGGGCGTTGGAAGCACGATGCTCGTTGGACCTGTCTTGAGTCCGTATTTTTTGCTTTGTGATCTCACTCCGAACCCATACCGAAGCGCAGAGGACGGGATCACTTGATGAGAGAAAATGATTGCTCCGGTCACCGCGTATAGCTCCCACTTCAGTGTCAGCTTAGGGATGAGCGTTGCTGTCGACTCGGCGCGTGCGCGGACGTGTCACGTCGCGCTGATCTGGCTCCTGTGCACGCGCTATGCGCACACGTGCAATAGGAAAATGCTGACTTGTTTGTGAACGGTGTGTAGGTCCACAGGGAGGATCCTTTAGCTAGCACCGTATGTAACAAAGGCCGAGCGCTACCCTCTCAGGGCTTCGAACGTGCGTAATAGTACAATGCACTTTTTTTTCGAAAAATACAAAAAATATATTTGAGAGAAAACCGTCTTACTCACAAACAGTAAGCAAGAAATCCCCCTATTAGGTTGGTGGTTTGATGCCACTGGAACGTTAACGCGATGCATTCGACCCTTTCAATTTTGGCAGGTAATAATATTAGTCAATTTTGATTAGAATGACGGAAGAAAGGCATTTTGAAACGTAATGTGCCCCTGGAAATGAAACATAAAAAGAACAAAATATTTATTTTGTGATACTTTGTTAAGCGTAAGATAACCTTTTTCGGAGAGATGGCAATATCTTATTTAGAAAAACGATGCTCCAGGCCGACAAATTCTCGTTTTAGTGGTTTGGAACTAGGCAATGTTTATACACCTAGTGAAAAATTATACAAATTGTCTGAAAGAAAAACGAAAACCACTTGACCTCTTTTTTTTCAAAAAAAAGAAAAGAAAGAAACAAGACGAGTACAGAACACTTCTTGAGTTGAACCTTATATAATATGCGTGTTTGTTTTGTCCAGATGGCCTGGGCGAAAAACATCAAAATAGGATGCGGCGCCACTGATTGCCATCAACTCGGAGGTGCACGATACATGGTCTGCCATTATATTCCGGGGTAAGTTTGCTGGCGTACACTTCTAAAGTTACTCGTTCTGCCGCCACCATATCTGCAATTATGTCATGTGTTTGTGCTACTGCACTTCCCGATGAGATAATCATAATCCGAATGCACGTTTTCCTCTCAACGAACGCAACGCATAAAGAACGCTTTTAGACGCAAAGAAAATGAATTTACAGCTCTTACCGTTAGCAAAGTCGAAAAATGATTTGTCATTAGCTGTGTTGCTAGGTAGTCAATGAAAGACAAATTACTTCCAAAGATATTTTCTAAGATTTTTTATTCTAGAAAGTTATCCGTATTTAGCACTTTCAGCTCCTGAACTTGGGTTATTATATTATTGTTGCAATTATTTTGTGGCATATATTTTATCCAGGGCACATAAGCGTCAAAGAAAAAAAAAAGTAAACGGCAGGTCCTAGGCCCTTCAAGCTGCAGTACTCTTGCTTTTTGCTTGAGGGACTATATAATAAATTCAAGACCAGAAGAAAATTAAATGCATAAAGCTGCGAACAGTGAGAAAACTGAAGAAATTATGGGCAATCTTGGATCGTTTAATAATTCAGACTCAGTTGCTATGCTTCCTTGTACCAGTCCAATCTCCACCACAGAGTAATGCTTCTGAAAGCGAGAAAGCTTGGGTTCTTAATATTGATGCCACCTCGTAATCGATTTTGTCCGTTGGTTGATGAACAGGCTAATAATATCAAAAATTGTCCTCTTTTGTCAGTGAAGACACGGTGAGATTTCTGTCTCAGAAGCTTGACTTAACTAAGTGGTTGTGCAAAATACTCAGGCAATAGGCTCCCTAAACATTCACGGCTGTTGTGAATGGTGCCTAGACAAGCCTGTCTTCACCGCTAAAAACGGTTTTTTGATGAAATCTTAAAAAATACATGATATGACCCTGCGTTTTACTTTAATGACTGATGAAGAACGCATGTGCAGCATTGGGAGGTTGGCAGGCGATACAAACAACATATTTTTCTAATTTACAGTGGAAACATGGTGGGCCAACCTGTTTACGTACGAGGAACTCCCTGCTCCCGATGCCCGGAGCTCTCGTCGTGCGAAGCGGGCACTCCAAGCCTATGCCGTAAGTTAGTCCAGTAACCCATCCTGGGGCCCAACCTGAAATGAACACGTAGATTGTACACTACTATATTCACCTATTTTTTACTTTTCATACTCCAGACTCCAGTTGTATGAAGATAATGCTTGTAATAGCTGCAAAACAAAAATCTGGCTTTCACGAATATAGGGCACAGAAAATTATCTCACAGTAAATTCGATTGTTTAGAATTTTAATAACAATAAATTATTTTGTTAATTTCGTTAATGACAAACCATGTTGGTGGAAAAAAGTTACAAGCAGTTGGAAACAGCTTGTCCGCCACTGTGTCCACCACTGCCCCCCCCCCCCCCCCCCTTAAAAAAAACGGTGTTTTTAATTTGGTTTTGTTTAGCATAAAAACGAAGTCTTCGGGGATATCACCTCCGGAAGCCCAGATAGCCCACACTCGTTTTGCACACCTTGATCGATAGGTCCGTCACGTGTTATTTACTGCAGAAAGCGAGCGACAGACGAAATGAGGCGTCAGCCTCATGCTTGCAAAATAGCATTTGCTTTTATTTAATTTACATGCAGTGGTTATTGACTTGTTTCTCAGGTACTTATTCACATAATTGAAATATGGTGTGTTTATGGTTATACAGCCGGAGGCTAGTTTGCCCCATTTAGTGTTTGGTGTCTCAGGTGTAGATAAAAAAAGAAATTAGACATTGCTGTACTACCGCCAGCCTGGAATCCTTAACGTGCACCACGTAATACAGATCAGTCTTTTAACGCGTTAGGAAATAAAGTAACCGATTGCAATTACATTTACTTAATTGAAAAATGTAACTGATTACAGTAATCAATTAGTGCATCACAAAAGTAACCAAAAATTAGCAGAAAGTAATTATCACGTTCCAAGTTTCGTTTGTTTTAACTTTATAGTAGGAAATAAAAAAATGTACACATATGTTTAAAGCGACAAACCCGGATCGTAACACACCGTACAGAGGAAACGAGGGGCTCTGAACGGCTCGATAGTCAAAATGTCGTATAACGCGTTGTCATTCTAATCCTTTTTATATCTTAGAATCTTCTTTAGGTGCTTAGAAATAAAAACCAAAAGTGTCCAACGTCGATGCAACGTAGACAGGTGACGCACAAGCAGAAAGAGCGATTTTTACGTAAAACAAATATTCAAGTTCATAATTTCAGCTCTTTCTGAAATATATACATGGCTACTTCTAATTAATTACAGAAAAATAGTAATTGAATCGCAGTGGACTTCACCACTAAAAAAAAAGTAATTGAAGCGTTAAAAGTTACAAGAAAGTGCAATTGATTATAAGCAGTTAGTTATTTGTAACTCTTTACATACAATTCTGGTAGCGATACATGACCGCATGCTCATCCAGTTCGAAAGGGGCAGGGGTGGGGACTGAACCCAAGATCCCTGGGCTCTGCAGCGCGAGATTTTACTCCCTGTGCTTCGAGCTGGTTTGCCGTAACCCACTCGGCAACTAAACCCCCACTAATTTCCCATTCACACGGCCAGCAGAGAGGTGCATTTAACATAGGTCTCTTTGCTATCGGCGAATCAGCCCGTGCTCTTGGGTCGCGAGCACACGCCATGCGCGGAAGATCGCGAATTGATTGGCCGCAGAGAATAAAGGTCCCTTCGCTAAAGATACCTTTACGGTCGTGTGAATAGCTCACAAAGGTACCTTTAGTTAAGAAAACTTTATTATCGGCGGCGAATCAGTGTGAGATTATCCGCACATTACATGCACTCGCGACCCAAGAACGGGGATTTTTTTGGCAATTGCGAAGCCCGCTCTAACGATATCTTTATGCTGGTCGTGTGAATAGGGTATGAGAGTGACTTCAAAACAGACTCTTTTGAAGAATTGACAAGTAACCTCGCGATTTCGACCCCGCGCGGACCCCATCGGCGTGCGCTTGTTAGACGATTGTTCAAAAAGGTTCGTCTTAGATCTTTTAAGTGCCACTGTAACAGGTGTAAGACATACTGTGCGTACACTGTAAGAAATGACTGCGCGTCTACTTACCCACAAAACACTCAAAGAGCCAATCATTGTGATCCAGGAAATTAGCTTAGCGAATGAAGAAGCGGAAAATATGTTTAGGCCTAAAAATGAAGCCTTTGCTGTGGCATTACGAAATGCAAAGCGTCATGCTTACGTTGCGTAATACCACAGCGCAGGCTTAATTTTAAGGTCTAAACAGATGTCCCGCCTCATCATTCGCTGAGCTGATTTCCTAGATCTCAATGATTGGCTCTTTGAGTGTTTTGCGGGTAAACATACGAGCAGGCATTTCTTAGGGTGTTTTATCTTCTATAATGCAAGTTCGATGTTTGAGGATACTTTTTAACTCGACGTTCATGACACTTGTAATGCAAGATAAGGCGTAACCTGTGAAGTAGCACGCAATGTGAGTGGCAGTCGTTTTTCTAAACGACCGCCGAATTTCCTGGGTTGTTGTTAATATGTCTTTACTGAAAAGGCACAGCGCACTGAAATATCACGAAGCAAAAATATCAACTTCCTAACTAGAAAACGCTTGATTAAAAAAAAAAAGGGTAAACAAGAGCGGAATCGACAATGCGACAATTTATAGACAATTAGCCAGGATTAAGTGCTACGACATGCAAAAAGAAGGTAATTTTTCGCAAAGCTTATGTAATTCAAGCGGGAGGCATTTTGCACGTACCAGCGGAGAGCTTAGGAATAATGTAGACCACCTGGAGATTTTTTACGTGTAACCAAGATACAGGTACATGTCAGGTGATTTCGAAGAAGGTGTCGTGTAATCAAGATTTCAGTTGCACATCAAAATATCTCCATATATTTGAAATATATATTGAGTAATTTGCTGTTGTATGCGGTATGGCACATGCCCTGAACGAGTTTGGCTTAAAACAAATACATTTTTCACGCCATGGTGCTGCTACGTACGGCTCACTCATATCTGTGTCCAATGAAATTGCGTTATGTTTACACATATTGTAAGTTCGGTAAGTTGCATAATTGTCAAGATATATGTACATGTTTAGAACATGTAAGTTTTTGTGACAGACAGCCCAAAATGGTCTCATCTTTGCAGGTATCACCGGCCTCAACAACCCAGCCTGGAATCGATCTGTTTCAAAGGAGGATTTGGCCCGGTACAATTTCACCTGGAACCTGTACAACACATATAAACCTTAAATAATTTTATATCCAGACGTGTACACAAAATAAAAAGCGAAAATAAAAAGAAATATATTGTCTAACCTACGACGAATCGGAGTATTGCGTTTCAAGCTAATATACGAACAACGTCCTCTCGTACATACGCACTTAGGACTCGCTTCACCAAAAATAGAGCATGAGCTCAAATCGGTTTCCCTGTGGCGGACGCATAAACGTGGCAATCCGCGCAATCAAGCTAAAACGAGGAAAGTGATGACACTTTTGTTGAATGAATGTTTGTTTTCGAAAGGCCTAACTGCGGCACACATCCACAAACACATGGGGCAGTAGGAAGAGGGTGCACCATCCTACAGAACGGTGAAGAAGGGGGCCACGAAATTCAATCGATAATGGACGGGCCCCGAATGCGACCGCTGCCTTGGCAGACCTGCATGAACAAGTGACCGCGCAAGAAAACATCGACCGTGTGCACGAGTAAATAATGGCAGTTCGACCATAAAAATTCCGGGCCATTTCACAAGTCGCAAGGATCTGCAAAACTACAGTTCAGAGCATCTTGATCTAACACATTGACATGCACAAAAACTCCCCGTGATAAGTTCTAAAATGCCTCTCGTGTGACCAAATACGCACCCGCTACAGCACATCCAGGGTCAATCTCGAGCTGCTCAGGTCACATCCTGCAACCTTCGGTGTCCTCTTTGGGACATGTTGACAAAACCTGGGTTCATCACCTTGAACGGGAGAGTAAAATCTAGTCTGAACAGTGTAAATACACGTCCTCTCGACCGCCAAAGTAGGCTTGGTTTGTTCTACCAGCAGGAAAGGTGATGGTTAAGGTTTTCTGGGACTCGGAAGGCGTGCTGCTTAGCGATTACTTCAGAAAGGGCAAAACATCACCGGGAACTATTTCGCAATCCCGATTCATCGACTCTGGAAAGCCATCAAGGTCAAACATCGCGTAATGCTCCGGTAGGGAACGCTTTTCTACGAGGACAACACGCCGCTACACTACGCTACTGTGCCGATGACTTGCATTTCATCCTGCGACTTCTCTGTGATCAGCCATCCACCATATTCGCCAGATCTCGCGTCATCTCTCCCTCCAGCTGAAAAATAAACTTTATAATGTCTGCTTTTTTGGTAATGGCGACGTCACTAATGGAGTGACCCGCGTTTTGGAGGACGAAATTTCCGATTCTCTCCCCATGCGAACCCAGGCACTGGAGCATCGTTGGGAAAATTTTGTGGACCTCAAAGGGACTATACCAAAAAAGTAACATAATTTTATTCACCTCTGTTGCCTCTTTTTGGGTCAGGCCGAGGACTTTTGGGACGCCCCCGCAGTGTAGCAGCGCGATGTGGACAGCGGCCTGCTGCACAACGGAAGCTCGATAGGCCAGTGAGGAAATATGCAGCGCCCGCCATCGCCTTTTGCACGCATTACGGCTATCGAATGCACGGCGCGTGAAGGAGAACCTATGAGCAGACTGGAAAGTTGGTGTTACCAAACGTTCCACGCAGGCGCGACGCCGCTATGTGGGTCATCGTCTCTGCGCGGTTGTTATCACCCACTAAGCCAACCACACGCATAAAAAGAAAACCGCAGGAATGCTGCACATTTATATTGAGTGATACGTTTTGTTGGTGACTGCATGCGCACAAAGGCAATGAGCGCCGTGACGACGCACTTTTCGAGCTGCTCGGTTGCTTCATCGAACCGTGGCCTAAGCTGCGGTCGGTCCTAAAGTGAAACGTGATATACCGTAGTTAAAAATTATTACCTGGGTCCGGTTTTGTTTACCGACACCGCGTTGTACCTTCCCTTTATGAATCCAATGTGGAAGGGCCCCGAATGCGACCGCTGCCTCGTTTGGCTCTTTTTGGAATATGTCACAATGGCTACCATGGTTGTTATTGTGGGAAACCTTCCCGGCTTTCCCCATCACTTCCCGTTTTCCGCCGCTGCTGCATCTGTCCGCGCCACCTGACTTCACGTGACATAGTCCACGAGACAGTGCTGACTCATCCACGATTGCCGGGCAGAGGGAAGGGTCACGTGGCCAGGGTGTGTGCTTCCAAGAAAGTTCACCCTCCTCCGCGACCCCCCCACCCCCCCCCCCCACACACACACACACCCGCGCGCGTTGGGCGCCGAAATGGGGAAATGGCTATGTCCGCCCGCCGGTAAGACGGCTCCCACGTGGTCAGCGACCATCCAGACCGGACCGGACCGTCCGTTGACTATGTGTTCAAAGCATACAGGAAACGCATCAGAACATAGAATATCCGAGGAGTCGAGTTCCGCTCTTGTTTATACAGAATGATACTAGGAGACGCCAGGCTCTTTAAATCGACCGGAAAATTCGGTTTTTTAACCTATCGCGCTACGACTGTGTGCAGTGTTGCCCACAGATGGTGCTTTTTTTTGTAAAATTTGCAAAGAGCCAACTTACCTGAGGAAAAAGTAAGGAAAGGAACAGGCTTAGCTCCTATGGAAACGCAGCGACGCCACCGGTCTTCAAAGAGCACGGCGCCGTTTCGCACGGGACACAAGAGATGGCGCAACCAACGCCGCCAACGAACGAGCATACGGCTCCGAGAGCCAGCGTTTTAGCAGTCAAACTTTTCGACTCAAAAGCGTCGCGCGTTCCGCAGGCGGCGACAGTCGTAGAAACAAAAACAGGCGCGTTAACAACAAGGAACTGCAGTTCCTTGTCTGCTAAGTACGCCGGCTCTCGGCGTCGTCTGCTCATTCGTTGGCGGCAGTTGCCGTCGCGACCGCTTGCGCCATCTCTTGTCTCCCGTGGAAACGGCGCCGTGTTGTTTTAAGATTGGTGGCGTCGCTGCGTTTCCATAGGAGCTAAGCATTTTTCTTTCTTTACTTTTCCTCAGGTAAGTTCGATCTTTGTAAATATGCGCTACGACTTAGCAAAGTCGTAGCCCGATAGGTTAAGAAACCGAATTTTCCGGTCGATTTAAAGAGCCTGGCGTCTCCTTGTATCACCCTGTAGAACAATCAGTAAACGCGACGCCAGTTTTGTCTACGGATAACGCATTGGTTAACAACGGCAGCGTGAAAATTTCCCCGCCTCCCGGACCATGCTATTCACAAAAAGCTAGGCCTGACCCTTTGGCAGGCACTTGTACGTGCGGTGTCAGCCATCAAAACACCGTAATATAGAAGTTCTTAAATGCATGGGTGTGCAGTTCTAACTGAATGAGACGTATACGGTTCCAATACTTAGAAGCGTGCATCTAGCTGTCATGAACAATAAAAGGCTGAGGGAATAATCGGCTTTCTGACTCGGATGGCACGCACTGTGCGGTTGATAAAACAAATTCACGTATGCGTAATGGGGCAGAATAAAGAGAACGTTGCTACTCACCCATTATGGTATCTGTGGAGTTGATTGATTTTTTACTTCGGTAACATCTTTGAGTGCACAATCTATGCTAGGCAAAAATCATTATTTAGTTTGTAGGCCAAAAAAAGAAAAGAATTCAAAATAAGAAATAGACATTAATATGTATTTTTTTAAGTTTTATGATGCGGACTTCGATTGCATAAAATTTCCCTCGAATCATAACTAAACAGTAAGGATAGAGACAAAACACAAAATTTAATGGCACCTTTTTTCGTTTATTGGATCATTTGTTTTTTACTAAAACACCGCACCAGCAGCATTAAGACACCAGCACGTCTGATGATCCTCCGTCTTGATGAACCCGGCAAAACTCTCTAGAGACCATATCAAACAATCTCCATACCGGACTACGAGAAACCAGTGACATAGTGGGATCGCGGACCTTCATTTGAAAATTCTTTAATATAAAAAAAATACTCCGATGTCTCATCAGCTCGCTCGGCCGAAAGACCAAATAGCGAGTGCATACAAGGCAGGCACATGTATAAAGACAATTCCAAGTACCAAGCTGATGTTGTGACGTAATTGTAATGAAATATGCAATTGTTACTGCGTTTCTCTTGTAGGGCTGAGTAGAATCAGTTTAAATGTTGAGGTTCATAGAAAGGGGGCATGCCGTTTTAAGTGTGGGCCTCCTAGTGAGCTGCCAGCGGCTAGCCGGCTTTGAGAAAGGGGAGAACAAAGTGCTTTCTGGTATCTCGGTTCCACGTATATACAGAGGAAATTTGTGACGGAAAACTCAAATCCTCGTTAAGTTTCCTCCGGTGGTACCACGCAGCGTCTTTCGCTTTCGCACTGCACATGTCAGGTTACTCAAAAGAATATTTCGCATTTGAACCTACTAAATATAGCGCGCATTGTTTCCTATACGCGCCAACAACGCGCGAACGTGGGGCAGAACGAATAAGAAAAGAGAACGTGAACCTTCAGGAAAAGCGGATATGACGAACGGGGTTGTTCGCATTTCTCTACAAGGAACGAGAGCTGCCACTCACCCTTACAAAAAGGAACCTCAAAGATGCTATCAGAAGCGAAGGAAAACAATGATGACGGCGGCTGCAACACTAACAATATAACCACCAGTACGTATTTACTTGAGTAATAGCCGCACTGTTTATGAAGAAAACCTGAGGATTCGCTTTCGCGCGGAGCCCGCGGAAGCCCATCACCGCGATGGACAGCATGATTCCAGCGGTGTACAGGACAGAGATAACGTCTTCGCGCGAAGATACCATCTGTGAAGTTTGCATTTGCATGGAGTCTCGTGTTCTTGATCTAGTTATTCCCTATGTTATTTATGCGCAACGCGATGATTGGCTGTATGTGTGCTTTCCGGGAAAGTAGATTGAAGGGCCTTCTTCAAGAATAGTCCGGCCATTACTCGAGTAAATACGGTAATACCGTACGACGATAAACATTGACGAGGGACGGCCGACCTACATTAGCTGCACGCGACCAAACAGCCATTACTCCGCCGAGAGTATACAATATATATATATATATATATATATTTTGTATATATATACAAGTGTATATATACAAGAGTATACAATATATATATATATATATATATATATATATTGTATATATATATATATATATATATAGAGAGAGAGAGAGAGAGAGAAAAAAACGAAGCGCAGGATGACGAAAAGTATATACGGAAGAAAACGCACCTGAGACGGTTGTTAGAGTTTTTAAAACATATTATTGGTAAAGTTGGTCGACGTTTCGGCCTGAGACAGACCTTTTTCAAGACTGGCACATGAGAGGTCACATTGACGCTCCTTGACCACGTCACGTGGCATTCGACACATCTGGTTTCTTGAGAGAAACCAGATGTGTGGAATGCCACGTGACGTGGTCAAGGAGCGTCAATGTGACCTCTCATGTGCCAGTCTTGAAAAAGGTCTGTCTCAGGCCGAAACGTCGACCAACTTTACCAATAATATGTTTTAAAAACTCCAACAACCGTCTCAGGTGCGTTTTCTTCCGTATATATATATATATATATATATATATATATATATATATATATATATATATATATATATATATATAAATATGTATATACAGTAGTGAACAAAAATATATTATATTTCTGTTTTACGTGGGTAATGCCTCTTCGAACTGTGATACAGATATAACAACCGACCCCTGGTGGCTAAAAACGGCTGCATTATTGTGTACCATGTCAAAACAAAATATTATTGGCTATTCACTAGACGTCGAGCAATACTTCTGTAAAAGAAACGAAATATAATATCTTTTTCTTTACTACTGTATATATAAACGCACACGCCAACGCACACCCGCAGGTATACTTACAGAGAAAAAACAGGCGAGAGGTATAAGTAAGTATCCGTCAGCTGAAACCCATATTTTAGGCACTCCTCGTGAACGCTTTATGAATTATACGCTTTTAGTTCCTCGAATTTGTATACGCCCGTACATTCTTTAAAGCACTGCTGCCCACGCTAGTTTTGACCTGATATTCGAAGCTGCTATGGAGCTAAGAAAGGAAAGGAAGTCTCATATCGATAACCGCTCAGACAGAAGCCGAGCGGCAGGGAATCCGCGTTATTCATTTCTAGCAGGTGCCTATATCCGACGCCGAAGATTTGGGCAGCCGGGCCGCCATTCGGGCGCAGCTCTGAAGACTGAATAGTAACAAGTCAAATGGCCGTCCCCGTCTCCACCCACTCCCTAGCCCCTACGTCTTTTCCATTTCCGCGTTTTCGTTTTCACACCGACGGCATGGGAGAGAGGCCGCTAGCACTTTGTTCTTCCTGCTCCGCCGCATTAAGACCGACACGCAGAGCGGCTCTGTTTACCAACACGGCCTGAAGGCCGCGCATGCGCGGTAGCTATGTGGGCAAAAGCAACCCGGCCCTCCGTGTTTTCGCCGTATCGTTGTGTGGCGTGCGCTCGTTCTTGACGTTCTAGGGACGCTTGTAGCATTATTTGTGAGTCGTATTTCTTGGCAACGTATGTCGTATGCTATGCCCGACTATTTGAGCTCGCTACCCGAGCCTGAACGGCGGCGGTATCGAAACAAACTCTGCGAGGACGGCGTTGCCTACGAGGATCCGTATGCCGTAAACAAGGCCTGCTGGACTTCCGACGTGAAGTTGCTGCCACCAAAGTCGACGGCTCACGTCGTCGTTTATTTAGTTTTTTCACCAAGCCAGTTCACGGCCGACACGGAGCAGGCGTACAAGTGTCTCGAGGCCTACGATCACTTCGAGTCGGTTTCCGCACTGCCGGCGGGATCAGCAGACTGTGGGCCTGCGGAAGTGTATTTATTAATTAAACAAATACACACAGCGTCTTCGAGTCAAGGTATGCTATTTTTCCTACTCTCATGACCACAAGGCATGACAAGCAGTAACGCTTTGTCCGTTCTGCAGTCTTGGCGGTAACAGGTTACAAGTAACGATGTTACCAGGAACGTGTTACTTTTTTGAGTGACGTATACCTACTCGTCCCTTTTCCGACACAGTAACGGGTAACGTACTTACGTCACTATTTCAAGTAACGTAGTTACCTTACTCGTTACTACAATTATGCTTCAAGCTTTTCCGTGTTTTTGGGCGTCAAGCCATGTTTTTCTTTGCGTTTTTTCTCGTCAGTATTTAGGTGAAACCGTAAAAAGAGATAAATGAATTATGTTCTGTGTCTGCATGAACATAATGTTTTTTGATATATGAGCTCATGCATACCTATATCGTAAAAACCGTAAAACGTGTTAAATTATAATTTAAAGAGTAACGCAGAAGTAACGTGCGTTACATTTTTATCGGTAGCGGTAAAGCGTTCCTTTTATTTTTAGGCAAGGTAGCTCAGTAGCGCGTACCTTTGATTTGCAAGTAACGAGTAACGTATTTTGTTACTTTTTTTTTTTTTGTAACGCCTACAACACTGCCGTTCTGTAAACCGATCCCCTTCTGCTCGGTACACGGCGTAGCGAGCCTCCGACGAGCGCTTGGCCGGTGCTTTGTGCGCGAACACCGTGGGAACAACAACCGGGTGGTCTCGATCAGAGGACGGTTTTCTTCTACATAAGCAAGCCTCGGGACGTAGATTGAAATGGAAGCTGCACTTGCCTCCAGGAAAGTGCTTGCCGCACAAACGCGCGAGGCGACCATAATTTTCGATCCACGGATATTATCCACCTTCTATGCCTTTCAGAGTCTGCTGGGAACTTGTAGAAGCTCACTCTGCTACTTTTCTTGTACATTTCGGTGAGATTAACGGCAACACAGCTTCGCGGCAGGCTGAAATACTATGACGCCCATGCGAAACGTGCGCCCTTTTGCCCACACCCCTCGGCTCCGGCGCGATCGCAGCGCCGCCGCAGCGCCGTGACGTCAAGCCCGCGTGTCGGTCTATAGCGAGCCGCGAGAAAAGGAGTGCATTATACGCGGCGTCAACACGCCACTTCCGTTCGTTCATATATGTGCCGCTCGAAACCTGTAACTGCGCAGTTCTTTCTAGGCCAACTCATCGAGTAAACGACGAGAATAAGCGGAAAAAGGGGAAAACGCGTGGGTTAGATTGGCGAAAAAAAGGACGGGTCTGTAGAAAAAAGCTGAATTCTACTCGCCCAGCGCAAAAAAAAAAAAGGAGCTGCAAAAAGATTGCTCAACAGTAATACCGAATGCGCTCATGCGTGTGTTTTTAATATACTAAACATAGCATTTGACCACGCAGGTTCTACAGTCTGTCGTTTCTCGGTTTCCGTAGCCTCCGAAAAGCGGTTTTTTCATGCATCGGAGGTCGATGAGATAGCAGTGACATACCACTGCAGCACCAAGCGCTACCTGGTGCCTGATGAGCCTCTTTGATGGTTTTATCTGGCGTTAAGTTTCAGTTCCCAATAAGTCAACTTTCAGCGCAACACGTCTACTGGCGACTCCAGTGAAATCGAGGGCCCCTAGCGCATATAGCCCGAGAAGTTTGCGTGGCGTCCCCTTACAGCGGACCGGGGGGACGTCACGGCGACGACAAAATGTTTCCTAGACTCGCCCTGTGACTTTGTGGAGGCTGTGACGGCGTTAGCTGTCGGCGCGCTCATTTCTATTCAATTATTTTTGTGCGCGTTTTTTCGTGGGAAGTAGAAATTTTCATATGTGACTCCATTGAGATATACGGTCTATATCAGCAGGCGAAACTTCAACCAACATTTCAGGCATGGTTGACAGGGCAGGCAACGCATGAATCGCAGCTGGTATATGAAAATGGAGAAGTATGGTCACAATTGCAAGTGTATCACTATAGATTTATATCCCACACAATCAATACTGCTGATGATCTGAATGAATTGCAGGTTGTGTATACTACTTTGTTTGTTTTGTTTTCTGTACCTCTGTTTCTAAACAAAAACGTCGAAGCAGAAAAGCTGCATGCTGCTCGAGCGACATGTTAAATATAGTCTGGGCCATGGAGGCAGAATCCCAATTGATACAGCCCAAGTAAAGGCGCAAAGTAAAGAAAGAATGAACATTTATTTACATACATTGCTCGCATTTGACGTTGGATTCGGGTAGTATTTCAATGGACCCCACTGATGGAATCTGTGGACTTGTTTATATCATCCCTCAAGTAATGTAAAACAAACACCAGCGAAGGTGTCTAGCCAGTTATTATTCCCTTAGGCTCTCAACTCTAAAATTGAGATTTTAACTAAATCAAGTTGTCCTGAAGCTAAAATACCAGAATCTTTTCTCACGAAAGCTGTCACCCTTCCCAGGTTCATTAATTTCTTCTACTAGTGCAGCATCTACCACTGGACAGCCGTTCGGATGTTTGCTGTTCCTCCTGTTTTTCTCTGTTGTCAAAGGGTACAGCTGTAGGGAGTTCGGAGACTGAGGAAGCTTCTGGGAACCTGCAGCAGTGTTGCTTTTAATTGTAAATGACAGTTCAAACCAAGTGGTTTATTTTCCGAATACACAAGGCTGGAATAAAGAAATAATGTTAAGGAAAAGTACAAACATTCCAAATTAGGGTACTAGCTGTGCATATTTTGGCAGTTCAATAACCTCATTCGGGCGACTGTGGCATTTGGACCGTTTTTCTTGCTACCATACAGACTAATTTGCTGTAATTGTGCATCTTCTAAAAAATAAAACATGTCGATATACGTGTACGATAAGACATGTATGTAGGCGTTCAATAAGACACAACATTTATGTAAACCAACCCTGTTCCCCGAGCAAGTCAAAGACCTTTAGACCCATGGACCTTGAAAACATCTGCGAACCCGCGCATGCAGAGTGGCACGCGCAGAGTCGGTGTCGCGAGCTAATTCGCCGACCGCCCAAAGGTCTTTTATATAAATGCCATTTGAAATGTCTGCGAAGCTGGGTGTAATATTCTCTTCACTCATAAACATGCATGGAGGATAATTCCAGCGTCTGAAACACCTACGCCGTCGCTTCAGCGACCCCTCGCACGGTTGTCTTGCGCCGTGTGGACCGACAGGGAGGTTCATCGGCGGAATTGCCTCCGCCGATAGCTTTCGGGATTTGCAATTATAAAGGTAAAAGTAACAACCACGCTTAGAAAAGGTACGGAAGCAAGTCGGTATCGGCCTATACCCAGCATCTTGTACACCGGGTAAACGAGGTCCCGCGGCTCGAAGTGGTTGCGCCACGCAACGGCCAAACCAGAAAACAGGGGCAGGGAAACGAGCGGGATGCGACATCGCGGAGCGGAATCCTTCCCTGACGTCACGTCATACTTCAACCAATTAGGTCGCGGCGACCGCAGCGACGCTTGTGTTCGCAGTCGGGGTTAATAGTCAGTTACAGTTTAAGAAATGTTTTCGATGGAAAGGAGGTCTGGTAAGGAGGAAGCAAACGAACTGCTGGAGAGGAGAGGAGGAACACTCATGCCCTCTTCAGCATTCCGTCTTCTTCCGCCTCCTCATCTCTCCTTTCCCTCCAAAACTTGCTTTAACCTGTAACACTATTCGCAACTCGAGCCCGGCGTTCGTCCTCTCGAGGACGAACGGAGAACCAGAGGAGCGGGGACGGCAGCGGCAGCGGCGGGGCTGAAACGGTGGCAGGGACTGTCGGCTTTTATGCCTGAAGCCGTTTTAACGAAAAAGTGAGCGCGTTAAAATAGGAATTCTCGTACTCCGCCTTGCATCAGCGTTGAATGAGTGACCGCGATGTCTAATTTCAATTGGGACTTTTTATATACCACCTACGCTGCGGATTTCTGGTCTTGTGCATCGCCGCCAGCTCAGTATGTGCTCAACGTGACGGCAAACGCACGCGCTAATAATAGAGAGTCATATGGTCTAGGAAAAGTCATTTCTTTGCCCGAAGTAAGAAAAAACTGGTCGGGCAACGGTATATCGAGCAATACACATCAGGATGCCGAGGCTCGTCGCTGCGCTGCCAATTTTTCCGTTGAACATCAAAACCCGGCCCCGATCGACCGAATGTGCTTTTCTCGTTCATTGTCAATTACCTATCCTGTACTTCTTTTGAACTCTGTCCCCATTCATTATACGAACCAATACAAGTACTTAGGCTTGCATCTGACACATAACCTATCATGGCATACTCATATTAAAACAATTATATCCCCAGCAAACCGCTCTCTAGGCTACATTCGCCGAAACTTTAGATACTCACCTGAAAACCTAAAACGCATTTTGTACACCAATATCGTTCGGCCTAAATTAAAATATACGTCCTCCATCTGGCATCCTCATCAGAAAAATTTAACAGACTCCACTGCATCCGTTCAGAACCGTGCTGCTCGCTTTATTTTTAATGACCGCTCGTACCTCAAGTGTATCGTCAATGAAGTTTCGTCTTAACCTTTGTCTACTTTCCTCCCACCGTCGAATTTGCCGTCTTTCTCTTCGTCATAAAGTTTTTTACACACTTTTCTTGAAACTGTCTCTTCTAAACCTGCCCACCTACATACCATCAAGACTGGAGCATTCATGCAACATCGCCCGTCCCAAGTCATCAAGTCAAGCACACCAGCATTCCCTCATCTCTGAAGCATTTGTGGACTGGAATGACCTCCTGGACGCCGTAGTTACCATACCCGACTCCAAGCCATTCCGACTAGCCCTTCAAAACCACTTGTACTGACCCACCCCCCCCCCCCCCCTCTATAACGCCCCCGAGGCATTAAGGGTATGTATAAATAAATATCTAAATAAATAAATGACAGCTTTTCTACCCACCAAGACAGTCACGCAACCTACTGAAAGCTTTCGACAGCGTGCATAATCGACAGGAAGGCCGATAGAGACGTCGTGAGCCTAATGGACCTTTTTCTAGTAAGCTTCTTCTCATGCGCACACCCTCTCCCCCTGGCCTCGCTTCCCGCTGTCTCCATTTTCGCAAGACAACATCCCGCACGACCAACATCGTCTGCTCCTATCTTTCCGCATATTTCGCATTTTTGACAATCCATTTTCTGGGTATTGGTAGAACGGGGCACATAAAGCAATGAAAACTGATACAACGACACGAGCCACACATTAACATACAAAGAGCCACATGCGGCTCGCGAGCCGAAGCTTGGCCACCCTCTGCTATAGACCTATTGCAGTCTTAACTAAATGCCCTAGCCCACGCCCGGAGAATTGCTCGCACAACGTTGTCTTCTGGTTGCTCTCCCTTCGTATCGCCTTACCTCGGCGTTGACGTCTTCTCAAACTTAAATGTTTTAGCTTTAATTATTCCTTTTTATTTATTCCAGTGTATCTTCATTTATTGTAAGTAAATATATTTTTTTCTGTATGCAGTATTTTTATATTTCATGTTTTTTTTTTGTATATTTCGTCGTGCTTAAGGCGGGCGTCAACGGACATTACGCCGCTGCTTATGCCGCTGCACAGATAAAAATGCTACTGTTGTCACTACACTCTATCGCGCTCGAACCTCGGCTAATTGACCTGAATACAGTTTGGAGAGTGCTGTTTCTATTGGCAGTGCACATGTCATTAGTGCGCGAAGACCAACGGCGTTAATCGCTACGCGAGAGCCAAGTGCTCATCGATCTGGCTCCGACAGCGCTCGCAGTGCTGAAATGTGAACGTTGAAAACTCGAGCACCGTTACCGTGGTGAAGAGGCAAGACGCTGCTTTGTCGTCGCCAATACTTTTCCCTTAGAACGTCTACGAAGCCGTTCTAGCGCTCGGGGTACCCTACGCAGTGCCATTCAACAATTGTTCGCGCTGGATCGCAACTTTTCGTTTGTGAGCTCCGGCGGTTCATCGCCGAGTAGGTCAAGTCGTGACAATAATCCACCGGTGCTCGCAGAATGCCAACAGGTGCCAGAAAGGTAGCGATGCTGTGCGGGGTTGTGCCGAGCACTGGAACTGCTTCGCAGGCGTTCGCAGGGTAAAGGATAACATTCTCAACGCCAAGGCAGTGTAAAGCATTTTTAGCAAGCTAATGGTGCTAAAAAGTCCCGGGGTAGCATTTCTGAAGCGCGAGCGCTGACAGTCAGTCTTCTCGTAAGTCGTGATTGCTACGTCGTTGCTTTGTCTACACTCATGACATGTGAACTGACATTCGAAACAGCTCTTTCAACCATGATGTAGAAAACCCGAGGCTGTGGTAAAAGCAGAGAAACTTGGTCGAAGAAGAAAGACAGGAGAAAAGTACGTCTCAATTTTCTCTGCTTTTACCACAGTCTCGGGTTTTCTACATCATGATCAATATCCACCAGCTCGCCTGCGCACTCACTGTTTTTTTCAGCTCTTTCAAGCCTGCTTGAGGGTCAAATAGTCGAGTTTATATCGCAACTGACTGCCGTGACGACAGGACAACGGTAATATTTACCTCGACATGTGCGTAAGCAGCGGCGTAATGTCCGTCGATGCTCGCATCGTGAGCGACGAAATGTACATTACATTACGAACACAGTCGTCGACACGGATGGGCTTCGGCTTCTTTATGTCCGACACTTGTGCCTCCTTCATAGGACTTCTGTATCCATTCAAACACACTTCTTCGCGAGAAAACTTTTCCATAATACTGTGCACTTTTTTTTTTATAGATATTGGCATAAGACATTTTTTGAGATCGCGAAAACATTGACCCCTCCACCTGTACAATTACGCATGGGGCAGACATTCTTTTTCGCACCTTAGTCACAACTTTCGCACCTCAGTCACAACTTAAAGCCTGCACAGCAGTGACTGGAGAGACAGCAACCTTTACGAAAAGTGCCGAAAGACAGAAAGTGTAAGATAACCGATGTGTGAAAATGTTTCTATTCACCCCCGAACGACATGGATACTTCGCATAATCAGCATTTTGGCTCCAACCGTACTTATTTCTTGTTTACTTCACTTCATAAGTTTTAGTAACAGAATACATAAAGCATTTATACAAAGACACTTTTTGTAGTCGCATAGTCCAGTACATATGTTGTATGTATCTTTGCATAGGTTAAAACGCATCTACTTTGACTTTATTATGACCATGAAAGTCAAAATCAAATGGGTTTGGTATTCAGAGAGTGATGAGTCAGTCAGTTATGAAATTACATTTTTCGTGTCTCCACTGTAGAGGCAAAAACTTTCCGTGTGCAGCATGACTGCTAACTAGGGGTCTTTACATACAACCTTCTAACTTTACCTTCTGATCTTCTATTTACTGCATCAATCATTGTGGTTCTGTTAGCCCATGAAATAAAGGATAGCTAAATTTGGATTACTTAAAAAAGTCAGCTGTACCAAGCCCTGGTTTCTCAGTTGTTTTAAATAGTCAGCATTGTTAAGTAAAGGTGACGCATATTGGAAAGTTCCACCATTTTATGGCAGTCATGCTGTTCATTACTCTGGTTTTATTATGGTATTCTAATTTCCGTGCCCGGGTGTTGAGGGTTTCTTTCTAAGCATTTGTTATTTCTGTCTTTTAGCGAATAAATACAAGCTGTGCCTAAGACCTAGACCTTGTGCATAGTTTATATTCTATTATTTTACCTGTTCTCTCTGAGATATCAATCATTGATACCAACACTGGGATTATCACACTAAGCTTAGTTCATTCATGACCTACATTCTTTTCCAAAATAAATCATTCAGATTCCCAAATCAGCCTTCATAAGCATTTCATGTTTTTCTTAGAACCTAAAATATTTCCTCAAAAAATTTGATGAACAAATATTTTGGATAGGCAAGGCATGACTCTAGGCCTTGGGCCAAGTTGTTTGTTAAGAATGATTTAACCATACTTATTTGTCGTAAAATGTGAAGTGCCGCCAAATAACTAAAGTACTATGTGTTTTTATGATGCCTGCTTCAGGACACAACAAACGTACATAGCAACGAAGCGCACACCAAAAATAAAATTTAACATTCTATATAATTCTTATAACGATATGAGATATATCGAAACGCATATATGATTACCTAACGATTATTAGCTTCTACGGTACTGCACAACATGTGGTAACCTGTGTACCTTGAGGGGCATGGCACATATGCTGTGGCTTAGCACACTGCGTGCCTACATAGTTGAACAAAAAGATGGCGGCGATCTTCGAAGTACGAAAGTTCCCACTAGTTCATGACATTGCGCCGACGAGAACAGTCGTCTCGTCGCACCACCCGCCGCAGCCTGCCCCAATACAGTGCTGAACAAATTTCGCATCGTAGTCGTTATGACTTCTCGTCGCCTCTACAAATCGCGGTCACCAGAAAAGCTACGATTGTGGATGACACAGTTTTCCGAAGCTAAGATTTTACTCGTGAGACAAGGAAACTTCACGGAAGATTGTCCCAAAGCTCTTAAAACGAAAAAAATTGAATTTTCGATGTTTTATAATCCAAATGATTCGTTCACCGCAATCTGATGCGAACGGCCGACGTGTCGACAATGAGCTGATCGCCGAGATTATGCACCGCCGCTATTCAACGCGCCAATCGTAAAAAAAGAATATGCGTTCAAAGTAAAAATAAAAAAAATGTAAATAGCAATACGTTACAGATGTGCGTGAATCACTAAAAATCAACCCGTTGAAAGAGAAAAACAAAACAAAACAAAAAAACGGGAACACAGACGTGAGCCTTACAACAGCGTACCTTCCCCTGTTAGGGCTAACACGCACTCAGAGTGGGGAGCCAACTTGAAGACAGGGGTCGATAAACACTTTACACGACAATATATTGCATTTCTTCACAATCTGAGGTTCTTCTGTCGAGACTCTCACGCTGTTGTGGCCTAAAACACTTTTCACAAACTGCTTTTGCCACCGCGTCCACTGCCACAAACCAGTCGCCATGTTTTAAAACCGGGATTCAAAAACAACCAAAAACAAAGCCTCCAATGTTGAGCACTCACGATAGGCGTGGATTGGTGCTACGTTTAGCGATAAGCGATTTGGCTGAAACGAAACGAAACCTAAACTCAGCTTAGGTTCCCGGCTAAACTCCGATTTGCGCTAAGCGGCGTTGATGCACCCGGCCCTAAGAGGCCCGATAAGGAGCCTGATAACCCGATGGCGTTATCGGGCTCCCTTCGCAAAGCCTTCTTATTAAGCCCGTGCTCATCCCCAAGCAGTGGAAGGGCATGTGCGAGGTATTTTCGGTTGCGCCACGTGTCACGTGACGTCACACGACGTCACGTGTTTTCATTGAAGCTATCTCGCCAAATCTGTCGGGAAAATTTTCCGCTAAATTTTGCGGGAAATAGTTTCGCTAATTATGGAGGAAAGAATTTTCGCTATATTTTGCGAGAAAAAGTACAGCTCAATATGGCGGAAAGTTTTTCCGCTAACTTAGGCGGGAAAATCTCCCGCAAAGTTTTGCGGGAAACGTTTCCGCTAAGTTGTGCAGCAAATGTTTCCTCGAAATTTTGAGGGTCGATGGGGTAATGAAGCCACAGCAAGGTGTGACGCCACACGTGACTGTGTGAATTACATCATTGGATTTTTTGCGCAACCAACGCCGCCGCCGACGCCGGAATTTGGGCGACACGACCTCATGAACGCTATCGCGTTCAGATGTACAGCCCGGGTTTGGTTTGGGCGGTGCAGACCAGCGGCGCAGACATAGAGTAATATGCAAACTAAAGAGTGGACACTGCCACATGGCCAGCGACCCAGAGTATGAAAAGACAGGCAGGACACCCAACAGTTGGCAGAGGCAATAAATTAGTTTCGGTTTCGATAAACGTTAGTTTTGGTCACGTATTTTCAGCTTTTGCAGGGCTTCGATCGCGAGCTTTTTATATATACTTCATTTGGATACCCGTTACGTTTCGGTTAACTTTAAGTCACCTTTCGAAGAGGCACTGACAGGTCAAAATCATTTTTTTATTATTCGAAACTTTTGAAAACGATGCCTGGACATTACCTGCGAAATTCAATACTTGGGAACTTAGTATTTGTGAAGTAAAAGAAAACAATTTCCAAAAAGCAGATGTGAACTGCCGCTGAGATTCGCGACAAATTTTGAGTTGTCCTGCAACTCGGGTTTCTCTCACACCTCCGTGTACTGTTCGCCCGCATCCCGCAATCAACACCTTCGTGCGTGCCGCGCCTATCGCTGTGAGGAGACGACGCTTCACTTCCCAGTTTTAAGCTCTCTTAAAGCCCTTTCGGCGATCTCAAGTTCTTTGAAGCGCTGTGAGGTCGAAGAGAACCCGCAGCGGGCTTTTGTGAGCGAGGTGTGGCCACGTCGCGCCGGACCGTCCGTTGACTACTCAGGCAGCACAAAACGTCGTGGAAACGTCGAGAAAATGTCCTGGACGTCCGTGACGTCCCGCATGACTTCGAACACGTCTTTTCGATGTTGAGGGGATGTTCTTATATAACGTTCCATTAGAGTCCAATCAGGGACGTTGCGACGACGTTGTATTTCAACTCAAACGTCGTCAATATTCCCACGACGTCGATGCACGACGTTCTGGTAACGTCCAACGCTCACGTTTCTTTGACGTTCAAGTGAAGTTCATAAACGACGTTTCATTTTCGTCTAGTCCGTGACATGCTGGCGACGTCAGTCATGTTTCAACTTCAACGTCGTCAATGTCGCCACGACGTCGAGACAAGAAGTTTTAGCACGAACACAGACGAACACACATGAGTCGAACACACACGTTTCTTCAACGTTAAAATAAAGCCATAATGACGTTACATTATTGTACCGTCAGTGTCGTTTAAGCGAGGTTGCGTTCACACCTAAATGTCGTAAACGTCATACAAGAAGTACTGGCAGCGTCAACTTCTCACGTATTGTTCGACGTTCAGGCCATAACTAAATAACGTTCCGTGTTTGTCCTGTCATTGACGCCCTGGCGATGTCATACCCCGACTTTGCTCAATATTTTTTTTTTTTTTAATTTTTCCAGTTTCATCTTTAGCCGCAGAATCCTGTATAATACGCTGTAGGGATCGCTTGAGGATTCCATCGTTTCCTGGAAACAAATGTGTTCGAGCTTCAACCGTTCGGAAGGAAGTACCCCGGCGGCTCGCCCCGAGGATAGGGGGATGACCAGCTTGAGCCCTTTTTAATGTTCGGCCCGGAAGGAGACACGGACATTTTTGCTTTGACGCCGAGAATTGCGAGTGTTTTCCCCGTAAAGTAGTAAAGTATCTCCCCGATGGGAGTGTTTCCCAAGTGGTTTAGCATAGTTTTTCTCAGAAAAGGGAAAGAAAGAGTTAAATGGCTTCCCTGTGATGGGAGAGGACCCGCTGGCACTGGGGCTAATAGAATTGTATAATTGTCCAGATTGGACAGGCCCTGTCTCAGCGGCAGAAATGTACAAGTTACTCGAAAAAGTAATTAAGTTAAGTTATTGAGTATTGACGTCAAAAGTAATTTGAGTAGAGTAGAAGTTAGTGAAATAGCAAGTAATTGAGAAAATTACTAACTACCGTAAAAAAAGTAGCGAATTACCTTTGAAGTTACTTTTATGTAACTTTTATGGTAAAAAGTACATTGGCTTTGATGTGTTAGCGATATTGTGCTAGCCAAATAGGAATCGACTTGCTTGCTGTTTCTTTTTGTCACGGAAATGCTTTAATAGCTGGTTCTGCTTCTGCACGCCTAACTGTTTTGTAGTTTCTTGTTTGTTTGGTAAGTGATGTACTGCGAATGTGTCATTTCTACTTTGAGGTTTGACACTGTCTGAGCTTGACTTTGTAGACAGTGTTTGGTTGCTAACAGTGCTGCGTAAAGTACACAGTTAATGAGAGGTTATGTATTTCAAGTAAAGTAGTAAGTCCACGGGGTACAATGTACTTGAAGTAAGGTATATAAATAGAACATAAAAGGTTGTGTTAAAAGTGCAAGCACCTTTAACACAATCTTTTATGATGCCCTTTCATTCCCCATACAGTGTTTTTTTTTTATTTGGTATGCAATGCATTGTCTCAGGAGTAATCGGAGGTGCATCAGTTTTTACGGAAATGGCAGCAAATATTGTGAAAGGTAAAGTCGCCGCAGAGTGGTTATTTTACTCTCGCTGACAAGCTATTCGACACAGTCAGCTTATAAGACACTTATTTATATCGGTCTTAGAGCAGCCATCACTTCACTAATAGAAATTATCAGATGACGTCTCGAAAGAGCGCGTTTTCACACGAAAACGCCCAAATGTTTTGTTTTCAAATTCGGGGAATGTAGGTTGAATTCGGGAATTTTACCTTCCTCGAAAAATACAAATACATGTTCAGAAAATTTATTTCAAGTGAACTAGGATATTTCTAAACAGTAGTACCTTAAAGGGACACTGACAGGGTATTTATGCTCGCCGAGGCTTTTAGTTGTACGTGACATATCAGAGCCCAACTATCCAGAACAGAATTTGCGGTTCGAAATTCGGTTTCTTTCCGCCCGAAAACCGCCGATCGAGAACTGGCCGGTTTGAGTCGCGCTCACTCTCTTTTCCGTGGTCACGGGCCGTTTTCTAAGGTTTCGACACGACCACCAAATTTAATCAACGTCGTTGGTCCTTGACGGCTCACAGCCAATATTAAAAATAGAAAAAAAAAATATAAAGCCATTTTGTGCCTTCCAAAAACCTGCACTTATGTTGATTGAGAAAAAGGTAGCAGAGACAACAGGAAGCATTCTGTGCGTTCACTGCATAATTCTCAACGTGGCGTCGTTTTGCGTATCGTGGGACTAGCGGATGGCAGCGGACGACGGGCGTTGGACCTCTACTTCAGAACTGTCGTTCACGGTACCGGTGAATTCTGTCTTCCTTCGAAAGAGAAATTTTGAACCGATCAAAAGAACTGATATTCATCCCGTATGACACGCCCGACCAGCAAGCCGATTGCACGAAGACGTCGCCGAGCCGTCGTCCATCTTCTCGTGGCTGAAAACATCGCTCGCTCAAAAGCCAAGCACGAAGTGCGTACTTCGAGTTGAATACGCACGCGTACGGTTTCTTTACGAGCCATATCCGTGCTGTTGCCCGACTTCAAGACGGGAGTGCACGTAGTGAAGGGAAATCGGCAGCAAACTTCCGACATCCAGTCTACCCGCCGCATTACTACGCATGATTGAGTTCTTTCAGTAGCTTAATAGGAAGACGTCCGCTTCACGTGCAGAGTGCCCGGGTTCGATCCCTAAGGCAATAAAATGCCTGAAAAAAAAAAGAAAGGTATACACCTTTCTTTTTTTTTTTTTTTTTCAGGCGTTTTGCGATGTTTACATTTCTTTTTATTACGATTATCACTCAAAAAACAAACAAAAAAAATAATTGTTGTGGACGTACGTTTCTAAACTAAATGGTATGGGAATCCATTTTTGACACCTGCGAACTCAATGTAGTCACTTTCCACAAAATGCAAGGAGCATATATCGGATAGCGTCTGCTTTCCGAGCTTCGCATAAATGTTCTACAGGAATTGCAGCCAGCCATTGATGCCGACCCGTTGATCTTTCGGAAACTTGTGCACTCTGCCGCACAACGCCACTTTCAGGTGTAGGACATGTGAGGCAACTCTTCACGCAACATCTTGGGAGTGTTCTTTTCGGAGCCGATCGCGGGAATTCATCACGGCACTCGGGCACTCACTACTAATTGCCAAGACGTAAATGTACAAAACAACTCATCTTGAAATACAGAACAGCGAGCGGAACAAACATAACTGCAAAGGAATCACACGGCGAACGAACGCATTTCGCCTGCTACTTGGGGAGAGCAAAAAAAAAAAAACCCGCATGGTCGGGTGTAGCCACGTGACTTCCGCCCACTCACTCTATCCTCTTCAAATCTCCGTGCGATGCGGGAGTGCGGTGCAGTGCGGTGCGGTTTCGCTTTCGAGCAGTTGCGTTTTTTGGCTTTTTTTTTTAAATACTTGACTCTGCAGCGAGATATTAATTGGGTAGTATTTCGACACCACCATAAATCGCCTGACAAAAAAGGAAAATAAAAATATTGGGGATGTCAGTGTCTCTTTAAGTACCATGTACATACAGCACTTCCCAACACCTGCTTGTTTATTATTTTTTATATAAAAACGTTGTGGAATTACTACAGGTTTTTCGAACGATCTTTGAATATTTAAAGACCTGCATATTCTCTGTTTTGGGAGGAAAGGCAACGCAAAAAAAAAAAAAAGTAATCTTTGCGTTGCCCTTTAGCACGCGATTCTTCGAGTACAGCACAAACTACGGGAGCACCAGATGAGTTTCGGAGCAGGTGCTGCATTTTGTTGCCTCCTTTCAGCGAGGATGCAGTGTGTGCCCCTCCTGTGGTGAGCGAGAGTTTCTACGTTGGCAAAAAGCGGGGACGCCAGTCTTCGGCGCTAATCCCACAGTCAAGGCTAGCACCACGTGGCGCGTTTTTCCGGGCGTCTAGACGCGCGTCTCGGCTTGGCCCGTACGCCACGTCAGACGCGTGCGCCCAGTCAAACCAGTGAAACAACACGCTGCGCTACCGGACAGTGCTTCGCGTCTGCGTTTCCGAAGCGTCTGCCCAAAGTAGCCAGACGCGCTTAAGAAACAAAAGCAAATTTTAAATAGAAAAACCGCGTTAAATGACGGCTACGTGCCGTAATTGCTAATTTTAGTAAACGGTAAGCACGCATTTTTATTACAGCAATTGCAATGATGTTCAATTTCATCCTCTTTAATGCGTACGCCTCATCCCCCTTTTGATACGCCATCGGCATCACCATCGCCCGCGCCAAAACATTTACAGCTGGCCGCTGGCCGCTACAGAGGTTGCGTTGTTGCGGTTGTTGCCGGTAGTATTAATTTTGTACCTTTGTCTCTCGGTGTCCTTGTATTCTTTACATTTCGCCTGCCAGAGTGCATGACGCTTTTGTACTTCGCTAGGTGCTCTCTGTTCAGCCGAAGGAACGTCAGCCTCTCCCGCGGAGCAGGGAGGAGTCCCGGACTTTTGTAAAAGGCATGGTAAACGAATATCCGCGAGGGGAAGGACGTAACTACTCATGTTCGCCATGCTGCGAGCGCTGTGGGGTCTAAAAGCCGTTTTCATTTAAGGCCGTGGGCGTGCAAATATTGTAAACTCCGCGCGCGCGGGTGTGCGTGTGTGCGTGCACGCGTGCGCTCTGCCTTGGAATGGCACAGGGCTGTTACCCGTTTTTGTATGTGTATCTTTCTGTTTTGAGTGTTCGTATTTATTTTCCTCTCCCGTATCCCTTTCCCTACTTGGCGGCGGGCTAGCAGGCGCTCCTGCTTAAGGGTCTCAACCTTTCTGCCTAGCCTTGCACGCTGCCGAGTGCGTATCGCAATCTGTGCAAATAAAAATTATTATTATGATCGCCTTTGTCGCAAGGTCCGTGGCGAAAAATGCAGTCCTACAGTGGCGAAAACAGTGGAGAAAATTCAAACGCTCTTTGCGACTAGTGAACACGGCCGTTCATTGGTTGTTACCTTCTGGACGCAGCCCGAGACGCGACGCCTGGACGCAAAATATCTGGCTCCTCCAGATACGCCGGAATGCGCCAGAAAACGCTGCGTTTCGTCCCGGCGCCGGAAGTGACGTCAAAGCGCATGCGCAGACGTGACGCAGACATGGAAAAAAGCGCGCCATGTGGGCTACCCTTTACTCGGCCTCTCTTGCGTCGTGTCTGTTCGCTCCCCGTGCCTCGCAGCAGTGTTGTTGCAGTGGGGCGGGGGGGGGGGGGGGGGGGGGGGGAGCGGGGGGGGTGGGGGGAGCTTGTGCCAATTTAGACGGGGTTCCTGACTGTCCGAACCATTTTCTCCCCCCCCCCCCCCCCCGCCTTACTACGCCACATGCTTCCCCCACTTTGCAAATATCCGCTGATCTTCCGACATCTTATCTTCTGTGTGCAGGAATGTTTGGTGATAGACAAAACGACCACTAAAATTCGAAAGTAATGTGTAACTTGAGTACAAGTTACTCAAAAAAGTAATTAAAGTAAACTACTAATCACCGAAATACAACTGTAATTGCAAGTTACGAAACTACTCAGAAAGTTAGTTAAACTACACTAACTTGAGTAGAGTAGGTGAACTGCGTACACGTCTGGTCTGCGGGGAGTTTTCTCGACCGCGCTGGCAAGAAAACGTTGAGTTTAAGCAAGCCCGCGCGCGGAGCAAGTTATCTCCCGCGGTCCGCCGGGCCGTGTTGCTTTGTCGCGAGTGGCAAGCAGCTACCTTGAGCCTCACCGTGCGCGGTGCGCACTTTGCGCCGAGGCGCGTTTTTGGTCTTTCTACTGCTGTGAGCGGACAGTAGAGTTTTGTAGCAAGTTTGCTGTCGTCGTTTTAATATATTTGTTTTTATCAATCGTTGCTCCGAACTTAGAGCGTCTTTCTTTGAAGCTCCGCCACCACCAACGAGCAGCAAAGAGACAACCCAGCGTGGCAGTCCACGATCGCACGGCCCTGACCTACAACTTCTAGGAAGGACCGGAACAAAACAACCTGATATTCAGGGAGGGGCATTCTTTACTTACGCGTTCACTATTAGAAGCTTAATTACAACTGTGGTCAAGGTGACACTGCTCAAGAGCCGGAAGCAAAACTTAATTTTTGAGTGCTTGACAAATTTATTTGTTTATACATTTATTTCCAAATACTATTGATTGCTCATGGGATTACGCTAAGGAGGGCATGCACAAAACTGAATGTACATCCAATGAAGGAAAAAATAATATGAAGGCATGTTGGGAATACCATTCCTTTTACATAGGCTTGTTATACTTTTGGTTTGTTTAAAATATTGTTACGGTTTTAATCCGCAAAGTGAAGCCCATGGCGTCCAGGACGGATCGTATTGTGCCATTCTTGCTTTTTGCACGCGCGTTTTCTTGTCTTCCATGGTCCTGGCACGCGCCTCCAGGCGGGCCGATACACTATCCCCTCTCCAGGTGATTTCAGGCACGTACACATCATTTTCTAGCAGCATCCATACTGCTCCGCGACCACCCGACCTTATTTTAAGGTTCGTCAATATCTCTTCGTGTTTTCTTACCCATGCTCACTTGCGCACGACCACAAAATTCGCATCAACGTGACTGTTCCTCCACAACACCCACTTCCAGCATCTTAGTGCTTTAGGCATATCGATGCGCAGAGTCTTGTCAGGCGACTGTCAGTACAAATCTTGCTTTCGTTGCCACAACGAAATGGCAGTGAGAAAATGCGCGGAGATTCGCGCATTTTTAAACTTTACTCCAAAAATAAAATGCCCGGCAATGGCGAAATCCGGTAGATATTGTAAACAGTTTGTGTAGATGGGCACTTATGATGCGAACCGGTAAATGGTTCAGATGCAGTCTTAAGTAGTAACGCGGTACTAGTAACGCGGTACTCTAACTTTGTTACTTTTTCGGTAACTTTTAACTGTAACGAGTTACTTTTTAAGAATGACAGAAGTGGTTTACAACATTCCTCTTTCATGCGGGAAGTGCTACATCGGCCAGACGGGCCGATGCATTAACGACAGAGCCCGCGAGCACGCAGGATCCCTTAAAGGAACGTCGGCAGGGCATCTTGCAGCTCATTGCAGGACTTGCCACTGCAGTGCAGCGTTCAAGGACAAAACCATCCTAGCCAGTAATAACAATACTCATGCGCGCGAGATGCTCGAGGCGCTTGCTATCGAAGAACAAACGAGTGGGTGCGTCAGCACCCCGTCCATCACTATTCACAAAAAGAAGAGACAATGTCTACAGTGCGTCACGGTCCAGAAAATGGCAGTATGAGCTTGTGGCGGGTGAATTTAAAATATTAGTTTAGGTTTAGGTAATGTGAAAATTTTGTAAACATACACATGCATTATTATATTAGTATAATAGGTTTTAATATGTAATAATTTTTGTTGGTGTCTGAAAACACGCAAGGAAAAAGAAGTTCCCAGTAAATAATCGTTGGTAGTCAGCTGTCTATTCTCTCCTGTCTCAATTTCTCTATATCTTCCCCTGGTTCAAGCTGTCAAATATATATACAAGTATGTACCAACAAGCTCCACTATCAACCGATATGGAGTCAGCGGTAAGCCTAACATCTGGGGTGCTATGTTGCGCTTTTTGGACTTGCAGGAGACTACGGAGAAGGAAGTGACGTCAACGACACAGCAAACGCAGATTGGATGTTGAGAGAAGAAAACGAAATCAACACCCAATCTGCGTTTACTGTGTCGTTGACGTCAATTCTTTCTCTCTAGTTTCCTGGGGGTCCAAAAAGCGCAACATAGCACCCCTGGCACATGCGGGCCCCAGACCCCGGCCAATGCAACGCAGTCACCGACGTCCGATGTCATGACTATTGACATACAGCTTGACACGGGACTTCTCAGGTATCTGCGGATTTCAAAAGAAGACGCAGGAAAACTGATAACTGAACTCCTGGTCGACTACGCGCAAGGCACTTCGAATCTAAACGTCTCTTCACACGATGCATCTTTTAGGCGCGCAAGAGTTTCGCGACACTCAAGTTTCGCGAAATGTGCTCGTTCACACGTACCGCTTCACGTGCAACAACGATGACGTTTAAACTCGCGAAAATAGTTTGGGTGTTGACCATAAAGTGGCGCTTCAGTTGAAAGCCAACATTATCATCATCACCATTAGCCATTCAGCATCGTGTTCTCCATCTCCCGCCACATTCTAAAAACCTGGTTCGAACACTCCTCCGTCCTCGCACCGTCCCGTTTTCGGCACGGCGCCCAAGGCGTTTTCGCCGGGACGGGGCGAGACGCCGGCTGTGTGACTGAAGCCTAATTGTCTTCGTCCATCGCTGGATTTTTTTCGGATATGCTACTCACTTTTCCTGCCGTGGTGCTCGACGTGCTTGCGGAAGCGCCGGCAGCATCCATCGTTCCTGGTTTCGGTTTTTTTTCGGATTTGGCTCGGCTACAACACCGGTAGTGAATGGTCTTCTCAAACAGCTCAATCCCTCCTCAAAGGCCACGTGAGAGCGTTTCTGAGCGGCCATTGGCGGCGCCCTCAGAGTGATTGACAGGACTGGGCAAAGTTTCAGCAAAAGCTCGCTCCAGAAGCGGGGTGTGCGCGCAACTTTTTTTAGATGCGCGCGTCCTTTTCGGACTCGTTCAGACGGCAGAACCATTTCGCGAAACTACGTTTCGCGACACTAGATGCGCGAGAGAAATGCATCGTGTGAACGGCCCTTAAGGTGCAACTGGGTGCAACACCACCCTTCCTTGGTGTGATTCTGATCCAGCAGATGGCGGTGGGATCGCCTTCAGGCCTGTGCATCAATGAGAGAAATCGTGGGTGGTGGCGCTTTGATACAGTGGGGTATTTTTCTATATCTTAAATTTGACATCCCTAGTCCGTCGCTTGTTTTTTTCTGCACGAGCTTTCTTTGGAACGCGCACGGCTGCGCCAGTTCTCGTGCAAGGGGGCCAGTGTCCTTCGCTCCCAGCTCACGTCCCAATGAAATATGGTCAGAACAAAACGCGAAAACCATCCTTATCCAAATGGCGACACACATGCACAACAAAACAACCGATGCGTTGAAAAATATAAAATTGCCTGTGCGCCTTTAGCAATCCGCGGTGATTTTGAAGACCAGTCACATATCAATGTGATCAGATTTATATGACGGGCCGGGCCTATTGTCCTGCATGCGTTTGGCTCTTTGTGGATTTCGAGGAAAACGTGATGACGTGATAAACTTAGGTTTTCAAACTTCTAGCTTGAGAAGTTAAATACATAAAAAATCAAAACAAAGGAACTATTTTTGGGCAGTCAGGTGTCTCATTTAGGTAGCTGGGTATTCATTTTGAACAAAACCACGAGACCGGAAAACACAAAAAAATGACACTCAGTTTTAGATATTGAGTTTGGTAAACCCACCTTAGGACTGGTGCGGGGGTCATAATAAAACAAAAGAAAAGGCAAGGTTAAAAATTAACCCGCAGCAATAATTGATAGAATTAATTTTAATACGAGTTCAGTGATAATTGCAATGACTGCCCAGGCAAAGATTCTGGGTCTGTAGACAGCTTTTGCACAGAGTTTAAGCAATATGCCAGTCTTAATTAGGTGATTTATGCGCGCAAATAGTGGTGTGCAAAATGAAATAGATGCAAACGGGTATAGTTTGACGTTGTATAAAATATAGTATAAGCACGCACGGTGGTACGCAGAATACGACTGAAACAGCGCTACATTTTACACTATCTTTGAGGGTATCACAAGTTAAGAGTGCATCTAAAGCTAAAGCTTGTACAGATATATTGCTTGCTCAGGCCGCAATCTTTGAAGTATATACGAACTCGCCCAAGCCTAAACTTTAGCATATTTTATGACCTTCAAATGTGGTGTAAAGTGTCTCTTGATTGCTTGCAACAGAAAAAGGGAAACATTCTAACTCTGGGTTGATAGAAAAATTCCACCTACTGACAGCTACTAATAATCTCGGCGCCGATTATTAGTATTCACTGCATGCCAACGGTCGCGCGCCCAGAACAAGTTTTTCCCGGGTGATTTCATACAATCGCAATTGTTCTTGACAAACAACATTGTTTATTTTCTCAAACGGCCACATGTGAAGTTTAACATATTTTGTATTGATAGTGGCAAACGTGACCAGTAGCATAGGTTCTTTTTTTACAATCCGCGATGTAGAATGCTTTTGGGTTACAATGGTCTCATTGCATGTAGCACACAAAAGAACACGAGATGAATCGTAGTGGGAAACAAAAACAATAAGGATAAACAAGTGTGTAATCATGTAAAAACTGAGGGCATTGCACATATTCAGAATGTAGCTTTGTTTCACTAAATACATTACCAGTAAAGCATTTGGTTTTGACGTGCGAGCGAAGCGGAACATACAAGAGCGAACAGGCTGCCATGAACTACTCTACCAGTGAAGAAGCGCACCATCCAAGGCATCGAGCTTGCTTTTATAACTTTTTGTGCGCTCAAACCTTTTGAAAACACAATTACAATCAATTCTATTGTTTTAATTATTTTTATTAAGCGCGCCTATGTTTTTTTTTTTTGTATTTTGCCTTCACGTGCCATTTTCTTAGTTATATAATATTTTTCTATAGAAGTCCGACAACTATAGTCTGTTTAATCATAAGAGCCGCATAATCAAAGATGTAGACAAAAAAAAAAAAAAAAAGAACGCGAACGCGGAAACACACATTAGAATGCAATGTAGCGGTGGATTTAAAATTAGTCGTTAGTTTTTTAGAGAGCAGCAGTTTCGTAGGGCGACATTGTTACCCGTTGAATGTTATAAAAAAGTGCAGTACAACTGTTAGCTCAGGGTCTTTAACGTGCATTACGCAGTATATGTGGTACACGATCGCACGACGGTAGGATGGAGATGGGCGACTGAACCCAGGGTCCCTGCTAAAGCCCCTTGAAAAAGGCGTTTTTTACAAGTAGCGCCAACCAATGTTGTGGAAACGCCCAAGACATGTTCCACGAGCGGTTGCTCCGCCGCCATTCGCTTTCAAGGGCCAGTGATTTTAGTGCTGCGCCGCCATATGCCTCTAAAGGCCGTTCGAGACACGGGCCTCGTGCACTGGCACAATTGACGTTACTTGAAAGACCAATGCAAACACATCGACAGTTTGATACTTTAGACCCATGTTACGGGTAAAAAAAACAGGACGCGGGATGGCCAAAAAAACATGCTTTTCGTGCAAGGCTCGTCAAATTATGACGCGCTGGAGAAATGCAGCATTCTGCGTTAAGTCCTTATTTCGAACTCTTTTTGTTCGCCTTCCGCCCATTGAAAAGCATGCGGGAAGGGCTTTAGAACGCACCTGGTATCGCTGCGCCGCAGCGTTCTTCCGCATCAAAAAGTTCGTCTGCTTTCCTCGCCGTCACCATGGCAACGAACGCCGAATGAATAGAAGCACGCACGGTACCGCCGCGTGAAGCCAGCAACAGCTGACGCCATCTTACGAACGCCGTCTGCTAGCCAAAGCCGAACGCGGTGTGTCAGATCAACCGCCTCCGCCGATGCGCCGCTAGCGAAGACGACGAAGCTGAGACAGGCCGACGGCTATCGAGCAAGCAACAACACCGCGGGACGACTGCAACGGCGGCATTTATTCGGATCAAAGGCCGCCTTTGCCGGTGCGTCGCTAGCAAAGACGACGAAGCTGAGGCACGCCGACGGCGAATGGGCGAGCAACAGCACCGCAGGACGACCGCAACGGTGGCATTTATTCGAATCAAAGGCGCGAAATAACCAAGAACAATTTTTATTTGAATCATAACACCCGATATCCAAGTTGGGGACCCCATACCTTTGCTGGGTCTTTCCTGTGAACTTTTTACAGAGACACGGGGTGCCGCATTCAAAACAAAGCTCGGTTTGCAAAATATGGGGGCCCTGAAAAGGACCGTTTAGACTACCAGAACCTATAACTGACGTCACCAGCACTTGACGAGCGGTTGGCGCATAAGTCGTCTTTATGCATGCAGACAGGTGACGGGCTCAGCGCAGCGGATCACTCGAAGTCACCGGGGCCGTCAGAATCCTCGCCCTGTCTGCGTCGGGGCTCTAGATTTTGGCGGCCGCGGCGACGTACGACTGGAATCTATCAGTGTCTCCGCGCGCCTTGTCTCTCCTCCAAAATATGAACTTTGCAAGGTGACCAGCGAAATGGTGGCTCCCGCGCCGTCCAGATGGAAGAGAGTATTTGACGTGGGCCCAGGTGCAATCCACCGTGGTGTGCGCACCAGTGTTCGCGTCGACAAAGTGCACCTTGTGGTTGATGGTGAGGTGCGTGAAGCGAGCGTCATCTGCAAGCTTGCGATAGCCAGCCCAACAATCAGTGATTATTCTTGCTCCAGGGCGAACCCACTTGGCTATTAGCCCTGGCAGGGTTTTTGTGTCACGGGTCTCCACGGGAACAAGAAAGCAGCACCCGCTGCAACGCTCCACACCGCCGGAAACCCACTGGCCAGGCCTTAAATACCCGCGATGGTACTTGTGCCGACCGAACATACTCTCGCCTTGGCCACCAATCGTGTCTGAATGCTTAAAGACGGCACTTACCACAACCTCCCGACAAAGGCTCGCCCAATCAGTTATTGTCTTACTTGCGATATCAGCCTCCCGCTGAATGACGGCGCACGGTAGGTTCTGGCATCCGGGATTTTCACGAGTTGGAGAAGCGTCAGGTGGCGATCCTTCGAAAAAGGAAGCGCTCCGTACCGAGACCTCGCCCCGGCACTGAACTTTGACCGGCTTCCTCCTGGGCACCTCACGAGTCATCCACACACCGCACCCCCCCCCCCCCCCCCCCCCCCCCTTCCCGGGTAGCCATCCACAGATCTAGCGCGGACTTGCAGCTCGTCATCGCCGCTTCGCACTCTGGACACGCTCGAAAACCCAGGAGCCAGGAGCAGGCCAACGCGCTAAAGCAATTTAATTGCTTCAAGAGGGTCTTTCATGGCGCCATAAAGACGGCACAAGTTGAACGCCATGGCACTGCGTTGCTCGCCTCTGGAAGAATAAAGCGCCGAGGGGGAACTGCGCGCTTCTTTGCATTTATTATTTTTATTTCAATTCGGTCCCCGCGAATGGGCGTGTACGGAATGGATAATCAGGTGAGTTACATTTTTGCAATGAGCCGCCGAAGACTGCCGCCGCAAAGCGGCGGGAGCGCAGCAGGGGGTTTGGGTTAACACGCGCACTGGCGATACACGCGCGAAGTAGAAAAGCCTTTTTTAAATAGCGTTCCCTTTTCGATAAATGGCATTTCTCTAAACTGGGACTCTGCTTTCTCTAAACCGTGCTTCAATAAAACGTGCCCGTTCTCGCGCACTCTCAAGAAAAAAGGGTGTCAAGAGGTGTATTCTTACACCCTTTGTCCCATATAGTACACCCCCAAACTTCAATTCGACATACAGCGCCCTACAGTCGAACAGACGGCCTGAAATTTTACAAGGGACTTGATAGCCGTGTGGTACAACTTATTAAAATAGCTAATGTACGTTTTACTGAACACGAAAAAAATAATCCGGGTTTTCTTGGCCCTACTGTAAAAACTCGGTGTTTTCTTTATGTGGCCTTTGATACGTACTTTAGCTATTTAAAATGTTGTACCACATGGCTATCAAGCCCCTCGTAAAGGTTCGGGCCCTCTGCTCCACTGTAGGGCACTGTACGTCGAATTCAAATTCTGGGGTGTATTATATGGGACAAGGGGTGTAAGTTTACACCTTTGGCACCCTTTTTTCTTGAGAGTGCGAAAACGTGTTTCGACGAAATAGCATTCGATCAATCGTAGTAAACCCTTGCGTGGGATGGGGTACATGTTCACCTAAAAATGTTGAAATGGCCATAGCGTCCGCATTTTATTTCAGCCCGCGTTTTGCCGCGTAGCAAAAGAAAAAAAAATGAGGTGAGCTTTTGTCCGGTGAGCTTTTGTCCGGTGAGCGTCTGTCCGGTGAGCTTTTGCCCGGTGAGCTTTTGTCCGGTTACTAACAACGGCAGTGTGAGTATTTCCCCGCCTTCCGGACCACGCGGTTCACAAAAAGCTAGGCCTGAGCCTCTGGCAGACACTTACTTGCACGCGCGGTGTCAGCCATCGAAACACCATAATATAGAAGTTCTTAAATATATGGATGTGCAGTTCTAACTAAATGAGACGTATACGGTTCCAATACACAGAAGCGTGCAGCTATTATGAACAACAAGGGGCTAAGGGAATAATCGCCTTTCTGACTCGGATGGCACGCGCTGTGCGGTTGATAACACAAAGTCAGGCATGCGTAATGGGGCAGAATAAAGAGAACGTTGCTACCCACCCATTATGGCATCAGTGGAGTTGATTTTTTACTTCGGTAATATTTTTGAGCGTACAATCTATGTTAGGCCAAAATTATTATATCGCTCACAAGCAAAAAAAAAATAGCATTAGGCTTAATTTTTTATTTTTTAACCTTTATACTGCGGTCGTCGATTGCACAATGGTTTCCCTAGAAGTAATAAACAAACAATAAGGCTGGGGACGAAACACAAAATTGAATGACACCTTTTTTTTTTATTGGATCACTTGTTTTTTTTTTTACTAAAACACCGCACCAGCAGCATCAAGACACCAGCAAGTCTGATGATCCTTCGTCTTGATGAACCGCAAAACTCTTTAGAGACCATACCAAACTATTTGCATACCGGACTACGACAAACCAGTGACATAGTACGATTGCGGAACATTATTTGAAAATTCTTTAATTTAGAAAATACTCCGACGTCTCATCAGGTCGCTGGGCCGTCAGACCAAATAGCGTGTGCATACAAGGCAGGCACATGTATAAAGAGCATTCCAAGTACCAAGCTCATGTTGTGACGTAATTGTAATGAAATATGCCATTGTTACTGCGTTTCTCTTGTAGGTTTGGGTAGAATCGGTTTAAATGTTTAAGGCCATAGAAAGGGGGCATGCCGTTAGAAGTGTGGGCCCCCTAGTGAGCTGCCAGCGGTAGGCTGGCGTTAAGGGGAGAACCGAAGTGCTTTCTGGTATCTCGGTTCCACGTATACACACACGAAATTTGTGACGAAAAAATAAAATCCTCGTTAAGTTTCCTCCGGTGCTACCACGACAACGTCTTTCAATTTCGCACTCCACATGTCAGTTAACTCGAAAGAATATTTCGCATCTGAACCTACCGAATATAGCGCGCATTGTTTCCTATACGCACCAACAACGCGCCAACGTGGGGCAGAACGAATAAAAAAGAGAGAACGTGAACCTTCAGAAAAAGCGGATACGGCAAACTGGGTCGATCGCATTACGAGAGTTGCCACTCACCCTTAAAAAAAAAGAAGCTGAAAGATGCAATCAGAAGCGAAGGAAAACAATGATGACGACGGCTGCAACACTAACAATATAACCTCCAGTACGTATTTACTCGAGTTATAGCCGCACTGTTTATGAAGAAAACCTGAGTCTTCGCTTTTGCGTGGACCACGCGTATTGACAATCACCGCGATCGACAGCATGACTCCACCGGTTTACTGGACAGAGATAACGTCTTGGCGCGAAGATACCACCTGTGAAGGTTGCATTTGTATGGAGACTCATGTTCTTGATCTAGTTATTCGCTATGTTATTTATGCCCAAAGGAGTATGATTGGCTGTATATGAGCTTCGCGGGAAAGTAGACAGAAGGGCATTGTACATAAATAGTGCGGCTATTACTCGAGTAAATACAGTAATATCGCACGACGATAAACATTGACGATGGACGGGCGACCTGCATTAGCTACACACGACCAAACAGCCATTAATCCGCCTCGAGTATACAATATATATATATATCAGGGTGTCGAACCGGAACCGAACCGAACCGAAAACCGGTACCGAACCGGTATTTTTACCGGAACTGAACCCGAACCCGAACCGTTATATTGTTATCGCGATGAACCCGAACCGGAACTGAACTGGAAAAAAAATAACGGTTACCGGCTCATCTCAAAACGATTCGGCCACGCGCTGTTGACAATGAATGTGCTATCAATGCCATTTGTTTTTTAAGTGCCGTCAACTGACACACACCTCGCTTACATATTTTTCTTCTCCACTCGGTCTTAGGAATATAAACGCTGAATCCATGAATCTTGACAAACGCTGCATCCATGAATCTTGACATAGGAACCAGTATTGCGCTGGTCGCGGCTTGCACGGAAGAAAAAGAATTGGAAGGCTGTGCAAAAAAAAAAATCGCGTCATGGGATTTCATTTTCCTTTAATCTCGTTAATCATAAATGCTGCTGTGTGCTCATTTCATAACACGTTTCAAGAACGCGCGAGTTCTTGAACTCGCGCGTTCTAGTTTGCTTTTGCTTTCATGGGAATGTTTGCTTTCATGGGAATGAGAAAAGAAAAGGCTGTGGAGTTTGATAATAATGCATCCGGTTTCGTATAGGCACTTAGAAGCTAACATATTTGTGAGACAGCAAACTCTTCTATTTTAATATTTATCCTATTACGTCCTTCTGGCGTTGCGTTCGGTGAAGTGTTTTTCATATTCCGTATCTTGTTTAAGGAAAGCTTCGTTAAGGGTCTAATTTGAGTTACCGAAGGCTAGTTCAAATAAAGAAAGCTGTATTTTCTTCCCACTGTTCCTTTAATTGCTTACACGCCGAGGTGGAGGGATAGTTAGCGAGTTCTACTTGTAAGTGGGTTTGTAAGGAGGTCGCGGATTTTACAGGTACTGCGTCGGACCCAATTAGAAGTCCGAATACGTAAACGTCGGTGAGGTAACCTTTGAGTGCACATAAAGAAACCATTCCTGGTAGAAATCCCTGAGCCTTACACTACGATGTATCCCGTTTCGTATGTGCTTATTTCAGATGTTTTATTTGTAATTTATTTTGATGTTGCAATTTGTCATTTATAATTTCCGAACCGGTTCGCGAACCGGTTCAGCGCCCCGAACCGGTTCGCGGATCGAATTAATCGAACCGTAACTGAACCGGAACAAAATAAATTTACCTGAACCTGAACCGTAACCGAACCCGTATTTTTTTCGGTTCGACACACTGATATACATATATATATATATATATATATATATTTATTTATTTATTTATTTATTTATTTACTTATATATATATTTATATATTGAAGCGAAGAAGAATAGCGAGGCAAGTGGTGGAACTGAAGGCACTGCTAGGCGTCAGATTTTTATATATGACGCGCGCGATCGTCGTTCTTCTTTCTGGTCTCCAGGCCTGTCGTCTTCTTCGCTACATTTGCCCCATGCTTAGGGGGCTGCCATCCTGGCAGCAGTAGTTGTAGAGGGGGCGGTCGGGTCGGGCGGTACATACGGTTTCAATCGTGACACATGAACGGACTCTTGATGGTGACGGGGGCGATCGGTGGGGAGGGGAACGGGTTCGACGCGGTAGTTGACCGGCGAGGTAGCTGTCAGCACTTTGTATGGGCCATGATATCTTCGAAAAAGCTTTGAAGATAGTCCAGGCTTCTTGATGGGCATCCAGATCCACACTAAATCCCCATCGTTGTAGGTGACAGAGTGGTGACGGGCGTCGTAACGACTCTTTTCGACGTTCTGGTGCTCGGATGTGCGACAACGGGCTAACTGACGACATTCTTCAGCTCGGCTGATTGCTTCATCAAAGGGTATGTGCTCCGTGATATCTGGCCGATAAGGCAAGATAGTATCGACCGTACATGATACTTCGCGGTTATACGTGAGCATTAAAGGTGAGAAGCCTGTCGTAAATTGAGCAGCGGTGTTATTAGAGAAAGTAATGTATGGGAGAATCCGATCCCAGTTATTTTGATCCTGAGAGACATATATCGAAAGCATGTCAGAAGGGGTACAATTAAGACGCTCCGTAAGTCCATTTGTTTGGGGATGATAAAAGGACGTGCAAAGATGAATAACATTGTATTCTCTCAAAATGTCTTCGACGAGTTTTGATAAAGAAAAACTGTTCCTCGATCACTGAGTAGTTCTTGAGGCGAGCCGTGAAGGAGTATAATATTGTTTCAAAGAAAGCTTGCAACTTCATGAAAACCTGCGGTGGGCAGGGCAGCAGTCTCAGCGTATCGCGTCAGATGGTCAATTGTGACGACAACCAAACGGTTTCCCTCAGATGATTTTGGTAGAGGGCCATACAGATCGATCCCGACTCGTTGGAATGGCTTGTCGGGACAAGGTATCGGTTGGGGTAAACCCGGCGGACTCTAGGGTGTTTTTTTTCGTTGGTAGCACGATAAGCAGGAGCTGACATATTTTTGCACAAAGCGACACATGCCGGGCCAGTAATATCGGCCACGAAAACGATTATAAGTCTTCAAGACCACGAGATGTCCCGACGTTGGGTCGTTATGGAGGCACTGTAGCAGCTCGGAGCGAAGCTGCCGTGGCACTACTAACAACCATCGCTGACCGTCTGCTGAATAGTTACGATGAAACAAGAGGCCATCTCGGACAGAAAAATGCCGTGCTCGTTTGCATAACTTGCGGTTGTTGGAGACAGCAAGGCCTGTAATATGTTGCACCAGGGTCTGGGTGTAGGGGCATTGGAGCTGGTTTTGTGCCACATCATCCAGAGAGAGAGAGAGCAGCAAGTGTAATCGGATCTTCGTCCCCGTCAGGAGCAATCGTTGGCAAAGGGCAACGTGAGAGGCCGTCAGCATCTTGATGTTTGCGTCCGGACATATAATTGACGGAGAGGTCGCACTCCTGGAGGCGAAGGGCCCAATGTCCCAAACGTCACAAGACGTCTTTCAACGACGTTAACCAACAGAGAGCGTGGTGATCTGTGATGACACTGAACTCGCATCCGTACAGGTACGGACGAAACTTAGAAATAGCCCAGATAATAATCAAGCATTCTTTTTCGGTTGTGGTGTAATTACGTTCACACTTTGACAGGGTGCGACTGGCGTATGCCACAACTCTCTTGGGTCGGGGTGGTTCGCGTTGTATTAGGACTGCGCCTAGTCCATACCCGCTGGCGTCGGTATGGATCTCTGTAGGAAGTGAGGGGTCAAATTGGGCATAAAATCGGATCGCCCGTCAAGAGCGCAGTTAGCTGTTTAAAGGCAGACTGGCATTCTGGAGACCAATGAAAAGGCTGGGTTGTATCATGTAAGGCGTGTAAGGGGGCGGCGATCGTTGCGAATCCTTGGACAAATCGGCGAAAATAGGAGCAAAGACCCAAAAAGCTGCGAAGTTGTTCAGCTGCAGTCGGGATGGGAAATTCTGCGACTGCTCGAATTTCGTCAGGATCGGGTCGGACACCTTACTTCGATACTACATGTCCGAGAACTCGAATTTTTTCTGTCGCAAAATGGCACTTCCTGGTGTTCAGTTTCAAATTGGCGTTTGCAGTGGCCACACGTTCGAGATGTTTTTCAAACGTCGGTGCAAAAATGACAATGTCGTCTAGATAGCAAAGGCAGATTTGCTACTTCAGACCTTAGAGAACAGTATCCATCAGCCATTCAAACGTGGCCGGAGCATTACAAAGTCCAAATGGCATCACATTAAATTCATAGAGACCGACTGGCGTGATAAAGGCCGTTTTTGATTTATCAGTTTCTTTCATTGGTACTTGCCCATATCCGGATTGTACGTCCAGGGAGGTAAAAATGTAGCGCCCTGAAGGCAGTCGAGGGCATCGTCAATGCGTGGCAATGGATATACATCTTTGGTGGTTATCTTGTTAAAGGGGCACTGACGCCCCAAAGGTCGTATTTATTTTTATTGTCTAAAACGATGCAAGTTGCAGTCATAGACACGCAAAAAAAACCGCATCGCGAAAAAAAAATTTCCCGCGCGCGCGCGCGCCTTTTTATTTTTGGCGTTTGATTTTCCCGCCTCTCGCCTCCTCGCTTCTTTTGATCGGTGACGTCAAGAATCATGAAATTTAGAAGCTTTGTAGGCGACATCTCTATAATATTTAATTACGGCAATCCTAAAACATGTTTTTTAACGCAATTGCGAACGCAGTACGGCCCTTCTTTTTGAAATACAAAAAATCGGGAGTTCGTTGTGGTGCCGTCTCCTGGATTTGTATCCTCCAACGGAAAACAGGCGACACCGCTCAGAACCGGTCCGCCGGAACGCCGCCGCCCGCTCCTTTCCTCCTCGCTTTGGGTCGCCATGGCAACAGCAGGGAGTGGTGAAAGGAAGTTGACTCTCAGGTCTCCGCGATTTTTGACGTCAAGGCACCGGCGCCGATCGCGCGGGAACTTCGAATTTGGCATTTGGAAATTGTTTTTTTACTTCACGAATACTGAATTCCCAAATTTCAAATTTTGAGGGTAATGTCCCGGCATCGTTTTCAATCGTTTCGGATAATAAAAAAAAAATATGATTTTGATGTGTCAGTGCCCCTTTAAAGGGCTACTCCACCGATTTTTTCATTGTCTCCGATTTGCTTGAAATTTTGCTAAACTAACTAACAAACATCGCGAAAATAGTATCCCAAATATTAGGTCAAAATATAGTTTTTTCGCGAAGTTATTGAATTTACAGTTTTGGTCCTCACCGTGTTTTTCAAGCTCGAAGTCTCTACTGGCAACAGTGAAAAAGTGACGTCAGTGGAAGGCAGCGGTTCACTCTTTGGGCTGTAGATTTTGTTTTAAACCGATTCGAAGCAGTTTCATGGTGTCAAATGAATGCTTGGGAAGCTCGCTGCAGTACCCGCGCTCATGCACGGAGCAAATGATCGGCATATTCTATTTTTTGGCTGCTTGCTCGACTGGCAAGCCTGCCTGCCACTGACGTCACGGCCCTGAAAAGCGCGCGTATATTTGAATGTTGGTTTTTGCATCATTTTCATTTGACGATTTCGCAATAACTATTATGAATTTCGCGATTCTGAATAGCATACCGAAGAGAGTAAAGGCCGGGGAGTCAGAAAATATAGTTAGTTGAGGTAGCTCAAAAAATCGGTGGAGTACCCCTTTAAGCCGTCGGTAATGTACACAAAAGTTGGATTATGCACTAGCATGACTTGAAAAAAGCCCTCGGCGATTCCTTTCAAGAGATGACGCACCCTTTCGCGTTCCGGCATGTTTATGTCTACTCCACGGCAAAGATCCAGCACGTCCTGAATGTAGGATGTCAATGATTCAGTTTGCTGTTGAGCGCGCGAAGCAAGCTTTCGGTCTACTGTAATATGTCACATCGCAGGTCTTCCAAACACTTCCTTAAGGTGGGTGGCAAACATTTGCCAGGTTGGAAAGTCTTGTTCATGGTTATGGAACCAGAGTTTGCGACGTCGGACGGGTAGGAAATGGCGGTAGTCAATTTAGTGGCATCGTTCCAGTGATTGTTCCAGAGACGGCCTTCCTATACTTGAGCCAGAGCGCAGTCAAGGGCTGAAAGAGACGCAAATACATACGCCCAGGCTAAAAACGCAACGTCACGGTGTACCAGCCTCGAAGCATGTGCTCAAAGAAAGACGATGAAAGCCGTGAAGTTGCGCAATCGGCATTATTTGATTGGTGACATGAGCTTATAGCATACAGTGCACTCCGACAGCATAGGCATTCCTACTCCTTCCTCCTCTGACGCGCATGCCTTTTATCCTTATGTTTTGCTTTTTTACGCCCGCGCGTTGGCTGTAGCGCCGCCTTGATTAATCTAAGATAATAGGTCGCATTCTTCAACGGATGTCGCGACTTTTTCGTATAAAGAGGCTTTAGTCTGACAGAGGTATAAGAGTGGAACGCGATGGCGTTATCGGGCCCCCTTCGCAAAGCCTTCTTGTTAAACCCGTGCTCCTTCCCAAGCAGTGCAAGCGTGCGTGCGTGGTATTTTCGGAAGCGTCACGTGGCACGTGACGTCACATGACCTCACTTATTTTCATTTCAATTTTCTCATCAAATCTGTCGGGCGAAGCTTCCGCTAAATTTTGCGGGAAACGTTTGCGCTAAATATGGCCGAACGTTTTTCAGCTAAATTTGGTAGGAAAATTTCCCCCTAAGTTTGGCGGGAAACGTTTTCGCTATATTTGGCACAATTTATTTCTCCAAATTTTGCGGGTCGATGGGGTTCTGAAGCCTCAGCCACGTCTGACTCCACACGTGGCTGCGGGAATCGCAATATTGGACTTTTTGTCGAACCGACGCCGACGCTGAAGCCGGAATTTTTGCGACATGAGTTCCTAAACGCTTTCGCGTCAAGATGTACAGCTCGTGATCAGTCTTCAGGGAGCAGACCAGTGGCGCAGAAATGGAGTAATATAGCCAACGTAAAGAGTGGACACTGCCATATGGCCCAGTGACCCCGAAAATGAAAAGACACGCACGCCAACGAACAGTCGGCAAAGGCCCTAAATTAGTTTCGGTTTCTATTATTTTCAGCTTTTGCTTGGCTTCGCTTGATAACATATTTATATATATATATATATATATATATATATATATATATATATATGTATATTACATGCCCGTTTAGTTTTCAGTGAGCTTGAAGTCACCCTTTGAGGGGCACTGATAGGTACAAAATCATATATATATATATATATATATATATATATTTTTTTTTATTATTCGAAACTATTGAAATCGATTCCTGGAGACTACCCTCGAAATTCAATACTTGGGAACTTGGTATTTGTGAAGTAAAAAAAAAAAAACACAATTTCTAAAAGTCGATTTTAAATTTTCGTTGATATCCGCGACAGTGCGGTGACATCAAAGATTGCGTCGCTCTGCAACTCGAGTTTCTCTCACGCCTCCGTCTAGTGTTTGCCTCTATCCCGCGATCAACCGCTCCGTGCGTGCTGTAAAGGTAGTGTGTTCACGATCAGTGCCAGCAACAAGAACAACTTCTTTATTTTTTGAGCGCGCGCTCCTTTTGTCTCTTCGCGTGCACGCGGTGTTGCTCCCGCTCCTGATGACGCCTGCCCAAAGACGGGTAAGGTTGGTGGGTGAGGCGACGCCTGGTTTCGAGTAGGCTCTGGTGGTGAGGGGGGCTGTGATCCATCTCTTGATGGTGGCAAGAAATCGTCATTATCGTCCTCTGAGTCGCTGTTTGTGATGGAGATGGAGAATCCTTCCGGTGTCTTTCGGAGATGCTGTCGGTTACGGCGGAGAATCCGGCCGTCCTCGGTAAGCACCGTGTATGACCTTGGGGCCACCAAGCCTTGCACTTGTGCTTAAAGGCCCGTTCACACTCTTGCAACCGAGTACGACCGAGAGAGACCAAACCGGTTTTTAAGCCTCTTGCGATCTCTTAGGACCAGCTCCGCTCAGCGCATCCGGTCCCAAGAAGTCTTTCTCGGTCGTACTCGGTCGCAAGAGTGTGAACGGGCCTTTACGCTCCCATCGCCCGTTGTTAAGGATTCGCACGATGTCTCCCTGCTGAAGAAGAGCTAGCTGTCTTCCTTTTGTCTCGTTCTGGACGTGCTTTTTGACCGGAGATGCGGGAGACGCGGTGAAGTCGGGAAGTAGGGTTCGTAGTTCTCGGCCCATCAGTAGTTCTGCGGGTGAGCGGCCATCTTCAAGGGGAGCTGCCCGGTAGTTGAGGAGGCCCAACCAAAATTCTTCTCTGGCACACTCCGTTTTGCGTAGTAGACGCTTGACAACTTGTACACCTTTTTCAGCCGGACCATTAAACCTTGGAAATATTGGACTTGAAATAGTATGCCGAAAATCATAACGTGCAGCAAAATCCTTAAATTCTTTCGAGGAAAATTGTGGGCCCCCATCCGTGCAAACTTCTAGAGGTAAACCATAGCGGGCAAATATTCGAGCTAACTTGTCAATGACCACCGTTGCTGTGGTTTCTCGAAGGTGTTCCACTTCTGGAAAGTTTGAATAGGCGTCGTACACAGCGAAGTAGTGTTTACCGGAGTGTTGGAAGAGATCTGCAGCTACCCTGGACCAGGGATGGTTGGGAACGGTGCGGATAGAGAGAAGCTCGTCTGGCTGTTGGTAGGCAAACTTCTTGCAAGTTTCACATCTGTCGATGAAAGCGGTAATATCGGCGGTCATTGCTGGCCAATACATCAATCTTCGGGCCTTGGACAAGCATTTGCCCAGCCCCAGATGGCCTTGATGTAGTCGTTTCAGCATCTTTCTACGCATAGCTGTCGGAATGACTACTTTCTTTCCTTTTAGCAGTACTCCGCTAACCACCGAAAGTTCTGGAGTAAACTGCTTCAGCTCACCTTCCACAGGCTTCGATGATCGGAGGCTGGTGATGACTCCCTGGAGAGCGGGATGGCTGACTGTCGCCTCCTGTAGGCGAGCTAGTGTGCCTTGGCCCACTACCTCAGATAGGACGCCCACCGCATGCACTTCTACATCCGTCGTGGCCTCTCCCTGTGATGGATGTGATGAAATCCTCGATAAAGTGTCAGCAACCACCAACTTATTACCGGGGACAAACTGCAACTCGAAATCCTACTTCGGTAGTCGTAAAAATAGTCGTTGGAGACGAGGAGGCATGTCTCCTATTTCTTTTCTTGAAATGGCCAACAGCGGATGATGGTCTGTTTCGATGGCGATATGTTTTCCCAGTACGTAGTCGTTAAACTTTTCGCAACCGAAGCCTACGCCCAAGGCCTCTTTTTCAATCTGGGCATACCGGCGTTCAGTATCAGTGAGGACCCGAGACGCGTAGCCTACCACACGCCAGTCCATTCCATGCTGTTGAAGCAACGCAGCCCCTAGAGCAAATGCAGACGCATCAGTTGACAACTTACTGGGCAACTCGGGACCATAGATTGATAGAACTGGTGTTTGCGTCAGCATTTTTTTTAGTTGCTCCCACTGACGATCATGTACACTGGTCCATTCAAAAATGCTGTCGTTCCTAACTAGACTGCGTAGGGCGTCCGTTTGAGACGACAGGTCTGGTAAGTATTTCCCGAAGTAGTTCACCGCACCAAGGAGGCGTTGAACTTCCTTTTTTTCGTTGGAGTAGGGTGCCGTGCAAGGCAGCTTATGAAGTCTGTGTTCGGTTCAATACCCTTGGAACTGATTCTGTCACCAAGAAAGTTTATTTCTTTTTGGCCAAAGATGCATTTGTTCGCATTCAGCGTCAGTCCCTCAGCTTGGGCTGTTGCCAACGCCTGGCGAAGCCTTTTGTCATGTTCTTCTCGTGTGGCGCCCCACACCAGTTCATCATCTATGTACACACGCACACCAGGAAGATCGTCGAATATCTGGCTCATGGTGCTCTGGAATACTTCCGGAGCTGAAGCCATTCCTAAGGGTAGTCTTGGATATCGGTAACGACCAAACGGACTGCTGAACGTACAAATCTCCGAGGTCTGTTCATCAAGCGGATTCTGATTAAATCCGCTGTTAGCATCAAGGCGACTGAAATACTTGGCACGCGCTAGCTCGCTCTCGATTTCCTCGCGCCGTGGGAGCTGAAAATGTTCTCTTTTCAGTGCCCGATTCACGTTTCGAAGGTTCATGCAGATTCTTAATTTGCCATTTTTTTTTTCGAACGATGACTAAGGGACTCACCCAGTCGGAGAGTTTCTTGACCTTTGCGATAATGCCTGCGGCCTCCATGCGTTCCAGTTCTTCCTTGAGAGGTTCCCTATGTGCGTGCGGCACACGACTGGCGGACTGGACCACTGGCACGGCGTCCTCTCGGAGTACCATCTTGTACTCCCGTCGTGTCTTGCCAATACCGGAGAACAGTCCTGGGAATTCCAACTCTATGCTTGGGCTGGAGGCCTTGTTCTCCACTGAACTTACTCGGTTCACGAGGCCCAGTTGCTCGCATGCACGGAGACCTAGAATAGCTTGGTTCCTTTTCACCACAAAGAAATCCAGCTGCACTGGTCGCTTGTCGAGCTACACCGACAGACGAACCTTTCCGCTGTGTTCAATTTCGCCGCCCCCGTGGTGACGAAGAATGCTTTTCGTTGGACGGGGTTTCTGCTTTCTCCTAAGCTTCTCAAACAACGCTTTGGGAAATAAGTTTGCCTGCGCCACGTGTCGACCTTAATTTTCACCACGTGTCGACCTTGATTTTTTTTCGAAGCAGCTTTTCTCCCAACACCGCGCTCGAAATCCCGTAAACAATCTGATCTCGGAGGAGAGATTCTTTCAGGTCTGCAAAGTTGCACGCCCTTGCTTTCAGTTGCAGGTCTCTAAAAAATTGTTCAAATGGCTCTCTTTGAGCTTGCCGACGCGTGCGAAACACGTAGCGCTCGTACGTTTCGTTACAATTGGGCAGGCAGTAGTCTTCAAAAGTCTTGACTAGTATGTCATAGTCGGCGTTCTCCTCTGCTGTCAAATTCAGTGTGTTAAAAACGTCTATAGCTTCCTGGCCCGCGATATGTAGAAATATGGCGCCCTTCTGTTGCTTACTGCGAGGCTTCGTGGGTTCCGTTGCTAGGAGGTAAAGCTCAATGAGCTGCTTGAACCTTTGCCACGACTCCGCCGCGTTGTCGCCAAGTTGCAGCGGTTCCGGAGGTCGAAGATCTGTCATGGTGCCGTGCGCTTTTACCTTTGCACTTCTGACACCATAAAAAGGTAGTGTGTTCACGATCAGTGCCAGCAACAAGAACAACTTCTTTATTTTTTGAGCGCGCGCTCCTTGTGTCTGTTCGCGTGCACGCAGTGTTGCTCCCGCTAGCATACGGTACACGTGCCAGGCCAATCGCTGTGAGCAGACGACGCTTCACTTTCGAGTTTGAGGTTCCTTTAGGGCTTTTTCAGCGATCTCAAGTTCTTTGAAATGGTGTGAGGTCGAAGATAACTCGCAGTGGACTTTTGTGAGGGACGTGAAGGGCCACGTCGCGCCGGTTCTGCGTGAAAGGTTGTACCAGCGGCGTCACAACCGAACTACGGTACACCGACACCAGACCCAGTTGTATTGATCATTTGACGATTTCCTTTTCGAAGTCTGAGAGGTCTTGGAGCGCCTAGAAAAGATAGCTTCGTCCGATTCCCAGATTCACCTGTCATCCTCAGTGCTACGTGTGTTGAGCGCCGCCATGTCTTCCGAGGGAGGATAAAAGGTCAGGAGGCGACACCACTCCGGACTCCCATATTCGGTCTATCGAAAATAAGGGCCGTAGTGCGTTCGCAATTGCGTTAAAAACATGTGTTACGAATGCCGTTATTAAATATCATAAAAATATCGCATTAAAATCTTCTAAATTTTGTAATCGATTACCTCACAAATAAAAAGAAGCAAGGAGGTTAGGGGCGGGTGAGGAGAGCGCAAGAAATAAAAATGCGTGCTAGCGCGTGTAGAAATTGTTTTCTCGTTCTGGTATTTTTTTCCGTGTTTCTAACTTCAACTTGAATCGTTTTTGACAACAAAGACAAATACGACCTTCGAGGTGTCAGAGCCCCTTTAAGGCTAATGACCGCCTTTTAGCACAGGCACATTCCTTGTTAGAACCTTGCTTTTCTACGAACACAGTATATTTACCATAAACGAGTACAGGGACCGTATTTTCCAACGATCGTTTTCTTTACCAATGGAAAACACAGCCCGAGTTCTAAAGAAGAATATCTTAAACTTCCACAACAAGAAGAGCATGAGTGCCCACGTGTCTACATTGTTGCGACAAGCTATCTACTACAGCCCAGGAAATAACTGCAACATCAAAAAGTGATCCAAATATAGGTTATTTTAGACAAAATCATGCACAGGCAGACAAGTAGCATGGTGTGAAGTTACGAATGCCTTCATGCGGAAGCAGAAGAATGCTTGCTTATTCTTACGTAATAATTAAAAAAGTGTAGTGTTGGTAGGCCGAATTGTTTTCAAGACACATAAGAATGTAATAACACCGAACGTTGGTGTCCGGCGTTTGGCTATCACATTCTAACGTGTTAGACCAGTGCAGTGGAGAGAAAGGCAGCCCCAGCTCTCGTCTTTTCATCTCCCTCAGTTTATTGGCGCCTAATGAAGTGTTTTATATCACCCCGACCAAGCCCCGCTGCCGGTTAACACACCGCTTTCCACCCTGATTGCTCAACGCGTCAGCCCTTCGCCATTTGCGTATCCTTCTGCAAACAATGAATTAGCGCCCCTCGCGCCGACGCGAAGCACGGCGGTACACTAGGCACTCATGGGTGGTATCAGTAGCGCGCGTGTCGTATGCGAAAACTATACAGTAATGTAAACTTCCTCTGTGTTAAGGCTATAATGCCCGTACAATCCAAGATAGATGACAGTCTCAAAAGACAAACGGCAAAATTTGATCATCAAAAGTTTAATTTTGTTCCCGAAAAGACCATCTGGTTCGAGCTATACTCCGTTCACCCTTAAGCTGAGACTAGAAGTTCCGCCTTCAGCGCGACCTCGCTGTCTTCCGCAATGATTTGGTTGAGAGTGCCTGCGGGTTCACATTTGTGTTAGCAAAGGAAGAAAGCTCGCGCTGAAGGTGGAGCTTCTAGTCTTAACTTAAGGGTGAACGGAGTATTAGTGCCGTGCACATATGCTAAGGACTAAGAGCACTCCAACGGGACTAATCGAGAGGTGTGCGTGAGCAAAAGCAGCCTTTAGTCATCCTAAGAGAGAGTACATCTGTATGTTTCAGTCCCGGAAGGCTAACGAGAGACAGCTAAATCGTTCGTTTTTGGGAGCGGCGCAACTTTGTAGCCAGCACGGCTGAAAATGTTGACCAATTTCGGACGGAACTGGCGAGTTGATTTAATCTGCAATGGTCGTTCAGACATTAAATGCTACAATGACCTTCGCAAGGTTTGTGTATGAGAGTTAACGGTAGTGTTAACTCACATTCACCCAGCTACCTCTTCAACAATGATATGTTGATATTTCGCAAGTCCCATTGACGTAATCTGCCCTCTCGCAAACTTGATTATTTATCTCTGAATACTAACACATTTTTTATTTAAACAATTTCAAGAATATTTATGAGACGCACTTTCAGCGCAGGACTCTCGCAGTCACAATAAAAGGTCACCTCAGCCGCTAACATGGAGATACTGCAGGGAAGAACTCAAGACTCGGCTCTGCGCCTCACCGTGATTCACTCTTCTAGCCATGCCCACGATCTGCCATTGCGGAGCCCACATCATTGGTTAACATTGCCCAAGCACAGCCCAGGTGGATTTTAGTTAGGCAGCCTAAGTCATGCCTTCCCGCCCTTTGCTACCTTGGAGCCCACACCGGTGGAAACTTTGACCCGCGGAGCCGAGGGGGGGGGGGGGGGGGGGGGTTTACATGAGAGCCCAAGTTGGGAATGCCCTCGTTTTACATCTGTGGAGCAGGAGCATCGCTAACACGGCCCACGCACAGGCGAGATGGGACCCACGGGGGTTTTACTTAGGCAGCCCAAGTCGGGCATGCCCACGCTTAGCCGCCGTAAAGCACGCACCGCTGCTAACTTGGCCTCCCAGAGCCGAGGTCGCACGGATCCATGGGGTTTTTATTTGGGTATCCCAAGTCGGGCATGCGCACAGTTCGCAACCGTGGAGCCCACGCCTTTGGTAACTTGACCCCTGCAGAGACAAGGTGGGACCTACGGGGGTTCTACATGGACAGCCGAAGTCGGGGTATGTCCACACTTTTCCGCCATTGAACCCCCATCTTCGTAAATTTGGCCCCCGAGAGCCGAGCTGGGACCCACGGGCCTTTCTCATGAGCAGCCCAACTCGGACACGCCCAGCTTAGCCACCGTGGAGGTGACAATAGTCTTTGGTCCCCGTAGAGCCGAGGTGGGTCTCACTAAGTTTTTATATGGGCTTCCCAAATTGGACATGCCCACGCTTCACCGCCATGCGGCAAAACGTGGGCATGCCCTACTTCGGCACTCCCCCGCGTTAACCTAGTACACTTGGCCCCCGCCAAGCCGAAGGGGGACACACAAGGGTTTTAGATTGACAGCTTAACTCGGTCATTCTTCCGCTTAGCCGCCTTTTGGCACACGTCAATGCTTTTGGCCCCCCCACAGTCGGTGTAGGTCATACGGAGGTTTCACAAGGGCAGCCCAAGTCGGGCATGCCCATGCTTCACTGCCGTCGAGCCTACATCATCGCAACTTGGCCCCCGCGCGGCCGAGGTGGGACCCACGGAGGTCTTACATGGGGAGGCGAAGTTGGGCATAGCCACACTTTGCCGCCGCGGAGCCCCTATCTTCGGAAACTTGGCACCCGCAAAACTGAGGTGGGACTCATGGGGGTTTCACATGGGCAGCCCAACTCGTGCACGCCGACGCCTATATCCGCTGTGCAGCCCACGTCATCGCATTTGGCCCCCATAGAGCCGAGGTGGGTCGCACAGGGGTTTTACGTGGCAGCCCAAGTCGGACATGTTCACGCTTCGCCACCGTGGAGCCCACATCATCGGAACTTGGCCCCCGCACGGCCGAGGTGGGATCACGGGAGTTCTACATGGGGAGCCCAACTCGGGCGTGCCCACGCTTTGCCCCTATTTTCGCTAACTCTGCCCCCGCACTGCCGAGATGGGACCTATGGCCGTATTTCATAGACAGCTCAAGTTTGGAATGCCCTCGCGAGGACAAGTTGGGACCCATGAGGTTTTTGCATGGGCAGCCCAAGTTGGGCGTGCCCACCCTGTGCCCAAATTTCCATTCGCATATCCGAGGTGGGACCCACCGCGCCACTGCGTGTGCAGCCCATATTGGACATGTCCAAACTTCCCCCACGTGAAACCAATGTGGGTTCCGTAGGGACTGCCCGAGCCTTCATTGCCCACTTTGACCGCAAGTGTGCCACACCACTTGTGCTACTTTGAATAGTAGAAGGAGCGCAAAACCGGGGTCGCACCTCTCGTACATCATAAGAAAAAAATTTTCTGCAAACACGAGTCACTGCAGTATTCATAATTCGGATGCTGCGTGCATCCGAATAATGGAACTTTAGACTCACTGCCATGCGGCGTTCGAAGCAACGATCTCGCGTTGATTCTCTTTCGGATCTGCATGCAGGCTTTCTTTTGTATGATGCATAGTATGGTGTATGATTAGTGTGACCCCGGCTTAAGAGTATATAGAGGAACAAAGCGCGCAGAACAACAGCAGTCAGATATTATTACGAGTTGGAAGTGCGAAGGCGACTTCACACTCACCACTGCTTACGATCGAGTGGGTTCCGACCTCTTGAAATCTCTTAAGACAAACTACAAACTGACGCCGTCTATAGGTTAGCAGTGTAACACATCAGATTCCCGTATATAACCTTTTTTTTTGGCGAGCAGTACTATTTTATTGATTGGCTTGAAGTGGTTTTACACTGCTAATAACGACCGTTTTTCATAGAGAGTACGTACGTTTGATCCTGCGAATAGTGCAAAACTTTCGCCCTTGTGAAATACTGTTCCAGGGCCACCTCATAAAAGGCAGGAGCGCGACAGTGCGTACGTTAGTCGTACGTTATCACAATATGTGATGTGCTCGGTCGTAAACAGTCGCAAGTGTGTGACTGTGAACCAGCATTAAATGCTTGTAACAATAAGATAAAATGCCCAAAAGGAAACTAAACGTAAGAACGACAACATAATCGGCCAATGAGTTGCGGATTATGTAGGTTTTTGTTTGTTTTAATTTCAGTACTTCCCGCGCTGTTAAACGATAATTTCAGATGCGTATGTTTCTCTTTCACTTTTTAGAGTTTTTACTTGCTGTTTGAAAGCCTGAAGTTCATCCTGCCATTTTTTATATTTTGGAACTTTGTTTTAATGGCTGGTGCTTTTGACAATAATTTTAGACTTCACGTATTTCGAGTGATTCCTGTGCATCTTTTACACTTTTTTGACACGCGACTGAGGATGTAAATGTCTTGTGTTTGTCCCCTCTTTGCAACCTCCGTCTCGGGTTTCATGAATATTTAACTTTAATCAGCTCGCCTGCCTTATTACATTATAACTTTTTTAATGGCGGGCTATATTTAATTGTTATTTCTGATATATAATATATTCTAAAAATTTCAAGATGTGGAATTTGTGTATTAGAATATTATTTCCGAACATTATTTGATGTTATTTTCGCGTGTGTGTGTAATGCTGAATTTTCAATGGTTGTTTTGTAGACTAGTTTTGGTGTTTTTTTTTCCATTTGTGCACCTAGAAATTGCCATTCCGTGCTTTTTTTCTATGACCTTGGTGCACCTGTCAGGCGACTAACTTCGCCTTTAACACCAAAGTCCTTTCAAGGTTTCCCTCTTCACTCCTTGCAAGAAAAATAATAGCAGAAGTGAAATCTCAAATATTATATTGGACAGAACGACGGCAAGAGAAAACAAAAGAAAGCATAGACAAAAAGAAACAAATAAGATAATGTTGATGAAGTTTAGTAACTAAATTTAGGAAACGCGAAGAACTGAGACATAGGCTGAACTGTTACTTTTATTTTCCGAATAGATATTTACTTGGCTTTTATCTGTTATTTATTTTGTTGTAGTTGGTACCCATATTTTAGAGAAACCAACATGAATAAAATCATGGGAGTATGGTTATTGAAGCTTTATTTCTCAGTGGAATTTACTATCCGCGCTAATCCAGTAGGTGTTCCATGTGAACATGAAGCTCCAGATGTGTTCTGTGTATATAATCGTTTGAAGTCAGTAAGGCCAGTAACATATGCCATATTCGTATCCCCAACAGTCCAGACCTGAAACATTTCATGATTAAAAAGTGCGTTTATATATAGTGATTATAACCAACATTTCATGATCACATAGTGCTCACGACCGGGTGCGCAGCAATGCAAACTGTCGTAAGCCGTCACAACAGGGTTAAAAACCGGCATTGTCTCAGTCGGCGGAATTCAAACGCAAGTGTGAACGAACCTTTAAGGACCATGCAGTGGTCCACATTCTTGCGTCTGCTCAAGACCAAGGACCATAAAGAACTTGGTCGTAAGCGAACAAAAGTGTGTTAACTGGCCTTTATTTTCTTTTAGCCGTCGCACCGAACTAACGTCTGAAGGACCAGCGTTTACGTTCCTAAACGCCCACTCGTAACTATTTTTTTTTCTGTTATAATAATTTAGTAATTATAAAAGAATTTTAGCTTAGATTTTAAACTTCCATTTCACACGCGCACATACAAAGATTATCCCGATTGCTCAGTATTACATTCAACGCCGTTTGCTAAGAACACCTCTAAGCAATAACGTGGGCTGCTATTTCGAGGTTTCCGCCGAGAGTCCGAGCTAGGTGAATTAACGAACTATTGTACAAAAACCTAGTAATTTAAAGAAGAAAAGATGACTACGTTAGCTTAGACGTTCCTATGCGCAGGTGTTTGTGAAACGCCCTTCAAGAGTTTGATCGTCCGGACGGCGAAGCCAACTTCAGTTACCGCGCGTAGAGTTAAAGAGGCACTCTGGCGTTTTCGTCATGATCCCCGATTAGTCTGAAAATTTCATAAAAACACTAATACACACCGTTGAAATAATATCCAAATTATTAGGCCCATATATATATATATATATATATATATATATATATATATATATATATATATATATATCAACACACCTATGTAGACCTTAACGTGTGGACGTTGTTTATGTTGGAATATGCATAGTGCTGACCCTGTCGATTTTTCTCTGTTTATTGTCAGTAATGATCGTTTGTTGTTCACCCCTACAAAATCTGATATCGGCGATGTAGTTTCAATAAACAAGTATATATATATATATATATATATATATATATTGTTAGGAAAAGATGAGGACGACGGGCTCGTGCAGCGAAAGGCGAACGAGAGGGCTCTAGGTTTTAGAGCGTGCTGACCCCAAGCGCCGATGTACAAACCTCATTGTAAATCTTATCCAGCATTAAATCATCGTTTTCCAACATTTTTACAAGTGGTGGAGGTAAGCAAGCTTTCTCCTACTTCACAACCCCGTCTGCTGCCCTGGAATTGAGCAGTGGGCGCTCTACCTCTCGCCCCATGCCTGACGAAACGGGAAACGCCAACACTATCAATCGACCGAACAAAACACGCTGAACGAGACCCCCCCCCCCCCCCCCCCAACTTCTCAGGCGCACATGACGCAGACGTGCACGACTGGTTGAAGGCTTATGATCGCGTCAGTGACCACTACCGTTGGGATGATAGCCTAAAGCTCGCCAACGTCGTTTTCTTTTTGACGGATACCGCTTATCAGTGGTACGACAACCACGAAGAAGACTTTCTCTCGTGGGATGGCTTCAAAGCAGCGTTTTCAGAGATTTTTGGGAAGCTTGAGAGCCGCCGCCAGCGAGCACAAGACAAGCTTGCTCGCCGCTACCAAGCAGTCTCCGAGTCTTCAACTGGATATATCGAAGACGTCACTCACCTCTGCAGCCCTGCTGATCCCGCCATGACCGAACAAGACAAAATACGTCACATATTTAAAGGTTTGTCACAAGAGCTATTCTCCATCGTTGCTCCTAAGTCGCCAGCAACAGTCCAAACCCTTATCAAAGAATGCCAAAAAAACGAAGAACTTTGGAGTGGTCGCATGCCTATCACACCATTTCAACGGGTTCCTGAGGTACCATTAATGAATGCCTCTACGACTGCTGATCTTCCGGGACTCATTCCAGACATCGTTCGCGATGACCTCCGTGAATTCTTCCGGTCTCTTCATTCGCCTCCTGATGGCTCATCTCTTAACACCGAGCTCACTTTACAATTCTTACGGATCACCACTCCCTTTGTTGGCTTGCCACACTTAAGGACTACTCAGGACGCCTCGGTCGCTGGTCTCTAAAGTTGCAAGACTACCAATTTACGATTAAGTACAAATCCGAAAAACGACACATCGATGCCAACAGCCTTTCTAGATGCCCTCTTCCCAATGACCCCGCGCCTTTTGTCATCCCTCTCCTCACCGATGTCACCGCAGTTATAGATACTATTGACAATTGTATGGCTCAACAAACTGACGATACGTTGGGCCAGATAATCTCCTGCCTACTCCATCCAACGAACCATGCAAGTCGACGCACCCTGCGGCGTGCACGACTGTTCCAACTTCGCGACGGCATCCTCTACAGACGTAACTACGACGTCCAAGGTCGTCCATGGCTCCTCGTCATCCCTCGCCAATTAGAAAGAGAAATCACACGAGCCAGTCACGATGACCCAACTGCCGGACACCTTGGTTTCTCAAAAAACGTACTTCCGCATTCGCACACGCTACTTCCGGCCAGGCACGACTCGTACCATCATAAGAAAACTGTTAGGAAAAGAAGAGAACGACGGGCTCGTGCAGCGAAAGGCGAACGAGAGGGATCGAGGATTTTGAGCGTGCTGACCGCAACCGCCGATCTACAAACCTCATTGTAAATCTCATCCAGCATTAAATCATCGTTTTCCAACATCTTTACAATATATATATATATACATTTTTTTTTTTTTTTTGCAGCGAAGGTATTGAATTTGCAATTTTGGTCCTCATCGTGTTTTTGAAACTGAAAGTCTCAGCTGGCAACAACGAAAAAGTGACGCCAGCAGCAGGCAGAGGTTCACTGTTTGGACGGTATGATTTGTTCCCAAATGATTACGAGCAGTTTGAACGGCGTGAAATGAATGTCTCGGAAGCTCGGTCCAGCACTCTCGCAGCAGCACGAAACAAATGCTCGGCATAGTCAATATATACACTGCCTGCTCCACTGGCGAGTCAGCCTTCCACTGACGTCAAAGCACTTGAAAGCGCATTTATTTATTAATGTTGGTGTTGGCATCATTTCGGACTTGCCGATTTCACGAAAATTATTTAGAATTTCGCGACACAAAATAGCATACTCGCAAGGGTAAAAGCCGCGGATTTCAAAAACGTAAGTAGTTTGGGTAGCTCGACGAATTGCCAAAGTACCCCTTTAAAACCCCCAAAAAATGATTTTTTTTTTACAAACAGTTTGGTTGAAATACGTGTATCAAAGAAAACACTTTACGCGAAAAAAATTGATTAGAGTAATATTGACGTTCAGAAATTTATTTGAAATTCTGAGCGCGAAGTCCATGACGTTACGGCATGGTCATTCGCTCTTTCCACCTCAAAGTGAAGGCGAAGCCGATCAACCTAAGGCCCGTGGCCTTAGATCCACCTCTCTTCCACGCGCCCGAAATGCCGAGAACGAAAGCAACTAGAAAGGAGGGGACTTCCGACTGAATCGCGTCTATCTCCGTCAATATTGGTCCAATTTTTTTTCCTTTTTGTTTCTTCGCGTAAAATTAATTTTTTTTTTTTTGACACGCGTGTTTCAACCAGAAAAAAATTTTTTAGGGGCCTTGCAATATGTTGAACGTGAAAAAGATCCTTCCCAACTGCATAACAATTATTTAATCCCCCCCCCCCCAAAAAAAAAAATAAAAAAAAACAAAGACACAACAAAGACATTGACGTTGCCAACTTATCTCCACTAGGGGGCTGAATGCCGCATTGAACACGGAGGTATGAAGCAACCGGAAGTAAGCTTCTTGCGCACGGAAGTAATCGCTTTACGAGCTTTCCAACTGTTCCAAGCGGTGATCCGATACAATGTCCACATGCAGTCCCGACAACATTATTGGGCAGCCGTTTTATGCGCAAGAAGTTTGAGATTCTATTTAATACAGTTTACATTTACCAGGTTCAAACGCCTCATTATCAAAATTTAAGGACACGGGAGATTATCATTAATTTCAACCCAAACATAGAGAAATAAAGCGTGAACCAAACATCTACTGAATGCACTAAGAAACCCAGTAGACGCCCGATCTCCGAGACAACTACGTCGAACTTCCAGTGGCTTTACTCACGCCCGGCTCAAAAATCAATTAAGCGCCATTATGGTGCCCGGAACGCGTCTCTGACAGGATCGCTTTTATTTTTTTGCCAGGACATCGATCATGAGCCACCAGGTTGGAGGCAACCGACAGCCTGACACGCCCGGTTCTGTGGCGTCATTTGTTGTCACTTCGGAACCACTCGTGATGTATGGGCGAGATAGGACGCTTAGCAAAACTGTCGGAGATGCATTCAAGGCACCGAAGCGCCATTCAGTAACCTGGAGAAAAACCAGTGTGGTTGCTGAAAGTTAAAAAAAAAGACAACGAGCAAATAATTACGTTTTCATGAGCGCCAAACAAAACCGCGTCCCGATTCTAAACTCCGAATTTCGATACACGCAGAAAACAATGGAGAATATACCTGTGCGGCATGGACAGCGACCGTGGTAGATGATTCCCTTCGTGGAACCAACCGAACATTTTTCTCCTGGTCCCGCGTTTAGGTGGCAAGTGCTAGGACCTTTGCCATTCTTCGGTCGTAAACAGCACATGCCTTTCCCGCAACCATTGTAATTGTTGCAAGCCTCGCCCAATTTTCCAAAACGGCCAGGAGGAACGCCGGGGGGCAAGACTGGCTTCTGTGACTGAAAAATGTATTGTGAAATACTGATACAGGCGTCTTCTAGGGGGAACGTGTACTCTTCCCGCTTAGAGTTAACAAAATATAGTTTTATGGCAAATTCGGGTGGTCATATCCTGGCAAAATATTGTGACATATCTTCAACGATTGCGTTAACGTGATCAAATGCTGGCGAGTGCGCGCCGTTCAAGTGGCGCTTTTCAGGCATGTACAGCTAGTTTGCTGACACAATTTTGCCTAAGCTCCAAGAGGTCGGGCAGCTTTTCTATCCGACAGTAGCCAGTATCGTCATATCCGAATAGGGAAAGAAACCCAATCGATAAGATACGCTCCGATAGCCGGCTTGAGACGCAAACGACACGCGTTTTGAGCTCCCAGAAATTATTGGAGAAAAGAAGCTAACGATAATTAATGTTTTAAAGGAAGCCAACATGTTTGTTTTTTTTTTTTCATTTTTTTCGGTCATTTCAGTTTAGTTTGCTCCCGGACACCGCTGTTAAAAAAAAAAAAAAAAGACATGTATGAATTGTGATTCTGCGCGGTACTTGAACCAAATCACTGCTTCATGTCTCAACCACACCTAACTGCGAGTAGTGACGATCGGTTCCGGGAGCTATGACCGATCTAATGTGGCTGTACGGTATAGCAAAGCTTGCATGGCTCACCAAGGAGATACTGCAAGCACTAAGAACATATATATAGCAAATATAAAATCCTTTGAAGGTGAATTAGTGCATATAAATCATGCGCTTGCGCTTTAGAATTGATAAAAATAATACAAAATGAAGCAATAAAAAATAATGGCCCTCTCAAGACTCCAACCAGTAACCAGGGTGTCGAACCGGAACCGAACCGTTATTTTTAGCCGAACCGGAACTGAACCGAACCGAAATCTTCGCCGCCATCTTGGAACTGAACCGGAATCGAACCGGAAAAAATTATAACGGTAACCGGTTCAAGGTATTTTTTTCTTTTTTTTTTTTGCTAGTATCACAAAATGAATATTTGCAAATAAAACATTGGCAGCTGTATTTCTATGTCTTGATCAAACCGCCATATACAAAATTGCAAGGTATGATAAATTGTGGGCTTTCGTGGCGTTTTTGCATTGGCACTATGATCAATCATGTTTCACGTGGTCACGTGACGTCGTGGTGTCAATACATGGTGTCAAGTAATGTCACGTGACCCCGTGACGTCACGTGACTCACTGCATTGTTATGAAGTCCTGTGTACTTGGTGAATATTTGGGGTGAAAAACACTCTAGTTACACAAATTACCATAAATTTACACGTTGAGTAATGGATAATTCGTTCAAAAATCATGCGAGGTTGTAAAAAACGCATTTTGCTTCGGTTATACACGCATAACTGTGTTGCGTACTGCAGGTGCTTCCTTTGCTTCCTTCAAGCGTGATCTCCACATAGTGCTGTAAAATGCCTAGAGCAATGTCTCATTGAGTATTTGTTTTTTGTGTGTATGTGCCAATACATCAAAACCTCACGGTTGTTCTGGGGCAGTAAAGAAACAAACGATTAGTAATATTATTATGAGCCGCTCTCTTCGCTGTCGCTGTGCGGTTGGTTTCGATTCCACAATTACGTCATCAAGCTTTGCGAATGCAAGACCGAAACCAATAGTCCCCTTTTATCATCGCAATTTCAGCGCGACCAAGAAGCTTCCTAATCAGGAGCAGTCTGTGCGAGTATACTTGGGGCAAGTAGGAACAGTACGCTTCGGCAAAGTTATGAACATTCCAACCCGATATCGTTTTATGACACCTTTATACTTCACGGGGTGCTAGGTACTTAATAAAAGCAATGGAGAGTTACTGTTAACAAGCGAAAACTATAATTGTCGAATTAAAACACCCACATGGAGGAGGCAATTCCTCAGACATGCAAAACGTTCTCTGGAGGAGGAACAAAGAACAATAAAGACGGGGGGAAGGCATTTTTAAAACCATACTGTGTTGTGAAGGTTTCTTTGCCCCGAATCTTCGGAGCAGACCAGAAAGCGTGGCCCTCGAAACTACTTTGTTTGCAAAAACACCCTTGCCAAAAAGCGCCTTCTCGTCGTGCCAGACGCTCGCGCCGTTCCTCACGACGATGCACTAATAATAATAATTTATGACTCTCAATTACCTGGCTTTTACTGAGAGCGAACCTCTTGCTGCGTGCATTTTGCACCATCGAATTTCATATTCTCAGAAAGAACAAATCGCATAGACCACCAGCGTATAGTGCGGCGACGTCACGTGCATACCATGTTAAACAATTCAGCTTCCTGGTGAAATGCGATGTTCGCAACACTAGCAACACATGTCCGAATTGCAAAGTTGTACAGTATTTATAGCAGTACGGTAGCCTACAGAAATGTTACAACGCATGGCTGATAAAGTTCAGTGCTGTAAAGTGAGGGCCAAAACAAGGGCACGTAAAACCGAATAAAACATTTGCCTCCCGAGCCAGTATTTCGCGAAGTTTCGATCTCATGCTAGCTGATGTAATGTGATCTATATTAGGATTTTACGGATGTTTGTCTCTCCTTCACTCTATTTATGTATACTTAGGAATATCATTGCATGCATCTGTGTGCATATCTTTTTGCAGTAAGGCGTTCTGTATGGGATTAGTTAGAACAATGCCATTTATTATCTCTTTCTTTCTGCACATTTTGTCCTACTGAAAAAAAAAAAGAAAACATTTGGCGCCTATAGGAAAGCAAATGGTTCCATACCGGTAACAGTTTAGCCATACCGGTCGCAAGTTTGTCAAAGGGGTCGCTCGTGTGGCTCAAAGGGGTCCCCCGTATGAGCCATAACGTCCACCTATTTGGACAAACAGGTCACTTCTTTGGCAAACGGGTCGCTCGTCCGGGTAAATGGGCGATTCGTTTGGGTAAAGTTGTCGCACGTTTGCTCAAACCGGTGAGCTTGTTGCACAGACGGGTGACCGATGACCGCACTGTACCGGTTTAATCAAACGGCTCTCCGGAGCCCGTTTGATAATGAATGTACAGATCGGCGGCATGGACACGCCTGTTTCAGTCGTGGCAGCCAATGTTTCCGGAAGGCTGGGAGCCCGGCTCATCGATTTCAGATCGTCCGTGTAAAGCAAGTACTTACATATATTTTAATTGCGCTGATGTTCGCTTATACTGCAACTAAAACTAACAATTTTTTTTTCTACGTAAACGCGCGAGGTTGGTAAGCCGATATTTTTGACAGAACTTTAAATATTTGTCGTTCTTTGTTGCCTCAATTTACTTATTCAGCCCAAATCCCTCTCGCAGAAGACGCGGCCGCGTAAAAGAATGTACGTCTAGACTTCGTTTCACTTCAATTCAAGACGCAGCCACGGTAGCGCGCGAACACGCGGCTGCAACACCATCGAGAATGGCGAGAGGACTCCCGCCGTTGCAGCAGTTAAACTGCGAGCTCGCGCTGAGTACTTTCTTCGCTCGGGCGCAAGCCGAGGTTCTGGCCGGCGCCATTTCCAGCGTTCGAGCGTGCTGAAATGCGCGGCGCGATTAGCCTGCTTTCCGAGGCTACAAACACGTCTTACTGTAATAGGCACCTGCAAAGCTGTTTAGGTTGGCGCTATCTAGCAACTGAAGCAAGAAATATTGGGTATCCTAGGGAGTGGCGGCTGCATTGCTCATACGCGAGCTTTTACTCTGGTTGCTCCGCTTATCCTATACTTCGTTTCAGCTTCGGTCCGAGCGCGACCGATGCTATGAGCCGAAGGGCCAATCAAACACCGCAAAAAGCGCAGCGTCATGGCGTGCTCTCTGCGCTTGATAAGACTAGCCGGCGGAGGAGCACGCACAGAGAGGCGGTGAATACCGGCTGGTCCTATCAACTGCAGAGAGCACGCCATGACGCTGCGCTTTTTGCGGTGTTTGATTGGCCCTTCGGCTCATAGCAACGGCCGCGCTCGGACCGAAGCTGAAACGAAGTATAGTGTTTGAAGCAAGAAATACTGGGTGCCCCCGGGGGCCTTACCTTGTCAAAGACAAAGTTGGAGCCGAAAGTTCGCATTTTTCGGCGACGTCCAATCGGGGCGATTGGACGTCGCCGCAAAATGCGCGAAGTCATCGTCGTGTTGGGCCAATCGCTGCGCTCTGTCAACTTCGGCCCCAACTTTGTGTTCGACGAGTTTAGAGACCCAGGAAGCCATGATCGCGTAACATGCCAGTACAGCGGAAGCTACCGCGCTGGCGGGCCAATGAGAACGTGACTGCGTATCACCGGAGCGCGCCTCAAATTTGAAGAAGTATCAGTCTTTTCGCTGCGTCATGCTCCAACATGTGGACAATGCGCTCGTATACGTCACCCATTTCGGAGCCGTCGGCGCGCAATGTGAGGCTTATCGTTCACCTTTTGCTAAGTTAGAACGAGACAGGGTATTGGGAGGGAGGAGCGACTGCGACGCCCCCAGCGGTGAACTTAAGAACTACACGGACGGCGTCAACAAATACAATGACTCAACGCTCAGCGGACATAACCGAACGCGGCGTCAGCGTTCGGCTGGAGTTCGTGTTCTCCGGTGGGGGAGAGGAGAGGCTTTTTTGTTTCCACTCCGGCCTGCATAAACAACGCAGCATGCACTGTGCCCAGCTCAGCACAGAAGCCGAAGTGGCTCAAGCTCGCATTCTCTGACGACTGCTTTCGAAGTAGATCCGGCACTTAACGTCACTTCGTCGATTGTTATTAGGGAATTGTAGTAGATCGTTTTTCTCCTCCGCTACGGTATCCCCGAAGAAAACGCCGCAGCTGCGCATGCGCGCCGCCAGCCTTCTCTGCATAGTTCAAGGACTTGTGGCGGATTACGGAGCGCTATCCGGGTGCTTAGCGGGCAACGGGAACGGTCTACTACAATTCCCTACTTTTTTTTTTACATTACACTGTGCCCCGTGTTCTATTGTAGAAGATGAGATGGACATGCCCATAAAGCCTGTGAGCATGTGGGCAGGCCTTGTGTTGAGTAAACACCGATATGTGGGGAAACAGACGTGTCAGAGCGCCCCCTATTAGCCCCGAAAGCGAACACAAGCGTCGCTGCCGTTGCTGCGCCCTGATTGGGTGTGGTGTACCATGAGGTCAGGGAAAGGACTCCGCTCCGCGATCTCGCGTCCGGCTCGCTTCCCTGACTTGGTTTCCTGGTTTGGCCAGTGTGTGCCGCAACTACTTGGAGGAGTGGGACCTTGTTTACCCGGTGTACAGGACATTGGGTTTGGCCGATACCGACGTGCTTTTGTACCTTCTATAAGCGTGCTTGTCACTTTTACCTTTATAATTGGGTGAACTTAAAAATAACGAAAGCTATCGGCAGAGGCGATTCCGCCAATGAACCTCCCTGTTGGTCCACACGGCACAAGGCAATCGTGTGAGGGGTCGGTGAAGCGGCGGCGTAAGTATTTCAGACGCTGGAGTTCTATTCCTTGCACGTTCATGATTTAGGAGAATATTGCATCCCGCTTTGCAGGCCTTTCACATGGCATTTATATGAAAGGTCTTTGGACGGTCGGCAAATTAGCTCGCGACCCCGACTCTGCGCGTGCTACTCTGCGTGCTCTGGTTCGCAGATTTTAAAGGCCATCGGTCTGAAGACCTTTGAGGTGCTTGTGGAACAGGGCTGTTTTACATGAATGTAGCTTCTTCATGAAATAATGATATAGTTCGTACACGTACAAGGCATTTTTTATTTTTTACAACATGCACAATTACGGCCTAATTTCCCCCAATTGCCTGTATGAGATGTATTGAACTGCCCAAATTATGCGCAGCAATAGTACCGTAATTTAGATGTTTATACTTTTTCCTGGCATCCTTTTTTTATTCCTGCCTTGTGTATTCGAAAAAACACCGTTTAGTATGAATTGTCATTTCCAATTAGAAGAGACATTGCTGCAGGTGCCCAAAAGCTTCCTCAACCTCCAAATGGCCTACTGGAATCTCGCACATTGGAGAAAAACAGGAGGAACAGCGAGTATTCGAACGGCTGTCCATTGGTAGATTCTGCACTAATAGCAGGAAATGTGGAACCTGTGAAGGGTGACTGTTTGCGTATTATAGCATCACGCATTTTAGCATCAGGACCATTTGATTTAGCTAAAATTTCAGTTTTCGAGCCTACGAGACTAATAACGGGCTAGACACCTTCACCTATGTTTGTTTTACGTTACTTGAGTGATATTATTGAGAAGACCACAGATTTCACCAGTCGAGTCCATTGAAATACAATCCGAATCCAGCAAAGGCCAAATGATAGCAATATAAACATATATAAGCAAATAACTGCATATCTCTGTGTTCGTTCTTTCGTTACTTTACCCGTGTACTTGGGCCGTCTCACTTGTGATTCTCTCTCCATGGCCCAGACTACATTTAACATGTTGCGCGAGCAGCATGCCGCTTTTCTGCTTCAACGTTTTTGTTTAAAAATAGATACAAAAAAATCTAAATAGTATACATAACTTTCCAAATCATTCAAACTATCAGTAGAATTGATTGTGTGAGATACAAATATATAGCGATGCTTCTGCAATAGGGGTCATATTTCTTCATTTTCATATACCAGCTGCGATTCATGCGTTGCCTGCCCAGTCAACCATGCCTGAAATGTTGGTTGAAGTTTCGCCTGCAGCTACAGGCCATAAGCCGAGCGGAGCAAGTCAGGCAAAAGTTCTGTCCTTGCCGTGACGTCACTCCGGCTCGCCGTAAGGGGGCGCTACGCAAACGTCTCGAGGCTAATAGATCGATCTCCTGCCCATTAACCGACGGCTTTCACAATATTGGCGCCGCCTGGATGTTGGCGGCTGGCTATGCCTGGGGAAGGGATACGGGGCTGTCCCAGTGTCCTGCGCCCTCACCTCACCCCTCCCTCCTCTCTTGTCACATCTGTCACGTGACCCGCAGCAGCGCGCGAGCTACACGCTGATAAGCATCGAGATCCGAAAGGGCGCGCCTGGCAGCCCATTTTTCTTTGTCTTCTTGTTGTCAGTTCCAGCTCGAACTTAGCGCGTCCACCTGCTTCGATCTGTCGCCTAACCCTGCGGTCTTATTAGGATTTCTCTCGACAACGTATTCGATGTGCACCATAGCTATCAGTGTTCGAAAAGTCCTACATGTATATCGGAAACAAGCGATTCTACGAAGAAGTCAGGAATTCTTGCGGTTTGGTTGGGTTCGGCAAATGACAGCGTGTGCGCCGCATCGTGTTGAAACTTCCAAGGAGCCATTCCCTTTCGTTTTTGTGTTTGTGTGGTTGTCCTGCTTTGACCGGGTCGACATATATTTTGGATAACATCTTTCGAGTCCGCCATTATTATGGTAAGTGCACTGCAACCTACTTGTTGGCAACGATTGACCGTTCTTTTATGCGTACTCGTACAGATTATCGATAGAATTATGCAGCGTCTATTGTCGCGGCAGTCGGGAAAATAATTTCCCCGAAGGTCTACCTTTATAGTCTTGAATTACTTCGGTTCTTGTTTGCTTTGCAATATTCTCAGTTGTATAAAAGCTTACAGTCCCTCTCACAATTCACAGATTGCTTGCACGTTTGTACTTCTCCACAGAAGTACAAACGTCCATTTGCAAGAACCTACGCGAGCACATATGTTATACGTGTTTCCTTTATGGTACAATTAGGTTTAAGAGTTTCAGGACGTCTTAAAGAGACCATGAAATGATTTTAAAATCGAATTTCATCCACCGCACGTCGTAAAAGGTGAGAAAAGAAACACAAAAACAGAGAAATAGGGAGCCAAAAAAATTACTCGCTATAGAACTTTTAAAAGAAAACTGTACTACTTTGCGCCTTCTTTCCTTCGAAAGCCCTCTGCCTTTTCACTGCTATGCATCCGCGGAAACGCAGCACGTCAGCCGAATCCACGCCGCCTATTGGGTAATAGCCTACCTCACCAGCACCGCGATCATAAGCAATAAATAGCCGGCAAATGTTTCCTAAAAGTTTTGGTAAATAATATTCAGATCCACATTTTGTAGCATAATTAGAGATGTGACGAAAATTGCCAAATTCGATAATGCTGAGAGCCAGGCGCCATCTATCGTGTGGTAAACAAAGCAGGGGCGGTAGGGCCGACGGGCCGACAGCGTTGAGCTCAGTTACTTGGCCGCGACGTGTTCTTCGCGCGCGTCCCGACTTCAAGCAGCAAGAAAAAAAGTACTTGAAACAAACCACGACGAACAAGAACGCTGGATCCATAAACACCAGAGAAAAGCCAGAACGGCCACGAATTTACCGACCCACGACCAAGCGAACTCGGCAGATAGGCCTAGCAGGCACTCCGAAGCAGGCACTCCGACTCCGGCGCAGCGTTGCTTCGACGGTACTTGGCCAAGACCGTCTGCCCACGACCGGCTGGCGTGCTGAATGGAATATGCCCGCGCGACCCTTGTGGACCCTTCCCGTAATTTGATCGCTGACCTCAATTTTAGATTAAGGGGTGAGGTCAATCACTTCCCCTTGGTTTCCGAGGCAGTGTTAACGAACACTGTCGTCGAAAAGGGACTCTCGTCGTTTCTATCTTCTTGTTTTGTGTGATAATATAGCTCAAATAAACGCGCCGTATGGATTACCTTCGTAACACGGTATGTACACTTTCTTATTAGTATGCCATTTTTATTCTGACAGACTACACGTCACTGTCGAGCTATAACAGCTCGTGGAGTTACGTGCAATGCCGGTCAAACCTTCCTTTGTCGAGTGTCGCGCTCAGTATCGAGTTGCAATTGCAAAAGATCGGTCCCGAAGCTCTTACCAACAGTGCATATACAGCACTTCAATCAAACACGCGCGCGTCCGCTCCCATTGTGAACAGGTATTTAAGTGGCTCTTGCTGTCACTCTCATTGTTCAAACTTATCTTTTTTACGTCGCCTCACTCCTGCATCTCCGAGGCCGCGAAAAACGCCGCAGCCATTTGTCCCTACCTACGTCGCTTCGTAAACGACTCACACGGGCCGCCTTTTCCCAACAACGACAGTTGGGTTGACTGCTGGAGTCTTCACCGGAAGACTCGCCGCTCTTCCCAACAGGCATACCGGCGTATGGGACTAGTCCCATGCTGTCGCTGTAGCGCAACATATCTAATTGAATCTCGCTCAGCTGCGATGTGTTCATGGCTATCGCCGCGATGAAAGGCGCCAATTTAGAAAATACATCGGTGACATCGGCGCCATCAGCGCAGTAAAACCTACCGGCGCACCGCCAACTCGCCGCCGCTAAGTGCCGCTAACGTTCCCATTCTCCTACTGCCGAGAGAACTTCCGGTTCCGGGAACAGGGCACGTCACTACCGTCAAAATTACGACGCAGCTTGTTTTGCGGTCAGTTGGAGAGAAAGAAAAAGTCGATATATTACTAATTTTTTGTGTAGAATTTAATAAACCGAGACGAAAACGATGCCTGTTCGGCATTCAGTGAACGTTGACGGTTTACTGTAAAAGTTATCTGGCAAAAGTAAAAAGGTCATTTCATGGTCCCTTTAATAATTAATAATAATAATAATAATAATAATAATAATAATAATAATAATCTGTTTATTTAATGTGCCCAAAAACAACCACGCGGGTCTTCATATTGGCGCACAGAAAACAAAAGAAGAAACACAGCACACGCATAGCTTAAAATGTACAAATTAGCATGACAACAAATAGGTCGCACACTTCACACAAAATTTAATAGTATCAGCTTTTAACTAGATTCCCAAGTTCCGGCGAAAATCTACGAGATCTGTGAAGATGTCCAAGCTAGACGATGCGATTGTATTAAATGAAATTTGCATACGGGACAGGGGTGAGAGTTTAGACATGAATTTAGTATAAAAGACAGTAAAATTTCTGGTAACGCGACAAGGAACATGAAAATCGACAGCATTCAAAAGTTGGTTAGCATCAGTCCAACCATTTACCACCCTGTGCAAAAAAATCAGATCACGCTCAAATCTTCTATTTGACAAAGACTTAAGTAAAACGCTCTTAAGAAGAAATTCATAATCATAATAAAAGCGACGCTGGAAGTGTCTATCATATAGAATGCGTATCATTCTTTTTTGCACTGATTCAATACTTAAAGGCTGTGTACTTGTTAGAGAATTCCAAACAACAGAGGCAAATTCAAGCCGTGAACAAACTAAAGCACAAAATAAACGAATTATGCACGCAGGGCGTCTGAACGTTTTAGTTATACGAGATATGATACCAAAAGTTTTCATCGCACGGCCAACAATAAAAGAAACATGAGCATTAAATGACAATGGGCTATTAAGGCACACACCGAGATCTTTCATCACAGTCACGCGTTCGATTGGAGTTCCTCCCAGAGAGTAGGTAAAATGCATAACAGCGCGTCTTCTGCTTAAAGAAAGAACCTTAGTTTTGGAAGGATTTAGGAGTAAATTATTCGCCAAAGACCATTGCAGTATGTTGTTCACTTCGTGCTGAAGAGCATTACAATCAAGAGGAGTAGCAACGCGCATAAAAATCTTCATATCATCCGCAAAGAGTAGAAGCTCAGCTTTTTTTACACATGAGGTTATGTCATTAACAAATATCAGAAACAAAAGAGGCCCAAGAATAGACCCCTGGGGGACACCTGAAGTTGAGTAAAATAGTTTAGAAGGGACACTAGAAATTCGAACATGATTCGTACGACATGACAAGTAGCTTTGAAACCAGCGAAGTAGTTCAGAACAACAACCGTATAACGATAATTTGTGGAGCAATAGTTCATGATCAACTTTATCGAATGCTTTAGACATGTCAAAATAAATGGCATCTACCTGTCACCTGTTGGTAACAATTGGTGCAGCGAAATGTAAAAAGGAGCACAAGTTGGTTTCAACTGACCGTCCCGTAATGAACCCGCGCTGCGAAGTCGTTAATTTTTGATGAAAGTAATGAGTTATTCATTTATAAATAACTTTCTCAAACACCTTAGAAAAGCCGCACAATAAAGAAACAGGCCAATAATTACTGACAGCCGATGAATCGCCCCTTTTAATATTGGCACGACAACCGCTTTCTTCCATAACGATGGGAACACTCCAGAGCGAAGTTACAAGTTGAAAATGTGTTTTAAAATCGGTGCAAATAGGGCACCACATCCTTTGATTATAAAGCTCGGAATACAATCTGCTCCAGTAGATAACTTCGGTTTAAGTTTTCTGATACCTTCCTCAATTTCATCGGTGTCGACTCTGAAGCCCGATAAAACATCCAGACAGTTTACTTTTATGTCAATAGGCTGAATAGTTGACTGACCAACTGTATAGCATTGACTAAAATAGTCTGCAAAACGATCTGCCACCTCTGGTGGGGACGAAAAATACGTAGTGTTTCAAGTAGAACAATCCCGCAGTGAAATTTCATGTGAATTGTTACGAGTGTGCTGCTTTGCAAACTTCCAGAAAATTTCGGGGCGGCGGTTCAGACTGCGCTCGGCATCATCAAGATGTAACTGTTTATCGCGCGAGTACAATTTTTTGACGAGTGAACGATAAATACTAAATTGAGTGTACCAGAAGCTAATTCTTGTTTTTTTGAAAAGTCTATGAAAATTATCTTTTTTCATAAGGTACATTTTAAATCATGAGAAAACCAGTCCGGGTATTTGGAAAGTTGAGAATTGCGTTTTGGAACAAAAAGGCTAATCGCGTCTTGCACAACTGGCTTAAACACTTCTGTTGCGAGATTGGTGTCATCCATTGCAAGAACAGCGCTCCAGTTATAATTATGAAGGTATTTATACATTCCCAAATAATCTCCTTTGGGTAACAGTAGGCGGAGGGTCTGTTCAATGCTTGAAACTTTCTTGGCAGCCGTATTTGCACATTGAGTGCTGGATGATATATATCCATTTGTACTAGAGGGATTGGAACAGTATTAATTGATTCGATTGGAATATTTGATAACACTAGGTCAAGAACATTACCAGCGGAGTTTTCGAAACTGTTAAGCTGATTCAGCCCACAAAAATGTATAAACGATAACAACCCAGCTGCCTTATTTGATGTGATTAAGTCGCCACCGTTTATAACGTCCAATGACCAATCTAATTCCGGAAGGTTAAAGTCCCCGTACATTTGAACTCTGTACCTATCGAAGTTTACTTGTTGTTCCAGCGTTTCAAGATGTTTGATAAAAATTGAAGGATCGCATGGTGGTGGAAAATAGTAGTTTCCAATAAGGTAATTAAAACCATCCGCAGTTTTAATTTCTACCCATAAGCATTCTGAATACGATTCTAGGTCGAACCTTCGATGTGAATCAAGCGTAGAGTGAAGCGCCATCAATACGCCACCACCTAGCTTTTGCCCCGTGCTTATGTAGTCTCTGTCGCGGCGGTAGACATTGTAGTTGGGTGTGAAATAATTCGAATTCGGAATGCCATCGCAGAGCCACGTTTCCGATAAACAAATAACGTCAAAGTCTACAGTAATAAGATTAGACATAAACTTATCAGCTTTGTGCGAAGTCCTCGAACATTTTGGTAAAAAATACTACGCACTTCCGACATTTACATCTGATGTCGTTTCGAGGGGATAAGTACGAGCATGGTCAAGCTCGCCAAAGATCTGGTGGAAAATGCTGCCCTCCGACCAAACTTCCGGTTTGTTAATGGCATCAAACACGGCCTGCTCACAAGACAAATGAAAGGAAGACTACGAGGGAAATCGAGTTACCATTTTGGAACAGACAATTGACTTCCCGTCTAGGAACGGCTCGACAAACGCCTGGACATCGGCAACCGACGTATCCGGTCGAAGTCGAGATACAAAAAGTGCCATTCGGAGCTGGGGCCTAGCAACAAACAGCCTGCACAGTGTCTGATTTAGCAGTGCCAGTACAAGGCTTGGCACGTCGTCGAGGCTTGACCTCTGTGAAGCCGTCATTCGTCAAGCTCACGGGATGCGGATCATCCCCACTACAAGAACCTGACGGTGGTGGAAGAAGGACAGAGGTGTCAAGTTCGAGCGTGGAAGAGAAGGCCAGTTTAAGTTTAAGATAACCAACCTTCCAGACGATACCCATTTAGGGCTAGCGCATATTTTGCCTATCCGAATGGCACGTTCAGAATTGTGGTCGCGTGCCAGGTCGAACGGGCACACGTATTAAACGGGCACGTGCATCAAACGGACATCCGTATCAAATGGGCACCGTTTCTAACGGGTACCCGTATCCCATAATCACGTTTGATCCAAACAGATCGACAAATTTGCCACCAGTTTGATTTAAACGGGTCGACCACTTTGCCACCAATATGAATTTCAACTTTTTTTCTTTTTTTTTTCAGTAGGGGTGTATTTCCCTTCCGAACTATCACCTGAGCACAAAGTCCTTTTTGGCCTACCCCACAACCCGGTGTTTCACACTGCTAATCAGCGAACCAAAAAAGCACGCTTACGCAGGCTAAACAGCTGGCGTAGTCTCGAGTATCATCTTCCCGTGTCGGTCTCAAGCGGTTATTTGAACTTCATAAAGTAAAAATTATTGATGATAATAAAAAAAATATATTTAATAAGTGACTGAAGATTTGACGACATAAATAAAGATGCCTGTAATGATATTCCTAATTATGCAGAAGAAACCCCAAAGCAATGCACCTAATGTTATCTCAAAGATACTCCGGAAGTTTTTTTCTGCCGTTTTTATCCTCGACAGGCTCCTTGTAAGTGATTTGGAAGAGCATTGGGGGAGGGGGGGGGGGGGGGGGGCACGGATTTTTGATATTGAAGCTTATTTAAGTAACTATGTGTTCCTGAAACATTTAACTTCTCAAACATATGGAAGTCTGATATTGCCTTTTTTAAGTGGTGAACATGACGTTTATGTGTCTGTGGGCTGGACAAAAACAAAGTACACAGGGGCTCGTGGCGGAACTATAACGATTACGCACGCAAACCGTCAGAAAGTGTCCAATTAAGTAGGTGCCATGTAGAGTAAAAAATAAAATGCTACTTCGTTTTGCTTAAAAAAAATAAAATCTTGTTGGACTCTTAACTTCGTCTTTAAGAGTGGAATCCAGTGTTTTTGGGCTCCGCTCGCATCGCCTTCTCATTCGCCGTGCAAGCGTCTGACTCGCTACCGTAGGTTCGTTCGTTCAAATCCCGCCTAAAATTCTTCAAATTCTTTTCTTAAGGCGATTGAGTTAATATATAAAGTGAAATCATTTGAGACATGCAGCGATCTTTAATACGCTTTACATATCATGTTTCAAACATATTCATTGCACGCTTTACGTCTCGATTCACGTGAGCGTTGCGGGTTGTTGGAAATTTTCGCGAGAGGACATGCAACTGTGACGTCGTGACCCTATTCACCAATCACAATTTTTCCGTCTCGCCACCGACATCGGCTTTTCTGAGACACGAGCTCCTTAACGCTATCGCGTTGAAATAATCAATTAGCAAGAGTGATGCTTATATACAAATTGAATTGTCCAGACTCTTGTCAAGAACAAACCTCAATAGCCAGGCTTCGTCAGTTTATCCTGCATAAGAAAATGGTCACTTGGGCAACTGTTATTTTGGGCGAGGTTCGACCTGAGTGCGAAGGTGCGCGCAGATTAGAGTGCAGAATTTCGTTAACTCTTTTCTGCATGATTAGTCGCATGCATCGCGGTGCGCAGTGTAAAGAATATTTGGTTAAAAAAACAAGCATTGAGATTGCCGCACGGTGCTTCAATTGAAGAGAGACTGAAAGGGATTGTCCTAAAACGTTTGCGACATTTTGAAAACGTGATTGCTTTTAGTTCACTTGTGTCGTCCTCATATATATATATATATATATATGTGTGTGTGTGTGTGTGTGTGTGTGTGTGTGTGTGTGTGTGTGTGTTGTAAGACATATTTAGTAAACCATATTCAAGATATATAAGGCGACGAGGTGCCCATTTTATGATTTTATGTGATGCAACTAATTCCTGAGCTCAAGGACGCAACCACGATTCAGCTTTTAATACTGCAACGCAAACTTGTACCGATCACGGGTATTTTATGCTGCCCACCACACTTCGCGACATTTTGATACCTTGTAAATAGATCAGTTTTAACTTTAGAGCTAGGCTTAAACACGAAGAAAGGACAGAAAAAAACAGCAGAGTTCTAAAGTTCAAGCTGATATATTTGTATGTACCAACAAGCTCAACTCTTTACTGTTATACTTGAACACTTTGATTTAGGTAAAATATTTGTCACTCTCGTAAACAAAGAGGTGTTGAGTCGTTTTGAACAGAGCATTTTGTACGTTAATGTAGTTTTTGTATTGTTGCGTTAATAATAAAGAACGTAATTTTATAAAAACCTATATAGAAAAAGAAACTACATAGTTAATCGTTTCAAGGCGTAAATAGTGCCTATTGAAAGAAGAAAGCAGAAAATATATTCCCAATTCAGCGGTTCAAACTGGTTCGAACTCGTATAAACCGTTTTTTTTTGCTCCCCGGAACTGAACCGGAACTGAACCGAAAGCCATGAACCAAAACCCGAACCGAACCGAGAAGAATTTCGGTTCGACACTCTGCCTGCAACTACGGCTACGTGCATCCCGCAAGCCGATGTCCCAGACTTCTCGGCAACTATGCAACGCCGACGGCGGTTGGGGAGACATATAGACATCTTTCACCGCTGTAGGTCTAGGAACTTTTCGTTTTTCAATAATCTTGTGTATTGCCATCTTTCTCGGCCAAACGTTCACGCATATACCCTCAAGTACGCAACGACTCTTTATTTCGGCCATATTTGCAGCCTCTCCGTCCTCTTTCGTCGAGCGAAATTGCATTTTTGTGATCTAGGCGAGGACGCGTTTTTGTACACGTCGTTTTACGATCGAATCAATCGTATCTGTACTGACCGGAGATGCAAAACGGTTCGATAAAACTTCCATAGTAACCCTAAAACGTAAAAACAATAAAAAAGAAAACGAACAGAACGACAATATTTTTATCTCAGCTTAAAATTTATTGAACAATCATCGCCTTATGAAGTAATGTCCCAGGCCTCTTTCAGAATTCAACCTCCTCGCCCACTACACAGTGTATCCTAACTTTCAATTTCTACCAACAACCGCACAAAAACCAGAATCATAAAGGCATGCAAGCCCGAAGCACAAACGAACACGAACCCGAAGACCAAAGGACGAAACAACAGCAACAACAGCAAGAGGAATGCGAAAAAGTTCCGCACTTGGCAAAGTCAGACTGTGACCCCGGCACCATGTTCCAACTTTTTGGTTGCCCTGTCAAAAGACAAGGAAGGTTGACCAGAACAAAAGCACAAAACAAGCAAAAAAGAAACAAAAAGAACTACACACCTAGAAAGTTTCTGCTTTTTTTATCAAGGGATAAGGAAGGTTGACTGACACAGTTCACAGAGCTTAAAATACGTATAGTTTCCTTTAATACTCCCATTTTGCTATTATCTTTCTGTGTTAGACTTCAGTGCCCCTGCACTCGGGTACACAGTTGTATTCGTCTACATGTTTTGCAATTTCGGAGTTTGGTGCATTATTTTAACCACCCTTTTTTGCCCAAAAATAGGTCGATTAAGTAACTCTTCCAGACAAGGCACCTCTGGATCCATGTGTTTTTTTCATGCTCCTCAAAGCCGCCAGTAAAAAAGGCGTTAACTTTTATAGCTTGTGCTGCACGTTGACATCGAACTTTGAAGCCACAGCCCTGCCATTGTGAGAAACGGCATGATAAAATGGAAGAAACTGCCCATTCTTTAACACTGCTTTCTCCGGAGGGGCAAAAACAATTCATTCCAACACTTTCGTCTCCACACTGGAGCTAACCTCCTGTGTTAGTCCGCTTCCAAAAGGCGCTCCAACTGCGAGGCTATTGCCCTCTCCATCCAATGTACACAGGACTTTTTGCATGCGTTTCCTATAACAGAAGCAATCACACCTCTCTTTACAGTTTTCGAATGGCAACTGTCGGCGGCCAGTAATAACTTTGCCGGCTCTTTCCCATATCTCCAGCAGAGACCACTGAGGGTATAAAACCTTAAATCCAAATACTGAATTTCGCCATGAACAGGCTGCTCCCTCGTGAAAGTAAACTCAGGGCATTTATACAGCACACAGTGCTTGATCGCCTGCACGGTCGTTCCTTCAAAGACACAAAACCAAATATCATGTACAAATCTTCGGACTATTGCATTACCATTTGGCATATATGCTACAAAATCATTGACGTGACAATAAATGGTTAAAAACAATTCCGATAAAATTGGTGCGATCAAAGAGCCAATACACACGCCCTCTTTCTGAACGAACATTTCTCGTTTGTAATCAACAACTGTAGAACTAAAGTAGTACTTTAGGATACTCATGAAGCTGTCAACATCAATTCCAGATGCGGATCGGAATTTTATCAAGTTCGTACACACCAAATATAATACTTTACTCAGCAGTTAAGTCTTTTCCTTGGAAGAGTAGAGATCCTTAAAATCTAATCTTAAAAAACTGCAAGGCTTCCTGTGATAGGCCATTAATAACTGAATAAACTGCTCAGAGTTTCTTAAAGACAATGCACTTGTATGTCGGTAAAGGTTGAAAGTTGGGGTACACTGCGTAGTGGGCGAGAAGATCGTTTGAAGTTTGAAGACGTCCGGGACAAGCATATAAGGCGATAATTTTTCAATAAATTTTAAGCTGTGTTAGAGACTTCGTTGTTATGTCCGTTTTTTATTGTTTCTAAGTATCAGGGTTACTATGGACGTCGTTCACCTGCTCGTTTGCGTTTTCTACCTTTCTCCATAAAACTCTCCATTTTCTAAAACTTTCTATGGGAAAATGAGACTTTTCCCGGTAGCTGGCGCTATTTATCTTCGTGTATTTTCGAAACTCGTCGGGCACCATATTTTCGTTAAGAATTCTTGAAACTAATTTATAACTTTTGAATACTTAATGGCAAGCTTTGAAAAGTTGGTTGGTATCTGGTCCGGACCGCTATAGCGGAACATTTTTGCGGTGACTGAGGGTCCCATCATGCGTAGTTTTTTTAAGGTAAAAAAGTGAAAATGTTTTTCGGTGAATAATAACGCATGGTGTGGAGTACAACAATGTTACACGTTGCGTTTAGGTGAACGGAAAAACTTTTAGGTTAAACTAAGCAGTTTGTTTGAATCTTCTCCGTGCCTTTATTTGAATTTGAAAGCATACGATTGCAGAAATGCGCTTTGGATGGTAATATAACATGTGCATCCTAGGCGGGTCCTAAGATATCCTAATCGAAAAGAGAGATTTAGAGAAGCGTCTCGCCAATAGCATGCTCAATTGCAACCACTGGCGGTCTCGCCGCGTCTCACCAGCTGGCAACAACATGGCTACGAAACGCGAGCGTGAATATGGCTTCAAAATTTGTCCGGCACTTCGCCAACAGCCAATGTGCTTGGAATTCCACAGCACAATGAATAATACCACACGAAGAATCTTTCAGAATCATGTTACCCTCTATATGGATCTACACTCCGCTTGGAGTAAGTAATCTGTTGTTGAATAATTATTGCAAAAAGAAGAAGTAACGGAAAAATTGAACTATAGACGACGACGACGAGAGCGGAGGAATCGATGGTGACTCCGGCAGCAACTGGAACGAACATGTAAAGATTGTCCATAAACACTTCCTTCTTAACAAACTCACTACATTTAATCCTCTTTAACCCGGGAGTAGCTGAGCCAAGGAAAGGCAAAAAAGACTTGGAACATCCACCGTAATACTTAACGATCTCCCGAGTGGACTTACCTCAACGAAAATGAATCAACTAATGCCAGCCGCCATCGAACAGCCTAAAAGAAGAAGAACCCTGGTTCGATCAGCGACCACCAGGATCATTTCCGAAATCGTCACTCTTCTGGGCATGGAACCCACGTCCATCGGGGAGCTGAAAGAAAAGCTTAAAGGACACATGCAAAGGAAAAAAAAAATTTTTTTAGACAGCTTAGATGGAAAAAGGATGTCATAAAACGATTTTACAACGAAGAAACAAAATTTTTAGAGCTATATTTACGGCGCTATACGAATTTGTAGTTGGCGCTCGCGGGAGCCGCCGCTGGTCACGTGGTAGGCCCGCGCGCCGCCGCGCTGCGTCGCCACCGCACGCTGAGTGTTGTGCGAACGCCGCTTCAACGCGTTTCTCCACGGCGCCGTCGCCGCCGCCGCACAAGTTCGTCTGCTTCGGGGCGCCGCCGCCGTCGTCTGACCGGCGCACAGGTCTATCACGTCTGCTTGCGCTTTTTCAGGAGTTTCCTTTGGGCTCTAAAAGTTACTTATTCGTCTTGGTTTTTTGTTATACTTCATACAAAGATGAATAAGTTACTTTTAGAGGCCATAGGAAGCTTCCGAAAGAGCGCAAGCACCACGTGATAAATAAAGACCAGTCACGTGATAAATACAGACCACTTTTCCGCGGTGCCCGCGGGCGCCAACTACAAATTCGTTTTGCGCCGTAAATATAGCTCTAAAAATTTTTTTTCTTCGTTGTAAAATCGTTTTATGGCGTCCTTTTTCCATCTAAGCCGTTTAAAAAAAAATGTTTTTTTCCTTTGCATGTGTCCTTTAACATCTTGACACTCCAAGAATCTGCGTTAAAAGAAATCGACGATCAGATTGAGAGAGCCATCATCGATGACACGTTCGAACAGGAGATGGTAAGCGCAGAAGGCTACGCCGAAAGAATTAGCTCTACAAGAACAAAGGTCCTACGGAAGCTAAAAGAGCAAGAACAAATGACTAACATGACATTGGACACCTTAATACCAAGCGCAAGTCCAAGACCACCACGGCACATCAGTCAAGAACACGCAACGGTCAAACTTCCAAAGCTGGAAATTGCAAAATTTACGGCTGACATACGGTCATGGCAAAGTTTCTGGGACCAGTTTGACGCTATAATCAACCAAAACGTCTCTCTGTCTGAAATTGACAAGTTTAAATATCTGAAGAATTACCTTACAGCTAAAGCTGCTACAGCAATTGAGGGGTTGGAACTGACAGCTGAAAACTACACCGTTGCACTGGACATCCTGGAAACAAGATTCAGGAAAAAAGAGCTGATCAAAGAAGAACACATGTCACGGTTACTGGCTGTGAGAACAGTCAGCAACTCGCACAACGTGGAGAAGCTCAGGTTGTTGTATGACGAAGTTGAGACAGGAGTCCGAAGCCTTGAGGCGGTTGCTGTCTCTTCAAACACTTACGAGATACTCCTACTAACAGTTCTGCGAAAGGCTGTGCCATCATACCTCGAACTAGAATATCATCGAAAAATAACACCGGAAGCGACAAACGAAGGCAACGAACTAAAACAGTCTTTGAACTTCTTGAAAAGTGAAACCGAAAGCCTAGAGCGGACTCAGCATGGAAACCAAAGAGCCCAATCAACTGCCAGTCTGGCCAGTTCTTCAACTGGGAGAAACGAACGACCTAGACGATATCCACCTTCGACAGCTATATTCGCGACAGGAACAAACACTGACGGAAAACAGTGCCTGTTCTGCGATCAGCTGACCATATAACTGCCAACTGTTCGGTGCGTATGCCCCTGGACAGAAAAAAAGGAAGTCCTGAAAAGGAACAATCGTTGCTTTCGATGCACTAAACCTAACCATTGTGCGAAGAATTGCAAAAGCGCAAGGTGGCTAAAGTGTGCTAATTGTTCCAGAAGCATGCAACAACGATGTGCGACCCGAACTACAATTCATTGGAAAAGCAAACTCGAACAAGCCCTTAATAGAAACTAACAAAGCAGTCCCTACTGAAAATGTGCTCCAGTTCTCTCTAAAGGCCACTGATAAGGAAAACAGAGGCCCTTGCCAAGTGCTTCTACAAACAGCAAAAGCGTGGGCAGAAGGGGAAAGAAACCGTGCGTTCGTTCGTCTCCTGATTGATGGTGGAGTCGACGTACTTTTGTCAGAAAGGACATCGCAGAGAAACTTCACCTGAAGGTTCTTGGAGAGGAAGACTTGACCATCTTTACCTTTGGAGAAGGCGAAGCAACAGCTGCAAGAAAATGTCGAAGAGTGGAACTATGGCTGCGCAATCAATACAGCAGAAAGGACGTACGCATTGAAGCATTAGAGGTCCCACAGATTTGTTCCGACATCATCGCCGCGCCACCGGAGGTAGTGCTGAGCATACCTGAAGACATGCTCATTGTGGATACCGCTTTAAGCAAAAACGAATGTGAGAAAGGCATCAGCCTTATAATCGGAGCTGACTATTACTGGGAAGTACCAAGTGGAAGAGTAAAGCGCTTGGAAAAAGGGCTGATGGCCGTCGACACAATCTTTGGTTGGACTCTACAAGGACCCATATCCTCAATTTCCGTCTACTGCTATATACTCTTCGATTACAGGAGTATTGAAAGTGAGTACAACTGACAGAACTGATTTATCTGGACAGCTGCGGTCATTCTGGGAACTGGAACACATTGGGATAACTGCAAAAGAGTCACCGAGCAAGGCAAATCTACTGTTCGAAGAATTTCAGCGCAAAGTAAAATAAAAAGATGAACGGTATAAAGTTTCCCTGCCATGGAATGACCGAATTGAAGAGCTGAACGACAACAAGGAGAATGCAGAAAGAAGACTCAGGTCGCTAACCGCACGCCTCATGAAAAACAGAGCGTTTATGATGGACTACGACACCACAATTCGGGAATACTTTATATAGCTTCGCAGAAAAGGTCGTAAATGCACAGGAAGCCGGAAATCCAGTATATTACATGCCACATCGAGCGGTTGTGCCTCTCGCTGCTTTTGCTCCTGCGCTTTTGCACCCGCGGCTGCGTTTTCTCCCGCGCGCCTTTCGGTTAGTCCCGGTAGAGTGCAGTTAGTCCTCAGCATTTGCGCACAGTACCTAGCTGAAACCAGATGGTCTCTTCGGGGAGCAAACGGGAGTTCAGAGGATCAAATGCTACCGTTAGTCCTTTAAGACCATCTTTTTCCTTAGAATGCAGTGCTAGTCCCTTCCCGCCCTAGTGTATCAATAATCTTCATTAGTCCAATGTTGCCGCGACCTTCAAATGTTGCAATAACATCACCCGCAAAACCAATGACTCCGTTGAACGTACATACATATTTATTACTAAAATTATTTATTATCGCGAAAATGTGTGAAAAAACTCTATGGTCAGGTGAAGAAAAAAATGTTTGAAGGCGAAAAACATATTCGTTCAAAACTCCCACTCATCCCTTACATGCCCTGCTGTGACTTCCGAACGTCGCCGAATTTCTTCAACAGCAAGTTAGCATTCTGGGTGAAGGAAACTTACACCTACCTCAAAGGCAATTACATCAGCCAGCAGCGTGGTGGTGACGATGGTCAAAGCAAGCGCTGCGCATAGGTTCTTCATAGCAGTGCTTTTGCTGTTAAATAATTGGAACGCGCAGAAACCGGTTTACCAGAAATCAATCCTCACCTTATTTTGTAAGAAGGGTCTCTTCCCTCTTCTGTACTAATGATATTTATTTGAAATTGTATAGGCTCCTTTTGTATGCTACAAGGTTCATTTTTTAGCCCCGTTGTTCTTATAATTTTTTTACACTTTTGTTGGCGTGGCAGAGGTTTATCTCTTTTTCTGTGACATTAAACCCAATAAGAAGCCGTAATATATTGTGGTCAGAAAGCTGGCCCTAAACTAAAAACTACAATAGCACTAAAAATGAAAAAATCAAAACAATTTTGACATTTTGTAGAAGTTTATTCTTAAAGTAAATGCTAACAAATGCAACAAGTAGTGGTTCTCTCTGCGTCTGGCGTATGAGCCATGGCTTAAACAAACTCGGATTTTTTTTTTCGTTTGTTAAGAAACAATGTTTGTGCAGCTCATGTAGATGCACACGGCTGCCTTTACTATTGATAGTTCATCGCCAAAGAACCTTATCCTGACCTATGGCGTGCTCATGTGCATTACATTTTAACTTCCGTCAGGGAAACCAGATGGGGATGTTAAGGTCACAGCCTTTAAATGCGCATCGTGTGCAGCGTAACCCAAAATGTCATCGAAAACACTTTGTTGTAGAAGCCCAGGGCGTCTTCTCGCAGTTATTCGGCGCAACTCAATCAAATGTCAAGTGAATGTCGGAAGTCGGCGCGGTCTGCAAAGAGGGGCGCTATTGAATATTAGGTCGTGCAAAGATTTACACTGAAGCCGCTATAGATAATAAAATTCTGAATCTTCGACTTCATCAAACTTTGCCACTGTGAATGGGCGGACCTTGAAAGCGATGATCTTCATGAGCGACTGAACTGATTGATAGTCAATCATTACCTCGTTCATTGTTACTTATTAAAAAAAAGGAATTCGTAAATTTCTTGTAATTAGTTTCTTTATTATTCCGTTCTTACTTTTGCTCCTTGAGGTCCGCCGTGGCTCGCAAAATAGTGCCCCCCCCCCCCCCCAAAAAAAAAAAAAAAAAAAAAAAGAAGAAAGAAAGAAAGAAAGGTTATCTTTTTTAAAATTTACTTTATATGTCGGGATTTTCGAAAGCCTTCACAGAAACACTCGGTATCTGCCTCAGAGCTGAGAGCTCTCTCCTTGCCCCTTTCCAAGATAATCGATTTGAAAGACTATAAAACCTCGCTGCGGCGTATATAAGAAACTGTTTAGAACCGCAAAATCTGTTATACGAAGATTTTGTCTAAAGTTGTTTTTGTTTTGCGTTATCAAGAGCCGGACAGTCTATCTCGGAACAGTGCGATAAGTCGCGGAAAGGGCGGACAAACAAACTTATTGAAGGATTGTCACTGTGCCGTCTGGACGTACTCATAGTCATGAACGCTTAGAGAATAGAGGGCGTGGAAATTCTCGAACATCTTAATATGGCTTCGAAGCCAATTAAGATTCCGGCAGCGGTCGTTAAGAACGCACACGGAACAAAACATACAGCAACCAGTGTCAACATCGTAGACATCGCCCCGCGTTCCTTGAACTTTCAACGAGTATCGTTTTCTTTTATATAAAGATCTGAACATTGCGATATTTTCCACTAATTAGTGAGAGCTTTCGAATATAATCTGATGGCATAACCACAGTCTTCAAGTGCGCCACTACTGGTCAGGACATTTTGACGAAACGCTGTGCGAGGTGTTGGTTCGCGATGACACGCGGCGCGATAGCGGTAATTGATGAGGGGGCCAAGACCCGCCAATCCAGCCATCGTATGGCTGGGAGTCTGGCAACCAGAAACTGTCCTCGGAATTTCAAGCCCACTTTGAACAAGCCATATTTATAGAAGGCGTTGACGCGTCATCGCACTCAGTGTTTCTGGTTAAAGCAACGGTTTTCATTGTTCAGCTCTGTATATACTCACCTGATGAAAATGTCTTTTCTTTAACATTCTCTTAAATAACATTATTCTTTGTATCTCTTAGTACCTCAAAATAAATCCTCAATACTGATACTGATGTCAAACTTCAGAAACGTCAGCTCCACCAGTAGCGCCATCAAGATTAGGCACCTCCAATCCCTGCGATCAGTTGTCCAGTTCTTTTCTTGCTTGAAAAAAAAGCACGTCTTTTTTTCGCACAAAGGAAATATGTTTATTTCTTATAGAAATAATCATATTTCTGCTTATAGAAATTAATAAAAAAAAAAATGACCGGTGCTTGCATAACATTATTAATTACTGACAGAAAAAATGTCCCTGTACGATAAATTAATTTTTTAAAACCACCCTTGTTCCTGAATTTGGGGTGGTTCAATGAGAGCCGGGTGGCCAAACGAGAAAGCCTCTCCGAAACATTTGCGCTCCTAGTGGCAGTTTGTGTCTCTTTAAGAAATATTTAGTTTTAGGTGTTTGTTATATTATAAAATAACAAACCATTGCTGTATTATTCGATGTTACTTAAATTTTTAATTTATTTTATACACGAACTCATCTCTGCTCCGTCATGGCGCGGTGGTGGCGCGTCGGGCGCACTTCCGGTCTGGGGCTGTTGGCGGATGTTCCCATGTGAGACGTGTATTCCTGAGTTATTTTGAAAGGAACTTGACAAAAACCTTCCTTCTCGTCAAAACGCCGCAACTGGGGCTGTTCCAAAAGAGTCGAGAAAGGTTTGAAGGTCAGTTTTCATGTGCTTGGTTCGTCCGAGAACGTGGATATGTGTCCTGAAAATGGAAAACCAGACGCCGTCGGACCACGATTGCTTGGGCGGGAAGTTCTTTGGATTGAATTCACGGATACTTGTTGTCATCAGATTTATTTGTTTTGTTCCAACATGAACGCCGGAAAACCGTCAAGTTGTACTGACCTCCTGCCGGACTACGTTCAGTGCGTCTTCAAGTTCCAACGGCCGCCTGATCGTTCGAACTGCCGTATGCTCCTTCAATCGCTTCTGCAGTCGTCTGCTCTTTTAGGCGACACAAGCCCGTAGACCAAATGTTGGTCCGGTACTTGCGATAAGAAGTAAGTGCAAGCCTCAAAAGACTTAAGTTTGAAAGTTGGTAAGGAGGCCCGATGTAAACAGTAGGTACAAGGAGATGTTGAGTATTACTACCATGGCCATCACCGACTTGTTATGCCTTATTCACTTGGTCCGATTTTGCTTGCGATTTTCAGCATCGGCGTCGACCATTTCAGTTACGGTTCACGCGTTTGCAGCCCGAGCGACGTCGCGACTGAAAATTGCTAGCGAAATCTCCTCATGCGAATTAGGCTTTAGCGTACATTCTCTGGTGTCCACGCGGAATGAATCGCCGCATGTCACATTATTCTCGCGAAGTTTAGCGGTGTAACGAGCCTCGGCAATTTCGCTGAGGCCGCTCAAGCAGTCGGACAGCTCCAGAAAGACGTAGAATCAACAATTCGAACGCGAAAAAGAGCAGGGGGACTCACACCAACGCCGACACGTCGCATTTCAATGGTTTGTTTATGGGCGACGGCGAGCTTTTTGCCCACACTCCATCGCGCTTGCGAGGCGCCGGTGGCGTCCGCTGGGGGCGCTCCAGTTTGTTTGTAAACATGAGTTGGTCTATAAGTTGCCGAAATAAGTCGCGAATGTGTGTTTCCACCTCAGATCGTACAGTGATGGTCCGGGTCATATTTTTATGTTGATGTAAAATATATATGCTAAAGCAGAATTCTTGGAGCGGAGAGCTCAGCTATATGAGAATGCAGTAGCTAATTTTCTTGTGGAGATATATTACTTCAAAGCTAGATGCGTTGAGATTGCCAAGGTTTCGCAATGGTATTTAGCACAGCCGTCCATTTCACAGCGAAGCGTGGACGCACTAAGATTTTTTGTTACCTTATTGTATGAAAGCGTTACAAGATGTACGCGAATTATTAAAACTTACGAGGAAATATTTTTATGAAATCTCTCTCTCTCTCTGTAGATATATATATATATATGTGTGTGTGTGTGTGTGTGTGTGTGTGCCGTATTATCCTGAGTCATCGCCCCCCCCCCCCCCCCTGCCGCGTGAAATTCATAAAAAATTGGAGTGGGCCATATGTCGCAGTGGGTGCGAACAAAAAGTTGAAAAAAGCGGAAAAGACTGTCCATCTTTCGTTGTGTATCTAGCGCTGCTGCACAAGAGATACAATAAACTCAAAAACTCGATTTAGTTTTAGTGCTTTATAGAAAAAATGCTCATGACAGAATGTATTACTATCGCGAAGTCCGTTGCTTGCGTATGCGCTACGAACACCGCCGATCTTCATACAGCGCGAACGTTTGTTCCGTGAAAGCATGTCACCACCCTGTTCTCCGAGTTATTAAAGAAGAAAAAATTCAACAGGAAAAAAAAAAAATAACCAGGCGCAACGAGCGAGCGAGCGGACCAAAGAAGCGATGAAGAGCGATGCGGGGAAAGCGGATAAGCTGGCGTTCGCGTTGGCAAATACTCTGACTTCGGGCCAAGTCGGACGCCTTGTCAATCCCAAGCTCTTGCACAATTTTCTTGTTTGGTGCCTACATGCGTGCGTCCGTGCACGGCGTGCTATCAAGGGGGAATTGGGACGCACTACAAACGTCTGTGTAGGGAGTTAAAAGCAAAGCCTTATTTACCCGTTGGCTTTGTCTAAAACAATTGCACAACCGCGGTCGCAACGTGCGGGGAGAAGGCGCGGGTTCGCGGCGACCTTGCTTCGGCGGAGACTGACTTTGAGCTGACACTCCGCGGTTAAAATGCAGCATTTGGGGCGCTCGCTTACCTCGCAATGCCTGACTGGGTTACTGCTTGTGTTATCTTCCCAATTTTTTTTTTTCGTCGGGTAAATTTTTTTGTAAGCCGAAACAAACTTTTATTATGTTATCTCCATCGTTTTTTTGTGTTTTTTTTTCTTTTTCGCACGGATACGCAACCACTTCGGGGTCGCTTACGGAGGAAATACGTAAACTAACAGAAGTGCATTTCCCTCCTTCGTTTTACTTTGTCACGGACATCCTCCAACTGTAAAGTCCGCGGCCGCGCCACTCGGGTAGGATGAGTTTTCGCGGATCGCGGAGTCAGCGTTGGGGTATTTGAAGGGGTGGGCGATGACGCGGTGTTTTTCGGGGGGAATCGATATGAGACAAAAAAATGAGGTGGGCGATGATTCGGGGATGCGCGATAACTAGGAATATTACTATATATATATATATATATACAGTGTGTTTCCCGAAAAGTACAAATTCGATATTGCAAAAACTACCTGAAGCAAAGAAACAAACAAAAAAAGATTGTGCCGTTTTGTTTTTGGGCCAGGGACCCATTTAAGAAAATGATTGATCTTCGGGATAATTAGGTTGTTAATTATTTTTGCGTTATTAACTTTTTTAATATTCTGCATAAGGGCTTGTTTTTAATTATAAACTCGCTGAGCAACATCGAAAAACACTAAAGCAATGAAGTACAGAACGATAGAAGGCACGCGCGGCATTTTACGACTTTGCGGAAAACCGTACAACTTCTACCGGTCTTTAAGTTTCGGTTTGCGATTGGAGCGCTTCTCGGCACCGACGGCACCGCGCCCCGTGGACACATTCTCCAATTTCTGGTGCTTTGGAAACTTGTGAAAAAACACATCCGCGTTGCGCGGCGGGTTGCTTGAGCAGCCCACAGCGCTACAGGTTGCACTCGGCATCTTTCGAGGAACAGCTCGGCAGTCTTGGGCGCACTGAGTTGCTCGCTGAGAAGCATTGGAGTCTTCACAAGCAAATAAGCAAAAGGCTATACTGAAGCTGCACGAGCTACAGATAAAAGCAACGTCGAAACACACTAATCACAAGCAAAAAGTAGTGGTAGTAGCCGCTCAAAGACGCGCACTCCGCGCAACACCCGAACTGGAGTAAAAAAAAAGAGAACGATACTGACATCACGGCCCAATGTTGCTTTAGCGATCGGCAACCCGCTGGCCTCCCGCTAAGGAGCAGCGGCTCGCGGCGGGTCGCATTTTTATTATCGGCATTAGTTGATAATGCGGCGTCCCACGGACGTAATATTTTGGCTGGAGTCGTATTTTGTGTTACTACAACGATACTAGTAATTTATTTCATTTTGAGTTTGCCGGAGTTGCTCTTTAAGTACAAAGTAATGACCTGTCAAATTCGACCAAAAATTGAGCTGAGTGACAAGTTTGATATTTTGCTTTTATAAAACAATAAAATTTCTAAAACTATTTGAATACGTTAAGGTATCTTTATAGTACCTATAAAATGAGGGGGGGAAAGTTAAAAGGGAGTAGGAAAAACACTAGCACCTGCAGAGGGTGTCAAAAAAGCGACCTGCGTCGGCGGGCAAAAACACTAGTTTCTGCCACTGCGGCTTCTACGCTTCGCAACTCGAGAACAAAAAATCTTGGGAACATGCGCTTGGCGCCCTCCTTCATTTGAGAAATTCCCCCAAAATATATATTTTTTCGTCAAAATTAAAAGTTAGGCTCTTTTAGCCTGCCCGATTTGAGCTAAACCAGCCATATATATAAATTAATAATTTATAATATTATTATTTATGTAAGGAGGTGGAGGAGAGGGTACGAAGGAGGAGGACTAGAGGGTATGAAGGAACCTTTCCTCCCCCTCCTGTTCTCCTCCTCCTCCTTCTCCCCTCCCCTTCCGGTTACGCCGACGGCGACGGCGATGCCGACGCCACAAAACACGGGAACAAGCGTCAAAAGCTAAGCTCTAAGAAAAAAAACTGAAACACGTGGAATGAAAACATGCTGGAGACAAATTCACGAATTATTTACAGCTAACACCTTCACATAAAAATACACAAAATTTATTTTACGAATAAATAAAGACATGTGATTAGCCGTTATAGTACTTCTGTTATTAACGCAGAAAGACAATATATTAGCCGTTATAGTACTTCTGTTATTAACGCAGCTAATTTGTCGAATGTGCACAAATTGCACGTAAATATTTAAAGAAAACACCAATCATTTCTTTAAAATCTTCTTAACCGTTTACAATGACGTGAACAAACTTTTGATGGCGAAACATTGAGTAACATATGAGCAGCTTTAGAGGAAATACGAAACGATACCTTCACTCAAAATAAGCGAGCGTGACTTCGTTACCGGGGATTTGTCACACGACGTCGGCTCCAAACACGCCTTTTCTAGAACCGGCAAGGGCTGTACAGCAATGCTTCTCTACTTAGAGTTTAAAAAGTTAGGTTTCCTAGTTTTACCTTTATATTTGTGTTTCATTGTGTTAATCCCTACGATTCCCCCCCCCCCCCCCCCTCCCTCCTCCGCATCCCATTTTCAAAACATGTTCAAATTTGGTGTTCTTTTTACCGAGCGGCCCACCAGGAATTAAATGTATACTTTTATTGTTCCTTCTTCGTTATCATGTTACTTTATAACAGCAATGATTAACCTAATTATATCGAAGACATCTTTCTCTCTGAAATTTTCCCTTTGGCATGAGCCTTTATATCAACACTTTGTTTTGCGATCAGTACTTTTTCACAGGAAGGATTTGGATCGCGTGTCGTGAAACAACCTGTATGCATAGCTAAGTGCTTGTCTTAAGGAGGTTAATTTCATAACGTAGATATCTTACAGAAATTTACACAATACGATCCGGACCATTACTGTCTCAATTGGCATGGAAACACCCACAACAAAACCCTCGTGATAATTGACTTTTATGTGTATTTAGTTGTACGGCACGCATCGGGGGCTCTTAGAAATGTTAAGCTTGTTAGTCTGCCGTTACGAAATGTTGAACACAGATATACCGATTCTCGAGGTACTACTTCCTTCGCGTAATTGGTTTCGTGGGGATGAACCTACCTTCATGTGAGTACTTTTGGCTTCACAGCAACGGGGCTGTGCTTAAAGTTTTCAGATGCCTGCAGTCCCCCGACAGTCCTTCATGAGCAAATGGCCCCGGGAAGGGGAGGGGGAGAGACGGGGGAGAAGTTTTTAAGAGGCAACGCAGGGAAATGGAAATGTAGAACTCACCTAGGGGCAGCACGGCTTTCTACGTAGTGCAGCACCGCTGTACATCCTTTGTCGGTTGTAAACGAAATGTGGAGCCGGTGTCGTGCGGTAAAGCCCCTATAATGAAGACAAGATAGCACAATTTAAGGGAAGGTCTGCATTCATTTTTCCCTTGAGGATGTCATATGCTGTTGAGTCTTTTGCCTTCAGAAGTTAGTTAATATCACTCTGAAAGGTTCAGGAGAGTTTAAAGAAAATTGAAAATGGAGTTTTTTTTTTAAACATCGAAGTGAAATTTTGTTACAGTTCAACTAGATAAATGATCTGCGTTTCTGCATTACTACTTGTCACAATATAATGGCTAATAACAGGTTTCTTATTTATTCGAAAATGCAATTATATACTACCAGTTTGACGTATTTTGCGTCGTCTTGTGTTAAGTAGTTTGTTGCTAAATACTTTAAGAATATTTCTTTAAAAAGGGTTTATTTGACGTGTTTGGTGAATTTTCTTTGCTAAAAAAATTTCAGTGTATTTTTTAATACCTGGGGTGCATGTTGTAAACATTTTGTAAATTAAATTGACGAAGATATATTATTCTAAGCATGCTTCGGTGTGAAATTGACGGCTGTGGAAATAAGCATAGCGAAACTTTGGCCATCTCCTAGACCTGAGCTTCGAACTTTTATACCTCCGGAAGAAAATTAGCTATGGCGTTCGCGCAATAGGCCCGAGAAGACGGAGTGGCGCCATCTGGTGATTTCTTATCGACACGTAGAATCAAGGATAACGTGAAAGATTCTGCGCTCGTTTGGTAGGATGTAGGTTGGGATGCAATGCTCACAATTCAAGTTTGATTCCTTAATTTAAACGAGAGCTTAGGGTTGCCTCAGACATAATTATGTCGCTGTAGTTCTTGTCAAAATTAAACCCAAGCAGCGCAGCAACAGTGGCGTCCCAGCCTATGAACAGAACCCATTGACTTAGTTTCATGTTATCGTACTGACCCAGACCAAAGCGGTCGTCGACGCGACTTCGGAGGCTTGTTAACACACCAAACAGGTAGATTCCGGAAAAACGGAATTCCCAAAGCGAGTTTTCTTTTTTTCTTCTTTTTTTTTTAGCATGTCGGAAACAGGCAGAGCAAATAGAAACCAATCGCGAGGATGGCCGAGCAGGCGTTAAACATGCCATTCCATTGCAGTATCTTTTTCTCGCAGTTTGTTTGCGCGGTTTTAGAGACAGGAAAAATAAAGTGTACGTACTACATGATTCGACGGTAACTCGTAGCATGTTTATTTCAGCTTAACGTCCACGAAAGCGCAGAAAATATAAATGACCAGTGTGTCACTGCGACTAGAGCGTCCGCCACCAGCGCAGGCTCCGAAAATGACGAGAGGCCGACGAAGAGATAAGACGCACCTGCTAACCGGAAAGTTTAGGTCAAGATTCAAACAAATCATACGAAACGGGTCCAACGGAAGAATAAAAAGTCGGGCGAACATATCCATTTGAAGAGGCCGCTGGTCGTGGGCTGCGAGTGACGAGCGCCTTATTAAGCCTTCCTACCCACCTTGCTAAGCCTTCCCACCGACTCGAGCGGACGTTGACGTCATTAAGATTGCGGTCGTTGCTTCCTGAACCCGTGAATCGAGCGGCCTTCACCCAGAATTGTAGTTTCGAGTATGTATTTTCTTTCGCCTCCTGCTTGAAGTCGGGAAGCGCGCGAAGGGCACGTAGAAGTATGCTCGCTGATCTCCACCACGAAGTATCCGAGGAGTGTTGGGAGCCATGACTACTATGGTAGGATTCCATCTCAGCACACAATTTCCGATCGGTTAGATTAGCGTATTAAAATTTGTTTTTAGGTTTCGTCCCACGAAGGTTTTACGGGATGGTAAAAACAAAATACACATAGCGAACAGTTTCTGCTGCAAAGAGCTAAAGCACACAGCCCAAGCAAAGCAATGCATAAAAATACCTGGCCTCGTCATGTGATACTGGTCACTACGTCATTCCCGAGCTATCGCAGAGCTCCTATTGGTCCCGCTCGGCACTAATAGCTGAAGGATCCCTCCAAGAACGCGGCCTTGAGATATATCCTTTACATATTGTGGCTGTAGGACATTGAGGTGCAACGAGCGGGACAAAAAAGGAGAAAAAAGAAGGAGAAGTGGGTCGGAGACGGGCGAAGGACGAAGTGGCAGCAGCGGAAAAAAAAGCGATCTGTAACATTTTGGTGTCAGAAGTGGGATCTGCGAAAAGAAAATGCCCTTCACACGAAACAAGTAGTCTGGCGAAACTTCCCCTTCTCCCGAGGACACCAGCAACACTGAAGGTCCAGTTACCTACGCCCAACTGAGGGATCTGTTCGTGTAACAGAGACAGGGCTTCGAATCAACGATGGCGGCTAGCGTCCAGGGGCAGGTGCAACCCGTTACGTCTGCACAAGAAGACCTTCGACAAAGAATCATAGCGCTAGAGGAAAGGAGAGACTCGGAGAATCGGACCGACTCAGCAACGGTACGCACAGTTCTTGCCACCTCGAATCCCCTTCGTTTGAAGCTGAAGCCCTTCGATGGTAGCGTGCCACTTGACCTTTACCTCGAGCAAGCTAATATTGTTGCTCAAGCAAACCAATGGTCCAAAGATGAAACAACTTACGCTCTTGCGGCACAACTACAGGGACCAGCCATCGCGATACTGGCCCAACTTCAAGGAAGAGCTCTAACCTACCAAACGTTGGTAGCGGCACTTCAAGACCGCTTTGGTGACAAACATCTACAACACGTCCGCTATGGCGAGTTACGTTGCCGCCGACAACAGCCGGGGGAGACACTCCAAGCCCTGGCAACGGAAGTTGAGTGCCTAGCGCGAAAATCATTTGTGGGAGTTTCCGCCGACACTTTTCACCTTCTCAGCACTACTGCCTTCGTCGACGCCATTGCGGACACTGAAGTTCAAAAATTTGTTCGACTTGGAGGGCCAAAGAGAGTTCAAGAGGCTTTGGCTAAGGCGTTGGAGATCTCAGCCATTCAAAAGGCAACAGCAAACGCCCAGGCTTCTTGCCCGGCACAGTTACAGCCAACTACTCATCTGGAGACGCCTGGAGCACGCCAGCAACCTGAAGGTCACCAACGAGTTAACACAAAGAGGCGCTGTTTTCAATGCGAGCGACAAGGACACTTGGCTGCAGAGTGTCACAGCGCGTCGGGAAACGGATATCCCGGTCCACAGGGGCGGGATCGGGTATAGAGGACCAAGTCCCCCTCGTCTCTCTTTCAAAGAGTTTTACTGGTCTTCCAACTACCAAAGTGGAGATTCAAGGGATTGGAATACAAGAAAGTCTCCTCGATACTGGAGCAGCGGTTAACATAATCGACGCGACGCTTGTACCGGCTGATTGTAATGTCTCCCGGATTGCTCCACAACTTTTTACAGCCAACGGCGTCAAAGTTCACACCGGTGGACAAGGGAAGTTACTGGTCACTGAGCTCGGTGAGACGTCGTTAGTGGACTTCGTAATTTTGTCGAATTCCGTTTCTCCGATCATTCTGGGTTATGAATGGTGCCAGAAAAACGGATTTTTTAAGTTGAACCCCGAACAGAACAAGGCCACCAAAACCCCGCATCCACCCATGAAAACATTACACGCCAGCATTCCACGATGCGAAAGTATTTCGGTGTGGCTTGTGTACCTCGTTCGCTCATTTTCCTTCGTCGCCGTGGAAAAGTGGCACCTATTTCTAAAGTTTTTTTCCCAATATACCAACATCATATGTGCTCAATTACAGATATCGGATGAGTTAAACGTATGCGTTAAAGACTCTGCTACAATACCTGCCGAGACTGCTTCAATGATACGCCTGACTGTAAACAACAAAAAGGTTTACGGTGAAGCTGTTTTCGACTCGTGGCTCTGTGCGAAACCAGGGAAAGAACTAGCTGCACCCCGGACGCTCGTGGCTTGTACTAATGGAGAATTCGTCGCTCTTGTCGTTAATCTAGGTGCCAACGACATCACTCTCAATCCAGGGAAACAGATTGGTGTACTCCAACCGTTGGCGAAGTACAAGATCTCAATACTTGCCAGTATTTCTCTAGAGTCAGATAACGAGTGCAATTTTTACAGTCAGGATAATGCTTTACCGTGGGAACAATTTAAGTTTGGACCAGAATTGAGTTGCGAGCAGAAAACGAAAATCAAGAGGGTATTGTTGTCACATCGAAACTGCATCGCCCTGAGTTCGGACGAACTTGGATGCACACCGTATGCGACACATACCATTGACACCGGTGACAGCCGACCAATACATCAGCCACTACGCCGCCTAGCCCCAACAGAACATGAAACCTTCAAACAGCAAGTGACTGAGATGCTCGACCACGGTGTGGTGAGTCCGTCAACGAGCCCATGGTCATCATCAGTGGTGTTAGTGAGAAAGAAAGATGGCACTGTGCGGTTTTGTGTAGATTACAGAAAGCTTAATAGTACAACCAAGCTCGATGTCTACCCTCTTCCACGCCTTGATGATACCCTTGACCGACTGCAGGGAGCGGAATACTTTACAACATTGGATTTGATGTCGGGATACAGGCAGGTGCCACTCCATAAAAATTGACGCTGAAAAGTCAGCCTTCATCACACCAGATGGTTTCTACCAATTCAACCGTCTTCCCTTTGGCCTTTGCAATGCCCCAGCGACATTTCAAAGACTCATGGACCGAGTTTTGGGAAATCTGAAGTGGACAATGGCGCTGGTGTATTTTGACGACGTTGTAATCTACGCAGACACTTTTGAAGAACATCTTCGAAGACTCTCACTCGTACTTGACACCATAAGTGATGCCAACCTTCGACTGAAGCCCCAAGAGTGTTTTTTCGGCTTCAAAGAGATCACATACTTGGGACATGTGGTAAACAAAAACGGCGTTAAACCTGATCCCTCGAAGCTTGAGGCTTTGTTTGAATATCCGACGCCAACAACTATCAAAGACGTCAGAAGTTCAATTGGGATTTGCGTCATATTTCCGCCGTTTTATTGTTAACTTTGCTACCCGCGCTGCCCCCTTGAATTACTTACTCCGGAAGAACGTACCATGGCGATGGTGCAACGAAGAGCAGTCCTCGTTTCAAGACCTAAAAATGGCCCTTCTAAACGTCCCGGTGCTTGCTCACTTCGACCCATCCTTGTCAAAGACAATTCTCCACACGGATGCTAGCGGATAAGGACTTGGAGCTGTACTACTTCAAGAGTTTCCAGACGATACTCAAAGAGTAATTTCGTACGCAAGTTGCAGGCTTACACAACAAGAAGAGAGGAATCATTCATCTGAATTAGAATGTCTGGCCCTTGTCTGGTCGGTGCAGAAATTTCGCCCATACCTTTATGGCCGCCATTTTACTGTTGTGACGGATAATTCAGCATTGACCTGGCTTCAGAGCAACCGAGACTTGACGGCCAAACTGGCACGCTGGGCGATTCTACTGCAAGAGTATGATTTTGAAGTCCTACATCGTAACGGACGTAGTCATCAGGACGCTGACTTTCTATCCCGCAACCCCCTAGACAAGGTCCCTGAGGCTCCGGAGTGTGACACTTGTTTTTGTGGTGCGACTTTCGACCTACGTCACAGTCAATGTCAAGATAACGAAGTACAAGATATTGTACAGCGCCTCGCATTATCCGGTTCGACAGACATTTTACGGCGACTGCGTCGAGCATACCGAGTGGAAGATGGCCTACTCTGTCACAGAAATCCCGGTCAACAACAATGGCTATCGGTGATTCCAGCTTCTCTGAGGGCTACCATGTTGAATCTCTGCCATGATGACCCCACAGCTGGTCACCTCGGTCGAGATAAGACTCTGGCCAAACTTTCCGAACGCTATTGGTGGCACGGATTCCGGAAAGATGTTTCCAGGTATGTCGCTTCCTGTGAATGTCAAAGAAGAAAATTGCTTAGTATTTCACCTTTCACCGAGATTCATCCAACTCAACCACCGCAAGCTGCTTTCGAACTTATGGGACTTGATCATTTAGGACCATTTCCGAAATCACAAAAGGGTAACCGTTTCATTATTGTTGCTGTTGGCCACCTTACAAAGTGGATTGAGCTACGTGCCGTGCCTACAACGTCAGCGAATCACATTGTGGAGTTTTTACGTGAGCAAATAGTACTTCGCCACGGCGTACCCCGCACCGTACTCACTGACCGGGGAACTCCATTCAGCTCTCGTATTTTTAAACACGAGATGGTAACTCATGGAATACACCACGCCCAGTCAGCACCCTACCATCCCCAAACCAACGGACTCGTTGAGCGTGCTAATCGAACTATCGCCGATATATTGTACGCTTATGTTAATGCTTCGCATGACAATTGGGATGTGTACGTGCCATACGCATCGTTTGCTTTGAACACGTCGCAACAAGCAAGTACCACGACGACCCCTTTTAAACTGGTGTACGGTGGAACTCCGGTTCTGCCGCAGGAATCAACGTTATTCACCACGTGGAACCATAGAAGGCAAGAAATGAGCGATCATTTTGAGGACAGACTCAATGAGGCTCGCCGCCGGGCTCGCGTCGCAATAACCAGAGCCCAGCAGCGGATGCTAACCAATCACTGACAGGATGACCGAATGTCCCCCATCGTGCCAGGGGACCTTGTTCTTGTACGCCGTCCCGTTAGAAGGAAAGGAGAGGAAACCAAGCTACTTCCAAAATACAAAGGACCCTGTGAAGTGCTTGGACAAACAGGACCCGTGAGCTACCGGCTACGAGACCTTAATGCATCTCGAGAAGCATCCCGGACTTTCCCGGCTCACCGCAGTCAACTGAAGCTGTACGTGTCAAGACATACATTCAGTCAAGACCAGCATAGGACACAGACTGCCGAGGACGGACAGTCAACCAGGAGGGGGCAAAATGTGACAGTTGGACATTGAGGTGCAACGAGCGGGATAAAAAAGGAGAAAAAAGAAGGAGAAGTGGATCGGCGACGGGCGAAGGACGAAGTGGCAGCAGCGGAAAAAAAAAAGCGATCTGTAACAATACATATTAAAACAAATTGTGACCCGGATCATCATTGTACGATCTGACGTAGAAACACCCCAAAATTATCCGAGCCATTCAATTCATTGAAAAGAGTGTCAAAACAGGGCATTACAGAGCGCACGTATAGAGCTTGCCCTTGCAGTGCGTTGTTATGTTCTTTGCTCTGGTGCTCGCATTTTCTCATTTCGCCGTAGCTGCTGGTTTTTACCAGGGTGTACTGAACCCCAGTTTAGTGTAGCATGCCGCTGGCGCCTGCCACGATAAGCGCTGCACTCCCGCTCCTGTCGGCGGTTTATTCTCCCATCCGTTTAACTAGAAACGATAGCAGCGCCAAGAGTCAAAGTATAAAAAACAAATAGGGCGAACCCTTTTAGTTTCTTCTGCTTGCTTGTTGCGCCTTAATGCTCCGCCACACTAAGTAGTCCAAGTGGTAATATTTTTTCCCTCATTGTATTCGAAAAGAGCGTCGCGTGAATAATACCCCCGCGAAGTTATTCAATATTTAAAAAAAAATCTCAATCAGTGTCTTCGGATGTCCTTACAGAAGATAATTTATTGTAACTTGGATTAATTTTCACTTGATTGCAAGGCCGTTTTGTCACGGCAAGGTTGAATCTAAGATTACTTTGTTCACTACTTCATATTTCACGCCGAGAACATTGGCAGTTGAGAGCACGAAGTTGGTCAAACATCTCAAGATTATAGCTTACAAGCTCATAGATTGCAGGGGTGCAAACACAACAGTGACACCCGTAAAGCACATTTTTCCAGTCGTATGCCTTCCACTTCTAGGTGCACCAAAGTTTGCTTGATATAACATATAACCTACATCCTAAACTAAGTTCTGCTCTTTGCAAGTGAACTTTCGCATTGGCTCGCGAAGTCGAGAATGAAATCTTGGGTCGTAAACTGCAAACAATTATATATTTTAAACTAAGTTGAAAGGCAATTTGTTGTACAAGTAAGGGGCGTCTCCTTTCATTTCTCCGTGTAAACATATCTTAAGGTTCTTGTAACTAGGTGCGGTTTAAATGAAATGTTTAAGCGAAAAGTGGGGGCTCTTGCGCTCGCGCGCCTTGACTACTAATAAAAGCTGTACATGTTAAACCTTTACATCTGAAATACCAGGCAGCGTTTGCCCCGAGCGTAGAGACTATTCAAAATATTCAGCAGTATACACAATTTTCAGAAACGGGTTTGTGGTCGGTGACATTTACAGTTTTCGAGCGTGTGCCGCTTGCGTCCTCGTTCTCTGAAGCGACACACGTTAGCATGCTGTGCCGTGGAGATTGCAAGCCAGGCTGTGTACGTGTAAATATTGAAACGGCGCATAATATAATTACTGATGCAGGGGGTATTCACTGCACGCTATATTTGAGGGTGTTGTTTAATAGGGCGTTGAAGCTTGCAGATTCGCAGGCAGGTCCGCTCTGGCGGCAAGTGGATCTTGGAGCCGGGGGGAGAAATGCTCGTTCTGAGCATGGGCTCTAAACATCGCCCTCGAATATAGCGTACAATGAATACCCCCTAGAGGGGGTATTCACTGGGCGCCATATTTGTGGTCGTTGTTTAGAGCGTATGCTCAGAACGAGCTCATATTAATAGGCTGCTAAGACCGGCACCCTCGATGGTGTGGAATGCACGTTCCAGAGTAACTGTGGAAGCTCGCCGTCAGCACGCACTCAGCAGTCGCGCACTCAGCTATGGCCGCTAGTGAATACTCACTATGGACAATTGCAAGCACGGCAATTGACCGCCGCCATGTCTCTTGCCTTCCCAGTAAGCACATGCAATTCTAAGCCTGCCTAAACTACATTCAGGCGCACGCTGCACGAGCTTACACGCATGGTGCACTATAGACGGGGCGCAATGTTTGCAATCGTCGATAGATTAATGCAAACGGGGCCGCTGACCGCCACCATAGCTCTGCTCTTGCGAGCAAGCCCGTGCAATTGCAAACTTGTCCTAGCACGGTCGGTCTGTCACGTGTATTGACCAGTGTTGTACACGTTCCTAAAAAAAGAGGAACGAAAGCTCGTTCCTGGTTCTTTCTGGTTTTTGGAACGCGTTCCCTTCACAAGCTCCATCTGTGAGGAATGAACTCGTACCCCTTACCTTTTAAAAATGGAACGTATCGTTACATATACGTTACTTTTGTATTGTCCTAATTATCATATTTAGTTGGTTCAACCGGCGTTTTTTATATATATATATATATATCCCATCAAATGGCAACATACGAATTTGAATGCCATGATGAAAGGACACCAGGAGAAGTAAACAACCGTGACCAAGGTTCCATTTATGGATATATTCAGCTTTAAAAATCTCTGCGTTTGAAAATATTCCTGTTTTGGTGGGCGATTCAGATGAGCCAAATGCACTGTCAGCTGGGAAGGAGGAGTGCGAATAATTTTATTGCATTCTTTATTAAATGGCTACCCCACATTGCACGAGCGTCTTACAACTTGACATGTTTCAATCAAAGTCCCTTGTTTGAAGTTAGTAACAGTTGGTTCTCGAAGTTGCTGTCCGAAAGACGAGGCATTAAAGAAGAGGTTAAGACTTTTGAAAAGTCAGTTTTGAAAGCTACCAGTCCTTCTTTGTAAAGGTTGGATTCGTTGTTCAGTTTCAAGCTTGGAAAAAGGGGGAGAGGGAAAAAATATTCATTTTTGTGTATCTTTTAAGTCGCCAATGTTCGAGCTACAAGGGTGTGTTCGATGTCTGGTAACCTGCTTTCCTTGTAACTGTAGGTCTCTTTGCGGAAGTTCAGTAACCACTGTAGTCTTCCTTAAATTTCTGTCGGCATGAGGATTCGTGGAAGCAGAAGAAGTAGCGGAGTTTGTGAAATTCCTCTCTTTGTGTCTATTCTTTCAACTAATATTTGGTTTTTGTGCCGCTGTCTGGGGCACTGAAAAACGAATCAATGTTCATCATATTGCCTGCACCCGACGGTTACCAAGCGAGGACTCCACTAAATAAACCCTAAAATATGTAACGAAAAGGTTAACATGATTATGGTATTCTAAAAGTTCTTGTTTTTATACGTTTTAAAATTCAACACTGAGAAAAAATAAGAACAAAAAGATTGTCAGACTGAACGAGAAAAAGGAACGCCGTTCCTTTTTTCGTTCCTATGAAAACGTAACCAGTTTCCGTTCCGGTTCCACCGATGAAAATTGAACGGTGGTGTTCCTTTGTTCCTGCTAGAAGGAGCGCGTTCCAGGAGCACCGTTCCTTGGAACGCCTTCCGTACAACACTGGTATAAACCTTTCCAAAAAAGAGCGTTTGGCCGGGGCCACCTTGAATGTTCTGGTGCGTGCTTTCTTCGTTTTTTGAAGCGACGAACACGCACGAGCTGAACTGTGAACATCGCACGTTGGGCTGTGATTTTGTAAACATAGGAAAGGTCAATAGAAGGCTCCAAGCGCCACTGGGCGGCCGGGAGTTGGACCAAAGCGCGGCAGTACATTCTCAAAACTTAACTCCCCTATTCGTGTAAATGGATCGGCCTCTGGCTAACCTCTTTATTCTTGTAAGGATGTTAGCTACCTGAGCTAAAGAAAATCGTAAAACTGCTAACACCCCGAAAACAATATGGCGGACAGTGAGCGACAGGCGAGCCAAAGGAGTAAAAATCTTATCGAGCCGTACAAGACATCTCCCCTGAGCGACAGCGTACGGCTCGTGCTAAAGCCCTTTGATAAAGGCGTTCGTTACAAGTACCACCAACTATTGTTGCGGAAACGCGGAAGACACGTGCCACGAGCGGGTGGTCCGCCGCCCTTTTATTTTGTACGCTAAGTTCAGTCTTGTCCCCTTCAAAAAAAAAAAAAAAGTTTATGTATGTTCAAAGATATTCATAACTGAATTTTTGTATCATATATGATGTGCGACAATATTGTGGTAATAAAGTCTGAACCGTTTGGTTTCACTGAAAACTAAGGTTGGTGTAGCTATTTTTCTCTCAAGTGAATATTGGCGTGAATTTTAGAGCGAAAATAAAATTTCATGCAGTAAGGATTAGTTTAACATACTTCAAAAAGCAATAGTGGATAAAAAAATAGATTGTTAAGTTTGTTGTGAAATGGCGAAATTGAGATCACTTCTGGGGCCATATCATGCTACATGGAGGCACCAAGGAACCGGAACAACGTCGCCTGCTTCGCTTGGCCGACGCCGCGTCGCAGACCAATCGCATCAGACGGCGTTGTTCCCGACCCTTGATTTCGCTTGGTATCGTCGTGTAGCATAAGACATCTGGTTGCAATTTCTTTCCAGCCCACCCTTTTAACCCAACTAAAAACGTTTTGCGTGTAACGCAAAAAAATTACTGCAACTGAGCACTTTTTAACCTACAATAATTGAAGTTTGCACTGCTCAATGCCCTTCTGTTTTATCTGAAGTACCTCAACTAGCTGCTCCAAGTACTAATGGAAGCCGTCGCTTCGTCCAGGGAGTCAGGAGTAGCTAGGCGTTGAAGGCCCGCTCTTTAATCAGTGACGAGCACTACAGTCTGTGGGGTATGCGAGGTAATGTAGTTAAGTGCTTTCTCAATGGCCTTAAGCTCTGCCGTGGTAGAGCTGACTACCGCTTGAAAACGGCGGCTCCATGTCATGTTCTCCTTTGGTACAACTTACGTTAAAGCATACGTAAAAACAACTTACGTTAAAGCAGTTACACAATTCTGGATTCAGCATTGCGTTTTAATGGGTCCCTTCACAAGTGGGATTATTTGGTAATTCCGAAGCCGATAAACTCTCAGGAGGGGCACATGGACTGCCGCGCGCTAATCCCAGTCCACCAGATTTCAGGGCGACGCGAGAGTTCATCAAAGGTTACATAACTGAACTTTCTCCGACCACATACTCCAAACATCAGCCATGCGTCACAAAGGGTCTCACAAGAAAGAAGAGCACTCTACTCATAAAAATACGCAGCAGAAGTGCATTTACAAATACGTTTCTTTTTAAGATATCTGCAATAAAGAGCTCCCAGTGTCCGAACTGCAACAATAGAGAAAACATTTGCCACATCTTCTGCAACTCCAAAGAATATAGCGATCCACGTCATCGGTTCGTCACTGAGCTCACCAGAATTGGACTTCGTGATCCAGACGACGAGGATATCATTATCCAAGTGGTTCAGCCCGTCGCCGCAAAATCATTCAAAACGTGCTAGTGAACTTCCTCCACAAATCAGGTATCGCAAATCGCATGTGAAATAACTCAACATTAAATCTCAACGCGTTCACATCTTTATTTTTTTTCTATTTTCCTTCCCCCTGTTCATTATCACCCTTTCTTTCCTTTCTCTCAACTTTCTTTCATGGGGAGCCAGTTCAGCATTCCCGCTAGAACAGCCTTCCCAACTTCTCTCACGTCACCTCTCTCTCTCTCTCTACTGGTGGGAGCAGTGCAGTGCAGGTGGAGTTTCTCCTTATCGGGGATGGGCGGTATTTCAAATACAAGTATTTGAAATACCTATTTAAAATACTTTGTGTATTTTGCATTCGTATTTAATTACAAAGTGGATAATGTATTTGACGTGTGTATTTAAATACCAAAACGTGGGTATTTCAAATACAACTGTAATTAAATACAATTTTGTGGACGAAAACACATCTTGTATTTATGCATGTGGATGTAAGATATAGTCTCCATCCTTTATTCGGCCATGGGGCGTTTTTCTTTTTCTCCTCAGCTTTATTTTAAAGGAACTCTCCAGAGCAGGAAGAAAACTACGTTTTGCACCAAATGCAGTGTCTTTCAATCAAGCACAAGCGTTTAGTGTCTTTGTGATTACAGTGCTAGTCCAGGGCAAGAATAGTGACGAACTTGACGTTCACAGGCAGACTGGCTAAATAAGTGCTTGTGACAACTTGTGATGCTTTCCAGCCTGATTTCCATCCATATTTTTGCCTGAAACATTCTAAATGCGCGGGTCGTCCAGATTTTCGTAATGCCCGTGTCCCACTAGAGTGACATACAGAAACAAAAGACAACGACAAGCCTCAAACCAGAGTCTTCCGCGATTTGAAAGGCATCGTAGAATAAAGGAGGCTATGCTCAAACATGAGCATCATGCACGCGAGGGTATCTTTGGCAGGCTTGCAATCGCTCGTGCTTACTTCAAGAGCACAAAACGACTAAACGCCTGTCAAAGGTACCGTCGCGAGCATGCTGCATGGGTTCGAGGCTTGGCGCTGTCTTTTGTCTCTGTCTGTCGCTCTAGTGGGACACGGCCATAACTGGTGCGAGTTGCAACAATAAAAAATCCTCTAGCTAGTGCTGCGCGTCTTGTTCGTCTCGGTTCTTTGTTGGTCTATACCAAAATGTAATCGACAAAAAAAAGCTGCTTGAAGCTCTGTAATTTTTTCACCTATTACGTCCCAGCTGATTACATTTTTTTTGTGATTATATTTCTATTTCGTAACTAGAGCCTCGCACACTAATTCCAGAGTGTGCGATGCCAAATAAAAATGAGATACCCAGAAACCCGTTGCAGGTGCCCTGAATTCGCTGACGCAAATTTTGAGGAATGAATTTGGAAAAGTATTTGGAGGAGATCAAATACCTTTGGTTGTATTTGTATTTTGTACTTAAATGCTTTTTTTTTTAAATGTAATTATATTTGTAATTAAATACATTTTGACGTAGTATTTTGTATTTGTATTTCCATACATATTTGCATGTATTTTGCCGATCCCTGCTCCTTATGAAAAATGTCCGCCCAAAAACTTGCTTCAGTACCACGAGCTGCAACAGGAAGCCCGATGCAGAGGGTTTAGGAGCGAGCTCCGCACTTTGAATGTTCCTAATAATGTGCACTCGTGCAGCGCAAGTGTCGTCATAGCCTCCTCTATTAACCTCGAGATGTTTCGGTGGCGCCCTCGTTTGGTCACCTTTCGTGACGTCATTACCTTGTGAACACCAAGTTCGATGTAGTTTGTAATGGCATGTGGAAGGCCTGAAATCATAGAGCTTTCAAAGCAGCACTGCCAACACCGTTAAAATTGAAGTTCTTACACTGCCCTTATTTCCGTCGGTGAGACATCCTTTGCTGACGTCATAGTCAGCATTCGGCCAATTGGGATGGGCCGACCACTGCGACGCTTTCGATCGCTCACGTCGCCAATACTGAGAAAGCTAGGCATGTCGCGAAAAGAGGCGGCCGTTGAAATTGGGAAAGGAGAGACGGGGAATCGGCAGAGGAGGGGAGATTGCCTGCTAGCGCCACACAAAACCGAGCGGTTAATCGATGCTATGTGCATTGCCGCTTTGCTCGAGTGCGCGTGCGAGGCAGGAACGGAAAAAGCGCTGGGCTCGCAATTTTGACGAAAACACAAAAACAAACCTGGTTTCGGGAGCGCCCGCTGATATCCCAAGCGCTCGCACACTATCAATGCCTTTTCTGCTCTGCGCTACCATATTTGTCACCGTTGCGAGCGCTCCTCTTCTCGTCTTTCCTGCGAGAAGTTCGTAGTTGACCATTCCTTCAACTTCGGTAAAAACACTGAATAATTCTTCAAAAGTTAGACGTGCCCTCCCTAGCACTTTTCGCAGGGTAGTCTAGCCTCTCCCATTAGCCTCCCCAGCATAGGGCACTGGGAACGATAAATTTCCAAGTTAATCGTATTTTCGCTATATGAGACGTAAAATCTTCTTAAATTGCTCTAAACAACGCACATAGGTCCTTTGATGCCTTCTTGGATGTTTGTGCGTTGTCTGAATGGATCGTTGTTTGCAATCCTTTCCGTGCCGTGAAGCACCGAAATGCTACTAGAAAAGCTTCTGTAGACATCGCACAGACAAGTTCAAGATGAACGGCGAGAGCTACCGCACAAGGGAAATGTGCGACGTACGATTTCACGCTACCGTTTGCTGTCCGGACGTGCAAAGGTCCTGCAAAATCTACGCCTACAACATCAAAAGACGCGCCTTGCCTCAATCGGTTAAGGGGAAGCGGAGCCGTTGGGGCTGCGTCAGCAGTGAGGCAGAACCTCTTGCATAAACAGCAGCTGAAGATCACATTCTTCACCAATCTTCTCCCTCCTATAATCCAAAATCGTTCTCGGAGTTGCGCCATCGTGTCTCGTGCTCCTTCGTGAAGAACTTTGCAGTGGGCGTTCTGTACCGCCAGGGTTTTGAAGTAGTGTTCACTTGGCAATCTTATTGGATGTTTCTCATTGTCCAATGCGGGCAGCATCTGAAGCCGGCATCCAAACCGGATGATTTTGTCTTTATCCAAAAAGGGACTCATATTTGCTAGACTATTCTTAGTGAATATTTTCTTTCTCCAGGATACATTTGATCTCGTGTGGGTAAGTACTGTTCTGAGCGTTGTTGAGGCAGTATAGTTCGGCCCCTGCGGTTTCCTCGTCACTCAGTGGTCCACATGAAGGTTTGCTACTTCGACAGTTCTTCAAAAATCGAAGACACCACGCCGTCACTTTTAAAGCTCGAAGTTCGCTGTACACTGTTAGCAAAAATAACACGCCCAGACGTGTAAACCGTTGTCCCATAGCGGACACGTCAAAACGTGTTCGTTTTACACGGAGCCATCTGCGTTATTCGTCTACACACGAGGTGCTGTGTAAACTCAACACACTACACCGTGTGTGCTTTCCGCAAAACACGTTTCCAGCGTGTTCCTTATGAAGCATGGCGGCCAGCAGCCGAGAACAGGCGAGAGATGAGCCCAGCGAGCCGCGCGCCTTTCAGCCGAATTGAAAGCACACAGGACGCGTAAGTTCTCGTTCGATGTCTTTTATAGACAGTAAGGTCTCCAAGCGGCGGACGTAGCTACGTGCAAAGGTACGTGCGTGGTCGGCGGTCGGCGGCGTCGGTAGCTTCAACGGAGCCGCTAGACAAAGAAGCGAATGCCGAACTGACATGGATAAATAACTTGAGCAAACTATTTAAAATCGGGCGGTAACTGGCGCCACCTATCGAGATTTATAGCACCCTATATTTAAAAAAAATGAGTCTCTTAACACACTGCGAACAACCACGACTAGACAGCCACCCTACATACAAAGCATGCAACACCGATACCACGTACTACACAGCACCGACATGTACACAAAGACAACAACGACACTACGCTCGACACTTCCTACTCGATATTCATTTCTCCCCGCGGCGCATATAAGCTTGACATGTGCGCGTGAGCTCTTTGATCGCTGAGCATTACAGATTTATAGAAGACATAAAACACGGCGCAATGGACAGCCGTGTGTTAGAACTGTTTACATTTAAATGGTATGGAGGCAAAATCTATAATGTTAGTCCGTTGCGACAAATAACGATATAATAACAATAAATCTTAAACCGGTCATGAAAAAGTTGAAATTTTTGTTATTCTCTTGGTTGACCAGTGTTATAAGCAGTCCGACTTGCTTGAATCATATAGGAAAACAAATTATTGGGATTTTGTCATTACGTATACAATAATAAATGAAAATGATCCTTGCGCAAAGCATTTTTTATATATTTTTGTGAAGGACATCCGCCCAACACTTCACTTCCGCTGGGTGCAGTACGGGAGCAGACGCCTTCACTTTTGGGACGATTTGAGGCAGTTTGTTGTCGTATGTCGTGTCGGTGTCGAGTGGAGCGGTGGGGCTTGGGAGTTTGTTACCGGTGTTATTCCTGAACACTGGTGTGGGGCGCAGATGCGTCTTTTTTTTTTTACACTGCCACCACCCCGAACTTTGAAGATACACGGGCCCGTAGCACTGCATTGTGCTGAATTGCGAGCTCCTTCTCTGTTGACGTCGCTTTCCTGGTACCAATCGTGAATACTGCTAGCGTTTATACAGTGTGCACCGTCTCGCCTACATCCCCGGTGACGTACTCGGTCTGTTGAAACTTATTCATTCCGTCATTTTGGAGTACGCAAGGCAGTTATCTCGTTGGTCTGGTTTTGGTTATAAAAAGCAAGGCAAAACGCTCGTAGTTCCCGCCCTCAGTACACGTTGGACATCTTCCGCACTTTGACACCGGATAACTCAATGAGCGAGGATTTACATTCACTTCAGAGATTACTCTCGCCGCTTCCTCACCGTTGAGCAGCAGGATTAGCTGGCGACAAGCCGTGGATGAAAGGCTTGAGCAACAACAGCCCAAGCGCACTCGGTGCCGATGCGGGCGACGCGGGTTTCTGTCAACCGGGAGGCCAGTACAAACCGTGACCGTTCCAGCTCTTCGTCATGACACGGCGTTGCAGAGAGCAGGGTAAAATACAGCTACACGGATCACCGAAGCAAACGCACTGCTATCGTAAACCTTGGCTTGTGATTGCGTCTTTGTAGTAGATCATCTTAAGGGCCGCCCACACTAGCGAGAAAACGCGCGTGGCACGCCGATCGCGGCAAGTAACAAAATGTCGCCGAAGCACAGTCAGCGCCACGAGCGCGTGCAGAGACACGCCCTTTATCTTCCCGCTTAACCGATTTATCGGCGCGCCGGGCGCGTTTTCTCGCTAGTGTGGGTGGCCCTTTATTCGTCTTGCTGGAGAGACGCAAACGACGGGCATATCAAAATCGCTTCCATATTCAGCACACCTCACAAAAGCATTTGCCCCGTCGCCTTGCGAAAAGCGCGAAACACGGAGTCCGCACCTTCCTAAGCTTTCCGTTTTTTACCTGCTTTAGAGCAGTTTGTACCTGCTAATAGATATGCCTACTGAAACTGAAACAGGGCAGTGCCGGAGAGAAAGAGACAATGTTGGGATAGCTTGCTCGCTCTCCAATTTCTCAACTCTCAAGTGATTGTAGCATAATAAATGGACCAACGCCTCTTCCCAAAATAAAAAAAAAGCACTACGTTCACTACGTAAAAAATGGTCTCAACCTTGCCCTAATTTATTCACGCCGCATGATGGCCGCAACAAACTCGTTGCAGGACCGAATCATCTACTCGAGCGGTGTGCGTCACTGTGCAAACGCAGTCCAGCACGAAGCATAAAAACGGCAGATTTAGGACAACAATCCGGAGTCCATTATTCAATTAAAACGACGTAATTGTGTTAAAACGCTCGCTGCTTTTTACTCACAGTATGTATCGGGATACTTCCACGGTTTGAAACGGAACGAAAGAAGATTTACTTTTAAAAACGCTCGCTGCGTCCTCCAGGACCAGCTGAACCGGATCAGCTGACGACGAGGGTACTGAACCCGTTGAATTTCCACCCCGCAACAACCAATTTGCGCTCCGTGTTAAAAGCGCGGTTCAAACAGACCCGGAATACAAAGCACAGCACCACACACGACGGACGTTTCAGCTCTTTTTCGCATCGCCGTGTTGCACCAAACAGAACGAGATCGCCGAAGTCAACGCTGCGCTGTCGTGAACCTTGGCTTGTGGTTGCGCACTCGTGGACCCTGTGGCTCCCTTCGCTTTCAAATCGAACACCACGATTACGATTGATACTTTCCGTCTTCTGGGAACATCACAGGGGCACTACTCCGGTCACGTCTTCGCAACATGTGCTTGCAAACCTACGAGCTTCTAGCGTCCCGACAAACCAAAACAATACCGGAGCCATGCTAAACGTGCGTTGTTGCCAGGTGTAAGGTTTTTACCGACCAAACAAAAGTAACGAAAGCAAACCGGCTCTAGCTTCCAGCGTACATCGGCGTTGCGCCGAGGCTAGATTTTCTCTGTCAGCTCTAACTTAAAGATGACGTACAGATGCAGCAACTGGTATACATTTTTAATACGGCGGCCACCACGGAGCGCCGTAAATTCTGAGGAGGGTGCGTAAGAAGCGGCGGCACCTTCGCTTGGAGTTGAAGGGTTGAAGCCAAAACGAAACCAACTGCAATATCACGTGTTCAGATGGAGGGCACGCTTTTTATATTCATTTTAACTGTTTAGAACGAGTAATTAGGCCCATAACTTTATTTGTGGTATGTAAGAAACTATTATCAAGACCCCTGAAATAAATACGAACACGGACGTCATGAGGAAAGCCGCATTGCCATCGACCAGAATCAATGGCAGGAATGGCAGCGAGCGCGGTAAGCGCGGGGTTCGCCACGTTCCGCAACATGGCGTAATTGCTTTTGGTGCATATCTCTCTCTGAGACATGTTTCTCTCCGCGGCATTGGTCTCGACGGTCCTTTCTAGGAGTGTTCCAAGCATTTCGGTGCTTCGATAGCCGGCAGTGCTGCGGTCGTCATCGGGGGTGATGCGTGTTTTCAAGGTCGGCTATACGGCTTTTCGTGTGTGATTGAACCAAAACACGTTTTTTACAACCTCGCATGATTTTCGAACGAATTATCGGTTACTCAACGTGTAAATTTATGGTAATTTGTGTAAATAGCGTGTTTTTCACCCCAAATATTCGCCAAATACACGGTACTTGCTAACAGTGTACCTCGTCAGATCCAACAGCGGTTCAGGTAATGTTGTTTGCAAGATCCCATAGAGTGTTTTTCTTTCTTCTTTTAACAAGTCAGTCTCCTCTTCGTTACTCGACCTCAGATCAGGCCCTTCATTTTTGTGTTCAGTCAACCACTTTGGTCCTGACCACCATAAATCACTCGACACCAGTCGAGAACATGCAATGTCACGAATAGGCAAATCCGCTGGATTGTCACTTCCCGTACAATTCCTCCAATGAGAAGGATCGGTGTCCCTTTGTATCTCTGCAACTCAGTTGGACATGAAGGTCTTACACTTGCTGAGGTCACTCATGATCCATGCCAGTGTAAAGAGAGAATCCGTCCACAATGTATAGTCATACGGAATGCAAGTTCCAGGCGAGGAAGATACTGCTTCTTGATTGGAGCAACCCGAGCTTTTGCCCATAAAGGCTTAGGTCGTTCAGGTGGCGATGACTTCGTTGTTACGTTTTTCAAGGATATGCCTGGTGTTTTCTGGATTTGTCTCTTCTGGAAGTATCACATCTCTCAGCGCTTGTGAATTCGTCGTCCACTTTCGGAGAGTCATTCCTGCGTTCTGCATAACAGACTTGGCGTCATGGTACAACGTGATGGCGTCCTCCTCAGTAGCTGCGACCGCAGCCAATCCATATTTGTTTAGCATGTCCATAGACTAGAATCGGTGGAATAATAAGATGCATTGCGGAGAAGCGCCATCACACACAGTAGGATCCTCCATGCGGAGGCTGCTTTTTCGACTGCGTCAAATAAGGATCCCCTTTTGCAATGCCTTATAGTTGGAGCTGCAGTTCAGCGACACGTATAAACAACATTTCGTATGAATCATGTCAAAAAAGCAGGAACTTGTAATCGTTTATGTTTTGCTATGGTCCACATTCAAGTGATTGCCTTTCAACGGTTGGGATATATAGCGGTGGAGCAGTCAAAACTACTCAATTACTAGTATTATCGGTGCTCCGTGGCGTGTGTATTTGTGATGTCTGCATATGTGCAAACGACAAGTTGTCAGTGCATGTTTCCCTGAATGCATCGTGAAAAACCGAAAATTGTTATTCAGAATGTTGCTTTTGGCAATAACTGCTTTTTGTTGACGACGCTGTCGAGCCATCCTGTACGCGGGTTCCTCCAGCACACCGAAGGAACGGCATCGACCGTGCCCCTCCGAGTCAACGCCCGCCTGAAAGGGCCGGCGCCTTCGCTTACGACGACAGGTCTGGTGCCTATGCACCGGGTGGGGTAACGTAGAGGTTAATTTCCCAATCAAGGGAAGCTCATGCCCTTAGGTTTGGTCCACCAAAGGCCCACACATGGGTGGATGCGCGCCGCGGGTGCAACGAAACCCCGAAATGGACCGGCTGCAGTTTTCTTACGGCGAAAGCCGGCTGCATGACCCTTCTCGAGATCATTGGACGTCGAAAGGCCCTAGCGTTAGCCGAGAGGCGGCTGGTGACGTGGGAGTGAACGGGGCAGCGTGGTACATCAGCGCCAATTTGACTCCAGCTTCAACGGCGGACAGCGTGTCCACTTCCGCAACCAGTGCCCACACAGGCGGCCCGGCAAGCAGAAGCAGGAAAACCATCGAGTTCAGCGGCGCCGAACCGGAAGCTCTCGCCGCCGACGGCCGCTGGCATCCTCAATACGTGTGAATCGCCAGCAGTGCTCTCTTCAGTCTGTCGTGTCCGACCTACGCCCCACAGTATCGAGCCACGCATTACAATTTGTTTACTTGGCGTGCCTTGCACCGCTCATGATACCGGCGCGTGAAATTCGCTTCTCGGAGACGTCGTTTTCAACCTATGTAAGACGGAGAAGTAAGGCTTCGTTCTTCGAGTACGTTTTTTGCAATTAGCGTCAGGGTTACCGCTTACCGCAGCAGGCACCGTAAGGCCCCGAATTTTATTTAACAGAAGAAAAGGCGTCAGCGTCTTCATTATCTGCCCAAATTTACCGTTGTGTATCTTGGGCTGAGGTTTTATCGCATGTGAATATATTTTGGTCGACATTGCTGCCGGGGGTTACCGGCAGGGCAACCAGCCTGATGTCGCCCCCTTCACCGGCCGGGAGGACTACACACTAAAAGTTTAGGCACCCTTAAGGGTGTAAACCCGATTGTCCCAGGGCTAACACCCTTAGGGTGTTCACGCAAGCACCCTTCATAGTGGGTGCTTGCCCAGCACCCTTGGCCCTTGGCAAAGGGTGGTTGGCATGGAATGGGCGCCCGCTCTTGTGGCCCACTGGATGCTGGGCCACCCCAGCCAACCCAGCACCGGGAGAGTATCACTCGACGCTTTGGATGTTCAAGGTCGCATGATGCTCTCTCGACGCTGGATTGGCTGGGATGGCTGGTAGATTCCGCCGCGCTCGGACGAAAGGTGAGATGAAGTACAAGCCCCAGCGAAAATTTTATAAGAATGTGTTCAATACACATATCAGAACTTGTAAATAGTACAAAAATGATAAAAGGTATTTTTATTCTTATGTTAATGTTACATGATGTACTGCTTATGTTTACTGAACACATTTACAATTTTTTTTTCACTTAAGGGGATTGCAAGTTCACCACATACGAGGCACGTGATAAAGAAATAATGAGTCACACCGAACAGGACTCACTTCATAAAGAAGTACTACAAAATAGCTCCCTGCAAGCCACATCATAACCCGGAGGGCAACTGGGTAGTGTTACGGCGCCCCCTTTCTCGAACTCTAAGTGAGCGAGCAGTGGTCCCAAACATCGTACTGCGCGGCTGAACCATTGTAAGCATCATGGGCTGCCACAATTGAAGCACGTGGAGCTTTCCTGGTTGGATAACACGTGACATGTTTTGTTTGTCTCAGAGGATTGCAGGAAACATGCTTCGCTTATCACTTGTCCCCTTATGCGCATCTGTTTACTAATTGGAAGCATGGTAGAGGGGGTGGTCTGGCCTTGACTGAACCACAGCAGTATTTCAGTAAGTGAAGCTCATTATATCAATTAGAATGTGTTAAATTGAGCATTTATTGAACCGTAAGAGACAAATGAAAAATACAACGCATGCCATTCCATGACATAAAAAATGCTATCTGCAAACATTTAATGAAAAATATCACAGAATGAACTCACACGCTACCTCAAAAAAGCAAATGTTTCAGTAGAGGACGTTATCCTCTTGCTCATGTACAAGGAAAGTTATAAAGTTCTGGACGACGATTATGGATGAGGAACTTGTACAGCTAAAGTTTAAGCACCTCACCTACAGGAGGTCAGCATAAGTTATCACAGAAAGTGCCCAACATTTAAAGATAGAAAAAGAAACATACCTACATAAACCCTTCTATCATTCGTTCTGTAAGAAAAATAAAATTAACCTGATAATACTGGCCAGAAAAGTGCACTATTCACTTTTAAAACGGCTCATCAAAACATCTCTTCAACCACATACCTGTCTGCAAACTTTGTTCAAAAATTTAATTACGACTGTCCTTCAAGTTGCGTTAATAAAAAAAAAAATCCTCTCCAGAGCAACCAGCGTGTCGAAGGCCTTGTGTTCGTACTGGATGCTGAACAGCCAATTTGCTGCCAACAACATGCACAGCCACTCTCATCATTAAAAACGGAGAAGAAGCGCTCACGATCCACAACAAGTTGGAGAAGGTCTGCATCGTCCAGCCCTTGCTTGTTGTAGAGGAAACATGGTGCCTGTGGGGTGTTCTCGTCCAGCGTTAGGTAAAAAAAAAACAAAAAAAACAGAAAAACGCATTGTTAACTGCTATTATTTGCTGCAGTTAAGGCCATGAGCACCAGCCTCCACACAGTGATAGAGTGCTTATGTGTGGATAAGTAACCGGCGTCTGCAGCAGTGTGAAACGAATGAAAAATTACAATCGGGGCAACATCTACATTTGAAAGTATTGCGATGTAATCTTAGGGACACTTTTGAGAATCTATTTCTGTACCAAGATGCATTTGTGAAATCTCTTTGTATTTTAGTAGTCAAATACTCTTGCAATGTATATTATGATACGCTGCTAGACTTATGTATCTTGCTACATTTATTGCTGGAAATGAGCTGACAGGTTTGGAGATAGAAAAAATAGAATATACGCCACAAATCCGACGCATCACTGGTTCATTTTCTCAATGAGTGATTTTTTTGCTTTTCTATCAGATTTTGCTTTTACAGCGGCCGCTTTTCTATTTGCAGACAGCGGCCTTCCTGTGAACATTTGCGGTTATTGTTTAAATAACAGGACACCAACAAATGCACAGAGGAGAAACAATATGTCCAAAAGGGTGAGAAGACAAAAAGCAGGGACCTTTGTCAAGACACGCTTTGTCAGGCGGTGTCATCGGTCGCCAGAGTTCTTTGGGTGCGACAATGGGTTCTCATTGGTATCAGCGAACATGGCCAAGGGAAGGCAAGTTCCAAAAAGAAAACGGGACAAACACCGACAAAAGGCAGGAGCTCAGGTGTTACAATATATGTTGGCCACGAACACACTTTTCTCACCTTTACAGACCGTCGCTGGATTAATGACAGATTACGTGAACACGCGAGTTTGATTAGGGCATCTCTGTCAGGGAATATGGCGGTTCACTGCGACAGATGGGGTTGTTCTCCGGTTTCGGAAGATACCACGGTCCTGGGAAGACACAGTCACCAACGAACTAGGGAGATAACAGAGGCCTTTTACATTTCCAAGTTCAAAGACAACTGTGTCAACGTGGTGCCTTCGATAGATCTTTATGATTGTGAGTTGGCATTTTTGAGGGACTTTAACTTGTGACGATCATGTGACGTCATGTGTCGTGATGTAATTGTTTGGTGTGACCACGCCGTTGGGCATTTCCTTAAAAATAAACAGTTGACACTCAGCGCTCCGTTTGTGTACATCTCCTCTGTCTTGTGTCTTTGTTCGCGCTGTTTTACCCCTAAACATACAATGAGCTGTCTGCGCTAAGAGAAGAGAAATTTCGGTGGCCCAAAAGGTAACATGCGGCTGCTGGATGACTTGATGTAAACGGACCCAGAATTCGCGTTCTTGGAGACAGGTGCAGAAACTATGCGATATTAAGCTGGAAATTAATAATCTCCAATAATTATCCCATTAAACCCAAATTCTATGATTCGCACATGCCTATAATTTTCAGTACGAAGCCAAAGGCAAACCAAGTAGTAGTCCGCTGAGTTTATTGCCGAATAGAATACATTTTGAGTAGCAAACTGGATGCTTTGCTTATGTTTGAAAGGTTGCGATAAAAAATGCAATACTTTAATTGGGTGAAAAGCAAAGCTTTGTAACAATTATGTACATGATTACATGTTACGAGTCGTTTTAGATGTAGACACAGCATTCTATTTGAAAGGTAAAAGAATTTTTAAAAAGGTTGTGAAAGTTATGTCAATGTCTTCTTCACTGCGTGTTCGTGGAACTCGGCGGACATTAGTGAAGGGGATAACCATCACAGTATGTTGACTAATTGACCAAAATCTGTCAGCTTTGTAATTAATGGCTTTATATGGGCCATGTTGCAACTGCAGTTTTAAAAGCCAATCAATATTAAAGGCTGTCCCGATTTAAACAATTCACAAAAAGCCAAGCGGCTTCGAGATATTCATTGTCCAACTTTTGCGTTTTAAATGTCAGATGCAAAAACCGCGCTCAGTTTCAGCTCAAGAATTCGTGCCATTAATGGTGGGTAGAAGAGTGAGAGTCCTACCAGGCACGTCGTCACTATCTCGACAGTGTGTCCTTTGTGGATGCATTGACGTCATACTTCTAAGATAGTGAAGGTGAGTTCGAAGCCACCCCATTCGTACAACACCCTGAGGTCTTCTGAGCGCAAGATTTTGGAATTGGGTGACGAAAAGGCAGATTTTTAGCATTGAATATCTCGAAACTTGTTGCCATTCGCAAATAGTGTCAATTGGGTGAGTCTTTAGTATTCACTGCCTTTGAAACTAGAATTAAAACATGCCCCATAAAATCATCAATTAAAAATATTATGAAAACATTTGGGTATATTAGTTATGATTAACATACTGCGACGGTTATCCCCTTATTTGATGTCCTCTGAGCCCCGCAAACACAAAATGGAGGTGACATCCAAGTACCGCTCACGCCATTTGTTTTAAAGTTTCGTTCCAATCAAAATAGAAAGTTTTGTATTTTTTTATATATATGTATATATAAACACCGAGTGCATGTGCATGCAGCCGGGCACAATCTCACTATAGAGGTCCACATTTTCCTTACGTAAAACTGGATCAAACTCGACAAGGCCAGTTTTACATAACCCCCCCGCACGGCATGTACCGTGGACCGCCAGAAATGATTGCTCCCCTCATAGAACACTCTGTGCGGCTTGAAGAGAGCGGCTTGCAGTCTTTGACGGTTGGGTCTACCAACTTGATTCAGCTGGAACCTGCAATTAATTTTGATACAGCTTGCCGTATACCGCAAAATAACAAAGAGAAAGCCAGTAATAGATAAGTCTACAACACGACATGTCCCAAGGACCGCTAGAAATACTTGCTCACCTCATATAACACTTCATGAGACAAAACCCTGCATTAATGACCGATTGAATTTAGTATAAATGTTGCAGAAAAATAAGGATCTGCATTCAGCTGCATGAAAACACGTGATTTAATGTAATAATTGTGTGTTCTTATGGAACACTACCGAAATAATTCTGACTAAAGAGAATGACCACAACTTAAGTATATACTGAGAGAATCAATAACAATGATGAAACCTAGAAATCTGTTGAATGCCCTCCCTGCGTTTTGCCATCGAGTGGAAGAAGTTTCTTGGCCTATATTTATTTTAGAAACAGGCATGATGTCCGTGTGCATTTTTTTTAAATATTAATGTTGTGCATGATATTTTTTTTTTATTTTCTAGGTTGAAAGCTAAAAGGCATTCTCTGTTGTTTGTTTAATCGAATTTGCACAGATGTCAGAAGGTTGCTTCTTTGCGTTTACTGCCCTTGGGTATAGTAAGGGTTGTGAACAGTATAACGCTCTGAGGTCCAGGAAGAAATTCCCTTTGTAGAGGGCTGTTAAACAGAATAGAAACTTTAAAGAGTGACTTCACGTCTTCCCCTATGTTTTCTTTTTGGGTCTCGCCTATCCTTTTTTTGTCTATTAAAACTCAGCTCTGTTTGACACTTCATTGCGTTTGTCTCACCCTTTAGAGAACCAGTCTTGAATAAAGTATTCGTGTTTAGCCTTTATAGCTAGCTTGCACCTCGTTTTGGTTTGTGTTCATTAATAAATGACTGTGGGATTCAACTGTAAACACAGTGTTAATGCATACAAATAAATAGCAGCATACTTTTGTTGACTAGGGGTGCTGATAATTGGACCAGTCGGTAGCCAATAATAAAAAGAAATCATGAAGAATATGGGAACAGAGGATACGAACGCAACACAGCGCTGTGTTGATCTCCTCCTTGTCCGTGCGATTCACACTCCGTGTTTTTAATCATACATTTTTTAATATTTTCTGCTTGGTATCATCTGTATAGGGGTTCACATGAACGACCCACCTGCCATTGAATTCACTTGAGGGCAGCTCCCCCTTCCTCATGGTGCCATCGTTGAGGAATTGCTGGGCGGGCGTCACTCCCACTCTTGTGGTGCATTTCCCCAGGCTCCCGTAGGTTCCAAGCTGCTAGACAAACTGAGTCAGGCCTGCCAGTACTGCAGGAATTGTCAATTCCACTCAATTAGACGTAAACACCCACATTTTGCGTGTACCTGAAAGAAGCTCTAACAGAGAGGAAACAATATGACTGGCCCTTTTTTAATGCATTTTTTTCTTTCGCTGAGAACATATATACAAGTCACACGCTATTGTACATTCAGTGGTGCGGCTTAATTTACAAAGAGCACGTTTTTATATAACTACGAGCTTTTTGAGAAAAGATTCGAAAGAGTGGGTCGGACATAAATGGCTGCTATGAACTGTCCTATACATTTACACATTACCTGATATCATAAAAACAGCAGAGCAGGGTAGGGCTGTGCTGCATCAATTACGAATTTGTAACCAATCAATAGCTGGCAATTATTTATTTATTACTATTGGCTATTAGTCTTTGACAAAAAAAATATCCGGGCGAGTTGGTACGGCCTTTCAACTCCATCGAATATTCAGGTTTGTCTTTAGCGTTTTAGTTAATTTTTTCCACTTTTTTCATGCTTTTTCTAGCTGCTCTGCTTTTTGTAAGGGCTTTCGCCACCACTATACTCTGTTTCATATATAGCGTGCAACGCTGTTAAAGGTACTGAAATGGTGCGCATGAAAAAACAGAAAACTACAACAACCGCATCTCCACGTGGTAAATGATATTGATTGAGGCGAAGCTCTGGTGGTGCTTGTCTGCGTAGACGCTGAGCCGCAGCATGCCGAGCCTTTCGTTCGTTTTCATCCATGTCACGCTGTGGTCAAATGCTCAAATGCGTATATAACCACGTTCGATACCACACATTCTCTTTCTGACATGGATGACTACGAACGAAAGGCTTGGCATGCTGCGGCTCACCGTCTACGCAGACCAGCACCACCAGAGCTTCGCCCAAATCAACATCATTCACCACGTGGAGATTCGTTGTTTTTTTTTGCCTTACACGAGCACGGGAGCACGTGAGCTCACGAGCAGGAGCACGTGCACCCGAAGGCGGACGGATATACAGACATGGCTAGCCCCTCGCCCCTAAAAATATGTTACTTTGCGCGTTTCGTGGACGAGTGGTACAAGGCGCTGCTCTGGCGATACCGACGTCTCGGTGGCGGTGGTTCGGACCCACATTACGCGCGAAAGGTTCTTTATTTTCTTTTTAGACGTACGTTTTGTGCCAAATTGTGCGCATTACCGAAGTGCATATTTCGATTCCTCTTTTCTTCTTGCTTTTTATTTATGAGTCGCCGAGAGGCCACATTTCTACCATCTGCTCTTTCGCTTTTCAAGTGTTATTTGCCTCCAGCACCCAGTTATATTTTTCTTTCATGCAGCATGGAATGAGGAATCGCACTGATAGTAGCCTTGTTCCAAAATGTATAAGACGTTAATCGACAATAGTCGTGGCCTCTACAATCATAATGATATTAAATGCAAATGTGCAAGCGCGTGTGTCCTTGTCCCTCTTGTTCCCCTTCTCCATGGATTATTTTCGTCGGCCTGTACAGTTTATTTTCAAATAGCTGTCAAGGGTAGGAATCTCCCTCTCGGGGTACTTGCGATGCACCTTCAGGCGAATCGCGTTGTGTGTGAACTCGTCATGCTGACGGTCCCCGTGCTCGAAACTTTTACGTTGCAAGGTCTTCGCTTCGGGGACGCCACCTTGCCAGATAGACACTGCGCCTTGTACTTCCCGACAGTACGTGCCCACACTGCGGTGTTGTTACTGACCGTCTCCAGGACTTCACGACCGACTTCTCCCGGAAACGCGTTCTTGTACCCGCGTACACGTTGGCGATCACCTGGTTGCACTCTTTCGAGATCTTTGCACAACGAATTTTCGAAAATATCCGAGCAGGAGAGGTACTTGAGCTTGTTGCGTAAGACGCCATCTGCTCAAAACCAGCCAGTGTTACACAACCGGAAAACCGGCAGCGGCTGCCGCACGGACGAAAACGAAAACAATTTAAAGTAGTTTGCATTATCTTTTTCTTTTTATTGAAAAAAACATTTGTGCTTCGTTTAAATCATAACGCCACCATCAGTTACTAGCTCCGAGGAGGCACATTTTTCGACTTTTTTATTTTGCAGGGGACGCATTATATTATGGGGCGAACGCAGGCACGGTTGGCGATCCAAACCGGTGCGCTAGCTTTGACTGTGTTGCGTGCTATGTATAAAACGGAGTACAAAAAATAGGGATGCCGCGAACCACCCTAGGTTCGAATTCGAAAGGCTTCAATATTTTCGAACCGTACTGATGCTGGAATTCAAAAGGTTTCGATACTTTCGACCCTACGGAGGTTCGAAATCGAAAAATTCGCAACTTTCAAAATTCGTGGAGATTCGAAATCGAAAAGTTCGAAGCTTTCACGGTTTTAAAAGTTCGGGTTCGATTATTTCGAATATATTTTTTTTTTACTTTAGGTTCGAGAAATTCAAAGATTTTGAACTTCGCTCACTTGAAATCGAAAGAATGGAATGTTTCGAATTTCATTAAATCTGAAATTTGAACGTTTTGAATTCTTATAGACATACAGTTCGATAAAGTCGAAGATTTCGAATTTCTTTCTACATAAGGTTCGAAAAGGTCGAAGGTTTCGATTCTCTTTTAAGACTGAATTCGAAAAAAAAACGAAAAAAAATTTCAAAGGTTTTGAATTTCTTTCAAGTCCAAGTGCGCAAAGTTCGAAGTACGGTTTTCATGTTCCGCCATAGTTTCAGTAAAAAATAACGTTTTCAGGCCTCGCATGGTTTTCACGAAATCAGGTTTAGAAAAATTCGGCTGTGATTTTTAGACAGCGCGAAGCTGGTCAGGCAATTAAATGAGACGAGTGTCCCAGATATGCTGGAATATTTGCCAGTGCAGAGTGACGTATGACCATAGAGCAGTAATTGTGACCGGCAGCCCGGGGAGGGGTCTTTAACGTGCATCACAAAGTAGTGATCCTACGAACGCACTGTTTAACGATACTCATCCAGTGCGAAAGGGCCAGGGCAGGCAGGCGGATGAGACTCAGAAAAACCTTGAAGCGATCTGGCAAAGTGTCTCCTTACCCCTTGCACGCTGGTAGTAATCCGATCGAAAGCCGCCCGAGTGACGCTGGCATATAGTAACTTTAGTTTGTACATTAGGCAAAATCCTGAGGCTGGGAATGAAATTTGAAAGAAAATATGTAAGAAGACAGAAAAAAGGGGACAGGACAACGTCTCAAACTCAGCGCTGAGAATGAATTTTGAAAGAAAAAGTGTAAGAAGACAGGAAAAAGGGGGCAGGACAAGGTCTCAAACTCAACTCAGCTGAAAACTCAGCTCAGGACATCGTCTCAAACTCAACTCATCTGTGTTTGAGACGTTGTCCTGTCCCCTTTTTTCTTTCTTTTTGCACTATTTCTTGCGAATTCCATTCCCAGTCTCGGGATTTTGCATCACAGAAGCTGACACAACTTGAGGTCGAGGAGCGTTTTACCATACCAGTGGCGTCAAAAGAGTAAAAGCGGGGGGGGGGGGGGGGGGGGAGGAGGGGGGGGGGGGGAGGGGGGGGGGGGCTCTAGTCTTCCACCCCCCAGATATTTCGGACTGTTAAAGAAAATAATACGGTGAGAGAGGGCATGGTAGAGCTTATTTTAATCTGAAATTATGTATGCATATGTATAGCTACGGTCGCTCTTCACTGCATAAAAGATCGCGTAGATGGTCATTGTTAGAAACTCGTTGTCAGAAGGCACTACTCGTCACGTGCTCGGTGGTCAGGAACTTCAAAGCTATGTCTTTTCGACCTAAATAACTGTGCCATTGGTAAAAAAAAATATTAAATAAATAAATAAACATAACAATAAATGCAAAAGTAAAAAAAAAGCTGGAGAAAAAAAAAAACTATCAAGAACCCGGCGGAAGTGTTGTATTCTTGCATATTCAGAGGTCCAGAACTACGAAACCAGTTTCTCCTACCAAAATGCGTACAGGCTAAAAGAAACACGTCCCAGGAACGTGCAAAAATAAAACAAAACAAAAAATTATTTTTTTTTTTTTTACGACGTGCTGAACTTGATTTATTTTAGAAATCTTCCCCCATGAGTTAAGTTATTCCTCAACGTGAAAAAAAAACAATAAATACGTTATTTTGTATTCTTCAGATGGTAATGATATGCACTGTCTGTGGTGTTAATTTAAATGCGATACTTGAAACTATTTAGACGAAAAAAATTACCAAGTTTAGGGCATAATTGCTTGTAGATACATGTTTGGATATTTCTTCGAATTTTGTGTTGAACAACAATAATCATATCTTAAGACGACACTTACCTAGGCTATACATAGATCATTCTTAAAAGGTTAAACATCTCTACCATTAAATAGCTTTGGCTATATCGCGCTTTAATTATGGCACACACGACAATTGTCGAAAACCCGTCGTCCTTCTTCGCTCATTCGAGAATCTATTTCTCTAAAACCAAGCGTGCCAGATGATTGAAATAAACGGCATTGTCGTTCGCAAGGAATGCCGCACCTTATGTAAAAATTCGAAACAAAAATTTCGAATGTACCTCTCTGCTTGAATCCAAATGAAACCGCCCGCCGGTCTTTCGAAGTTTGACGAACTTCAACCTTTTACCCTAAAAGGTCGAAGTTCGTCGAACTTTTGACTTTTCAGGAATCGAAAGTTCGACAATTTTCGAATTCTTGAGATCAGTGGTCGGCAACCTTTCGGCGCAGCGGGCCGAGTCGCCGTGAAGCTAAGGGCCGGACGGCAAGCAGCGGGGGAGGGGGGGGGGTTAAAAAAAAGAAAACACTTGCACGGACTCACATTGACGTACATAAACCGAAAAGGAACAGTTTCTTCATTTCGCGACACACGACATGAGATACAACATTTCCATAAAAACCTAGTGACTTCTCTCAGTGAGACTTCTGGTGTTAAATTTTTTAGATTACATCTGATATTGTAAAAAACAAGACTGCTAACAACTGTTGCCTTTGAAGCAGAAATCTTACCTGTACATTATGGACAGAGCCATATATAAGCTTTCCAAAACCATTTCATATTATTTATTTACCACCCTGTTCTACACCCTTCTCACAACCTTCACTAAATGTGGGGTGTAACACGAAGTAGCACCCCTTTCGGTAAAAGTATGAGGGTGTATTCCTAGATTTTAGGGTGTTAAAGGGCTGTAGCCGAAGGTGTAAGTTGCTTAAACACCTCTTTTACACCCTTAAAGGTGTAAACCCTTTTACTGTGTACATCACCGGGCCGACCCTAGCATTCGCAGTGCAACCTGCTGCAGCCCTTCCTGCCGGCGTCCGAGGCGCCCTGCAGGCGTGTCCAGTCTCCGGCGTGCAGACGCGACAGGTGGGGAGCGTCTTGCGGCCGTACACTCTGAATGTTCACGGAAGTCCAGGATGAGACCGACGAGCTGTCTCATCGCATCGAGTCTGGTGTCTCCAGACCTTTGCGGTGCAACCTGATACTTCTCAGCGTCGACAAGCAAGACCTCGTGGTTGCCGCTCTACGGGAAATGCTGGACACCGGAACTCTTCGAGAGTCCCTGAGTCCGCGGGCCTCCTCCGTAATCATGGCCTCAAAGTAAGACGGCTGTGTACGCCTCTGCTTGGACAACCGCTGGCACAGCGCGGTCACGGTTAGAGATTCGCCACATATCCCTTCGAATGTCTTGAACGCTTACGCGACTGGCGACGCGAATGTGTTCAGCACTCTAGATTCCAGTAGGGGTTTCCTGCCTATCAAGATAGATCACGCTGATATTCTGAGGACCGCATTTACTTCTTACAGAGGAATTTTTGAGTTCACTCGCCTTCCCATTGGTCTTTTAAACTCGCCCGCTAGTTTTGAGCGCCTAACGGACATCGTTCTCGGTGACACAAAGTACAAGTTTGAGATAACTTACTTGGATGACGCCGTTTTTTTTTGTTTTTTTTTCATGTATTTCGAGGAACACCTCGAACATCTTAAGATCATCCTCGAGTGATTGCAATCTGCCGGCTTATCAGTTCACTATGGGAAAATGCAACTCGCGTCACCGCAGATTAAACTTCAAGGTTTTGTAGTGGACAACGGAAGTTTCTGTCCTAACAAGGACAAGGTGCGCGCGATAACTGAGTACCACTCGGCGTCAAAAGCTTGGAACGCATCATACGATTGACATGATTTTATAGGCACTTTATCCCACACTGCGCCTTTATGATATCGATAACCCTTTAGATTCACTCTTGCACAAAGCGGAAATGCGGCATTGGGAACCGGTTCAACAGGTGGCTTTCCTTCGGCTCTCGAGGGCAATAACCGAAGCCGCGTCGTTAGAGTTGCCGGTTCTCAACGGACCGTTTGATGCTCAGACGAACGCAACCAACTCCAACCTCAGCGCGGACCTGATTTTGTAACACGATGGTGTTCATGGCCCAGTTGCCTTCGTAAGCCGCACGTCGACAGTGGCAGAGCCAAACTACTCCGTGGCAAAAAATTAGTGTCTGGCAATCATCTTCGCTTTTAAGAAATTTTACATGCATCTTTACGGGGCAGCTTTTCAGATCCAGACTGACCACCAAGCACCTTCCAGGCTGAATAATCCGAAGAATCCAGCCGAGTGTCTTGCACCAAAGGCTCTGACATTACAGGCATATGACACTTATGCCCATGTCCCACTAGAGCGACAGACAGAAACAAAAGACAGAGACAAGCCTCAAACCCATGCAGCGTGCTCACGATGGTACATTTGGCAGGCGTTTAGTCGTTCGGTGCTGGTGAAGTAAGCACGAGCGATTGCAAGCCTGTCAAAGATACCCTCGCGTGCATAATGCTCGTGTCTGAGATTAGCCTCCTTTATTCTACAAACCTCTCAAATCGCGAAAGACTCTGGTTTGAGGCTTGTCGCTGCCGTTTGTTTCTGTCTGTCGCTCTAGTGGGACACGGGCATAATGCGTACAAGAAAGGCGTAACTAACGCCTTCCACTTTGGACGAACCAAAATTGATGGGACTAACTGGCACCATGGCCGACACTTTGGAGTCACGATGGGGATAGTTGTTAAGCCGAGCAGAGCTTCGCCAGGCACAAAAGAAGGACAAACGCTGCCGACGCGTGAGTGATAAGCTTGCAGCACAAAGAACAGGCCGCACAAGAATCGACGACGAGTGCGACGCCTACGTTCTGAGCGAAGACAGACTTCTCCGTTACATCCTCTAAGCAGACACCGGTGGGTCGCCTTTCTGGATTGTTATACCTCGAAACTGTGCAAGACATTCATCAGGTACTTCCATGATTCAGCGTTAACGGGTCACAGCAGCGACAGTAAGGCTTACAATAAGTTATGCCGTATTACGACTTAGCCAGAAATGAGGCAGGATATACTGAAGTATGGTTGCAGTTGTCCAGTCTGTCAGAAGGCGAAGCCACCCGGAGATAAGCCAACACGATTAATGCAGCCAATCTCAAGGCACTCCCCTTGGCAGATTGTTGAATGTAATGTCATGAACCATTGCTTCGTATGTCCTCGCGGAAATCAGTATTTCCTGTATCACGTGCGTGTTCGCCGTATAAGCGTACACGACCTATTGAGCCCAAAGCTGCGACGTATGCAGCCCGAGACACAGGGAGGGGAAAGCCGAGCGGAGAGCCACGGAGAAGTACGGGACGCTTGGAAGGAACAAACTGTGCGTGGTCGCAGACCAGAAAAGACGCTTCTCGTAACCAACTCGCCCAACTTACAACACTCCTGCACTCGTAATACCACTCGACTGTAACCTAAACAGTTAAATAAATATGTTCTTGAATTATCTCAAATTAACCAGCACATCACAATGGCGACGAGGATGGAATCCACGAAGAAAAGACGGATATAAACAGCTGAGCGATATCGCAACAAAGGAGAAAGCAGTAACGTGAGTGGCGCCACATCTCAGAACTAAAAAAATACCTCGGATCGGGAAAATAGAAGAGTTCGATCATAAATCAGAATCATGCTCTTCGTAGATCGAAAGGATCGAGGTGTCCTTCGCTGCGAACGACATTGAGGAATCAAAGCGGGCTGATTTTCTTCTCTCAATCGTCGGACGAGAAATGAACGGACTAATACAGAACTTGGTGGCACATGTCTATTCACGGGCAAAGATGTACGTACAGATCGTTCAACTAGTGTAGAACCACATCGACCCGACACCCAATGAAACGGTTTAACTCTACAAATTCCATCACCGGAAGTAGCTGGAATCCGAAATCATCGCAGACCACGAAGCTGCGCTCAAACAGCTTTCACTGCAACGCAACTTTCATGTTTTTTTTTGGTTTTTTTTTCTTTCAAAGACCAATTTTGAGACAAGCTATTGACGGCATTCAAGACGAAAACATTCTCAAGAAGCTACTGCCGGAACTGACGCTGACATTCAAGGCAGTGGTGGATCTTGCCGCTTCGATGGAGGAGGCGATAAAGGAGTGGTCTCAAACTCATTTGAGTGTGGGGGACAGATTGCCCAAATCGAAAAGGTCGAGGGCCAACGTTACACGAGGGTGGGGGGAACGGGGTTTAAAATATATCAAGGAGGAAATACCTCATGCTCTATGCTGTTTGATAAACTCACAGTTTTTTGAGTGACATTATAAGGTTTGATTTGTTAATATGACTAATGTGGGTCCTGATTTGGTGCGATAACAAGAATTAAAATAACACCGTCCCTCCAACGTGCTGGCACTTTATTACAACAACTGAGAGCAAGTGCACTGCCGTCCCTGCTGCTCAATTCACCCAGGAATTAACCGAGCTCAACATCTCTCTAAAAGACAATCAGTTAATTGTACAGCTCTTACTTTGCTGACGATTTTTATTAAAACACTCTGAACAAATACTTGCCTTTTAAACGTTTTTTTTTTTTTTCTATGGCGAGAATTTTGATGTTGTAGTTTTATCTTTGGCAGTTTCTCTTGCTGAACGAGAGTTCGCGGAGCCGAGATGCATCCATAGAGATCAGAGGATGTATAATTCAAAGAAGTGCTCGCGCTTGCAGCCCAGTATCGGAATCGTACATTACAAGAAGCTGGGAAGCAAAAAATAAATCGAAACAAGTAGCAATTGAACAAAGATAAATATAAACTATCTGATGCGTTAAAAGAGCACAGCTACTTTTCGAGCGAAACCGAACTGGCGAGATGAGATTCCTATGCCGGATATTATTTCTAGCGCTCGACACACTGGAACCGGGACTCATACCCGGTTGCCTGAGGGCCGCGTCCCAACGAGTCGCGGGCTGCATGCGGCCCGCGGGCCCCCTGTTTGAGACCCCTGCCATAAAGGATGCGAAGGAAATAAGGAGCGAAACCGATGCCCAATAAGATGTAAATTGCTTGGCGCAAAGGCGGAAATACAAGACGTCACTTTCGAAAAAGGCAAGTGAAGGAAAAGAAAACTTTCGCACAAGCAGAACCCCATCTCACTGTCGCGGAAAAAAACAACAACACGAGCTTGAAAACTGCTTTGCAAGGAAGAAGACATAAAATATGCAGAAGAGCAGGACACTTCCGAATGGTCTGCCGTGAAAGGAAACGAGATCAACAACGTTCAAGATGCAAGAATAAACCAAACTTCAACAACCATGTCACCACACAGAAATCGAGAGACGATACTCTGTTTTACTTTATCGACTCCAGCTACCCGAAACCCACCACACTAACTTTGGAGATTTCAACAAACCTCTCCAAATGGAGATCGACATAGGCTCACCCGTTACTGTGAAACATGTAGACACGTTTCAAGCAACTATTCTAGATACCCAGTAGAAACCTTCGGGAATAACGCTGAAGCTGTACAGCGGCAAGCCCATCCTTCCTAAGGGAATGGTTCAAGTGGAGATGCGGTACCACGGGCAAGTCAAGTGTCATGAAATCCAAGTGGTGAAGAAAGTGGGACTTCCAATACTGGGCATGGCTTCTGAACTTTCAAGTTAACTGGAATAAAGTACACATTATGAGTGCAGAAGCCTGTGCGTGCAGCCCAAAGAACGACGGACTCAACGGACGGAGAAGCACGGGACGCCTAAAAGCCACACATTGCGCGCGGTCGAAGACCAGAAAAGGCGCTTCTCGTAATACCAACCAACTGCAACCCAAACAGTTAAATAAATATATTCTTGCGTTATCCCGTATTAACCGGTACATCACAAGTATCTTGTTACAACGGTTAAACCAGCTGAACTACAAAAAGAGGGAGAAAGGAGTAAAGACAAGCGATCGCTTCTCTTTACTGCTTTCTCTCTATTTTCGTAGTTCAGCTGGTTTAACTGTTGTAAAATGTACCACCTACTAGCTCAGCTTCTACCCCCTGTTAAGTATCTTGTTGTCGTGACTGACCATTTCAAGAAATGGGGATAACTATTCCTGTTACGGAAGCTTCTTTCGCAGTGAATCCGGAACTGCCTACTCGCCATTTTCTTCAGATTCGACTTCTTTGCAGAGCTCATCACCGACGGTTCTTCGTACTTTCGGAGCAAGACAAGCTGACTTTGCCGTATCACCCTTAGGCCAACATCAGGCTGAGACTTCAGAGCGGAGCTCTTAAAAGTTCTCCAGGGTCGTGTCCACCATCAAAAAAATTGGGACACCGTACTCTGGACAGATACCGCCATCTATGAGCGACGCCGGAAACCAGACAACTGGTAGTCGCCGTCGCTCAAGGATGGTGGCAACCTTTCTTCGGAGGAAGAAGAGCGGTTCGGAACGGGCGGCGATGTGCGCAGCAGCGAGAATGGTTCCGCAATCGCCGCGAGCCAAGGCGCGAGGTCTCTATCGCCTTAAGTTCCACTGCGTCGGGCGCTCCAGATTCCCTTGCGAAAGAAGAACAGATCGCTCGCCTGAAAAGCCACCACCGAAAGCAGAAGCTACCCAAGTCCGCTTCTCTTCCTTCTTCACCAGAGTGGAAAGGCTGGAAATGTTTTTTTTTTTTTTTTTTTTCAGATTATTAGATGCTCGAATGTTTAAAGTCATCAATATTCAATACTACTAAATAATATATGAAATTGCCTACATTTCTGACTTATGGTGAAAACATTCATTATTGCACGGAGTGAGCCTCCGCGTGATGCGCTGGTGCATCGAGTGCGCGATTTGTTCGGTAAAATGGGGTCTCAGCATTAACCAATACTATGCGCCCGAACTGAGTCGCACCGGACCGTGCGCAGTTGAAAAGGCGAAAAGAAAGCGATTGGACGGAAAAAATGGCTGTTAAATGACCACTCAAGCAAAGGACGTGTGCGAATGAAGGCACTCTATCTCTTTTTTACAAAATGGTTTTTCTACCGTAAACGTGTAGCTCGCTCTTTGTGCAACTTCTTGCGATATTATTTCAGCCATCCGTAGTGCAAAGAAAAAAAATTCCGCCATTGTATATTAAAGAGTGGTGATGTTTTTGAAGTTTTGGAAAGCGCGATTTATTTGTAGCTATTTCCTTATAGATGGCGCCAATTTTTATCGGAACAAACGAGTTGCTCCCAGCTGCGCATGCAGCTCGGGCACTGTAGTTCGGGTGCTCGGGGTCGGCTTGGGCCACGGGCTGTTCACCGCCGGTCAAGCAGAGCTAGGTTTTGTTCACCGCGTCCGCTGCTACGACAGCTGCTTGACTGGCTCGTGGCTTTCGCCGGTGTCCGCCCACGTCGGGCACGAGCCAATCAAAGGCCTTTCTCTGCATGCAAAGAACTAGCTTTGATTTCTGACAGGCTCCGAAGTTGGAACCACGTTCGAACAATTCAAACGCATTTCGTTAAGTCTGCGGTCCCACGGCAGCCATCTTGAACAAGGCGTTAGTTCAATCAATAGATGGCGACACGCACCCGTGGGGTGGCCGAAACATTGGTTTACGGTGGGATGGCTTGAGCATCATCACGTTCCCCTCGTGGCCTTGCTCGCGCCGCTGGCAGTTGTGCTCAGCTGGCCCAAGTAGCGGCCCAGCAAACGCATGTGTGCGAGAATGTGAGGCTGGACGGCTGGGTATAAATTGTTCTCTGATATAGGGAGATGCGGTTCGGCGGTTGTCACGGGCTTTCAATATAAATCGTACCAAGAAGGAATCGATTGTTGATTGACGTGTCAATATTCTATCAATGAAAACTTCTTCTGCAGGAATGCATGCTCAGTAGACTCAATCTTCCAAGACACCAGTGGAAGCGGACGCCAAGTAAACTGCTTTGCGATTTACGGTACTTACCTCATCATTATAATGACGACTGAAAAGCGACGTCACGAAATATTGTGTTTCACGGAATCCGGAAGATGTTGTAAAGGTTATTACATTATAGTTCCCAGAAAACAAACGCGATTGCAATATTTTCGGAAGTTTCGACACACATAATGTTTTAAGTACAGCTTAGAAGGAATATGATGAAAACCATCAGATTAAATAGGAAGACGTTTATTTGCAATGAAGACGCTATGAATGAACGGCGTTTGGCGACAGCAAGTTATGAGCGTTCGGGAATTTATAAGTTCACGTGATTGCTAACTATGGATATGCGCGCAATGAAGACCTGTTTTGTGGGGAGATGGAGTTGCGGTGATGACCTAATATCGGACGATTCGTGGCAGACGAACAAGCAAGTTTCTCCTCAGCGAATGGTAAGCGTCCAATGTCAAGCACAGCACGTGGCTACCGACGTTGTCGACGTTTCGAACACTTGCCGCTTTCGACAAAATTGCTGGCACCTGGGCTAACTTTGTGGAAAGACTCTAAGTCTTCCTCGAGTCCAGCGCAATCATGAACAGTTATTCAAAACGATCCACTATTCAGTCGGTTGGTGGCGAAACGTATCCGCATCTGCCGAGTCATGATCGATGCGTACTCTAAGTGGTTGGAAGTTTACACGATGCCTGCCACGACGTCCGAACGCGTCACTGACGTTCTACGCTCTCGTTTCCCTACGTTTGCCCTGCCTAAAACACTTTTCTCTTGTAACGTGTTAAATCTTGCTTCAAATAAAATAATCAAGTTAAAAAAACGGCATTACGCATCACATTAGTGCACCATAACATCCCGCAACTAACGGGCAAGCAGAACAAATGGTGTGCGAAACGAAAAAAAAGCCCCTTTGAAGCTCACGGAAGAAGCAGTTCAGTGAAGAATCGCGAGGTTCTTATTCCAGCAGCACGCGACGGTCTCATCTTAGACGGTAAAAACACCCGCCGTAGCAATGTTCGGCGGACGAAGAGCCACACCCCTCGATCTCATGATACTATGGCCTACGAACAAAGATCGCGAGATTCCCAGATCGGGAGTAATGGCACTTTATTCGGTCGGACAACTCGCCTACGTGAGGAATTTCAGCTGAAGTCGGGCCTTCCGTGTAAAACTTGACTAGAAAAGGCTCTATGTTGGTTGACCAGAAGGTGCCATCCCTCTGAATACGTTGGATATCAATGCCCTTGAGTGTAAATATGACGAAATCACAAAACTCTCTTTGAGTATTGAGTAACTGCCCTTGTATTTTGTAGTAGAAGCTATGGTGGTTATTTGCACCTTTCACAACAGGCTCCTTCGTATTTTTCGCCTCAAACTCCTTTGCGGTTTCAGTAGGCCTCAAGAATCTTTTGGAACGGGGACACTTTACGACAACGATGCCATTTGGTTTAAGTAGTATATAAGGGAATGCTGCTAGAAATCCGTCCCTCATATTAACGAATAAGCCGCACTTCTGCACAGTGCAGTGTTCCTGTTCCACGTACAGTTGTAAAGCAGCATCCTCATTGATTCTACCATATTCTGTAGCGGGTGAAGAAAAATCTTTGAATACACGATACTTGAAACAACTATTGCACTGTACATTGTGGTTGGACACCCACGAATGTCGTCGTCCTTACCCCCCATTCACACTGGAAGCGGATCCGCGTTCGCGAAGCGGTTGCGAACGCGGTTGTATGAAGATCCAGTGCAATTGCACGCGCATTTGATGTCATCAAATGCGCGTGCAATTGTACTGAATCCTTATATAACCGCGTTCGCAACCGCTTTGCAAACGCGGATCCGCTTCCAGTGTGAATGAGCCCTTATAGAGCCTCATCATTTAATCATTACCTCGTCACCTCAAGATGTTTATTATTTATATAATGTTATTACGTTACATTACCTCGAGACGATCGACGTCCATCGTCGATCTTCAAATACTTATACCTGTATATAAATTAGACGCACAAAGGGAGGGGGGGGGGGGGGGGTCGGTCGCTGAGTGCATGGTCTAGCGTACACCAGCTCGGAGCACGTGGAGCCAAAGCTCGCGCTGCACAACCCATCCCGCCCCTGCCCTTTTCGATCTGGAAGAGCATCGTACCGGCGCGCGATTGCGTATCACTATCTGCGTGGTGCACGTTAAAGACCCCAAGTTTGCAGTTGTACCGCACTGGCTAAGTTGCTCATCTACAGCTGAGACACCAGACGCCCACTAAGGCAGACTAACTCTCGGCTGTATAAACATACACACGACAATTTGCAATTAGACGCACAATCACAAAGAACACAGCGTGCTGCCTCTTTTGTTTGGATCGTCTCTTTGGAACCAGCGCAAGCTGACATTTTCTCTTCAGAAACGGTCAGAACGGTCACTCATAAAACCCGCATTTTTGCTACCCGGCCGCTTCCTCCTCTCATCATATGTATTTGGCTATAACAAAATAAGCTATAATATTGATGCATTATTCATATTTAGTTTTAGTTTCAGTCAGGGGAAAAGGGGAAGGGGGGATCGGTGGCGGAGTGGGCTAGAGCGCACACCCAGCTCGACGCGCGTGGAGCGAAAGCTCGCGCTGCAGAACCCAGGGTTCCTGGGCTCGAGCCCCACCCCTGCCCGTTTCAATCTGGACGAGCATCGTACCGGCGTGCGGTCGTGTATCACTACCGCGTGAGCACGTTAAAGGCCCCCATATTAGCAGCCGTACTGCACTGGCGAAATTTCTCATCTACAGTGTAAACCAGTGTCGCCCCTACTGGCAGACCGACCTTACGCTGTATAAATCACTAAAACGTCCGATTTGACTTTGATCTGACGGGGGAAAGGAGGTTCGCGGGAACTAGAACCGCTAAATGAGCTGCGCTTAGAGTATCGGCACTCCGTTCCCCTACATCGTTGTGGGTGCCGCCAACTTGGTGCTTGTGCAGAGCAGACGCAACTGCCGATCGTCATGAATCACCTCAGCATTATATTTGGTGTTAGCAGGCTCATGTAAAATTGGTTTCCATTGTCGCGAACGGTTTAAACATTTGTGGAGGACGAAAAAGCGTTTCCTGTGATTTCAGATAACGCTTCAGATAAATGGCAACCTTGATTTTAAGCCTCAATTTTGCCAAGTGTCGCTACTCTGAAACGTAGCTAATTTAGTGGCACTAGCGGGATCAATGAGGAAGAGTCAGGCGTCAAAAGGTAGTGGCCTGTGAAACCCACGGGGCTTACACCTTCAGGTATTACAAGCTTCTTGAACAAGGGCATGAACAGTGTCATTAAATAAGCTACGCTTCAGAGTAACGAAACCTGAGCATATTGTGGCTTAAAATTATGGTTGCTAGTTATCTGAAGCTTTATCTGAAATCACAAAAAAAGGCTTTTCCGTCCTTCACAAATGTTAAAACAGTCTGCAACAGAGCAAAGCAATGTCGCCTCAGCTTCCTGACACCGGATCTAATGCTGAGGAAGTCGCACTTTTCAATCATAACGATCGGCAGGTGCGTTTGTTCTGCACAAGACCCAAAATGGCGGCGCCCAAAACAATGTTGGGGAACGGAGTTCCGATACTCTAAGCGCAGCTCATGTAGTGACTCTAGGCACGAAGTGAACTCGGGTGTATTTTTTCCCTTTCCGTCTTTATTGTTTATCGATTTCAATCATATTGAATTATGAACACATGATATCACACTAGGCGTCTGTAATTATTCATCTCAGATTTATTAACATGACCCAGTACTTAAATCATTCATTTGCCGATAGTAAATCTTCACACATATTTTCTAAATGTGAAGGTAAAAAGACACGGACATTGATGATGATACAGACGCAACGCCGCCCTCGAAAATTTCTTGAACATTAGAAATCAGCAGTTTTGTCTGCCATCCGGCAGGTAGCGCAACAAAACTCCCAAACAGGTTTTAATTGTTTTAAGAATTAACTGAGTTCTACAACTATCATAAAACCAAAGCAAAATCATTGTGAAAATCTAATACATCGCAAGTTATATCTATTCCATACAATAAATGTTATTAGATGCCAATAAATATGTTTGATGTTCATAAAAGATATCCGTCAAAAACAGGTAAGTTTGAAGGTCTGCTTTGTCTGACCGCTGTCGCGGATGGATTTCGATACGACCGGCGCACCAAAAAAGTTTTGATAAGCACGCACATTCTCATGACTGCTGAAAAAAACGAACGACTTATAGAAGCAGGGCTTCTACTCACCGTCCATGCCTACAACGCCTGATATGCTCGCCTTCCCAAGAAGCGCTATGGCGACCCGCTCTGGACGACGCTCATGAAGCGGCTTCGAGAGTGTCCGCCCCACGCCGACCTTCTACTTGTCAGGCAAGTGTTGGGCTCCAAATCTCAACTGTTCGACACCGATTCAGTTGACGCCACCATGTAAATATGGGGCAAACAATCGCGTTGCCAAGGCAATGCCATGGCAACGTGGTTGTTTTTCCATATTTACATGGCGGCGTTCATTAACTGAGTTGATTCGCGCAACCAAAATTAAGAAGACTGCAGTAAATGACGATAAACTTAGTCGATAAAAAATAATAGATTGTTTAATTAGCCAAGGGACCGAGGAAACATTTCCTGGTCACGCCTATGGTCGCGCCTCGACCAAGTTACAACGATATTGCCAAAGCAACGCTGTTGTCTTCCCCGTATCTACATGGCGGCGTTCATTTTCTGAACAGTTTGTGATAAGCTTCCTGATAATATTGAAAATTATTCGAGACTGTAATAAAAAATAGAAAGATCAGTACAAAAAAAAAAAAAAAAGAACAGGATGGTCTTATTTGCCGAAAGATTAAGGCGACATTTCGTGGCCACACCTAGTCCGTTTACATTACTCTCCATATATGAAGAACATGGACGCAACCACCTGCCCATTGAAACCTCCTTGGGCTTGGGGCTTTTGGCGCTGGCATCGGCATCTGAATGAACTCGTTCAACATGAATCCATAGCGGATGTACTGTCCTGTCAAAGTTATTTACACAAACGCGAATGTGTCACGATATTTCCTCTTCCCATCAGGGTCTCAAAACGATATAGGAGTCACCTCTTGTACGTACAGTCATTGAATTCGTCACATTAATCTTCTAATTATGATTACAGTTAAAATTGCCCCGAAATGCGCTGAAAACAGCTCCACAATTATAATTCTGGATTTCATTTATAATCTCCCGCCCCCTCAAGCGAAAATTCATGTGCTCTTCGACATTCACTACGTCTTCTTAATGAACCTCCGAAAGAAACAATACCCTCGTGGACGCCCGAAACTCAGGTTTATGTAGCAAAATTTACCGACTGAGTGACGAGCCGGTAACCCCTCTCCCCCTCCTCCTCCCCCTTAAAGAGGCGATGTAACGCTTTTTTTTTTACTTTGTGCAAAATACTGTTTAGAACGAATCCCTGACGTTAATCACCTATATAACGCGCGTTCCTTTTTCACCACACGCAATAAAGTTCAGAGAATAAAATTAAAGAATAAGGAGCAGCGTTGACCCCCTCAACTTGCATCCAGAACCACGGGCCACGCTATCTGGAGCCGACTAAATGCCGCCAATGTTAATAATAGCCACGCGCTGGGGTTGGCAAAGCACAGAGCACGCCCTGAGACACTAGCCAAGCCCTAACACATTGTTAGGGCTTGGCTAGTGTCGTCATTGTAGCGACTGTACACGGGCAATGAAACGGGCCACTACCCGAATGCAATTGTCGAACTATTGATGATCACGAGCCCAAATCGAGCGCTCAGGCAGTGCTCGCGTCCGATCTATGAGCCGCATTCAAATGCTCTCACTGGTAGATAGTTCGCGCCCTCCACGCTATGTCATGAAGTTTTGAGAAAGAGATATAAAGAAAACGCTCGACTTTGTCCTTGAAATTACACCACAACAAAGGAGTTTCTTGTTCAGTGGCGTTGCGTGCGACTATACTTGGGTCCCACTAGTGCCAGTAAGCTTGCGTAAAGTGAAACACATTCCAAGCGAATAGAGATGCACCGCCCTTTTAACGGCCGTTTAATCAACCGGAGATATTTTAAGTAGGGATAAAAAAGACGTCGAGTTGGGCAGAGGAATGTTTCGCCTTGTTTTCAGGAAACTTATCCAATGTATTTGTTTGTTTGCTCACTTGAGAAAACAATATTTGAAGTTAACCTTCCTTACCACAACACAGAGTCCTCTCTAAACGCCTCCTCATGACATAGTATGCCACCTGACACGTTTCTGGCAAAATATTTGCCGTCACAGATACGCCGCTGTAAGAACACATGTGTTTTGCGGAAAGCGAACACGGTACATGCCGCACGCGCCCGCCGCTTGCTGTTTTCTCATTCCAGTTGTGCATCTGATACCTCTTGTATCGCATGCACACTGGACGTGCGCAACGATTCGGCGAAGTAATCTGGCGGTCGCTCGCTGCCTGCGCGTGCTTAACAGCGCACAAACTATGGTCTCCAGCGAAGAATCTCTATATTGATCGAACAGCAAGCTCCCATTGTACGAGCATATGTATTAGAATTATATTTTTGAAGCCAAACAAGAAAGTCTAAACATATAAAATATTGTAAGTGATGGTAATAAAATCGAAGCTGCACAATATATACGCAATCTAATTATCAATGCCACTAAAACAGACGTTGATTATATTTCCTAGGTGGCACAAATGCGTTCCACAAGTACTCGAACATAGTGAGCAAAATAAGCGGGCAGTCCACACAAAAACATATCTGAACACCGGAACGTAACAAAACAGTATGACGATTACAGAAAACACCCGTCGCAACCGATGGTTTTAGTTTCCTCTTGCGAAACAATGCAGAAATCTTCACGTAGATCCGGTTGCGAGATGGGAAAACATCACCAAGCTTTGGAAATCCGAAGCTTAACAGTGACTATCTCAGCCTATTTATCTCTCCACAAAAAATGAATTTATTTGGTCGCGCGGCAGACAAAGCACATAGCTGTCGAGTGGCGGTAAGCTCGTGCCTCGAAACTCGGAAGAGCGTTCTTTTCGTACATTGAAATCCTACCGAAGCCATTCATCCTGACATGAAAAAATTCGGAACCATCTGCTGTCTTGCCATACTGGCAGCATGGAACGGAGTCGAGGGGGCTAGAAAACGCCAACCGAAAGTCCTGCTCTTCCTGGTGGATGGACTGCGTTGGGACTACACCGATGAAAGAAGACACCACGGATTCTGGACAACTGGAATGTTAGGAGTAAGGGCCGACCACCTTACCCCTGTTACACCAGCCATCTCCTATCCTAACTGGTACTCCTTGGTCACCGGTGAGTGAGCTTCGCGTTAGTAATTTACGAAATGAAAGAGCATGCATTTGCTATGGCCGACTCTTTCATCACCTAATCTAATGCCTTTGCTTCACTGGAAATCTGTCTGTTTTCTTTAAATGCAGGCGTTATGAACTCCTTCTCTTCTTGTGCAACGAATAAATACAAGTCAATCTATTAATACGACAGAACTCTTTTCATTCATGCGGTTATGGTGATTATACAATTAAGGAGGCCTAGTACAGGATGACAGGGAGAGAAACTTTCGGGGGCCTAAAGGCATCCGCGTGCGCTTGCACCACAATGCTTTTTGTTTGTTTTTCTGAACCCGGCGGCTCACCAGCCCCCGACGTCACCGTCAGTAAATTGATCCCTCAGGTTGCCTTCCTCCGGGCGGATGTTGAAGCTCGTCTCTCACACCTGAAGCTGACCCGGGGCGTGGCTCTCAAACTCACTGGTCCGCTAACACGTAAACGAAAGGTCCCATGACGTCGCACAGATAGTAAACTTTTCCTGAGGAATCTAGGCGCCTTGGAGTCGTGATTAAACATTGGAGTAAGACGTTCAGCAAAATAATGATCTCTTTCAGGTACCCCTTACACTCACATACTACACAAAATGCATAAACAAGCGAAAAGAAAAGCGTTGTATATTGTTAATTCTAACATTCGGTCATTCTAACATTATTTGACGCACTCATTAAACGCGCAAGAATACAAGTTGGAAAAGAGATTAAACGCACGCAGAATATTCGATATACCAAAGCAAAAAAAGAAAGCAGTAACGGAGAAAAGAAGCAACAGACTTAATCACTTACACTTTGGCGTAGTTCGCCTACGCGTTAATCGCCTCATTGTCGGCACTGTGACTTCAGCATGGTCGGCGGATTCAGCCCATTCCGAAAAAGGGCCGTCGCCTTACTTATGGAATTTAATAATATTAATAACAATAGTTTTATTTCTCATGAATGATGAAGGGGAGGCCGGAGAAAAAAGCTGCAAAGGAACAGCTTGGTGAGGCTCCGGCCCCCTACAGTGGCAAAACAGACGGCAGCAAGAACAACAATTAAGTTACAAAACAGAGAAGGGAAATAAAGAATGAAATACAGTGGCTCAGCAGTCATTCATGATTTCATTTTTAGCATGGACTGTACAAATGTCACATTTATGTAGCTAAGGTCCGAATCATTACTTGTGAGGCTGTTGAGTAAAAACGGTAGGGTGTGTTTGAGCATTTGTTTACCATAATTTGTTCTGTGAGGGATCATCTTCCAATACTCAGTGTGACGAGTAGGATACATCTGAATATTTTTGGTCAGTGCTGAAAGTTCAGCTACAAAGCGAGAATTCCTTTTTTTTTTAAGTAACGCTCAACCTGTAATTATATAAATTATGTGCAGTAATAATTGCAAAGCGCAGACAAATCGGCAGTATGAGAGTCATACGGAGCATTATATATAATTTTGATAATTTTCTTTTAAAGTAAAATGTCTTACCTAATTTGTTGACGTGGTCATGCCCCATACGAAGTGACAATAACCTAATTATGAGTTGAAAAGGGAGCTGTATATAAGTAGTCGTATATAAATTGGCAAGACAGAGCGATTACGATTAACCAACCCGACGATGCAAGATAACTTACTGATAACGTGAGTTACGTGGCAGCCCCACAACATGCTTTCAGAAAAAAATAACGCCAAGTGTTCTTAAAGAACACACAATTTCAATAGGTGACGCATTTAAGATAAGACTAGTGTTGTACGAGTTGTTTATTTTTAGGACGAAATATAATGGCTTTCGTTTTGCTTGTGTTAATTTTTAGCGAGTTTTCATTTACCTATGAACTTAATTTTGATAATGTTTTATTTGCAACACTGATTAGTAGTTTGGCTCGTCGGCAGAAAAAAATAAGCTTGTATCGTCGGCATACATAACACGTTTAGCTTCTTTATCTATGTTAACTATATCATTCGCATATATGTTGAATATGGGCGGACCCAATATACCACCGTGGGGAACACCGGAAGCGCTTGGTTTGACTAAAGAAGAAAAAACACTTAAATGCACATATTGGCGTCTATGTTTTAAGTATGAACTCAAAAGTGTCAGCGCACGACCGCGAAAACCATAACCTTCAAGTTTTTGTAGTAGGATATTATGGGTTTAAACAATCAAAGGCTTTTGTGACATCTCTAAATACTCCTAAAACTAGCTCTCTATTCTCAAAGTTTTCAAGAATAAATTATTTCTGTACTAAAAGTGCTGTTTCTGGGGAAAGATATTTTCTAAAACCGAATTGTGCGGCGTTCAGCAGGCCATGCCTATAAGAAAATGAAATTAATCGGTTATGAAATATTTTTTTCGAAAACCTTAGAAAAGACAGGTAAAATAGAAATAGGACGATAATTTCCTATGCATTTGTTACGCCTTTTTTGGCTAATTGCCTTTTTTGGGGAATACACCTGTGTCGACAACAGTACTAAAAGATGTGTTTGTGGTGGAGCGAGAAGATTTATGACATATCTAACCGGCCGGATCTGAATATTGTCAGCGTCAGTAGAACTACTGTTTTTTAATAGCATTGTTTGAAATATAACTTCCGGGGGAACAACTTGCTCATGGAATATAGAACTGACGTTTCTTTCATCAATATATCTACATGGATTGCGGCCGATAGCAATATTGCCTTGGTTAACAAAAAAAAAATCATTCAACACGTTTGCTAAAGGACTGCCAGTCAACGTTACGCCATCTATAACGGTTATATAATGGATTCTTTTCTTTAATTTTACACAATAATTCCGGTCTTACCCATGGTTTGAGAGCACCTTTTGGCAGGTGTTGGATATAGCATGTCGGAGTTCACACGCGTAAGAAAAAAGACGTCGAGGTTGTTCACGCGCGGTGAGACTCGCGGGCTTGTGCATGGCTTGGCATGGCGGACTGGTTGGTGTTCTTTTTGTACATACGTTGCTGACCTTAGTGTAAGATAAACCCTCTTTGTCCTGCTAGTCCACAGTGACTATATCTCGCTGCACGCATCGGCGTTATCGAAAAAGGAAGCGTCGAATCCGAGTACCCTGACCTCTTCCAAGGTCTAGGAACCTTGAAAGATGAATACGACGTCAAGCTACAGCCAGAAGGTAAGCCTTTCGCGCTGACGTCTCCTCGGAGGGTACCCCTGCCGTTGTACGAGAAAACAAAGCAGGAACTTCGACGCATGCAGAACGAAGGAGTGATATCACCAGTAACGGAGCCAACATCTTGGTGCGCGCCAATGGTGGTTGTGCCAAAATCATCTGGGGCGCTCCGCATTTGCGTGGACTTCACAGAACTAAACAGGTACATACTGCGAGAATGGCATCCAATACCTGCCGTGGAACACACTCTGGGTATGCTACAAGGTGCAAATATGTTCTCTAAGATAGACGCAAATTCTGGGTTCTGGCAAATCCCAATCAGCGAAAGCACCAAGCTCCTGACTACGTTCATCACGCCATTCGGACGCTTCTGCTTTAACCGTTTGCCGTTTGGCATCTCTTCCGCCCCCGAACACTTCCAGCGACGCATGGCTCAGATCCTGGAAGGTCTGGATGGAGTCGTCTGCCACATGGATGATGTACTCATCTGGGGGTCGACAAGACAGCAGCACGACCAACGACTACGACAAGTGATGGATCGTCTCAGAGCAGCCGGAGTTACCCTGAACAAGGACAAATGCGAGTTCACAAGCGCAGCATATCGTTTTTGGGGCACATCCTTGAAAACGACGAGGTGCGGCCCGACAGGGAAAAACTTCGTGCTATTGCCGAGATGCCCCACCCTACCTCTAAAAAAGGGCTGAGGCGCGTGATGGGGATGGCCACATATCTAGCAAGATTTGTGCCCAACATGGCCGAAGTGTTGCGGCCATTGTCGTCAATGATGTCGTCGAAGCAGAACTTCGTCTGGGAAAGCCCCCAAGAAGAAGCCTTCAAAAAGTGGAAGGCTTTCCTGTCATCGGATCCTGTACTCGGCATCTACGACCCCAACAAACAGACAGTTCTCACGGCTGACGCGTCGTTGTACGGCCTTGGTGCCGTCCTGAGACGAAAGCAGGAATACGGACACTTCAAGGTCGTCGCGTATGCATCCAGAGTCCTTACCGACACCGAGCGCCGCTACGTGAAAATTGAAAAGGAAGGCCTCGCCCTAGTTCGGGCATGTGAAAAGTTCCGAGATTTCCTGATTGGGAGAAGTTTCTAACTCGAAACTGACCACAAACCCCTGGTTTCAATTTTCGGATCCAAAGCACTCGACGACTTAACGCCACGGCTCCAGAGGATGCGAATGCGTCTCATGAGATACACCTATACCATTCCCTACGTTCCAGGAAAGGATCTCACCGCGGCTGACGCCCTGTCTAGGTCTCCAGTTCAACGGCCTGGAACGACCGAGCTCGCCGAGGAGATCCGAGGCTTCGTAGACCACGTGACGTCATCTCTGCCGGTGACTCCGCCAAGCCTTAAGCAAACCTCTGCTGAGCAGAAAGTGGACAAGGAATGCCAACGTATCAGCAAATTTCGCGCGATTGGATGGCCAAGTCGCCGAGATATAGGAGCCGACCTTAAAGACTATTGGATTCACAGATCCGACATTGCTATGGGCAAAGACGTCCTGATGTGCGGAACCAGGATCCTCATTCCTCAAAGATTCCGAAAGTCAGTCCTTGTCCAACTTCATGAAGGACATTTCGGCATAGAAAAAAGCCGAGCAAGAGCCAGAAGTTCTGTATGGTGGCCCAACATCGACGCAGACGTGGAAAATCTTGTTAAAAAGTGCCACATCTGCCTAAAACACAGCCGAAACAGACAAATGCCACTGAAGCCAGTGGAGTTCCCTGAAAGACCATGGCGACAGGTGGGAATGGACCTCTTTTACCTCAGTGGTCAGTGGTGGCTGATAGTGGTTGACTATTACTCGCGTTACCCAGAGCTAGTCCGCCTGAGCAGCCTTACCGGAGCCGCGGTAGTCAACCACTGCAAGTCTCTTTTCGCCAGACATGGCATTCCGGAAGTGGTTACCTCAGATAACGGACCACAGTTTTCTAAGACATGCCATTCTGAATTTGCGAAGTTTGCACAAGAGTATAACTTCCGCCATGTGACCTCGAGTCCGCACTACCCTCAGAGCAACGGGCTCGCCGAAGCGGCGGTAAAAATAATAAAAGGGTCCTTAGACAAATCAAAAGATCCCTACGAGACACTGCTTGCATATAGGACAAGCCCCCTCAAGAACGGGTACAGCCCCTCCGAACTCTTGATGGGAAGGAAGCTTCGTACGACTCTCCCAGTGGCCTCCGAGAGTCTTCGTCCTCATACTCCCGACGAGAAACAGCTGAGGCTATTCGAGAGAGAAAGTCGTCGAAAACAGAAGCAAGACTTCGATCGGCGTCACGGCGTACGGGACCTGTCCCCACTAGACGATGGTACAGACGTCTGGCTGGTAGACCTCCAGCGCCAAGGCGTCGTCAGTGGTCAAGCCGATGAGCTCAGATCCTAGTGCGTAGAAACTGAGAGAGAGTCCGTACGCCGTAACCGCACTCACTTAGTACCGCTTCCGGAGCAGTCTTCGCCTGCTATGGATGACAGTGGAGACACATCTACGAGCACAAAAGTCCCTACGTCGTGTTACGACCCAACACACGAGCACACTAGGAGTGGGAGGTGCATAATTCCTCCAAACGTTTTCAGCCATCGTGAAGAGAGCTTTGGAGCAATTCATGTGTCCAGAGCTGTGAACTCGCGGAACTCAAGAAAGACTTGTAGAACTGTATACAGTCCAGCTATGTTGCCTCTATTCTAAGAAAGGAGGATGTTGGATATAGCATGTCGGAGTTCACGCGCGTAAGAAAAAAGACGTCGAGGTTGTTCACGCGCGGTGAGACTCGCGGGCTTGTGCATGGCTTGGCATGGCGGACTGGTTGGTGTTCTTTTCGTACATACGTTGCTGACCTTAGTGTAAGATAAACCCTCTTTGTCCTGCTAGTCCACAGCGACTATGTCTCTTTCATTCTGCGCCCCGCAGAATAAAACAGCAGGTTCAAAGGTTTCGATGGAAAATGACTATTATATAGTGCACAAAAGAGCTCCATGAACTTATCGTAAGCCTGATCTGCGCTGTCTTTTCTAAATATATCATCCCAATCACTACATGCAAGACGTTGTCGAAAGTTGTCTACTTTATCTTTTGTTATATTTTGAAAATGTAGTTTAGATTTCTTAGTATTTTTCTAGGAAAACATCTCTACATATAGGAATATTGGAAGATGATTGCTTAAGCCATAGCTTATGACACCACTGTGAAATCTATATGTATGACAGTTGGTTATGAACAAATCAATGGCTGTTTGAGAAAGCAGTGTTATTCGTGTTGGTGTTGAAAATGCATTAATGCAACCATCATAACTAATTATCGTGAGCAGTTCTCTTTTCATAACAGTGCCTAGAAGCATGTCAATATTGAAATCACCGCCGCAAATAACATTGTAGTTGTGGTCGTTTATAAACATGAGAAAACAATCAAGAAATTAAAAAGAAACGTCGCAACATTGCCATCAGGTGGGCGATAACACACTACAATAACGTTTTGGTTACAGCGCACGCACAATACCTCGTAATCTTTTGTAATAGCACAATAATCAATTAGGAATTCACAATTCATATCTCGCCTAGATAGTACAGCCACCCCTTACCACGCCTAGAAGTACGATTTAGGAAGTGGTGTTGTAGGCGGGCAAACAAAGTACATTATCGTTATCCGAATACCACGTCTCAGTTAGCATGACAATGTAAAAAAAAAAAACCGGTCGAGTAGCAATTCAATATCTGGCGCCTTATTTCTTCCCAATTGTGCGTTCACATATAAATATTTTAAGGACCGTTCATGGTCAACATGAAATTTTAGTTATTGGGGAGCTATGAAACAGCGATCAGCCATTTATTAACATGAAGTTTGCAAAAGATAGGTACAATTAAAAAAAAAGAAAGGACTCAAGGAATCTTAATCAGGTCATCTGCGCAACGAATTATAACTGCTCGTTCGCCATCAGTTTTTCTTACAAGTAGGCTTCCATTCTTATACTAGACATACTTGTACTCTGCTGTATTTCTCCATTCGTTTGCTGTTTGTAGCAGCTCCCGGTTACGCTTAATCATGTTTTCTTGTGTGTATACATTGAGTTTCACTCCCCTCGGCTTTTTTTTTCTGTTCAAGCCATAGCTTCCTGGTGCTTTGTCTGACGAAGTGAATTATAATGCCCGGAACTGTGTCCGCTCTTGAGGGGAGTCTGTGCATATCAGTTATTTCGCTTTCATTAAGGGGTGGGATCTCTAGCCGGGTCGCGAGCTCATTCAGTTTGCAGAGAAGATCTCCATTCACTGTTTGAGCGATTCCGTGAGTCTCAAGGTTCAGTTTTCTGCTACGCCATTCGAGGTCATGAACTGCTGACTGCAGATCTTGTTTGCGCTCTAGGTGTTCCACACGTTCCAGCCGTTTGTGTAGGTCAGCTATTTTGTTGTGTTGGATTGCTTGTTTCAAAATATCATCATATTGAACCGCTATCACCTGTTGGGATTTTTTTTATTCTCTCCACTGCTTCTTTAAGTGCCATGAGGCTGGCCAGTTTTTCGTTTACGCCCGCGAGGATTACAGCAATGTCATGCTCCTTTTTTTCCCCCTTTTTTACTGCCCTGCTTTTTGCAGTCGCGGGACTTCCATGACCGCTTAAAGCTGTCGTTCTTAGACTTAAAAACCTTAACACATATGCCCGAGCAATCCCCCAGGTGATATTGGCATTTGCATTCGGTGCAAGACATACTGCAGCCATCATGAGTAAGTGCATCATTACAGAGCTCGCAAGACACGTCATCATCGCTGGACATGAAAGACAAAGTATGGCAGCAGGGACAGCGGGAAAGTTGGAAACCACAGCCGGCTTAAGGAAGGAACGACCATCCTGTAAACAGTACGGGCGATAGTTTAGGCGATGTGCTTGATCGGGCTGCCGCCACTGCCCATTTTGGTCACCAACACTGCCGGTCTTCTTTTGCAGGCGTACGTGAATGGTAGGTGTCGTTGCAATCGCTGGGAGTGTTTCGAAGCCAAGGCACGTGGTGGTGGTGTTGCGTTTTGCAGCCAAAGCACGGGGTCGTGACGTCACGCTGTTATGGTTTGGCGATCCTTGCTTGTATGACGCCGTAAGATCTGTAAACAGTACGGGCGATAATTTAGGCGATGTGCTTGATCGGGCTGCCGCCGCTGCCAACCAATTTGCTGGTGGTGGAAGTCCCTATTGTAATTTGGGACACCTGCGCAGTGCTAGAGAAACGGGCAGACTTGTTTGGGTCCCGCTCAGTGACGCGGCGTCAGCCGGATGAACCCGGGTGACAACTAATGTGCCTGTACACTTGGGCTGAGCCTCCGTCGGTCTGCCAGTATTTTCTGCTGCTTTTCGCATAAGTGCTATCTTTTCAACACTGTGGTTCCGTACCGAGAAATACCGCCTGTCGTATGCCTGATTACTCTTCGTCTGATATTTGAAAAGGATTTGCCGTGGTCGTTCTCGGACTGTTTTCGGATATCCTCACGACGGTTCATCAAACCCGACAGGCCGCTTCAGTGCCATGCCATAGACGTCGGGCAGATAGCCGTGGAGCCTTTCGAAAGGTGTTTTTTCCGTTGATTTGCTCACAGGCTTATCGAGACTGCGCTCAGTTTGTTTCAGCCTTTCATCCCAATCACGCTGATTGAGGTCTTTTATGTATATCGTGATTTACTGGGACACTGTTAAATTTACTGTTTCCAACTGGCCGTTTGATTGGAGTGGCGTGTCGAGTTCAAAACATGGCCTAAGGATCTGGTCATGCAGGACTCCTCAAACACTGTAGAGGAAAAACAGCCTCCTCTATCCGAGATAATGGTTCCCGGCGACCCTCTCTCCAGTATGAACTCCTATAGTGCCCACAGCACGTGCATTGTTGATCTGTCGCCCGTTGGAAAAAGCCTTACCGATTTCGTGAGATTGTCGAATAGCACTAAGAGATACTGGTTTTGTCGCTTGCTCTGTACGAAAGGTCCCATGTTGTCTATGTGCACGGCTTCAAATGGTCGGGTGCCTGGAACTGTGGGTTTAAGCAGTCCCTCGCGCTTTCCGGCTGGTGTCTTGTTGGAAATGTGTTCGAAGCATTGTGAGATATGTTTTCGCATCTAGTTACACATTCGTGGGAACCAGAAAGGCTGCTGGATCTTTAGACGGAATGGTCAATTGAGAAATGTCACATCACGTCCTGGCTTTCCACCTCTACTAGTTCTCATAATCCTCAATATCATGCAAAATTTTCGACTGTCATTGCCACTCATACTCCTTAAGAGGCCTGGTTTCGCCAGAGCATACTCCTTCACCTTGTTCTGCTCCTCACGCGACTGGCCGACCCTTGGTTTCCGAAGTGCCTTGATGAGCTATTTCAATTTAGTGTCCGCTGCTTGCATTTCCAGCACTCTGTCTTCTAGGCTGATTGTTAGATAGACGTCAAGTCTCTCGTCAATCATGTCCTCTATTCTGTCCTTTGGTTGCTCCACTGGTCCTCGACTCAGCGAGTCCACATGCGCCATCAAAGCTCCGGACGGTCTCTTAATGTGAAATAGTACTCCTGTACTAGCTCACACCAAAGTGCAATTTGTGGTCTGTGTGTGCAGCGTGCAATGATGTACACATGAACCTGACAATCAGAAACGAGAGTGAAATGGATCCCGAACAGGAATTCCCTGAGGAGCTCGATTGCACACACCATTGTCATCAGCTCTAACTTGTTCGAATGAAAGCTTTTTTTCAGCGTCCGCAGTTTTTGTTTTGCTGACGTAATACACGAGGTACCACTCGTCGTCATCTCCACGCTGCAGCAACGTGCCAGCCAATCCAGTTGCACTCGCCTGTCTTTGAAGCTTGGACTCCACTTTAGTGTCATAGAGCTTCAATACCCGCTACTCTACTGGTTTTTGAGTTGTACACTCTTAGAAAAAAGGGTCAGTATAGTCCCCTCTAAAGGGAGGAACGCTCTTGATACATATGTTTTTTCAGAAGGAGAGAGACTTTCGTCTCTTAAGCAGGAGAGCAAAAGTTTCTCCCTCGACTGCATCTCATTATGGCGGCCACGAATCGAGCAAATCGAGCTCGATAAGGCTTAACGAGAACACTAAGTCTGTTGTACAAAGCGAGAGGAGCAGCAAATAAAAACGTAACACGAGCTTTCCTCAAACTGTCTTTATTTCCGAAGCCGGCTTCCCCCTGCAGGTAAAGAAACTTACGTTTCGAAAGCATGCAGTCACTCAGTCTTCTCATCGTCAGCACTGCGATGTTCAATGGAGACAACCGGCACCCAGTTCGCGCACTTTATGTCTTACCTTTGCTATTCCTCGAACGACAATTCCTTCGTCAACCGTTGCGTCGACCTCACATCACGGAGGAGTGAAAACCATTCGCCCGCAAAACCAAAAGCCGCTCTAAAAAAAATGCAAATCCGAAGCAACCTCTTGGCTTACCTCAGCACGGTAACACAAAACTATGGCATAGCCGCGTAGCGTAAAAGGATGTTAAATCGCTTGCCACCAGATGGCAGGGTCGAGCAGAGTAATCGCAAGTAGCTAGGGTAGGTGGTGCTAGGTACCGCCCAATTCATGTTTTACAAAAAAATATTTTTATATGCTTGCGCCACAATTGCGTTTTCTTTTCTTCGGGAACCTCTAACACATGTAGACACGTTACGCACACTACAAGCATCAGGTGAACATATATTGAGCGCATACACATGCATCGCACATACAAACATCAATGCAACAGCACACTAACCCGATCACTGCTCCCGAGCTCTGCGTTTCCGTCTTTTATACGGGTCGGTTTGAACGTACGGAATTTTTCGTTGACTCCCTAAACAATAAAAATATTCCGAGCATGTTTTCATTTTTTCCAGCAATGACATACATCTGAGACTATTTTTAATGGCTCAGGGGATGAATCTCTTATTAAAAAGAAAACGCTCGATCATGCCGTAATTATTTGAAAGCCAATAAATCGAGCCGCTCCAATGTGGTTCCAAGCCATGAGTTTGTTTTCCCACACGGCCCTTCGTAGCCCGTATTTCTGTTGTAGTGTTTGTTTTTCTATTTGTGCTGTTCGCGCACGGCTGCAATTGCCGTCTTGAATTAATCTTTGTAGAGCGGATATTCACTCAGCTGGAAGTGATACTTCACGGGCAGAGAAATCGCTTTTCGATCAACTGGAATGCAGTCAAAGCCGCGATTTGCGGCAGCTGTTGAGTGTACGGAGCTACGCCGTTGCGAGCTCGAAAACTTCTAGCGCTCATCCCAGCGCGCCACTTGGAGGGCAGTTTCTACAGGAACCGTAGTATATTTAAACAGTAAAATAAACGATAGCGGTTTTTTTCGATTTTACCTTTTTTTTTGTTTTTTTTAATGCTAAGCTTCCATTGTAAATATACGTACTTTCCGTCATAATTTCGTACTGTTCAGTCTTTTCCCCAGAGCGCATTCGCTCTCGGGGACCGACAGTCACATTGCCACTGTACGATAGGAGCTTACCGTTCAGACCAGCGTTCCAAGATGATTATCCACACGTCGATCGACTGCACCTAATCCCTCAAGTGGTCTTAAACTCTTTAATGCAAAGCGGAATGTCATCCTGCGACACCCCGCCCCCTCCGATCACGGCCCGACCTGCGGCATCAATGTCCGACAGTTTACGTCATCTCATCTTGTTGTTACACCACTCATACGCGAACAGACGGTCACATCGGCGATAATTCCAGTCTTCTGTTCACAACCCACAACATTGCCATCACGATGTTGCTGACACGCAGAAATACAGAATCACGTTGAACACCGGTTGGCACTCGGTACGGGACAACAGAACCGAACTCAGCACGGAAGGCAGCAAGGCAGCCGGCAGGAAAACCTGCCTGCCTTTGATGCTCTTCCTGCGATTTCCATAACTTCGAAAACGTCGACACAGTTCCTCGTGGTTTCGCTGCTGTAGTTCCGCGTGTGTCCCGCAAATCGGAGACGGCCGTCTTACCCAGTGTATGTAGCGCTGCTGGCACTGGTCCGGAACTTCGCTCTTTCTTGCGGCTTCGTTTGCTCGTTTGATAAAATTAGTGATAAAAACGTCAATGCAACTGAAATGTTCTGCACGTTTGGACTAGAACACGGAATTACAGGCGGCCTTCGCTGCCGCTGAAGCTCAATTAACTCAACAGATATTTATTAAACAACGTGCGCGATGCTCGAAAAACGAAACCGAAAGAAGATGATTAGGGAGGGCAAAAGCTTTCTCCCGTCTGCCTGGAGAAAAAAGAAAACGTCTCGTTCCTCCCTTCTCCTCGTGTCCGCTTGAGGGCGCGTCAGTAGAAAGGAGGAAGACACGCCGTTGCTACCTTTCTCCTCCATTTTTTCTTCGAGTGTACGAAGCTTCTTTGCTATTTCTTCTCCCATGATAAATCCGTGCTCTTCTATGTCAGTCGATTCAAAGGGTCAGCTATGAATGCGTAGCCCTCGACAGACCGCAGAAAGAATCCGGTCTACCCCAGAAATCTTCTCACTTCTTGAACGTTCTGTGGTGGCGGAAAAGCTGCTATAGCTTTTGAGATTGGCCTTTCCTGTCCTCGCTTCTCTTATGCTGACCTCAAAATCAAGAAACTCATTTTATTGCCCACCGAACACACATTTGCACTGCCGCAGAGTTAGTTTAGCGTTTAGTATGACATTTAGCACCATCTGCAACCGCTTAATGAGCTCTCCCAAGTATCGGGGAGGTCTTAGTATGTCGTCCAGATAACATATGGCGACGTTTCCTCTTAGAGTGCCAAGAGCACGGATTATGAGTATTTGAAACTCGCACGGTGAATTCGCCAGTCCGAATATTATCTGCTCGAACTTTCCTGTTTCATCTTGTGCAGTAAACGCATTATTTCTCTTCGCCTCATCATTGAGGGTGAACCGAAAATATCCGCGAGTAAGGTCTAACACTCTGAAGATCTTGTTTTTTTGTCAAGTTCTTCAGTTGGTCGTCAATGTTGGGGCGTGGATAGTGTTTCTTTTAGTTCGTGCATTTAGCTTTTGAAAGTCGACAAGCAACCGTTGCTCTCAGTTTTTCTTCTTGACTAAAAAAGCGGAGCTTACATGCGGTGGTCTGGTGTCTTACGATACCATGTTAACGCCACTGCTTGATAGTTTCCTGAATGCTGCTGCGTTCCTCCACACTGGTGCAATTGGGACTAGACGCAACTGGCAGTCTTCCTGACTCCTCTCGTATCTCCATGTCATCCAGATACGTGCATCGATGTTCTTCCAAACTGGTGGCAAAACAACCTCGGTACCTGTTTACCAGTTCCATCAACTTTTTCCGTCAATCCACTTTGACCGTTGGTTCAATCCTGACATCCTCCTTTCTCAATAGCTTTTACGCTGCCACGGACAGGACGTTTCTAATCCCCAATTGAGCGCTAAGATTCTCATTTGGGGCGGCTACTCTTTCAGGTTTCACCACTTGCACCGGTTCGGCTCTCCCCATGTTCTTTCTTTTCTTCAGATTTATATCGCCGCCAGTCATACTGGTCACTGGAACCCTTACTTCTCCATAAATCAGTTAGACGAACATGTCTTGACTGTGTCCACTCGAAATCGCTGGACCACTCTTGTCACTCTTTGCCTCGAGGATAATCCAGTTAACTAAGGCATATTTCTTCGTACGGAGTTAAAGACGTTGTTCTGTTGCCTCTAGCTCCAGATTTTGGAAATTCTCTTCGTTCCGGTGCCCAAGTGCCCAAATACGAGTCCACTTTTTACTCGTGCGCATGACAAGTGAGGCAGTTGAGTAAACGTCCTTCCGACAATCAGTCTCACTGGTTGGGGGTCATCCAGTACTACAACAGCGTCAATATCGCTGCCCGTCACGCCATCAATAACGAGGTTGACTACACAACGTCTCATCGCCCTAGACACATTAACATTTCTTTTTTCCAAACCTTAAAGCGCAACTGAATCTTTTAAAATCGCGAGACCGCATTTTGCAGCTACCGACGGTTGAAGCAGAGAACTGGAGCTGCCCGTGTCAATCATTGCGACGAGTAAGGTGGTCCTATCCCTCAACGCTCACTTGAGGTGCACTGCGACTTATTGTTCGGTACACAACGGCCGTGTTCGATTCAACCTTCGGCACTGCTTATCTTCAATACCGCTGTCTTTGTCCATCTCACCTACACCGTAGACATTTCATCGGCCGTCAAGGTTGGGGGCAATCTCGAGCGATGCGCGTAAATTTGGAACAATATGTGTTTTACTTTAGCTCTTCCTTTTGGTTCTTTAATTGTGTCCGATTGTCCTTTCCAGCGCTCTGGGTCGCTCGGTCTCCATGACCTTGCATCTCAGACCTTTTGCCTTCTGATTGCGGACTCGTTTCTTTTTGATCTGATCGGACTTCGTTCTTTCGTTGACGCTCGTTCACTATGCGTTAAAACGTGATGATATCGTGGAGTAAATCACCGAGGTCGTCGTGAAACCGGCCCATTTACATTGCGCAATGCTGAAGTGAGCGCAGGCCGACCACGATTTGTTCTCTTTCGTCACAAAAATGCAGGTTAGCCCCTGGGCACAGCTGATATTTAGCGAGAAGATACGCCACCGTTGAATCCCTCCATCGTTGCACTCGCTACTCTAATCGTCGTCAACGTTCGGCAGCTTGTGTACGACCAAGAAAGGTTCGTCTGAAATATTGCCCAAAGTCCGGCCATGTTTGATATCAGAACGGCGCGTACTCCACTAGTTGCGTACCGCGCCAACCATGTGACCTTTTGAGCTTTTGAATTGTACCGCTTGTGATTACCTGTGGAAGGTTGCAGTGCTTTTTTAGATTTTCAATCAATCTCTAATACTTGATGTGCCTCCTTCTCTATCAAAGTTTTAAATTCCTTTGCTAATATTGAGCATCACTTGGAAAGTTGGAATTTCATTAGGACCTGCTGTTTGTTCTGCCTGTCGTTGGAGCAGTCCGGTGATTAGGCGACCTTTTTCAACTAGTGCCTTTAGCAGTTATTTTACGGAAGACCCTTTCGAATCCCAGTTATCTGCATCTACGTCATTTCCGTCCGCCGTCTCTAGCAATGATAATGTTCTGACACTCAGAGTTGCTTCTCCCACGCTTCTTTCTTTATTCTCGTGCTTCGCTCTTTTGTAGAAATAAACTAATCTTACAACACGCTCACAGTAAAGAATATAGCCTCAAGAGTTTCCGTGATAAGCTCAAAAGGTAATAAAATATTGTTTAGATCTATCAAATGTCATCGCACAGGAGTTCAAAGGTCACACTAAGTATTCACGGTTAGTCACAGAACACACTTAAGATCATAAAGTAAAACTAAGATCGCCCTACATCGAACTTCGCTCAACGCTCCAAGAAAGTTGCACAGTTCATGGAAGTTCGCTCACAGTGTACAAACATAACTTTCGCATATTAGAGTTACAAAAGTTGCACAGTTTGTTTATCTTACTTCAGATATCGCAGGGCGAAGACGATCTCTATGTCTTCTTTTTTAACGCACTCAAACCATTTCGGACTGTCGGGTTCACTCGCAGACATAAAGCTCCGCGCGGTGAAGACGATCACTTGGTCTTCTTTTTTGCCGAGTTCCCTTACACCCCACAGTGGGATTCGCTCCCCCAGACCCTCTTGTGTCCGAAATAAAATATACATATAAACATACGTATATACTTGAGGATCGGCACGATGAAGATGATCTCTCGGTCTTAATTTCTTGACATACTCACGTATGCCGCACTGTTGGGTCCGCTCGCCGACCTCCTTCTTTGTCTGTTCAGGGCGTGGTTATTATCTAAGCCATCCTACTTCTAATGTTAATGTCGTAGACGCCTTCCCTTCTTGGACGACGAATAATACCAGTTCGATTTAGTAATAATACGAAGCTGTTTCATGTCGTTTAGGCGATTATACAATTCAGGACGCCTAACACAGGAATACAAGGAAAGACACTCTCCGGGGCCGCATGCCTCCCGCGGGCGCACACACCAGACTCGATTTTTTTTTCTGAACTCCGCAGCTTCACCAGTTCCCGCCGTCGCCGTCAGTAATTTGATCCTCCAGGTTGCCTTCCTCCAGGCGGTAGCTGGAGCTCGGCTCTCACACTTGAAGCTGACGCGGGCCGTGGCTCTCATAATCGCTAGTCCGCAAACACGTAAACCGGAGGTCATGCGTCCTTTCACAGAAATAATTATGACCCAAGGAATCTCGTCGATTCGGAGTCTTGAGTAAACATCGGGGAAAGGCCCGAAGTAAAAGGACGGCCTTTGGAGGGTTTCGCTTACACTCCTATACCACACAAAAGACATAAACAAGCGAAAAGAAAATTGCCGTACAATATTTTTTCTAATATATGGTTTCCAAGTTAATAGACCGAATCACGTGTCCCCGTTCCATGAACTCACGAGCGATATTGAAAGGTTTATCAAACCTCGACGGGACCAGAGGGGTGAATCTTCCTAAATCGCCCAGAGGATGGAAATCGCCGTCCGCAACGCCAATTCAATAGCCTGACGCTTAGCAGTAGCACTAAATTTAAGATGGCGGATTTCCGAAACCAAGGGCGGAACCATCTTATTGGGCCGGCGACGGTTCTGGTGCGAAGAGGGCCGCCTTATGGGTCCCATTCAATCGGTTTCGCTCGTTTCTCGGTTTTCCTAGAGTCACTGCATATTGCATCTGAAGCTTTTATATATAGTGGTGCTAGATTGTCCACGCTCCTGCCGTTTCGAACGTCGTTTTTTTTTGCCCTCAAAAAGGCGTGAGTTATAAAATATGAAATAGTGTTTTTGTTCTTGTCTTTTGCGCGTCTTTTCTTAAGCTGCATGAAGGTACCACGACCTCCTCTATCCTCATGACCGCGTCAAACGCGAGTGCAACAGCACCCGCCTAAAGTCTGTACTGGTTTACATTCCTGCCATGAGGTGGTGGTTTATCTCAGCTGTTCTGCTCGTGGTTCTGGTTTTGCTTTCCGCGAGGGCGTCCGCAGCCCTGCTTGATTGAAGCGCGAGCTGTGTCCCCATGGGCTGTAAGCATTTTCTGGAGTAGTACGTAATATCTTTATGGTTTTAATCATGTCCGACTTATGTAAGCGAACATCTAGAAGCTAAAGCGATAGTTTACTGTTGCGCACCGTTTTGTACATCAAAACGAGGAAAAAAACATAGGGTGCTTGCTTCCACTGATTCCCCACCACCACATTCCGGTACGAATGAATAAATACCGTTAATCGCAAGGTGACTATCCCTACCATCTTGCTGAATTGCCCGCGACTGGGGCGTGAAACCTAGGAAACAACCACAGTGGAAGAGAAAGGAAAAGTCGTATTTGTCGATCACAACGAGTGAAGAAACGAATGCGATAGCTGTAACGCAGTCGGTTAATTCTCATAGCCGTCCCGGTTGACGTCGTGGATTCCACTGACGACAGCCAGGAGTGCTCGGTGATCTCCGAAATAACTGGGTAATTGCGGTGAAACTTCCTAAAACCATCCAACATTACGCGTAGCAACTAGATTCTGCCAACGTAGGATTTCACACAACGCGAATAATTTTTGAATACAAGTATATCAAGCACATGACAGGAATACTTCTCCCTTCGTCGCGTCTTTACTGGTGAAATGCCGGGGCTCCCCGCTCTTCTCTTTCCGTTCGTCGCGGCCGATGGAAAAACCCGACTTCCCTGGCCTTGCGCCTACAGCGCAGAGAAGAAGGTCGAAATCTCTGCAAAGTGTCGCCCGTAAAGCTGTCGCTTTAAAAATGTTACAGGGGTACAAAGTGTCAAACTTAGTTAAACGTTTATTCAGTAAAGAATGCTTTGAAAGTAGTGTCTTTCATTCGGTGAATTTGTGTTCAGTAAACGGCGAAAGAAAACCATTCATAAACACTTTGTGACCAGGCTGAGCGTGCACATGGGCATTACCCCAAGCAGTTCTAGCACGCCTTGCGCAGCAGAGTAATGGTGCCATTTAGTGAGACGGCGCGATACTATATCGGCGACAGCTCACCAATAAACCATTAAAATATTCTGCTATTTCATTTCAACCACAGAGCGGTACCTCCAGCACAATATGCATATACTTTCAGTGCGTGATATAATCGTGCCTAGTTAATATTGACCACATCGATCGGGACATCCCGCAGTATAAACAAAGATTGAGTGAATGAATTTGGGAAATGCATTCATTTTTGTTTTTTTAATGTGGGCAACTCACATTATCGAGAATTGGTTGTGCAACGTTCTGGTATCTTTGGGTTCATTGAAAAAAAAAGAAGAAAAACGTGAATATTTCATTATATTTCAATCGCCACTTCTAGGTCTCTACACTGAAGACCACGGTATCGTTGGCAACTACATGTACGACCCGCAGCGCGATGCCTACTTTACTATGTCGTCGAGCGAGAGCATGGAGCCGCACTGGTGGAACCAAGCGGAGCCCCTCTGGGTCACCGCTCTACGACGGAACAAGACCGTTGCCATGCACTGGTGGGACGGCTGCCAGGTGGACTTCAACGGGACCAGGCCAAACGTCTGCACCGGGTACAAGGGTACCTGGAGCAGAGTAAACTCGGAAATGAAAGACCTCGTCGAAAAATCACTCGTAGCTATGAAGAAGGGTTTCCTCGACATGGCAATGTTCTACTACGAGGGACCCGACAGTAAAGGTGGGTCGACGCGGTATAATTACGCCCTATGTTATCAATGGCAGATCACGAAATGCTGGGCTTGGCAAGTCCTCAGAATTGCATTATCGGAATCCACAGCCAATTAGGTCGCGGCATTAGCCAATAAGAGCGCAAAAGATGCAATCACGAGGCGATAACCATAAACGTAATTCACGCTTTGCGTTTTTTTTTATTGGCTTTCTCATTTGGCGAGCTTACCCCGAAGATTGCTGTGATCTGTTCTCACGATTGGTCTGCTAAAAAAATAAACGCACTATTTTTTTTTCTGTTATAGTGGCGGGTTTGTGGAGTATGGTCCACATATGGGCACGAACGCGTATAGACGCTTTGAGAGGGTAAAACCGGGCGCGTACCAGGTTCATTCCTCCAGAGAACATAATAAGAGTTTGAACAGAGTCACAAAAAACCGAGTGTTGAATTAATAGTAGTGTATAATCGTACCTGTCCTCAAAATACTTGTTTCAATTGAGCTTAAAAGTTGCCATTTTGTGGTACCAAATGAGGGACAAAACGCGACGCACATGTAAATCCGATGGTTTCGAGCCCGTTCAGTATTATTCGCTCCCTTGTACAAGATGATGTATAAGACGACGATACTGTGAGCTCGTACGCGTCATGCCATTCTTTTTTTTTACTTTTTACTTGATAAGATACAAATATCAAAAATACTGCAAACTTCCCTTGTATAGACAACATCCGCTTGAACATTCTCCCCTGGTGCCTCCACTCGGCTGTTCCAGGCAAAACACAATAAAATAATTTAATTTCAGGTAAACCAATATAGAGGAATTTTAATATTCAGCTAAATGACTATATACGGCAAGACTACAATAATAATAAGTGCCAAGTATAACCTCAGAAACGTAATAAGCAAATGTGTGCAAGCGAGTTGCTTACAAAAGGTTATAATCTAAACCCTGAGACACGGAGGATTAATTTTGCGCAGACGAATTGTAGAAACGCCGAAGGGCTCTGTGGGTACGCCGAAAAGAAATGTTTTTGTAATTCCGCAATTTCACCGATTTTCGCAAATTAGCTTTGGCTCACAAATTCCAAGTAAATCTGCGTTTAAGACAAATTTCCGGTAAGTTAGTTGTGCACCGTTGGCGTTTGATTCAAAACAGGGCTGTTAAGAGGTATAGGAATCCTCCAATTAGTTGCGCCAAGAAAGTTGAGCGCAAATTTCAGTTCAATTGTGGGCTCTGCTGCGTGGACCAGACTGTCGTTGCGTAAACAATCGCGTCTTAGAGCACATGGGAAGTGTGAAAAATATCTTTCCACAATCAGAATTCGCCAAACAAATTTCTGAATGCAATGCTTGCTCGCCATTATGGGAATACTGGCAAAATCGCCGTTATGTGTGTTTCTTTGTGTGCCTATTTTCTGTGTGTAAATCTTGTGCGCTCTTTAACCCAAGTGTGAACAAACAACTCGCCCAAGCCTCCGTCCTATCATGGGAAGAAACCTCAATCTTGTCTAAAGAAGGTGGCTCAGTTAACATAGCCTTGATGGCGATCATCTTTTTGGGTATAGCTTGGCGGTTGGTGTCTGTCTGCTGGTGGTGTGGTGTCTGCGTAGGGATCAGGCAGTCTGGCTCAGTTCCCCCAACGTTCTGTCCGTATGCATTTTTGTGTTCCCCTTCTTCATCTCCTTGAGGACGGCTATACTATATTGCTGTTTCCAAGCGAGTAAACCCAGCTGCCGTTACATTTTAGAGCGCAGCTCTTAGGCGCCCGTTTCCGGCTTGAGCGGCGTCGGCGTCGCCGTCAGCGTAACCGCGCGGTGCATTATGGGACGCGTGACGTCACTGATGACGTCATCAGTGACGTCACTGATGACGTCATTGGCATACGCATCGTCTTCGTCACTGATGGCGTCATCAGTGACGTCACTGATGACGTCATCGGCATTCGCATTGCCCTCGTCATCGTCAAAGATGACGTCACTAGTGATGGTGACGTCATCAGTGACGTCACTGTAGACGTCATCGTCACGTGACCTCTAGGGGTCACATGACCCCGCGAGGTCACTTGACCTCGGTGACGTCACATGAACCCCGTGAGGTCACGTGATCCACGTGAGGCGACGGCGACTCCGCTCGAAGGGAGGAGTAGCAGACAGGATGAGGACGTGGGTAGGAGGGAGGAGGGGTATACCTTCCCCTCAGTACCCTTCCCTTCTCCTCCTCAAGAGCTGCGCTCTAATTTGCCGTCACACGAAGTTGTAAACGGCTTTCTTTTTTATATTATCATGACCGTTATTTTATTTGCTTTGTGACACAGGGTCTAGAAACATGTACTTTACTTTTACTGGTTCCAACATATTTTTTTTTCATTGTGTTCTACGGGCCACCTTTTCAATATCTTGAAGTTTTGATCACTATATTGACGAATATTAAAACTCCCGAGAATGGTGATGTCTTTGAACGTATGAGACGGATCTAAACTTCATTTGTTTTCATAGGTACGTTTGTATTACTCGGACCAAAACGCAATGTCAAGCAATGCTGCCAATCGAATTCGAATTATGGCGTTGTCGGATGGTACGCGGGAAAGAAAAATGAATGTAGAAAATAAAACGGGTCAGAGCAGAGCGATGTTGTGCAGGCTAGTTAGTATCATACTTTGCACCCAAATGTTTATTGTCTGAGATTTCTATATCTGCTATAACCAAGATTGAACAACTCACAGGAGGTTAAATTGAGGACCCACGGTTGAGTTTCCTTGAAATTTTCAATACTATGTGGCACAACTAGGCATTTTTTCTCTTCCTGAGAACACTTGCTAAAGAAGTATTCTTAATAAGAATACTTGTGAAGAGTAATTCTTATGTATTGGCAGCAACAAAAAAACTTCTTAAGAATATTTCTTACGTAGTCATAGGAAGCATACTTCTTAAGTATTGTAAGGAATATTACTTCTTAGGAATAGTTTTTAACAATTCATAAAAACTATAAAAGCAAGTCTAGTTTTGCGATCCAGATTATCCTGTTAAATGACAGTTGCTATTATTTTTATCAATACAAAAATGTGTCAGAAGAAGGAGTCTGTTTATTGGCTTCTCCGTTAACCTTACGGTCTTCCACTTTTTGGGTGTTTTTGCTCCGATCGACTAAAAAATCAAGTGAAAAGACGGCGCTGTGACCTTGTATTTAGCCTGTTGGTCTACACTTGTATGTTTCGAGCCTTTGGCATATGGTCTGACTAAATATGAAACGAAATGCACACGACACATGGATATTTGCCCTTTGGACAGAATCGCATAGATCAGTTGCTTACTCTATGAAGCTAAGATTTTGTACATGGATGACCATCAAAGCTGATGGTTTCTATGTATTTAAATATAAAAAATCGTCACTTGAGTAAACAGTAAAAATGAGGGGCGTGTATTCGCTATATACGGCGGAGGTCTGCGAAGAAAACACGTTAAGTGGCTCAACAGGCGAGATATGGCAGCAGCTTTCAACAAACTGCCCAAAATCGTTCGACAATGAATCGTTTCGTTTTTTGGCCTTTTTGTACTTATATGCTATGTTTTACTAGTTAAAAAAAAATCTAAGCGAATCACTTAATCCAACAAAAAAAACCTCTTACCGCATTTCACTCAAAAGCATTGTGTTATAGGAAATGAGTTTGTGCGCCCTCACTCTTAGGTCACTCCATTTCTCAGTTGTTATGCTAATTAGAAACATCTAGTTAGCGGACGGGCACCGTAAACAGCAAAAACAGGCTTTTATTTTTTTAATTTTTGCTTAAAAAGTTGATTTTTTTTAAACATTCATGCACAACATGCACCATACTCGGCCAACTCTGTACAAAAGGTTAGCGCTAGACGTTAAGACGGTGGGTCATGTGGTCCCTTCAAAGCACCAATGATTCATTTGAGTCACGCGTGTAGAACGCGCTCGATTAGCCACCATAAAGTGAAGGCGATATGCTTCCGCAGGCACAGACAAGATGAGACCGGCACGCCCCCCTTTCGAACGCCAGGCCTCCAGCATGGGCTCGTTCTCTTTCGCCATGCCTTGCCTGCACATTTAATTAGATTTTATTTCGCTTTATTTCCTTAGCAAACTTTATGTGAGGCACAGGGCTCACAAGACGACTAGTCATTATCGAAGGTAGAAAGCTCGCGCCGAGGTGGAACGAGTGAAATATCTCCTTATCATTTTCATCCTGTCAGTGATCGTTAGTGATTCTACAGCATCTAAACTAACAGTTCTAAGGTACTCTAGACGGCCCAAATAAATCCGTTTTTAACGTATCGCGCTGAAATGTACTACTGAGGTGTAAGCAAGTGCAGAAAGTTTACATTGAATAAAAAAAATATGCTTACCTCGTTAAAGGAAAAGAAAAAAAAGAACCACCTCTCCTGAGCAATTAACGCCACCAGATCGCAGGCGATGTTCGCTGAGAGAGAAGTACCGCGGACAGATGGCGTACGCGGCGTCGAGGGAGCGCCGGTCGCTTCTGCTTTAGAGCAGACGGTCTCCCTCGACGCTGCGTACTCCATCTGTTGGCAACACTTATTTCTGCGCGTGAATCGTTTGTGAATTGGTGGCGTAGGTTACCCGAAAAAGGTTTTTTTTCTTTTCTTTTTTTCTTGAACGAGGTAGGGAAAGGGCATCGTTGATTTTTTTACTGTAAATCTCCACCACCCGCTTGCACCTCTGGAGTAAATTTTAACGCGATACGCTGACAAACCGAGTTTTCCGGGCTCTCTAAAATGGTTTAGAAGCTTTAGTTTACATGGTGTAGAACGCCGAGGGGCAAGTAAAGGCCGTGGCCGGCTGGGCATGGCAGTTACCCGCCCCGTTTTTGCGGTCGTAGGAGCTGTTGTGGCTGTTTTTTGTGTTAGGTGGAGGAATAAAGATCGCCACATAAAATATTAATTTTAGGTTAGCATGCGTGGTACTTTTTCTTTTTTTTTTTGTAACGATGTATTTATTGCTAAGCCATCGGTAACTGTGTAACTTCAACCGAGATTTCGGAAAATGCAGTTAGAAAAGGGATCAGGCTAAAGGGCGAAATCTTATTCCCGTTGAATCAAGGTGAGCATTTAAAAACAAAACACTAATGATATCACAAATATTTTTTTATATGACACAGAATGGCGTTGCCTTATTTATATGTTAAATAAATACCACAATTTTATTACAGGTCACGGCTATGGCCCTGATTCAATGACCACTCGAAAAGCTGTTGATGACTTTGACTGGATATTAGACAGCGTCCACACCCAAGTGAGAAGGCTAGGTATAATTGATCAGGTAAGAATTTGTGAAATAATGCATTGATATTTAATTATAATGCAATTAAATGCAAAGTTACAACCGATCTGGACAAGAATGACGAAAATAATCACTGGACAAAGGGAACAAGGGGAACAAGGGACGAACACAAATTTCCAAACACAGCTAGATGACTGGTGCGGGACCGAAAAAAAATAGCCTGGTTTGGGTATCGAAACCCGGGACCTCTCCATTTCAAGTGGAGCGCTCTACCATCTGAGCCAACCAGGGGTGAGAAGTCAGTTGGGTAAAAAGGTTTTATAAGCCGCCATCAGTCTAACACGAACAATGGTGAGAGGCTTGCATTCTAAGGTTATAGTTATAACGCAAATAAATGCAAAGGGGCAAGCGAGTTGGAAAACAGTGACGAAAATAATCCCCGGAGAAGGGAAACAAGAGGGACAAAAGACAAACAGCGCTCTACTGGAAATAAAGAGGTCCCGGGTTCGATATCCGGACAAGGTGGATTTTTTCGGTCATACACCAGTCACCTAGCTGTGTTTGGATATTTGTGTTTGTCCTTTGTCCCTCTTCTTCCCCTTCTCTGGGGATTATTTTCGTCATTCTTGTCCAGCTCGCTTGCACCTTTACATTCAATTGCATTATAATGATAACCTTTAAAATGCAAGCCTTTCACCCTTGTTGGTGTTAGACTGGTGGCGGCTGATAAAAGCTGTTTGCATTACTGACGTCTAACCCCTGGTGAGCTCAGTTTGTAGAGCACTACACTGGAAATGGAGCGATCCCGGGTTCGATTCTCGGACCAGACGAATTCTTTTGGTCACGCACCAGTCACCGAGCTGTGTTTGGAGATTTGATTGTTCTTGGCCCCTCTTGTTCCCTTTCTCCATATATTATTTTCGTCGTCGATATTTGGTTGTCTAAGTGCTTGTTCAGTTATATAATTGAAGGTTCTGGTATAAAGGGTATGGGGGCATACACCAGAAACTATATATCTGTAAAAATATATGGGTCATGTTGTTGTCTTTTTATGAAAAGATAAAAAAATGAGAGACGATTACAAATCTCGATAATGCCAAATTAGTGCGCAGCTCTTGTGGAGGAGGAGGGGAGGGTGCAGAGTAGAGCTATGCCCCTCCTCTTCCGTACCATCCCCTCCTCATCTCCTCCGCCTACCCTCCCCTCCTCCCACACTTTCCCCGCTATATTTAGCTGGAAAAGTGACGCCACGTGATCTCAACGCCTATTCAGTTTCCCTGCTAAATTTAGCGAGAATTACGCCACATGACTTCGTGTCACGTCACTTGTAAACAAATTCAGTTTCTGCGCTAGATTTAGCGGGAAAATCGACCTCACGTGATCTCAACAGCAACTCAATTTCCCGCTAAATATAGTAGGACGGTTACGCCGACGGCGACGGCGACGCCACTATACGCGGAAACGGGCGCCTAAGAGCTGCGCTCTAAAATCTGCTCAGAGGCCGAACTAATATCGTTCAAGAAGTTCATGATAGAGTCGTTACAAAATATTCGGTATAAACAATTTCGTCATTACTCCATGCTGAAAATGAAGATAGTGTTATTACCCCTGTTGCGAGCCGCCAGGGTTGAGCTGTTGATGAAGCAAAACTGGGTAACATTTTTTAAAGAGCGTACAGTCACATCCTTTTTCGCATGCGCTCCTGCGCAATAACTACATTTCTCGTTCACCGACGCTGTAGAGCAGATGAGTTTTGGGGAATTAAAATAAGCGTGTATGATTGACGATAAAGGTAGCTCTTCGCCTTCTCGAGATGTTTATACTAATGTTTGCCTTGTGGAACCCCAAGTGAAGAAAAAACGACGGAACACTCGAATATAATATGAAGATGACAATACAATGTTACGTAACGAAAACTATATTCCCTCTAATTAGGGAAAGTCAACTGTCTTCGCTTGAAAGCTTGAGAAGGAAAAAAAAAACGTTCTTGACTAATTTGACATATTTTAGGAGCACATAATGTGTCATGGGTGCATTCTGCATGCTTTGTAAGTACTTATGCTTGGTTAGGGGCGGTTTTAAATAATGTAGGAGGCGTTGCAAGCATGATACACTCACGAACTCATTGTGTTTATCAAAAGGGTCACGACCGGTTTAAATTTATTAAAGAGTGGAGCGTGTGGGGGGAATATGGGGGGCTTTAATAACGAGTTTAAATAGGTACTGCTTTTTCCGATGGTGAATGTAGCGCTAAGAGTTCTTCCTGCTCTTGAATCACTGTGGGTTCCGTTGGTATGGTATCATAGCGCCCTGTGACGTCGTAAGGTGGTTACGTGGTTACACCTCCTTATTCGGCAGCCAGCTACGTGCGCCGTCGGTCGCCTGCCGCCGTAGGTTCCCCTGAGTCACACGCTGTCTAGATGCATCAGATAATTATTGTTGCGCCAACAAAAGGCGCCGGGCTATACACGTTATGGACCATGGGGCTCGGTTTCCAGTGCCACGTTTCGTAAACCTCCCTAATAAGGGTTAACTATACGTAATAATTATCATTTATGAATGAGTATGCCATCTATGGTATATGTTTGTATTCTACTGCAGTGGTTTTCAACTGGTGTTCCGCGGGCCCTTTGAGGTCTGCAAAGGCATTCTAGGTGTCCGCGAAGCCCTACCTCATCAGTCGGGCCCGGCTATAAAAGTTGTTTTTATTCAAGTCGAGAATTAATGTTTCAGTTTTCGGGCGAGTTTTCTCGTGTGTGTATCAGTAAAAGAGGTTTACTTTATACTAGCCCTATAGTTATATTCATTTATTAAACCAATATTATACTTAACCTCTACCTTTCCTCTCCTCTCAACACGAACGGTACCTTCAATCATCTCCCCCTATCCTCAAGGGGTCCGCGAAACATCGATGGTTGAGAACCACTGCTCTACCGCATTGACAGCTATTGACTATATTTGTTTCATGCTTCCGTTGCAACTGAGACGAAGGATCTCAGCGTCGGTTAGGCCATGAACGATGAGCCATGGTCTGCAATAAAGACTTCGGGGACGCCCTGCCGGAGAACGATGGACGCGATGAAAAACTTTGCGGCTTCAACAGCCGTACACGATGGAAAGGCTTTAGTCTCGGCGTACCGTGTAAGATAATCGGTCGCGACAATCATCCATCGGTTTCCTTCCGTCGATGGTGGGAAAAGTCTATATAAAGCCATTCAGATTTGCTGAAATTGGGTATGCGGTGCAATAGGCTGAAGAAGTGCCGGTCTCGTCGGCTGTTCCTTCCGTCGTTGACACTCGTGGCAAGATCGGGTATAGTGATGGAGTTTCTTCGCAAGCTTGTTCCAGTAGTACCTCTCACAAATCCTGGCAAAAGGCCACCTGTAGCCAAGGTGTCCTGCAGTCGCGTTATCGTGGCAGACTTGAAATATCTCTTCTCGAAGAATGGAAGAGATCAACAACAGCCACGCTATGTTATTATCGCTGTAGTTCTCCTTATGTAGCACACCTTCTCGGATTGAGAAGGTTGGCTGTGTTTTTATGAAAACGCGGGGAACCTCACTTCCTTGTTCCTCTAGGTGCTCGATGAGATCTCGCAGTTCAGGATCATATCTTTATAATGCTTTCATGTCACGGACTTCTAGTCCACTGAGGACTCGCCTTCAACCTCATCAGTGCAGGCGGGACCGGCCTTGAAAACAAAGACGATCGGCGTCACTGTGCTTTCGGCCGGACTTGTACATCAAGGTTATGTCAAACTCCTGCAGTGGTAGACTCCACCGGGCGAGGCGTCCTGAGCGGTTCTTCAGATTCGCGAGCCAGGAAAGCGAGCGGTGCTCCGTAACCACTCGGAACAAACTTCCGTACAAGTACGGGCGAATCATGGTGATGGCCCAGACATCTGCGAGTCATTTTTTTTCTGCCGTTGTGTATTTACCCTCTGCCTTGGACAGAGTCCGGCTTGCAGAGGCGATTTCCCGCTTTGTTCTCTCCTGTGTTTGGACCAGAACCGCGCCAAGTTCCGTGTTACTTGCGTCCATATGAATTTCTGTTTTGTGCATGCTGGTTCAAATGGCCAAGGAAGGGAGGAGTTTAAAGTCTTCATTAAGGCTCATCGAACATACCCTGGTGCTTTTCTGACCCCTGAAACTTTACGGCGTCTTTTGTAAGCTATATGAGAGGTGCAGAAAGCTTCACAATATCTGAAGCGAAGAGCCTGTAGTAGGCACAGAGGCCTAGGAATATCCTTACGGCGCTTTTTTCTGATGGTGGGAAACATGCGGTTAGGCGCACGTCTTCTCCGGGTTGCCCAAAACAAAATATAAGAGCGTCGCAGGCGTCGATCTCGGTGAAAAAGCAGGATCGAGAGCTGGGGCGAGACTGACTTCGGCTCGCCACGCGAAGCCCCTTATGTACACGCGCAGGCTTCTATTACAATCGGCGTAGTAGGCTGGGTGCTTAGAACATTAGGACATCGCATGAGGAACAAAATTTTCGAATTCACCAGAACGCGACATTTCCAAAAAAATAACAAAAAGGTGCGTCCGCCTTCAGGCATCGAACCTCGGCCCTTTGCCTGGGAGTGTAGCACCTTAACAATTCGGCCACGGGCGCCCTTGCTCGGAGATGCGTGTGGCAAAATAACAGAGCGGCAAGCCGCACCCGTGTCGCCACCAGAAGGCTTAAACTAAGAAAGAAATATAAGTTGCAAAATATGCAATGAACACGAAGCTGTGTTGACCGGGCCTCACGTGGTTCTTTAAATAATTATATTTTATAACCTTATACAAAACTTGAAAGTATAAAACAAGGAGGACGAGGACGGAAAAAGGAAAGATGTCCTGCTCCCGTCCTTATCCTCCCTGTTTTATTCTTTCAAGTTTTGTTTCTGTTAACCAACACGCTCGCTTTTAATTGTTTATAACCTGGCCCCTAGCTAAACTATCTTCCCAAGCTTCGAAAGCCTTAAGGCGAAATTATATCGCAATATTTCGTTTGTTGTCTTTGTCTTTGCGACTCCAAAAATAGACATCACCTAGCGGGAAAACGTTGTACTAGTCAGAACAGGTCTTTTCGAAATTTCTGGTAATCTCTTGTGGCGTCCGCGATCACTTTACGGTGGTTGGCGCGATAAAAGAGTTTTCCCGGTGACTCTGTCGTGACTGTAGTATCCGTTCGACACTGAGGTTGCTCTGAACGCTACCTGCGAAACCGCGTGAATTAGACATTCCGCGTTTATCAACGTTCATCAGCACCGTGGAGGGGCAGTGTAGGCAGTCCCTTTATCGATTCGCCAAAGAAAGTCAAGGCTCTGGAAGCCCGCATATGCCAACACATCGCCGGAATTTCGAAACGTAGAGGATAAAAATCGGGGCAAACATTTTTGAGCCAACTGTTTTCTTGCTGAGACCCCAGCGTTGTGCGCTTATCTGGAACATCCACGGTATGGCGCGACCGGTTTTAGACCGCCATAGTTTTACGATAGTGGCGTGCGCTATAGGTCGCTGGAGTCGCGAATACTCCGTTTGACATTAAGCACGATGGCAGCCGTATGCTACGATTCAATGGAACTAATCAAATAGCTCCAAAAGTGCTGCTTCGCGGTGTTCGTCGTTTGCTCATTGGACGGGGCATTCAATGTGCGTGATTGGATCAGCCGGGGATAGCAAACGTACAAATACGACGTGCGCCGTAACGATGCACTTTAGGCGCTGCTTGACTGGCTCCATCGGGGCATAACTTCTTGTTCGGTCCAAATTAGGGTATAGCAAAGTGTAACTAAAAACAAAAAAAAAAAAGGTTCAATTTTGAGAAATCATAATTGTGCTTCATATTTGCAATGACTAAAGTATCTTGATGCTTCTTTTTACAAGTAACGAGAACCAATATAATAGACAAAGCGCAATTCGCTGGACAAAAATGGCGCCCTTCAGTTTAGTTTCCGCATTGCACCGCCATTCGCTTCCTAAAACCTGCACCGTTGCGCAGCCGGCGCTTCAAAGAATGTCGCTACTTGTAGAAAGCTCTTATCTACGATCTTTAGCTATGACCGGAGTGCGCGGCAAAAAGTCCCCTACGGGGAAGTCTGGACAAGTTTAAGTATATTTTGCCGTACCCCACTACTATACCGTTTTTATCAGCCGCACGAGAAAGCATTATGTATTTAGTATTTGATTGTTTATGTCCGTACAAAACTGAAGACAATCCGATCTATGTAAATGAATGCTCAGACATGCAACTCTGCTCAATTTCTACTCAATTTTAAGGACCTTCGTAACCTTAGGTTGAAGCAAATGAGAAAAAAAAAGAAAACATACGATTTTATTGGAAACGTTTTCTGCGCAGGTGAATATTGTAATTGTTTCCGACCACGGAATGACCAAAACTACGAAAGACGATATAAAGACAATCGATATGGACTCACTTCTGAACGCCGATGACATTCACATCATGCTGGATAAAGGACCTTTTTCTATGCTGTTTCCCAAAGCCGATAAGGTGTTCCAGGTAAGTGGAAATTATGTAAGGTGGCGGATGTCTCGCCAATTGGTTCTCTATGCAGGCCGTTTTTTGCTGTGGTACGGGATAATGTTGATCGCGAAACAAATACACAAAATTAGATAATTGTATCAATTGTTCAGTGTTTTTTGCTGTGGTACGGGGCAATGTTGATCATAAAACAGATACACAAAATTAGATAATTGTATCAATTGTTCATTGTTTTTTTGCTGTGGTACACGGTAATTTTGATCATGAAACAGATACACAAAATTAGATCATTGTTTCAATTGTTCACTGTTTTTGATGTGGTACGGGGTAATGTTGATCATGAAACAAATACACAAAATTAGATCATTTTATCATTTGTTCAGTGTTTTTTGCTGTGGTACAGGGTAATGTTGATCATGAAACAGATAGACAAAATTAGATAATTGTATCAATTGTTCACTGTTTTATCAAAATGTACGCGGTTTACGCGGAAACACCAATATGTTATTTACCAGCGTCGTCTTAAGTTATGTCAATATTAATTCCCTAATCAAAACGTGACTGACCCGCTCTCTAGAATCGAATGACTACTTTTCTCCGGAGTACAGTGTTCCGTCGGGACACAGAATATGAAAATTTGGTTGTTAACGTCGGTAGCGGAGTTTCTATTACAGATAAAAATCACTTGCATGCGGTTCGCACGTTTGATCTTGAATCAAAGTGCAAACATGTTTGGACTGAATTAACTCGCTGTAACAACAATAGTCTTGTAATGGGTAGTTCACTTTTCCTTCAAAATTCGATGGATCTAGATTTTCTGATCACTTAGACATCATGGAAAATAATTTGGATGTAGACCGTTATAGTACATGTACACAAGAGTACTTAAACATTCTTGACGTAAATTGGAGTTTGGTACAATCCGTTTTGCCCACTTGTAATGCCTCACCAAAAACAATTGCCTTTTTGTCTTTTGTATACTTCCTTGATTTTAACCACTGGAACAGTCTCCAAATCCATAGAAGAAATGTGCTAGATCTTGCTTTGCTTAACTTTATTATAGACAACACTGTGTCTACTCTTAATACTCCGGAATTTCCCGAAGTTTTGCACGTTCAATTTTTTGTCTTATTTAAGCTTTCCGTGGGAAACGTAAATCACAAAAAAAATTAGAGTTGTTGTTTTGACCTATTTAGCTTAGGTAACGTGAACTGGGCAGCCATATACAACACGAACGATGTAAATTGCGCGGTAGAAGCGTTTACAAAATGTATCATATCTGCACTTGAATGCTTTGTTCCTAAAAAAAAAAAACGTCTTTAAACAAGTCGTTATCCTCACTGGTACTCTATTGACCTGAGGACCCTTCTTAGAAGTAAACAGCGTGATCACAGGAAATATAAGGTTTCTAACTCGGCGGTCTGTTGCACATAACTTTCCGAGTCACGTGCCCAAGCAAAGTCGTTGTTGCAGCGCGAAAAGAAGGTACACCGTTAGTCAGTAGAGCATGGTTTACACCGTGACACAACGCTTTTCTGGACGTTGGTCAAGGATCATGCAGCCACGACTTCATGGACACTAAATTTTGCTGTCTCTCTGGTATTTTGACTAGCGAACCTAAAGATGCATCGAACGCATTTGCGAGCTGCTTTTATTATGTTTATTCTTGCACCCGGAATGGTTTGTAATGTGCCCGACGTTACTGACAGTGGTAGTTGATTGCCTCACAAATTCATTCCCTGAAAACGCCGAGATCGCACTAGCCATCAAGTAAATCAAACTTAATTTATCGGGTACATATGACGGTTCTTCGAGTTTTATTGTTAAAGGGTGTTCGACTATTTTCATACCGATTTTAACACATATTCTTGAGCCATTGCTATCGACCTGCATTAATCCTTCAATATGGAAAATACATATAGCTGTGCCGATATATAAAAAAGGAAAAACATAAGATCCAAAAAAATTCTACACCTATATCGCTGAGATGTCCGTTCGCAAAACTCTACAAAATAGTATTGTTGGAACATATTTCAAGCTTTTTTTGAGCATAATATCCTTCCCTCATCACATGTTTTTTTGCGCAAAAGATAAATAAAAACGAACTTCGTGTTTCTTTTTATTTCGTTTATAGTGTCAGCGCCGGAAAGGTTGTCACTCTACATTTTGTTTTGGTTGATCATTCGCTACTTTTACCAAAATTGGAATCGTACGTTATTAGTGCGTTTTGCACCTTCATACAGGATTAGTTGTCCAGTAGGCACGACTTTGCATGTGTCCTTTAGAATCTTTCCCGGCCTTTTCCTACCCTCTCTAGTCTTCCTCAAGGGTCCATAATTGGACCGATTCTTTTTAATGTAACACTGCAATACGCTCTTGATATAAAGTTTTTTAGGAAGATCTTATCTGTGGAGGACTGTGCAAATCTTATTGATGATGTCAAGTGAGTTGATTTGATTTGAAGTTTTATTTCTTTCGGATCAAACGAAAGGGGAACAGAGACTAAACGCCGAAAACGCCTGACGAAGGTCTTTGTCCCCTTCGCAGTTCGTACATACGGTACACAGTATACCCTACTTCGTGCAGCTGTATACATCAGCGATTCAAACAATGTCATGGCTTTATAATACATCATCAAGAGAGGATCGCAAGTAGTCGTATAGATTATGAAAGAATCTTTTTCACAAGCTCAGGGACAAAAAACATAAATTTGCACATATATAAAAATGGCTATAAACGGTGACACTTCCCACCAAGAGTGTCCTCAGCTCTTTAGTAAATTTAGACAAGGAGTTATAAAAATCCACGAAGGTTCCAATTTAATTTAATAATTTGGTCACCTGATAATATTTTGTTTGCTTTCCGCAATTTTTTTCGAATCTGTGGAGGTCGTCTTAAAGAGTGCCAAAAGGTGTATCTATACACAACGTCACTTGTAGTTATATCATAAAATTTCTCAGTTTTGATTAGTTGCATTAACTTGATATCATAAACTTGGTTAGCCTTGAGTATATTATGTTTTCTATAAAGTGGCTCAGTGGGGAGGTCTTGCATATTTCCCCAGTAACTTTCAGATAACCGCAAAATTTTTTTCTGTAATTTAAGAATCTTATAGTAGTATGTGAGCATTGTTGTGCCCCCATACTAAGATACAGTAGCATAACTTTGAGTAAAAAATATATTAATATATATTTTTTCAACCATGTAGTGATCAGGTTTATTATTGTTTTTACAAACATCCAATTGCCTGAGAAATCTCCAGCTAAGCTCCTGGTTAAACCAAACTCCAAAAAGTTTTTGTTCGGGGACTCGCTCTAAAGTGTGTTTTCGAAATATAGAGTAATTGGAGTATTATCATGTTCGTTTATTGGAGCGAAAATTATATAATTTGTTTTCTTAGAATTTATTTGCACTTTATTTTTATGGAGCCACACTGCCAGTTCCGCGAAATAGCTATTTGCCATTTCCTCTAGGGATGCTTTGGAGGAAGAGGCGAAAAATGCGTTGGTATCACAGACGTACATAATCAGTTCTGCAGATCTAGGAATAGCAGTAATGTCAGTTATATAAAAGAGGAGCAACAAGCGGCCTAGGATAGAAACTTGGGGGACACCATATATTACTTCCAAAGAGGATGGAACAGAGTTGTTAACATCAAAATATTGAAGGCGATTTATTAGATAATGTTTTATCAAAGCTAAAGCTACTCCTCGTATTCCGTACAGTTGAAGTTTATTTAGCAAAATTTGGTGTTGAATTGTGTCGAAAGCTTTTTTGAAGTCTAAAAAACTCCCAGTCTATATAATTTATTTTCCATGTATATTATTTTGTCTTTCGTCTCAACAGGTGCCTGATCTGATGATTTGCCCTTTTGGAAGCCAGACTGAGATTTGTTTATGAAATCATGCTTAATAAGAAACTGATATATTCGGCTTTGTATTACTCCCTCAAATATTTTTGAAAATATTGGCAAGTCTGATATAGATCTATAATTTTGTAGATATGGTTTCCCTCCTTTAAAGACAGCAGTAACTTTCGGAATGTTTAGGGGGTCTGGGAATATACCCGATTCTTGGGTACAATTTATTATATGGGATAAGATGTTACTCATATTTTGAAAAACATATTTAATGGGATCGGGTTCTATTCCAGCTACGCGAGAGGCTACATTGTTTTTTTATCTTATTTATAAGTCCTTCTACTTCTTGTGGGGTGGTTGGCGATAACATTATCGAATTGGCTATGGAATGCGTGTTAAACACACCCCCGTGTGAGGGCTCATTTTCGGTTTCTAAAGGTACACCAACATTTACGAAACACTCGCTCATTGAGTAATATAGTTATACCACTCAATACTCTATACCACTCAAATGATTCCCATTCATAGTCACGTGATTTATATCCCGGGAATGGCAATGCTCATTTCTTATGGTGTTTAAGGCTTCCCATATTTTTTTAGGGTCCCTCTGGACGAGATAAAGCAGGTGTTTGTAGTTTTCTTTTTTGGCATTTTTGAAATCATAGGTTAGTTGTTTCTATATTTCTTGAATGCAGCAAGAAGATCTTGGTCCCTGCACTTAAGAAGGTCGTGGTACATTTTATTTTTTTACGCATATGTATAAGTACATGATTGGTGCAGTCTGAACATGTTGACGGTTAATCATACTAGGACTGTTGCTACGTCTTTCTCAGAAACCTAAAGCCTATTAATATTTGTTACCAGCTTGGCAATGCCTCGTTGAAAAAAGTCATGTGCACCCGTGATCTTGGAGTTTATATAGACTCTGCGTCATTCGGCACGCACGTCAATAGCATTGTAAATGCCTCCTTCCGTATGTTGGGTATAATATGCAGAATTACACGCGAGTTTTTTATGTCAGCCTGCATAAACAGGTTATACCTTTCATTGATCTTGTCGAAGTTGGTGTTTCTGTCGTATGGCCTTCTATTGGGAGCATGCACCAAAAGAGAATTTAAAATGTACAGAAGCGTTTCTTTCATATTTGTTAAGGTTGTTATGTCGGTCGCACATTTAACCTTTAATATAAAATACTCTTAGATCGATGTAGTTGCTGCATCATGTGTGCTAAACGATTCGATAAATATTTGATATATTGTTTTAAAAGCCTTCACGGAGTAATTGATTGCCCTGATCTAACTTCAGCGCCTCATATTCGTGTTCCGAGACGAGTTTTTGGAACTTCTCTTGCATTTTAAATCAGAAAAAGTACCAAGCTTGCCCCATGACAAGAATTCAGATCAGGCATAATACATACATACATACATACATTTTATTGACTCAGTGGGACTATTAAAGACATACGTTTGCGGGCACATCAAAGCCAGCGAAGGGCTTGTGGGATGACACCCTAAAAAAAAAATTAGAAAAGTCCACTTAAGTGATAAGGTAAAGGCATTGCCTTCAAAATGAGAACTGAAAGACAATAAAACTTTCCCCACCCCCTTCCACGCCCCAACCCCCTTTCCCCCCTCCCTCCTCCCACTTTCCCGATTGTAGCACAGAGTACTAATTACAGAAAAAAAATACAGCATACGAAAGCAATGTACAAATGAATGAATGAATAATAATAATAATAATAATAATAATAATAATAATAATAAATTGTTTTATTTTTCTTGTGCCCACAAACAACATCTCGGTTTACAGTGTGGTGCACTAAGCATACATGGAGCGAAACCTAAAAATACAGGAAACAAGAAAGTTGTGTCAATAAAAAGTCATGCAATATTATCGTAATGCAAAAATTGATAATTGATTAATTCACAAACATCCAGTCACGAAGATTTAACATAAACTTCTGGGTGGATAAAACGATGTCGAGGTTAAATTTCTTTGAATCAAAGGCAATTTTTAACCTTGACAATGGGTTTATAGCGGACATGCAAGTTGGATAAAAAGTTGAAATGTTTCGACTCGGGCAAGCGGGAACATGAAACTCAATAGTTTGTAATAAAGCCACCGATTTTACCCTGCCATGAACCACTTTGTGAAGGAATAAAAAATCTCTGTGCTGCCTTCGCAAAGCCAATTTATGCAGCGAAAATTTACGAAGCAAAGCTTCGTAGTCATAAAAACATCTTCTATTGTAGCGGTCATATAAAATTCTTACCACTCGTTTTCGCACATTTTCAATAGCCAGCTCCTGCGACAGAGTCAATGAATTCCAAATGACTGAGGCAAATTCCAGTCGCGATCGAACTAGAGACTTAAATAAGAGTAGCAAGCAACGGCGAGTTGAAAATTCACAAAAAATTCTTGAAATCATTCCTAACGTCCTCAACGCTGCATTTACGGTAGCGAAGACATGACTGTTGAAAGAAATTGAGCTGTCAATATACACTCCAAGGTCCCTGATAAAGGAGACAGAAGGAACTAATACGCCATCCAGGTAATATTCAAAACAAATAACATCACGCTTCCTAGATAATACCATTGATTTGGATTTCAAGGGGTTAAGGAACAAGCTGTTTTCTAAACACCATCTCGAAACACGACTTACATCTGCTTGGAGAAGAGAGCAGTCAGATAGTGACTTCACACTTAGAAATAACTTAGCATTGTCGGCAAACATAAGGATTTTAGCATTGCTGACACAATAAGCAATGTCATTTACAAACAACAGGAACAAAAGCGGGCCAAGAATTGAGCCCTGCGGCACGCCAGACGTTGAAATAAACTGTACAGAAAAGATGCCTTTGACACAAGCAGAATTGCGACGATCACACAAGTACCTATCAAACCATCTACACAAATGCGGGCTGAAACCATGTGAGGCCAGCTTGCTCAACAATAAATTGTGCCTAACGCAGTCAAATGCTTTAGACATGTCTAGGTAGATGGCGTCAACTTGACCTCTACTAGTAACTATTGGTGCGGTGTAACTGAAAAACGAGCACAAATTGGGCTCTACAGGCCTACCTTTTAAGAAACCATATTGTTCATCAGATATCACCGTGTTCAGGTAAAAATAGACACGCTTATGAACTACTTTCTCAAAAACCTTCGCAAATCCACATAATAATGACACCGGACGATAATTTCTAGCTAAACAAGAATCACCTCCTTTTAATACAGGGACAACAACGGCGAACTTCCAGAGCTCAGGAAAAAGTCCTTGTTTAAGTGATAAGTTAAAAAAAGTGAAAGCCGTTTACAACTCCCTGTAACGCCGAATTGGAGCGCAGCTCTCGAGGAGGAGGAGGGAAGGGTACTGAGGGGAGGGTATATTCCTCCTCCTCCCTCGTGATCATGAGAGCTAGTCCTCCTCCCCTCCTCCTCCTCCTCCACCCCCTCCCTCTCCTTCACCGCCTAAAACAACAAATTAAGCATTACGTGACTACCCCCTTCCCTCCCCCCAGATCACGTGAACCCGGGGGGTGACCCCCTCCCCCCGCCGAAGTCACGTGACGCCCCGCCCAAGGTCATGTGACCCCCTCCCCCCGAGGTCACGTGACCCCCCCGCACCATACAAGACAATGAGGAGGAGAAGGAGGAGGGGAGGAGGAGAAGGGGAGGAGGAGGGGGAGGAGGAGGAGGAGGGGAGGGGCGCGGTTACGCCGACGCCGACGCCGACGCCGCTCAGGCTGGAAACGGGCCCCTAAGAGCTGCGCTCTAAAATATGACATAGGACAGGGGCAAATATAGCACAGCAACCTTTGATGATAAAAGTGGGTATGCCGTCAATACCCGTAGAAAATTTCCGTTTCATTTGATCTATTGCTTCGATTATATCTTCAATGTCGACAGCAAAAGAAGTAAAAAAGTCGCCACGTTCTACACCCAAGGTGTTAATATAACTCGATTGCTGAGACAAGTAGCAAGAGCTAAAAAAGTCAGCACAACGATTTGCTACTTCAGCTGGTAACGATTTGTACCCAGCACCATCACGAAGGCAAATGTCCGAATTCTTTTCCCGAATGTGTTGTTTCGCGTATCTCCAAAATTCTTTAGGATTTTTAGACAAACTACCCTCAAGGTCATTAAGGTGGATACGCTTGTCCTGTTTATACAGTTGTTTAACCAGGCATCGATAAATACTAAATTTTTTATACCAAGCCTCTAGTCCTGTCTTTTTATATAAACGATGATAGTGCAGCTTTTTCCTTGAGGATTTCTTTAAATCCCTAGAAAACCAGCTAGGATAGTGGGAGGGGCACGTGCGCTTTTTCGGAACAAAGACATTAAGTGCGTCTTTAACAATGGAACCTATTCTTACAGTAGCTGAGTCAACTATTTCATCAGATAAGACCTCCGACCAGTTGTACTGTTCGAGGAATCTATATAAACCAAGATAATCTCCCTGGGAATAACAAAAAGCGACTGAACTTTATTTCGCACGTGGCGGGCCAGATAAGGAAAGTTTTGTTATAAACGGCGGATGGTAGACATCAATTGGCACAAGTGGGTTATCAGCCAGCATTGTCCCCTCAAGCGGAGAGTTTGATAAGCACAAGTCGAGAGCATTACCACATGCATCCGCTATTTCATTATACTGAGAAAAATTGAAAAAGTTCGCAAATGATAATAGCCACGACGCTTTCCTGGAAGTCACACTTGTTGTACAGGAAGCAATACCAGCTGCCCAGTTAATTCCAGGTAAATTAAAATCACCATATACCTCAACCCGAAACTTAGAAAAGTTAATGGCTGTTTGGAGGGCTTCAATGTGTGCTATGAACTTTGGCTCATCAAAAAGTGGAGGGAAATAATAATTTCCAATTAAGTAATTAAAACCATCTCATGTAGGTATTTTAACACAGGTACATTCTGAATAGGATTGTAAGTCCTTCCTTCGGTGAGACTGAACTCTGGATTTAACCGCAACAAGAACCCCACCCCCTAATTTCATTCCCGTGGTATCATAATCTCTGTCTTGTCGATACACAACATAATTAGACGGGAAATAGTTGAGACTGGAATTGCCAGCACAAAGCCAAGTTTCGGTCAAACAGATTATATCAGAACAACTCAGCAGTATATTCGACATAAACTCATCCGACTTAGTACGTAAGCCCCGGGTATTTTGACAGTAGACCTCAAGTGTCCGAAACATTTTCACTTGCTACACATTCGGGCCTAAATACTCGCGAGCTGTCCAGCTTTCCAAAAAACTGATGAAATATTGAGCCCTCAGGCCAGAGTTCCGGCTGGTTCAAACTATCAAACACCGACTGGTCCCCCGAAAGGTGAAACGAAGAGCAGGAGTTAAATTTCGGCTGTTGCTTGGTTACGGTAACAGGTTTGTTGCCTAAAAACGGGGTTACAAGATCCTCAATGTCAGACACGGTAGTCGTCGGACTCAACCTAGACACAAAGAGTGCCTTGGTTGACGGTCGCCGGGGTACCGCAAGTACCTTTTCAGTCCTCCCAGTTCCAGTTGAAGGCGGAGAACGTCGCTTTCGCTGCACAAGCGTGAATCCGTCAGGTCCGGTCGCCTGAGCAGTAGAACGAATCTCGCGTCGGGCACCGGGAGCCTGTGCAGAAATGGCGGGAAACTCGGAGTCCGCCCAGTTGCTGCACGTCAGGGCAGCGCTTGTGGCCTCGAGCGTAGAAAGCCTAAAAATCTCTCCTGAGGCAGAAGGTGGCCCACCGGACGAGCCAGAAGACGCCACCGCTGCCGCTGAATACAATGCGTGAGGACTCGAAGAAAAAGGCAGACGTTCCAGCACCCTCTTGTTCAGCAGGCCGAGTTCGGAGCCCAAGAAGCCATTTTCAGCTTTGAGGCACTTAACCTCGGCGGTCAAGACATCCAGGTTTGGAGATATCTTACTCCGAAGACGGACGAAGTCACGCTCCGTCACCACCTCAGACCCGGCAGCAGCGTCATGTGCAGATTCCTCCGTCTCCGACGCAGATTCCTCGTCCCGCACGTGATCGTCATGGTTGAGCAGGACCGTCGACGAATTCCGGCGGTGCCTAATACAATCCGAGCACTTGTAGGTGCTCCTACCACTCTGCATAAGCAAGTCATATTCATCCTGACCCACGCCAATGCATTTGCAATGGAAGCGTCGACTGGACGAACCCGAGCAATATAAAAGCTGCTGCTTGCTGTAGTATCGAAGGGGCACTTGCCGCAGACGTCCGTTGGCATCGCTATCATTCGCCAGAATGATATGTATAATAATGTATAATACCATCGATGCTCTATGTATTGACATTCTAAATCCATCTTTTATGGCGTTGAAGTTTTTCCTTAATAATGCGTAGAATATTTTTCCCCCTTTGTGCTGCTGTATAATGTTAACCATCACAGAGGCTAAAGCTGTTCATGATCACAAACAATAATCAAATAAATTAATGAATGACCGTAATGAATTAGCAATACATTAGATAGAAGCCTTTTTACAAATTGAAGAAGTTTCCAGAATTTTTGTTTGTTCTGTTAGGGTATATTTTATTTTTACATCTGGATTTGCAAGACCCTCTTCAATTCTCCAATAACGTCCACTTGTTCTTGAGAACGAACATGGAAAACAATAGGTTGGAAAGATTAAGCTAGTGATTGCAGACGAAACCAAGACAAGGGCATTAGAAAAAAAATTGAGTGAGCACAGTATATTTTGTTACAGATGGTTAGCAATAATGTTATTCTAGCCCGATTCATCTGCGAACACGTAAGTTTCAGCGTTTCATCCTCAGTAATAAATATTTTTGTTAGATTCTCTCATTTCCGAAATTGTTTACAAGAAACCAATATTTATTTTCCCGAAAAGTGTAGGTTTGCTACTTTAATGCGTAGTGCTAGATTGTTCCCCCATAATTAAACAATATTTTGTCGCAATCATTCGACCATACCGTTTTCAAAGGAAATGTACTCACAAAATGATAAAGTAAAAGAAACCTGCGTTGTATCCAAGCTCCTGCGGTATTTTTACTCTACATAAAAAGCTGGGTAAGCTATCAGCGTTGCTGAGAATTTGCTGGCTTGACATCACAATCGCGGGTTAATCCTATCAGCCTGTCTTTTTTATGCGGGAAGTCATACCGCTAGAAAAACGTTTCTTAATAATTGCAGCGTATGAAAGCACTAACCCGATGTCCCTCAGGGCCAATGTACTGAAGGAAATAAAAGCAAAAGCGATTTAAATTAACGCTTGGTGTTTCAAAATTCGTATGAGTGGATATCAATCATAGCCCCGTCTCCCCATTCGTTTTTTTTTTTTTTAATGTTGCAAAAAAGCCAAACACATGGCAAAGCATTCCCTGGCTAAAGCAAAGCAAGCTTTTTTTTCCGCAGTGCCACAGCCCTCCATAACACTGAAAATGACAACGAGAGGACGAAGGCATTTCTGGACTACTAATACAAAATCAAAGTTAACTGTTTGCATGAGAATGGCTTACTTTGGGAAAATGAAAGCCGTGCGGCTATCTCCTTCAATTCGTCACGGCACACCACATCCGCGCGAGCTCTGCAGATTCGTCGCTATATAGTTAGACGTTTTTTTTTTTTTTTTCACTTCTGGAAGTTTTTGTGTTCCCTTCCTAAATTTGTCGGTACAAATTTTAGTTCCTCGAAGTTTCTTTGAAAACAAAAAACCCGGGTACATACTGTGCGAAGAGTCACACAGTATTTTTGCAGCGTGCCGTGTTTTTCTTCGCGCGCCGAGCTCTCGCGCCCCTATCTTGAAGTGAATCGTTCTACAGCGTGTCCCTCCCAAAAATTAAAACATCTTTTTCTTTCCGCAAAAAAAAAAAAAAAAAAAAAAAAAATTAGCAATTTATGCATTGCGCAACGCTTATTTTCAGCCCAAATGCAACGCTATTGTTTAGAATATGTCAATACTTTAGAACTAACAGTGAATTCCTTCAAACGTTGTGAGTAATTTTTCTAAATTTTCAATGGGAAAATAAATACCGTTTTCTCCCGTTTTCACTAAATGATTCCAATTCGCTCCATCTATTCGGGAACTCCATGTGCCGCCATTTTTCTGTTGAAAAGTTAAGAAAATCGCTTATAGCTTTCGAATACGATAACGGTTTTTAAACTTTGGAAACTGTTTCGCAGCGCGAGGGCTGCATTTGGATGGAGGATCAGTTTTGGGCGATGCAGAGTGCACTTTTGCAGCGAAGGAAATGCTCTAATTATTTTCTTGGGACACGATGCATATAATAAGCTGACCTCAATTTCGGGAACAAGGGGTATCGTCGTTACCTCGTTAATTTCGTGCTGGTGGGCGGCTCCGGTGTTGTGGGGGCCAGTGGTGGTTTTATGCTAGAACCGCGGAACCGGTGTCGCCGTAATGTAATACGTCGGCTGTATCTGCTGTTTGCCTTGCGTTAATCTCAGATTTACACCGTTTCGGTACTTCTCCACCCCATAATGCACACAGCCAGGCACGTAGCCAGGATTTCGTTGTGGGGTGGGAGGGGGGGGGGGGGGGGGCAGCCCATGACAAAATGCTGTATGAGGGATAGGGGAGAGAGGAGGTCCCAGCAAAAATGGAAGGTAGGTTTCGGGGTGCAGCCACGTAGAAAAGGGAGGGGGGGGGCATGGGTGCCCTCCTTCCCCCCCCCCCCCCCCCCCTGGCTACGTGGCTGCATACCTAATTGTGTTTATCTCTTTACTAGGGTGCAACGGGAAAAAAGAGGTCCGTACGTATTTATCAGAAGCAATCGATTTGGTCGTTTTATACTCACCCAGTTACGCCATAAAGTTTACGGTGTCCACTCGGACCAAAAAATATATATTAAAAAAAGAAGTGGCTTTGATCAATGCAAAGCGAATTCATTAGCTCTGAAGGCGAAGATAACGGTAGTAAGAACAACGAGCTTTAGCGCACCAAGCAGCGAGCTAGCAACTCCGGTGAAGCCTCAGTAAAACTACTGACTGGCGGCATTGGGAGGGGATATACTCTCGCTGGGTTTGTATGCCACGGACGTTAACATTACACTAGTTTGGTGACTTTGCTGCTGCAATATTGCTCCGCACAAGAAACCCCGTTGGAAAACCAGGCCACTGACACCGACAAAATAATACGGAAGGGCGAGCATTACGAACGCCAAATTTCCAGCACGCGATTCATACCTTAAGGTTCCCTTTGACTCCTTTGCGTCCGCTCGAAAAGCACAAGACGTCGAAGCGCCGTCAGAGGCAGGAAGTTCGCTTTGGAGCCGGTACGGGACAAGCCGTTCCTGTCTCGTCATTGACTATTCCCCGTTCACCTTAAAGCTAAGACAGAAGCTCCGCCTTCAGCGCGGGCTCGCTGGCTTACGCAGTGCTTTGGTTGCGCGTGCTGCGCGTTCACACTTGTGTTAGCGAGGGCAGGAAGCTCGCGCTGAAGGTGGTGCTTCTCGTGTCAGCTTAAGGGTGAACGGAGTATATATAGATATTTACTTTGGTCGCTTCTTTAAACGAAAGGTTAGTATAAAGGCTAGAGTTCAGGACTTTACCCCAAAATAGAATATTGAAACCGAAAACAAAGCAGACCACTCTGGTCAATTCGCTGCACCGCTGCAACCTCAGACTACCAGGTGCTACCAGTGTTACACAGCGGATGGCCTAGACCGCACTCATATGAAATTCACGCCGGTGCAAGCGTATACGTACATGACGTCGATTGAAAGCACCTTCACTGTTTAGATAAGAAAAAAAAAGTATAATTTATTATTAAGATGTTACTGACGTGGGCACTGTTTTCGTTTATTAAATTTAATTGAAACCATATATATGAATATTTGCCTGATCTCCTTTTAACCGTATATGGATATATAAAATAACACAGCTCAATAAAAATAAGGCTGCAATGTCAAGTATGTATGGACACGACAACTCAACAAGTTTAATGTTTGTTTGTTTCGTTACACTATAAAATCTTAAAACATATGTCCCGACATTTGCATATGTTTGAAGATATGGTTAGCCAGAAGGAAAATTGCCCAACGCGGTACGACTGATAACCTAGATCAAAGGTCTCCAAACGTTTTCGGCTACGGGGCCGGATTAGGGATCTGTCGGAGTCTCTTAGGGGTCGGCTAGAAAGAGTAAAAGCAAACTAAACAAAGCGAAATAAATAAGCCTAGATAAGCATTTAAACTCAGAAAGTTACGTTAGATTAAGGATGAGAACAAATCAACATCAGGTTGACTAATACTATACTTCAATTTTAAATTTAATAATTAGCTAATGTGGACGGCAAGTTCGCCTGCTTCTTTGCAGGGGTTGCGGCGACCCTAAAACGCCAACCTCAGATTGGCTCGATTGTAAAGATAGTGGATAGACCCGAAGGCAGCTAGCATTGAGGTGTACCTACTATCCTTCCATTCAGATCCAATCATAGATCGGAGTTTTGATGTCACCGCAACCCCTCCAAAAAAGCAGACAAACTTGTGCTCCGCATTATGACATTACACAACACTCGTGGCCAAGACTATTCAACCGGCATAAATGAAAGTGCATGAAAACTTGGCACACTCCTCGTAGTGCTAAAAACTAATACTTCCCATGTACAACAGTCGCAACAGAGGACACTCGGTGCATTGCACAGTCCCGAACAAAAGAAACGCGAAAGACGGAACGACAGCCTCTCGCGCTGGTAGCCCCCCTCAATTGTCGTCAGTGGCAGCTCTTGCAGAGCTTGGGGCACTCTTCGAAAGTACAGATGGTGCCAAGTGGCCTGCCCGTTCTGTAGATAGAATTTGCGTGTACTTGTTTCAGTCTACTACAAGATGTGGCGTTAATCACCGAGCCTTCGTCATATTGTAATATTTTAGCAGTCATACACTTAGGCGCAAATCGTAATATTAGTGTAATATCGAGATCAGACTCTTTTAATATACGTGCCATCAATGCCTCATGAACGCGCTTGCTGCATTGTGGACTTGGCGAGTTGCGCCGGATGCGAGGAAATTTATTTATCGCCAAGTACACGCCAAGTACGCGCCAAGTACACGTCAATTTTTGCTTATAGAAAGGGTTGGTCACTGAGCACCATCACTATTCTCGAAGCGTATTGCAGGCTGCGCGAGAGCTTCCGCTGACAACCGTTGAGGAAAGCAAAAAGGGCGACAGGCTTTTTAGACATGTTGTCGCTCCATCGTGCGAGTTACCTTTGTTCGAGACTATACAGGAGAACGCCATAGAAATTTAACATAAGGTGCGTTCGATTCGGCCAGAAACCTCCGGAGCAGTTTTGTTCGAGCTCAGAGGAGTGCAGGAGTCGTGGAGTGGTGGCGTAGAACCAGTGCAGCCACCGCGTTAGGACAGGCGCAGCGATCGGCTTCCGGTGCGGAAGCGGAGTGTATTCTCCGCATCTGTTGATTCTTGATTTTTCACGATATTAAAATCTCCGTAATATATTTACGCTCACTCGCGTTTCTTTTTCTTTTTTTAAAGTTTTAAATCATATAAGCGAATTGTTTTCCGTAAATGTTTCTTTGCTGCAGTGCATAAACTAAAACGTTTTCAGCAGGAAATGCGCTTCTCTCTGCACCTTTCATGGTTAACGTCTGCTTCCTATCGTTTCCATAACCGTTCGCATCCTTTAACTCCGTACGTTAACTCTACGTCTCTCGAGTTTCAAATTTCGGCGATGGGTTCGCGGCATCAGCATATTGTAGTGTCTTGACTTACTGGTTTCAGCATGTGGTAACGGTCGCTTCGAAGACGAAGACCTGACAAGAGCGGCGCCTTGGCCAAACCAGTTACCGGCCGTCAATTTCACGTGATGTTGAAGCGTTTATCCTGATTTTCAAGAAAGATTTGTGTAGAATTACCAAGCCGATGCCGATGCTCGGTGCTTTTTTTCCCAGGCCCGTTAGTTGGCGGTCGCACATACCAGAGGAAGTAGGACGCATGTATTAGGCTCAGCTACTGGGGCATGTGAATGCCAATGTACTAAATCACAAACCATTGCGCTCTATCAAAGTCGTCAGCCTGCATCCAACAGCTAGTGAAGACGGGCGCTATCAAGAGTCTAATATGTCTAATATTTTGCTGCGCATTTTAAAAGGTGTGTAAAAACAGTATCAGCATCAAAATATACAATACACGTGAGTCAATCTTTCAACGCTTACCGCATGTAGCCCAATGTGAACGAGGTGGTCCCTAAGACACTTTCAAATATCGTATCCTAGCTAATGCCTTCCCTCGGTTAGGATCTCACTTACGCGTACACCAAGAGTGCATTATTTTCATCGATCAGAGGAAATGCAGCCTCCGCCTCGGCGTTACTTTTATGCTCGGCAGACAGTTTAGCAGGAGCGCCGAGAAATGATACCGCGATTGTCGTCTGCTTCTGCGAGGCACTAAATTGACTCCGGAGCCGGTGCCAAAGTTTTGAGGAACTTGATTCTAATTCGTTCGAAACAGGGGTGAATCGATCGCGTTAGTGCAGCTGCCGTGCAACTTTCGGTTGAATCAAGTGCGCCAGTTCCTGCACAGCTGAACTAGTTCAGCCAGTTCAGGCGAATTGAACAGACTTATAGTTACACAGATATGAAGCACGTGAATAAGAATAGTAAGGCTGGGGGATTACAATGTTTAATTTATAAGATCGCAGAGGAAGTGAATTACGATGCAGTTCGCCTCGTTCTTCCTCGTACTTTTTGTTTGCGCATTCAAAGCGCGTCGCGGCCCCGTTTCTTTAAGGGCACTTCTTTTGCAGGGCTGGCAGTGGTTCTGCTGGAAGAGTGGCACGGCCCTGCACTCTAGAAAAAGCCCGTGCGCCCACCTTTTCGCACAACCCTCGAAGAGCCAATCACCGCAAATCACGCAGGCAGCTCAGCGAATGACGATGCCGAAACATATGTTTCGACCAAAAAACGCAGTCTGAGTTGCGACATTTCAATGCAACCGTGACACTTTGAATTTTTTAATGTCACAACTCATACTATGTTTTCTTGGTCGAAACATATGTTTCGGAATTGTCATTCGCTGCGCTGCCTCCATAAGCTGCGGGGATCGGCTCTCCGAGGGTTTCGCGGGAAAGTAGATGCACGAGCTTTTCTTTTTTAAGTGTGGCGTCATTGAAAATACCGCAGCCAGCCCTGGGCCGGTAGGAAGCATTCCGCAAGCCGGGTCTCGACCCGAGGCCCTAGATTACTCGCGAGTCCATCACAGCCGATGTAACGTTAGTGTGCACCAGCTCAAAAAAATTGCTGGTACTTAAACCTGCCAGTATGCAGTCTTCAGCGCAAATCGTAATCTATGTTTTGCCCTGCTGCGGTCCCTTAACGCACCGCGAGTCATTCACTTTATTATTTTTTATTTTTAATGTGTATTCATGCATACCGAGACAAATACATAAGTGCTTACACTTGCGGATGATCAAACAAAGAAACAAAAAACTAAATAAATTTATTATTTTTGGTTCTCATTTTTGTCACCCGGATTCAGAAGTTTACTGGCAATAGCTTCATGTTTTTGCTTTTCTTACAGATTGTTACAAGGAGTACCGAATAATTTCTTCATTATATTTCGTCTCACTCTACGATGGACTAAAGGCAGAAGCTACGAACCGACAGATCCAATCACGAGCCACTTAGACATTGTGCGGTATTTCGCTTCGAAGCACGCATCGGTGCCCGTGTCTCGGATCACTGATGGATTGACAGTGGTTCGGATCGAGCAGTGAGTGACTCAACAATTTTACATTGCAATGAAAGCCACGGCGTACTGACACTTTGCAGTGTCGAAGCTGTAAAACTGACGCAGCGTTACTTGGAATCGGAGCATTATTCGTCAAAACTAATCAATGCTAAGCGTGTCATAGTTTAGTGTGAAACGAGATTGGACCTAGCGGCTCGTGGCTTTGGACTTCAGTCCGTTGTAGGATCAGATTAACTTTTTTTTTTTTTTTTGTTATAGACACAAAATAAAGTGTCCCAGGATGGTCGCATCTAGATATGTGCTGAGTATACTGGTATTCGAATAGAAATTACTGTATCAATTATAGATTAATCACGGATAATAACCGCCAAAATTCTGACTATCCCGTTTTCAAAAAAAAAAAGTGATATTCACATTTCTGCTGTAATTACATTTTTAGCAGTAAGATAGCCGTCATAGCCTTATAACTAGAATGGAATATTTTTGACGCTATTCTACGCTGCGATACTGCAATCATTTTGCACAACACTGCCACTTCGTTACCCTGCGGTTTGCACTGAAACGTTTCGCTTCCCCAATTGTTAGAAGTCAGGTAATATGGAGAGGAATACCCAAGAGGCTCCGGGCTGTCACCACGAACCGATGATTAATGGCCTTGTGTTTGTCTTACCTCGTCATCGTCCTTGTTGGTTTCAGCGCTTTCATATCTGTTATAATAATGGTCTTTCCAGTGTTTTCTTTTTTTTTTTTTTTTTTTTTTTTACAGTTGGGAGTCAGAACAACCTATAGGTGGCATAATTGCATCCGGGACCGCATTCTGGGTTTTTAAGCAAATTCGGAATATTTAGTGACAGTTTCTTATCTTTGCTTGTCAAAGAAAGGAAAACAAGCGTTGATGTGTCAGAGCTATGTCACGCAGTATGCATGTCTTTATATGCAAGAAACCCAACAGCCTCATTATTGTTAAAATAAAAACCGCAGGCAAGGAAAAAAGGTTGCAAATGTGACCATGATATGGGAAACTGTTGGTATAAAATATGCAGTTTTGTAATGCTCTCGCTAATGCATAGATATAAAAACCGTTTTTTTTAAACGATAGCTTTAAGACGCTCGTGTTGCGGAAAAACCGGCGTCGGTGTCTGTGGCGGACGGGGAAATCCTGATTGATGGAGATGGTCATGTCGTCACAGTCACATGACCTCGCTCAAGAATTTTGACCAATTAAGACGCTCACGTGAAACGTGACGTCAAGTGGGGAATAAAAGGGATTAAACTAGACATGGAATGTGAATTAAAGGTCTCTGCATGTGTCAAGAAATTTTAATTTATAAAATTATCCTTCTGGCTTAACAAAAAAATCTGGAGAAATTTAGGCGGAGGCGGGATTCGAACCCCAGACACGCTACCGACTAGGCCAGGCATACACACTTGCACGGCTTAGGAACAAGCGGAAATTTATATTAAGCTATCGCGTTTCAGTCTTGGAGGCGAAGTTTAAACGTTCTCCTGTAATTTCTTTTTGTGTCCTGTCAAGGTCTATCATTCTCTGAAACGGAAGCAAGTCGAAGGTTTCACAGTTTACCTGAAAGAAGAAATTCCAGATGCGTGGCGTTTTAAAAGAAATCGCAATGTTGGTCCGATTTTGCTGGTGGCAGACGTCGGATACTATATCGTGCCGGTAAGTGGATTTTTTTGTGTGCAAATGGCAGTAAAAATGTGGACTGAGTGTGTGCCACACCTTAACTAATACACCCAATATTGGCTGTATGCACGGTCCATATTTTTGTAGAAACCAGGATAACATGCAGAGGCAATGATTATGCAAAAGTTTTGCAACCCTACTAGTTATTACAAAGTAATCAAGGTGCTCTCCAAAAAGGCTGATATACGAAGAGGCTCTGATCTACGGGATTCATGTCACCTGAAAAGAAAGTCGATGTTAAAGAAACGTTACTCATGCCGGATCCTTTCTTCTTTTAAACGCAACCATATTCTTTCTGCACGTTGCACGAGAAAGTAATGTTCAAAATTTCATAGACTTAAATTCCATATATACAATATTTTATCGTATACAAAATGAAATACTCAGAAATTAAGTTTAAAAAGTGAACTGGATATTTCCCGCTTTAATGAAATAAATCAATAGTTATATTTGCTTAATCGAGGCTTATATATGGAAAGTCAATTCACTGATAGAGAGCATTAATGAAATTACTAAAACCCCAGGGCGGGGTCATTTCAAGTTTATTTTTCTGTCATCGCGGTACGCGAAGGCAAAAGGAGCCTGGACGTGTGGCGACCGCGCAATAGTTGTGTCCGCAATAATACGCATGAGCACAGCCACGTAATCTCACTATGCGCCGAGAAACTGCGGCAGGGAAGGAGAGGAGTGTGCGCGCGGAGGTCAGAGCGCCAAGCTCTGATTGGAAGGATTAGTGGGTAGTTCCTAAGCCTTTGTCTCCATTGCACTTGTCAAACGCGTTAGAAGGCGGAACGCCGGAGTCTGGCGTTTGGCTCTCGCGTTCCAACGAGTTCGACGAGTCTAGTGGAAACAAAGGCAGATAAATCTAGGGCTACCCTCTAATCGTTCCAATCAGAGCTCGACAGACTTTCCCGCGCATTCTCGTATCCTCCTGTTCCACAATTTCTCGGCGCATAGCCGCCGAGACGATGAAAGTGGCAGGGAGGTCCTCCAATTGTTCTGCTACAGCGGGAGCTTTCTACTTTCGTTGAAGCTTCGACTTCACGAGGGCCTCGAGCATGTCCGCGTTGCCAAGGTACGGTGGGAGGCAACAATAGTCACGCTAAATGCCGGGCATCCGAAAGACTTGGGGTTTTCACTTTTTCAGGTACTATAAAAATACATTTTATTTCATGACGTCCCATGTTCGTCTCGACCAATGAATATCAGCCTGTTGTAATGTATAGAGTGGGCGAAATGGATTGAACGTACTTCAAACTGACCGCATAAAGCGGTTTCTTAAATTATCGCGCTCGGATTTACGACAGAGGTGCTCGATGCTGATGCATTCATTAATTTGTAGCACGAATACACGAAACCTTCCGAGACCACAGAATTAAAATAAAAACTAGTTTTGTCTATGGAAAAAAATATCGCAAAGCCTTTTGTCTAAAAATAACCAAAAAATCGTTGTGGGCTATTCTCGCGTTTATTGCAATTGAACAATTTGTGAAATGGAAAGAATATATAATTTGCTTACCCATTCTTGACTTCATTTGGCCCAAAAGAGCGCCACACTTACACAAAATATTTTTAGTGTACGTGCAAACTATAGACCAACACGGCGGCCCTGACGTCACGCAGCTGCGGTGGCGCTGTTGACGGCACGGCGCATGCGCACACGCTTCACTCCTTCCAAATTTGGTTTCCGCGCATGCGCAGTGCCCACGCCTGGTGTGGGCAAACGCGGGCTTGTTTGTAAACAGCGCGTTGGTCTATAGGGAAAAAAGTTTTTTTTTTTTTTCATTTTTCTTGATTTACTCGGGTAAGCCAATCTTTCCACAATTTTGAGCGAAAGTTTCCACCGATGCAGGTATTTCTGCAGCAAATTTCTGCGCGATAAGTTCAGAAACCGATTTATGCGGTAAGTTTAAATTGCGTTCAATCCATTTCGCCACTCTGTGTAAGAAAACTCAAGACGATCTAGCTACAATTGAAAAATGAGGAGAGCCATATGTCCGAAAGGATTTTTAAAAAAAAATCATCGTGCGTGATTAGGTCAGGCGGATGTAAAAGATGCACCATGGTGACGACCGCCGTGACGACACACTTCGGCGCTGCTTGATTGACGAAATAGGAGCGTAGTGTCGGCTGCGATTTGACTTTGAATAAAACAAAGCATAAAAGACGATGCCTGTAAAATAACACAAGCTCGTGGTCTTTAGCATAAAGGATAGTTTTCTGGTTTGGTTGTCTGCTTCTTAATGCAAAAGCGTTAACTGGTACCGTGACTCGAAACCGGAGTTGTCTGTAGCAGTCAAAAATGGCACCTGAAGTCCGTCTGTAGCAACGAAAAACGGCACCTCGATTCCCACTGGCTGAGCGAAACGGCGCCTAAACTACCATTGGTCGAAAGCGCAGAAACGCAGATGCTTCGTCAGGGCAGCCGGCGGGTCGCTCAAGGTCAAAGAAGACGCGTTTCAAAAATAAAACACAAAGAAAAGCCTAGCATCGCAGAGGTATCATCACGGAAGCCGTGGGGCCGGCGCGGGCGCCGCTCTTGCGCAGTGGGGCGTGTGATGCTACCGCCGGTGCGCCGTGTAAAAAAGATAGACATGGCGCACTACTTCTACGAATGCGCTTCATGTACGAATACGCATTCCTACATGTAAACAGTCTTGAGGGGTTTCGTTTATTTTTTTTTCTTCGCATCTCAGTTTGGGAATCCCGAAAAATCGGTTCCCGGACCCGGTAAACCTCCTTCGGGAACTCATGGCTACGCTTCAAGCTTTCCGGACATGTGGGGAATATTCTACGGTAGCGGTCCGGGTAAGCAGACTTTTCAATATGTGTGATGTTCATTGTTTTCTTAAAAATATTTCTGGATATTTCTGCGTGTATTGCTGTTTATATTTTCCGTGATTGTTGCTGTGAATAACTCTCTCCGCACTTGAGTACGTTTAATGTTTGTACCTTTCTCAATTCTCTGGCTTATTTAATGTATATGACAACGAAAACAGCTAAAAAAATGTGAACGACAGAAATAAAAACATACACGACAGGACAAAGCTGTACTCGCAACTGAAAAATTTTAGTGGAGGAAAGAGATAAAGAAAACACACAAAAAGTATCATAAAAGATGGCACAAAAACACAAGGCCACACTGACCAACCAAAAAAAAAAGTGAGTAATCAACATTTCTTACCCGTTATATTCATTTAATGCAACCTGAAGATTACGTTAAATCAATATACGAGGGGCGAACATCATTGATTTACAATTGTTCTATCTTTTACTGCATATACCGGTCACTTAAATGTCGCCACATATGTCCACCTTCTCCAGAGACTTCGACTTGAGCCCGATATCCTCTCTCCACCTGTGTGGCAGCCTGCCCATGCCCTGCTGGTACAGCTTTAAGGAAGTGCCTCACACCCACGCCTGGACAGCTGCTTTTAACCTAATAATGACGGCAAAATGGAGTCCTCGCGGGAGATTTCCCATGCCTCCAATCATGTGACAAACACTGGGGACCCGAGAAGGCCCTACCCGTGCCCGACTTAACGTCGCACTGGCCGTACGACGTGCCAAAAGGATAGCTGAACCCGAATAGATACCGACAATCACGGCCTCACGTGAATGCGAACGACGCATTGTTTTACCTGCGCCCGATAGGATTTAGCTGTCGTTCTCACATGTCGTAATGTAGTGAGACGTTTGGTTGTTCATAGGTATGGCTTGATTGGTGTCCCAGTGATTCTCGTATTTTGGGTATCCGGAAAAAAAAACAGCCAGGACGCCATTTTACTCTCATTGATAGGATGAAAGCAGCTGTCCATGCGTCGGTGTGAGGTAATACAAAGAAGTTGTTCCAACCGGATATAAAGACGCTGCCACACAGGAGGTGTAAGGCCATTCTGCTCCTGGGAGAGCATGCCCAAATGGTAGGCATATGTGGCGACCTCTTAGTTACCTGTATATTTAGTAAAATATTTAATCGCCAATAAATATGTTACGTCATTAGTAAAAATCATCCAATCAATACATCTAATTCAAGTGCTGCTAAAAAAGATCGGGCTAAGATTGGTATTTGACTGCTGAATTTAATCTTCAGTCGCAACGCTAATCTTTTATTTCCATATGCGTGCTAAAACAGCACGCAAGTGTTTTTTAAACCCTGGAGCGGGACAATGGAGGCTTGAGAATTCAGCACAAAAGAAGAGAGACAGAAGATGTCGGCGAGCCGTGCATGTACTTTTCTTCCGCTTATGCTTTTAGAGTGCAGCTCTTAGGCGCCCGTTTCCGGCTTGAGCGGCGTCGGCGTCTGCGTAACCGCGCGGTTCATTACGGGTAAATTTCCCCGCTAAATCTAGCGGAAAAGTTTTCCCGCTAAATCTAACAGAAAAATTTTCCCGCTAGATCTAGCGCAGGAATTTTGCCGCTAAATTTAGAGGAAAAATTTCCCCGCTAAATCTAGCGGAAAAGCTCTCCCGCTAAATCTAGCGGAGAAGTTTCACCGCTAAATATAGCGGAAAAATTTCTCCGCTAAATCTAGCGGAAACATTTTCCCACAAAATCTAGAGGTAAAATTTGCCCGCTAAATCCAGCGGAAAAATTTCCCCTCTAAATCTAGCGGAAAAATTTCCCCGCGAAACCTAGCGGGAAAGTTTCCCCGCTAAATCTAGCTGAAAAATTTCCCCGGTAAATCTAGCAAAAAAATTTCTCTGGGCGGTCACGTGACCCCCCCTCCCCCCCCCCCCCCCCCTGAGAACACGTGACCCTGAGTATCCTTCCCTCCCCCTCCTCAAGGGCTGCGCTCTAATTCGGCGTTATAGAGAATTGTAAACGGCTTTCATTTTTCAAATAGTTTTCTAATCTTCAAGATCCAAGCGTAACTGCAGAAACTGTTAAACTAGTTTAAATAAAATATTGCCCGAATCATCGTGCACCCTCCAAGCGCACTTAGAAAAAGTGCAACGCAAAATAAAATCGCTGCTTGGAAGTCCCAACTTTTTCCTCATCGCGTGAAACAATTATGCTTTCTGTCACCATATTTTTGAAAAATACAAAACCGTTATACTCTTATTTGACTAAGCATACACTGCAATCAAGAACTTATATATGATACCTTCACTGAATAAATTTCGACGAAATTAATGTTACATTTTTTGCCTTTCTTTTTTTCTATAGCGATAGTTCCTTCCAGCGGCAGAGTACCAGCATTGATTATGGTGGACGTCTACAATGTGCTGTGCTACATGCTTGGACTGGAGCCGAAGCGCAACAGCGGGTCGTGGGCTAGAGTGGAGAGCTTCCTTGATCCGGCTTACGACCCTGGATTGTACGAAACACTGCGAAAAATGTGAAGCCACCTGCTCGAGCTTCAGACAGGTGCTAAAACCCTGTGAATTATGTTACGCTTGTTTATTAAAATATCATTTGTAACCTCTTTCTTTGGACATTTGTCACTTTATGTGTGATATTCAGTCTTAAATAAAGGTGTATACATTTAACGTTATTAGCTACATAAGTTATTGTAAACGTGATATGGTATAAAACTTATAAGACGAGCCTGCTTACTTTAACGAGGCATCCTGGCGAATACTATCGCATGACACTCCCATCACCAAGACGTCCGTGGCTTCCTAACAGGAACGCAGTTCTTAAAGAACGAGGAACTACAGTGAGGGTCGTGTAAAGAAGGACAACCAATCACAAGCACAACAGACAGGTTTGTTTTTCTGCCTTTTTTCAGTTTTTGAGGCAAGCGACTTTCCCGTGCACCGTTAGCATTAGGTTTTATTTTGTATACCGCTGCCCTTAGGCATCAATAGTCGTTGCCGGTGTACCTTTTCCGGAGCTTGTATGTATGGTTATATAAATCGTTTCAACCAATCGTCTTCACGCACAAAGCTGGCACTTAAGCTTTTTGCTACAAAAGACATACGCGCATATTTACAGCACGCTGAAGTAATCTTCATCTGAGTTCATATTGTAAATGCTGTTTCTTTTATTGCTTGCAAATCTTCTAATGCTTTTTTAAATATTTTTCTGTACTTTAATATGCATGTTTTGAGTTTTAAAGGTATTCTTTTCGGGTTGCTTGATTTTTGTTCGTGTGCTTTGTGCTATATTTTGACTGGTTGTATTGTTCTCTGTATTCTGCCTTTTAGTACCAAGTAGATTTCTTAAGTTATCTCTCTTCCCTCCTCAAAAATATGACCTGAGCTAAAACTGAAAGTGCACGCAGATCTTGTTTTTCAAAATCGTGTCACGCCCATCTCTTTCAATCACGAATGTATCCTTTTTTTATGTACCGAAGTGGCGGCCCCCTCCCGATGATAAAAAATTGTGAAACATACTGACCGTGCACTTTAAATATGTTACGGAAGCTTGCTATTTTAATTGGTATTCCAGGGACTGTATTTAAAATCATTCCTTATATGACTGGCTATGTGTCGTAAAAACGAAACATCAAAAAGCTCCCCAAATAATTTTTTTTACCTGTGGGGTTGGGACACTCGTGTCAAGAAATTAATTTTACGCTAAAAATATTTTAGGAGCAATATTGACAGGGCGAGACGCGATTTATTCTGTAGTCACCTCGTTTACACTTATTTTCTCTCTCTGCATTTCAAGCGCGTGAATGAAGGTGAATAGGCTTTGCTTGCAGGTTGAGGGCGAAAGACCAAATGACACTCTCGTTAAGCAAATAGCCATTCCACGACGTCATGAACTTTGCGCCAAGAATTTCAAATAAATCTCTGGCCACCAATGTTGCTCTAATTTTTGTTTTTGCGTGTTTCAACCAGATTGTTGAAAATATTTTTTAGGGATCCTTTAAGGTTATTATGCATGTATTCAAGTACTTTAATTAAAATTTTTAATAAGGTAGTGCTAGGCATTAGAATCTAATATCATGTAATATGAACCTCACGTAGCTAAAATAACTGAGACATGGTTAAATCCTCAAATTCTCGATGGCGTAATTGTCCCTCCAAACTATTTTATGTTAACGAAAGACCGAACATCCAGGTGTGGCGGTGTAGCAATTCTCTTAAAGCAAGGTATCTCTTTTATACTTTTGCCTGACGTAAAACAAGTTGCGTCTTTTTGGTGTAAAGTGTACCTGGCAAATTATTCTGTCTTTATTGGTGTGGTTTACCGGCCTCCCAACTCGAATCTAAAATATCTGTATAGCTTGTTCGACTACATGCACCAACATATCAAGGGTGAAAGAATCATCATGCATGGTGGGAGATTTTGATGCACCAGAGAAAAACAGAAATTTACTGCGCCAGGGCACGTCTACTTCAGATAGTTTTCCTGGCATTATGTTTACATTTAACCTTCCACAAATGGCCAGGGAGTCCACCCGCGTGCAGGGGTCGTCTCGTAGTCTACTAGACTTGGTATTCCTTAGTGAAAATTTTCCCAAAGCCCAAACATATGTAGATGTGGTGGATGGCATATCCGATCATACAGCAATTGTTTGTGCAATACCTGCACGCGCCTCTGTGCCATCCCATGGTTGTAGTATCTATGTCCTTAATTTTAACAATTCTAACTATGCATCTGTCCTAACTTACCTTGCGAATGAATTCTTTGACTTTCGCGAAATGTATGATGGTGATTCCTGTAGCATAAAAAATCTATTGTGCAGGTTGAAAGCAATAATAAATCATTGAATTACCCTGAAGAAAATATAACCCATGGATAACCAGTGAGATTATCCACCTGAAACGTCATATTAAACGCCTTAGAAAGTCATCTAAAAAGTATCCCATTACAGACTATAGAAAAACAGAGTACAAAACTAAGCTTTCGTAACAATCGAGAGTGCTTAAATTAAATATCAAAGAAGCGAAACAAAAGACCCTTCGCGAATTCTCGCAAGACTCCCGCTAGAAAGTTTGGAACCACATTCTCAAACTATAGTTTGAGAATGTAATTCCAAACTTTGTTTGATGCCAAATACTCATTAGCCTCGAACTATACACCCATACCTCTCACATGCACGTGCTATAAACTCATCGAACACATCATCCTTAAATTTATGGCGGTATTTATTGATAAACACAATATTTTATGCGCGCACCAGCACGGCTTTAGGAGTGGACTATCAACTGTTATGCAATTTGTCAAGAATATCCATGAATCGCGATGAATATAAATAATAAAAACCAGAGAGATGTAAAGTTTTAGACCTATCAAAATCGTCTGAACGTGTTTCACGCGTCAAACTTACTTAAAAACTTACACAGATCATGGGTTGGGGTCCTATAGTATCTTGGATGAAGATAACCTAAAAACTAACTTTCAGTTTATATGTTATGTAGGACGCGTCTCTCCACCAGTCGAGGTATTGTCTGGGGTGCCGCAAGGAACTGTTTTGGCACCACTCCTGTTTCTTCGCAATATAAATGACATTGCTAATGGTATCAATTCAAAAATAAATTTTTTTTGCTGACGACTGTATTATCTATTGCGAGATAACAAGCCAAACTGACCAAATTCTACTAAACGAATCACTAAATAAGATAACCGATTGGTGCGATAACTGGCAAATGACTCTAAATTTAGACAAAACCGATACTGCGTGCTTAACGTGGAGAAATGAGAATATTCTCGAGTTTCCATACACTGTTAATGGTGTAGACTTGCGCAAGGTCACTGAATATTAGTATGTTGGTATCAATATTAGCATCCGATCTGAGCTGGTATGCATACGTTAAATATATAACGGACAAAGCCTTGGACAACGAACAAAAAATATGGGTACCGATTTTACTTCGGATACCTTTTTTTTGCATATTTCTAATTGAGCATTAAATGATGTAACTTTGAACCTTACGCACTATTGTATCTTCATCAAAATATTATTTCTTTGAAGATTAATAATGTATTGCGTATTTCATACGCCTTTCTTTGCGCCATGATACTTCGCATGGTAGTTCCGGAGCTCTTTTAATTTTCATTTTAACACAATCTTCATTAACAGTAATCTGTCGCCTGGTCAACACGAATTCGGTTTATTCCGATCTATACATTTCAATGTTTGCGAGATTGACGGTCTACACTTGTTAGGTCACAGCCCAGCACTCGCATGTTTGTCCCTACGGAAGGCGAGCAGTGTACGCGCCACACGCACGAACACTGAAAATGGCACCGACCAGAAGCGACCTTCTTGAATGTCTCGTGGAAGTTTCGCTAAATTACCAAAGCAACAAGGAGCATATTACTACAACAGAATTAGCTAAACGTACTGGAGGCTCAAAAAGTACTTTTCCAAAGAAATCTAAAACAAATTGCATGTTCTTTCAGGTAAGACGAGTGTGTGGGGCAGCTGTACCCACATTCCGAGCATTATTCGCTGTTCTTGGATAATGTTCCAAGAAATTATTTGCGTAAACTGTCGACGTCGCTTTGCCAGCGTAATTGCGTGCTTCTGGTAGAAGGGGAACGAATTTATGCCAGCGATTTTATGAAACTAGAGAGCCGCGGCTCGAGCGTACCCAGGTAAAAAACAATTTTCTCCAAATAGCAATTGCGTTAGCTTTTTTTTTTATTTATTTTCCTATTTCAGCACATAGGTTTCGTCTGATTTATCGCTTCTAACTGCGCGAAAACAGGGACGTTTGCGCTGTCTGAAGTTGATAATGATCTCTATTTCACAAAGTATGAGAATGTTATACTCTGGACAAATAGAGATCATTATCAACGTCGGATAGCACGAGCGTTCCCGTTTTTGCGCAGTTAGACATGAAAAAGGTGGACTCAAGCGTAGCCGATTGCAGGTGGCGCGCCTCGCTTCCCACCGGTGACGTCACAATTGAATGGCTGGAAAAACCGGGAGAAAAACTAGGGAGAACGATGATTTGTTTTTTGTAGCGAACAAAATACAACTTTCCTAATTAACTAGACTGAAGCTGGGGGAAAAAGATAGAATTTCAGAATCAGGAGGACATCCGCATTAAGATGATACATTTGGATTGGATAGCTTGAAAAAGTGGCGGATTTCCTCTTTAAGCGTAGTAACACAAGTCGATTATTTTTCATTTATTAAAAAAAGATTATACTTACTGAGAACTACACTAGTTAAGATAAACGCAGTGAATTTATCCGTCTTCAATTATTGTAAAAAAAGAAAAACAAGGCACCTTTCATTAAGTAATGAAAATCGTTAAAGTTGTAAAGAAATGCAAGCAAAATTATGCATGATTTCAGGTTTCTTCGTCACCAAATAAAATCACTAAGGCGTTCTATTTCCGATCAAAATATGAGCACCGTCAGCGCCGTTATGTAGACACACCATAAACACACTGAACGCAAGCCGACAAAACACATATTCATTGTTTGCCACCCTGCAGTCTCATATCCGCCCCAAACTGCACTTCTGAGTTCGGCTTCACCGTCGTTTTGTGCTTGGCGATTTTCTAATATAAAGGCGACCCTTAAAACACGAAAGGTATCAGTTGATATTTTACGATAGAGCAGTATTCGGTCCAGTACTCCTTATACTTCTTCGAGCACTTATCCTCGTCTCTCCAGCTTCGGTGCAACATAAAGCCGGTCACGAAGAGCGGCAACAGGTAAGGTATCACGCTTCCTGTTCCAGCCGGTAGTGCCCAGCAGAAGGCGCCGAGCACGTCGAAGAGGTAGTTCATGTGACGGCTGATGGACCAGAAACCAGAAGCCAGCAGAAGACTCGTCTTTTCCTTGCCGTGTTCGTCCAGGTACTTGGCCCGGAGGATCTTGGCAGGGGAGCCCCATATAATGCATTTTCCGTCCGATTCCCTGGCCACGGTCTTCTGACGGTCTGCCCAGTAGTTGAGAGCGGTCATTGCGAAACCTAGCACAATCACGCTGAGACCGAGAAGAGCGCTGTTTTCGGGACAGTGTTCGACAAGGTACATGCTTGTCACGGAGTAGTAGATTCCTTGGAAGCTCATGGAACCGAACACGAGGTAGTGTCCTGGAAAAGAAAGAAAAAGGGGAGGAGGCGTATGTTATTTCAAGGTATAGTCCAATAGCTTGCGACACGCCATGGCGAATTCAGCGGTCAATTGCGTCGCGTTAACGCACGATAGGGTACTTGAACAAAAGCGTTCGGGACAAACTAGATATCTGACCTTTTTGCTACTTACGCTGTCGTTACTTTTTGTTGTTCAGTAGTGGATGAGAGATTGTCTCCCGGCGCTAGCTACTCTTGGCATTAACAGTGTTACAACGGTATTTTCTCATTCAAAATTGCTCATTTCTTGTTTTTTTTGCAGGGGGGCCCGTGCACTGGGCATTAGATACTGCAAAAGCCCTAAATATAAAGCGGGTTGCTAACGCTGTTGCATAGCTTTTCATCTGGGGGTCGCCATAGCAGTCAATGAGAAGATGCAAATTATTTTGACGAATGGACGACGGAGGACTCGGTCTAGGGCTTACATTCGTAAGAGAGGCATTTACCAGACGGAAATTTGTTACACACGAACAGCATCTCTTTTACGAATTCTGCAACAATTCTTTTTGAAAAGAAAAAAAGAACATATGGTACCAATAGCTGAAGATGCAACAACTACAAACGTTAAAACGAAATTACGAGGATTATATTAATACTTTTCGGACTCATTAGATTTTCTAATAGCAAGACTCGACCGTGACGTTTGGGCTCCGTGCTCGAAAGAGAAGTTAGAAACTCAAGTGCTCACTGCATTGTTCCCACATTCAGTGTTTCGCGTGTACCCTACTTCCCTCTTCTGACCTGCATAACTGATGTGTCAAAACGAGTTAAAACGATGTCGGTACCACCTAGATGTAAAACGTTCTTTTAAATATTTTCTTCTCGTAAAACGCCCGTTAATAAGCGGCTGGACTCTAGACTTTACCTTTTAACCGCCACGTTCTCCCTAGCCTTCGTTCCTTGTGTTGACGGTGTGTTCATTTGGGTTGTCTCACGAGTATATGCAAAAGATATCTTGAAGTGTAAAAGGCAAACTTTCGCTACTTGCATTTCGCTAACCACCTTCGCACAATTCAATAAATTTTAGTAGTACTAGGTCTTAAAAATCTCTGGAAAATGCGCAAAATAAACAGATATGCAGGTGCTGCAAAGTCAGCCTTTGTGAATGTTAGAAATATTGCAATTAAGGTAGGTCAAGGCATATTGGCCACCCGTAATGAAAGATGAGTTGAAGATTACAGTAAAAATAGTCACGCGTCTGATATTATATAGGCTGTGATGTAACTCTTTGAATAGGTAAAGCCAAGGGAAAGTTTATGTGATACCTCCTTGTAAACTTTTTTGAGATGAGTGCTGATTTCTTGTGACCCGTGTGGAACGTTCCTTGTATTCAACTTCGCCACATTATTCACCATAATGGATTGCTTACATAAATTGAAACGGAATTGATCATCGTCTAAACCCAAATACGCTCCATAAATGTATGGAAAAAGATATGGCGTAGTTCTTTCGTTACACCTCCGATCCGCACTTTGTGGATCCAGGTTCGAATAGGGCATGCAGGAGGGTATCGTTTTCTAAGGAAATGGCAACATTGACGACGGACATCCTACACCCTACTACGCCAACTACAACATCAACATCAAACGCGGACGTAATTTCCAGTAATGGGAAGAGCCCATAAGAGCTATCGTTGTAAAAGTCATGCGTGTATGTCGCGCTATTAGTATCCTGAACGGGACACAAAGACGCTTTTACTAGTCGTCGCATCAACCCTGTTTAAAAGGGAATATAAATCTGGTAAGCCTGTAAGTGGCTTTCTCAAATAAGCACGTTTTTAGACGCTCAGATTGCTGTATTTAGAATATTTTAATTTCAGGAAAAAATGTGTAAGTTCTTGTTTTTGCTTTTTGGTTCTCTTTATGCCTTAACTGTGTGTAGAAAATAAGGCTCGGATTGTAATAAAGAATCGAGGATTCTTAAAGCAAATATTTTTATGCGACCACGTCCAGACAGGCAATTACTTTGTCAAATTTACTCTGCAGCAATGAGCAGAACGACAGTATCAGAATGCACTTCTCCGGGGCAGCCGAATATACAAGAATTATAGACAATTTGCAGAACTAAGCCAAATATTTTAGGTAATTGTTTTCTCCAGTAACGCGATCTTCGCCGAGGCACTGAACCAACACTACCTTAAAAAATGGTAAACTGCTTAACTTACTTCGCTTGACTGTGCGCAAGCATGCTCAAAATGGCAAAGGTCACGCACTTGAATGTCAGTTTCTTGCAGGAAATTCAGTCTATCGTACCGTAAAGCCTTCGAGATAGAGCGATTTGTTCAATTTTGAATTGTCTCGTACAAGGGGCGTGTAAACTTCGGTCTTCCTACTGAAGAGGGGGATCGCACCCAATCGAGTTTTCGAGATGATACAACTAAAACTCAACTAAGATTCTGGGAATCAATTCAGACTTCGAGACGAACTGAGGATATAACTTAAAAATAACGTCTAACTACAAAAAAAAAGAAGAAAAAAGAAACTTTTGCGGAATTCTGGTTTGAGATTAGCGCCTGCAGGCCTTGCAGGTTGCTTCCAATCGCACCGTAGTGCAACCAACGAGAAATTATTCTTTTCGTAAATTTGCGAAATTACTCTTTGGGGGTTTTGTTGTGGTTCAACACTTTACTCTTCTTGTTCCGGTGTAGATCGGAGAGCCCCCACGTGTAAACTTTGCATTTCCCCACCTACTGCCTTTGTAATCAAAACAGTTTATCAATATATGTGGGTTGCTTTATTGAAATGAAGCTCATAAAGCTTCAAGAGGTCAGTATCAAAGGAAATTTATGAATCTTTCCGGTGCAATTGATTCGTTGTTTTATCGCTTATTTAAGGGACTTAGCGCTTACTCACAAATACGTTGTGCGCATATAACAAGTACTAACTATCCCCATATGCTGATATGAAGTCAAGCAGATTATTTTAAAACGCGAAACTATGCAGTATCGAGATGATTAGGAAACATTATAATCTAAACCCTGATGCAAGGGGAAAAAGAATACCGCACAAGATCACGCAAGTCTCAAATTAAAGTTTGTGTCGTTTTGACCTATTTTTTATCTTTCTCTCAGGCTTTAGGTTATGATGCAGACAGTATAAAGTTTAGGAAAAGCTGTTTGGGCTAACAACGTTCTTATGGTTTCTGCTGATGCCCTATTACAAACAATGCACACTAAGCTACGCCAGAATTTTAACACAATATATGTATTATCAGCCGAATTTCATGAAGTACCGTGACGAAGAACCGCTACGAAGAACGGTCACAAAGAACTGTCACGAAGGATCGTCACGGACTGTGACGTCACGTAACATAACAATGTAGTCATCACGCCATCCGGACGTCGCCGTGATGCAATAATATCATTAGGACGTCACCGTAAGGTTATGACGTCATCATGACGCAACACATCATCGTGATGTCAGGATAAAGTCATTTTAACGATGTTGTGACGTCACCGTGTCAACATGACTCTAGGCGATGTCATTATGACGTTTTATGACGTCACGTCATGATGCCACACTATGTGATGACGTCATTGTGATATAATATAGTTACCATGAGGTCGTGAGACGTCAAGATGTCGCTCGCCTTTGTCATGGCACGCGACATCATAACAACGAACGTCTGGCGTCACAGTCATGTGATCTCATTACGTCACCTGATGTGACACACGCGTAGCGTGTGCCCAGATCATTCACAACACATTTCGTGCCCCTCGCTTTTTCTCAGGATGATCAAGATAGTGTAATTCTATTTAAGCCGCCCTATCTCTCCCGCGTTACGTTTCTTTTTTTTTAGCTATCAATAGCTTTTCGATACATGGCTGCAAAACTGAATTAACTTTGTGTAGATCAATGAATTGGGCTGAAAAATTACATTTTTATAAAAATTTACTCGAATTACAGAAGTTATAATAGATGCAACTCCACCGCGGCCGGAAGCTCTTCCTTTCAGGAGAGCACTTGAGGAGGTCGTATTAACATACAACTGATTAGGTATAAGGTAAGTGATTAAAATGATCACAATACCCGATGTTCCTCGTTAATTATAATATTACCTAAAAAAAAAGAAAAAAAACAAAAAAAAAAGGTCCTTTACTTAGACGTTAAAGGTGCCCTAAGCAGGTTTCTTAGATCGCCTTGATAGGGCGATACCTCACTCCTGCTGGCTCTCAGCACCCTATAAATCCCTAAATAATAACAATACGCTGCCGACTCTAACTTAAAAAGCAATCAAAGATCACAAAACAACGATTTCACCTCCGCCGATTGTGTTCCAAAACAAGGACCTTGCACTGTCAACCAAGAGCAAGCGAAAAACCCTGGCGCCTCTGACCGGTTAAACCGTGGAGTGATATCTCGAATGCGCGCGACTCGTAGCGCATTCAACTCGGACTACCATTGAACCCAGTGAGCCCGCGCTCGAGCGCTCTATAGCTGACGACCGGGCACATCACTCCCGTGGAAGACGCTAAAAAAAGAAAAAAAGTAAGATAATTTGCAGTGTTTTAAAAGACTATTGCAGTTTGAGTTTGCTCTCAGCGAAAAAAATAACAGTTTTCGACTACTCGTACTTGCTTCTATCATCTACAAAAAGCCTACACATTTTGTAATAACAAAGTTTGTAATCTCAAGGAAATCACGTGTTTTATTTAGTCATATGCCGTCCTGGCTGCCCGCTGAATGCTTTTCCCGTCGCCGAAGACGATTTCGATCGTTCATTGCTTTGTTTAAAGAAAGATTGGCGGCGCATCGTTATGATTTATGGATTTCTAGGACGCTTAGTGTCCGCAAGAGAGTTATCGTAATATTTAAGCGATCTCAGACGCCTCCTCAAAGCACCTTTAATTTTTACGAAATTTAGCGACGTTACATATCTTTTAGATTCAGATATTAGCTGCTAGACTTTCTTATAACTTGAATTTTGCCATCTCGTGGTCCGCAGTGGGAAACACAGATTCATTCTCGTTTGAGACATTTTTTTTATTTTTTTTATTTGACTAATGGTTTAATGCTACAGAGAGTTTTTGAAGTATGCTCGTTTTCATTTCGAGAAAAAGGAAGTTTTGTGTATTGTTCACACGGCGCGCGAAGTAGATCATACAAGATTTGATTGTCGGGGGAAGACGGGATGTATTTTTAGTGTTTAAACGTCTACTTCTTGATAAGGTAACATATATGTAATCTAGAACACACCTACATGTATATTAATTCTCTACATAAAGGGGGAAATTAGTAATGGTATGCGAGAAGCCGTACCATATTTACTACGGTTCTTAAGGTGAAAACGAGTGTAGCTGGCGTATTTTTAAAATTTTACTAAGCTTTTCCTTTTAAGTACTGATAGCTGATGTTGCAGGGCTTCTCCAAGACAAGGTGTTCCTAATTGACTTTGGGTACAGAGCCAATAAATACCCCGCGTATTGATATAATCGAGTAAGTGAATCCCAAAATAAGTTACAGCATAATAGCGCGTTTCACTTGCATGTTCGCAGGCAGATTCCTGCCGACGACGAGCGGATTTTGTAGCGGTGTGACGAAACGAACTCATCGCCGGCGGAAAATATGGATATGGGCAGTGTTGTAGGCGTCACCAAAACAACAACAACAACAACGACGACAAAATACGTTGCTGGTTACTTTAAGAATAAAGTAACGCGTTACCTCAAAATAAAATGAACACCTTGCCGTTACCAATTCAAAGCAACGCACGTTACTTCTGCGTTACTTTTTAGTTATAAAGTGATGGTAACAGCGTTTTTGCTGATTTTAGTTTCCACAATGTTTATCGACATTGCGTCAAAGGGCCTGGGCGTTGGTTTTTTGTATAAAGTTGGATGTTTTGCGTTGGGAAATTACGCAACATTTTGAAGGTATCTGGAATGAGTGCAATAATTAATGACTTGGAGCCTATACTTCCTTTCAGCTTAAGTCCAGACGCAGCCCACACTTGGAGATAATGACCCCAAACAAACAACATCAGGATCGCAGGTCTCTGGTACCGGTTTTTTTTTGTTTGTTTATGATTGGTTTAGCGATGATAGAATACGTACATAAACATTTCGTACAGCGTGAGGACGCCCCTTTTGGCCCTCTCTGATTGGTCTCATTAGCTCGTAGCCTCAAAAGCGTCTGAACTTACGGTGTAACGAAGTATAGAAACAGGAAAGATAAGTGTAAGTGCACTTTTTCAGGTTTTGAAAGAAGGTGTAACGAGTAACGTAACTACGTCACCCTTGAAATAAGTAAAGCAAGTATGTTACCCGTTACAGTTTTGAAAAAATAACGAGGTTGCGGTAATAAGGTAGCGAGATTATAATTGATTCCGGGTGACCCTCATCGGGTATTTCCGCAATCTTATTCGCTGCAGAGGAATTATGAGACACTGAGGACTTGCCAGTTTTTGGCGTCTCTTAAGCTGTCAGTAATTATAGTGTTTCGCTATATTGTACTTTACTGCAATTATAGTGTTCCACTAATTATAGTGGAATCAAGCCGAAAATAATTAAGAACAAGTATGTCTTCATACCTGCTCTGTCCCTGGCGAATTCGAAGCCGTTGATGTACCAGTCTTCAGCCAAGATGCACTTTAATATATAGGACGATTGTAAAATGGCAGACGCGGCCATTAACCAGTTCCACCCGCTGTGCTCCACTTGCGCCTTCCAGCTGACAAGTACAAAGAACTGCCACACTGCCAACGCCACGCGGCAGATGGACCACTGCTTGATGTCCAGGTGCTTCCCAATCCTAGGGTAGAGCTCTAAGCCCCAGTAAAAATCGAACACGCGGCTTCCCGAAGATCCCGACTCGCCAGGGGAGGGCCACAGCGTGCCCTTGACGTAGAGCAGCGCACAAACCAGAAGCCCGAAAATTGTGATTCCCACGGCGATGCCGGGAAACATGCGGTAGATGGGCCAGCAAGGAATGTCTCGGACGAGCAACAGATATCCCGCAATTCCCATGCTCAGAATGTAGTAGGGAACTGCCGTGTGTCGGTACGCCGGCGTGTGTCCGCTGTTCGTGGTCGGTCCATGGAAGACGTCTCCCGGTAAGAAAAGCAGTCCGGCAGCGGCGTACACGGCTAACAGTAGAATCCACATCCACAAGTCATAGGTGAAGCCGCCCGGAGCAGTCCAGGCGTTGTACGTAAACCGAAGGAAGCCAAGCCGGTAGAATTCTTCGGTGGAAGATCCCAAACCGCAAACAAAGTACACCACCCAGACGAGTATGTTAGGTGTCAGAAGGATCAGGACTCCAGTCACGGCCGATGTCATTGAAAGGTCCGATGACGTGTCTTCCTTCTGTGGCAGCCGATTCTGCATACACAAGGAGAATAAGAGGCGTTATACTAATTAGACTTTTACTGATCGCCTGAAATTACAATTTTTATGATCGTTTATGTGTACTGGCCTCGCCCTTGTTTTTTTAATGTAAAAAAATGCTTAATAAATTAAAAGAGCGAGAAATGTTGATACATAAAACGTGTTTTGCCTAAGAATTAATTCGCCTAAGAATTGATTCAGCTTCATTAATAAACGTACCATCGGGGAAAAATGAAATGCGAACAGAGGAGCGCGTGGCTCGCGGTACAGGCTGCGCCGCCTGGAAGTGAGCCTAGGGGCGAGGGTGCGTGGCCTACTCCGATGTGTTCACGCCCCTCACTCAGCGCTCTCCAAGCTTCGGCAGTTCGCCTCTCAGTACGCTGCAAGCAACATCGCTATCTTTGGTGGCTCAGCGCGTACGGTGCGAAGAAGCTCGCCGCACACGCCGAGCAAAGATAGCGGTGATAGCTTTCAGCGCACTGAGAGGCGCACTGCCGAAGCTTTGGGAACGCAGAGCGAAGGGCGTGAACACATCGGAGTAAACCACGCACCCTCGCTCCTAGGCTCACTTCCAGGCGGCGCAGCCTGTACCGCGAGCCACGCGCTCCTCTGTTCGCATTTCATTTTCCTCCGATAGTACCTGAACTACTAATATAAGTTGCAGTCACAGTACGTGTTCTTTTGTTTCTTCTGAGTCATTCAGTTTTGTCTTTGGTGCTATAGACTCTACTGCAAACGCTGATTACGAGACGTCAGATTCTGACTAAACAGTTAAGGTTGTTCTAAGCGGGTTAAACAAAAAACTTTAAGGGTGTGAATTGAATACTGGCTAAGCTCAAACCTACAAAACTAAAAAAAATGCTCAAAATACTGTATTTGTTTGACTGCCGGATCGATCTGCAAGGTGCACAACATGCAACTCCACTCCACTGAAGAATGCGACGCCACTCCACTGAAATTCAATTGTTGTTTTTATTTATTTATTTATTACCTACTTCGACCAGTGGGCAGTACAGTGGGGGGTGATAGAACATGAGAAATAGCACAGAACAGTAAAATATACAGAAGATGCCAACCAAAACATGACAAAAGCCCCAGTACAGTGCTAACAAAAACAATTTACACAACAAGGTATGATAGGCATCTTACATCAACACGATAGTGTTAAAAAAGGACGAAACTGAAGGGAGTTTTACGGAAGCATCCGGGAGCATATTCCATTCGTGGATTATTTCGGGTAAAAACAATTACTTTAGGACATAAGTCCTCACACAGAAATCTCGAATTGTTTTTAGAATTAGCTACCGTGAGGGAAATGTAGGCAGGAGATATACAACACTTTGACTCATCGAAACCTGTGTTGCCATAATAAGAATTGTGTACAAACTTACAACGTAAACATTTCCTCCTAAACTGCAAAGACTTCCATCACAGTGAGTGCTTTACTTTCAGGGGTTTTACTCGAAGTTATAATTATCTGAAAAAGATCTTGCTGCTTGGTTTTAAATTCTTTCTACATGATTAATACATATTTGCGGATGCGGGTCCACAGAATACACGCGTGTCTTAAAATCGGTCGGACGTAAGACAAATAAACAATCTCTTTTAGGTCAGCAGAAATTTGCCGAAAGTGGTGACGGAGGAAATGTGACATGCCGTTAGCTTTAGAACATAACCCCGTGACATGATTATTTTATTTCAAACAATTGGACAACTGCACTGCAAGATATTTCGCCTCAGTAACAAGATGCAAAGGCTTGTTACCTAAAAGAAAAACTGAAATAATTACTTTACGTTTTCTTGTAAATCTAACATGAATACATCTGGATATATTAAGAAACATCTTGCATCTGGCGCGCCACCTTGAAATGCAACCTACATCACTCTAGAACTTCTACATCAGCGTCTCCGTGTATTTCTCTATGCAAAACACAATCGTCCGCATACAGCCTGATGTGATATGAGATTCCGCTAGTAATATCATTTATAAAAAAATAGAAAAAAAGTGGGCCTAAGATTGAACCTTACGGTATACCCGAGGTTACAGCTACGTATGATGAGTAAATTCCGTTAATGACGACACGTTGTCTCCTGTCACCGAGATAATTTGCTATCCACTGCAGGACTTTTGTATTCATGTTTAGACTAGCAGCTTGTGAAGCAGAAGCGAGTGGTCCGCAACATCAAACGCTTTTCTTTAAGCACCCAAAAATATACAATCAGTTATAGAACCTTTATGAAACGAATCAGCAAAGTCGTAAAAAAATTTGAGTAATTGTATATTACATGATAATACTGGACGGAAACCGTGCAGAACCGCAGAAAAGCGGTTATGGTTCGTTAGATTACGTGCAACACTTGAATATACAATGTGCTTTATTAATTACAGCATCCACTCGTTAGTGATATGGGCCTATAGTTGCTTACATTATTTTTTGCCCCGTGCCTGTGTATTGAAACTACATTTCTGCTTTTCCAGTTGTCAGGAAGACAACCAATTTTCAGCGATTTCGTGTATGGTATCATTAGATATGACTCGAGGATTTCAGCACATGATTTTAAAACAATGTTGGGTATTCCGTCCGGTCCGGTGGCATATCCCACTCTCAGATTGCTTAATAATTTACGTATGCCGTTATGATCAAAGGTAATGTTGTCCATAGCATGATTAATTACGTCAACGTTGGGAGGTACAGACGTAAGTGTTGAAGTTGAGAAGACAGACCTGAAATGCCCACTGAATACTGCTTTTTTTTTTTTTGGCTGTCGTCCGACACAGGAGCGTCGTCAATCACAGGGGGAGGGACACCCGCCACATCTTTTATTTGAGATTTAACATATTTCCAGAGCTCCTTAGGACAGTTCTTAATCTTTTGACAAAACGAAGAAAACTAATCATACCATGCATTTTTTTATTTTTCATTTGAGCTCCCGTTGAAGGTCGTTAAGATGATCACGTGTACATGAATCGTTCGTTTTCTTATAGCGCGCGAACATGGGCTTATTTCTAAGCATTGACCGTCTAATTTCCGGATTCATCCAAGGCTTACTTTACTTGCGCTTCGCACTGGCTATTTTAGCTGGTGCGTAAACATCAAGCAGTCATTTTATCTTAACTTTAAATAAATTCCACAAAGCGTTTACATCGGTACACACACTCGTACTTCAAACCGAGGCAAAAAAATTCTAAGATCTAAACGTAGATGAAAAAACAGTTAGGGCGCAGGTGAGCTGGTGTAAGTTTACCATTTTTTAGACCACCTGACACTGGGTGGAAGAAACACGACGACGTCTCAAAAACGTCGTTGTGTTTCTTCCACCCAGTCTCAGGTGGTCTAAAAAATCTAAACTTAGGGCATCTTAGTCAGCGCTGCCGAACATGTAAACCGTTTTTGGTTGGCTTTTGTATCGTGTTACATTTGAACAATTTATTATCGCTACAACTGCTTCGTGGTCGCTTATGCCTTGCATTACAGAAACAGAGGTGACAGTTGACGGCCTATTACACAAGTATAAGTCAAAGACAGATGATCGTCTGGCACCAGCTCTAGTGGGTTCCGTGACAAACTGATACAAATGGAAGTCATTTAATATATCTAGAAGCGCTGAATAGACACACTATAAATGAGTAGTCACAGGTCGATAATTTACCCAAGATACATCTGGGAGGTTGAAATTCCCAATCAAAACAAGATTTCCCGGTGCAACAACGGACATCGCGTCGTACAGGGACGAAAGAGACTGCGCCGTACTAGACGGAGGCCTATAGAACGCGCCTACCGTCAAATATTCACCTTTATAAAGCGAAGTCTTGCACCACACTGTTTCACAAATCACACCATTTAATGGCTACTGCGAAGCTATGTAATTTCTTCTTAACAAGCAAGAATACACCACCAAGATGATTCTTTCCATCAGCTCGATAAACGTTATAGTTCAGAGGAAATACTTCCCTGTCAAGGACAGAGGCTTCAAGCCACGATTTGGTTCCGATAACGGCATCGGGTGTGGTGACCGAGATAAGACCAGAAACATCGTCCGATTTGTTTTTTATGCTTCAACGTTTGTCGATAAGAAACGTAAGGTTAAGGTTGTTTAGTGCTGCGGCTCGTGTCAAAGAACTGCTTTGTAATTGCTCGCAATAGCAATCCACAACGGATGAAGAACTTTCGTCATACATGTTCCACGTGTGTTTTCCTAAAGAATGTTTATTAAATCTAAGTTTGTACGGGAGGGTTTCGACCATGGAAAAATCTAGTAGTTTCTTGCGCTCGAAGCGCATCTTAAGAGAAATCCTCGCAACACAAAACGGCGTTTTTTTTTTTTTTTAAATTTAGGATTTCGAAGCAAAATACATGTTTTGTCTTGAACGTCAATAATTTAACAATGACATATCTGTTACGTTTATGACTGCAAGCGCCCAGTCTCTGGGCGCGCTCAACAGCGCATGGCTCGAGTGCGAAACCCAGGTTGTCGCGACAAAGATGTTTTAATTTTTGTTCGGAAACAGACCATGATGCATTCTCATAGTCCGAAATGCCATATAAAAATAGATTTCGCCTGCTAGACTGGTTTTCGAGACTATCCTGTTGTGCGGCAAGGTTCGATATTTGCCGCGACAATTCATTCGTGGCGGCATCAACAGCACTCAGGTCTTCCTCAGTGTTTTCAGAATGGCGTGTCGCCTTCCGTAGCTTTGATTTTTGGTGATACACTTTCAAGCTTTTCATCCATCGTCATTTGTCTAGCCTGCACGTTCCTTAATTCTTGAAGCGGCATTGACTTTCCTTGCTCACGTTTAGAGAGCGTTAATGTCTTAGTTATTTCTGTCAATCGGGATTGGATGAAAGTCTTTATAACCTTGATTTGCCGTTTTCTCAGCGTCTAGCCTGAGTGTAGAAATAGCCGGCTCGGTGGCTCCGAGGCGAGAGCGCCGGCCTACGGATCCCCAGATGGCGGGTTCAAATCCCGACCGAGGGGCCCGCAATATGACGGAGGCTTATTGCGGAGAAGCCGCCGTGTAACTGAGCTTTCGGTTGCACGGCAAAAGAACCCCAGGGGGTAGAAATCAATCCTCAGTCCTCCGCAGGGGCGTGCCAGATGCCCGTCGTTGGTTTGGCACGAAATTTCAAAATTTGACTTTGAATCTTGAGATATTAAACAGCATGCCGGGAAAGGATAGCATGTGTAGACCGAAGACGTTTAGTTTTGCACACAGTTCTTTTATTATTTTTTATTTATAAATAACACGTCTTACACAATTTTATGGGATCTTCCTCTCTATTTTAGGTTTAGAAACGGTCTCATTTCGACTGTAAAATTAAGAAATATTAGATAGGAAAGAGCGAAGCGTTCGGACTGCGTTGTTTAAAAAGCACTGTTCGCAGATACCAGTGAAAACATGAAAACCTATAAATGACTTTTTTTTACTTGAAGAATTTAGATTATTTTGTCTCAATTAGCTTATCGAATATTATCAATCAGTAAAGTCTAAGTTAAAAAAAGTCCGGGTCCCAGAAACGTTTTCAAGAATTAAATGCAATTTATTGGAGCCTTACATTAGGATTTTCTGAAGGTAGCTGTTTGTTCAGGTTTACTTTTGTTTCAAATTTCACCAATGAAACATATAGTGTTCACATTTTCACGGTTCGGGCATCTGTTCCAACATATCACACACGACTGATATAATTACATTCCTGCATTTACGCGCTACTTAAATTAAGTAGTGTAGCTGCGACACAATCAATGCGCCAGTCATCAAACTATCTGCGACATTTTTGTGCCTGCGGCCTCAATGATGTTGCTGCATTAACGCGCAATGCTTTGCCTACGAGTATTTAAGCCAAGTTAGAATGAGCTATTCTTCTGTGAAATGAGTTAAGTACCATAATGCGTACGATCGACCAAATATATTATCTACATAACTTTAAATAAGAACGAGGTTTGAACAACGAAAATAGGGTGAAAAATATTTGTTTTACTATATATTTGCCTATCTGTGGTCTAATATACGCAGAATAAAAGTGTGAAAAGTCAAATTATGTGACTACTGTTAATATTTCCGAGTTGGGTGCAATAAAGTGCCGGTAACAAAATCAAGACTTCAATATGTATAATACAAAGAAATTATCATGGGATACTATTTTTAACCCACTAATAATTTAATTACTGCCTTAGGAATTCTAGAGCATCCACTAACTTTAGTTTCAACTAAAAGCACGTATGGTTTCTACAGATCTAGACAGGTATTCCTGAATACAAAAAAGACAATCGGTAGTACATATGCAGTATAACTGAATCATAACTCGAGTGTGTACTTTTCTAGAACGCTCTAGTGTTAAGTGTTAAAAAAAAAATTGCCGAGACTAAAAAAAAAAATGCCTCAGGTGATTCATAGCTTGCATCTCAAGATAGTTGACATTAATCGCATTTCACGCTTTAGACTACAATGTTTAGCGAGTCTTCCCGATAAAAGTGACGCGAATTCAAACAGTCTATTAAACGCGCAACCTGCCATCCCCCGTTCCCCCACCAAAAAAAAAAAAAAATAGAGCCGATTTTAGTACATACATGGTTTGTGTAGAAAGGGTCATCTTCTTTCGCTGTTTGTCCTTTGCTGTTCATTCTGGTCATTTTCAGTGTTCCCGTTTTCGCAGAATAACGCCGACGGGACAAAGGAGCACTTGGCCGCCTACCTCTCCGCAAAGACGAGAAGATACTGGCGGCTTACCGGCATGCATCAGGATGTTTATTCTACAGCTACATCCAATGTCAAAGGAAATCTGAGCATCGAATGGCACCCGTGCTTGAACTGCAAATAATCTAAAACATAGCTATTCACTTCGATATACACTTTTCTTTTTTATTTTTATTTTCATCCTTTCTCCATTCGGCGCATGTAGACAGTCAAGTTACCAGGTCATTCCCATCAGTGGCGCGCGGAGAAAGCAAGCTTCTTCATGACGTTTTTCCTTATTCGCACGCGTGTCGTGTGCGGCGCGTTTCTTGCTGGTCCTTGGGGAAACCTGTACTGAGAGAGGATGTTTGTCTATTCCCGCTCGTTTTGTCGGCGCAAGCACGAGGAAAGAATTACACACCGTTCCGTCGACGTAAAACCAGTTTTCGTATGTATTTATGTTACTTCGATATCTTGGAAATATTCTCCTTCTCTATAAATCGGCTATTTTGAATCGAATGCTGTACAATTTTTGATGTCCGTGAACCCTCAAGTTTCGCGAATAAAAAATTTCGCGAAATTTAAGGTCAGACAACAATTTCGGTACTTAAGGGTTTCAATGCGGGTGTTTGGAATTCACCAAATTAAGTGGCCACAAAAAATGTCCTTTGTGACAAATTCGCGAAATATAGGGGCCGCAAAAATTAGGACTTTTACAGTATCTATTTGTATGACCTTGAACAAAAGTGTGGGCTTATTTATGTAGGGAACTATTATCGTGCACCTTGACAGCCCGGGAGTATACAGAAGGGTGCCCCTTTCTGGCGGTGCTTGCAATTTAGCTTGAATGTAAAAAAAGTAAAGACGTTTACAAATTTCTTTAATGCGAACTTAGAACCCAGCTCTTGTGGACGAGGAAGGGAGGGTATGCTTCTCCTTCTTCTCATACTCCATCCCCTCCTCCTCTGATTCAGTTTCCCCTTTAAATTAGTAGCGGAAAATATTGTCACCTGACTTGATGTCACGTCACCTATGAACAAACTCAGTTTCTTCATTAAATTTAGCGGAAAAATTTACTCCACGTGACCTTAGCACTAATTCAATTCCCCGCAAAATTTAGAGGGGAAATTCAGTTCCTCCGCCAAATTTAGCAGGAAAATAGACACCACGTGACCTACACCAATTCCATTCCCCGCTGATCTAAGCGGGAAAATTCAGTTCCACTGCTAGATTTAGTGGAAACATTCAGTTTCTCCGCTAGATTTAGCGGGAAAATTGATGTCACTTGACCTCAACACCATTCAATTCAAATTTTGCGGGGAATTGAATTGTTGTTGAGATCACGTAACTTTAATCTTCCGCTAAATTAAGCGGAAAAACTGTGACGTCCAATAATGCAACGCGCGCCGTTATGCCGATGGCAACGGCGACGCCGACACTGACGGCAATGGCGATGGAGCTTGACGGAAACGGGCGATTAGGAGCTGCCCTCTGAAATTTGGCAGCCATATTTCTATGCATTGATAAAATCGTCACATACAGAATTGTGATGTATGAGAAATTGTGGGTTTTCGTGGTGTTATTTGTACTAGCATTATGATTAACCATGCGTCAGGTGGTCACGTGACGTCATGCTGTCAATACATGCTGTAATGTGATTTCCCGTCACGTGGCTTTTTGACGTTAAGTGACGTAATCGCGTGACTCACTGCGTCAACTTGGTTTAAATTGAGAACGTCACTATATTTATCAGTGTTATTGACACCGTGATGTCACATGACATTTCACTGAGTCACGTGACACCTTGATGTACTCGATTGTCATGAGCCCAAGGCGAGTGCTCGAGTACCATGACAATCAGCATCTCCAAACATTCGGAGAATGGCTCGTGTTCTATCAGCGACGAGTATAGCCAACTCTAAGATCGTTTGAAGCTCAGCCCATGCTCCATGCTTCTGCCATCCCCAGCGCATGACTATGAGGAACACTGACGGTATATAATTAGCCCCAGATCACGTGACCGCTTGCTTTTATTTCGAGTAGAGGATAGGAAAGTTGTCTCTTTCCGTTATTTATTTATGCGTCTGCTATTGCGCGGAGAGGAAAACTATAAAGGGTGTTTACCAAGTTTTCAATGCCTGGTATTTATTCTAATTGGTATTTGGTTAATGCAGTGCCGTAACTAGGGTCAGCGACCCCCAAAGCAGTGACCCGCCGCGACCCCCCCCCCCACACACACACGCACACACATACACACGCCCCCTTGTGACGCAAAGGAATTAAAGTACAATTTATTTTCGGCACGACCCATTTTTACATGTAGATATCATTGAGACACACAGACATATCCTCGTTGTGTCTTAACTGCCTGAGAAAGTTATCCCGAGATTAGAAATATTGAAAGGAATAAATTGATCGTATCGATCCGAGATTAAATAGAACTTCAACTACCCATATACAGGAGTGGACACCGGAAAAGAAACATCCCAATTGCCCCGGAGGGACGGCCGAACGTTGGCATCCGCTCTAAATCTCACAGAAGTGTCGTTTTGAAGTTCTTTACCAAGATTCGTTTAAACTTTACAGTTTTTGGTTGCTAAATATAAGCAATGGGGGATTACAGATAACAAGTGCCACAAATGTAATTGTCGTATAAACACTCCTAAACGAGGAGGAAGTCTCCTTCAGGCATAAAAAAAACATCCTGCGGAAAGGCAACGACAAAAATAATAATAAAGGTTTGCGTGTGCGTGTGTGTGTGTGTGTGTTTACGGAGGGGGGGGAGCAGTTTTAAAAGCATACTGTGTTGCAAAGGTTCATTTGCCCTCATCCTCGACGCAGACCAGAAAGCGTGGCCCAGGAAACGACTTTGTTTGCAAAAACATCCTTGCCAGAAAGCGCGTTTTCGTGAAACCAGATGACGCTGCACTAAGAAAGAATAATTTGTGTCTCACAAATACGCGGCTTGCTCTGAGCACGAACTTTCTGCAGCGTGCATTCTGTACCGCCGAATTTGATTTTCTCAGCTAAAACCAATCGCAATGACCACCAGCTAGGGTACGATGACGTCATGTGGAAACCATGCTAAAAAGTTAAATTTTATTGTGAAATGCGATGTTCACAACAGTATCAAAATTAGATATCCTAATGTTAAAATTTTGCGCTGTATATTGTAGTCTCGCGGTAATATACGGCAGCCTAATAAAATGTTAAAGCGCATCACTGATAGAGCAAACAGTTATGAAGTGGGGGCCCAAGACAAGTGTACAGAAAACCGCATATAACGCCATCCTCCCGAGGCAGTATTTCACCAAGTTTCAAGTTCATGCTAGCTGTTGACCAAATGTCGTCTTTGTTGGGATGATAAGAATGTTCATCGGTCCTTCGCGCTATTTAACTGGAATTCTTAATATTATTGCATCTGAATGTATTTCTTTCGGCATCGCACGTTATCGAAGTCTTTTAAAAATTGTCATTTATTGTCTTTCTCTTTCTTCACATTTCTTGTATTTGCCTTCGTACCTATGACGTGAGCGAAATGTCCTTTTTCGCATACCCCGGGACCCGGTGTTTCATACTGCCAAACAGCGTACAAAAATGAACGTTTCGGCAGATCGGCTCAACAGCCGACGTATTTTCGAGTATCGTACTCTCGTGTCGGTCTACAGGGGTTATCTGAACTTCATATAGTCTGATTTATTGACGATAATAAAAATATTAGCAATTAGTCACTGAGAATTTCACAACATAAATGAAGGGCCGATCACTTTTAAAATATAAATCATACGTAAATGCACCTTCTAATTATTTTAAATATGGTCGCAAATATCTTCAGACGTTTTTATCCGCAATAGACGGGTATAAGTGATTTGGGGGACGGCGGAGGTAAGCTCACCAGAGAAAAGCATACCGGGCAAAACGCCACCGGTCTTTTGACGAGTGCGGAGAAAAGCTAACCTACGAATCTAAGGATTGTGCGTTCACTCAGCTGAAGTATGCTGGGATGCCTCATGCGCATGCGGTCATTCTGCACTTCCCTGGCAGAATTTATACTTAAATTATAAAAGCGTCGGGAAACACGTCAGACGGTGCCCGAAGGAAATAAAAAAAAATAATTTCAATAAAACACTCATTAAAAAAATAGCGGGGGTATTATAACAAGTGCAGAGGGCTGCAACTTAAGTAGTTTGTGGATATTTATTTATAAAGTGACCTTTTATGTAGTATACTGACACCGCATTACCCGATCTCTAAATTTCACCATTTGTTGAAGAAGAAGTGATTTTAATTATTATACCACATTCGAACGAAAAAAAAATTCTTTATCACGGCTACGTCAGCAATAAATCTGGTAAAACTCCCGCGAAATAGCTTGATATAGAAGCGGAGCGATGGATAAAGCCAGAGTGAAGAATAACTATCCAGATGTCTTAAATCGCGATTTAAAACAGGCCGGTTTTACTACGATGAAGTAGATCAAACATTTTCAGAAAAGAAAGAATCCCGAAAATCTGCTTTTCATTTACTGTTTGTTTATCATTTGATGATGCCAATATGCGCGTTTGTGCTGTATTTAAATGAGAGATTCATCGCATACGAAAGAATAATATCGGACTGAACGCCAAAAAAAAAAAAAAAAACGCTGGTCTTCGGAGAATATTAATGCGTTGAGCTTTATTTTTCCCTCCGACTTCGTTCTTCAATTACGTCAGGTGCATACTCTTTATATTGTGCTTGGTGTAGTGTGTCGTATATACTGCATATCGTTAGCACCAGTTCTATCATTCTCATTACTTATCTTCTTTTCTGAAGTATGCCAAAGTTTCTACGTTCTTTGCTTTATGCCTGGTGACTTTTCGGGGTCACAATTATTGAGCAATGTTATAGTTACCTAAATATTGGATTTATAAATAAAATAGATGTATTTATCTTCAATATATTATTTTTTACTGTTTACTATAACTTTCAATTTTGTATGTACATGCTTATCAATAAGATTATTTATTTAGTTTTTCCTGGTGCATATTTACTCATTAATTTTCTGGCCCTCGAGAGAGTGACAGATCCCCGATCCGGCCCCTTAACTACAAAGTTTGGAGACCCCTAATTTAAATCAACTTAGCCTGATGTAAATGAAATCAAATTGACATAAATTTTTAAAGTAACTATTATTTGTTGTTGTTGTTTTAGTACAGCAGAGCGATTTAATGTGAAGTGCGTGCGCTGCGTAACACTGTCAACATAAACGCGCGATGGGCTTTTTTATATTTATTGATTGTTATGAAAATGAGTTGTGTGTTGGAAATTGCTCATTTCAGCGCACAAACTTATGCAACCAAAGTTTGACGCTGGTCAACCCCTTGTCTAAATAAAATGCGAAAAATCGCTTCGCGCTAACTGTGTTGCACTGTGTACCACCTGCGTGAGAAGCGCCTAAGATTTCCGTTTCACTGCCGCTATTAAATGATAGCAACCACTTTACATACAAATTTAATTCGAGGTGAACTTTTCTTCGCGTCAGCGAAAAGTCTGGTGACCTTCTCTCCGGACCCGCACAAAAGTGGTGACCTTTCTTCCGGTGAACTTTAATGCCGTGAGTTTATCAGCGGTGAGAATCTCTACGGAATTTAATTTGAGAGGGCCATAAACTAATTTTTGATTTTGAAGCTGATTTAAAAAGAAAGCTGAGTGCTTGACACATGTTTTACTTCTCAAACATATAAATATTCATTATTTCCTCTTTTATGTGATGAACAACAATTTTATATGTGTGTGTGCTGGACACAAAGTACACATGGGCGCGTGGCAGAAGTCTAACGATTGCGAACACGTAGTGTCAGAAAGCAACCAATTAAGCAGCTGCTATGCCGAGTAGAGCATGATATTTTAATTTGCTTTTAAACAAAAATCATAAATTAGTAAAAGTGGTGCTTATTTGCAAAGCGAATTCAACGGCTTCTTCTCAACAACGAACCTCAACAGCCATGCTATGAAAGATGATCCTGTATAAGGAAATGTCCACTTGGGTACGCGCTATTTAAGCCAGATTCAATCTTAGTACGAAAGTGCGTACAGACTGGAAAAACAATTTTGATCGCTCATTTATTCATGATTTATCGCCAGTATCACGGTGTTGAGTGTAAAGAAATGTTAGGAAAACAAGTGTTCCGATCGCCGCTCAGCGCTTCTATAAAACGTAGGCTGAAAGGGATTATCCTAAAACGTGTCATTCTGAAAACATTTTTACTTTTTACTCAGTTGCGTCGTCATCATACTTACTGTAAAATGTATTTTGTCATATTTACTGTAAAATGTATTTCGCAAATACACTTTAACGATATGTATGGCGACGAGGTGGATATTTCGTGATTTTATATGCACTTTAATTATTTACTCAGTTGAAAAACACAACCAAGATTTAGCTTTTAATATTGCGGCGCAAAGTTGTACCACTCACGCGTATTTAAGCGACCTTCCACGTTTCGTGACAATCTTTTGATTCAGGTAATATATGTGTGGCGGAAATATAACGGATGTTTATTTGTTTAAACACGATGTTTTGAATGTTAGTCTAGATTTTCTTTTACCGTTTAGTCGAACTTAAATAAAGAAATTTCTTTTTTATTGTACCTGAAAATAAAAGTGGTTTGTACGAACGATGAAAAGCATGCAGTGTAACTATTCCTTTGATTGCGGAAATAATGCCTATTTGCGACGAGATGTTTTGGCTGCGCCACCTCGCGGGCGCCCTCTTGTGACGGAGCTGGTAAGATGCGAGCAGACAACGTTCTGTGTCAAAGCACGCAGTTGTTATGTTAGTTTTTATCTATACCGATTAAAAATGGGTTATTTCTAAAAGACAAATGCATGCCGTTTTTGTGCGTGATCTTTCTAATGAATAACGGTACCTTGAAGTTGCTTTTTATATATAAAAAAAACATTTAAAATCTTCAGATACAAGCCTGGAGCTTCACATTACAACTTGCACTTCGTGCGTTAGGGATATTCACAGCCTCTGATGCCTGTTTTTTTTTTTCAAATCTGTGAAGGCTGCCGTAGGAAAAGGTTTGGCATTCACCAAGGTAAATGACGCGCTGTCTTTTTAGCTGTGCACGCGCGGAGAGTTTTGTTGCAAAGAACCGCACACTTGGTTTATCTAAAGTACCGTGATGCTGGATTTTACAACTAACGGCAATTCATAAAAATGGCAACGATCATTCCTCTAAAACAAAAAAGGTTTTCAGTTCCGTATTCTGCTGTTTTCCGCCATTCGCTTCCTCAGACCGGCACTGTCAAGCAGTCGGCGTTTCAAAGAATGGCGCTACATGTCAAAAGCTTAGTTTTAGCTACATTGACCTAGCCGATACCGACGCTGCTACGCATTTGTGACTCGACAGTTGCTGACCAGCAAATACTCGCCACAAACTGCATGATGATTTGCTCCTCCTGCATCGAATACGTGGCAAAGAAGTTTGTCACGTTGCGACTGCTGCTCGAAAGAGAAACAGAAATATTTATAAATTCTTTAAAGAAAACTGAAGTGGTTCTGTATTTGAGGAGAAACATCAAAATCGTATTCATTTGGCTTCCAGGATTATGAATATCCAGATTATTTTGCAATGTGGTGCAGGGAGGCTACAGAAATTAATTGTAAACTTCTGAGATTTTACAGCTGAACGAAGGTGGAAGAAATATACTAGATAGAGAGAGACAAAGAAACTCTTTCAGATTTCGTTTAAATTCTCGGCCATGCCCCGGCCAATTCAGGCGATTGATTCATTTGTTCTATTCAATTTTTTCTAACAATTGTTTTCATATCTAATATCGCTCACTGAGAAGCGCACCACGCATTACGAGCATTTGGTTTTGCGAAATTAAACGTACCGTATTTTCTGGGCTATGGTCCGCGGACTATACATGTTTAAAAGTTGAAATTTCTGGCTGTGCGGAATATCTACGCGTGCGGACTGTACAGGAATTATGTTTTTCAATATCGTTGATTATGACGAGACGGGACGGATTTTGTGAATAAAAGAGTGTGTTATTTATAATTTATGTATATTATAGGCTTTTTTTGTGAGCTAAGAAAACATACATATGTCAAGGTGTGCCGCGTATGAGAAGAATTTCGTGTCGATTAAGCACCAGGTGTGGGCTATGCACTGGGTGCGGACTATGCAGCAGGTGCGGACTATCTAAACAAAAACTTTCATTTTTGACCCCAAATTTGCCTCTGCGGACTATACACCGGGTGCGGACTATAGTCCGGAAAATACGGTACAAAGGTTAGTCATTGATATGAGACTCATAGCTAGTTTTTTGGAACGCGGAAGTGCCACCGACCTACTAAACTTAGGGCTTCGATAGCGAGGGGGTCTCGCACGTTTTTGGCTCGACTGCGTGAATAAACACGGGTTTAAGTGATACGACACCGGAAGCTTGCTCCCGCGTCTTCCTGCGATTCATTTCAATAAAATATTTGTTTACTGGTTTACAAGATTTAAAAGTAATAAACGTGCTTTTCATAAGAGACTAGCACTCAAAACACATTGGAATCAACATGATACACGAAGTCACTTTCACTGGTGTGTTTACAACACACGCGAGAGGTTCTCGAATTTCGCTTTCCTGTGTTCAATTTATGATACATTCTTTCTTGAACTTTATTGTTTCCGAATCGTAATAAAAATACACCCTATTCATTCTCGTGGGTTTTGTAGTGGGGTAGAGCGCAGGATATTTTATTTTCATCATCCAGCTATTTGTGCTGGGGTAGAGAACAAAATACGACCATCCCAGCGCTACGACAGCTCACCGCTAAAAGTGTTCGTTAGGACGAATACGCTTGCCACGGTTTCAAGCCTTGGTAAAATATCCTACTACAAATATTACTTCTCCAAATAAACAGAACGCGTTCATTTATTTAACACTACAGCTGGCCCTAGGGTTGCACAAGCAGAAGGGGTACGTAATCAATAAAGCGAACAACCAGTATAAAACTAAAAATAGAAAATGAAACACAGCAATATCGGCCAAAAGCGTAGAAATTGCAAACATAACAAAATTACCTTCGATGTAAAAAAAGAAATACAGACTTAAGCATTGGGATTACAAGTACCACACACGAAACCAGAAAAATAAAGTATTGGTGCAAAGCGCATTTAGAAAGTAGAAAACAATGCACAAGGGGGCCCTTTCGGCACGGAAATACACTTCAGAAAGGTGTCGTCATCTTGAAAAGCTGTGGAGGGTAATCCATTTCAATCATTATTCATATTGAAAAAAAAACGAAAAACACGAAAACTCTAATGTATTAGTTCTCTCAAAAATAGGCTCGACCGATTCTGAGCGTTCGGGAGTTTTGGATAGCGGATTATTTAAAGTGTAATTTATACAAAAAAAAAAAAAATCAGTGAAAAAAAAACTTTAACCTGGTCATCTTTCTGCTCACTTGGAAAGGCTGTGAAGCCAGCTAGGTTCTGATAGGTGACACGGAATATCATCTACGACATCTTTTGCAAACAAATGTAAATGATAGCTACTGAATTGTTTTCTAACTTAGCAATGTCACCACTCTGGTGTGAGTCGCATACTGTACAACTGTACTCGAGGGCGAACAAAACGACCGTTCTTTGGACCAGGAGCTTGTCTTCGCCTAAGCAAGCCCACATTTTTACGCGCCGCGAAACAAATTATATTTATATGTTTCGACTCCATTTCAGATTACCTGCAATAATTAGCCATTTGCATTTGAACTCCCAAACTTCGCTAATTAAGTTAGTTCCTATGTTATATAAACGGTACATGGGCTTTTTTATTTGTTATCCGAGGATAAACAGATTTATCGCAGTTAATCACCATGTGCCATTTTTCACACCATTCACCTACTTGATTTGACCTGCAGTTAAGGGTTACCTGATCTTCTACATATGAAATCTCCGAAAAAATAACACTATCAGTCGCGAGCAATCGCAGTGAAACATTGTAATAAACACGGTTTTTTGCGCGTCACCCAAACAGTGCATGAAGTGAGCTGACGAGTCGATTGGATTCAGGATCTGCGTGGTCTGTCCCAGTCTGTCGTACCCGTGATGTTACAAACGATGATGATGATAGCTAGAGAAGCACCCCCTGTAATTTGGCGCACCGTCAATAGCCCCCAAAACGCATAAAACTTATTATCAAGTTTGCGGTGCAAACCAGTTCGAACCGGTTTCAACCTTTATTATTTCTCCCCGAAATTGAACGGGAACTTAACCGAAAGCCGTGAACCCGTACCCGAACCGAACCGATACAAATTTCGGTTCGACGCTCTCCATAACATACATATAACATATGTGAGAAAATGATAGTCCTGGAAAAGAAGTATTGGAATTAAAAAAAAAATACTATCAGATACGAATGTGTAATGTTCATAACTTATTCACATATAATTATTAAAATGTGACAATAAATATATTCCGCAGCATTTAAAGGGTGCGGGCAAGGAAGGTATTATATTAGTTATGTAACTTATATTCGCTGAAAAGTATAAACGCATAAAACTCTTCACTGCGAACTTTAGGCGTTTCGGTACTCAGGGAAAACCTTTGACTTTTGCAGCAGCTACACAGCGAGTTTCATGACTTAACTCGTCGTTAAAATGTGGCGCTTTTACCATATTTAGTTTGATCTCGGTGGACGCCAGAGGTCAAGGTTTCAAGAGTCAGTTTCCCAACTGAGTGTTTTAGGAATGTTGAGCTGAGCTAAGTTGGTGGGTGTTACTTGGTACACAGGCCTAAAACCCCGCCTTTCGACCCCAGTTGAAATCGAAAAAAAAAAACACGAAAACTGATGTTACATTATCTTCGTTAAAAAAGCGATGGATATAAATTATTAGCACACTTTTGATTCCTTATAAACGTTTAACACAATATATAATAAACTTTTTATCTATAGAGTAAAAACAAAACAATAATCAGAACGTTTTACACGAATTCAAGCAGGAAAGGCATAACGAAAGTCTTATCGGCACCGACATCAGAATGACCGAGCCACTGATCTCTATGACAATTGCTGGATCGCGTTTGCCCGCTCCGCGAGTGCAGCCGCTGGGGGCCATCTTTTTGGTAGAGTTATATTACCTCTAGCCAAGTTACAGCTGCTGCAGCCACTATCATCCATCAATGGCAGGCAGTGTTGTGGTAGTTGTGGTGGCAGGCTGCCATCAAAATAGCGTGGGTAATAATTCGTGCTTGATAAAAATTGTTTGACGAAACATATTTTTAAAACCCGGCGTGAACCGTAGCCCGATCTTTGAGGACCCGGTGAAGGTTTCACGAAATCGCAGCACCGGGGAAACGCAGCCCAGCACGCATCGAAATTCGCATCGAAAGAAGCATCGAAAACAGACGCCGGTACGGAGTCTGCTTTCGATGCGGCCTACGCTGCTTTCCCCCGGTGCTGCGCTTCCGTAGAACTTTCGCCGGGTCCTTTAAGATGAGGCTAGCGTTCACGCCGGGTTTCAAGAATCTGCTTCGTCGAACAACTTCAGTCAAGCACAAAATACCACCCACGGTACAGTGTACTAGATCCACGGCTATTTTATGGCAGCCTGCCGCCATTGCGCCGTCCGCCATATTACTATGATGGCTAGAGATAATATAACTTTATCAAAAAGATGGCCGACCGTGGCCGCATTCCCGTCCAACGGCGGAGCTGGTCAAACGCGATCCAGCAAATAGACATAGAGATGAGTGGACCCAGCTCGCCGAGCGTGGGTTTGCGTGATGTGTTGTAATCGTTTTAGAGGTCGATCTCGTCCCGAGTCATACGTCTTCCGAGAATATTTACTGCTGCGATACTTTTTTAAATACCTCCCCCAATCCTCCACAAGAGTAAGTGCTACTCGGGCATTGGCCATCGGCGCAATACGGCGGCCGCCGCCATCTTTAGCTCTTTTGGGGCGAGTCCGCATTAGTTAACTGTGGTAGGCCAGCTAATTTGAACTCAATGATCGTTGGCGGCTCAATGACATTTGGCGCCGCCATGTAACTCCGGCCGATCGCAAATGAGTTGACGGTCGTTGGCTTAATGACAATTAAGAGCCCTCGTGTAATCAAGGTATAAGACAAATATACCCTCGTCTTTCGAAGACTGATTCAAAATAAAGGTTAAAACCGTATCTAAGGTATCGACGCATACAGTAGGATCATATGAAGGAATTCCATCAGCACCAGCCGACTTGTTTTGTGGTAACGCCTGAATCGGTGCCAGAACGACGTCACTGCGTGGTTTGATAATTGATATGTACTAGTTTTCCTTGTCACGTAGTGTGCAGTTACGACTTGCCAAGGAATTAAATAGGGGTATTCCTCGCCCACAGTGTGCGAAGAAGCGAAAACAATATCTGTAGCACGGTCGCGCAATGCGTGTGGAATGGTGCCATCGCGTACCTGAGGACGGAGTTGCAACGTGGTTAATTATCATAGCTCTCGGTTTTGGCGTCCTGGAGGCCACTGACGACTGCAACCAGTGCTCGGCGATCCGCGAAGTGGATAAGCGCGGTGGAAATTTCTGAAGCCATCCAACGTTACGCGTAGCAGCTGGATATTGCCAAAACACAAATTTTGCATGACGCCAGTATTGTTTGAAAACAAGTCTGTCAAGCAGAGAACATAAAGAAATCTCCCTTCATCGCGCCATCCTTGGCGCAACGCCATGGCTGCCCTCTTCGCCCTCTTCGCGCGGCACGGCCGACGGGAAATCTCGACTTCTCTCTCGTCGCGGGAAGAGGAGAGAGAGGAAGTGTTTTTCCATTCTTCGCGCGAGCAGGGCCGACTGCCCACGATGACGAAATCTCTGCAACGTTTCGCCTATAAAGCTATCGTTTTCAGATACACAAACCTGCAGCAGCGTCGGTTGAACTGCTGGTCTATTCAGAGCATCCGGGAAAACTCTAATAAAAAAAATATTCTTTTATCTTTTTCACATAAAATGCTCCCCAAAGCTTTAGTTCGACGTACAGCGCATTGACATTTAACCAATGGTACCAACTTTCATGAGCGGCTGGATAGCCGTGTTGTAAAAGTTATTAAAATAGTTCATGTGCGTGTAACTGACTGAAAAAAAAGAGAAATAGGATTTTTATGGCTTTACTCAAAACCGCATTTTGTTTTTATTTTTTCTGTGGTCTTTGCTACGTTTTTTAGATATTTAATAAGTTATACCGCACCGTTATCTAACCGTTAGAAAAGTTGAGGCCTTTAGTTTGACGGCAGTGCGCTGTATGTCAAACAACTTTTGGGATGTATGATATATGAAAAAGGGTGTAAGGCTACACCCGTTTTTTTAGAGTAAAGGCTATTTTCTCTGTAACTTTCTTTATTGATATAAAGGTTTCGTAGTTTTGGAACTTTTGCGGTTTTTATTTAAATATGGTTTAATGTCTCGGATTTTTTATTGGGGTCACTTCGTGTTTCGACATAGTACACTCGATTGAGAGGCAGTTAAAGTCGTGGTTAGTTAGACCGTATTTCTTGACCCGAGTTAACATTTTTATAGCTGCTGTGACGATATCGGTTCATATCGCCTGTCTATATTTTGATTAAATAACTCGATGACTGACAAATCTTTGTTTGCAAGATATGAACAATTCCTGCTATATTTGCTTTTGAGGAAAACAAAATCGATCGGTCGTGGACATGCACTCCCACAGTTAGTCATTATGTTACAAGTTAACCTAAAAAAAAGATGTCAGGAGGCAATCGGAACGGGTGGTGTGCTATAGGTCCAAGAAATCTAAATTCGTTAATATCTAGAAAGACCGGATCAAATGAATTGTCACGTTAGTTGACAAAAAATACTACCGGGTGAAACAAGGAGACGGTAGCCTCTTTAAATCGACCGGAAAATTCGGTTTCTTAACCTATCGCGCTACGACTTTGTGCACCGTTGCCCACAGATGGTGCATTTTTTTCATAAAATTTGCAAAGAGCGAACTTACCTGAGGAAAAAGTAAAGAAAGAAAAAGGCTTAGCTCCTATGGAAACGCAGCGACGCCACCGGTCTGCAATCAACATGGCGCCGTTTCGCACGGTAGACAAGAGATGGCGCAAGCGGTCGCGACGCCAACTGCCGCCAACGAACGAGCAGACGACGCCGAGAACCGGCGTTTTTAGCAGACAAGGAACTGCAGTTGCTTGTTGTTACCGCGCCTGTTTTTGTTTCTGCAACTGTCGCCGTTTGCGGAACGCGCGGCGCTTTTGATTCGAAAAGATCGTCTGCTAAAAACGCTGGCTCTCGGCGCCGTATGCTCATTTGTTGGCGGCGTTCGTTGCGCCATCTCTTGTCTACCGTGCAAAACGGCGCCGTGTTGATTGCAGACCGGTGGCGTCGCTGCGTTTCCATAGGCGCTAAGCCTTTTTCTTTCTTTACTTTTTCCTCAGGTAAATTCGCTCTTTGCAAATTTTACAAAAAAAAATGCACCATCTGTGGGCGATGCTGCACAAAGTCGTAGCGCGATAGGTTAAGAAACCGAATTTTCCGGTCGATTTAAAGAGCCTACCGTCTCCTTGTTTCACCCGGTATACTAAGGTAATTCAAAGTACAATGTGCCCAATGATGAATTACAGTTTTTTTTTTTTTTTCACCTCGAAAACGAACTAGGCATTTTAAAAACGCTCATGATCTGGGTTTGACAAGAGTGTTTGGTGTCTGAGCACCGTTGTTTTGGTTGTCACTCCGCCGGGGCAGCCTTTCACGCAGCACCGGCACGACGCTCACAAAAGTCCACTGTGCGTTCTCTTCGATCTGAGACTATTTCAAAGAATTTGATATCGCTGACAGGGCCCTAAGAGAACTAGTAAACTCGAAAGTGAAGCGTCGTCTGCTCACAGCAGCGATAGGCGGCACGCACAGAGAAGTCCGGTTGACCGCGGGACGCGGGAGAACACGACACTCCCGGTCGCGGCGGTTCAGAGGTGTGAGAGGAACTCAAGTTACTCGACGACACAATCTTTGATGTCACTGCACTGGCGCGGATTGCGGAGGAAATTAAAATTCTTCCTTTAAAAATCGTTGTTTCACTCCACAAATACCGAGCTCCCAAGCATCAAATTTTGAGGGTAATGTCGAGTCATCGTTTTCTACCATGTCGGATATTAACAAAAAAAAAAAAAAAGACTTTGACCTCTCAGTTAAGGAGGGACTCCGCCAATTTTTGTACAGTCTTCGACTTAGTTGGAAATTGGCAGACCGCATCAAGAACTATTTCTCAACTAGCAGCCACAATTTTTTCATATATAAAAAAGACATTCCGTGAAGTTATTGAATTTTTAAGTTACGCCGGCCGCGAAGGTTCCCGGTGGCGACTCTCTATCGGCAACAATGAAAAATCCCTACTTTTTCCTTACCGCGTGCGTCACCGGTGGGCAGGCGGACAAGCGACTCGGGCAGCCGCGAATATGGCTTTACGGTCGCCATCGATCGAGACTATTTCTTCGCAGAATCAAGGTTGAACGTACCTTTGCAATGAATAGCGAAGTGCGCTCCGTTATATATTGTAGAAACGGTGCAGTGAAAAGCGCTACTTTTTTTTTCCCTCGCTTTCGTGGATACAAGAAAAATCGCTTTCCGCCAGCGATGGAGACCCGCCACATCGAGGTAGTTTTCCGCGAGCTGTGCGACGAGAGAACAAGTGTCACGTAAAAGATTCTCACATATTCTCAGAATACTGTATAGCCGTGTGCCGCGAGTTGGGTATCCTTCTGCAGCTGGAACAGCTACAAGAGCGGCAAGCGCAGACCCAAGCCGGCTTTGCCCGCTACGATATCCGTCCAAAGAGAAGCGCGAATAATATCGAGAAAACATAGTGCACATTCTAGCTCTAGAGTCGACATTTGGTGCAGTCACGTTTAATGTTCACAATTGCTTCAGTGACTCTTTTTATTTTTCTTAAGCATTTTATCTTTTTGGACATCGAATTTAGTTTGGGTTGCTCTCGCAGTTCCACTCAGGCGGCCGATTTGTTGAAGACGTGAAGGGAAACATCTAAAGAAAGTAAAAGTCTCCGTTTACACATGAGTTTCGACTGACTGTTATTCGTGTCTGGTATTAGAGAGGTTTATGGAGGAGGTGTTGAGTTCTATTAATAAACTACAGAGTCGTCGCCTTGTTTGCCAAATGGTTCTCGTTCAATATTCCCTCGCAAACGAGGTGATGAAAACGTGTTTATATTATTCTATTGCAGAGAAATGGTGTACAGTACTGGAAAGCATTTAAAACCATGCAAGTATTAATTTCCTTGAGGGGAGGAACGTAAATTTGCAGCTGATGGAAACTGTGCAAAACCAAAACTTAATTTATAAAAAAAAAGTAATCCGTCTATAAATTTACTTCTACCCACGTGCACTCGTGGATGAGTTTTTGAGCGCCTTGCATTATACTCCAACAGAAATAATACAAAATTATGGGTACAAGTTTTACTTCGGTAACTTTTGTAACATATTTTGTATTAAACATTTTATGATGCATTTTTGTACTTTACGCATTGTTGTACCTTCAAGCAGATATTCATTTATTTGAAGACGTGCAGTTGTGTATTTTATACACCTTTGATTGCACCTTCATGGTTCGCTTAGTGGTGGCGGAGTTTTTTTTTTATATACCATTTTGGCACGATCTTCATGAACAGTAACCTGCCATCTGGCCTACACGAATGTAATTCATTCCAGTCTGTACATTTCAGTGCTACGAGAAACCTAGTCTAAATGCGTTAGGTCACAGACCATCCCGCGCATATTCGCCGCTTTGGAAGCCAAAGAAGCACGCGCATATGCACGAACGCTAAAAAAGCGCTTTAATGGAATGATTCTATAATCTGTTACTAAATTACTTGAGCACCAAAGAGCATGCGCGTGCTGCAAGAGTAGTTGCACGCGCACGCGTCTGCAACAGTAACTTTTCTAAAGAAAACCTAAAGCAAATTCGACGAATGCCTTCACGCAACGCGAGCGTGCGGGCACCTGTATCCACATTTCGAGCATTCTCAGTAGCACATGGACGATTTGCCAGAAAATGTATCGCGTTACTCTTTGACCTCTCTTCGCCAACGTATCTGCCAGCTTCTGATATAAGGAGAACGGATTTGTCAGCGACTTTACGAAACTAGCGAGCCGGAGCTTGATCGAAACGAGTTGCAAAAACCGTTTTCTCAAAATCCCATTTCTTCGATCTTCTTCCTTTACTTTATAATAGTTCAGCACGTAGGCCAAGGTCATACTTTGTGTAAACAAAGATTATTATGCAATTCAGATAGCACGAACGCCCTTGTTTTCTCTACCCGATAGCGCACCTGATTGCTGGCCGCGCGCCTCGGTGCACGCCAGTGACGTCACGTGATGATGGCGGGGAAAATTGGGGACAAAGTGGGGAGAGCGATGAATCAGTTTCAGCAGCCTAAAGAATATCACTTTTTAATTAACTGGAGTGAGTCTGGAGGAACGGTATAGCACTTCACAATCAGGAAAACATCCGCATGCGGATGATACATTTAAAGTGAGTAGTTGAAAACATCGGCGGAGTTCCCCTTTAAAGGGCAACTCCGCTTCGTTTTTTTTTTTGAAGAAACAATGGAGTCCTCTTCAGCATCAGGTAGGAACACCGCACGCCAAATATTACGACCTAGTTCTGTCTAAATGTTTCTTAAAGAGTCCGGCAAACTCTGCAATGCGCCAAGTTGCTGACATCGGCTGACTCAAGCGGATGAATTGAGGTGCAACCAACAGCGCAGTCAAGGCTACTGCGTGCGCTGTTGGTTGCACCGCAGGGGAGAAAGACAGAGGGCTTCGAACACTTACTGGCCACACAGCAGGGGAGAAGAGTAGAGGGGGAAGAGGCATGAGATTATATTGGGCGGACAATTGAAGAGGCTTTCCCCCAGATTCAGCACAGTGGGACAGTGGATAGCACTGACAGCAGAAGTGTAGAGGAAAAGCAGAATTGTGAAGCAATGAAGACGACCACAACATAATGGGGTAAGGCAGAGATTAAGGTTCCAGCAAGTACAGCGACAGGCATAGATGATATGCACGTGGAACACTAGGAAATACCAGCAAAATGAAGTTATGCACGTAACTAATAAAAAAAAAGTAAAATGATACTAATATATAAAGACCGAGGAAGCAATGACAACATTAGGGCATATCGTCCAAGAGCGGTAAATTTAGTTCTACACAGACTAGCAATGCAAACAGTTAAGTGGAGTATAGAGGAATGGGCAGAATATATGCAAATACAGGGTCAGCTCCAAAACCAATTCCGATGAGATAGAAGCCTAAAAGATAACTCATTCGTCGCCACGCAATGTGTAGAAATAGCTATAAAGAACCAAACTCCTTTATCGTTAGTGTATTTGGACGCTAAGGGAGCGTACGATTATGTGAACCAGGAAAATCTTTGGGGTCAGCTGAAGGTGAATACTTAGATGCAAATTTGATTAGGTTTCTTCAGCAGGTGTACAAAGACTATCGGGTAGTTATAACACGGGCAGCAGAAATAAACAACCCTCTGAGAGCTTTTAGATTTCCGCATCGCACCGTCCTTTGACTCGTAGCGCTGTCAGGTGCCCTGACTCAGAGCCGTTTACAATGAGAGCAGAGTTTAAAAGCCTGGCAACCACAGCAGCCTGGTCTGAGAACCGGGGGATGACTACTTCAGTCCGACATTTTGTGGCTCTTGCTCATAAGATCTCTATGCGATTTCTCAGGAATAAACAAGAGAAAGAAGTAACGCCATTTTTGTTATTGCGAAATGCTCTGGTTCTAGCGGACAACAAGCTCAGCCCACTGGACAAACTCTCTCTGTATGAACGACTCTGATCTGACTTTGAAATAGGAGCGGTGGGAGCTCGTGCCAGATGACCGGTCACGCGACTCCACCTGCTTTCGCTGTGGAGTTGAAAGGAAAAAAAAAAAACCAATACGGCAGAGAGGCCTAGCGTCAGACTGCTCAGCATTTGGATACCGCACAGATCCCGCTGTGCGGTGCAGTGAGTGCAAGAGGTGCTCGACGCTTGGCGGGGCACCACAGGGAAAGCCAGCGTCCGCGTTGAAGGCTGCTGTTTTTAGTGCGGTCATACGATCGTGCGGCGGAGCCGCTGGATGGATGAACATTTTTGACTAAACCCTTCGTATCGGGCGGTTGATTGCGCCATGGCAGCGGAGCGGTTGCCGAATTTGTCAGCGCTCGTGCCGTTCAGAAGTCTGGCCGAGCATTCGGCAGGCGCGCCCGTTCCTCTAGCTCAGATTTGGAAGCGAGCCCGTGTGTCCTAGATCAGATTCAAAGGAATGGAGCGCTGAAAAATAATTAGCCGAATATAGCATAGGAAACTTTGAAAATCTATACCGACGGCCAAAGTTAAAGGACGACCGTGAAAGGAAAAGAAAGAACGACTCTGACTAAAATCTTTATAAAATATTTTAATAAAAAAAAAAAAAACTGCCACTTTAGGGAAATGTTTAATCCCGTTATTTGTTTCGGTTATAACAGATTTTTTATTTATTTTTTATTTTCCACACCGGGGGATTTTGTTTTGTGTTTTCGGTTGAAGGCGGAAAATATACGGTCTTGTTATAGGTGATTTTATCACACTTTCAATAGGAACATAAAGCCTGTTTGTGCTCGTTTTGAAAACTTTCGCCATTTAGATCCATTTATTCGAGAGTACCATGGGCCGCCATTTTCCCGCTAAATGTTTTTTTTATAAAATTGCTTATAACTTCTGAAGAAGATAACGGCTAGTCCTGAAACATTGGCATCCTGTTCGGAACGCTCGAGCGACATTTTGGTCGGAGAACGAGCGTTGAGCGATGCGTAGCTTAATTTTGCTGTAAAAGCGTACCTGCAAAGAAATTTTCCTTCCACCCTGTGGTTTACGAGTTGATATGAACTGAGCTGCGTACCTCTTAATCACTATACTTCACAATACCGGTGAACGTGTAATAAAATCGCCAGTAGTAAAATACAGTACTCACCTTGCCTTATGTTGTTTTTCGGAATGCATAACACCCTTTGGTAAATTATTGCGCAAGCTTGGACTTTTACTTGTTTTTCGCAACTCTTTTCACTTCGCTTTCTAGGAGCCATCATCTAGGTTGGAATCTTCCTGAAACACCTTACGCTTTGGGAACGAAGATATTCAAAACAGCAATTTTTCTAAGAAGCAGTGTGATTTTGTAGCTATGTTTGAGGTTGATGCTTCAAAGGGTCATTAATTTGTCTTTCCTATTACTGAGGCTGATCTGAAATTGATAAAAAGGGCAGACATTCGTCAGTTCTGTCAAGTATCAACCGTAAATAAATGAAAATCAATGAAAATATAATTTGTTTTGTTTTTAGGGTAGTGGAAAACAGATTACTCAACTGTTATTTTATCTGACTTCAACAGAACTGAAACAAATATTTATGACACGATCAATGTTCGTTCGTTAGTATTCATACTAGCTTTTAATAAAGTGCGTTTTTGCCAGACAATTGTAAAAACCCCGCTGAAAAATATGGCCAGTATTGACGCAGCTTGTGTTTATTCTGCTTAACATAATTAGAAAAATTGGGCTTATAATAGAATAAAAGATAAGAAAAATAGTGTATCCCTCGTTGCCAACATTGGGGAAAACAGGTATGTAACTGGATAACTACATCGGAAGAATTCATTTGCGATTGAATTACAATATTGGAAAAGCCGGTATTATTGCACTTGGACGGCGTATCATAGGATACCAATACCTGAGAACTTAGCATAATATTGAATAACAACATCGGAAATTGTGGCATAATATCGGAAACTAGCACTGGGAATTCTGGCGTATCATTCGAATACCAACATCGGGAATCTCGGCCTATAAGTAGACACACATATTGAAAAACCTGGAGTGCGATTGGGATTCAAATACGAAACTCATGGCATAATATGGGTTACAGATATTAGTATTGAATTGGATAAATAGGAATGCCAATACGTATTGGAATAACAATGCAAGTAAAGCGGATCGTCATTGACCTAATATCGGAAATTGCATTGGCAAAACGTTGGAGTGGGTTGCGCTTCAATATTAGGTCCAATATTGGTATCCAATCACTCCAATATCGTATCAACGTTGGGAAACAGTAGTGTGGTACTTTGGCGTTTCATTAGTGACATACCCCTGTGGCAGAAGTAATGAATGACAGCCCATTTTGTGAATTGGTAATCAGCTGAAATAATACGGATGAAAATGTTGTGTTTCTTTTTAGCATCAACCTTCAACTTGCCTACACACTAAAAGTGTTTTTTAGAAGCATTGCTGACTTGGAAATCTTCAGCGCCAAAACGTAAGTTGTTTCTGCAGGACTCCCAGCTCGATGATGGCTCCCAGAACGCGAGCCGAAAAGAGTTGCAAAACAAAAACACAAGATAAGATGACTATATCTTCTATAACCCCAAAGGCGGTTCTTTGTCTAACAATTGAGATCGGGCCGGAGGCTGGTGCACAGCAAACCTCATCTGCTATGTACAAACAAAGCAACACCACTGAACGTATAGGTTCACCCAATACTATTTCTGTCGTCCATTGGCCGAAGCAACATTCCAGATATCACAGAAATCGGGTATAGTTCGGAATCCGGCCCGGAATCCGCCTTCAAAACGGGGACCCTCCCTAATGAGGGGGAGAGGGAGTGAGTCTCACGCTGATTGCAGCGATAACGTGGGGAGCTTTTGGTGGGTGGGGTGGTCCGCTCCGTATGCTAAGAAGGCTGCGGTCATTATGGTAGAGAGGAAGGGGGAACGGACGGGTCATTATGGTAGAGAGGAAGGGGGAACGGACGGGTCTCGGGAATGTGTGGAAGGGTTGGAGGGGACAGGTGGGGTGGGAGTGATACGACCTCGGGCGACCTCGTCAAGCGCTGTTAGCGGCCGAAAAGTAAACTTCAAGGCGTCTTGGCTTGACTACGCCAAATGGTTTAGCTCGGCTAGGAGAAAAATACATCGGCTAGAGTGACGGCGGAGAGCCGCGAAGGCGGCGGATGGCGCTTTCGACTTCTTCATGTCGGCTCGGATCTTGTTGGCTATTCGAAAGTGACGGCGCTGTTCCCACGACCGACAAACCGCGCTGTCAACGCGAACACGACATCGGCGATTGTGTGCATTTTATGCGAAAATTGTATTGTGTTAATTCCGTTCCAGTTTCACAAGTAATGTTTCTTTGTGCGTGTGTGTGTGTGGACGTGCTAGGGCTTGTGCATTAAACAACCCAGACTCCGGTTGAATGCGTATCATCCCGTCGACCGTTTCACCCCGCGATCGCGTCGGCCGCTTTTATCATCATCCTCCGTGATCATCCGCGCGAAGCTCGCCTTGCACCGGTAGACGTGCTCAGTCGCCCACTTTGCCGATGGTGGTGACGTACAAAACCACCGATGAACGCACGTATGGTTGTCACGCAGCGCTCAGTTCCGCGCAGCCCATACATTTTACCAATGATCCAAACTCGAATACGAATACCCCAGAACCGCGCGAGACGGCAAAGCCCGCCGAGGAGCCTCTTTGCTCTCCTACTTCTGCGTGTTTTCTCGTACTATGTCGACTTTGCGGAGTAAGAAAAACAAGGGGAAAATAAAAAAATAAAAGTGAAGGGCAACCACACGCGCGTCTCTTCGTTTTATTATTTGTGTCCCCGTCTCGGATTAATAATGAGTCGTTCTCCGTCTATACTCAGTTTCACCTTATGTTGTACCGCAGAGAAGGCCAGAAGCGCGAGCTCATAGCGTTGGCAGCTGCCCTTGTTGCACGAGAACTTGTACCGTCGAGCTGTGCTCTAGAGCAAGGAGCTCGCGCTTGTAGCCTTTCCTGCGGTACAACACTAGGTGAAACAGAGTATAGCCTGCGTTTTTGACACGAGTTTGTGACGTGTAAGCAACGCAACTCTTCACACTGCTTTTATTTATTTATTTTTTTTCCGCTGCGGATTTTTTCAATTTTTATTTGTGCCTGGTTCTGCTACTCTTCTGCTCTCGCCTCCCCTCCCCTCCATAAAAGAAAGCCCCACACAATAACGTGTTCCAGTAGCCTGAAGCAAGTCACTCTCCTATTCTTCACCGTTGAAATATTTTAGGCTGTACAACAGTAATGTGTGCACATGAAAAGTAACTTCTTGCTGCAATGTTTGTCGTTGAATATTGGATCACCAGCACAAATATTACTTACCGATGAGTGCCCGGGACAGCTTAAGAGACACCAGTGCACCCTTCAATGGTTCAAACCACTGCTTCATGCACCACACAGGTGACTGTGGCATAGTGACAAGCACAATCAGGGTGCTTGCTGTTTAATGTCAGAAACACTTTGGAAAATGCAGTTACCACATGACCCTGAAGTCCTAGAGAACCTTAAACCTTGGTGCCATGCAAAATAACTAAGCTAAAGAAACCGCCAAGGAAGAGTCACAACAGGTGCAACCCACAGGTTATCGTGACTCCACATACCGGGCCGGGCAGCTGTAAATCAGCGAGCAGGTGTCGTAGAGTAGCTGCCACTGCAAGCGGTGCAGTGTCTCATAAAAAGAAACGGTTGCTGGAGAAAGCTTCCATGAATGCAAAGTCTGTGGTGAGCTTGGAGTAGTGATGGTGATCCTGAAGCAAAAAGGATTCAAGCCAAGCCTGTTCCTGTGTTCCATGACGTATGGCATCCTCCCCTTACCAGAATTCCTGGCTGTTATTTTCCTTCCTTACGTGTGCGTGCCCCCATCAGCAGCAGTAGTAATAATTGCACGTTGCTTCGACAGGACGTGCTGATGTGGAGGGGCCTGGTGGCAGAGTGTGTTAGCCCACTGCAGCTCGCAGTGTGTGGAGCGAAAACTTGCACTGATCGCCCCTGCCCGTTTTGACCTGGATGAGCACTGCACCTACACATGGGCGTGCATTACTGCTATATGAATCATTTTAAAGACTTTGGGCTATCGGTTGTACCCGCACTAGTCAAATTTCTCACATAGAGCGTGACAAAGTGTCAACCATGCGCTGCCAGACCGACCTTCCTTCTTCTCGACAAATAATGTCCAATTTTCTTTGTTCCTGCTAATTTGGCAGTCGAGTAAAAGAGAAAAAAAAAAGAACTACTTTTGTGTGTGATGGGAAACGTATAAACCTCTCCATATACCAGGTTTACCTACAGCCACCTGAAAACATTGCACCTCTTCAAGTGTGAAAGAGGGCAGGCCTGCACGCAATCCACTACACTCTGTTTCACATTAATTTGGGAAACTGTAGAAACTGCGGCGTCTGTGCAAGCCGGAGGAGTCTGCTGTGAAAGTAGCACACTTGGGAAGAACATACCCCATGTACCTAAAGACATTAGATGGTTTTAAAAAGGCATTCATACTTTCAGTCGGCTTGCAAACTCTAGCAAAAATGTTGGTTTGTACCATAAAAGTTTCAATTTCCCCTGCTTGAACTACTAGGAAAATAACTTCAAATTCACAATAGTGCTGAACGCAACTAAAACACATGGCGGAACGGTGGCCCGAGTCGGCTAGCACGTCTCAGCTCCGGGCATGTGGAGCGAAAGCTTGCGCTGCAGAACCTGGGATCGTGGGCTAAATCCCAGCACTTGCTCATTTCGATCTGGACAAGGATCATACCAGTAGGCGTTTGTGTAATCACTACTACATGATGCACGTTAAAGATCCCAGGCTTTCGGTCATACTGCCCTGGCTAAATTCCTCATCTACAGCGGCAAGCTTGGCACCATTCGAGGCAGGCCGACCTTTCGCTGTCTAAACATCCTCAACACAATGCTACTTTTTTTTTTAACTGAAACACGTACAAAAGAAAACATGCCTATGACCTTGTACAGTAATGCATCGAACTGTTTGTGAATGCTTGTGATACACAAACGGGCAAAAGGCAAGAACAAGAGCATGCACATTCACACTGTGGCAGCAAATACACCACAGCAGCCTCCTTTGCCGTTGTTGCCATGGCGGATGGAAGAGCAGGGCAGCGAATGCCGATATGACTGAAAACATTGTAAAAGTTATTGCTTTGCTTTTAATAACAGTTCAAAAAAATTTAGATTAATAGCTTTTCAAAACAAAGCCACGGTAGCAGTACTTTTTGGCGCAGATGGAACAGTCTGCCGCGATGGTGAGGAAATGCTGTAGCCGTTGCCTTTTGCCAAGTTATGGAGAAACACAGTACAGATCATTCCACTCGGAGAGAAGACGCACCCATGAACCAGAGCACTCAGACGGGACTTTTCCTCGGTGCGTCGTCTGCGTCAAGAAACGAGCTGTACAAATGATTCGTTAGCATGCAACATGGTTCCAAATCTCACATTTAAGCTATTTCAGGTGCAAATTTAGAAGTGGGGGTTAGCATGCAATGCCATACTTGATGAAGAGATTAACAGGGCACAATTGTGCAACCATCTCCTGTGCAAAGGAAACAGAAAACTGAAAACAAGCACATAAACAATGTGCACAGTCAGTCTGCTCTGGCAACAAAACAAAAAAAGCTTTACACCAATTTGGATCGGAACTCATTGAACCCCCTAGATTATGCATATTCAAGGCATTTCGTCGACGAAAAACAAATCCGCCGCCTCAAACCCAGTGCTTGCTAAGCCTTCCAGAAAAAAAAAACAAGGGTGCTTACATTATTGTTGATATTTGTGGCAGCGTTATACACCAACTCATGTTTACAAACAAACCGAAGCGCCCCTAGCGGACGCCACCGGCGCCGCGCATGCACGATGGAGTGTGGGCAAGAAGCTTGCCGTCGCCCATAAACAAACCATTGAAATGCGATGTTGTTGGCGTCGGTGTGAGTCCCCCTGCCCTTTTTCGCGTTCGAATCGTTGATTCTACGTCTTCCTGGCAATGTCTGACTACTTGAGCGGCCTCAACGAAATTACCGGGGCTCGTTACACCGCAAAACTTTGCGTGAATAATGCGACATGCAGCGATTCATTCCGCGCGGACGCCGCAGAATGCATGCTTAAGCCTGATTCGCATGATAAGATTTTGCTCGCAATTTTCAGTTGCAACGTCGCTGGGGCTGCAAAAGCATGAACCATAACTGAAATGGTCGACGTCAATACTGAAAATCGCAAGCACAATCAGACCAAGTGAACCAGGCATAACAAGTCAGTGACGCCCACTGGTAACAATGATCAACATCTCCTTGTACCTACTGTCTATATCGAGCCTGCTTAACAACCTTCAGACTTCAGTCTCTTGAGGCCTGCACTTCTTATCACAAGTACCAGGCCAACATTCGGTCTACGGGCCGGTGTCGTCTAAAAGAGGAGATGACAAGCAGAAACGTTTGAAAGAGCACACAACAGTGCGAACGATCAGGCGGCCGCTTAACCTGAAGACGCACTCAGCGTAGTCCGCAGGTGATTCGTACAACTTGACGGTTTTCTGGCGTTCATGTTCATCAAATAAATCTGATGACCACAAGTATCCGTGAACTCAACCCAGAGTGCTTCCCGCCCAAGCAATCGTGGTCCGGCGGCGTCTGGTTTTCCCTCTCAACGGCACATATCCACGTTCTCGGACGAACCGAGCACAAGAATACTGACCTTCAAAGCTTTCTCGACTCTTTTGGTACAGGCCCAGTCGCAGAGTTCTGACGAGAGAGCAGGTTTTTGTCCGGTTCCTTTCAAAACAATGCAGGAATACACGTCTCACATGGGGTACTTTCGCCCAGAGCCCCAGACCGAAAGTGCGCCCCACACGCCACCACCGCGGTGTGACGTAACAGAGCCGAGTTTGTGTATACAGAAGAGAGGGCGGGGGGACATATAAGTCACATACCTGCCTTTTAGATGTGGTACATGGGACAGAACGCTTGGTACGTTCAGAAGTAAGTTGGATGTGATCAATTATATCCGTAAATAACAATCGCACATTTGTAATTCGAGTGGATGGCCATATTTTTTGCTCCAAACAACCCACCCTGGCAGGCGCTCGACAAGTTGCAGTCGGAGAAGAGTTCATTTGTTACGTCGCTTGCTTCGTATCCCACAGACCACAAGCCACGCTACTTCCAGGCTGGCGCGATTATTGGCTTATTGGATTGATTATTGGCACTTGGCGATGCCAGCACGTCACTACTTGGCCCTCTGAGACGCCCCAGGACCGGCCATGACAGCCACGGCTTCGCAGTTGCGTTCAGGTGGACGCGCCAAACTTCCATGGAGCGGCACTGCTCTAGATTGGCGTTTATCTGGTGGTCTCATTGCCTATGCTCCATCCCACAAGTTGTCTGCAGCAGGTGCAAAGGCACGAGCACGTTGCTTTCAAATGTGCCATTCTTGCGCAAGTGCTCATGCAAACAAAGCTCACTGCAGTCCTATGCCCCCGTGCCCTCGCCTTCGTCTTTGCTGCGCACACCCTGCGAGACCAAGTATAGTCGACATCTATGGCTGGTATCAGCACAATTGAAAGCGCGATAAATCTTAAGCTGTCTCTAGGTTCGTATGTAAGAACAATCGTGCATTTGCGTCAAGGATCGAGGGAACCAACTATGAGTTTTGCAAAGTATGAAATCGGAACCATATTAGTCTCTCGTGCAATAGACGTAGTAGCCGGAGGCAGTGCCGCCAGTAGGTGAAATTTCTCTGGACGTAATAATGGAATACCTATGCTAGGTGATTAACGCATGAAAGGAGCAGCAGGCAACATACCGAGCCCAAAACAGCCATTCATGCGCTGCACAAACGAACAGCATCACACAAGCAGTAAGGAGGGGGCCGCTAGATGTTTAGTACAGCCCACCACAAGGTACAGCTGAAAATGGCGAAATGCCCGCACTTGGCTCGTGCCCTCTCCTTCATTCGCCCTGCCGAATTCCGTGAAATTGCCCAGATGCACATAGACAGCACGGCAATCGGACAACATGACGCCACCCTGAAAGCCCCAAGTTGAATGATGTATAGCCATTGACAGGTGTCACCACAAAAATAAGAGTTGCAGCTGCTTGCTTTGGCTTCAATGGTACAAGCTGTGCCAACAGCTCCATCGACCTACTTTGCACAGCTAATACAACCAATGCTAGACAATGATACAATTAGATAGCCAAAGCGGTGCAAGTGACAGCACTCCTAAGCCCCATATTTATTGCTGTAGCAGACACATGGGCCATAGTCGCTTGCTGTGTGCTGTGTTCGCTATAGTTAGTAATAGCACCCGAACGGCAGCATGGCCTTGCAGTTGTCCCATCTACGGCACAAGCTTATTGCCTTCAAGAATGCTTTGGAATCTCGTAAGCTTGGAGCATGATGGGGCCTAGAGCCCGTGCAGCCAAAGCACAACGGGAGGTGACGAGCGGGTGCTGGAGGCCTGCCTGCTTACCTACAGTGACACGGGACAGGTTTATGAACCTCCGAAAGGATGAGTTCACATGAAATTCACAACCGTTGCATTGTGGATATCGCATTATTTTTGTGTCTGCACGCAAGGGCAACATTAAAGACGCCACGCAGAGTGCTCGCTCATTGCCCGGCAACATCAACATGACTTTTGAGGCGGTTCGCTAGCTTCCGAGCAGCAGGTCACAGCTGCTGTATTATATTGAGTGGTGCCATCTACCCGAAGTCAATGAAAGTGTTCCCTCCCCGCTTCCCACTTTGCTGTTGGCCGGCGACTGACGAGCCTGACCTTCGACGCCCAAGTCGGTTTTCTCCGGTTTCCCCAATGTGCCCTCATGGCACATCATAAATCGAGCGATCCGAAGGCGGTGTACAGCTGAGGAGCAGAACAACTGCCGGAGTTATTAGGCCGAAGTCCGAAAATAGTTTCGTGGCCCCTTTAAAGACCAGCTTTGCTACGCACAAGCAATCGAAAGGATACAAACGTTTAGATATGCCCAACTACCTCGCATAAGGGTGGGTCCAGGAGCCGCCACTGAGAGCAGAATGGTCGACATCCCGCAGGCCAGCTAGGCTTGATGTTTACAAGATCACGGCCAGTCAATCCGGTTTTGGTGGCGTGTCGTCATGTACACAATTTTGTGCTGCACACACGACTGGTTGGATTGTTTTCATCACTACAGAGCATCGCTCGTTAGAGAAATCGAATGGCTCTTCTTAGTGCTTGTACAGTCGGGGACAAGAGTCCCCAGGACGGGTGAGCTGTGACTGAAACGCATTGCTGTGCCATCTGCCGGCTGGTTGGCTGGTTTCGAGATTACACAAAAGCGCATGCGCGTCCTACTGTGCCTGCAAACATGTGTGTTTTCCCGCTGGTCTGCGGCGCGGCGCCTAACTCGGAATCAGGCGCGTGGTAGGGGCTCGGAGATAGCGCTTACTGACACGGCACCTATAAAGCAAGAAGTTACGGCAGCTCAACTGAGCGATAAACTCGACTGGTTATAAAGCAAGGTGAGCTGACATGGCGAAATGCGGCGCAATGTCGCAGGCGGTATCTCCAGTTTCGGAATGTGCAGCAGATGCTCGTCAGCCGCAAGCGCCATCTCCGAGGCAGTACCACGCGCCCAATTCCGAGTTAGGCGCCCTGCCACAAAATAGCGGGAAAACGCACGTTTGCGGGCACAGTAGAACGCGCATGCGCCTTTGTGTGATCTCAAAACCAGGCGACCCGCCGGCAGATGGCAGAGCAATGCGTTTCAGTCGCAGCTCGCGCATCCTGGGGACTTTTGTACCCGGCTGTACAACTCACCGCAGGCAGGTTAACTTTACCCTGACGAAACATCCATGAAACCTATATGGCAGTTTTTTGCATTAGCAAACCAACACACCAATCTGACTGGATTTCGCAAGCAACAAAAGTCTGGCTCCTCTACGAGATGATGATCATCCTTTTGGTGCTCACGGCTTTCAGTGGTGGATAATTGTACGCACTCAAAGATCTGTACACCTTTGATGACTCGCATGTAACGAACTGGTCTTAAAGACTGGAGATCAGGTGGTCGTGGATGTCCGTCGACTCGCAGCCACAGCTCACTGTCTTGGACATGTCACCACTCCCAAGCAGACCTCCAACAACATTCTAACTCCCCTTGCAACAGTAGTGGAAACCCCAGCACAAGCACACCGGAGGAGCACTTTCAAGTACAGCACCTTCCACAGGAATACAAGGAAGGCACGCAACCAAACAAAACAACAAAGCACCTCGGTGATGGCTCGCTACCCTTCCTGGAAGAAACAGATTAGTTGCAGGCAGTATGACAGGCACGCCCGTAAGAGACCATGTTGGAATCTAGGCTTCATCACTTTGCTTATGGTGAATTCCCCTCACAGTTCTCAAGCACTCCATTTTGAGCGCACATATTCCGCTTGCAGATCTGGCTCGACTTGGTCATCTTCCGCTCATAGATCTCTGGCAGCTCCCGCTCATTGGAGCGCCTCCAACTCCACCGAACTAGATCTACAGGATTTCAGAGATCTACATGCAAGTTGACAGAGCACGCTACGTCATTTCCCCTCCCTCAGCGGTGGCTCCACCGACGGCAATCGCTGTGCACGCCTTGCCGCTTCGAGGCGGCCGAAAGGTATGCGACGGTGCCGAATGCGGAAGTCTTCCTCGTTATTTGTGACATGGGCTCCGTGGTATGTATAATTTCGTCCGGCCTGTGTTGTGTGTTATTTCTGCAGCTAAGCAGTGACAGTTGTCACTGGTCATCGGAAAGATCAGTCAGCTGAGGCGTCGGTGGGCTTGTTAATTTCAAGCAGCGGCCATTTTGAACGGCCGAGGGGAGAGCAGGGGGGAAGGAGTCCCTCTAAAAAGGCGAGTTCATCTTCCCCTCGTCGTTCCGATGCGGGGCCCACAGAGCGGAATTTCGCCTCCCTCGCGGATTTTGGAAAGCACTCCAGATCTACGAGTGGAATTCCCCATTAGTTTGAGGATCCAAAAAATAAACGAATGTGGACAAATGCAGTTTTGTTTTGCTCTTTGTATTTCCTTAAAATCCTCGTGACTAGGAATCGCAGTGAACAAACAGAAAAGAAGATAAGATTAGACGCAGGGTAATATGCAGCCTCTTATCTTCGACGATATCCGTCGTTCCGCTCTCGCTCCTCAATAGATTGCCGGCAGCTTCCCCGGAGGCGACGCTGACGCTTTCCGGACATGCGGGAAGTAAAACATTTGATCAAAGCAGGGCTCTTTGACAAGGCTGAGTCACATGTTCCTTGCAAAACGAACTTCACTTACTGACGATGTTCTCGAATGCCGACGTCAGAGCGCGCTTTCAAAGCAACAAGCGCACACCTTTTGTGGTGTTACGCGGACAGCACGAACGCGCGCTGCCCCAACAAGCAGTCTCGACAACGCAACCGTTTGTTTCGTTGTGGGATACGACAACAGATTACATAAAAGCATACCTCCGCAGGCACGATTTCAGCTACAGCTACAAATCGTGCCAGGTGCGCAGAGAAAGAAACGAACGAGAAGACGTTTCGAGCAAGAGTTATTTGAAGAAAGCGATTGTTATTTCTGCATCCTTAAATACTTCTTACTGTACTAATATAGAGATTGCCTGGAAATGCTCGAAAGTTGACCATGGAAGTGAAAGTGAACGTACCGACTATGGTGCTCATCTCGCAGCACAAAAGTCGCCATCTTGACATTCCGATTTGGATTTGGATTGGATCGATGAATGGATGATAACGGCTGGTGACCAGTGTTGCCGAGATGATCGCTTCTTTTCTTTTTTTTTTTTTTCTGACTGCAATCCAATTTAACATTTTTTTCAAGATTTCTAGATTCCGCCGGGGAGATTTCTTAACTTACTGGTAGCCTTTTAAAACGTGTTAAAATTATTTGTGAAAATTTAAGTGAAAAGTAAACCAGATCATGGCTAATCAACACCTCGCTTGCGTTTACGATTTTTGTCCTTGTGATCCGGAGTTTGATCTTTCCTTCTGTTCGTTTTGAACGAAATCATTAGGCTGGATATGCCCGAAAAACAATTTACGCAGGTTAACAAACCTTCTAATCTCTGTTATTCCCCGACACGTCGTCAAAATCCCGGGCCCTGGGATTTGGAAGATTCGTTAGGCCTAAGGATTGTTGGCCCGTCGGTCACTGGGATAATGGCTTAATGTGCCATATCAGCGGAGTCAGCATGTTTTCTGATTTGCTTAAGCGGCTAAAGCCAAGGTGCCATGCTGGTTGCCGCACCGCGGCATTCAGGCAGTTGTGGAATACGGGAGAATGAATTTCGAGCGAACGCGTTTGTTTCATCGATACGTCTTCCCACGTTTTGGGGACATTTCTTTTGTTGCGACGTTGCCATGAATATGCATGGCACCCTTGGTTTGAGATAAATAGGTCTGGTTGCGACAACGTGTACGCCGCTACGTTTAGGTAGTTTAGTGACAGCGGGTTCTGCGTACTGCGAACACTTGTCCCGATGACTCTCGTTGCTGCCTATCCAATCATTCTGATCCAACGCAAGTGTGGTGCTACATACTATCACGGACACACTACTACCATCTAGATATCCAAAGCACAGGAGAAAAGTAACAGCCCTTACAAATGAGAAAACAAAATTTTTCAACACTTTGGTACACCCTAGACGAAGACAAAGTCTCGGTTTTACCGAACGTCTGTACTATTTATGTTATTTCTAACAAATCCTTGATTTGGAAACGATTTGCCGAAAGCCTTAGCTCCAGTGAGCTCTGTATGGTCCGTAGCCTTTGCTCCAGTGAGCTTGCTGGTGAAGGGAGTTTTGCTATGACAGAACAACATCAAATACGCGGGCTAGCACAGTCACCACACTTGCGTATTCCACACTCCCGTATTCCACAACTGCCTGAATGCCGCGGTGCGGCAACCAGCATGGCACCTTGGCTTTAGCCGCTTAAGCAAATCAGAAAACATGCTGACTCCGCTGATATGGCACATTAGGCCATTATCCCAGTGACCGACGGGCCAACAATCCTTAGGCCTAACGAATCTTCCAAATCCCAGGGCCCGGGATTTTGACGACGTGTCGGGGAATAACAGAGATTAGAAGGTTTGTTAACCTGCGTAAATTGTTTTTCGGGCATATCCAGCCTAATGATTTCGTTCAAAACGAACAGAAGGAAAGATCAAACTCCGGATCACAAGGACAAAAATCGTAAACGCAAGCGAGGTGTTGATTAGCCATGATCTGGTTTACTTTTCACTTAAATTTTCACAAATAATTTTAACACGTTTTAAAAGGCTACCAGTAAGTTAAGAAATCTCCCCGGCGGAATCTAGAAATCTTGAAAAAAATGTTAAATTGGATTGCAGTCAGAAAAAAAAAAAAAAAAAGAAAAGAAGCGAGCATCTCGGCAACACTGGTCACCAGCCGTTATCATCCATTCATCGATCCAATCCAAATCCAAATCGGAATGTCAAGATGGCGACTTTTGTGCTGCGAGATGAGCACCATAGTCGGTACGTTCACTTTCACTTCCATGGTCAACTTTCGAGCATTTCCAGGCAATCTCTATATTAGTACAGTAAGAAGTATTTAAGGATGCAGAAATAACAATCGCTTTCTTCAAATAACTCTTGCTCGAAACGTCTTCTCGTTCGTTTCTTTCTCTGCGCACCTGGCACGATTTGTAGCTGTAGCTGAAATCGTGCCTGCGGAGGTATGCTTTTATGTAATCTGTTGTCGTATCCCACAACGAAACAAACGGTTGCGTTGTCGAGACTGCTTGTTGGGGCAGCGCGCGTTCGTGCTGTCCGCGTAACACCACAAAAGGTGTGCGCTTGTTGCTTTGAAAGCGCGCTCTGACGTCGGCATTCGAGAACATCGTCAGTAAGTGAAGTTCGTTTTGCAAGGAACATGTGACTCAGCCTTGTCAAAGAGCCCTGCTTTGATCAAATGTTTTACTTCCCGCATGTCCGGAAAGCGTCAGCGTCGCCTCCGGGGAAGCTGCCGGCAATCTATTGAGGAGCGAGAGCGGAACGACGGATATCGTCGAAGATAAGAGGCTGCATATTACCCTGCGTCTAATCTTATCTTCTTTTCTGTTTGTTCACTGCGATTCCTAGTCACGAGGATTTTAAGGAAATACAAAGAGCAAAACAAAACTGCATTTGTCCACATTCGTTTATTTTTTGGATTCTCAAACTAATGGGGAATTCCACTCGTAGATCTGGAGTGCTTTCCAAAATCCGCGAGGGAGGCGAAATTCCGCTCTGTGGGCCCCGCATCGGAACGACGAGGGGAAGATGAACTCGCCTTTTTAGAGGGACTCCTTCCCCCCTGCTCTCCCCTCGGCCGTTCAAAATGGCCGCTGCTTGAAATTAACAAGCCCACCGACGCCTCAGCTGACTGATCTTTCCGATGACCAGTGACAACTGTCACTGCTTAGCTGCAGAAATAACACACAACACAGGCCGGACGAAATTATACATACCACGGAGCCCATGTCACAAATAACGAGGAAGACTTCCGCATTCGGCACCGTCGCATACCTTTCGGCCGCCTCGAAGCGGCAAGGCGTGCACAGCGATTGCCGTCGGTGGAGCCACCGCTGAGGGAGGGGAAATGACGTAGCGTGCTCTGTCAACTTGCATGTAGATCTCTGAAATCCTGTAGATCTAGTTCGGTGGAGTTGGAGGCGCTCCAGTGAGCGGGAGCTGCCAGAGATCTATGAGCGGAAGATGACCAAGTCGAGCCAGATCTGCAAGCGGAATATGTGCGCTCAAAATGGAGTGCTTGAGAACTGTGAGGGGAATTCACCATAAGCAAAGTGATGAAGCCTAGATTCCAACATGGTCTCTTACGGGCGTGCCTGTCATACTGCCTGCAACTAATCTGTTTCTTCCAGGAAGGGTAGCGAGCCATCACCGAGGTGCTTTGTTGTTTTGTTTGGTTGCGTGCCTTCCTTGTATTCCTGTGGAAGGTGCTGTACTTGAAAGTGCTCCTCCGGTGTGCTTGTGCTGGGGTTTCCACTACTGTTGCAAGGGGAGTTAGAATGTTGCTGGAGGTCTGCTTGGGAGTGGTGACATGTCCAAGACAGTGAGCTGTGGCTGCGAGTCGACGGACATCCACGACCACCTGATCTCCAGTCTTTAAGACCAGTTTCGTTACATGCGAGTCATCAAAGGTGTACAGATCTTTGAGTGCGTACAATTATCCACCACTGAAAGCCGTGAGCACCAAAAGGATGATCATCATCTCGTAGAGGAGCCAGACTTTTGTTGCTTGCGAAATCCAGTCAGATTGGTGTGTTGGTTTGCTAATGCAAAAAACTGCCATATAGGTTTCATGGATGTTTCGTCAGGGTAAAGTTAACCTGCCTGCGGTGAGTTGTACAGCCGGGTACAAAAGTCCCCAGGATGCGCGAGCTGCGACTGAAACGCATTGCTCTGCCATCTGCCGGCGGGTCGCCTGGTTTTGAGATCACACAAAGGCGCATGCGCGTTCTACTGTGCCCGCAAACGTGCGTTTTCCCGCTATTTTGTGGCAGGGCGCCTAACTCGGAATTGGGCGCGTGGTACTGCCTCGGAGATGGCGCTTGCGGCTGACGAGCATCTGCTGCACATTCCGAAACTGGAGATACCGCCTGCGACATTGCGCCGCATTTCGCCATGTCAGCTCACCTTGCTTTATAACCAGTCGAGTTTATCGCTCAGTTGAGCTGCCGTAACTTCTTGCTTTATAGGTGCCGTGTCAGTAAGCGCTATCTCCGAGCCCCTACCACGCGCCTGATTCCGAGTTAGGCGCCGCGCCGCAGACCAGCGGGAAAACACACATGTTTGCAGGCACAGTAGGACGCGCATGCGCTTTTGTGTAATCTCGAAACCAGCCAACCAGCCGGCAGATGGCACAGCAATGCGTTTCAGTCACAGCTCACCCGTCCTGGGGACTCTTGTCCCCGACTGTACAAGCACTAAGAAGAGCCATTCGATTTCTCTAACGAGCGATGCTCTGTAGTGATGAAAACAATCCAACCAGTCGTGTGTGCAGCACAAAATTGTGTACATGACGACACGCCACCAAAACCGGATTGACTGGCCGTGATCTTGTAAACATCAAGCCTAGCTGGCCTGCGGGATGTCGACCATTCTGCTCTCAGTGGCGGCTCCTGGACCCACCCTTATGCGAGGTAGTTGGGCATATCTAAACGTTTGTATCCTTTCGATTGCTTGTGCGTAGCAAAGCTGGTCTTTAAAGGGGCCACGAAACTATTTTCGGACTTCGGCCAAATAACTCCGGCAGTTGTTCTGCTCCTCAGCTGTACACCGCCTTCGGATCGCTCGATTTATGATGTGCCATGAGGGCACATTGGGGAAACCGGAGAAAACCGACTTGGGCGTCGAAGGTCAGGCTTGTCAGTCGCCGGCCAACAGCAAAGTGGGAAGCGGGGAGGGAACACTTTCATTGACTTCGGGTAGATGGCACCACTCAATATAATACAGCAGCTGTGACCTGCTGCTCGGAAGCTAGCGAACCGCCTCAAAAGTCATGTTGATGTTGCCGGGCAATGAGCGAGCACTCTGCGTGGCGTCTCTAATGTTGCCCTTGCGTGCAGACACAAAAATAATGCGATATCCACAATGCAACGGTTGTGAATTTCATGTGAACTCATCCTTTCGGAGGTTCATAAACCTGTCCCGTGTCACTGTAGGTAAGCAGGCAGGCCTCCAGCACCCGCTCGTCACCTCCCGTTGTGCTTTGGCTGCACGGGCTCTAGGCCCCATCATGCTCCAAGCTTACGAGATTCCAAAGCATTCTTGAAGGCAATAAGCTTGTGCCGTAGATGGGACAACTGCAAGGCCATGCTGCCGTTCGGGTGCTATTACTAACTATAGCGAACACAGCACACAGCAAGCGACTATGGCCCATGTGTCTGCTACAGCAATAAATATGGGGCTTAGGAGTGCTGTCACTTGCACCGCTTTGGCTATCTAATTGTATCATTGTCTAGCATTGGTTGTATTAGCTGTGCAAAGTAGGTCGATGGAGCTGTTGGCACAGCTTGTACCGTTGAAGCCAAAGCAAGCAGCTGCAACTCTTATTTTTGTGGTGACACCTGTCAATGGCTATACATCATTCAACTTGGGGCTTTCAGGGTGGCGTCATGTTGTCCGATTGCCGTGCTGTCTATGTGCATCTGGGCAATTTCACGGAATTCGGCAGGGCGAACGAAGGAGAGGGCACGAGCCAAGTGCGGGCATTTCGCCATTTTCAGCTGTACCTTGTGGTGGGCTGTACTAAACATCTAGCGGCCCCCTCCTTACTGCTTGTGTGATGCTGTTCGTTTGTGCAGCGCATGAATGGCTGTTTTGGGCTCGGTATGTTGCCTGCTGCTCCTTTCATGCGTTAATCACCTAGCATAGGTATTCCATTATTACGTCCAGAGAAATTTCACCTACTGGCGGCACTGCCTCCGGCTACTACGTCTATTGCACGAGAGACTAATATGGTTCCGATTTCATACTTTGCAAAACTCATAGTTGGTTCCCTCGATCCTTGACGCAAATGCACGATTGTTCTTACATACGAACCTAGAGACAGCTTAAGATTTATCGCGCTTTCAATTGTGCTGATACCAGCCATAGATGTCGACTATACTTGGTCTCGCAGGGTGTGCGCAGCAAAGACGAAGGCGAGGGCACGGGGGCATAGGACTGCAGTGAGCTTTGTTTGCATGAGCACTTGCGCAAGAATGGCACATTTGAAAGCAACGTGCTCGTGCCTTTGCACCTGCTGCAGACAACTTGTGGGATGGAGCATAGGCAATGAGACCACCAGATAAACGCCAATCTAGAGCAGTGCCGCTCCATGGAAGTTTGGCGCGTCCACCTGAACGCAACTGCGAAGCCGTGGCTGTCATGGCCGGTCCTGGGGCGTCTCAGAGGGCCAAGTAGTGACGTGCTGGCATCGCCAAGTGCCAATAATCAATCCAATAAGCCAATAATCGCGCCAGCCTGGAAGTAGCGTGGCTTGTGGTCTGTGGGATACGAAGCAAGCGACGTAACAAATGAACTCTTCTCCGACTGCAACTTGTCGAGCGCCTGCCAGGGTGGGTTGTTTGGAGCAAAAAATATGGCCATCCACTCGAATTACAAATGTGCGATTGTTATTTACGGATATAATTGATCACATCCAACTTACTTCTGAACGTACCAAGCGTTCTGTCCCATGTACCACATCTAAAAGGCAGGTATGTGACTTATATGTCCCCCCGCCCTCTCTTCTGTATACACAAACTCGGCTCTGTTACGTCACACCGCGGTGGTGGCGTGTGGGGCGCACTTTCGGTCTGGGGCTCTGGGCGAAAGTACCCCATGTGAGACGTGTATTCCTGCATTGTTTTGAAAGGAACCGGACAAAAACCTGCTCTCTCGTCAGAACTCTGCGACTGGGCCTGTACCAAAAGAGTCGAGAAAGCTTTGAAGGTCAGTATTCTTGTGCTCGGTTCGTCCGAGAACGTGGATATGTGCCGTTGAGAGGGAAAACCAGACGCCGCCGGACCACGATTGCTTGGGCGGGAAGCACTCTGGGTTGAGTTCACGGATACTTGTGGTCATCAGATTTATTTGATGAACATGAACGCCAGAAAACCGTCAAGTTGTACGAATCACCTGCGGACTACGCTGAGTGCGTCTTCAGGTTAAGCGGCCGCCTGATCGTTCGCACTGTTGTGTGCTCTTTCAAACGTTTCTGCTTGTCATCTCCTCTTTTAGACGACACCGGCCCGTAGACCGAATGTTGGCCTGGTACTTGTGATAAGAAGTGCAGGCCTCAAGAGACTGAAGTCTGAAGGTTGTTAAGCAGGCTCGATATAGACAGTAGGTACAAGGAGATGTTGATCATTGTTACCAGTGGGCGTCACTGACTTGTTATGCCTGGTTCACTTGGTCTGATTGTGCTTGCGATTTTCAGTATTGACGTCGACCATTTCAGTTATGGTTCATGCTTTTGCAGCCCCAGCGACGTTGCAACTGAAAATTGCGAGCAAAATCTTATCATGCGAATCAGGCTTAAGCATGCATTCTGCGGCGTCCGCGCGGAATGAATCGCTGCATGTCGCATTATTCACGCAAAGTTTTGCGGTGTAACGAGCCCCGGTAATTTCGTTGAGGCCGCTCAAGTAGTCAGACATTGCCAGGAAGACGTAGAATCAACGATTCGAACGCGAAAAAGGGCAGGGGGACTCACACCGACGCCAACAACATCGCATTTCAATGGTTTGTTTATGGGCGACGGCAAGCTTCTTGCCCACACTCCATCGTGCATGCGCGGCGCCGGTGGCGTCCGCTAGGGGCGCTTCGGTTTGTTTGTAAACATGAGTTGGTGTATAACGCTGCCACAAATATCAACAATAATGTAAGCACCCTTGTTTTTTTTTTCTGGAAGGCTTAGCAAGCACTGGGTTTGAGGCGGCGGATTTGTTTTTCGTCGACGAAATGCCTTGAATATGCATAATCTAGGGGGTTCAATGAGTTCCGATCCAAATTGGTGTAAAGCTTTTTTTGTTTTGTTGCCAGAGCAGACTGACTGTGCACATTGTTTATGTGCTTGTTTTCAGTTTTCTGCTTCCTTTGCACAGGAGATGGTTGCACAATTGTGCCCTGTTAATCTCTTCATCAAGTATGGCATTGCATGCTAACCCCCACTTCTAAATTTGCACCTGAAATAGCTTAAATGTGAGATTTGGAACCATGTTGCATGCTAACGAATCATTTGTACAGCTCGTTTCTTGACGCAGACGACGCACCGAGGAAAAGTCCCGTCTGAGTGCTCTGGTTCATGGGTGCGTCTTCTCTCCGAGTGGAATGATCTGTGCTGTGTTTCTCCATAACTTGGCAAAAGGCAACGGCTACAGCATTTCCTCACCATCGCGGCAGACTGTTCCATCTGCGCCAAAAAGTACTGCTACCGTGGCTTTGTTTTGAAAAGCTATTAATCTAAATTTTTTTGAACTGTTATTAAAAGCAAAGCAATAACTTTTACAATGTTTTCAGTCATATCGGCATTCGCTGCCCTGCTCTTCCATCCGCCATGGCAACAACGGCAAAGGAGGCTGCTGTGGTGTATTTGCTGCCACAGTGTGAATGTGCATGCTCTTGTTCTTGCCTTTTGCCCGTTTGTGTATCACAAGCATTCACAAACAGTTCGATGCATTACTGTACAAGGTCATAGGCATGTTTTCTTTTGTACGTGTTTCAGTTAAAAAAAAAAGTAGCATTGTGTTGAGGATGTTTAGACAGCGAAAGGTCGGCCTGCCTCGAATGGTGCCAAGCTTGCCGCTGTAGATGAGGAATTTAGCCAGGGCAGTATGACCGAAAGCCTGGGATCTTTAACGTGCATCATGTAGTAGTGATTACACAAACGCCTACTGGTATGATCCTTGTCCAGATCGAAATGAGCAAGTGCTGGGATTTAGCCCACGATCCCAGGTTCTGCAGCGCAAGCTTTCGCTCCACATGCCCGGAGCTGAGACGTGCTAGCCGACTCGGGCCACCGTTCCGCCATGTGTTTTAGTTGCGTTCAGCACTATTGTGAATTTGAAGTTATTTTCCTAGTAGTTCAAGCAGGGGAAATTGAAACTTTTATGGTACAAACCAACATTTTTGCTAGAGTTTGCAAGCCGACTGAAAGTATGAATGCCTTTTTAAAACCATCTAATGTCTTTAGGTACATGGGGTATGTTCTTCCCAAGTGTGCTACTTTCACAGCAGACTCCTCCGGCTTGCACAGACGCCGCAGTTTCTACAGTTTCCCAAATTAATGTGAAACAGAGTGTAGTGGATTGCGTGCAGGCCTGCCCTCTTTCACACTTGAAGAGGTGCAATGTTTTCAGGTGGCTGTAGGTAAACCTGGTATATGGAGAGGTTTATACGTTTCCCATCACACACAAAAGTAGTTCTTTTTTTTTCTCTTTTACTCGACTGCCAAATTAGCAGGAACAAAGAAAATTGGACATTATTTGTCGAGAAGAAGGAAGGTCGGTCTGGCAGCGCATGGTTGACACTTTGTCACGCTCTATGTGAGAAATTTGACTAGTGCGGGTACAACCGATAGCCCAAAGTCTTTAAAATGATTCATATAGCAGTAATGCACGCCCATGTGTAGGTGCAGTGCTCATCCAGGTCAAAACGGGCAGGGGCGATCAGTGCAAGTTTTCGCTCCACACACTGCGAGCTGCAGTGGGCTAACACACTCTGCCACCAGGCCCCTCCACATCAGCACGTCCTGTCGAAGCAACGTGCAATTATTACTACTGCTGCTGATGGGGGCACGCACACGTAAGGAAGGAAAATAACAGCCAGGAATTCTGGTAAGGGGAGGATGCCATACGTCATGGAACACAGGAACAGGCTTGGCTTGAATCCTTTTTGCTTCAGGATCACCATCACTACTCCAAGCTCACCACAGACTTTGCATTCATGGAAGCTTTCTCCAGCAACCGTTTCTTTTTATGAGACACTGCACCGCTTGCAGTGGCAGCTACTCTACGACACCTGCTCGCTGATTTACAGCTGCCCGGCCCGGTATGTGGAGTCACGATAACCTGTGGGTTGCACCTGTTGTGACTCTTCCTTGGCGGTTTCTTTAGCTTAGTTATTTTGCATGGCACCAAGGTTTAAGGTTCTCTAGGACTTCAGGGTCATGTGGTAACTGCATTTTCCAAAGTGTTTCTGACATTAAACAGCAAGCACCCTGATTGTGCTTGTCACTATGCCACAGTCACCTGTGTGGTGCATGAAGCAGTGGTTTGAACCATTGAAGGGTGCACTGGTGTCTCTTAAGCTGTCCCGGGCACTCATCGGTAAGTAATATTTGTGCTGGTGATCCAATATTCAACGACAAACATTGCAGCAAGAAGTTACTTTTCAGTGTGCACACATTACTGTTGTACAGCCTAAAATATTTCAACGGTGAAGAATAAGAGAGTGACTTGCTTCAGGCTACTGGAACACGTTATTGTGTGGGGCTTTCTTTTATGGAGGGGAGGGGAGGCGAGAGCAGAAGAGTAGCAGAACCAGGCACAAATAAAAATTGAAAAAATCCGCAGCGGAAAAAAAATAAATAAATAAAAGCAGTGTGAAGAGTTGCGTTGCTTACACGTCACAAACTCGTGTCAAAAACGCAGGCTATACTCTGTTTCACCTAGTGTTGTACCGCAGGAAAGGCTACTAGCGCGAGCTCCTTGCTCTAGAGCACAGCTCGACGGTACAAGTTCTCGTGCAACAAGGGCAGCTGCCAACGCTATGAGCTCGCGCTTCTGGCCTTCTCTGCGGTACAACATAAGGTGAAACTGAGTATAGACGGAGAACGACTCATTATTAATCCGAGACGGGGACACAAATAATAAAACGAAGAGACGCGCGTGTGGTTGCCCTTCACTTTTATTTTTTTATTTTCCCCTTGTTTTTCTTACTCCGCAAAGTCGACATAGTACGAGAAAACACGCAGAAGTAGGAGAGCAAAGAGGCTCCTCGGCGGGTTTTGCCGTCTCGCGCGGTTCTGGGGTATTCGTATTCGAGTTTGGATCATTGGTAAAATGTATGGGCTGCGCGGAACTGAGCGCTGCGTGACAACCATACGTGCGTTCATCGGAGGTTTTGTACGTCACCACCATCGGCAAAGTGGGCGACTGAGCGCGTCTACCGGTGCAAGGCGAGCTTGGCGCGGATGATCACGGAGGATGATGATAAAAGCGGCCGACGCGATCGCGGGGTGAAACGGTCGACGGGACGATACGCTTTCAACCGGAGTCTGGGTTGTTTAATGCACAAGCCCTAGCACGTCCACACACACACACGCACAAAGAAACATTACTTGTGAAACTGGAACGGAATTAACACAATACAATTTTCGCATAAAATGCACACAATCGCCGATGTCGTATTCGCGTTGACAGCGCGGTTTGTCGGTCGTGGGAACAGCGCCGTCACTTTCGAATAGCCAACAAGATCCGAGCCGACATGAAGAAGTCGAAAGCGCCATCCGCCGCCTTCGCGGCTCTCCGCCGTCACTCTAGCCGATGTATTTTTCTCCTAGCCGAGCTAAACCATTTGGCGTAGTCAAGCCAAGACGCCTTGAAGTTTACTTTTCGGCCGCTAACAGCGCTTGACGAGGTCGCCCGAGGTCGTATCACTCCCACCCCACCTGTCCCCTCCAACCCTTCCACACATTCCCGAGACCCGTCCGTTCCCCCTTCCTCTCTACCATAATGACCCGTCCGTTCCCCCTTCCTCTCTGCCATAATGACCGCAGCCTTCTTAGCATACGGAGCGGACCACCCCACCCACCAAAAGCTCCCCACGTTATCGCTGCAATCAGCGTGAGACTCACTCCCTCTCCCCCTCATTAGGGAGGGTCCCCGTATTGAAGGCGGATTCCGGGCCGGATTCCGAACTATACCCCAGAAATCAAAGGTATTAAAAATGGTAACTGTTTATGATTCCTAAAATTCTCCAAAATAGTAAATAAGAAAAAAAAAAGAATAGTAGACACAAACCTCTGCAGAAGAATTAATAGAACTAGCCGTATAGACTCAATTGGGAGTGGATAAGTGCACATATCTCCTTCTCAATCAAACGCACACGTACCTGCTATTTGTCAGACACGTCATCACATCTATAATTAGTTTACTTCGGCCAAAAGGAAAATGCAGCTTTGATCTTAGAATTAACCCACCGTTTGCTTGTTTTAGGAAAGATATCAGACAATCAATGTAGCGTTTCATTATTATGCTATCTGGATTCAATCGGAAAGATGCCCCTTATAAACTAACTCACATCTATTTGTTCTTCTTAAAGATGGTTTTTATTTTAAATATGCAATACATTCCTGATGATACCTAATTCTTTCTTAATGCTGACATGCAAACAGGAAAAGAATGCCGTCTGAACTGGATATATATATATATATATATCAGTGTGTCAAACCGAAAAAAATACGGGTTCGGTTACGGTTCAGGTTCAGGTAAATTTATTCAGTTCCGGTTCAGTTCCGGTTCGATTAATTCGATCCGCGAACCGGTTCGCGAACCGGTTCGGGGCGCTGAACCGGTTCGCGAACCGGTTCGGAAATTATAAATGACAAATTGCAACATCAAAATATATTACAAATAAAACATCTGAAATCAGCACATACGAAATGGGATACATCGTAGCGTAAGGCTCAGGGATTTCTACCAGGAATGTTTTTTTTATGTGCACTCAAAGGTTACCTCACCGACGTTTACGCATTCGGACTTCATCTAATTGGGTCCGACGCAGTAGCTGTAAAATCCGCGACCTCCTTACAAACCCACTTACAAGTAGAACTCGCTAACTATCCCGCCACCACGGCGTGTAAGCAATTGAAGGAACAGTGGGGAGAAAACACAGCTTTCTTTATTTGAACTAGCCTTCGGTAACTCAAATTAGACCCTTAAAGAAGTTTTCATTAAACAAGATACGGAATATGAAAAACACTTCACCGAACGCAACGCCAGAAAAACGTAATAGGATAAATATTAAAATAGAAGAGTTCGCTGTCTCACAAAAATGTTAGCTTCAAAGTGCCTATACGAAACCGGATGCATTATTATCAAACTCCACATCCTTTTCTTTTCTCATTGCGATGGAAGCAAGCTTCAAGAACTCGCGCGTTCTAGAAACGTGTTATGAAATGAGCACACAGCTGCATTTAGGATTTACGAGATTGTAGGAAAATAAAATCCCGTGACGCGATTTTTTTTTTTTTTTTTTTTTTGCACAGCCTTCCAATTTTTTTTCTTCCGTGCAAGCCGCGACCAGCGCAATACTGGTTCCTATGTCAAGATTCATGGGTGCAGCGTTTATATTCCTAAGACTGAGTGGAGAAGAAAAATATGTATCAGGTGTGTGTCAGTTGACGGCACTCAAAAAAACAAATGGCATTGATAGCACATTCATTGTCAACAGTGCGTGGCCGAACCGTTTTGACGTGAGCCGGTAACCGTTATTTTTTTTCCGGTTCAGTTCCGGTTCGGGTTCATCGCGATAACAATATAACGGTTCGGGTTCGGGTTCAGTTCCGGAAAAAATTCCGGTTCGGTTCCGGTTTTCGGTTCGGTTCGGTTCCGGTTCGACACCCTGATATATATATATGGCCTACCATTCGTTATACAGTAAAATTATATGCGTAAGGTGAGAGGAGGCACACGAAGGGGGGCACAAGTAATCAAGTTTAGAAGAAGAAAACACAAACATAGCTTCGAAAATTGGAAGCGAACCAATCTGTAAACAAGTTCATGGTAACTAATGTTTCATCGCAAAAACAAAGAAAGCAACAACATGTTGGTAATTCTACTCCTATCACAAGGGGATCGGTGGCCGATTGAGCTGAAGCGCACAGGCAGCTCGGAGCACGCGGAGCGAAAGCTCGCGCTGCAGAACCCGGGGATCCTGGGTTCCAGCCCCACCCCTGCCCGTTTCAATATGGATGAGCATCCTACCGGCGTGCGGTCGTGTATCACTACTGCGTGGTGCACGTTAAAAACCCCAGGTTAGCAGTCGTAGTGCACTCGCCGAATTGCTCATCCATAGCGTAAGCCAGTGTCGCCCCATCCTGGCAGACGGACCTTACGCTGCATAAATCAGTAAACGTCCGATTTGACTTTGAATGTTGTTCTATCACTACATCTTGAAAGGATTCCTTTTGGACGTTTTCGGTACAGAGGAAATAGTGATAACACATGTAACGCACCGGCGTTAAATTCAAATTCACGGCGCACAAGCGCCAAACCAAGGAAGGGTACGTGGTATGTCCCGGCACAGGAGTAGTGATACGTTTGGACTCCATAGGGTTCTTTTGGCGTGCAACGAAAGGCTCGGTGACAGAGCGCCTTCTCCACAATAGGCCTCCGTCAGATTGCGGGAAAGCAGAGGCGTGAGGTCGAGGTCTTGGAAAGTGACGAGCGTAAGGCGCGAGTTTTCGTACAAACAAAATTATTTAAAATCAGACAGGATCCCACACTTAGGCCATTATCTGCGTAGTAGATAGGTATATGTGAGAGGGTGAATAAGCGCCGTGAACTCAGTCTGCCCCTGTTTTGCATGTCTAAAAGCCTACTTACTTAAAAAATAATGCACACTTTCAACACTTTTCTAACCAGTGGCGGCGCGTACCTAAAATATATGTATTTTTGTAGGAAAATTGATTCTGATCACGTATGTCGCGAACGCGAACATTCGGTTTCATGTGACAAGCCCACACTCGCCAGCTAAAACCAATGAAATGTCGAATCTAACAGTTTATAAATTCAGCGCATGACAGCTGTAGTAAACATGAAATGTTGCAGGAAATCGGTTATATCTCACTCTAGTATATCTTGTTAGCGAAGAAATGATATTGCGTCAGCATTGAGCGAAAACTGTTTTGATGTCGTGTTTTAGGCAAATAATTCATCTTCTTCCGCACATGTGCTACCACCTATACACGCGACTGGGTTCAAGCCTAAGTGGCTAGAAAACAAAGCGCGTGCAAAGGCTCTCCCGACCATCCGACGCTCAGAATGTTAGCTCCATCCTATTTGCCGATTGAGCCGCTGTGACATAAATACGGCTCCCCGGAACTTCGCTTCTGTCCACATCTTGGGTTGTCTACGGTCCCGGAGTTGAGACAAAGAAACCACTTTCCCACTCTGCTCAACAAGAAGAAAGAAAGAGAGGGTACCACATCTATTCACTCTCAAACCGATATTTCTGCGAAAGGTCTATAAAACAAAACTGTGATTGTATTGGCAAAATAAATTCACAAACCTGAGAAAGGTGCCAACGTCAGCCTTCACAGAAGTATCGCAGGCACCGCTTTTGAAGAACCAGTCCCTGTTTGCAATCCACTTCTCCGCACAAAGTAATCAGACTGAAGTGGACAGCCCGCTAAAGACGAACGCTCACACCGTACACTGAAAATTGGACTCGTCCTCAATCACAGCCTCTTCAGTGTACTCTCCCCTTTCAAAGACAAAGGGCATGAGTAGGAGAAAGGGGGGGGGAGCGAGGAGGTATTCCCTTTAGCCTTACGATCGACCACAACGGACGCTGCAACCAACCGCAGTAAATCCAATGCCAAGAGGGTGTCCCGTGACCTTTCGGTTGTACGGAGCAACGCGTGGAGCGTGGAGTCACGTGTGACTCACGGAGCGCTGGATTGGCTAAGTCGGCTCGTAGCGTCCGTCGCTTGACCTCGTAAGGAGAAACCGAAAATAGGAGTTTCTGATTAATAAAGCTTGAACTTGGGTTTGGGCTAATTTGCATAATGCAAACCAGCCCAAACTCTCCTTATTTGCACCGCATAATAAGGAGGACACCAGCGCCAGCTTCAAGGTCCCGTCTTACACATAGAAACTGAACGCACATCAGTAGAGAAAACAACAACACAATCATCGAAAGTCCACGTATCCCCATGACGACATTTTTCATTAATTCTCAGATTCTCATTTTTCCCAAACACACGCATGGAAAAACTCATGCAAGGAAAAGGAGAAAAAATAAAAGAATAAACATTTGTTAGTCTCCTCGCATTCATGTACGTTGTATTTCTCCTCATCTCAAAGTAACTCATTGGTTTCCTTTCATTTTCTGGTCACGCGTTTGTTCTGTAGAAGTTCGCAGCGCAGGACATTCGGCTAGGAGTCTCTCTCTTTTCCCATTCCGCCTTCTGCGTCTTTTCTCTGTTTGACCTCCTTTTTCTTGGGGATTTTCCGATTTTTCAAACCTTTTAGGAGTCACAATCGGCCTCGCTTAAGGGAAGAGTAATAGCGTCACCTTGGAGCGCTCTCCCGGAAACAAGCAGCGTGGAGATCGCTTTCATGTCGAAACCGATCTCCACGCTATATATATATATATATATCTGTGTGTGTGTGTGTGTGTGTAAATAACCTAATTTTATGTTTGTGGTTTTGTTATTGAAGTCAATACGCGGTTCGTCAAAGTGCACTTGAGTGACAGGCAGTTAATGTTGTGGCTAGTTCGATCGTATTTATAGACCGGAATGAACGTTTGAATTGCTGCTGTTACATTATCGGTAAATATCGTTTGTCTAGAGCTTGATTACATGATGCGATGACAGCCAAATCTTCGTTTGCAAGATATACCACGAGGTCTATTCAGTACTTTTGATTAAAAAAAGCAGTTGGCCCCGGACAGGCTCTGCCAGTTATTCATCATATTACGAGTTACCTCAAATAAAACATGCCGAGTATCGACCGGAACGAGTAGTGTGTTAAAAGTTATACAAATCGAAACTACCATTTGAAAGGACAAGATCGAACGACGTATCATTCTTGGCTGACAAAAAACGTATTATTCTAAAATAGTTCAAAGCGCAATGTGCCCAAAAATAAATACAGCTTTTGTTTTGTTTTACTGAAAAATTTAACTTTTTTTTTAACAATAATTTTCCGCCCCAATGCAGCGCCAGCGTTCCGAACCAGATGCCAATGTTTAAGAACTTACCGTTACCTTAACGACCAATTTTCTGAAAATTGCTATGTAAGAAAGGAGACCCGTTTTTGCTTGTTTTCGGTAACTGGCGCCACCTTTGTCATGTTCATCTTGAAATCTATAGAAGATCGCTTATAAATTCTTACAAAGATAACGGTCAGTCCAGAAAATTGGTATCTAGTTCGGGCCGCGAGCGCTACATTTTGGCGGAGAATAAACGTTCTGCTGTGCATAGTATATTTTTGCGGTAAAAACAACCTTGTAGAATGATTAAAAGGACACCTTGTAGTTTACCAGTTGATATATATTATAAAGTTAGCTGCGCACCTCTTCATTGCTGCACGTTACAATACCGGCGAACAATAATAATTCGCCACGGATAAAAATTTTGTAATAAAAGAATTCCAACATCTACAAGGCTTGCTAATGCACTAGCCAAAATTATTATAGTCAAATTGAAACGAGAGACAGAAGCGTTTAATTATAATGTTTGGTTGTCTGTTAGAGCAAATTTTCATCCACACAGAGATTTATATTTTTTTATTAAATTATGTCCAATTAATAGTTTCAGACATCTTCGATTCGTAACGATCCCGCCACTTCCAAGACGTTGTTTTTAAACTATTACATAATATGTCACCGCCATGGATTACTTACTGGAACGGGAAGCTATTGTCACTTTAATTACACTGCCGCAATTATGTTTCTTTAGCACATTATATGTCATATTCAGAAGCAATCGCACAAACCTCTTCTACGTAATATTAATAATATTAACGCTGTAATTTCTACAACGACCCTGTTATACTTAAATGAATCGCGTCCTTTAAATAAAAAAGACAAGATAAATAATCACGTCACCATCCCCACTGCAACGCATAAAAGGGATTTTTTTACCGAGATCACTACACGCATTATACAGGGTGATTCAAGGACACGCCAGGCTCTTTAAATCGACCGCAAAATTCGGTTTCTTGACCTATCATGCTACGACTTTGTGCAGCGTTGCCCACAGATGGTGCATTTTTTTTTTTTTTTTGTGAAATTTGCAAAGAGCGAACTTACCTGAGGAAAAATTAAAGAAAGAAAAAGGCTTAGCTCCTATGGAAACGCAGCGAAGCCACCGGTCTTCAAACAACACGGCGCCGTTTCGCACGGGAGACAAGAGATGGCGCAAGTGATCGCGACCCCAACTGCCGCTAACGAACGAGCATACGACGCCGAGAGCTGACGTCTTCAGCAGACAAGGAACTGCAGTTCCTTGTTGTTACCGCGCCTGTTTTTGATTCTGCGACTGTCGCCGCCTGCGGAACGCGCGCCGCTTTTGAGCCGAAAAGATCGTTTGCTAAAAACGCCGGCTCTCGGTGCCGTATGCTCGTTCGTCGGCGGCGTTCGTTGCGCCATCTCTCGTCTCCCGTGCGAAACGGCGCCGTGTTTTTTTAAGACCGATGGCTTCGCTGCGTTTCCATAGGAACTAAGCCTTTTTCTTTCTTTACTTTTTTTCTCAGGTAAGTTCGCTCTTTGCAAATTTTACAAAAAAAAATGCACCATCTGTGGGCAACGCTGCATAAAGTCGTAGCGCGATAGGTTAAGAAACCGAATTTTGCGGTCGATTTAAAGAGACTGGCGTCTCCTTGAATCACACTTGAACCAGCTTAAACGACGACTATTATCTTGCTATTTTCAAGCCTAGCCCACGTTCTGGAGGTTGGCACATTTGGTACGGAAGAGTGTAAACACTAGTGGTTAATGTGAAAGTTAGTGCAGGGGCTGGTAAGAAAAATGATCTGGTACCAATATTTCCCTCATGAAGAAGCGACCCAGGTAGCAGTGTCTTTTGGGCCAAACGTTTGTGTTGCTTGTGAAATGTGTACACTTAAAACTCCCGAATGGGCATTTGGACTTCAATTTGTCACACAAGTGCCAAATTCAGGCTTCACTGCTGGTAGTATGGTTGTAATCTGACATTTTTGGGCCTAAATCATGAAATGGGCAACAGTGCTAGGCTTCACTCCTGACATTACGTACATAAGTTCTATCATTATTTCAAGTCTGCCATTTTGCCAATTATGTGGCGAGCCCGAGAAAAGCCATATAATCCCCAAAAGTACACTGGCGCTGACTAATGCCATGGAGCAAAACCGTATCAAGTCCAAGTTAGCTACTTTGTATCGAAAAAGCTTAAGCCAAGCTATCGTGTTTTTCTGGCGTGCTATCTGGTGAGGAGTTTGATGCTTGATATGTTTAGTGCCTTAGGACGCTAGGCCGCAAGGTGTATGGGAAATGTGAATAGCAAGCCTGCCTCCGCGGAAGAAAAGGGGAGTAAGATGGGTGGGGGCGCGGGTCTCTTGAAGGGGAACTCCGCCGATATTTTGCTCTACCTTATCAAAACGCATCATCTGAATGCGGGATTGCTTCGCGATTCAGAAATGCTATCTCGTTCTACCAGATCCACTCTAGTTAATGAAAGAAGTTATAGTTTGTTCGCTACCGAAACCGAAACTGCGTTCACCCAAGGTTTTCCCTGGTTCTCCCCACAACAAAACATGACCTATCCCCCGGGAAACGAGGCACGCAGCCGGCAATCGGCTACGCTCGTGTCATTCTTTATCGCGTCTAAGGGCGAAGAAACAGGGGCGCTCGTGAAACCTGAAGTTGTTATTAATCTCTGTTTGCACAAGGTATGATTTTGACATCAGTGCTAAACTGTCAGAAAAAAATTAATCAAAAAAAGCAACTAGATTTTGAGAAAACCGTTTTTGCAACTAGTTACGCTGAAACCACGGGTCGTTGGTTTCTGAAATCGCTGGCGCAATACCGCTTTCATCCTTTAAGAAGCAAGGAATTACGCTGGCTAAAAAAGATCAAAGGGTCACTCAATACATTTTTTACAAATTACCCAAGCACCACGGAGAATGCCGGTAATGTCCCGCACGCTCCTCTAACGCGAGGGAACGTGCCTTTTGCTTTAGAGTTTTTTTGTTTTTTTTTAGAAAAGTTATTTTTTCAGACGCAAAAAAACGAGATCAAAATGTCAAGCAACACCTTTTTTTTTTTTTTTTTTTTTGCAAAATACTCAAGCACCGCGGGGAATGCTCGGATGCCCAGATGCTCGTCTTACCTGAAGGAGCGTGCCATTTGTTTCGTATTTTCTTTAGAAAAGTTGCTGTTGCAGACGCCGGCACATGTAACAAAGATGCACACATGCATCTCTGTAATTGGATAGTGTAGGAAAAAAAAAACATCTATATATCATTGCAGAAACGCGCTTTTGGTCGGTGTCATTTTCAAGGTTATTGCATGTGGCGCGTACTTTGCTCACCTTCCGAAGCAGCGAGTATACGCGTGCTGTGCTGCGACTGAACACATGTAGACTGTGAATTTTGTGAACATTGATATATTAGAAGGAACCGCATTTTCATAGGCCAGGCGGCAGCTTACTTTTCACAAAAATCGTGCTATAATAAAAAATGAAATGAACTCCGCAACCACCAAGCTAAACATCAAGCTAGAACGAAAGACGTATAAAATGCACAAAGGCACTATTCATCTTGAAATAAAATAATATTTGCTTGGAGATGCCATGGCGTGTAAAATATAGAGCTACACAAGAAATTGTTTAATTCAGAATTAGCCACGAAAAGATATCAGAAGAAAGAAATGGTACCCATATAGTTTCCTTTTTTGTTATTTTCTTTACTGTCGGAGCAGAATGCAACGGGTTTAAGAACTCATCCACGACCTTAAATATATACCTTAAAGTAAAAGAATAGGCTTTGCTTTGGCGCCACCTCCATCAGCAATAAATTTACACGCCTACCCAAGATGACATCATTATTTGTATGGTTTTTATCAACTTTTCAACACTGTACAATATTTCTTTGCAATAGAACGTTTAAACTCGATTTCAGCATCTCTTATGCGAGACAAATATCACGCCAACCATTTGATACACAAACCGGGCGACGACTCAATCATTTAATAATGGAGCTAAACATCTGCTCCCTAAACCTCTGTAATACCAACCACGAATATTGCTTTGTTGAAAGTCATATCTAAACTCAGACTTAAACTCCGTTTAAACATTTCACTTTTCGTTATCTAAGAGGTTGGCCGCGTGATTGATCTCCCAGAGCAGTGCGATCTAGATTTGAAGGTCAAAGCGGATATACTTTTTATTAGAAAAACACAAATAATTGAAGAAAGTGGGAACAACGAATGTGACTGTGCGAAATGTGGACTAGCCCTTACAAAAACGGGTCTCAACATTCTTTTTAATTTTTTTAGACTTCTTATTGACTTTCCGCGATCCTATTGAATTCCTTTATAAACGCACTTTGTTTTGACTATTGTCAAAAAACTTTCAAAAGAAAAAATATTGAATTTTTTTGTAGACTTATTTATAAAAAAATTAAAAAGAACTTGTAAAGACGTTTTTCTATAGGATATTTTCTAAAAAAATTCAAAAGGAAAAACAATAGATTTTGTTTTGTAGACTTATTTATAAAAAAATTAAAAAGAAGTTGTAAAGACGTTTTTCTGTAGATTATTTTCTAAAAAAATTCAAAAGGAAAAAGAATTGATTTTGTTTTGTAGACTTATTTATAAAAAAATAAAAATAAGTTGTAACAACGTTTTTTGTAGGTCATTTTCTAAAGAATAAAAAGAAAACCTTTTAACATTATTTCTTTATATTATTTTATAAAAATAGCTTTTTTTATTATTTTATTTGGTCCGCGGTCGTGTGCGGAGTTCGATATGAGGGATGTTTTTTTTTTTTTTTTTTTTTTTTTTACTTTTTATTGAAAATGTGTTTTCTTGTTCACTTTGATTACTTTATTTCGACTGACTTCCTGTTGACATGTTCAACAAAATGTTTGTTGATTTTGTGTTGAAACTTTTTTTATGATTTTCTATTGACATTCTATTAACTCTACGTTGGATCTTTTTTCTGTTGACTTCCTGTTGAAAGTGTTATCAGAAATACTGCAGACGTTCTATTTACTTCGTGTTTAAATTATTCAGTTGACCTTCTGTAGCCAGTGTCAAAAGAAAAACTACAGACTTTCTGTTGACTTTTTATTGAACATAATACATCTTGACTAAATGTCAAAAGTCACTAAGTTTCTCAATAGTCTCTGACAAGTTGAGAACCATAGGGAGGAGCTTCCGTTCTCCTGCCTCCAGTGCGAGCCTTCCATCCTTGACAACTCTTCGACGTCTCGCGCCCCTCGAGCTCGACTGCGCAGTCAAAGCACGACGAAAGGCATGGGGCGCGTGCTGGAGGGCAGGCGTTCGAAAAACACGCCCTGCCGTTCTCACTTTGTAAATGACAATCGTTGCATTATTGACCCTATTCAACTAGTAAAGAAGAGCAAAATAACTATTTTAAAGTGGAGCAACCGCCTTGACTGGCTTCGTCCCGAGTGGTGCTATGCAGAGAAGCGATAAACATTTGTTCTATGAGCCGTTTTTGTGGATGTTGTTTTAGCGACTACACGAAATTATTATTAGTTGTACCAATGCTTTTTAGTAAGAGATAGAGTCCACGAACATCGAAACACTGTCTTTCCTTTGACAGACTTTCGAGAAGGAGACCGGAGACTTAGAAACTTAGTAAGTGCTGAGGTGGTCACCGGCCAAATGATTACCTTCAATATGTAGGCTATATAAGGCTCTGGTGCTGTCAACAGGACTGTGTTTCTGGTGTTGAGTGCTTGATGGTGTTTGTGTTTGTTTACATTGCTTATTTGTGGGATGTGTATGTATGAAAAAGACACTATTTCCTAACGAAATTAAAAAATATAGTAAAAATTTTGTGTTTTTTTTAGCGTTAATCTGCGGTTTTTTCAAAAGGAATTCAACAAAATTTATGTAAGAAAGAATTCAAAAGAATGTATGTAAGAAGGAATTCTAAAAAATTTAAGTGGCCAATTTTAACTAGGAGTTAAATAAGTTGTCAAAAGAAAGTCTAAAAAACATCAAAAGAGTTTAAAAAGAAATTCAATAGGACTCCAGAAAATTTTCAACAAAAATTCAAAATAATTTAACTACAGATTTTTGTAAGGGAGTGCTTGAACGGGCACTATTTTTCTCGATATTATTAGCGGAAAACTTTGGGCAGAGGTCGTGGTGGTGAAAGCCGACTTTACTCTGCGATCGCCACTCTTAAACTTGTTTGAACTGCAGAAGAATACGCAACTGTTAGAACGTGGCTATAAAGTATTCCGAGAATAAGGGAGAATTTTTCATGTGGCACTAGTTCTCTCGGCACAGAACTCGCTCAGAAGCACCTTGACGTAGCTCGCCTCCACTGGTGGCGGGGAACGCATTGTTTGCCCCCGAAAACAAGGGTAAAAAAGAAGTTTTTCTGCACTGCTTTTCCAGTCTACTGCGGAGCACAGATTGCTACCCAATGCAAAGGAACTTCGCACCTTGAAGCTGCGAAACAAATATCCTTGATCTCTGGTGACCCAGATAGCCGCATCGCGGCTACCCAGGTTGCTCGCTCGCTGTTCTTTTTTTTTTTTTGTTGCCGGTGATGTACCTGGGTAGGAAAACGTAGGGATTTTTTATTGTTGCTAGTGGATTTGCATGCTAGAACCCTCACAACTGACTAAATTTAAAAAACTTATTAACTTCATGGGAAATGTTTTTTTTAAAATATATTTTGACTATTTGTTTATACAGTCGGACAATTCCCGGACAAAACAAAAGTTTGTGAAAAAAGTGGCAGTGTTTCCCTTCAAGACAAGAGGGGTGCTGCGGGTGCCCCAAGGCAGGCGAGAGGCGATATGAAACAAAATCAGGGTTACCGAATGAAAAAGAAAAAGAGGATATCGATCATCGACTATTCGTTAATTGTGCTGGGCGGCATATCCGGAGAATACAATGCAGGCGCGTGAATTCCCTGTAGTCGAGATGCTCTTTGGACGGTGACTGTCCTCGAGACTCGTAGAATTGTTTTCTTCCAGCGGTGCCGGAAAAAAGGAAAGAATGTCTACTATTCCTTTTTTCTGTACAAAATCCTGCTTTTTCAAAGTTATTTGTTCAGTCCAGTACACGAGCCCCTTTCTTAACTTTATACAAAGGCCAAGCATGCCAAGAATAGTAATATGAAAAAGTACCCCGAACAAACGATCGCATGCATATAACATATTGATAGATGTAATATAGAAAAAAGCTCCGAAGTCTTGGTCTGTTACAATTTCATGGTAAGTTTATGCAATTAAAATATATTATCTATATTATCAGGTTTAATCTGCTCGTTTAGCGCTTATTTGACATTTATACACTGCGGGCATCTTCCAGCTCCGGTTCCCTCAGACCCTGTCTCCGGATGAATATGACACTGCAATACTTCGCTCTCGGCAAAAGGGTTTATTCACTCACTCATTGCCTTGGGGAGTTTCGGGATCGGGTGACGGTCATCAGCGAGGCCGGGGGAGAGTCCGCTGCCCGAGCAGCTTCTCCGAGTCCCAGCGGTGGTCATGCACACCGCGTCATGGGGACGTCGTCGTCCAGGGTCGCTGTCCGGTCCGCTTGTCGAGTCCGCCACTCGACGTAGTGCCCGCACTCCCTGCGCCAGCGTCCGGCGCCGTCCGAGCTCGCCTCCATGACCGGTCCCTTGTCTAGTCGGCCGCCCAAGCCCTCTTCCTTTGTCTTCGTTCCCCTCTTAAGACCTTCCCAAGTCCTTGTCCCGCCGACCGTCCAATCGGGAACCTGCCGCGAGCCGATCCTCCGACGTCAGCGCTGGGTGAGGGGGGCGCTTGCCCTGTTCCTCCCGGAGAGCTCGGACGCTCCGCGACAGGACGGCGACTGGAAACGGGAAGGTCACAGGGAACGAAGGAGCGCCCGACAATACGGCGGCGGGGACCGGCAAGGTCACGGAGAGCGGAGGAGCCAGGGAGAGGGTCCCCACACCTCCCCTCCCTCAAGGCTCGGACCCCGGGGGGCTTGAGGTTGCGTGGTCCCCAGGACCCTGGGCAGGGAGCTCGTTCAGCTGAGTGTCGCCGATGACGACGAGCACCCTCGATGATGATGATGGCATCAAACCAGGCAGGTCAGCGGTGAACGTTGATTCACTGGGAAGCTCGTGACCGACGGAGCACGGTCCACGAACTGGTCCGGAGCACCACAGCTCACAACACGGACGGGCACTCAGGCACACACAACACGCCGGCACTTAAAGTTCGCTTCCGTCCCCAATGTAGCAGACAGCGAATCGCGCAAAAACGAATAGCGGCACGCTATATCAGACAGCGAGACGAAACCAAAATCTTTCGATCGTTGGACATGCCACGAAATAAAAACAAAACTTTTCATTTCAATACTAACGGGCAGGCAATCATCAAGAACGTCAAGCTACACGTTCAAGAGGTACATAAGAGGAAAACCATTCCTTAACTAAAACGTATGAGCACTCATTGTATACTCAAATCGTACATACGCCCACTATACAACATTTGCTCCTATCAAACTCAACCGCATTCTTTTAAAACAGTAAGCAATCTACCAGAGCGTTAGAACCGCACACCTCTGACAACAATATTAATCTCCAACACACTCGCGAAGAACGCACAAAACATCAAAAACTAAGAATAACCTTCCGTAAAACAGAAACGGTCACAAATCCAGTCCCGTTCGCGAAATGCGACTCGAAAAAACACGCTGCCAACAACCCATGACGGGCACTGATGCACTCGGCGTTCACGCTACCCGAGCTACAAACACGCTACAGCCAAGCTACGCAGCACGCCATCATCAGAAGGGGTAGTCACCTTACTGAGAGGCCGTTGTTCCGTGGTACCGGCCACTTACACCAGTACAAAGGGAACAGTACCTGGATCGTGCGAACAGCAGATCTCATTGGACAGCCTATTTACACGGCTAGGTCCGTAACGTCTGGGCATGTACCAGACGTTACCGCTTCACCGCTCGGAGGTAACCACCCAACAGGAGCGACGAGCGCGTAACGGCGGTCCGCACCGAACCCCGCACGGGCTCGACAACCGCGATAAGCGCATCGACGCACGGTAGAGTTCTCCCCGGCCAAACCCCGACACCGCATAACTAAAAAGTCTTCCAGCTGATGCCAAGGCTGGCCAAGATCGAGCAATAAAGGTACGCCGTCAACGCGTCTCGCGACTCTTCGACGTTCTCGAATCGAGCAACGTGTCCACATACAAACGCAGTAGGTTACGCACAAAGCTCGCCCCCAGCCAAGTCAACACGCCGCATGACTGAAAAGTCTTCTTGCGACTGTAAGGACAGGCAGGGTTCGAACAATGTAAGTATCCCACACGCGCACCTCTCAACTTCCGCGCAACGAGCGCGATACCAAAATGCCAAATAATCTAACCGGCCGGTCTTGGAAATGGACGAGCTAATAAACTATATTTGCTCTGGATAAACAGTTTCCGCAGCGTCGAAGTGTCAACAGCATTTACCGCCGCATTCCAACACCCGCTACCCATTCATGCAAAGGCTGCAGTTAGTACAGCGACGGGCTGACCCAACGAACAACAGTTATAGGCCGCCGACGGCCATGCCGCTGCCATAATTTCTAGGCTTCCCGGGCACGTAACCGCCGACGTGAACCGTACGTTTTCCCGGGCCAACCGCGCATCTGTACAGGATAAAACTATGAACCACTCGTCACATCCTCGCAAGACCGCCACACCCCTCGTGCAGGTTTTGACTGCACGAGCCCAGCTCTTTCCTTACCTAGCTGTTGTTTCACCCCTAAAGGTATAATTTCACTCTAATCCAGGTCTCTGCACGACCAATTACGCCCTCTACACCCTCGCGTCCCAACGCGAACCCTACCACGGCCGAGAGCCGTACTGCATCCGGCGGCAGCGCAAAGCGCGCGCTTGCCGCCGCTCCTCCGGAAACGGAGAAAACGAAATTAAAGAGTAACTCCCGCCGCGAGGCTCAACCTTCGATATGGCGGTGTAAGGATCCGGAACCAACTGTGCGCACAATTAAACGGAATCAACCTCACGACTATACAACCAGAAACGCACGGGTCATGCCCATCGCTTCAGACTGGACTCCACGGAGCATTACACACGCACAGCCACTGATAAGTGAACACGGAAACTCGGTGGTTTTCTGGATTCCAATTCCTGCGCACCAGACATCGCGTATCCGGCACAATTTAGTGGGCTTAGCCCCTAAATGTAGCCTCTGGCCACAAGGTACTCGTTCAAAGCGATCTTGGTCGGAACCACAAGAGCGCATTCGTACCTTAAAAACGCTGTCAACTAACGACGCTCAAAACCGCGCCGACAGCTCAAGCAAGGCCAACTGGGAGCTAGCATGCGGTCAAACCGAGACGCTAGTCTCCTCCCGGACAAAATTCAATGCGGGAATAATTTCCAAACACAGTACATGCAACCGCCATCCGCAATGGGTGCGTTCTCCACCCGGAGCGATGCCTCTCTAACGCGTCCGATCGGTAACAAGCGGTCCAAAACAATACATCGATACGCGAGCAAAGGCGGTTAGGCGCATCACATCTCCCAAACCGTGAGCCGGCATCTTTCCCAGCAGACGTGGACGGCCGGAGGCGTAGGTGGGGTGACGCCCGACGCTACATGCCTCGAGGGGTGCGGTAATTTCGACGCACACAGCGCTCTTGCGTAGCAGGATCAACCTGCCAGCATCCAACGGTGCGCTGGACAGCAAATACTCATGGCGCTTCTCGTAACGGGGATAAGCAAATTCCTGACAGGCTGGGCAAAAGGGTTAATCCCTTAAAACAGCGGTCAAAATCCGCGCCTCATAGTCAGACAGGCGATAACGTCAGGGCCTCCGTGCGGCGCTCCCGCAACGAAACTTCGTGCGGCGCTCCCGCGACAAAGATGACCCCCAAAAAGAGCGCGAAACAGTGCCCCAATTCAACCGGAAACAGGTTAGGAATCAGAATGCCTGCCTGATCGAAAATCAGGCCCCACGTTGGGCGCCAGTTTATGCGGGCATCTTCCAGCTCCGGTTCCCTCAGACCCTGTCTCCGGATGAATATGACACTGCAATACTTCGCTCTCGGCAAAAGGGTTTATTCGCTCACTTATTGCCTGGGGGTTTCGGGATCGGGGGACGGTCATCAGCGAGGCCGGGGGAGAGTCCGCTGCCCGAGCAGCTTCTCCGAGTCCCAGCGGTGGTCGTCCACACCGCGTCATGGGGACGTCGTCGTCCAGGGTCGCTGTCCGGTCCGCTTGTCGAGTCCGCCACTCGACGTAGTGCCCGCACTCCCTGCGCCAGCGTCCGGCGCCGTCCGAGCTCGCCTCCATGACCGGTCCCTTGTCTAGTCGGCCGCCCGAGCCCTCTTCCTTTGTCTTCGTTCCCGTCTTAAGACCTTCCCAAGTCCTTGTCCCGCCGACCGTCCAATCGGGAACCTGCCGCGAGCCGATCCTCCGACGTCAGCGCTGGGTGAGGGGGGCGCTTGCCCTGTTCCTCCCGGAGAGCTCGGAGGCTCCGCGACAGGACGGCGACTGGAAACGGGAAGGTCACAGGGAACGAAGGAGCGCCCGACAATACGGCGGCGGGGACCGGCAAGGTCACGGAGAGCGGAGGAGCCAGGGAGAGGGTCCCCACAACACGCATCTGATAAAAACGCAACGTGAGCCAGCCACTGATTCTTCACTAACATCCTTGACCGCCTCTTTATTTTTTTCAACTTTTCACTTTTTGCGTGCGAGTTGAGAGCAGTGGAAGAGCAATGTTTGATGAGGTGACCCATCTTATGATTTTTTAACTGGTACTCTAAAACGGAGAATCGTCAGTAGTCGCTCAGGAATACAAATTAATTTCTTGAAAAAATGTGAAAGGTAGGGGAGGGGGGCGGGGGTTAAAACATACTCTGTTGTCAAGGTTCCTAGGACTCGCATCTGGGACAAAAGCCAGACAAAAAAAGAAAAAAAAAACGAATTTGTTTACAGAAATGTTTTTTACAGAAAGCGCGTTCTTGTCCTGCCACACTTCACACGTTCACGCCATTTTTCGTGACGCTGAACCAAGTTAGAATAAATCTTATGCTTTACACCTTTAAGTGTGCTTGCCTTGCGTTTTTCTGAGGTATACAGCTCGAAAGTTTCCTGGTCTTCTCTTCACCGTGATAGTTAAAACGCTTTTTTTTTTAAATTATTTACTACAGTACCTGCGACATTGCAGATGGCTGAAAGCCCGTGTTTAGTTGATTACAGCATCTCACAAAGGTATTTTATGACATGCTCGAGAACGGTTTTCACGTGCGTAAGAGCAGTACCAATCGGTAAATATGACTCTTTGCGAGTACAATGGTGCACTGTGGCATGCACGTTGCTGGACGTTTGTGGTTGACATTAAGTTCAAGGCTCAAACGCGCCTATTTCTGATGATCGCTCTGCACTTATAAATACTGCAGCACAGCAAAAGTAGGAAACTCACTTCAAGAGACTTTTTGAAGAATCACCAGAACGCTGAGAACGTTTGTGATCTTGCAGTTTACTGCAAGATCACAAACGTTCTCAGCGTGTTTGTAAGTTTAAGGTCTCCTGAAATGATTCACCTACTCTCGTTGTGCTGCAGTAGTATGAGCAATTTAAAAACAAATGCCACAGTTCCTTGTTACTATTTAAAGCTATTCTCGACGCAGTTTGCCAGGATCTGCTCTGCCAGGGCGTTGTTTGCCTCGACCTGTAAGTTACATTAGGGCGTAAACATTTACCGCACCGACGGCCATCATAGATGGGGGAAAAACACTACTGGATGTAAAAGCGACAACCTTCATTTTCTCCGTTTGCAGCTGCTTGAGCTGGCCCGTCGCATCGTGCAGCACAGCCTCCCAGTATGTTGCCACAGTGCCTCGGCTATATTTTGGTACACATATCCTTATGGATGTTAACAAAATGTATATTGTCCACTTCAGGTGCGTTTGCAAGCTCCGCGGACACATACATCTCTGGTACCGAATGTGGTGCACACATCCTTAACACGACATGTTTATCAGTGATGCTACCAATAAAGCTTTATTTCTTTCAAACAGCACCATTCCGTTCCCATGTATTCTCACTATTAAAAGCCGTAATACAAAATGGAACCTCTTAAACACACCGCTGCTTGAAGTGGCGAATTCTCACGATGTCGCGACTTCAAGCAGCGCGGGGTCTAAAGGCCCGTTCACACTCTTGACCCCGAGTACGATTGAGAGAGACCGAGACTTGTTAAGACCTCTTAAAACATAAGAGAGACTGGACGCTGCATAAATACACGACTGAGAGAACATGCACATACCCTGAAGTCAACACCTTCTCGAAATTTAGCTAAGCATGTGCGAGACTGCTTCTGCACACTTTTGCATTCGTACACAAAAGTGATCAGACATTTTAAAGACCAGAGGAACAGAGAAATCTTTGAAGCGCAGACCATACAAGCCAATGGAGAAAAATGCGTCTCCGCACCATCTTTGGCGTTGACTGAAAAAGAGGTTCAGTACTTCAACCACTATACATAATCACGTTTGCACGCGAGCGCGTGAGGTGGTGCACTGGGTTGGTCTTTGCGCTCGCGCCGGTATGTCTTTGACTGTGGTGCCTGTTGGATGTAAAAAGGAAAATAGGCGCTACGAGGCACTGATCGGCAGCCTTTGGACGATCACTTATTCATTTTTTATTCATTTTTTATACATTTTTTTTATTCTCATTTTGTCTCCCACGGTCCAGGGGTTATTTCAGTCTTCAGAATAGTATCGTATTGAGTTCAAAATGATTACCTTTGTTTAATTTTTTACTATTTTCGTTTTGGTCTACTGTGCTTTAGTCTTTTTAGTCTAACGATCTTCTTAGAGCGCCCCGATTAGAAAAAGACCTATTTCTTCTTTTGTCAACTCCAAACACTTCCTTCACCTTCTTCTTTAACGTTGTATATAAAACCGTCAGTTGTGAGTTCGCGCCTGCCCTCTCCACTTCTTCGTCAGTCCTCGTCCTAGCGCTATTTGTAATTTAGTACGCATAACCAACTAGCCCGCCAGTATATTTTAATTCAGTTCATTTCTTCTCCAATGGGTCCTTTTCCGTGTGTCTCCCGCCCGGACCTAGTGTCCTTCTATATTCATTTAATCGCCATCTGTACCTGCAAAGCAAGATTCTGCTCCTTCTCGATCAGGAATTATGTGGTGCCAGAAGAGATCAGTGCGTTGTTCGGCCACGGAAGTCCATCACTGCAGCACGCCAAACGGATCAGCAAGATCATGCGCTCTGAGCTGTGTAGGCAAGTGCTTTTCTAGAGGACATGCCTCAGTGTACTGTCTGGCTCTGCGAGCCCCAACGGCGGCCATGCTCTAAGATACTCCAGCTATCTACACATAGCAAGTAACATGACCGAAGTTCTTTGGCAATCCTACGTTTCCGATATTTAAGCGTCTTCGTTCGCACCATAAAGAAAATCAAGGTGAACATATTACGCTATTGGGGGATGTTATTCTTCCGGACAGGCTCTCTAAAGTGCTCGAAAAAGGTCCCAAGTACTGTACTGAACCAAAGAGACAGGGAGTGCAGATGTTGGGTGTTATTCATGATATCGCGGACAAGGTTACTGAGACGGACATTGCCCAATGCATCAATGAATGCGTCGATGTGGTTTAACGAACACCTTCAAAAACTGAAAACACGCCCAGCATCCAAAAGGTTGTCGATTATTTGAAGTGAAATAATTTAAACCTCATCATCTCTGATGAAGATGGCGGATTCGTAGTAGCACCTAAGGGCATGTACCTAAAAAAGGCTAAAACAGCCATTGACAAGAACTTCAAACATTTGGAGGAGTTCAATCCAAGGAAAGTGAAGACCAAAGCTATCGAATTATGCCGCAGACTTGACCTAACACGATTGAGGAATCAAATTAACACTTGAAAAAAAGAGCAGCTAGAGATGTTCTTCACCACCAAGACACACAAGCCAGCATGCCCGTTCCGTGAAGTAGTTCCTCAGAAAGGAAGCTGGCAGGGGAACATGTCTCGATTTGTTCTGCGCCATCTGTCTACCCTCAAGCTGGATGATCCTTTTCTAATTCCCAACTCTGAAGAGGTAATCAAGCATTTAAAAGAAAATCCCACGAGAGTGAGATTTGGGTTTTCGTGCGACGTGGAAGATTTGTTTTATTCTTTTCCCCATGATAAACTGTATGCAGCAGTAAGCGATTGCATTGATGCCAACGGAAGGATTAATTTTCAGAACAACTGCGGAACATCTGTAGAGGCATTCCTAGAACAGCTGAGATTCTACCTCTGTTCCACTGCAGTCTCCTTCAATGGAAAGTCCTACTTACAGAAGAGAGGAATCTGCATAGGTTCCTGCGTTGCACCTGTTTTATGCGACGTTTATCTGTCACATTGTGATCAGGCTATTGCTAAGAATATATCAACCAACCAAGTCTCGCGTATATCTCGATATGTCGACGATTACCTGGTCCTCCTCCCTTTTCGTCCCAATGAATGTGACAGTCATCCTATCGACAGTGTGCGTTCCACGTTTCTGGAACAAGCTGAACAGCTCAACTTTACCATTGAGGTACCAACGGACGGCATCCTACAGTTTTTAGACCTGCAGATTACTTTCACCAAGAGCCAAACCTGCTGGATGTACCACCCACGTTCTAAAAAACGGCTACTGCGCTATGACTCTTCCCATTCCAAACTTGTAAAGCGAGGCATAGTGTCTAATTGCTTAAGCATGGCTTTAAACAAGTCATGTGAACACAGAGCAAAATCAAGCTTCGAGTTACAAGTGGCTCGTTTTAAAGCTTCGGATTAACCCTTTCCAGTACTGACTGACATCACCGAGAAGTTATGGACGAAGATCAAAAGAAGAGAAAAAATCAAAGAGAAGAGGCGCCGTCCGGCTGTGGTGCCATACATCCACAAGATTTCCCACAACATGAAGAAGATAGCATCTACGTTTGATGTCCAAGTCGTCCTATCGGCACCGGATAAATTAAAACGAATGTGCCCAAAAATCAACAATGTCAAGCAACAACATCATGAATGCGACATAAACCACAAGAACCGGCATGTCGACTGCAACAGCGGAGTGGTGTAGAAATCCCTTTCACATGTGAGAAAGTTTACATAGGACAGACTGGACGCTGCATAAATACAAGACTGAGAGGATATGTTCTGACCCTGAAGTCAACACCTTCTGGACATTTAGCTATGCATGAGCGAGATTGCTCCTGCACACCTTTGCTTTCGGACACAAAAGGGATCAGACGTTAAAAAGACCAGAGGAACAGGGAAATCTTTGAAACACAGACCATACAAGCCAATGGAGAAAAATGCGTCTCCGCACCATCTTCGGCGTTGACTGATAAAGAGGTTCAGTACTTGAACCACTATACATTATCACGCGTGAGGTGGTGCACCGGGTGTGTCTTTGCACTTGCGGTGGTATATCTTTGACTGTGGTGCCTGTTGGATGTAAAAAGGAAAATAAGCTGTACGAGGCACTGATCGGCGGCCTTTGGACGATCAGTTATTAATTTCCTATTCATTTTTTATACATTTTTTTAAATTTTTATTCTCATTTTGTCTCCCACGTTCCAGGGGTTATTTCAAAGTCTTCAGAATAGTATCGTATTGAGATCAAAATCATTACCTTTGTTTAATTTTTACTATTTCCGTTTTGGTCTACCGTACTTCAGTCTTTTTAGTCTAACAATCTTCTTAGAGCGCCCCGATTAGAAAAAGACCTATTCCTTTTTTTTTCAACTCCAGACACTTCCTTCACCTTCTTCTTTAACGTTGTATATAAAACCGTCAGTTGAAAGTTAGCGCCTGTCCTGTCCACTTCTTCGTCTGTCCTCGTCCTAGCGCTATTTGTACTTTAGTATGCGGTGACCCTGGAACTGCACTTCACGAGAGCGAGGGTTTGGCGGGATTTCCGAGGTAAAATGTGCGTAATACGTATAAGAAAGGCTCGTCTATAACATTGACAAAAGTTTTTTGAGCCAATATAGAAAGGATAATGCGCGAAAGAAATAGAAAATATGCTGGACCGCCAAGTTTACACTGCTACCCAATAGATGGCGCCAGTGTGTCCTATCGTTCTAAGAGGTTTTAAGGAACCCAGTTTTAAGAGGTCGCAAGGTGTGAACTGTCTTAAGAGGATCATTTTCTAATATATTACTTGTAACGCCTTTTATTCCCAGGTAGGCTCACTATAAGCCGTAGTCTACAGAGGCGGTCGAGTATGAAATAATACGTGATGTCCTAATAAATTCCATAAAACATCCACTGTAGTACATCACACGAATATTTTTCGACGTTTCACTTGGGTCATTTTCAGAACCTGTATCGGACGTCCTTGGAACATCCCGAACGTCACAGTTTGGACATATTTAGGATGCCCCTGGATTTGTGTGCGTTGTCTAGGATATTACGCTCACACAGAAGAAGGCTCCTCTGCCAGTGCCTCCCGTCCGGCAAACTGCTGCAAAGTAGTAGTCGCTGAACATCCCCGGTTCTACAACGTATAGAATTCAAAATAATAATTTCTAAGCAACTGTAGATTGTTATAGAAGCACACGCTCAGTGGTGCGCGATTCTAGAGAGGCGGACAAATGTTTTATTTTTCAATCACTTTTTCGTAAATATTGCCACGCGCGTCGCCGAGCGATCGCGTGATTGGCCGAATGGTTACCGCGCTTGTCTGTCGCGCGGAAGGTCTAGGTTCAAGTACAGTCAGCGGAATCTCCTTTCATTTATTCTTTCAGCTTGGCGTTCTCGTAAGTTCTAGAACATTCTAGTCTGGTCGAGTTCCGAATGTTCTACACACCGAAAGTTGTACGCCGAATGTTCCAGAAACCCACTAGAGTACATACGGGGACTCCGCATGGCCAGCGGAGTCAGTCTCGCTCCAGCGCTCGATCCCGCTGTTTCGCCAACATCGACACCTGCGACGCTAACTTCTATTTTGTTTTAGGCATAAGTTCGCCTTATTAAACGCTTACTTTACTCAGTTATTCTTCCCCTCATCATATGTCATTCGTGGCAATATGGCGCGGAGTTTCTTGTAGCACAGAAAGGGGCACTTTAAAATTACGCTCGACGCATTATTTTCAACAACTCCTTTCATTGATCCACCTTTTTAATTTCCTAGTGAAGACATGGGTCGCGTTTGCTTCTGCCATATAGAACTCGATATCTATGAAATAGGCTGTAACTATTGAAAAATGTTTAGAAAAAGGTTATCCAAGTTTTTATGATAGATATTTTGAGAAGCGCTTTTATTATAATCATGAACATGTGGGTTCTTATGAAAGCGAGGGGTCGCGAGCGCCACAATATATTATATTTTACATATTTACAAAAAAAAAGGAAATCAACGTGAAGGTTGTTCGTCCGTAGGTAAGGCCGAACACTGGCTCACTCTCGTGCTATCTATATTTTTTGCGTGCTTCTCGCGCACCCCTGCGTCCTCTTCTTCCTTGTGACCGTAGATCCTACAAATACTCCCCCCCTAGAGAGGAAGCGGCTTGACGGGCGTTGAGTTTTACGCTGTTTCTTGAAAACGAACTTTCTTTGGAAGTCTGTTACTCCTTGGGGGCACAGTGGGGAGATCCACACTTGAGGAAGGTTGCGGACATTCCTGGGATGCGGGCTTCAGTCGGTCGATAGACACTGTGTCTGTGCGACCATTGATAAGCAGAGTCATGTGCTTGGCTTCTCTGCGTAGAACTTCGTATGGTCCGTGGTATGGAGGTTGAAGTGATCGCTTTACTGCATCGTTCCGAATGAAGACGCGGGAAGATTTTGACAATGCTGGGCTCATGAATATTGAAGAAGGTTGTGTGGCTCTTGGGGGGCAGGGTCGTAGCTGTGCCATGTGCTGTCGTAGGCGGCTTGCAAAATCCTGTATGTCAGGAATTGCAGGCTGTCTTGCAGGTGCAATCAATTCACCAGGCAAACGTAAGGTCGTGCCATAAGCGAGCTCAGCGGTAGTGCAGTTCAGGTCCTTTTTGAATGCAGAGCGAATGCCAAGGAGTACTAAGGGCAAAAGTTCAGTCCAACGTGATGAATGCGTGGCTTGTGCCATGAGAGCTGCTTTCAGTTGGCGGTGCAGTCTCTCAACCATACCGTTGGCTTGCGGATGGTACGCTGTTGTGTGAATGTGGTGGACCCCCAACAGCTGGGAAAGATGGCGGAAAAGAGAGGATTCAAATTGTCGGCCACGGTCAGTTGTGATGGCAGATGGTATACCAAAACTACTGACCCATGTGGTAATGAAGGCGTGGGCGACATTTTCAGCTGTTATGTGTGTGATGGGAGTTACTTCAGGCCATCTTGTAAAACGGTCTACGCATGTGAGCATATATCTACAGCCTTGCGATGATGGTAAAGGTCCCACAATGTCCATATGGACATGGCTGAAGCGAGCGTCAGGTTGGGGAAAAACATCGTGAGGCGAGGTGGTGTGTCGATGAACTTTTACCTTTTGACACTGAAGGCAGGATTGTGACCACCGCCTCACGTCTACGTTGATTCGTGGCCACACAAAGCGCGCGGTGATCAAACGCTGGGTAGCACGTATGCCAGGGTGGGATAGTGTGTGCAGCGCATCAAACACTGTGCGCCGGAAATGAGGTGGAATGTACGGTCGGGGTGTGCCTGTAGATGTGTCGCAAACTATCGTTGTAGTGCTGCCGGGAATGTTGACGTCTTGTAGTATAAGAGACGTTTGTGATGAGCGGAGCTCACTTAACTCCTTGTCCGTTTGTTGAGCTTGAGCGATAACCGCAAAATCGATTATTGGTCGGGATGAAGAGATCTCATTTATGTTTAATCGTGATAATGCATCGGCGACGGGGTCGTCCTTGCCTGAAACGAACCTTATGTCGGTAGTAAATTCGGAAACAAAGGACATATGACGGATCTCCCGCGGCGTATGGTTAGAGTTGTTGGATTGAAATGCGTATGTAAGAGGTTTGTGGTCGGTCCATATGCAAAACTGTCTACCTTCTAAAAATTGGCGGAAGTATTTCACGGCAAGGTACACCCCAAGCAGTTCTCTTTCGAAAGTACTGTATCTTGTTTCGGCTGGTGAAAATTGTTTTCAGAAGAATGAGACGGGATGCCACTGATCGTCTTTGAGCTGTTGTAGAACTGCGCCTGCTGCGGTGTCGGATGCGTCAACCATAATGGATGTAGGGGCGTCGCATCGGGGGTGAGTCCAAAGGGTTGCTTTGGAAAGAGCCTGTTTGATGGTTGTGAATGCCTCAGTAGCTGATTCTGTCCACGTAAGTTGCTCGTTCTTGCGCTTCGAACCTGCAAGAAGCTGGTTGATCGGCTGGAGTATGGCTGCGCAAGCAGGAATAAAGCGACGTTAGAAATTCACAAGCCCCAGGAATTCTCTGAGCTTGGTAGTAGTGGGAGGCTGCGGAAATTTCTTGATCGCTTCGATCCGTTGCGGCAATGGGCATATACCGATGTGATTGACCTGGTGCCCCAAAAACGAGTGTTCTGAGACGCCAAACTCGCATTTAGCGGGGTTGATGACAACTCCGTACTCGCTGAGGCGAGCGAAGAGTTGGTGGAGGTGATGAAAGTGTTGTTTACGGTCCGTGCTGGAAACCAGGATATCATCTAAATACGCAAGACAAAAGGAAATCAACGTGAAGGTTGTTCGTCCGTAGGTAAGGCCGAACACTGGCTCACTCTCGTGCTATCTATATTTTTTTGCGTGCCTCTTGCGCATCGCTGCGTCCTCTTCTTCCTTGTGACCGTAGATCCTACAAACACATACTCCAAGTGTTTTCACTTTCACTTTTGTCTAGCAGGAGATCTGTTCGAGACTGTTTTTGTGCGCAAGGCTGCTGATGGTAGATTAGATTCCGCGCAGCTTTTTTAAAGGGTGAACTTTCGTGTTCCTTCAGGTGTAACCAGATATTTTGTATGCGTCTATGTTCGCTATCTGTGCAGTCAAAGTTTTCTCGGATTCAGTCGTTATTTAAGCCATCGCTCCACCGCACCTTGATATATCTGCATCTGTTACAATATACCGTCGCCATTTGGATAATTTGTATTCGTCTCTTACCTTTATGTTCGTTTAGGATTCTTTTTTCCCTGGTTTTATTTTTGCTGTTGCACCAAGGAGAGGACCGATGTGGTTGTTTTGAAGCAAGCAAAATAAAGATTAATATTAATATTATACCATGATGCGCTAACAAAACTTCGGTCGCCAATATATCACAAAATCAGAACACTGGGGTGTGAGGCATCGTTATGATTAACATAGTAATAGAAATATCAGGAACTCCAGACTTCTGGAGGACGATGTGCGCAGCATGAGCAGGATCGCATAGCTTAGAAGCTACCTTCCTAACATGGGTTTTTGCCACTCAAGGAAATCAATGGCATAAAAAGTAGTTCAAGAAAATGTCTAAAAAGTGCTATGGTTACCATTGCATACCGGGAGAAGGAAATCGAGTGAAATTTTCTAGTTAAAAAATATAGGTGCACATTGCAATTTTTAACTGTGCCATAATGCATAATGACATACTGCAAATTTTGAATTATACTATCGGTATAATTTTGTATTACATCTTTGCATGGCTATGTTAATACAAGTTCTAGATGATTATAAAAAAATGCTAGCACTTTTGGTTTTGGTAGCGTTTTGGAGCGCAGCTCTTAGGCGCCCATTTCCGGCTTCAGTGGTGTCGACATCGTCATCGCCGTCAGCGTAACCGTAACGCTTCGGCGTAACGTTTTTTCGTGAGGCATCAGCATCGCCGTCGCCGTCGGCGTAGCCGTAACGCATCGGCGCAACGCTTTTTCGTGACGCGTCGGCGTCGGCGTCGCCGTCCGCGTAGCCTTAACGCATCGCCGTAACAATTTGTCGTGACGCGTTGGCGTCGCCGTCGGCGTAACGCTTTTTCGTGACGCCTGGGCGTCGCCGTCGGTGTTGCCATAGCCGTGAGAGATCACGTAATGCGTTTTCGTGACGCGTTGGCGTCGCCGTCGCTGTCGGCGTAGCCGTAACGCATCGGCGTAACACTTTTTCGTGACGCGGCGGTGTCGCCGTTGCCTTTCACAGAGCCATAACGCATTGGCAACACGCTTTCTCGTGACGCCTCGGCGTCGGCGCCGCCGTAACCGTAACGCATTGGCGTAACGCATTTTTCGTGACGCATCGGCGTCGCCGTCGCCGTTGGCGTAGCCGTAGCGCATCGGCGTAACGCTTTTTCGCGACGCGTCGGCGCCGCCGTCGGCGTAGCCGTAACGCATCGGCGTAACACTTTTTCGTGACTCGTCGGAGTCGCCATTGGCGTCGGCGTACCTGTAACGCATCGGCGTAACGCTTTTTCGTGACCTCGACGACGCCGTCGTCGCCGTCGTCGTAGCTGTAACGCGTCGGCGTAACCTCCCAGTGCATCATGGGAAACGTGCCATAATGCACCGCGGGGACGCGCGCGTTGTATTATGGGACGTCTCCCGCAACGCACAGCGCGGGAGGGAGGAGGGGGAGGAGGGAGGGGATGGAGGAGGAGGGAGGATGAGGAGAAAGAGAAAGAAGAGAAGAGGGGGAGGAGACGAGGAGTAGATGAAGAGAGAGGAGGAGAGACATACCGTTCCATCCGTAACCCTCCCCTCAGTACCCTTGCCTCCCCTTCCTCAAGAGCTGCGCTCTAATTCGGCATTACAGGGAGTTGCAAACGTCTTTCGCTTTTTGCACTTCTCTCAGCTTTCTATAATTGTCTATTGCTATGTCCGAATAGCTGAGTCAGCAGCGTGCTTCACTGCCACGCCGCTGGCTAGGGTCTAATCCGCGCTGCGCTTGTCCTTTTTATCTTTCGTTTGTTCCCGCATGACGAATGTTCCAGATAACTCGAGAATCTTGTTTGTTCGAGCTTGGAAACCTCTAGATACCGAAGCCTTACAAATTGAGCTTCGCATGGCTGCTTGAGTCAGTCGTCTTTCCGTGGCCGTCGAAGTACAAGGCACAAGTTTGCTGCATTAAACATTCATTATAAGTTTTAGCAATCAAGTTCATGTTTTCATTCGTGACAGTGTATAAAAAAGAGACGACAACATTCGACCCGCCGAATTAGAAAAATGACGTTTCGTTCTGTTACCAGGAAGAATTGAAATAAGAAATAAAAATCGCTGCCTCAATCACAACAAAGGCTGTTTATTCAAGAGTGTGCGACAACACTGCCGCGGTGACCCTGATCAAAATGACAGTGCGAAACTTGAGGAGGTGAGTCACAATCACACGGCTGCCGAGAAGTATATATAGCCGTGAAAGACGAAGACCGGTGTCGCGGGCAAATGTTTATGCTCTTGAACTAAAATACCTTGGTTCTTCTATGTCGTTACTTGTGGGAACTTCTTATCTAGAAACACTATCGCGAACTATAATGCATGGCAGCCGCGGTGGTTGAACTGGTAGTGGATACCATCCCTCAGTTGAATAACATCGCAATTCTTGTGGAGGCACGGCGCCAACACGACAGTGACGCCGGATGATAATTTTAACACGTTCACCGCAACAGCGGCTGCATCTTAATGACCTGATTTTGCTCATCGTATTATACAACTTTTGGCTCACGTTGATAGACTATGTTTGCGTCTTCACTGCTGAAGGCCACCACCAAGACAGTGAAGCAGTAGTATAATATGTTTAATGTATTTTATTAGTTGTTTTTCATACTGGTGTACGTCGATCTCATAACTATATAGTGTTTCAGAGCGCAGCTCATATGGCTCGTTCGCTCTTGCGAAATACGCACTCGCTGCTGACTGGAATCGCTCGCCGAAAAGAGATCGGGACGTTCACATTTGTCACCGTCTGCGGAGTGCGCGGCGCAAGCGTCTCGCAGTGGCGAGAGCTCAAAAACCTCCTCCTCGCCCGCGCGCGTCTCGTCACCATCTTCGCCAGCTCGTCAGCGGGGATCTGACGTCAGTGAGCGCCACTTCCCCCGTACGTTCTGACTGGCTTGCGGCGAGAGAAAACTTCTTTCTGTCGTTCAAAATTGGTCCCAGAGCGATCTTGCTCTCCGCGGGAAATTCTGCCTGCTTTCGTCGCCGGGCGTCAGAAATCTCGCGGATCCGGCCGCCGGCTCCCAAGTGTGGACGAGGCCTTAGGCGCCCATCTCCGGTTTGAGCGGCGTCGGCGTCCGCGTAACGACGCGTTGCATTATGGAAACATTTTCGCGCTAAATTTAGCAGAAAAATTTCCCCGTCAAATTTAGCGGAACATTTTCCTAGCCAAACTTAGCGACAATTTCCCCGCTAAACATAGCGAGAAAAACTCTCCGGCAAATCTATCGGAAGATGTTCGCCTACATGGGAGGCGAGCAGGAGAGGAAGATGGGCATGGCCTCCTCTCCGTACCTTCCCTTCCTTCTCCTCGAGAGCTGCGCTCTAATTCGGCCTTATAGGGGATCGTATACGTCTTTCGTTTCTTTTTTTTTTGTTTCTTTCATTATGTTCCGCAAATAGGTGAGACTCCATGTAGACACCTTGTACATTGAACAAGTTCGTGTACACCCGCAGGCGATATGAAAGTGAACACCGGATCGTCGACCGGTCCGTGCTAGCAGCGCCATGACGCGTCTGCCGTGGCGGCTCGCTTTCTTATCGCGCTCTTCGCCGAGATTAACAGGATATCGCAGCTCCCAGGCCCTATGCAATTCCAATGGCAAGTTTTTGATGTTTTTTCTCAGCAACCGCCGGAAGGATTGAATTGGGAATGGTTTTATAAGAAAGACAAGAAAAGACTGAGTAACATTCGAGATTAGAATGTTCTGTGTGCCGAACCTTTTACGCCGATCGTTCCAGAAGCCCACGCGTTTTCATAAAGGACTCCGCGTGGCGAGTCATAGTCAGTCTCGATCCTGCTGTTTTGCCGACATCGAACTCTGCGACGATAATCTTCTATTTTGTTCGCCTGATTAAACCTTTAGTTTCTCCAGTTTTTCACCGCCTCATCATTTGTCAATCGTGACATATCTTTATCCTTTGGATGCAAAGAAAAAAACACTATCTACAAAAACGAGAAACTATCTGGCGTGAAACCATAATGTTCGAGAAAACGGCGTTCTACGAAACAGTTCCGATGAAATTGGGTTCAATTAAATGGCTTTCAATTAAATAGGCTTGATACAGCAGTGTTCGATAAGATATTGAGAGCTGCGAAGAAATAATGTTAGATCGGTTTGTAAAGGTGCGCTTTTCTTCGCATCTATCGAAAGCCTGGTGAGCTCTTCTCCGTATCCGCCCGATTTCTGTGAGTTTTTCTCTGCCGGAGAACAGCGCAACACCGAGAAGCTCACGGGAGAAAAGTTCACCGCAAAACTGACAGATGCCGAGATAAATCCACGCAAGACTTTTACGATCAAGCTTTTTCTAAATTTAGTATTTGCGGCTCTGCTCTGGGGGCTCTGGGGGGAACACAAACGGAGACTTATACAAAATTCGCATATTACAGACACCAATAGGAATGAAGAAGCAGAAGTCCGCAGTTATGCAATGACCAAGTGACCTCGTCTTTTTACCTGACGAACACAGAGAGCCCCCAAACTGTGTCAGGACCCATCCGCACCAAAAATCATGAGTTGCAAAAAAAGAAATACGGAAAAGATTTTTCCTATTATCCATATACCAAAAGAATGCCATTTCCGAAAACTAAAATCGTAGGTGAGTATCCACCGCATTCATTAAAAATGCCGGTGAGCTTTTCTTCGCGTCGGTCGGTTTTGCGGTGAAATTTTCTTGTATCAGCATTTTTCCGAGATTCGTGACTTGAACATCGATCCGCACCTTTTTTTTTTTTTTATCGGATTCGCGAAAAGTTAGCATGTGCCTGAAAGACGATGCCGGTTTTCAGTCATCATATTTTTACAAAGCGAGGCATCTCAGGTTTTGTTGCACACTAGAAGATCAACCAACGCCGTTTCTTTGAATGCATCATAAATTTCTGCGAATAATTTTTTTTTTTAATTTGTGCTTTCTTTGAAATTGTTGAATCTTGCCAACTATGAAGTAATTTCTCATTGTACACTCGTACGACAGACGCTTAGATGGCACTACGAAGGGCACGCCTGAAGTTGTAACCAAGCGGATGGATTCGGGGTTTCCACCACCTCCTCCCTGTACAAGGCTCGAATATTTCTTTTTTTTTTTTTTTTGGTTAGCAACGTTTTGTTTTGTTTTTGCTATTAGGATTTTACGTTTAAAAAAACCGGCCAATTGTTGTAATTGAAAGATTCCGTACTGGACGACCACTTTTTCGATGAAACGGCGTTCGATGCAATGTTATGAGACCCTACGCGTTCCCCTTTTTTTGTCTTTTTTTATTGCGGGTTATTTTTTTTTATTTTTTTTTAATATTGCTTTGTTTGCTCGACTAGAACTCAGGCGCAGATTTGGAGCCCGCCCCCCCCCCCCCCCCCTTCTTTTTCTTTTTCTTCCTAAAGGCAACCCGGCAAAACACAAAGAAGGTCCAGACTCCTCGGAACGCAATAGAACGACGCCTATCCCAGCCACAAGCCAGTGGACCCCCTCTAATTAACTTTGAGAGTAGCGTTATCCGTAAGGACATAACGAGCGGGTTGGTATAGGATGGAAGAAAACGAGAAAGGGGGAACAACCGTCCTAAAGTTGAGGCTGGGGCGAGTTGGTACATACTTCCGAATTAAAAACAGCGCGAAAAGACGAGGACCAGACAAAGAAGTGACACGGACGTAGCGCTGACTTGCAACTGAGTTTATTGAACGCAAACTCGTAATATATATTTGCGGTGTCACGAACAAAAAAGAAGAAAGAATTCAGCCCACGTGATGCATCACCAATAAAAATAAAACAATGATAAAAAATATGTATATATATATATATATATATATATATATATATATATATATATATATATATCAGGGTGTCGAACCGGAACCGAACCGAACCTAACCGAAAACCGGAACCAAACCGGTATTTTTTCCGGAACTGAACCCGAACCCGAACCATTATATTGTTATCGCGATGAACCCGAACCGGAACTGAACCGAAAAAAAAATAACGGTTACCGGCTCATGTCAAAACGGTTCGGCCACACGCTGTTGACAATGAATGTGCTATCAATGCCATTTGTTTTTTTAAGTGCAGTCAACTGACACACACCTCGCTTACATATTTTTCTTATCCACTCAGTCTTAGGAATATAAACGCTGCATCCATGAATCTTGACAAACGCTGCATCCATAAATCTTGACATAGGAACCAGTATTGCGTTGGTCGCGGCTTGCACGGAAGAAAAAAAACTAGAAGGCTGTGCAAAAAAAAAAAAAAAATCGCGTCACGGGATTTTATTTTCCTACAATCTCGTAAATCCTAAATGCCGCTGTGTGCTCATTTCATAACACGTTTCTAGAACGCGCGAGTTCTTGAAGCTTGCTTCCATCGGAATGAGAAAAGAAAAGGATGTGGAGTTCGATAATAATGCATCCGGTTTCGTATAGGCACTTTGAAGCTAACATATATGTGAGACAGCGAACTCTTCTATTTTAATATTTATCCTATTACGTTTTTCTGGCGTTGCGTTCGGTGAAGTGTTTTTCATATTCCGTATCTTGTTTAATGAAAACTTCTTTAAGGGTCTAATTTGAGTTACCGAAGGCTAGTTCAAATAAAGAAAGCTGTATTTTCTGCCCACTGTTCCTTCAATTGCTTACACGCCGAGGTGGCGGGATAGTTAGCGAGTTCTCGTTGTAAGTGGGTTTGTAAGGAGGTCGCGGATTTTACAGCTACTGCGTCTGACCCAATTTGATGAAGTCCGAATGCGTAAACGTCGGTGAGGTAATCTTTGAGTGCACACAAAGAAACCATTCCTGGTAGAAATCCCGTAGCCTTACACTACGATGTATCCCGTTTCGTATGTGCTGATTTCAGATGTTTTATTTGTAATTTATTTTGATGTTGTAATTTGTCATTTATAATTTCCGAACCGGTTAGGGAACCGGTTCAGCGCCCCGAACCGGTTCGCGAACCGGTTCGCAGATCGAATTAATCGAACCGGAACTGAACCGGAACAAAATAAATTTACCTGAACCTGAACCGTAACCGAAGCCGTATTTTTTTCGGTTCGACACACTGATATATATATATATATATATATATATATATATATAAATGCGCCATGACACAGCCGTACAGAGCACGTGCTAAAAACGAGCAAGTCAGGGAACCAGAAAATTCATCTCTTTGCCTGATAGGTCCACAGAAGGACTGCTTACACATGCTGCACCCAACAGCCTCTAGAATTTCCCGAGTGAGCTGGTCCCTATGACGCTTAACAACCTCACACCGTTGGAAGTCGGGTAGGCAACCACAGTCGCGGCAATAAACGCCCAGATGACCAGACACGGTTGTGGAGACACTGTAAGCGTGCTCCCTTAACCTGTCATTGAGACAGCAGCCCGTCTGACCAACGTAGCGCTTGTCACACGTCAGAAGGAGAGAATAAATCACCCCTTCAGAACACGAGACGAAGCGATCTCGATGCCTCGTACTGCAAGCCGTGGCCGCCCTCGGAGAAGGGTTAACAGCTCTGCACAACCTGGACAAGTTGTCCAGGTTGTGCAGAGCTGTTAATCCTTCTCCGAGGGCGGCCATCCCCTGCGCAAAGAGGGAGCCGGTCCGAAACAAGCGAGAGACTGAAACTCAACTAAGTTTTGCTGAAATTCGGACTATATATGTCGGTGCATCGATCTCATGTTTTTAAACTGGAATTGGTCATATTATGCGAGAAAAAAACACTGCGGGGGTGACCGCGTTACATGGCTCATAGCTGTACTGATACTCAAACATTGCACTTTATCTCAGTTTCGCTTAACATAAAATTGGCTCACTTCGAAAAAAAAGAAAAAGTCCTTTACTTGTGATCTCGTAAGAAAGAAAATAACATCACCCAAAAAGCGCCCAGCGCCCATTGACGCTGTTACTTGGTGCCACAGCGTTTACTTATTTGTGTAATTTTCGGGGGCGGTGCCTCGTCCGGGCGAAAAAAACAAAACAACAACAAATGCGGTGCTCGGTAAACGATGCTGAGGCCTTAGAGGAAATTCAGTTTTGTGAAGTGATTAATCGCAACATGTAATTATGAAAGTTAGTTAGAACCTTTTTTTTTTCATACATATCTTTCTGACAATAGAATTACGCTTTGATCAGTACGTATATAAGACGCAACACTGTCTAACCTTGTGGTAATTGAGTTTTTGGCATTTCGGCAGTACAGCATTTAGTTTCGCTTTCATGCAGTTTAGAAATCGCACACCTATTTAGAAATCAGGGTGACCGTTAAATAAAACAAAATGCGGTGCTTTGAAAAAAAGAAAAAAACGCTGGGATTCTAATGGTTGTTGATTGCATCGCGAAATGGTTAATTTCGTTTTTTTTTTTATCTCACAATGAGATTAGGCACTTTTTAGAGTGAGTAGCTTTATTTTTCAAAGCACTGCTTCGCTGGAATGAATAGTAGGCTCGGAGGGGCCGTTATTTAGGACACAACGACATTCCAACTAGTGGCAGATTATTTCGCAACATTTTAATTTATGACACAACACGACAAAAGAAATGTATGGCATATTTCGCTTTTGTACTGAGGACATCAACAACCGAAATAATATTTGGAAATCGTATTGTGCAAGAAATCTCGGAACACGGAATACCCGAAAAACTGAGCCAGATATTTTATGAAGTAAAACCGGGCAGCGAAATGAGGCCTTCTCTAACCGCGTTTTTTTTTTCTTCTTTTAATCAGTAAGAATGGGACAAAGGACCTCCCTAGCGATGGGCTTAAGGACCCACAACCCTCATTGCTATACTCTTTTTAAACTGCAGAAAAAAAGAAAAAAAATGAAAGCCGTTTACAATTCCCTGTAACGCCGGTTAGAGCGCAGCTCTTGAGGAGGAAGATGGAAGCGTACTGAGGGATAGGTGACTCCTTGAGGTCACATGACCTTAAGGGGGTCACGTGACCTCAAGGGGGTGTCGTGACTTAAGGGGGTCACCTGACCTCGGGGTCACGTGACCTAGGGGTGTCACGTGACCTCAGGGGGTTACGTGACCTCAGGGGCTCACGTGACCTTTGGGAGTCACGTGACCTCAAGGGGTCACGTGACCTCAAGGGGGTCACGTGACTTCAGGGGGTCACGTGACCTAGGGGTGTCACGTGACCTGGGTGGGTCACGTGACCATCTTGAGGTCACTTGACCCCCTGAGGTCCCGTAACCCCCAGAAGTCACGTGACTTCAGAGGGTCACGTGACCTCAAGGGGTCACGTGACCTCGGGGTGTCACGTGACCTGGTGTGATGGAAAAAAAATATAATAATTAAAAGGACTCGGAATTCCAGTGCGGTGAATATAAGAAGGTAGGTATAATTTAAAGTCGTTTAAACAAGAAGTTAGAAAACAATGGTGTGGCTATATATACAGAGTTCAGTTCGCCGCATCCGCTTACGGCCCGGTGGTGTACGTCGCCGTAGGCATGGCGTTCGTCTTGTCCAGGGAATGTTCAGCTGCTTGCTAGGCACAGGCGGAGGCTTCTCAGCGAGCTTGGGTGAAAGCCCCACGGGCCTGGACTCGTCCGTCCGGGCTCCTCCTTGGCTGCCGGGACCACCGCTGTCGAGCCGGGTTCCGTGTCGTGCCCGCCCTTCTCTTTTTTCCAGGCACGAGCTCGTGGCCCCTCTTCCCTTCTCGTCGTCGTCTTCGTTTTTTCCGTTTATCCCACTCTTGCCTTGAACCTCTTCGTCTTTTATTCAGTCCACAGTGTTGCTCAGTCCAACTCAGTTTTCGCGCACGTTGTTTTCCTCATCGTTGGTTCTCCCACATCATCACAATTACCCCCCTTTTAAGACAATTGTTTACCAAAACTTTTAAGCAAAATAAATAAGACCTGTAGTCAAAACAAACAATTGTTACCAAACCACACGAAAATGACGAAGCGTGTTTAATACGTAGGTAAATTATTACCTCCCCCAAAACAAATCCAGTAACAGCTGTGGACGCATTACATACGACTTAAATAGTCAGCTCCAACATTCTCGCAGCCCTTAATGTACGTCACTTTAAAATCATACTCGGCGAGTGACAAACTCCATCTCAATACGCGACTATTCAGATGCCTAGCAGAGTGTATGTATTCAACCGGCTGGTGGTCGCTCTGTACAGTGAAGCGTTTGCCAAACAAGAATATGTGGAATTTTTGCCCTGCCCACACGAGGGCTAGGCATTCACGCTCAGTGGTGGAATACGCGACTTCTCGAGGCAGTAACTTCCGGCTTGCATACGCAACCGGATGCAAGACCCCTTCATGTTCTTGCATTAGTACGGCGCCCAGACACCTTTCCGACGCGTCTGCTCTTAAAATAAACTCCTTCGACAGATCTGGAGATTTCAAAATCGGCTTATCGGAGAGGAGTTTCTTCAGTAGCTGGAACGCTCTCTCCTGTCTTTCCTCCCAGATAACTTTGTTGGTTGTTTGTTCGAGAACTTTCCTCATTAATCGTGTGAACACTGCTGGGGCTGTTTTTATGCCGAACGGCATGAACCTAAACCGATACAGTCCCGACATAGTTAAAAAAGCGGTCGCATCCTCTGATCCTTCGGCCATAGGTACTTGCCAATATCCCTTGGCGAAGTCAAATTTAGAAAAGTATCGTTTAGTGCTTAGTTCAGCGAACATCATGTCGACTCGAGGAATCGGTTCGCAATCGGTTTCCAGAACCTTATTCAGTTGGCGGAAATCTATGCATAACCGTGTTGATTTATCCTTCTTCCTTACTACCACAACGGGGGTTGTAGGCCGAGTCGCACTTGTCGATTATGCCTTGGCGTAACATATCGCCGATCTCCTTTTCTACCTCTTCCTGTAGCGCAAAGGGAATGGGGTATTGTCGCACTTGGATCGGCGTATCTGTCTTCAGTTTCAACTGACATTTTATAAGACTGGTTTGACCTGGAAGATCTGAAAATACGTCCTGGAACTCTTCCAGCAGCTTCCTTGCATCGTTAGTTTGGAACTCAGTCATCTCTTCTGAGAACTGTACGTCCTTGTGATCTTGAAGCTTGTGAAGACCAGCATGAGGGACCTCCTCTTCTTCGGGATCCTCTTCCACAGCCATACCAGCCAAGACTTGCCTGGGAGCTCCAAGAACTTCTCTCTCCTCGTATCTCTTCAACATATTAATGTGAAACGCGGTCGTTTTCTGACCAAGGTCTATGACGTAATCCACGTCATTCCTCTTCTCAACTACCCGGAATGGACCCATCCATTGTAGCACCAACTTGTTCCTGTCTGTCGGTAACAAGATCAGTACTGTGTCCCCTTCTCGTAGTTGGCGCGCTCCACTCTTCTTGTCGTAGTGTTCCTTTTGTGTCTGTTGGGCCTTCTTGAGTTCCTCGTGGGCGGCTTTACAGGTCTCTTCGAGTCTCTTGCGCAGATCAACCATATATTCATATGTTGTCTTGGTCTCCGGGCCGATGTTCTCGTTGGTCCAGAGTTCTGTCAGAACCGCCATAGGACCGCGAACATACCTTCCATAAAGAAGGTCAAACGGGGAGAACCCCAGGCTGCTCTGCGGCACTTCCCTGTATGCGAAAAGCAACGGGGTGAGATATCTATCCCAACATCGCGGTTTCTCCTGGCACATTCTCTTGATCATTTGTTTTAGAGTCCCATTAAATCGTTCAACCAGCCCATTACACATTGGATGGTAGGGGGTTGTCGTCAGCAGTTTGAGCGACAATAGGCGACTGATCTCCTTCATGAGAGCCGACGTGAAGCATGATCCCCGGTCACTGACGATTTCTCGTGGCAGGCCTACTCGAGAAAACATTTGCAGTAGGCCCTCCGCTACCTCTACTGTGTCGATGCTTTTCAGAGCGACAGCATCTGGGTATCTAGTAGCGAAGTCAACCAGTGTCAGTATATACTTGTTGCCCGTCTCTGAACTGAACGCGATAGGTCCGACAATGTCAATGCCGACTCTTTGGAAGGGAGTGTCGATGATCGGCATGGTTCCAAGGGGTGCTCTCGGCACCATGTGCTTAGGAATGGTTCTCTGGCACATGTCGCACGACTTCACGAATCGCTTGATGTCCATTGCAATTCCAGGCCAGTAGATTTCCTCCTGGATGCGATCAGTGGTCGTCTTAGTTCCCTGATGTCCGGACATGATTCCTTCGTGCGCCAATTTCAGTTCGATGGTTCGGAAATCTCTCGGAACAACCAGTTGTTCCCATTGCTCGTGTGCCGGCGTCTTGTACCTCCTGTAGAGGATTTCATTACGCGACACGAATTCAGACTCGTGTGATTTTCCCGAGATATACTTTTTGCCAACGGCAGCAAAGCATTTCTTCAACGATTCGTCATTCCGTTGAGATAGTTTCAACTTGTTGTGGTCAATTCCCGTCGGTTCGAGCCTCATAACCGGTAGTTGGGAATTTTTTTCCTTGCCGGCTACTCTCTTCAGCGCTCCCGCAGAATTAATTTCCGGCACCAAGACGTCACAGCCTTCTTTTCCACTCTCGTCAAGAACGAGTCCTTCGCCAGTCTCACTTTTTCCTGACGTCCCCTTGGATGTCTGTCTCTCTTCGTTCAGTTGAGACCCGCTTAGTCTTCCCTCGTCATTCCATTCTTCATCGGGATCATCAATTCCTCTCACCCCATGAACATTTCCTAACACCAAATCGTACAACGGGTTGTCCATGCACTTGGCTGTTAGACTGCCCGTAAAAAACGGAGTTCTCACCTCTATCTCTGCCTCTGGCAGGTACTTTACAGTCCTATCAAGTAGGAAACCCGGACTAGAGACACCGGTTAACTTATCATCGGGAACCAGATCTCTTTTTACAACAACCGTGTTGCAGCCGCTGTCTCTCAGTACGGTGACCGGACGACCGCACACTTCTCCCCTCACCACTGGCATATTATCTACCAGGAACCGTGGAGCCTTTCCGAGTGCCGCATTTACTATCGGTATCTGTTCTCCGTTTCTCAGTACAATGTATGTCTCTTCTGGATTTTCGCTGTCAGCGACTGTCAACATACAGGATGCCTGAGGAGTCTTGCTACCTTTATCTTCTGGCTTCCAGTTACACGCATCTGATTTGTGTCCTGGCTTGCCGCACCTCCAGCACGCAGATCCGTGTTGAGCTCTGGAACTGGTCCAGCATTCTGCGGCTTTATGTCCAGGCTTGTTGCAGAGAAAACACCGGCTCACTCCCTTGGTGGGAACTTTCAGTCGACTACCCTCTTTATTACCACCTCCACTCTTATGGCTTAGGTCCTCTTCTTTCGAGCTAGACAAGCTAGTTTGGCCCTGCGCTTCCAAAAAGTGGTCTGCAGTTACTGCCAAACTCTCGCGGGTTTTGCAGTCTCTCTCCTTCAAAAATATAGACAGTTTTGTGCTACATCTTCTTAAGCACTGTTCTGCGACCATGCGATCTCTGAGCCCTTCAAATGTCTTAATGGTCTCACCCGTCTCAAGCCATCGGTCGAAATAGCCGAGGAGCCGAGCTGCAAATTGTCTCCTGGTCTCTGACTCTTCTGGCTTGCTTTGCCGAAATTTTTCCCGGTAGCCTTCTGCTGTGTAGCGAAACCGCTGAAGCAGGCTAAGCTTTACTTTTGAATAGTCCAATGACTCTTCGGGTGTCATCCTTCCAACGACCGTTAAGGCCTCACCGGTGAGGCAGAGACTTAAAGACATCGCCCACTTTTCTTGGGGCCATTCCTGACTGGTCGCCACTCGCCCGAAACGTCGGATGTAAGCGTCCATGTCGTCTCTTTTGTCATTAAATAGTGGGATTAATTTATGAGGGCTACGATAGCATGTTTGCCTCCCTGGGTTTTCTCCACCGCCAGTATCCTGCGGATCCTCATCTCGAGGTGAACTGTTGCTTCCTCGCAACTGAAGACGCATCTGCAGCACCGCCTGCTCTTGTTGGAATCTGTGAGCTTCTCTGTCAGCCGTCTCTTGCGCCTCCTTAGCTGCCTCTCTTGCATCTTCTCTTATTCTGACCCGTTCTTCTTTCTGTCTGACTATTTCTTTTCCGACCCATTCGCGGAGTTCTATGCCCGCATACCCCAGCTCTCTCCCAACCGATAGCAATTTATCGGGATTCATACTGTAACTCTTCTTACAGCACCGTCTGGAATTCTGCTCTCTATAAGATGTTAAAAAGAGAGATTCCTGATATAATAATTAAAAGGACTCGGAATTCCAGTGCGGTGAATATAAGAAGGTAGGTATTATTTACAGTCGTTTAAACAAGAAGCTAGAAAACAATGGTGTGGCTATATATACAGAGTTCAGTTCGCCGCATCCGCTTACGGCCCGGTGGTGTACGTCGACGTAGGCATGGCGTTCGTCTTGTCCAGGGAATGTTCAGCTGCTTGCTAGGCACAGGCGGAGGCTTCTCAGCGAGCTTGGGTGAAAGCCCCACGGGCCTGGACTCGTCCGTCCGGGCTCCTCCTTGGCTGCCGGGACCACCGCTGTTGAGCCGGGTTCCGTGTCGTGCCCGCCCTTCTCTTTTTTCCAGGCACGAGCTCGTGGCCCCTCTTCCCTTCTCGTCGTCGTCTTCGTTTTTTTCCGTTTATCCCACTCTTGCCTTGAACCTTTTTGTCTTTTACTCAGTTCACAGTGTTGCTCAGTCCAACTCAGTTTTCGCGCACGTTGTTTTCCTCATCGTTGGTTCTCCCACATCATCACACCTGGGTGGGTCACGTGACCTCAAGGGGTCACGTGACCTAGGGTGTCACGTGACCTCGCGGTTACGCCGACGCCGACGGCGACGGCGACGCCGCTCAAGCCGGAAACGGGCCCCTAAGACTTGCGCTCTAAAAGCCATTCTTGCAGTTTGCAGGGCAGGGGACGGGATGGGGGTGGGTTAAGTGGGGGACTTTCAGGGTCAAGCCGTCCGATGATAACCGGAAAAAAAGACAAACTTTTTCTTTGTTCTTGCTTGGAAAATAGAACTATATATTGCGTAAGAAGGTGAGTGCAAAGGCTTTCTCCCCAGTGCCATCAGGATTATGGAAACGTTGCTATCGGAGATGGAATTCTACTGAGATATCCTCCTCAAGGAGCTGTGCAACAATTCAGGGCTTTGCTTGAATGATTGTGGAGGTTGATGCTGACCCTTCTGAAGTAAACTACAGAAAACAGATTTTGCCTGAACACCCTATTTAAAAAAATAAAAAATAAAAGATCCAGGTTTTTGCCGCCTCTCAACTCGTACGCCGTCTTCCGGGTCACGTGCGCAGTGACGTTGATGCGGTGGGCGTGGGTTTCCGGAAAAGTGCTCTATTTAGAGCCATCATTGAGCAGCGAGAACTCATCCGGTCGCAACCGCGTGACCACGTGCTGGAGGGCGCCGCGCAAACAATATGGTGAAAGGAGGAAAGCCTTATCCGTGTCCGGCCATACCCGTCCGGCCCTGTCCCCCTCCTCTCCGGCTTCTGGCGGCTGTTCACGGTAGCAGACAGAGCTGACGGTTTTGTGGACCTAGGTTAGATGGCGCCACTAGAACTCCGTATAATAAAAGCTTTGTCGATGGCTTTGTCGATGTTGGAACGACAAGATTTATAAAAGAATTACCTTTTATCGAGCAGGTATTCGCACAACTTGCTATCTTTCTACAAGATTCCCCATTGACGTCACGCCGGGTGCTTCTCATGGCTGCCGCTCGCGGCTGTAGGTCGGGGAATCTTCTAAGTTTGGCCTCGCTATTACGCGGCGGAGTCGCAACATTTCGATGAAAGGAGGGGTGTTTTTTGTCATTTGTGACAAGGTGAACAATATCAAAAGCAGAAGATGCCATTTCTTTCAACGTTAAAATCGTTGCACAGCTCCTTTAAGCGCTTGGATCGAGCGCTGTTCTCAGCTCTGCTTCTACTCTCCACAGAAAGCGTTAGGATTGCGGAAGGAGCCTTTCAGACGCTATCGGTAGACAATGTGATGTATTTTTTTGTGTGTGATATGTGCTAAACCGGAAAGCTGCGGAACAAATAAAAAAGTAACGTATCCTTTCGGTTTCTTAAAAAGAACATTTATTAGCGTTTGCAGTTATTATACTTTGTTTCAGCTTCGGTCCGAGCGCGGCCGATGTTAGGTATCGAAGGGCCAACCAAACAACGAAAGAGGCACAACGTCATGGCGTGCTTTCTGCAGTTGATAGGGCCAGTTGGTATTCGCCAGTTCTCTGTGCGTGCTCCTCTGCCGGCTAGCTCTATAAAACGAAGAGAGCACGCCATGACGCTACGCTTTTTGCGCTCCATGATTGGCCCTTCGGCTCATAACATAGGCTGCGCTCGGCCCTAAGCTGAAACGAAGTATAGCGTTCACTCATGAATGAAAAAGGCGGTTGCGTCACTGATAAACCATGCCGAAGAACGTCCGCTATAGTTCACGCGCAATGTGCAAATCATTTGCCGGCAATGGCGGGAGCATAACGCCCAGAAAAAGCGATGTCGAAATCGAAACCCACTTTCACGCTTTCTGCGGGTAATACCATCAGAGCTGAGAACAGCGCTCAATCTAACCGCTTAATCTCGGCGAAGCGAGCGACAAGAAAGCTAGCCGCCAGGGCAGCCGCGTCATGGTGCTGATTGCACGCACCGGTCGACGGTCCGCCGTTCACCTTCATATCGCCTGCGGGTGTACACGTTACTGAAAAATGAATCTGATCGGTTTCAAATACTCCATTGAAAAATTATACTGAGTATAGAAACCAAGAAACTTCAAAATTAACGAAAGCTAATAGTTTAAAGGAACACCTTTTGGCGGGCAAGTTGGTTCATGATTTTGCATTTCACCTTGAAATTGTTTGAACGCTAGTACGATTACAGAGCTAGGTGCTTGGTACGACGGTAAGATTATATGTTCTTTCACAAAGGCAAACTCGAGTCATTAGGTTTTTAGGATTTTTTTTTTTCTATTCGAACTTCTTAAGCGTCGACAAGTTTTATTTCAAAGTTTTCGTCAGTCATCCGGCGCTGTCGTCCGCCAAATACGTCATCTCCGGCACACCTTTCGTGATTCGTTCTTTCTCTCTCAAGAGAGAGAGAGAGAAGTACAGGATCGTATGCTGCGAACACTACGCGCTACGATGCAGTCGCGCGATTTCATATAATAATGTCTCAAAGCTGTCTACAAAACTGCGTGCTTTTCTTTTTTTTTTCCGTCTAGTTAAAAAAAAAAAAAAACATTCCAATCGGCAAGAATTTAATGAAGTCGAAGAAATCGGTGGTACATCTTTAACGCTTGTGGCCTGAATGTCCAACGAGACTGAATGTCCAACGAGCCTGAATGTCCAACGGGCCTGAATGTCCTATCGGTCACGTGACGGGCGAGACGGAATGTACAACGAGACGAGAGATCCAATCGAGACGGAATGTCCATCGAGTCTGTATGTCCAACGAGACGAAAGGTCCAATAGAGACCGAATGTCCAACGTGCCTGAATGTCCAACGAGACGAAAGATCCAACCGAGACGGAATGTCCAACGACTTTGAATATCCAACGGCTGTGGAATGAACCTTGCATAGAATTTAGAAGATATTTCTTTTTTCGAATGGTAGGATTACTGATAGTTACAGCAGTGAAAAATGCGTTCGATGAAATGGGGAACTGGACGTTCCGGTGCGGAGATCTCGGTATGCGGTCGTTTCGGTACGTGGTCGTTTTGGTACCGGGCTTTTCGATGCACGGCTAGTTTGGTATGCCGCTGAGCTTGTCCCGCTGACGTTGCCCCAGACAAAATTGTGCTCGTGTATTTTGTAGACTTCATAAAAAAACACAAAAAAACAATACATTTATTGTTATTTTTATATATATAAATATAAAATAATTTGTATAATTAAAAAAATAACGTGGAAAAGGTCACACATGCTAAAAGATCAAAGACCGAGCTCGTTGACCATTGACAATCGGTCACGCGTTTGCTTTTTAGAAGGTCGTAACTTTGGCGCGGAAACAAACGTGGGGTCCACGAGAGATCTTAGAATCATTAATTGTGTTCATCCCCAGCCACAGCCTTCTTTCCGTGATGTACGAAATGCTGTATTTTCCTTATAGGTGTCCCCCGCATGGGAGAATAATGCCTGAATAAATTGTTAGTATTATTGTTAGGTCAAGTCGGTGTAGTATGTGTAATTACACTAAATTGTCGATTTTTTTTTTTTTTTTTACAAAACGAAGTTGAATGTTTAAGGCATTTTTTATTGGACATCTCGGTCTCCAGAAACAAAGATTCGTTCCTCATATAAAGATCAGTAATAAAATACCACACGATATGTCCTAAAGCGGTGAGCTTTCGTCCGGTGATTGTACACGATTTGTTTCGTACGCTTCGGTCATCAAAGCGAGTGATGTCGCAGTGAACCGTATGTTAAGCAACAAGTAGGTAATTTTAATAATGAATACAATACCTTTAAGATTGGCTTCCGTCGTTTTTGCTCTACCTTTTCTGGTCAGGTGCCATGCAGCAGTCGCACCGATACGCGCCCAGGTATACGATACCGAGGCTGCAACCGGATTTCAACTGGTTATAACTATTTCAAACACCCGCTGCGACAGTGCGACCGCGATTTATTCATATGCGCACATTACAAGTGGACATATGACCACAGGATCAGGAGGTCAACACCTCGCTATCTCTTTCCAGACCCATTATGCTAGAGTCGCGAGTGAACATATTCATGTAGAACCCGATTTTTTTTTTTTTTAATTTTGCACGACCCGGGTACGATTCACTATCGGACCTTTGTAAATTCTGAGAGCTGCATTTGTTCTACTTTTCTTTTTAAGAAAAAGAGTCTCATTATTGACCCCCCTGTCTGCGGCTATCTACACACCCCACCATAATCAACTCTTTTCGACAGTTCGATAAACGGGCACTTTCGCCCCATTCTCCATTCTGCGAATTGGCCTTTGGCGAATAGCCCGATTCGAACAATTCTTCTTGTTCCATGTTTTTCAGATACCAATGAAATATCAACGAATAGGCCGGATTCACGGTGCAATACGCTTACCCTAGAAGAACAGAAAGCCACGTGAAACGATCTATTGTTATATTCTCACAGGATGCAGGCTACTGGAACATCCCGGTGTGAATCTTCTGCTGCACGCCGAGATGGATGCGTTCGCGTCCTTTATCAGCAGTCAAGCTCCCACGTATCAAAACGTCATCAACCACCTCGACAGGATTGCGAGCTTCGGAGTGCTTTCAGAAGCAAGTCAAATTAGTTGGGCTTCTAAAAACCACTATGCATGTCACAAGCAGAAAAAGAAGTGCGTACTGCGTGATACTAGAATTTTCCCTCCAGTCTGTGACGTACCAACCTACTGGCTGGGAGTGCCTGCGCATGTAAACTACTGACAACTGCAGTGTACAGTGAGTAGTTGTCTGTTCCAAAGATAAACGAACAAAAATACAAATGTGGCGAATTCACACAATTGTTCTGCATTTACTCATGTACTCTCGGGTCACACCCCCAGCCCCTCACCCCTGTGCATTTATACGCGCCTTAGATGGAGATTTTATATAAAAAAAAATATATCTATATTTTTTTATTAGTGGGAAATTACGCGTGTGCGAACTGCTGATGCCTCGCACCAACAGCTCCCAAAGCTCCTTTCAAAAATTTTAAATATTGACTCTGCGCATAGTCAGTGGCGCTGGCGGGCGGACGTGTTTACAATTCGGGTCTCCGTATGCATCTAATCTATTGATTGAAACGGGCAGGGACGGTGGACCCAACTATAAATTCCTTGGATCTGAAGCGCGGCTTTCATAGACGTCCCTAACTGCCATGCACTAAAACACCCGGACACTGCATCCCTACTACATATTTCAAATTGGCTGACCTATGTCATCGAAACATTCGAAACGTTTCAACTGTCTAATCAAAGGAGCGTTTGGCGTCGTACAATGGACATATTTACCGATGGGTACGTAGCTGCGCATCGGCACTCAGCGAACTAACCATTATGCCTTCCTATAGATGAAATGAGAATACTTGTGTCTGCTCTATGCTTCTCTGTCGGTCCGTCAACGTCGGCTTCAGTGGGACGACATATTAGTATGGCAAAAATGCGGCAATGTCTCTAGGAACGCGGATTAAATATGAACACAACTCCGTATATTTAACAAGGCATCTTATTCTAACACGTGACTGGCGAGACGGAATGTCCAACATGCCTGAATGTCCAACGAGACGAAAGATCCCATTGAGTCGGAATGTACAACGAGACGAAAGATCCAACCGCGACTGAATGTTCAACGAGCCTGAATATCCATGATTGGATCTTCCGTCTCGTTGGACAATCAGACTCGTTGGACATTTCGTCTCGTAATTCATTTTTAACAACCTGCGAACTTTCCGCTATTCGCGAAACCGTACCACCATGTTTTAGGTCATCTCACAGAAGCTATAGCCGTCTCAAGCTCTATGATCAAGTGAAGCGTTCGCTATGAAGCAATGTAGCCGATCAAGCGGCGCCAAACGTCCATCGTCAAGGGGCTCGTCGGCCCTGTTTATTTACCATCACGGACTAGTCGAATCACGCACAGAAAAGAGCGCACGATCGTGGCGCATTCACTGCGCGTGTCCGGTTTAAGCGGTGATATTTTAAACACATCAAGACGACACGCGCCGAGACAATGCGTAGGTGGCGCTGTATGATTGACACCATCGGTGGATATAGTGTCGGCTGCGCTAAGACTAGGAGCAAAACCGAGTATATTGGCGTCGTCAAGGTTCGTGGCACGTTTTATTATTTTAATTTGCAAAACTGCTAACGGAATTCCCAGTTTGTAATCAGGTATCACGTCCTCTCAGTTTGGCATAAGATAGGTGGCGTTTAAAGGAAAACAAAATGCGCCAAAATCAAGAGAGATCCGGGAGCGAAGAAATAATGCATCTCACCTTTCGATGGTTCCGCTCAGAAGTGCGTTCAGTAGCTGTGTACAAACCGCGGGTCAAAAATATGAAGATATTCAATACGACACACCACTTCATTTTCGAGATATTGGCAAGCACTTCGCGAAAATGGTTTTATCATTCTTTATTTTTATCGCTACAGAAGTGACACTATCGGCACGTCGCCTTCAAGAGAATTGTTTTCCGTACGTCGAGAACAATAAGCGTGCCATCCGAATATTTCCCTTGTTAAAGGGAAGCTGAAACACTTCTTGAAAAAAACGAGTTAGAGGTGAATTCTGGCGTATTTTTATCCCGTGAATCTGAATATCACTTTTGTTTTCCCTGAAGATGCAACTAAAAGCGAGAAAAAGCGAAAAAAGATTCGACCAGTCGTGACGTCATACTAGGATCTTCGGGCCGCCAAGCGCGTGTCGCTGGTGTGTTCAGCGCGTGCAACGGCAAGCTTGCCAGGTATATTTCCCCGCACTGACACCAGTCGTGACGTCTCTTTCTGACCTTTCTGAAAATAGCAAGAGTGCGCGTGCATAGCTTTGACAGGCGCTGAAGATGCGCGAGAGTAGATATTCCGAAGGCTCCTAGTGTGACGTCACACCCCGGGAAGGAGGGGCTTCGGCGGTACTTTAAAAATTAATTTCTGAAGCCTCCGTGCACCAGATTGAAAAATAATCTTGATATTCCTGATCCTGGAGGCAGAATAAAGGCCATTGAAATGTTTTTTCTCAAATAGAGAACCGCTTCAGTTTCCCTTTAAGGAAGAATTGGATAGATATGACGTCTGTGGGGGTCGTCTGATTTAAGTTTATCAACCCAAAACCTGTCACCTAATACCGCGTCTCGCCGGGGTGTTACCTGTCCTGTGCTAAAGAAATTATCACTTTCTGTCAATAAAAAAAAAAGAAGCTATCTTTCTCTTATTTCTCTCTTCTTATCTTTATATAGGTTGTTTTTTAAGCTTTAGAGATTTGTTTAAAAAAAAGCCGTGAAATATCCCTTATGAAGTTTGTTCAGGTGAGTTATACGGCCAGGGAGACAAAATATAGGGGGCTAATCGTAACGACCAGTCTGCTATTTAATGAAAATTCGTTAATTAACTTTGTAATAGTAAAATTGGACATATTGTTCCAATTAGAAACTTTCTGAGCGTCATCGAAAACCACTAAATCAGAAATTTCCCCAAAAGCTTTGAGCGCGTGACAAGCGTAGTAGTGCCCTAAAGCTACCACTCGTCGAGCAGCTACAAAGCTAGCGGTTGCAGAACGTGGACGATTAGATTATCCTCGCGTTCCGCGACTGCTAGTTTTGTGCCTTCTGCACGAGTGGTAACTTTGGTGCGCACCCGAGTTTCCCACGAGCTTCAAGTCTTTCTAAAAAGAGTTGATTTAGTGGTTTTCGATGACGCTCAATAAGTTCCTAATTGGAACCATCTGTAAATTTTCACTAATTAATAAGTTAATAACAAATTATAATTCATTAGCCGACTTATCGGAAAGATTAGCCACCCACATGATGTCCCCCTGACCGTATAACTCAGCTCCAAAAGTTGCATAAGTGTAGCGTTTCCGGCTCTTTTTCAACCAAATCTGTAAAGCTAAAGAAGAAGCACCCTCTATTAATATATATGGTTGATTTCATCTCAACTCAGGCACACCTTTTGGGTAGAATTTTTTTATTTTTTTAATACATGTTACCGGGCAATTCCTATAATTAACGAAGACGTAAAGGGCAAGTTCGTCGGATTTTGTATTCTCAAGTTATGGAACGTTGAAGCGGCCAAGGTAAAAACTGCCATTTTTCCAGCTTATCGGGGGTGCCATATTTCACTCCATACCTTTCCCTTTCTTCTTACGGTACCTCAATATAACTCTTTAGGTACACTTTCGACATATGCTTTTTTATGCTAATTAAGCGTCTAGGTCATAAAATTCTTAATGTATTTTTTTCTGTTTGTCAAACCGCCTCTCTGTGACGATATTTGACGACGTTGAGCAAACTGTGCTGTCTGACCTAATCAACATATTTATATGATCTTTACATCACCGTAACGCACCAATTAAGTTCTTTCTTTTGAGTATAATCTCAATATTGTGCAATAAATATATAATGCGCTACATGTGCCTGAAAAACGGATATTTAAAAAAAATAGCAAGATTGGAGTCGATTTTTTTTTTTTAAACCCATCCTTTGATTTTTTTTATTTTTTATTCAGAGTTGGGTAATAGAATAGTCTATAAGAACTACCAGCAGAAATTGTAATATATTTTTTGTATGACCGCTAAAATGACTCGAATCTTGTGCTGTGAGAGTTTTGAACGGGACTTCGCACAGGCGCTCTGCTGAGCAGACCTTCAATTCGCAACATTTCTGAAACAGTTCTTGCTTCACGAAAAAATACTCTCCTTTCTCTGTTACACGCAACATCAAATTTGTTACCATTAGAAAGAGTAAGCTTTCTGAAAATACTCAATATGTCAATACTCCTCTTATAAGCCACACGGAAGAGCTGGTAAACTTTCACAAATATCGTCCAAAAACGTGATATTGACAAATTTTCTAAAATGTGTTTCATATAAATAATCGCGTTCAAATATTTATTATAGAATAAGTGTGTTCACAGGTATCTATTAAAAAAATAAAAGGCGCCAATTTTGAGTTATTGCATTTTTGCGAGTAAGTTGATTTACTGACAAAACAGTCAAAGAAAATCAGATTTCCAGCTGTTATAGCTGCCATACAGACAAAATATTACATTTTCTATTTATAATACCTTATAAAGCACTGCAATTGCTAGCCAGAGAAAAAAAATCAGCCAAATAAAAGTTTTTTTTTTTTTTTTTAGAAAATGGACCTCTAATTTGCTAATATTTTCAAATAGTCCTTGATTTGAATACACTGCCCTTTCTCTTTTTCACACAGTGTGAAATTTGTTATCAAAAGGAAGAGTATACTCCTAGCTTTCTGAAAATACTAAATATGTTAGGATATTAAATAGGTCACACGGAAGAGCTGATCAAACTTTGACAAATATTGTCAAAGGGACACCCTTTGGCAATATTTAAAACAAACGTGAAGATAAATATTCACGATAAAATGATTGAACATAAATAATTTCTATGCTGAGACTGGCCCAAAAAAGTTACACTGCACTACTGAAAAAGGTCAGTTTGCGCCTCGGCTGCTTAAAATGTCCACAACTCGAAAGCAAAAAATCGCCCGAACTTGCGGTTTGCACTCCCTGTCACAGAAGGGATTTCACCAAAACATATATTTTATTAGTCAAAATTAAAATTTAGACCCCAAATTTGTGCCTGAGTTGAGACGAAACCGCCTATATGTATATGGATTGCATATCTGTTTGATATAAGAAAATATAACAATTGCATATCAAGTTCGGTATTTCAAACTCAAAGCCGAAAGGCAAAAGCCCCAGAGGAATTCTCTAACGATCTGCATTCCCCCGTATTGAGAGGAAGTAAGCGCTGGTGCCCGCACTTGGGGATACGGACTTCTAAGTAACCTTTTTTAAGTACACTAGTCTAAATTTTAGTAATATTTATGGTTGGATATTGGGGTAACTGATAACGGTAAGTAGAAAACCTTACATAGGCCAAAATTTTCCTCAGCAGAGCGCCTGTGCGAAGTCCCGTACAAAATGCTCATACCACGAGATTCGAGTCTTAAAGGGACTGTGACAGGGTATTTATGCTCGCCGAGGTTTTTAGTTGTACATGACATATGAGAGCCCAACTACCCAGAACACAATTTGCGGCTCGGAATTCGGTTTCTTTCTGCCCGAAAACCGCCCATCAAGAACTGGCCGGCTCAAGTCTCGCTCACTCTCTTTTCCGTGGTCATGGGCCGTTTTCTAAGGTTTCGACGCGACCACCAAATTTAATCAAAGTCGTGTGTCACAGAAGGCAAAGACACAATATTAAAAATAGAAAAAAAAAATATGAAAACAATTTTTTTAGCTTCTAAAAAGCTGCAAATACGTTGATTGAAAAAAAAGTTGCTCAGAAAACCGTAAGCATTCTGTGCGTGCGTCGTTTCACGTATTGTGGGATTCGCGGGGACGGCGATGGCAGTGGACGACGGGCGTGGGGCCTCTACTTCAGAACTGTCGTTCGTGGTACCGGCGAATTCTGTCTGCTTTTAAAAGAGAAATTTGGGACTGATCAAAAGAAGAAGTATTCATCCCGTACGACACGCCCAACCACCAAGCCGCTTCGCACGAAGACGTCACCGAGCCGTCGCTCCTTTCTCGTGGTTGAAGACACCGCTCGCGGAAACATCAAGCACCGCACGAAGTGTGCACTTCGAGTTGAATATGCACGCGTACGATTTTTTTACTAGGTGCGAATGTCGTGAACACGTGGTGGTTCGACTTAGACCCGGGTGTGCTTTCGCTGGAAAAAAATCGGCAGCAAACTTTCAAACTTACAGTTTACTGGCTGCATTATTACTGAGGCGGGAGTTCCCCAGTAACTCAGCGGAAAGGCGTCCGCTTCACACGCGGCAGCACCGGGTTCGATCCCTGTTGAAACCGTACTTTTTTTTCTTTTTTCGGACATTTGGCGATGTTTGCATTTCTTTTTTTTTTTTTTACAATTATCACTGAAGAAACAAACAAAACAATAACAAACAAATCTTGTGGACAAAACGTCGCTGAACTAAATGGTATGGGATTTCCTTTTTGACACCTCCGAACTCAATATAATCAGTTTCCACAAAATGCAAGGAGCATATAAATCAGGTAGCGTCCGCTTTCCGAGGTGCCCGTAGATGTTCTACAGGAATTGCAGCCAGCCATTCGCCCCGATCCCGTTGATCTTTCGGAAATTCTGTCGCAGAATAACACTTTTTTCAGACGCAGGACATGTGAGCTAGCTCTTCACGCAACATCTTAACTGTATTCTTTTCGGAGCCGATTACAGAAATTTACCACGGGCACTCACTACTCATCTCCAACTCCTCAATGAACAAAACAACTCATCTTGACGTACAGAACAGCGCGCGGAACAAACATAACTGCGAAAGAATCGCACGGCAAACAGTTCGTGCTACGCCGCCACGCATGTAATCTGCTACGCAGAGGAAAAAAAAAAAAAAAAAAGCGCACGGTCGGGTGCAGTTACGTGACTTCTGCCACTCACTCTCTCCTCTCCACTTCTCCGACCTCCGTGCAGGGGTTTCGGTTTCGGTTTCGAGCAGTTGCGTCTTTTGGCTTTATTAAAACCTAGTATGTAGTGTTACGTCCGACGTAACCCAAGTTACGTCCAAATCTCTGCCTTCCCTAGGTTCACCAGGGAGAGAGAGTCGGGCGGGGGCGAGGGTTAGGTATACGCGCTTCAGTGCTCCGTCCGGATGTAACGCTAGCCACAGCGTTATTAAAAATGTATCCTACTCTGCTGCAAAATATTAATCGGGGAGTCCTCCGACACCATAATAAAGCGCCTGGCAAAAAACGAAAATTTTTTGGGGGGTTGTCAGTGTCTAATAGTGGCGTTACAAACATTATAATACAATTTCTGTTGGTAGTTCCTGATAGTCTACTATACTACCTAACTCTGAATAAAAACTAAAAAAAGGTGGGTTTGTTTAGAAAATCGACTCCAAACTTGCTAGTTTTTTTCGGAATATCCGTTCTTCAGGCACATATACCGCATGATATATCTATTGCACAATATTTAAATTATACTCAAAAGAAAAAAGCTTAACTAGAGCTTTACGGTGATGTAAATGTCCTAAACATATGTTGAGTAGGTCAGACAGCGCAGCTTGCTGAACTTCGTCAAATATCGTCGCAGAGAGGTGGTTTGACAAATAAAAAAACTTACATTCAGAATGTTATGACCTAGACACTTAATTTGCATAAAAAAGGCATATGTCGAGAGTGTCCCCAAAAAGTTATATTGATGTAGCGTAAAAAGTAAGGAAAAGAGATGGAGTGAAATATGGCACTCCGGATAAGCTGAAAAAACGACAGTCCACTCCTTGGCTAAAAAGTTAATTACCGAATGTTAATTAATTAGCCGACTTATCGCAAATATTAGCCACTCACATAATGTCCGCATGGCCGTATAACCCACCTGCACAAACCGCATTAGTGTAGCTTTCACGTTTTTTGTTTAAACAAATGTGTAAGAATAAAAAACACCCTACATATATATATATATATATATATATATATATATATATATATATATATATATATATATATATATATATATATATATATATATATATATATATATATATATACCACTCAGGGCTAGTGTAAAAAGGACAAACTCACAAAAAATTGGACCGTTTCTCTATTAAAAAAAAGCAACTTTTATTGTCGGGCTTGACCGATGACGCAGGGCTTAGCGGAAGCCTAGAATGCCTTCACGGACTCCCTATTGAGAACCACTGCAAATCTAACGTACGCCAAAAAAAAAAAAAAGTTTATTATTTTGAGCACAAGCCAGCAATGTAAGTTTGCGTAAGTTGCCTGTGTAATGGTCGAGGAAAACCAAAGAGGGCGGTGTCGTGTGATATTCGAAAGCACCGGAAATTCAAAACTTCGGTTTGAATTTCGCAGAGACGGAAGATTGTGGAGGAAAAATCGCTACAAAAACGATCTGATGTAGAAGCGACGGTTTACACAGCGCTGTTTCTTTTCCTGCTGGCTCAAAAGGAAAAGACCGGTGGCGATGCAACAAAACAGTACATTTTATTTCGTTGCCTATTAACGATATAAAACAGGCACATTGATAAGTGCACATTTTATTTGTGTGAAACACTCAGGGGAAAACACCTTGAGATGAGCTGCAGCGTAAGATATATGCCGCAGGGCAGCTGAAGACCTATGTGCGCCTTGAGTTAAAGCAAAGTCAAGTGGTCATCAGAATTATATTTTTTAATGGTAGAAACAGAACAGGCCCTCATAAATACACTCGTAATTTGAAGAAACGCAAAGGGCTTTTAAATATTCGTTCATTATATCTTGAGTTAGCGTCAATTCTTCAAGTGAATAGAAAAAAAAAAGTCTCGGAGTACACTAACAAAAAGTAGACGTGCGACTTACTCCTGACGGGCGCCTACACTAGCTTTCCCCTCCCCCCTTTTCCTAAAAAAAAAAGTTCCATAAAATGTATTGTTTCATTATAAGCAAAATAATTAATCTTGTTATATTATATGATTCTCAGATAGCTGCTTGAAAAATAGCTCGTGACTTTCTTATTGGCTTCGCGTGTATGCAAACGTTAAATGAATAGCCCGAAATTATATTGCAATAGATCACGAGGTTAGCAAAATGATCAACTTGGGCAATGACGTTTCGCTTCACGTACCAGGAAAATGTTCATTGGGCTCTGCGCTATATTATAATGCATATTTTATATAGATAAGCAACCCTATAGTATGTGGACGTTTCAAAACGAGAGAAGAAATGTTTAGCACGTTTAGAAACCCTCCGCCTGTTGTATAATGTCGCAAAGTTAGGAGATCAATGCAACAATCCCATGGTACTCAACACCAGTGCACATATTTTTTAGAGCGCAGCTCTTAGGCGCCAGTTTTTGGCTTGAGCGGAGTCGCCGTCGCCGTCGGCGTAAGCACGGGTTGCATTATGGGACGTTTCCCATAATAATATCACACGATAGTCACGTGTGACGTCACGAAGGTCACGAGTAACGCGCGCGTTGCATTATGGGACGTTTCCCCTAATGACGTCACACTTGACGCCATGTGGGACGTCACGAGGTTCACGAGTGACGTAACGACCGTCACGGAGGAGGAGGGAGGAGGAGGAGGAGGCAGGCGGAGGAGGGATGAGGGAAGAGGAGACAGGAGCAGGAGGAGAAGAGAAGGAGGGAAGAGGAGGGGAGGAGGGGTAGGAGGAATGGGGCTGAGGAAGGAAGAGAAAAGAGGAGGGAGGAAGGAGGAGGAGGGGAGGATTAAGAGGGGAGATGCCAACTACCTGCTATACATGGCAAGTGATATCACCATTCACAAATCACAGGGAGGCACGTATGAAAACGCGGTGTACTCGTTATCCAAGTGGCCGTCTACATGGGTACGGGTCTGTGCTGTACCCATCGATCTTTGTGGCACGTCGGAAGAAGTTGGTAAATTGCGTGCCGCCAATGTCGACAAAGGCTGGCTCGTGGTGGCTCTGTATCTCTCTCCTAAAGCACTCACCAAATATTTCGTGTACGAGAAAGAAGCACTTCATATAAGTCATCTAGGAAAACATCCCATTGGCCCCGAGGAACGCGCACTCGCTGTTCTGCAGTGCAATCTCGGGGGAGCACGCTTTAGACTAATGCTGAGAAAATCAAAAACGCCGAGCAGTCTTCGACAGACCCGAGAGCAAGTAGGATGACATCGAGAGTAACACCTGTTTCGTCAAAGTGTTGACTCTAATGGCTGGTTCAGACATGTACAACGAGCGCGATGCGTCCGTTGCAACCGGAGCGACCGGAATGACCGCTCTGCGCCGCGCGTACACACACATGCAACCGCTGCAACAAGCGCAGCGGATCGGCAGCACGGCGACCCCTTCTACGCCGCCGTCAGCTGTTTCAGCGGTGCCTCTAAAAAGGAGACGCACTGCCACTCAATGCCGTAACAGAATATACAGACAGACAGTTTCCTATAGCCTAAAGCTTTATTAATGTTTTTTTTTTTTCATGATAGGCTTGCGGGATACAGTGGATGAAAAAAAGAAAAGAAAAAGATGGAGTACGCCGTCTTTGACGATCACGGCTCTAATGCACGACTTTGCCGATAGTACAAATGTCGCCACAAGCCTTTTCTACGATTATAAAAGACGATGTAATCTTATCAGCGATATAGCAACGTAGAAATATGATTTGGCAATCAGATAGACGTTGCCAGCGTTCGGGATTGCTAACACTAATCACTTTTCTCCAGTGATGAAAACGCGTGAGAATTTGCATCCTTTATACGGTACGCGCCAGTAATTTCTTGAACTTGAGCACACTCATGAAATGCGCCATATAAAAAATTTGAGCGATGTTCTAAGACATAAATGCTTAGAAAGCACCACTGTAGTCGAAGTAAACAAACACAATGGCACGGCCGTTTCTGCTGTCTTGAGAGTGCCGCCACGACATCGCCGCACGAGTAGGTGGATCTTCCCTTCTAGTACGTGCTGGGTTATCTAGCGACACACGACGAAAATTCACAGTCAAGGATAGCGCTTTTACGCGGAACGATGAGCTTTCACCACGCCGTCCACGTCGACGATCACCACCGACGCCATGTTTGCAAATAGAAGGAGCCGGCCCGCGACCGGCATGCAACGCGCGCGACCCATTCTCTTCGACGTTTGATTGGTCTGTCGTTGCGGTCGTTTCGGTTGTTTCGAACGCAGCGGGGAAAGTTGGGCTCGCTCCAACTCCTTGCGTCGTGAACGACACGTGCGTGCGTCCCTCCATCGCTATGGCAACTGACGGTTGCAGACCCTTGCAACCGTCGTTTCGGTTGTTCCGGTCGTTCCGGTCGCTACGGACGTATATGTGTGAACGGGCCTTAACGCTGTCTTGTTTTCCCTTCTTACGTCTGCTGTCCTGTTTTGTGACACCGGCAAAACTTAGACATAGTGGAGCTTCTAGATGTGAGGACTAGATTTCCTGTCTCTGGACGAGCGGTGAGCGAGAGTACCACATTATATATGCATATATATATCTTTTTGAGATTGTTTAGCACGGTATGTCGCAAAATCGAAATACCTGAAAAGAGGAGAAGGAGGACGAGGAGAGGAGGGGAGGAGTAGGAGCACAGCCGGAGGGGAGGAGTGCGGGAGGAGGAGAGGAGGTGAAGTGGAGGAGAAGAGGGTACGGATGAGGAGGAGGGGCATATTCTCCTCTCCTTACCCTCCTCTCCTCTTCCTCAAGAGCTGCGCTCTAATTCAGCGTTACAGGGAGTAGTAAACCTCTTTCATTTTTTTTAGTTCCTATTAAAACACATATGATACGTGCGTCTTACTCTATGATGATATTGTCAGCGGTACTGTTGGAATGAGTGGTGGTGGTATGAGTATAAAAACTAGAAACCAATACTTTAATAATATATTACTAGCGTGATGCTTAAGGCACCATTTAGCTAATTACAGTCGTAAAATTCAATCATTTACAAACAATTTATGCGACGACCTAGTGTTGTATAAAAAGAGTTTTCATTCCTATTGAAAATATTGCTTTATCCTATTACAGTCACTGTGACGCTTAATTATATAGCTGTGACCGTTATAACTAACACATTTGGAACGCTTTTCCATAACTCCAATTTCAAAAGTACAGTCGGCTGTAAAAAAGATTGACACAAGTGATTCATGGCCCGTGCGGTGAAGCCGCCACACGCGGCGCTATATTTCGCTATACCACGGGGAACGAGAGTGGCCGGAACGTTCCCACTTTTGAATAGCAGGGGTGCTTCGAGAGAGATATAGTTATCGTTTGTAGCAATTTTTGTTTCTTTTTTTTTTTTTTTACGTGCGGTTTGCTTTCGAGGGTGACGAGTCACGCGTAAGAAGACGCTTTTTTTCGTTGTAATAAACAAAGTCGTCGCAGTGATATTTATTTTATTTTCGGTTTCCAATTTGTGCGTGTAAGACGGCAGTATTTTCCTTATAAAAACGCGAATCTTTCAAATCGCGACACAATCAATAAGAGAAAGTATAGAAATCTGTAAAAAAAAAGTCTGAACTTGATCACTGTTCAGAATAATTAGGTGCTTAAGTTATAATATTCTTGGCATCGTAGACACTGTTACTCTCATCTTCCAGCCTTGCCAGTTCAGCGTCAAAAAAAGGTAAATGACGGTAGGCACCGATAAAAAAAGGATAGCGCTATTTTCACCGAGCGAGCAAAAACAGAACACATGTGCGCAGTCACCCTGTGTTGTTTCGAAAGCGCGCTTTGGGAACGGCTCCGGTGTGTCGATGTCCCCCGTGCATCCAAGAGTGGACTAATCCGACAATCGCGACCCCAGCACGCTTACGCTATCGAAGCGCCCCGAGTCGCCTTATCGCCGGCCAGGCCATCGCTCCATTGTGTCAATCTTTTTTACGGCCGACTGTACATACCTTGAATTGGGCACGCGAACTTTGTTTCGCCTGAAATATTGTTGTTCTGGAGCTGAATTCGTAAATCGTAAAAAAAATCAAAATTGGTGTACCTGAATTTTCTTTGTCCTTTACCAGCCTGTTTGTCGTCTGCCCAGTGTTTTATGATATCGCTTCCCAGTCCCTTGCTAAACGCCAAAACGCAAAAAAAAAAAAAAATATCAACAGCAGATGTTGGCGATTAGCAAGGTAATCGAGAGATTTAATACTCTTAGCGAAATAAAGGTACAATGACCGCTTGGGTCCATCCCCACAAACCAGTGTGGAGACGACGAACGTCCAGTATAGGACATAGCAAATGCCCGGCCGCCGTTTTTGATGCACTTTTCATATTTTAGCACCTCTGACTTGAGCTCCGAAAAGAATATACATAAAACTCCTCGCGAAACTACGCTCGCGTGACCGATTTCCGGTATATACGCGTGGACTTCGAATTCAGCAAGGCGTGTCAAATGCGTTAGTCCTTGCGGCCGTACCCTGTACATAATAATTGATTCAACATCTATAGACACCCTGCGTCCGCTAGGAGCAACTACCAATCGCCCAGCAAACTGTGCAGCGCGCGGCCACATTTAAGTCAGCATAGGTAGAGTGTACTAGAAAGTACGAGTGGGACGAGCTACAGGCTCCGCTCATGCTTTCAGTTGCACCTCAAAATGTGGAAAGCGATGAGATGAAACCAAGCCACTTCGATCGCAACGCCACCTTCGCTGCGTGCGATCGAGCAATGACACAGGTCAAGGTCATACGGACAATATAGCCCCTTAGGGGCTATATTGTATTTTTTATGATTTTGGCGTTAGACGTAACGTCAAAGCACCGCAACACGACGACGTGACGTTACGAAGACGCGACGACGTCATCATCGACTACGAGGTTACTCGACGCCAAGATGCTGTCGTAAGGCCGTCGTGACATCGCGTCGCGTTGAGGACGACGCCGTTACGCGACAAGTCGCCGTTGCAACGCGGTCATGACGTGGCGCGCCGCGTCGAGGACGACATGGACGTGGTCGTCGATGCCGACGTTGACGTCGACGCCCCACGCAACGTTAAACATCGCTATGACGTCACGTTAACGCCGTCCTGACGTCATCGTTAACGTCAACGTCACAACGAAACCTTGGCGGCGTGTAACATCGTCGCCTTCGCCAGCATCAACGCCGACGCGCAGTCACGACGAAGTCTTGACGTCGTCGACGATGACGTAAACGTCGACATCCTGAAGCTGTCGCGACGTCTTCGTGACGTCGAGTTGCGTCATGTCGACAACAACGTCAACAAATTGACACCAAGCGTCTTTGTGACGTCGCATTGACAAGGACGCTGTCATCTTGACGTCCCGTGACGTTGACGTCGTCGACATCAACGCCAACGTTGGCATCGTCATCGTTGTCAACGCAATATGACGTTAGAACGCAATCTTGATGTCCTGTAACGCACGTTGTCAACGTCGACGACGACGCTGACGTCAAGGCGTCATCTGATGTCGCATGGCGTTGTGACAGCAAGTCAGGTAACGGTGATTTCATGTACGTGACGACACACGTCTAGGTTGTACAAAAAATATAGTCGGGAGCTCTAGTATTTCTATGACCTTGACCAGTGTGCCGGCCGAGCTTCGGTTTGGAACAAAACGCGTTTCCAGATTTTTCCACATGCGGAGTTACCTAAATAGGACTCCGGTGGCCGCATTCGGTCCTTCTAGTGTATTCTATCCTAGGGAGAGCGGTAGAGCTCCGCCGCCGCTCCCGCTGCTCCCGCGCCTCTGCCACTGTTGTAGCCCAAGCAGGCCTGTCGACCTTGCAACACCCACCGGTGCACCACTACAGTCAAGGCGCATCCCGAGGTCACTTCCGTGTGGGTACGCGCGACACCACCGCCAGAGGCTTGCGTATCGGCACTGAGTTAGATCTGGAGGGTGCCGATACCGCTGCATCTTATTTGACAATGTCACATTGTAATTAAGCACACCTGGCTATCATACTAACAGAAAAAAAACCTCTCTATGATGGGAGAGCAACGAAATAATGGCAATAACGTCATTAGAAAGACCAAAATTGAATAGAGTTGTACGCTTTAATTGTCCGTTTTTTTTATTTCATTATTCCAACCAGAACAACCGGCTTGTTCTTAAAAGAAATATTCAGATACATTTGGCTAGTGTGCCACGATTTGATAGTATTTCCAACCGCTCGGTCGGGGTGACGTGCTTATTTGGTCGCTTTAGCGAAGTTGCGAGGAACTGAGAAAAACGTCGATCGCATGGAGCGATTCCGCCTTTCCTCCTGTATTCCTCTTCGCCACGTGACAACGCAACCCATGGGCACTGGCAATCACCCCGAGCAGAATGTGTCTGCTGTGATGACCGCTACAGAGGTTCGACCACTCTTGGGGTTTTTCTGGGGTGGAGAGGAGGAGGAGCACTACGAGACTGAAATACCGATATCGGACTTTAATTTTCCGACTGAGAGCTCGGGGCGGGCGATCACCCCTTTGGGCAGCTACATCAGGCTCGGGATATGCCGCGTATTGGGGCCGCAAGAGGCTGGGATTCTACGATGCTGGCAAGGTCAACGAGACGTGTCTGGGAGGGTCTGCAGTGTTGACTGGGAGTCTAGGCGAGTCGAATTCGTCAGGCATTTTGCCTCGGAGGAAGCATGTCTCTGCTGCAATGGCACGGCGTAGTTTTGGCAGACTCGCAACTTGATGTTTCGCAGTCAAGATTTTGAAAAATGCAAAGCAAACAGTGGCTCATTACTTGTGCAAAATATTTATTCAATCATTAAGTTCCGGAAGGCTACCGGATGACTGGAAAATAGGAAAAATACTGCCCATTCACAAAGCGGGGGACGGGAACAAAATAGCCGATTATCTCCCCGTATCAATCACAATCACCGTATCAACCACCATCGGCGCCTACAAAGGGACCCCCCCCCCCCCCCCCCCCCCCCCCGGCTACAGCGCGCCAGTGGGCATGGAAGATTTGCAGCGATGAGGTGGCTCAAGTTTTTCATCTTGCCGCAGCTCCTGAACGAGTCAGCGCGTGCGTCCCCATCCACCTGCCCGCACGATGACGGCGCAGCTTTGCTCCGCTTTACGGGCCGCGAGCTACCATTTGCCACACGCTCGCCGACTACAGTGTTGCCTGCTGGGATCAAGATCACAGAGGACCTCCCTCTTGCTATGGCATCCACAGTGACATCAACGGCAGCGCCTACAAAGGGACCCCCCCCCCCCCCCCCCCCCCCTCTCGGCTACAGCGCGCCAGTGGCCATGGAAGATTTGCAGCGATGAGGTGGCTCATGTTGTTTGTCTTGCCGCAGGTTAGTAGTCGTAAGCCTTGCCACTGTTTTAGGTCAAATTATGTTTGCCTAGTTGTGCTTCCAAGCCCCGGAGCTTGTATAGGATATTTTAGAGCGTGTATTGAATGTTTTAGAGCTTTGTTGCTTTTGATGTCTAGGCATCTAAAGAAAAACCCAGGCCCTTTGAGCAGGAAACAAGAGGATGAATTCCTTGCGCTTGTGCAGGCAGTCGCGAACCTTTAGAGCAGCCTTGCACTGCTCCAACACGAGGTAAACCTATTAACACAAAAATGTAGAAAGCAAAAAATCTGCTCCCGCTCTAGAAGAACGCGTTAACAACCTAACAACTGAACTCGACTTACTAAAGCAGAAGGAAATCGGTAGCGTGACACCTACCGAACCTCAGCTTACTACAGCTCTAAACGAACTTTTGCAGCTGAAATCTCATTGGGACGACGCGGAGAGCAGATGCATCACTTGGCGTCACTGACACCGATAGGGAAACGTGGGCCCCGTCCGAGGGCTTGGTAACTGGCTTGTGTTCCAGAAATCTAGGCGTGAATGTCGACTCCAGTAAAATTGAAAGAACACACCTCTGGGAAACGTTAAATTCACAAAAATGTCGCCCTATAATTGTGGAGTCTTTATCTTTTAAGGATAAAGAAGGCAATATTTCGTCGGCATTTTAGCTCAAAGGGACACGTGTAGCTATCAGTAAAGATTTTCTAATTTCTGTCCGACTTGCGCGCCGTCACCTTCTGGATTTTGCCAAGCCTAAAGCACAACTTACAAGCTGCGTCACGATAAGCTGTTTACAGATAATAAGTGGCACTTATCTGACGCCGCTCTTGGAGCCGTGAAGGAAAAAAGTGCATAGCATTACCAGCGTTCATTTCGTTTTTCTTCACCCAATCAACCTGCAAAACGCCATGATATCCGTAAAAAAAACTTCTTATCATTCTATTTTATTTACTAACATTAAAAGCTTGATACCGAAGAGAGACGATGTGATGTCCTTGGTTGAAGCATGCAACGCAGATTTCTTTATTCTTACCGAGACGTGGCTAAGCCATGATATATCTAATACTGAACGTTTTCCTTTGTATCCAAACTTTTGTGTGCATAGGTGTGATAGATCTGCTAGGAGGGGAGAGGTGTGCTTGTAGCTATAAACATCAAATTCCGTCTCGGGTCATACCGACTTGCAAGTTGTTTGGGTGTACGTCGCTACGACGCCCCCCTTAAAAGTGGCTGAGTGCTATAGACCGCCAGATAGTGATAAAGACTTTGTTACCAAGCTATATAAGTGTCCTTTCTGAAATCATAACTAAATACCCTAACGCCTTTGTTACTCTCTTTGGCGATTTCAATTACCCGAACATTGACTGGTCCGCCCTGTCTTCTAGTTGCGAATTTCCTCAAGAATCTATAGACTTTTGTTTCGATTTCAACTTTTCAAATGTTATCACTCAGCCTACTAGGATTACTAATCACTGTAGAGGTATACCCGACTTATGCTTAGGCCAAGACCCCTCACTCTTCAGTAACATCACGTAATTACCCGGCATTAGTGACCATCTCGTCATCGATTTAACTTTCTCTTTCTCTGCTCCTCGTAGATCACATTACTGCAAATTCATTCGCAATTATGCGAGAGCTGATTACGCATCTATCAACTCAAACCTCAAAGCTTTTCATCATATTTTCTCAGTTAACTTCTGGGAAAAAACGGTTAATGAAAACTGGACTCTCTTCAAAGATAAAACCATCTACCTAATCGAACGTCTTATTCCACTGACCCGTATTATATGTGATAAAACTAACTCTTGGTACAACAAAACAATTCACAGTCAATCCAATACGAAAAAAAGACTCCATAAGCGGACTAAGGTTGTTAACACTACGGCTTCTCGGAAAGCCTATCATAGATGCTCTAGGGCTTATAAATCCGCTATTAATCATGCCAAAACCAAATTCTATAGTATCGACCTTCCCAACATACTGACCACCAAACCAAAGAAGTTTTGGAAAATAATCAATCCGGCACTATCCCTTCCTTTGCAATTTGTAGATGACGACGGACTTGCGCTTTCAGATAAACACGGCGCTTTTGCTATTAACAATTTCCTCTGCTCTATCTTTGCTAACGTGAACTGGATATTTATTCCCGACTTATGCCAATCCATTCACCCTCTTGTTGATCTTCTCTTAATTGACCGCACTAGAGTACTTAAGGCTCTAGACCAACTGAAGGTGTCCTCCAGCTCCGGATATGACCAAATTAACTCTAAGGTATTAATAAACACTAAACATATTTTTTCCACTTTCCTCTGCAACATATTCTCTCAAAATCTTAATCTCTCTGAAGTTCCATTTGAATGGAAAGTTGCTAACGTCGTACCGGCTCCTGATGACCTAATTATTTTTACTGCAGATGACGCCGTGTTGAACTAACTTTTTCTTCTTAACGATTCGGGCCTCTGGATTTTTTTCATTAAGAACCGGTTTCAACTGGTTCGCCCTTGGTGGAGCCGGAACCCGAACCCTTATTTAAAAAGTATAAATGAACCTGAACCGAACCTGGAAAAAATCCGATACTACTGAACCCGAACCGAACCGGAACAATGACCAGTTCGACTCCCTGCTTTTAAAGGGACCCTGACACCACCCCAAAAAAGTTCTTTTTTTCATTTTTCGCCAGGCACTTTATTATGGTGTCGGAGGACTACCCAATTAATATTTTACAACAAAGTAGCGTATATTTGCTAATAAAGCCAAAAGATGCAACTGCTCGAAAGTGAAACCGAAATCCGCGCACGGAGTTCGGAGAAGTGGAGTGGAAAGAGTGAGTGGTGGAAGTCACGTGGCTACACCCTACCGTACGCTTTTCTTTTCTTTCTTTTCCTTTTGCCTAGCAGACGACATGCGAGGCGGCGTAGCGGGAACTGTTTGCGGTGCAATTCCCTTGAAGTTATTTTTGTTCCGCTCGCTGTTCTGTACTTGAAGATAAGTTGTTTTGTACATTGAGGAGTTGGAGATGAATAGTGAGTGCACGTAATGAATTTCCGTGATCGGCTCCGAAAAGAACACTCCCAAGATGTTGCGTCTAGAGCTGGCTCACATTTCCTGCGTCCGAAAAAAAGTGGCATTGTGCGACAGAGTTTCCGAAAGATCGACGGGATCGGGACCAGTGGCTGCCTGCAATTCCTGTAGAACACTTACGAGCACCTCGGAAAGCGGACGCTACCTGATTTATACGCTCCTTGAATTTTGTGGAAAGTGATTACATTGAGTTCGCAGGTGTCAAAAACGAAATCCCATACCATTTAGTTCAGCGACGTTTCGTCCACAACATTTTTTTTTTGTTATTTTTTGCTTGTTTCTTCAGTGATAATTGTAAAAAAAAAATGTAAACATCGCAAAATGCCTGAAAAAGAAGTACGGTTTTACTGGGGATCGAACCCGGTCCTGCCCCGTGCGAAGCGGACGTCTTTTCACTGAGCTACTGAGGAAACTCTTTTTTTTTTTAAACAAAAACAAGTTTACTCTTTTCTCAGTAGTAATACAGCCGGTAAACTGTAAGTTGGAAAGTTTGCTGCCGGTTTTCCTCCAGCAAAAGCACTGCCGGGTCGAAGTCGAAGCACGACGCATTGGCGACATTCGCACCTAGTAAAGAAATCGTACGCGGGCATATTCAGCTCGAAGTACACACTTCGTGCGGTGCTTGACGTTTGCGCTAGCGATGTCTTCAGCCACGAGATGGGAGCGACGGCTCGGCGACGTCTTCGTGCGAATCGGCTTGATGGTCGGGCGTGTCGTACGGAATGAATACCAATTCTTCTGATCAGTCCCAAATTTCGTTTTTAAAGGCAGACAGAATTCGCCGGTACCACGAACGACAGTTCTGAAGTGGAGGCCCCACGCCCGTCGTCCGCTGCCATCGCCGTCCTCGCGAGTCCCACGATACGCAAAACGACCCACGCGCAGAATGCTTCCGGTTCTCTGTGCAACGTTTTTTATGGAAACGAGGGAGCCTTTGGGAAGGCGAGGAGAAAACTTTCATTGTACAAACTTTGCGCTGAAATATAAGTCACAATTGGCAGAAAAGTGGTGTTTTTACGAGCTCAATCAAAGTCACCGTAGCTGATCGGACCTGGCAAGAGGATTCGGTTGCTCAAAAGAATATTCACGTTTGCTCGTGCCACGAGCCCACGCCACTTCCCACCGAAAACCTCGGAAAATGGCGGAACGTTAAGAATGTATTTAAGATAATGAGTACAAGATACTCAGAATTGTAATTAAAATAGAGTATCAAATACTCTCGATCAAGAGTATTTGCAAGATAACAAGATACTTCTGAATGTATTTGAAATACAGTATCTTGAGTAGAGTATTTATGATACGCACAAGTCTGGAATAAATTGTTTGCGCTCTACGATGTTTTTTTTAAAGATATATAGCCTTCACTACAGTTGCATCATATTTATAAATTGTGTGTGCCTTATTGTAAAGATAGAACGTGCACACCGGCTCAGGTATGTATTTTAAATTATAGTGGTGCGTATACCGGCAACCATCTGTTAAGCGACACCGATAACATAATTTAAAGTGTCCCCAGAGCTCTTCAGGTCTTACCCCCCATTCACACTGGAAGCGGATCCGCGTTCGCGAAGCGGTTGCGAAAGCGGTTGTATAAAGATCCAGTGCAATTGCACGCGCATTTGATGTCATCGTGTGCGCGTGCAATTGTACTGAATCCTTATACAACCGCGTTCGCAACCGCTTTGCGAACGCGGATCCGCTTCCAGTGTGAATGAGCCCTTAGTGACGCCACAATACAGTTGATTTGTGTAAATAGTGATATCTTTGTTACGAAGACAGACGCAAGAAGTTGGCCATGTTAAAGATCTCCAACCACCGTTCTCGGGACCATTCCTGACAGCCCACCACCTTGTGATAAAGGTTAAACCTACTTTGAAACCGAAACTAGGCTTCTTCTGATTTTTACGAGATTGTCGAATATACTCTTCCGCACCAAATTTGTTTTTCTTGACGGCACTTGTAAATCATCAATCACCGGTGATCGATGGCCTATGGGCGCGGTCAGGAGAGAGCTAAAGGGACCGTATGTCCGATATTAATGCTCACTCTAATTATTAAAGTAAATGTCTTCTGTTTTTCAGGAAATGATAACGAAGTTTTACACCGAAATTGCGCGTGCGCCCCGCAGAAACTAACTTAACGGATCCAGCAAAAATCAGACAGGGACTAACAAGCAGCGGTAATAATGGCTGCAAGAAAAAACTGCTTTTGGAGCAACATAAACCGAAATATCAGAAGGACAAAACAACGCCGGCGGCGTCGCCTCTGTAATTTATTGTTCGTAGACACCCTAGGTTGTATAGAGGGTTCAACTCAAACCATGGGGAATGTTTGCTGTTTAATGGTGGAAGCCTCCATCGGAGACTCGTTGCAAGTGCGCCTTCACTGCGTTATTGCGTGGCTAGGAGGAAATCAGGCAGAAAGTCGGAGACGCTCGCGCACCACCAACGCGTTCGTCACCTGTAGCTCGTATTCCAAGCGCGCCCGTAAAACACGTGGCCCCCATCGAGCAGTTTGAAATTCTCTGTAATGCAGGCTCTCTGAGTGTTCGCTGTCACCTAGCGGTTGTCGCCGCCTACGCGTCGGAAAGCAAGGGCGACGAAATGACCGATGTCACCAGGCGTTCGGCGCATGCGTAAAGCCGCCATAACTTTAGTTCACAAGAGGCAAACGGTAGTGCACGAGAGGGCTCGTGCCGTCTCGTGCTCTACACGCGCGAAAATCCAGCGAGGTTATCGCAAGTGCCGAAATACTAAAGTTGCCTAGATGCATTGCGGCAGCGATGGCATAGTCAAACTGGCTGGTGAGGTCGGTCTATTGCGCGGGCCTAGTGTGCCCGTCCTAATTAAGCCGGGATTCGAAGTTCTAACAAACTCTGCCCCTTTTTTTTCCCCCGTGACGAAAAACTTGAGGGAACGTAATCTGAGTGCAGCGGCTAAAAACGACCTGCCGATGAAAACGATATGTTTACCGCTAGGTTGCGCTCTGGTCCGCGCTTGAGCAGAGCCGTTTATACTGAGAGAGTTTGGCCAATCGGCGGAGCTTGTTGTCCGCTAGAACCAGCGGATTTCGCGATGACACAAAACGGCATTACTTCTTGTCCTTTTTGTTCCAGAGAAATTGCATAGAGTTCCTGTGAGTCAGGGCCACAAAATGGCGGACGGAAGGAGTCACCCCCCGGTTGTCAGACTACGCTGCTGTGGTTGCCAGGCTGTCCAGATCTCCTCTTGAAGGTCAAACTCTCTCAGTATAAACGGGTCTGGGCTTGAGTTATGTCCGCTCCTTTCCTGTGTAGGCTCCTCAGCCGATTGATCGAACGGAACTTGAGTCCTTTTCCGTGTTCGTTTTCGATTGCGGGTTGTTAAAAAAAGAATTACTTCAATAAAAGTAAAATACTCTTTCAATCCACGGGCGCGTGGACTGAAAATACGGAAAAGCCGATTGCCTTACGGTCAGGAATAATGGACGGAGACAGATTTGAAACGCGTTTAGGGTGGCAACTGTATCGTCTAGTATTGCCGATAACACATTGCGAGCCGGGCGTGGGGGAGCAAGGAACGAGAACCTCTTCTTTATTTGCCACGCACTCATCTGTCCGCTTTATGCAGCACGCGCAAGATACGATACAGCGCAACATAAGATTCTTTTTTATGTTAAAGACAGAAAAGGCGTTTTGTTGTTTTTTGTTAGATTTGTTGCGCGGTTCTTGGTTCCACGCCTGAAGGGAGCTGCAGAAACTGTTCCAGGCTGACATGCTAAAGTTTCCGGCACTTCTCGGGGTCCATGTCAAAAAGCATCGTTCAGACCTCGTCTAGTTCGCCATGCTCCCAGGGTGCTGATCTATCCAGCCTTTCATACAACGAGACCTTTTTGCACCAGTGCTGTTCTGAAGTGTTGTGCGCGAACATGCGGGAGCGAGGACATCCGTTAACACCATTGAGCGAGCTCAAGTCTAAATCGCTCTTACGCCGTCTCCACGAGCCGGACAATATTTGTTTCATACATTGGGTTAGTGAAGCCAACGTTACCGTACTTTTTTTCACCTAGAGTGCTTCAGTGCCCTTCTCTTTAGGGTGATGCTATCCTTTGTGGTGCCCAGTGCCTACAGAACGCGCTTAAAAGGAAAATGTAAAGAAATTGTCGAAAACAGAATGCCCCCGTATAGCACAGTCAGCGCCAAGAGCGCGTGCAAAAACCGCTCTGTCGCGCGTTTCAAAAAAAAAAAAAAAAAAAAATCATGAGCCATTTAGCTCTGTGAAGATACATGACCAGCGAAGCTGTTTAGCGTAGGACACAGACCCTCCCCGAGGAGCCAGAGGAAACTAGACACGCGCGACAGGACCGCCAGCCGGCGGAAAGTATACACGCGCGACGGAATTGCCAGCCCGGGTGAGCGGAAGGAAAGAAAACTAGGCACGCAAGCGCTTCGAACTGCGACGAAGACAGGGCGGTGCGAGCGTAGACATGGCCGACGCGGGTCGCACAGCGACAAATCTTTGAGAAAATTTTATTATCTACTCGAGAGTCTACTGATCTTGAAAATGCTGCCTATTGATAACTAATCTGCTGATTAGACCTATTGCTAAATTACCCAATCATCAAGGAGATTGCAGGGAATGGTATTCCACGCGCCGCACGTGCCGGCGTCTGCTGCCGTAACTGTTTTCGAAATCAAAAGCCTAAAACATATGGCATCCTGCACGCGCGTTCGTCAACGCTTTATTTTGGTTATTTACTTCAAGTCTTTTATACGGGGAAGGCTTTCACTTGCGGCGAGTGTTGCGGTGCGAGCGTACAGTGTTTAGTCCCGCACACGAAAAATCCGCGGAACCCAAGCCAGAATCAGCTTCGATGTAAAATAAAAATATGTGTTAGAAAACGAAAGGGCCAGATGTTTTCACCCCAAGCAAAGCGAACATGAAGGCACCCTACGTTCCCCCTTAAGCTGAGACGGCAGCCAAAGCTGCCATCGCGAGCTAGCCCGTGCTCCTTCCTTCGATACGTTTTCATTGTGGAAGAACATTTCAAAGCAGCGAATTTGTGCTCTCATACTTGTGGCATTGGCTGCAGTATCAGCTTAAAGGGCAACTACACTCCATTTTTACAATTTTTGGGTTATGATCTGTTTAGTCGAAGTCGGCGACCCTGAATTACGAGATATAGTTTGTTCTTCAGTAGTGTGTATAGTTTCGTAGATATCGCGAATCCAAGTATCGTTCCGACGGCACGGCGAAACCGAAACTACCGGCTGAAGCAGCCTGGCAACACTGATATTAGTGGCGCGTCGTTGGCGTGACCTAGTTCTCGTCCCGCGCTCCCGAGCCGACGCGCCGACAATGTCGTCTCAGTCGCACTTGGAGTTTCAAAACAGAAGGTAAGTTGCACATTTTCTTTTTTACCGCTTCACTTTGTTAATATTCACCAAATATAGTAAGTTTTAGTGTGTATTTGTAAATTTGCCGGCCAAAAAGCGAGTCCGACTGCTATGAATATGACGCGATCAGTGACGGCGCAGCGTGACTGTATTTGTGTCTTGCTCGCGGACCGAGAGAAAAAGAAATAATGGGATATATATGGACAGATCTGTCCACAAGCGGTCTAATACCCCTGTCAGACGGGCTATTTTATACCCCTGTCAGACGGGCTAGTTTAGTGTCACTACAAGCTAGTGCACTTCAACCGGTCGAAACACACTCCAAGTGTGTTGGTGCTACACGGGAAAACTTAGTGTCACTCCAAAATGATGGCAATGACGATGGGTAAGTAATGGGCACGCAAAATATAAGAGTGCATACGCATTTTTTCATAAATAACTTCGTCGTCTTATTAGAAACACGTTACACACATTGTTGCGCTAAGTCACGAGCTTTGACCCAAATTTAAATCCAATTTGATAATTACGATCAGCCATTACAAGCCAGTGATACACGTCCGCACGCCGGTGCGATGCTCATCCAGATCAAAACGAGCAGGGGTAGGAATTGAACCTAGGATTTCTGGGCTTTGCAGCGCGAGCTTTCGCTCCGCGTGCTCCAAGCTAGTGTGCGCGAGCCCACTCGGCCAGTCCCCACTCGCCACAACGAAACATCATGCAGTGTGTGGAGGACGAGCTGGAGGGAAATATCTGCAATGTTGGACAGTTTAAAGCGCGTGGTTGGGTTACTTTTCTCCGTGACAGCCCGACGCCTTTCAGGTGAGAGGTAGCTGGACCTGGATGCCGACGCACAGGCAAGAATTTCAAGTGACATCGATCAGCAGCTGCAGGTTAATGCTTTCATCACAGCCGCTCTCATGATTGACAGCCTACCCGTGATCAGTCGAGAACGGTGGACTTTCCAGAGGAACGAACGGTGGTTCGAAGACACCTTCCCAATTTTGGGCGAGTTCCATTTCAAGCAAGCCTTTTGCGTCTCTCCTGCCGCCACCAGATTCCTGGTGGAGTCTTGCTGGTGCCTCCTGGCCGTCGCTGGCCGTCGCGCAGGGGCCAAGGCTGGAAACTAGTTTAGCCGCTTGTTTTTTCTACAATGCACTACTTTCCTGCCAACAGAAAACAAGTACGCATCTAATAATACTCCTATAAAAATAATAATAATTTTACGCAGCGTAATTCCCTCTATTATTTTTACTCCTTGAACACTGCTATCGAGATTACACACTTGGTCTACCGGAGCGAGCGTAGTGTGCTCCGCGAACTCACTTCATTGGAAGTGTGTTCTTCGGGTAGGGCCGGGGATTGAGCTCAGGATCACTGGGTTCTCCAGCGGGAGCTTTCTCTCCACGTACTCCGATCTGGTGGGCGCTAGCCCCCTCGTCCACCGATACCCCTTAATAAAGACAGGTTAAAATAAAATTTGCCGTTTACAATTCTCTGTAATGCCGAATTGGAGCGCAGCTCTTGAGGAGGAGGAGGGAAGGGTTCGAAGGGGAAGGTATGCAGCTGCTCCCCCTCCGTACCCTCCCAACCACCTCTCCTGTTCCCATTCCAGTTAGCGTAAAACTTTCGCTAAATTTCCCGCTAAATTAAGCCGGGAAATTTTCCCGCTGAATTGACGTGTGACGCCACATGACACGTCACCTGAGATTTTAAGTGTGACGTCACGTGACGTCACACGGGTAAAATTTTCCCTCTAAATTTAGCATAAAAATTTTTCACCAAACTTAGCAAAAACGTTTACAGCGAAATATAGGGGGAAAATGTTACCCTCGTGACGTCACACGTGACGACACACGTGACGTCATTTTGGGGAACAGCCCTTAACGCAACGCGCGGTTGCGCCAACGCCGCTCAACTCAGAAACGGGTTCCTAGGAGCTGTGCTCTAAAACAACGTTACATTAATGCACCATTTTTACGCCAATAGACCGATCTCACTAAGCGTTCCACGCATGCGTGACGCCGCCATAACAGTAGTTCATAGGATGCAGACGCCAGTTCATGAGACAGTTCATGCCGCCTCGTGCTCTGCTCATGCAGACCTCCAGCGGGGTTGTCGCACGTGCAGAAAGACTACAGCTCCCATGATGCCTGGCGGCAGCGGGTGCGTACTCGAACTAGCTGGTGAGATCGGTCTATTGGATGATTCTGATCGATCATCGTAAGTCAAGATAAAGAAAGAAGCATAATCAACTTTGGCGTTCCGCTTCGTTTTATGGAAATCTACGAGGAGGCCCTGAAACTGCCTAATTAGATCATAATTATCCTGTTGTCTCGAATAATTACATGCTGAAACAAAAGTATGCTCCATCATTCTCTGCTAACCAAGATAGCCGTTGACTGACTGACTTTGTCGTCGTCTTTTATAAATTCATGTTGCGCTAATCTTGGTTCAGATCAGCCCAAACTCCAAGTCCACTCCACTATTTTTTTGCAAAGCCACTCTTCTACATGTCCTCTCTTTCACGAATTTATTTATCTTTATAAAATAAAACTTACGCCACCCTTTTGGTTTCTGTGTTGTTATGTTTTACTGTTGAAACACTCCTATTGATGCTACGCACTCCATCGAGCGAAGTGAGTTCGTCAAGCTCACTCCAAGGAAAGTGTGCTTCTCAGGAAGGAGCCGTGTGGCACACTACAGAAATGACACTAAGGGCGAAGTGCACTCGCTTGTAGTGACACTAAACTAGCCCGTCTGACAGGGGTATTAGTGTCACTACAAGCGAGTACACTTCAAACCGTCGAAACACCCTCCAAGTGTGTTGGTGCTACACGGGAAAACTTAGTGTCAATCCAAAATGATGGCAATAATGATGGGCAAGTAATGGGCACGCAAAATATTAGAGTGCCTAGGCATTTTTTTATAAATAACTTCGTCGTCTTATTAGAAACATGTTACCGCACATTGTTGCGCTAAGTCACGAGCTATAATCCAAATTTAAATCCAATTTGATCATTATGATCAGTCATTACAAGCCAGCGATGCACGTCCGCACGCCGGTACGAGGCTCATATATTCTCTGTCACCGTATGATGTACCGGAGAAAAGGGTACAAGCGCGAGCTCCTTGCTCTAGGGCACATCAAGGCGGGACAAGCGCTCGTGCGTTAAAAACAGCTCCCAGCGCTATGAGCTCGCGCTTCTAGCCTTGTATGCGGTACAACATAAGGTGAAACGGAGTATAGATCGAAACGAGCAGAAGTAGGGATTGAACCCAGGATTCCTGGGTTGTGCAGCGCAAGCTTTCGCTCCGTGTGCTCCGAGTTGGTGTGCGCGAGTCCACTCGCCACTCGCAACAACGAAACATCATGGAGTGTGTGGAGGACGAGCTGGAGGGCGATATCCGCAATGTTAGGCAGTGAAAGCGCGTGGTTGGGGCGCTTTTTTCTGTGAGAGCCCAACGCCTCTCAGATAAGAGGCAGCTGGACCTGGGTGCCGACGCACAGGCAAGAATTTTAAGTGACCTCGATCAGCAGCTGCCAGGCTGCTGATCCATAGCCGCTCTCATGACCGACAACCTACCCGTGATCAGTCGAGAACGGTGGACGTTCGAGGAACAAACGGTGGTTCGAAGACACTTTGCCCCATTTGGGCGAGTTCCATTTCAAGCAAGCCTTTCGCGTCTCTCTTGCCACCTTCAGATTCCTTGTGGAGTCTTGCAGGTGCCTCCTGGCCGTCGCTGGCCGTCGCGCAGGGGCCAAGGCTGGAAACTAGATTAGCCGCTTGGTTTTCTACAATGCACTACTTTCCAGCCAACAGAAAACAAGTGCGGATATAATATTACTCCTATCAAAATTATACTAATATTACTCAGCGTTGATTTCTTCTATTATTTTTACTCCTTGAACACTGCTATTGAGATTACACACCCGGTCTACCGGAGCGAGCGTAGTGTGCTCCCCGAGCTCACTTCATTGGAAGTGTGTTCTTCGAGCAGGGCTGGGGATTGAGCTCAGGATCACTGGGTTCTCCATCTCCAGCGGGAGCTTTCTCTCCAGGTACTCCGATCTGGGGGGCTAAGCTCGGCGCGGCAAGATCGAGGCGAGTTCTCCGCCAAACTCGCCGACCACCGCGATTGGTCGGCACCGTGCATGACGACACGCGCCGACACTCCCTAGATCGTGACGTTAAACGGAGGGTTTTGAGGCGGTCGGAGAGTTGCATATTCGGAACTCGCGGTGAGATGCGGTGACGTCATTGTGACGTGGCAGAAGCCGTCGCGGATGGGAAAAGCTTGCCGGCTCCGACCTAGGCGAGCTTGGGCGAGTTGGGCGCGAGATATGGGAGAAGCGTGCAAAATGGCAGCGTTTTTGTTTGTGTTTCGCCGCCGGCGTAGGTACTTAAACCACGCCAATGCGTTTGACATGGACGACGTTGATTTTCAATGGCACTATCGCCTCTCGAAAGACGTGGTAAGGTGGCTGTGCGACGAACTGCGTGACGATCCTGGCTTGAGACGGTGGAGCCGTGCACGGACCGTCGTCACCGTTGAGCAGCAAGTTCTCTTGGCGTTGCGGTTTTTCGCGACGGGAAGCTACCAGGGGTTGGTGGGGAGCGACCGAAATCTCTCCGTCCACCAGACCACGGTGAGCTCAGCCGTCCGTGCCGTGGCCGTAGCCATCGTTCGCCGCCTGGGCCCCGCGTGGGTCGCTTTCGCCGAGACCGTGGAAGAACGTGCGGCCGCACAGGAAACCTTCCTGCGACGAGGCAAACTCCCGGGCGTCGTTGGGTGCGTCGACGGGACGTTTGTGGCCATCAAGGGTCCCTCACGGTTCGACCGAACAGTCACCAAGGCGTTGTATTTGTGTCGCAAGCTCCACTACGCGCTAAACGTCATGGTGGTAAGTTTCCATTTTTGGCTCCTACCGAGTTTGTAACATGTGGTCACGTTTGTTGTAATCTGAAATCGTTATAAATCGGGGGCTTGGGGGGGGGGGGGGGGCGGGCTGGGGGCTGGGGGCTGGGGTTGAGGTGACTGGGATGTCCACGACTTGGAGTGCGGAGAGGGGGATGGGGGGGTCACAATGCATGTGTATATTTAAGGTCGGCTAAATTTTTTTTTTTTGGGAGGAGGGCGGTTTGGTTGGGCTCGCTGGCTGGCTGGCTGAAGCCCCATGAGCCCTCCCCCTGGCTACGCCCCTGGGTCCGAGTAGTAATTGCTGCACAGCTCTATGGACATTGTAAGAGTGTTGGGAGACGTGCTTCTATTCATAATTTATACCTGTTGATGTGCACCGAGGGCACCGGTAGAAGCATATTGCACAATACTATTGACAGAGGCTTATTTCTTTCTCACAGTGCGCGGGATCACTGCTAAGTTGTCTTTTTCAAAATGAAAGGAACGTAACAGATGTACACAAGCTACGATCATCTGTTTGTCTCTCTCTTACTGTCGCACTCTTATTTGTTGCAGGTGTGCGACGCCAACATGCGAATCCTGGCAGTCGACCCTTCGATGCCTGGCTGCTCACATGACGCCCTTATGTGGAGGCAGTCTTGGGTGCGGCAGCAGTGCATCGCTGGCAGGCTCATCAGGCACGGGGAGTACCTACTCACTGAGTGTACCTAAAGTGGCAGCACATTGCCAGCTCGCATGAAAACAAAATGCAGAGTAGCCAGACGTTTCTTGACTTTCACATGAACGGATTGCTGTAGAACTATACACTAGTGTTTGGATGACTGGCCTAAAGCAAGGCATCATGCAAAGGCTCACTTTCATGTCCTTGCTCGAGGCTCTGGAGCAGAGATGAGGAATTTAACAGTTCATCTTTAGTGCATTAGGGTCGAAACTGTTGAAATCAAGAAGTGTTGTCAGTTAACCACTGAATTACACTAGGCACTGCGAGAATAGGAAAGAGAGGAGTGTGGTTGATAGGTGCTCCGTGTCCAGCCTCCAGCTGCAAACAAGCTCCTTCAAGTGTACCATTGCGTTTTATTTCAATCTCATCAAGGTGAGACTCTCGCGGGTAACAGACATGAGAAATACTCTTGGAGATAGCCTCGCGATCCTCATTCCCAGAGCTTCCACAGCATTTTCCAAAAACTCGTTTCCAAGGCGTGTCATCATCACCATAGTCGGTGTCATCTGTAAAAACCTGTTGAGACGGCAAACACCTGATATTGGTTGACAGGTCTGCGGCGTCTCTGGCATGCAAATAAGATATAGCGGTGGTTTCAACAAGTAGTACTCGTTATCAGCACTACTCGGAAGCTACAAGGTTAACGCTGAATGCACATCACCTGCTTGTGGAAACGGCTTATGGAGGGTCGGACGGGATAAATCAAATTTGGTTAAAACGCAGCATGCGGTTCACATATCTGAGATTAGACTTGCTATTTTTCATGCAGGAGACAGTGGGTACCCGTTGGAGCCATGGCTCATGACTCCCGTGCCTGGCCGGCCAGCTGTCTCCACACCTGCCGGGCGTTGCAACGCTGCCCACGCCTCAATGAGGTCGGTGGTGGAGCGCTGTATTGGGCTGCTGAAGAGTCGCTTTCGATGCGTGCAAAAACACCGGGTTCTTTACCACCATCCAAGGATCGCCGGCACGATCGTGGCAGTCTGTGCAGTGCTCCACAACATCTGCCTCAGCTGAGGGGAATCGGATCCGGGATCATCGTCGTCGGAATCCGAGTCAAGCAGCGGCTCTGACGATGACAGCGAGGCAGACGAGAGCGGTGACGCAGCACGAGAGCGCAGAATCCTGCAGTCGAGGCGCCTCTACATTGAGGGTAAGGCCATGCGGGACCAGCTTGTGCTTGGAGCTACCACAAGTCATGTGCGTAGTGTACGTCGCCGGCTTCACCGGATCCGCCATCGTGGTCGCCACCAGTGATGGTCTTATTCTTTCTGAGTGTAATGCGTGCTCAGTGCTGTGGATGTTCTGCCGGAGCCTTCTCGGACCCCGTGCGTGTGCCTGTACAGTAAGGTCTGTGTTGTGCCGGAGCCTTCTCGGACTCCGTGTGTGTGCCTGTACACTGAGGTCTGTGTTGTGCCGGAGCCTTCTAGGACTCTGTGTGTGTGCCTGTACAGTGAGATCTGTGTTGTGCCGGAGCCTTCTCGGACTCCGTGTGTGTGCTTGTACAGTGAGGTCCATGTTGTGCCGGAGCCTCCTCGGGCTCCGTGTGTGTGCCTGTACAGTGAGGTCTGTGTTGTGCCGGAGCCTTCTCGGACTCCGTGTGTGTGCCTGCACCGTGAGGTCTGCGTTGTGCCGGAGCCTTCTCGGACTCCGTGTGTGTGCCTGTATTGTGAGGTCTGCGTTGTGCCGGATCCTACTTGGACTTCGTGTGTGTGTGTGTTTGCCTGTGGGTGAGGTGTGTTTACTGCCGGAGCTTGCTTGGACTTTGTGTTTGTGTACAGTGTTTCCACTGTCCTTTTCGCAAGATTCGCAGGTATGTGGATCCTATGCAGTGTTTTGAGCTTTTTGTTTGGTGTTCTTTTGACAAGTTTCACGTGTACGGGTGTCACGTGAGAAGAAGTAGTGAGCGACGTCATGTTTGATGTTCTTTTTTGCAAGTTTCACACGTACGGGTGCCTCAGGAAAATAAGTACTGACTCTGACATCATGTTTGATGTACATTTTTGCAAGTTTCACATGTACGGGTGTTCCGCGAGGGCAAGTAGTGACCGTGATGTCGTGTTTGATGTTCTTTTTTGCAAGTTTCACACGTACGGGTGCCTCAGAAGAATAAGTAGTGACTCTGACGTCATGTTTGATGTACATTTTTGCAAGTTTCACATGTATGGGTGTTCCGTGAGGGCAAGTAGTGACCCTGATGTCGTGTTTGATGTTCTTTTTTGCAAGTTTCACACGTACGGGTGGCTCAGCAGGATGTGTTTTTGCATTAGACTTTTGTTGCGGCATTTCTGCAAGTGTACGGATGAAGGTACCTTATGCAGTGATGCCCGGCTAGCAAAGTGTTTGCTAGAGGGGAAAGGAGTTGGTATCAACACCTTTACCCACGCCTGTGTTGAACCATTGATGGAGCACATTGCCGGGCAGTTTATAACTCTTCTCTCAACAGTTGCTTCCGAGGAGGCTCACTCAACTGACAAATGTAGCTTGTTATACGCCCTGTTTTCGTCAGCCAACATGCATTGTTCAAGATTTCGCTTGGTGTACAGATTCCTTGGTGCTTGCAGAGGTTGCGAGGTATCTAAAACTTCAGAAAAAGCGCTTGTGAAAAAACTTTTTCACAACATGCATATAGTTGTCGGTCCCTGCCTGTGAATGAATAGGTCACACTGACGCATAGCTTAAGGCAAACAGAACTTGCTCTCAGTTCTAATCTTTATGGGGAAGAATGTTTGATGGTTGCAAGAACAGGGGCCTTGCAGTCCAGAGCTTGCACAGCTGGTTTCACGAGCTCTTCAATACAGAAGCTTTGGGTATCTCCTAGATGCAATGCTTTTCAAGGACAGGGTGGGGGGGATATTAGCTCAGCCTCGCAACTTTTGTCGTTACGAGGGAAAAGGTTAGATGATTTGTTGTTATTGATGGAGATGAGGGTTAATTTGTTTACATGTTCCATGTCCCTCGTAGGTTGGGACGCCAGCTTTTGTTACAAAAGGTCATACGGCCACCTACATAATCAAGAGCGGCAGTAGTTCATTTCACAAAATGTTCCAGATTTTTCCACGTAAATGTTTGTGAAACATGCTAGAAAAGAAATGAAATGACCACATCTTGTAAAACATCTTTGTTGACAATGATTCATAGAATAATACTATTAGGAATACAGTCGCCCACCAATTTTTCGGATGCAGATGACTCACACTTGTTCGATATTTCTGGCCTAAAGGAGGAACCGTCACCTACCCGATAGAAAGAGTGCATATTCACAACTGATGTATCGGACAGCTTGAAGTCCGAACGTTTGATTTTTTGGAAAAAAATCGTTGCGAGCGATCACCATGAAGCACCACCGCCATGCGGCTATTTTTAATCCTTGGTTTCGCAGGCCTCATTGAGTACTGCTAAGTACTGCTACGTGATGCTGTATGGGCTTTTTTCTTTTATTCTAGCTGCTTTTCAATATCATCATCATTGTTGTTACTATTTTTCTTTGTTGATTCGCCATTGCAGTCGTGGACTTGCGCCTCATCTCGACCTCGTTTCGGTGGATCGTGCTTTTGGGAGACGCTTGCTTGGACGTCATTGCCCATCTGTTCTTCGCTGCTATGATGTTTTGCTAAGAAGCGCAGAAAGTACTCGACCATAACGCTAGGAAAGAAGGCAGCGATTCTCAAGTTAATAAAAAGTTGCTGAACGCAAACGGGCGTAACCTAAAACAAGGCGCGTTGACGTAACCCGAAGTAAGCTACTATTTATGGCTTTTTTAAGCCGGCTTAGAAGTAATAAAGGCAGTTTTTTAATCTGCTGAGTTTTCAGACTACTACCTTATTCAGACGTTTTTTCCAGCAGTGCGAAGTCCGAAAAATCAATTGGCGACCGTATACATTGTCCTAAAAATAATTATGCAGGACTACAAAATCTAGCATTTCATAAAAAAAAACGGGTAGGAGTGACTTAGTCCAACTGCGGCGGTGTTGGGGGCCTGCTCGGCACAAGCACGACGCGCTGGAATGTGGTGGCCAACATGGCCACAAGCAGCAGGAGTGCTCTGGGCACCTGCATGGCCGCAGCCTGCTGTTCCATGGCTGCGGCTTGCCGCTCCATCGCCGCAGCCTGCCGCTCCATCGCTGCAGCCTGCCGTTCCATGGCAGCGGCCTGCCGTTCCGTTGCGCTGCATTGTCGCCTCATTTCGGTTAGCAGCGATTCCACGTGCTGGATTGATAAGAGGTGCATAAAATAACTCGGTTCACAAAAAGTTGCCTGTTTGTCACCATCAACCTGTTTCAACACTCGGTACTCCACATATTTTGGACATGTCCCCAAGACAAGTAAGGCATGTTGCTGTTTCCAATTGCCCGAACATCATTTTGTTGATATGTTGTTCAACGACATGCGCAATTTAAAGAATATCAGAATGTATATTATTTTAATACCAGTGTATCATGCAACTTGCAGCAATTGGAGCCATCAGTCTAATCAGATGACCTCATAAATCTATAAATTGGAAGCACCCCACAATTTGAACATTTCATATTTGCTTTGCTTATAATGATTTGGCTTTCTGGAATTTACTGTCGGGACATAAACAACGAAAAAACTGATTATGATGATTCCGAGATAACTCTAAGTACCTCCTCCCCCCCCCCCCCCCCCCCCCCCTCTGTGTGATTGTCGAAAGGAAATTTTGGGCCGGGCATTGCCGTATATATAGCATCTATCTTTCTCTAGTCAATCCGTAATCTTCCCTGGTCACGCCTGTACCAGGAACACCAAATTGTCATAGCTGTTATTTTTCTCATCATTAGACCATCAATTCTGTACCATAACCGTGCTGCTAAAAAGATAGGAGACAGCAAAGGCATGCACTAACAAATATTGGTACATGCACATGCACCAAGACATGTCAGATGACATCAACCACCGAGGCAAATGCCGCTTGAGGAAATAGGTCCCATACCCGTTCCGAAGCAGCAGCCATCGCCTCTGCGAGGTCCACCAGGCGTCGTTGGTCTTCAACATATTCCTCGGCAGCATCATGGCCCCCCTTGCGTTTTCGACGCCATGGTGCCCGTACAGGACACTGTGCAAGGGTGGTTGGCTGGCTGGGAACTAAGGGCGAAAGCAATTGTAAACAAAGTATGAGGTGAACGAGACACAGCCAGTAAGCAGCAAGCAAGGACTCTTTGCCAAGCTCCATGTGCTATCTCAAAAAGTATTAGAAACACCTGATAAATACCATAATATGCCCAGAATGTGCATGTTTCACAGTACATGTAAGGGTGCTACTTTTAAAATGTGTGGAAATTATTCAGAAGGTAACTTGGCCACCCAACTGATTGAACTGACCCGTCGTGTCGGCTGCTTCTCCAAGCACACCCGTGCACGGCAGTGAAGGCTGACGCAGGTGCAACAATTCTGAACGTTAAGGCCTGCCATATGCTATGTATATTTTGTGCAATATTTTTTTCTTTTTAACTGAACATGTGCTTAGACACTAATTTTTCAGAAATCTCACACTTCGATTGCACATTTCCTCAGTATTTTCAGGCAGCACTCTTAATGTGGCCCACATATTGCTCTTCCATGCAGTTATCTTATGGACGCGTGCATTGTCAGACCTCGAGTCTGAATGTAATGTAATAAGCCATGCATTTGTCTTAATTTAGGATCATTCTTAAATTTGTTCTCACAGGCAGGACATATATGATTCGAAACACTGATAGCAATGCTTGCTATAGTGAGAAACTTACCGGATGTGTCGGTCGTGCCCTCATTTCCAGGTGACAAAAGCCCGGAAGCTGGTGGTGCAGCTTGGTGTCCTGTTTATATTTGTTCCTATTATGAAGGACACATATCAACTGAAACACAGACAGCATTGCTTACTATATTGAGCAACATACTGGATGCACCGCTTGTCCTTGGAATCTCCCCAACCGCAACTCTTGGTGGCGACTCGGGTGAATGTGGTGGTGGGTGGGTTGGAAAAATCGGCATGTTAGATGGAAGTTTACCCCTTATGTTCCGATGCGGCCTCTTATTCGTGTAGGTATCCTCGCCAGATAGCACACTTATGTGGTGTGCTCGACACTTGGCCCAAAATCCGTAGAATGTGCTAAGCGACCAGCCTCAATTTCTCGGTGTCCATATATAATACACCTGTATAGGTCCTATGCACAAATAGTCTACTTAGCGCGTCCCAATTGTTCTTGTTTATGTACAATCATTTCAGCTTTAGAGAAGCTTACGTTCTTACCTCTGGCCGACTAGGCAGCTTCACGGAGCCGCAATCGTTAGATGCGTCGTGGCCAACGAAGTCCAGAACGACCCCGGCCTCGCCGGGCACCGAGCCGCCGCCTGTACCGCTGGGCAGGAACGTCGAAAAATGAGTTCTTTCTGATTCGCAGGTATACACAGATTGCACTGACGGGAATTAGGAGATCACAGGGCTCCCTCTAGATATCAATGTGACTCCGTAAGGCCAGCGTTCCCGAACAATGACGGGCACATACAGGTTACACATCAAGGATCAATGGTCACTACTACTCACCCACTGCTCTGGCGGAAATCTACTGCCTTTTTTTTTGGCCCAGGACACGTTGTCCGTCCAGTAATGTCGCCACCGGGCGGGCGACTTGATGGCTGGTCCGAGGGCGTTCAGTTCAGCCGTGAGCTGTCTCCACAGCTTTTCTTTCTTTTCGCGCGTTACCCCTCCTGTAAAATCACTGGCGGCACGTGTAATTTGCGGGTGGTAGCGCATGAATGAATACAAGTGCTCTTGTTGAGCAGCAGAAGCTCGAGGCTGCAGTCTTTTAGCTTGCATCGCGCTTTCTTGGCCGTCGTCCATGGTGTTCTATTTGCCCGCGTTCGCTCATAGCAGACGAACAGCATGCTCGCAGTGATTCCTATAAACACATGGGTTTTTACGGCAATTCGCAACCAGGAACACAATTTATTATTACCTAAAGGCTTTGATAATTAGCATCCATGCTTTTTCCGATTTTTATTTGTCATTTCCGATTCAAATCAAATTAAACCCTTCACTGCGGAGCGTAGGGGCAAATCGGAGCTACGCTGGGAAACTCGCCGACGTCGGGGGGGTCGGCAATGTAAGAGGAGGAGTGGGAAACTCGCCGGGGCGGAGTTAAAAGAAGCTCCTCCCCTCCCTCGCGACGCTGCATTGGACGCCGGAGGCGAGCTTAGCCCCCTGGTGAGCGCTAGCCCACTCGGCCACCAATACTTCTTAATAAAGACACGTTAAAAAAGTATACGTTTACAATACTCTGTAATGCCGAAATGGAGCGCAGCTTTTGAGGAGGAGGGAGGAAGGTTACGAAGGGGAGGGTATGTCAGCTGCTCCCCCTCCGTACCTTCCCATCTTCCCCTCCTGTTCACATCCCACTTAGTGCAAAAATTTCGCTAGATTTCCCGATAAAATTTAGCCGGGAGATTTTCCCACTGAATTGACGTGTGACGTCACATGACACGTCATCTGAAATTTTAAGTGTGACGTCACGCGACGTAACACGGATAAATTTTTTCCTCTAAATTTAGCGGAAAAATTTTTTTCGTCAAAGTTAGCAAAAACTTTTACCGCAAAATTTAGCGGGAAAATTTTACCCTCGTGACGTCAAACGTGACGATATACGTGACGTCACGTGTGACCTCATTTTGGGAAACAGCCCTTAATGCAACACGTGGTTACGCCTACGCCGCTCAACTCAGAAACGGCTGCCTAGGAGCTGTGCTCTAAAACAACGTTAAATTAATGAACGATTTTTATGCCGATTGGATGATTCTGATTGATCATCGCAAGCGAAGATAAAGAACGAAGCATATCCAACTTTGGCGTTCCGCTTCGTTCCACGGAAGTCTACGAGGAGGCCCTGACACTGTTTTATCAGATCCTAATTATCGTGTTGTCTCGAGTAGTTACATGCTGAAACATAAGTAGGCTCTATCATTCTCTGCTAACCAAGATAGCCATGAATAACTGACTTTGTCGTCGTCTTTTATCAATTCACCGCTCCGCTAATCTTGATTCAGATCAGCGTAAACTCCAAGTCCACCCCACTATTTTTCTGCAATGCCACTCTTCTGCATGTCGTCTCTTTCACGAATGTATTTCTCTTTATAAAAAAAAAACTTACTCCACACTTTTGGTTTCTGTGTTGTTATGTTTTACTGTTGAAACACTCCTATTGATGCCACGCACTCGATCGAGCGAAGTGAGTTCGTCAAACTCACTCCAAGCCAAGTGTGTTCCTCAGGAAGGAGCCGTGTCGCACAATACAGAAATGACACTAAGGTCGATGTGCACTCGCTTGTAGTGACACTAAACTAGCCCGTCTGATAGGGGTATAAGTTGCTAAGGTGCCTTTATGTGCACGTTAGTTAGATCAGCCGCGACCTGCTGCGTCCGGCCGATCATGTTGGAGCAGCCGGCGGGACGGTACGCGAACAGGGACGGCACCGGATCGTTTTTCGAAGACGCGTGTTTTGTGGAGAAACACGCAACAGTCAGCAGCCGTAGATACCGCCTGTAGGTGTCTGATGTAAAGTGCTGGGAGCAGAGCTTCGCGTTGGAGTTCGGAGTTGAGGGTCTTCCGAAGTCTATCCGGCGAACGGCACCCACCCACACCTTGTGCCTCTTCCGGTCTCTTGAGAACTTGTGGAACCGCAGCTCCGGGTTGCGCACCGGATTGTTGGTGTAAACCACAGCACCGCAAGTCGTGCTCGACATTGCCCAACGCGAGTCCTGCGAGTCTCTCCAGCTCCACAACACGCGCGTGAGCGAGCAGCACCGCTTCGCTTTCTTCCGCGCTGTCGCGGAGGCGATGCTGAAGTTAAATTAACTGCCTGGACGCTAATTAAAATAGGAGAACACAGCATAACGTGGTAAGCACCTCTTGCCGTCAGCAGAATCACAGAATGCCACGGGAAACGAAGCGTCCGCGGCGTCCGTACGAGAGCGTAGGACAAAACCTACGTCATTTCCCAGTGTTGCTTCACTAGCTCACCCGGTGCCAGCGTTGCTCACCCGCTTTCGGGCCACTAGCCGAGCCGGAAGAACATTTTTAATATTTGTTTTAATCGGTAATGCGGCGTCGGTTTGAGGTGACATTTTGGGTATGGTCGTATTTTGACCCCCTAAAGCGATATCAGTCATTTTGATAGGGTCGACTTTTTGAGTGGAGTTGCCCTTTAAGGGTGAACGGAGTAAAAGAGGGATTCAGCTTCAAAGCTCGCTCTCCGGCGTGGTGCCATTTCGTAGAGCGCGCGAGAAGTGGCGCTCTGGTCGCCCTAAGATCTTCTCACGGCGGTGTCTCGTTGTCGTCCTTGTTACTCGCGTTTACGCTCGTCTCATCGGTGGCTCGTCACAGGCTCTTAAGCGTCCTTTTATGGTGCCGGGATTTTTAAGTCGTCCTCCAATCGCTTGTTGACGCCTCACAGGCGTCAACAAGCTACGAGGTGCACCACTTCTTTACCGCTCCGAAGGATTCTGCGCGCCTTAAAGTATGACAGAACGGGATCTCTAAAAAAAAAACGTTCAGACTCACATAACAAAATGTGTACGATTTGCATATTCAGCTCGACGACATTACTTGTATTATTGGCACGTCATCAGTGGGCAGACGGTTTTCACAACCAAGGCCCAATGGTAATTTTCAAAAACAAAAGAAGATGCTGTGTCAGGTCTGTTCCCGAATGTCCCTGCACATCTCTTGATATGAACCACAAAGAGCAGCAAACGAAAGGCCCCCATAGATGAAACCGTTGCTCAGGCCATGTAAGTTACACAGAAACGAAAGGCTATGGAAGCTTTCTTACATAAGCTGAGGCATATGTAAGACAAACGAAGAAGAATTTGGCCTTTCAAAGTATTGTACTTACTCTAGAGGTTTAATGCAGGCTTCAAATGTCTACTCTTGTAAATAATTTGTAAATAATGTAGTTGTGGATGAAGGAAAATTGTGACAAGAGTACTTTAAATGGGTCTGGTTTGAGAGTCATTGATTTGAATATTATGTTACTACAGTGACTTCGAGAGGACTTTGCAGAGAACGCACCTTCTCTCTCGATCCTCTCTTCTCTGCAATTTCTAAAAAAAGTAGTATTACATCTCGAGATCAGTTGATCCTTTCAAAACCGATGCACGCTAGCGGAGTATTCGCAGCGGATCTGGTGGAACACTCCAGGCTGCGCGGAGAGAACCGATATTACGTCGACTGCAGTGCCACTGTTTCGCCGGCTACGGCAGTGGCCTGCGCTCTTCCTGTGAATGCTGATCGAGTTCCGAAATTGATTCCCTCTAGTAACGTTGGTAAATATGATGGCAACCGCGTTAAGCCCTTCACCGTGCTATGTCTAACTTGGTAACATAACAGCGACGCCTAATAATGATTGTCCTTCGTAAAGCGACAGCGCCACTCGCAAAGGGGTTCACGATAAACAATGCCGAACAAAAGTAGGGTCCATACAGGGGGATGCCATCACGTGAATTCTTTGGAGCCTAGTCATAAAAAAAAGTCGGCCAGGAAGTGGCGCCATCACGCGTCGGTTGGCGGTATACTATAAAATTCCACCTCGTTCGGTGGGATTTATTAGTTACGGAGCCGTCGAAACTGACGGCCGGAATTAAGACGCCGGATTGGGCTAGTTGGTCCCGTCTGCATCTATCCTTGTATCCCTGTTGTTTTGACGTCTAACTTTATGCGTGGAGGACGGAGCCGACGGAGGAGCGACGCGCAGCGATGCCCGAGGTCATCGAGATTCGGTGTTTGCAAACCACTCAAGCGTGAAATCCGCGTGATAGCGCAGAGCTACGCTTCATCGGCAGTTCTGACGACGGAGAACGACATCAAAGGTGTAGTCTCTATCGAAGAGTCACCTTGCAGAGTGTTTGCGATCGCGGCGGTCGCGCTTGACTTTTCTGAACGAATCGTCTGCTGGAGTTGTTAACCGGGATGGGATTGTGTAGTTTAGGAAATTGCAGTTATCGGTCCGAGCGGTCAAATAAGTCGCCCACTGGTAAATAGTTTCATCGGTGTGTGCGTACATCCTCTGCTGACGAAACTTCAAAATTAATATGTATCGATTCCTAATATGCTCCCAGTATCCCGAGACGTGGTGCGTCGCAATCGCGATGGATTGAGGCACTGGACAGGGGAAGCGGTTGGACCCCCTCAAGGAATAGCGTGGTGTGCTCGGCGCACTTGCAGTCCGAGATTTTTGAGCGGAGCCTCAATGATTACCATGTGTCTTCTGTTAACCTTGCAATTATTTTGTCCGTTCTGAAAGGGGCACCGTAACTATTTTATACGTCAATGTTGTGCTGCAAATCAACCTATGCTGTAAGTAGGTGTTGCGTATATTGTTTTAACTTTCGAACTGATTTTAATGTAAATAAAGACGTGAATTAAAACACTTCGAGACATGTACAGCTAGGCTTTACTTGCGGTGACGAAATGAAGCTGCCTCAACAAGGGAAGTTGATATCCCACGAGCGCAGCAGGAGGGGTATAGAGTTCACCATGGTTTGTTTTCATTCCTATGTTGGATCTTCCGAATTTTTGAGCGGACGCCTCGCATCGCTAAATCATTCCTCGGTGCCGAAGACATCGCAATGACAACGTCTGCTGCTCCTATGTGCTTTCGAGGAAGAAATGTTTTCCTTTCTTTGGAAACAGCTCGCAAGAGAAAAGTAAAGCGCACGGAAGGACCGCATGCCCAGGGCCGGCTTGCTTGAATGCAGCGTCTCAGCTAAGACTTCAGAAAGCACTGTCAAGGTTGGAGCGTGCGAGCCCGTGAGACACGATTTAAGATTGAACGCTACCTTTGACAGCGCTTTCTTGAGAAAGCTTCTGCTGAGACGCTGCTTCGAGCGAGCCGGCTCATGTTCTAGCTCGACTTATATTACCCAGTATCCTGGAGATTTACCATAAAAACGACGACGAAGTGTCCTTTAGCGTGCGGAACGATTCAACTGCTCCTCAATTTTTCTGTAATTAATCCAATATAAAAGAAGTCGCCACCTCTGAGGTTCCGGTAGGTCTACCTGCCGCTGTGGCATGTCCTCGGCAGACGAGGATCGACCACCTGCGCAACCACAGACTGCACCAGAGACCAACCCAACCCGGTCTCCACCGGCGCCTAGTTTACCCTCGCCAACTCCACCACTTAAAGGCGACTGCACGAACGTCCCCACATCCTCATCTTTAACTTCGGAAATTAACATGGACACAGAATATTTGACTCCTGGGCAACGCCTTCATGACATCAGCGACTCAGACAGCATGGGCACGACTGACGATGAGGGTTTTATTCTGCAGCTGTCTAAGAAAGCCAAGAAACGTCGTCATGGGGCCCAATCAACGTCATCGAGCAGTAGTACCATCATTTCCATCGAGAACAAGTCTCCAGCACTTACTGTTATTTATATGCCCATAGATCAAACAAAGATAATAACAAAGCTGAACGAACTGAAACTCACCGAGCTGCTCGAATCGCACGCGCCAGCGTCAGTAATTCAAATCCGTCCCAACTACCGACTCAACTTATTATCGGTTGACACTCGAAACATGGCTGCATCCTCCTCGCTTCTGAAGGTGCCGTCACTTCTAGGAATCCCGGTTACAGCATTCGAACCACGGTCACCCGCTCAAGCAACAGGAGTTATCAAGGGAATAGACGCAACTATCAAGATGGACTCAAGAGACACCCTAGCTCAGCTTAGATCGAGTGACAACACGCCGGTGATATCTGCACCTCGGCTCGGTACGTCCGCGTCTGTCGCAATAACATTCGCATCTGCAAGACTTCCAGACTACATATTCCTAGGGCTTGTTCGGTACAAAGTTGAGCTTTTCGTGGAAAAGCCGATACAGTGCCACAGATGTTCTCGCTTCGGACATATTGCATCTACATGCCAACATACACCAACATGTTCACGATGCTCTGGGCCACACCAGCGAACAGAATGCAACGCCGATGAGACACCTACACGATGTTGTAACTGTGGCAAAAACCATGAGGCTTCATCTCACCAGTGCGTTATATGGAAAGATGAGCTTGAAATACGTCGCATACGTCAAGTCAACAAGCTCGACTACAGAACAGCCCGCAGCTCGGTTCCAAATTTGACCAACTTTCCGACCCCAGAACAACCTATCCCCCGAGAAAACCTCACAGCTGGTCGCTCCACCACTACTGGAACTTCAAGCACAACACAAAAGAAGGACTCCACTAAAATAATAGACAGTAAAACATCCCAACGAGAATACCAAGGGGAAGATACACTTCCCCAAAACCAGATTTGTGTCAAAACACCGGCCCAGAACAAAACGCTGGGACATCATTTCTCACAAAAACAAGAACGCACGAGACCGCCCTACAGCCAGATACTCACAACAAAGAGACACAATGAACAACATCCTCCCCGTGTTGACCAACCATCTGACCATTCGCAACCCAGCTCTGGAGTCTGGTCAGCAATCATCCATGCGGCAGAGAAACACATACGTGATTTTCTTGCCCAGTTTTCGTCTCCAGTTGCTCGCCTTGCGCAACAGGCATTTGAATTCCTTTTCCCTCTTTTAGTTGCTCTTTTCAAGTAATTCACGGTACAAAACCAATCCACCTCTTCAACTCAACATAGAATTCTCCAGAAAGAAATGAGCGACATTGGAAAAAAGTATCCTCTGATACTTTTTACTGAAATAAGGACCACAACAAACTCAATATTTGATAATAACATCGCAGAAGTTAGGGCGATACTGACTATAATACAGTTCCTTAACTCAACATGCCTTAGGTAAACCGATAAAAACACTGCCGACAATTATACAATGGAATGTAAACAGTCTTCGCCCTCGCCTGGCAAACCTTCGGCGACGACTGCTGCTAACACAAATAGATGCCCTTGCTTTGCAAGAAACATACGTAACCCCAGACTCACAGCGCATCTCCCCGTACGTTCAATACAACAGCCATAGTCCTCATACTGACGGATAATCAAGAGCATCTCTACTAATAAAAAGACATATTCACCAAAATGAAATCTAAAAGACTTGAACACGGAATACGACGAGCACGTCGCAGCAGAAATTCGCATAGCGGATAAAAACGTTACGATAATTTCAAGCTACATCCGACCAGACCAGCCATGGGACCCAGTCACAATGCGAAACATTCGTGCGCGCTGTCCAGGACCACTTATATGGTGCGGAGACTTCAATGCAAACCATCTTGCTTGGGGAAGCGACGACTGCACTCCTCGGGGGACCACGCTCCTTGATATGATCAGGGAACTTGGACTTCGATGCCTCAACTCTGGCAATCCAACATACGTCAGGGCTCACCTCAGCAAAGTGAGCGTCCTAGACTTGACATTTGTATCACCTGAGATTAAGATGGTCTGGGATACTGAACCGGATACTTGGGGATCAGATCACCTCCCCATCCGGCTTACTCCACAAGCGAGCATTCCTCCGAAGAAGCGAACTCACAGTGTTATAAACTGGGACGAATACCGAATTGCCCTTACGACCATTCTCACGAGCCCAAACGCTCCATCTCTTGAGGAGGCCATTGAATTATCAATGAAAAAGGCAACTACATTAGTCTGCCTTCCCATTAACAAACCGGTTCCTGGCTTGACATACCTCAAAATATGGTCGCTGGCGCGGCGTGCCCAAAGAATTGCCCGGCGAACAGATGCCCCTAAAGACTGGACCGCATCGCTAAAATTCGAAGCTATACTCCGCCGTCACACAGTGCGCCTAGGACGACAACAGTGGCAGCTCCGGAGTGAATCGCTCAACACCGAGGCAGGGTCGCGGCAGCCCTGGACGACAGTCAAAAGCCTCCTCAGCCCCGTTAGCCCGACATCGCCCCTTGCGGCAATAGCTATCAAACACAACATCTCGATTGCAGAACTTGTGGAAATATTTGCGGATAGATTCTCCCAAACAATTGATGCACCTAAAGAAACCCCTTCGGTACCAAAACCGCCCACTTCAGCGTTTAGCCCAATTGCAATTGACGACGACTTTACAATAACAGAGTTCAACTATGCGCTTTCACGATGTCGCCGACGCGGCGCACCCGGGGTTGGCGGCATTACTTACCAAGCCATCAAAAACATAGACGTCTGCTTCAGGCCAAGATTACTGGAGCACCTTAACCAAATATGGAGCTCTGGCAATCTCCCAAATACATGGCTACACTCAATTGTGATAGCCATTCCAAAGCCTGGTAAACCTACACATGAACCAGCATCATACAGACCTATATCTCTTACTTCATGCATGTGCAAGCTACTAGAAAAAATGATTCACCGACGAATCAGTTGGCAACTGGAACGCAAGCGAGCACTACCGACTGAACTATCTGGATTTCGCCAAGGCCGGTCAGCATCAGATTCAATAGGGGACCTTGCATCCTCCTTGGAGGAAGCAAAGACAGAAGGGAAGGTAGCCCACATCGTCTTCGTCGACATACACCGCGCCTTTGATGCACTTCCACACAGTGTCATTCTTGAGCGCCTAGAGCTCATCGGGGTCGGAGGACGGTCTCTACAATTCGTTCGAGCATTTCTAAGTGGTAGAACATTTCAAATACGAATGGGTGGACACACCAGCACAACACGCACCGTTACCCAAGGTGTACCGCAAGGGAGTGTGCTCAGTCCGTTACTATTCAACATAGTAATGGCGGGACTTCCCCCAATTCTCCCACGATTCAAAGCCATCCCCGTCAACTGTGCCATCTACGCAGATGACGTAGCCTTATGGTGCACAGGTCCTACAGAAATCTCCACGACCGTACAAGCCAAACTGCAACAAGCCCTGAATGTTGCTACCTCATTTTTTCATTATGCCGGCCTTACCTTGTCAGCAGCAAAAACAACAGTTCTTACATACCGACCACGAGGTCGATTGAAGGGAAAGTATTCAACATTACAGATTTACGGCAACCGGATCGGAAGAGAACCACAAGTTCGCTACCTTGCAGTCATAATCGACGATCGAGTCAACTGGCGGCCGGCGGTGCAAACGGTGCTAGAAGGGGCACGGAAATTACTTGGAGCGCTATGCCGAATCGCCGGTCAAAACTGGGGCTCTAGCCAGCAGACAATGATGACACTTTATCGAGGTCTCATTGTTAATAGAATTATGTATGCCCTGCCTCTCCTGAATCTTCAACAACGATAATGGACGATGCTGGAGACATTTCACAGGAAAGCGATCCGTATATGCCTCGGCCTGCCCACTTCATCAAAGAACGGTCCCACCCTGGTAGAGGCGAGCGACTCCCCACTTCAACAACAGGCAAAAGAACGGGCTTTGCGCCAGATATCGAGACTTGCTGGTACTGAATCCTCATACGCCTTGCTAAACTCAGTCACTGAAAGGCCATCCTCCCACTTCGGAAAGGTGGCGCAGACCTTCCTGGATATCATCGGATGTCCAGAGAACGTGCGCCCCATCCCGCCACCGCAACGAGAGGACAACCATCTCCAAATAGCGACAGACATTTTCGACCTTCCAAGACGAAAAAAAGTCGCAGCGACGGTGGCTCGTGATGTTGGAAACGAAACAATCAGCACCTATGCAGATATGATTCACGTTTACACAGATGGCAGTGTGAAAGGCGATTCGGCCACAGCAGCCTACGTCGTCCCTGAAATGGGCTTGCGTTGTAAAGATCGGCTGAGCAATTGCACTAGCTCAACAACAGCCGAGCTTGCAGCTATACGGCTTGCCATCACACAAGTGCCAAAATACATAAACTCAATAGACCTTGCTATCTTCACTGACTCGAAAGGCGCACTCATGCAATTGGCTAACCTCAACACAGCTTGTCCCCTTGCAAATTCTATCGCCCAACTCACACGGAAAACAAACGATGCGGGAATCACTATATACTTCCAGTGGATTCCATCACACGTGGGAATTCTAGGAAACGAGGAAGCAGACGGTCTTGCCTTGGCAGCACACAAAGATGCCTGCCCAACAATTGCTCTCCATAAGTACAACTCCGCACGCATCATAATCCACCAAGAATTAACAAAACAACACCCTGACGCAGAAACGGCAGCTGGTTCTCCACCTTTCCCGATACAAAAGAAAAAATTCAACCGTAAACAAGGATCGCAGTTATACAGGCTGAGAACGGGTTGCTCGAACACCAACATCCGTTTGCACTTCCTCAGACGGTCAGACACAAAAAATTGCAGCTCATGCAATGAACCCGAAGACATCGACCATAAATTTTTGAACTGTCCAGCGCTTGAGGATCAGAGGAAGACGCTATTAGAAACCTTCGGAAAACTTCACATCAACGCTAGCACTACACAAGAACTCCTATTCCCGAGAGGACCACGGGCCAAGCGGACCGCTGCACTATAGGCGGTGCTTGACTTCGTGGATGAGGCAGGACTCTCTTCTCGACTTTGAAAAATAACAGCCTGATCAGCGCAAATCACGACATCGAGAACTCGCCTTAACTCTTTTATGCGCCCTGTCTAAGGGCCAATGTACAGTTTTTTTTGTTTTTTTTTTATGTGTTTTTTTTTACCTTTTCTACCTATATCTTTTCCCCCTCTCCCTCTTCCTGTAGGACGGAAAAGCTGACCCCGCTTACGGGAGACTAACCTTTCGTCCTACGCGTTTCCATTTCCTTCCTTTTCACTATATTTATTTTCTTTATTACAAAATAAACAAACAAACAAAAGCTTTACCAACGACATAGGTGCACCGCGAAGAAGTGCTTTACCTCTGAAATTTTATATTTCAACCTCTATCCGTAGCGATCGAGAAATACAAAGCAAAAGAACGACAAGCAGACGCTACAAATCCGACACCCACCGCCTCCGCGCTCACTGCCTACTTCATAAATCAAATATACTACGGCTCACCATAAAAAAGTCACGTGACGCAGGCCAACTCGTCCGGAGATTCACACCGTTTCCGGGAAAACGTGAGGGAGGTAGGGAGAGAGGTGGCTTCAGAAGAGGTTACCTTGCGGAGGCTAGGCTCGTGACGTGATGCCATCCCCCTAGGTCCATACCACAGTGGCGTTTGAACACGTTGAGTCGACAAAAGGCCGCGAGTCACCGGATCATCCGTGCTTCGCGTGATGCGTGGCAACCGATTCAAGGAGTATCTTGGTACGCGGCACATGAAGCACGAATTCCCTGGTTACTCGCCGTCGCAACGCGGTACAACTCTCTGAAACCACAAGGCGCCGATACAGCTCACTGCGCCGTCTACACTCATGACCACTAAATTCAACCGAAACCAACGGGTCACTGTTAGCGTCACCTTCGTTTCAATGGAGGTTGTATGGCGGTAAAGAGTAACGTCAATTTCGGTTTCCCTGGTTTATTTTATACGGAATAATAAGCTTCATAGAACTGTGGGAAATAGTGAGCATATTGCCATTTGCCTAGAAATACGGAATGCACCCTCGAAAAAAAAAATCTAAATCGTCTTCATGAATAATCTAAGGTGAAACAAAATAGAGTACTTTATTCACAAGCTTTCAGTTTTGGAAAAAGCACAGAACAACATTCTGAGCATTTGTTCAAGCCTAGTTTGTCATTTCTTTTTTTTTTCCATATATAATAGAACATCTAAATAGGCCACACTTTGACTGTCGACGTTCCTATCTACGATGGTGTTGTGGCCGCCGCTATTTTCCTGCACAGTGCAGAGCTGGCGCAATCGGCGATAGAGACGATTCGAAGTAGGACTTTCTTAGCTGATGATACTGTTATTGGAAACATCAGGCAACATTGTTGGGCTCCGTGCTGTACTGTTTTCAGATTTCTGGAGGCCGAAGAAGTGTTATTCTCAAATTAAAAGAACGTCTCGGATATCTCTCCACAATAATTTTAAGCACCGAGATGGCTGAAATGACATTAATTTGGAGAAGCTTACTTCGATATACTATATCATAATTCAAAAAGCCACCCTTATGCACAAAACGTAAGGGCGCAAACGAGCTGGTGTACATTGCACATGGTTGAAAAAAACCCGAGACTGCGGGTAAACGACACAGCACTAAAAAGTCTCTAAATTAGAGACTCTTTAGTGTTTTGTCATTTACCCGCAGTCTCGGGGTTTTTTCAACCATGTGCACCCTTATGCCTTTTTTGATAGTGCCGTAACTTTAATAAATACCATGCGCTTAAAAGAATATAAAGTGCGTAAAGGGATCAAGTGCGCTCGCTGGTCCCCACGACCTCAGCGCACCATATTGAGAAGTGGTAACTCGAACTGTTCGTCCGCGGGACAGTTCGCTACCCCCATCTTAGCTAATCCCTTATAAAATACTTAGTTCTTAGTCCCTTCTTCAACGATGGCTCGCCGCTGCCACGAGCTTTCAATAAAACATCACTCGAATTGCTATTAAAAAAAGAATAAAGTAAATGTGGTGATGTGATGTAGAAATTGTAGCCGCTCGCGCATATTGAGTGCAAGTCTTTGTCCGGGAAGGCATGGTAATGAATTCTGAACGACGTGAAGGCGCCGGTACGAGGCTAACTACTCCCCATCCACCGCATCCCCACCGCATCCCCACCATCCCCGCGTCTCCGAAGCGGCCAATGCAGCCAGGGCTCGTCGAAGCGATGTCTGAGTTGTACGTCGGACCGACTGACGGTGAGTTTGTTTTGACTACTTTGGCTATTTGTAGAGCAGCAGGTCATCGGGATTTCTGGAGGTGCTTCATAAAGTCGTAGGATTGCCCTGGTCGATAGGCGCTCGCTGTACGACCCGGTCGGGGGCGCTCTCGCCCGTGAGGCCTCCGTTCGCATCCATTTTTCCGAAGCTCATTTTAGCAAACGCCGGTTTAGAGACCCCTCTTTTATAGAATACCGTTATAGAAAAACACAGTTTAGATAAAATGGTGACGAGCCTCCTTTTAGCAAATTCCTTTTTATACAACACAATTCAGGATTGGGAACGATTAGCGTCTAGCCTGGTAAACGAAGGAGGGGGTGGTTTCTGTTTCAGATTGACCCGAGTTGACTCAAAATTGATGTTCACTTTCGCTTTGGTTTCCACTCTATGGTGAGATCGCCATTATGCTCGTGCACGTGGCCAAACAAGCTCGTCTAGCTTATCTAAAAATGTTCACCGAGGGACGCCCTTTTCCATAATGAAGCAGGAAGGTCCCTCCCTTCCACTGCTGCGCGCACATCCCTTTGCTGAACTCTCTTTTTACGCTACAAAATCAGTCTCCAAACGTTTTGATTGCATTTCGTTTATGTACGCGTCATTATCAATATTGCGACGTGTCGCGAGCTGGACGACGCGAGGGCGGCGCACGATGGACCAACGTGGCGACGGGCGTGGGACCGAAACTTCGGAAAAATGCGGAAGGAATAAAAGTGCGAAAACATCGCACGACAAACGGCTCACGCAAGTTCGTCGTCTTGGTTGTGTGCTTCAGAGGCCGTAGACGCGAAATTCCGGGAGAATTTATTTTATCTTCGTGCGGGGATCGGTGGCCGAGAGGCTAGCGCGCACCAGCTCAGAGCACGTGGAGCAAAAGCTCACGCTGCAGAACCCAGGGATCCTGGGTTCGATCTTCACCTCGGCCTGTTTCAATCTGGGTAAGCAGATGCGGTCGTTTAGTCACTACTACATGGTTTACTTTAATGACCCCGGGCTACCAGTTGTACTGCACTGGCTCAATTGCTTATCTACTGTGGGTTAAAATGTCGCCACGTCTTGGCAGACTAAACTCCTGCTGTAAAAAAACAACCGCATCTCCACGTGGTGAATGATGTTGATTGGGGCCAAGCTCTGGTGGTGCTTGTCTGCGTAGACGCTGAGCCGCAGCACGTCGAGCCTTTCGTTCGTTTTGATCCATGTCGCGCTGCGCTCAAATGCTCAAATGCGTAGATAACCACCTTCCATACCACACATTTTCTTTCTGACATGGATGAAGACGAACGAAAGGCTCGGCATGCTGCGGCTCACCGTCTACGCAGAGAAGCACCACCAGAGCTTCGCCCCAATCAACATCATTCATCACGTGGAGATGTGGTTTATTTTTTGCCCTACACGAGCAGAGGAGCACGTGCTCACGTGCTCGTGAGCACGTGAGCTCCCGAGCAGGAGCACGTGAGCTCACGAGCAGGAGCACGTGCACCCGACGGCGGACGGACATACGGACATGGCTAGCCCTGGCACTAGCTAGCCCATGGAGAATAGAAGGGTAGGAGAGGGCATGACGTCGACCGCGTAGCCTCCACAAGCCATGCTCCTTTGACGCCTCGCCTCTTTCTCATTTTCCTCCTTCCTCTCCTCACTTACCATGCCAACGTGTCCACATCACGCGACCGTAGGTAGCATTGGTCTTGCTATGGGGTACTAGAATACACCACAGTCTAGCCTTCGATGTGATAAAACCTACCGGACGGAGCGCGCGCAAGCCTGGAAGGGGTCCTTCTACAATCAACCATCCATCTCACACGTGACATGTCACGCGCACCAATCGCCAGAGATATCTGCGGTCACGCTCGGCACAAAATCGTTTAAACTTATTATGACTAGGCTTCACCAATAATGCAACGTGCCCCCTCCTAGTACTTCTAACCTCCTTGAGCTAGCCCCTAAGGAGCTCCTTCCTAAAATATCTAACGACTGATTTTGTTTGCTTGTTCTCGTTTACTGAGAAAAAGGAAACGCAGTTTGGTGTCGCCACCTGAGTCCTGGCTATGACATTCGGTGCTCGTGTTTTGGTTTCGGTTTTGAGTTGTTACTATTTTTGCTTGATTAAAAGTACACGTGACTCTGTAGCAATATATTTATCGGGTAGTCTGCTGCCATCATAATTCATCGCCTAACAAGATATTACATACAAAATGTTTTTTTATTCGTTTGGGGGGGGGGGGGAGGTGTTATTGTACCATTCAGAAACCCATGGACTTTGCGACAACGGAACAAGCTCATCGGCCCAAAACACTTGTTCTTCCATTGTTTACCTGCACGCAAAGTCCGATACTTCGGGAGCTACTGAAAAAACCTCCCAGAATTAACTTTGTATTGGTAAGTAATACCTACAGCATCACAAATGATGTTCATTATGAAAACTCACAAATTTAAAAATGCATGCGCTGTATTTCTTCATAACGGAATGTCGTGAAACAGGCTTGACAAATCGAAAGCGACGCCTTGACTATTGGGTTTCCACGATGCTTTGCGCGGCGCTTCGCCGCTGAGGGTCGCTTCGATTTTGCAAGCGGTATATTTTCTTGTGCACATCAACTTGCATCTTTTTGCTAGGAAATAATTTTTTGCAATCACGTTTTGTTTCTTCGTTCCCTTAGCTTGATGTTGGCGTCGCACAGTCTTATTTCCCAGAAGTTAACTTAATTTCATGGACTGCACAACGAAAACAGATAATGTAGACTCTGCCATGATTAACGCAACTTATGTGCTTTTTCTGAGGTTATTTTTGTTCATTGCCTTTAAAACATGTTTCAGTAAGTGTATCATAATAAACCACCAGAACAGTTATTTACCTCGGCTGAAAATGCGGCTCTAAAATGTTGGGAGCAGCGTACTACCAACACCGTCCAACAAAATGACTCGTTTTTTTATATATATATATATATATATTTTAATCTGATGTCTGCGTCTTTCTTAGTCGTGAAATTTAGTGTTCTTCCCCCCTCTCATGTCTGCGTTGTCCCGGCAGAGATTGAAGTTTTCTGATTTAATCATATTTTGAGCCTCGTCATTAGCTGGGAGCCTTCTATGGGTTGCCCTGATTGACTGTCTTTGCGTTATGCAAGAAAGTGAGCTCATAGATCTTCTGAGTAGGCTACCAGTGGGTGCTGTTCGTTTCTGGCCTTCTTGCCTATTGTCTTCGTGTTTTCAGCTACCACTTTTAAACACGAAACTCCTCAGCGGTATCTATTTTGTTGCCTGCCTCAGCAGATATCGGTAATTTGCTTGTCGCAAGTAATGTGATCATTGTTAGGAAGGACAATTTGATGAATTGTGATTACTGTTTCCTCTTTTGTTTTAGCTATTTCAAGGTCTGTACCTGATTTTAATGTTACTCGAACTATTGACAACATAATTTAGTGTCTTCTCAAAGAGCAGGAATCATCAAAAACACTCCCCTACAAGCTCCAATGCTTTGCTTTTGGTTAACCTGCGCCTTTGATCTTCAATAGTCTTCAATAATGTCGTTTCTTACACAGAATGGCGAACAGTGTGACAAAACTTCAAGTTTCGGTCACATTTCCTGAATATTGGTGACACCATTTATATGTTTGCCTATTAGCACAGTAATCTGGACCGGAACTTCATAAGAAAATTTATTTGCACAGTGCAATTCCTCGTTTGTTGTCTAGAGATTGCCGATGAAGCATATGAAGCATTTTTTGTACACGAAAACAAGGAAGTGTTTGCCCTGTTGGTTCAGAGGGTGTTTTGTTTTAGGTTTTAGTACCCCACAGACATCTTTTAGAATAGGAATATCTCCAAAAAGACGCACAGTGCGAACTTTCGGCAGACACCACTCTTCTGAAAAGTCAAACCATATGTCTGGAGAACGCAGGCATGCATGCGAGACCTTTTAATATTTCAGCTGCAACCAAAAAAAGGCGCACCGAAGGGACGAAAAATTAACACAACAAAAAATAACTCCCATTTCTTAATAATTAATCCTATAAAATTACAAAATTGACCCACAAATGTACGAAAATTGCCGCTTGTTAATTATTAATTGATCCAGGATCAATATGAATCCTTAAAGGTACGAAAGTTGCACCCTTATAACTTTTTACTTTATCCTTCGAAGTGTCTAAATTGGTCCCCAATGAAACGAATGTTCGTCCCTTCTTTAGAAGGTTACCTCTCAATAATAGTGTCCTTAATATGATTAAGGAGAAAAGTTAGTCGCGATTGTTAGAATAGCGGCGCAAACGTGGCGAACGTCTTGGGGCATTCCGTTGAATATAAAAATTTCCGAGGAAATAAAAAAAGGTATTGATCTGCGTTCTACGACACCCAGGCAGTTGCAGTCTTCTATGACACCCAGGCAGTTGCAGTCTTCTATGACACCCAGGCAGTTGCAGTCTTCTACGACACCCAGGCAGTTGCAGTCTTTTGGAACAGTACAATATTCTCTCAAGAAAATCAGAATGTTATATTTTGTTAATGTGGCCAATACAATTCAATGCAAAAAAAAGGTAGAGTCGAAGAATAAAAATGATACGCGTCATAAAGTTTAATTACTGCTTATTTATGTATTCTTACTGTCATCTAAAATATTATCGGGGAACATTGCGATGTTTGTGGTTCTTCAGTTGAAACTCATTTTAGTTCGCGCACCGATGCGTTGATACGCACGAAAGTTAAGGATGGAAAACGGAATTGATACCCACAAAGGGGTAAACTTCGTCCCCTATTCTATGCGTTAGGGAGCAAAAGGCTCCTTTTGACGGATCGAAATTTCGACCTAAACGTGATTCTTAGTAACATAGAGTTTGATCAGCAAGATTGTTGGCCTCTGCCTGCCTTTTTGTTATAGTGGCGACAAATGGTAACGGACCAGCTGATCGCGGAAACTGTTCGTTTTGAACCAGTAATTTAAAGTGGATGGGGCCTCTGCAAGTAGGTATACTATTTTTTTTTCTTTTCGTGGGAAGGTAACAAACACCGAATGGGTAAGTATTTTTTTTTTTTTTTTTAGCGTTTATGCTTTATGTAACATTAAGATCGACGGTAAGCGACGCTGCCATAGTTTTGTGATGACCTCTATTCGCTTTAACTGCTGTATCGAAATTCAGCAGAATGGATAAGTAAATTTGATGATAGTTAAACTGCGAATCGGAAGGTTCTAAATTAGTGTACAGCTTAAGAAAATCAACGAGTTGGCCCTTCACTTCGCAACGTGTCCTCCACCAACACCCAGACCGACGGAGCTGAACCCTACGTCACCATCATCAGGCGGAAGGAACGAGTTAACTGTGGTTTTTCATTTTCTGGGAAGAAGTAATTTTTAGGTCACCCTCCCGGGCTATGTGCTCGCGTCCCAGCATTCCGTTAGTATTGAAACAAACACAAAGAAGTAATGAAACAAGTAATTCCACCCAGACGCATAGAAGGTACCAAATATTTTCAGAGTACCGCAAGATCCAGCGGTCTGTGAGCTAGAGAACTAGACAATTAAGAATGTTTTGTTGGCTTATGTGTGCATTATGAAGTCTGGCAAAACTTAACGCAAGAATGCATGGCAACCGTTTATGCAGCAGTTCCCAACGGCTGCTGACAATCATTCAATTTTGAAAAAAAAGGTACGTGCTCTCGCTTTAGGTTAACCTGTCCGTATCAACAGTTTGTGATCTACTTCTGCCGATAAAGGTGCCGGCCCGTTTTCCCGCTGATAAGCAGGCCGTGCCAGGTTCGCCATGCATTGACCTCCCGATTTAATTAAAATGTGCAAGGATGGCATCTCTAACTAATACAGAGTGAGTGAATTGGATGGTTGGTCCTTTGAAATGATTGTCCAAATAAAATTTCTTAACATATCGTTCTAGAATTTAGCGCTCAGCATTCCCAATATGGTGTCTTTTGTATAACAAAATATTTTCATAAAAAATTGAATACTAACATTCAGAAATCAAAACATTATATTGCAACCTATGGCGTTTGTCTGCAAGCAAAATACATCTGGTTAGCCTAATAGACTGCAGATGGGGCGCACTTATGGGCCTATATATGGGGGATGCCGCGATGGAAAAAATGAAAGCCGCTTACAACTCCCTGTAACGCCGAATTAGAGCGCAGCTCTTGAGGAGGAGGAGGGAAGGGCACTGGGGGGGGGTTAAACTAACCAGGGGGGGGTCACGTGACCCCCAATGCCGATGATGTCATCACTGACGTCACTGATGACGTCATCAGTGACGATGACGATGCGGGTACCGATGACGTCATTAGTGACGTCACTGATGACTTCACCAGTGATGATGACGATGACGATGCGAATGTCGGTGACGTCATCAGTGACGTCGCTGATGACGTCATCAGTGATGATGACGATGACGATGCGGATGCCGGTGACGACATCAGTGACGTCACTGATGACGTCATCAGTGATGATGACGATGACAATGCGGATGTCGGTGACGTCATCAGTGATGATGACGATGACGATGTGGATGCCGGTGACGTCATCAGTGATGATGACGATGACGATGTGGATGCCGGTGACGTCATCAGTGATGATGACGATGACGATGTGGATGCCGGTGACGTCATCAGTGATGATGACGATGACGATGTGGATGCCGGTGACGTCATCAGTGATGATGACGATGACGATGCGGATGCCGGTGACGTCATCGGTGATGATGACGATGACGATGTGGATGCCGGTGACGTCATCAGTGATGATGACGATGACGATGTGGATGCCGGTGACGTCATCAGTGATGATGACGATGACGATGCGGATGCCGGTGACGTCATCAGTGATGACGATGACGATGTGGATGCCGGTGACGTCATCAGTGATGATGACGATGACGATGTGGATGCCGGTGACGCCATCAGTGATGATGACGATGACGATGTGGATGCCGGTGACGTCATCAGTGACGATGACGTCATCGGGGGGTCACGCGACATCGGCGGGGGTCACGTGACATCGAGGAGGGGGCCACGTGACCTCAGGGGAGTCGCGTGACTTCGGGGGTCACGTGACTTCGGGGGTCACGTGACCCCGGTGGGGGGCTCGCGCGGTGCATTATGGGACATTTCCCATGATGCACCGCGCGGTTACGCCGACGCCGACGCCGACGGCGACGCCGACGCCGCTCAAGCCGGAAACGGGCCCCTAAGAGCTGCACTCTAAAAAGTGCCATGTGTAGGGCTGAGAGGAACGCGTCTCCTTACCTCTAGAATATTCGGGTTTATTCCTACACTGACTGGCATTAACTAGGACGCCAACATAACCTCGAATATTCTAGACAAAATATTCCAGATACTGAATTTAGTATATATATAGATAGAGCCCAGAGTACTTATCTTTCACAGCGCTGTCAAGGATGAGCAGGGGCGAGGCCTCATTCGAGATTTTTCTGTATTTACGCGGTGGGTGCGTGTAGGACAAGCAAAAACTGGTTTCGTGTGACGGAGAAAAAATAACACGCTGATCGTTTTTTTAGGGACAAGGCGCAGGGGGCGGGGAGAGTAGGAGGAGGGGTCGGCGAGGGGGTGAGGGTGGGAGCGGACATATGCTCTACAGTCACGACGTCCACGGTCCTTGTTTTTGTTCGTAAAATGTGCCACACGGCATAATATGGGAAAGAGGGGGAGGGTGTTCAAAGAAAGGAGTGCAGTCCAGCGTCATGCAGGAGCGACTTGCAGTGTTTGTCGTCATCCACCCATTGGGTGTAGTTATCGTGTGGGTGACCCTTTAGTCCGGCCTCCCTAAGTATCTTCTCGCGGGTGGTCTTTGTCCCGGAAGAGCGGATCTCCCGGTATCATCCGATACCGGGAGATCCGGTATCGGATGATGTTAAGAAGGCCGCCCCAGCCCGAAGCCTCCCGAGAGAATCTTCCTCCACCCGGGAAAGGTTACGGGAAAGGGAGCAGACAAACGGAGGGGTTAAAGCTCGTGTATCCCGTCTGAGGAGGTTTTTCTCGGCTATAAGGTCGGACCAGGGATCAGAAGGGAGGGAAGCGGGTGGGAGGTTTAGTAAGGGCTGAGTATGGTGGGCATGGTGGTCAGCCAAGAGGTTTGAATGGTCCTGGCTCTGCCCCTGCACCCAGTGAACTTTTATGTTAATGGTTGTCTTCTGGTGTAGTATGTGTATCTGCTGACGTATTTGTAGCATCTGAGTAACTTGTTTCAAATGCTTAATTGAATTTAGCGAGTCAGTGTGTATGTGAGCTTCCTTGATGTCTGGCAGACTGATGATAGATTTGATCCCGTCGTGTATGGCTTGTAGCTCTAGTAACAAGGAGTCTGGTGTGTCCGACTTGTAGTTACAGGTGGCTTGAATCCCGGGGTATGATGGGCTCACGAAGGCGACCCGTCCTCCCCGCGCCAGAACTGCCCCGTCCGTGTAGGACGCGGCAGTTCTGGCACTGAGGAATGCTGGCAGGCATTGGCACTGAGGAATGCTGGTTTCAGGGGTTGGAGCTGGCTGGTCGCTTCAGCGAAGCTGCGTTGTTTTGTTAGTGGTGATATTGGTATAACACCACGGTGGGATGTCGTCCAGTGTCCCAGTTAGGGGAGACCCCCTGTAGAAGTAGGAATGAAGAGCTGCTGCCGCCGGAATGTGCTTGCCTTTGAGTATTCATGCTTGTTCGCGCTGGTTCACAAGCTCCGTGAGAGTATTGAACTGAGCCTCCTCTTAGAGAGTTAAAATCGGGGTAAGACGAAGGCGTGTCGTGGTTGCTCTCATGGCGTCCCTATTGACCACCTCAAGTCTTGCCCATTGTTGAGATGTCAGTCGTTGGAACTGAGCATGGTAGGCAAGACGTGGTTGGGGAACAGAGCGCTCGAGGCGGAGGACCACCTCAGTCCGGGCTCCGCCGCTCCTTGGTGCGATTCTGCGAATCAAGTGCAGAGTTGTTGCCGACGATTTTGTAGCCTTTTGGAGCAAGTGGGTACCAGAGCCAGACTTATGAATATCAAGCCTAGGCACACCAGTTCTTCAGTTTCAGTTATAGTCGTTGGACCGACCTTGAGATGAAAGTTGGACTTAGAGGCCAATTTCCTGCCCGACTTGTTGGCCACCTGCGTATAGCAGGACTTTTGGGGATAAATTTTAAGTCCATCGGTCTGCGCATACGCGTGAAGGACATCAAGAGCTTCCAGCAAGTGTTTTCGTTGCCTGCTGAGGTCTCTGTGGGTAGAACACAGTGTGACGTCGTCTGCGTAAATAAGAAATTTGATGTTGGAAATGTCCTGTAGGCTCCATGCTAGAGGCATGAGCGCAATGTTGACAAGCAGAGGCGCAAGGACGGAAATTTCCGGTACCCCGCGGTTTGATGTGAAGGAGCCAATTGGTTGTCCGTCCAGCCGTACCGAAAACGTACGAGAACATAAGAAGGAGTGCACCACTTTTTTTACCGGCTTGGGCGGGCCGAGGGTCTCCATGTTTTGGAAGATTATTTCGGGTTGGATGTTGTCATACGCTTTGGCAATCTCGGCTGCCACCAATGTTCGCAATAAATGGCTCTGGGGCGACAGGTGTAGAACTCCATCCGCCAGGATGGCCAGGCCGTCTTCCGTGCCCAAGTTCACTCTGAATCCGATTTGAGTGGGATTGTATTTCTGGTGGTATTCTAGCCACCACGATAGTCGAGTAGCCAGAGTCCTCCCGAACAGCTTGCAGACCGTTGGTGTCAAGGAAATAGGTCAGAGGGCCTGAAGCCTGGTCGGTGGCTTGCCTGGTTTGGGTATGGGCACCGCCACCGAGTGTTTGCATTCGGGTGGTATGATGCCCTCGGCCCGTACTTGGTTCATTACCTGGAGAATGGCATCAATGGCTTCCCCCTCTAAATTTTTGAACAGCTCATACGGGATATTGTCATATCCAGGGGACGGGTGTTTCTTTGTTGCTTCAATGGCGGCGATGAGCTCTGCTTTCGAAAGCGGATCAGTAAGGCCCAAAGTGTTCATTGCCTCATTTGAAGGAGGGTCGATCGAAGGTTGCTGTTGGTGTGGAAAAAAACTGACGGCCGCATTTTTCGCGAATTCCTCTGGGGTAAGGTTGAGGGCCAGCCGAATGCTCTCAGATGTGCCTGCCTGTTGTCCACCCCACTCCATGGCTCGCAAGGTTCGCCATAAGACTTTGTTCCCAGCCCCGGAGCCGAGGCTGACACACCAGCCGTGCCACCGGCAGCGTGATAATTGTTTTTCGTGTCGTCGAGCGCGCGCAGTTATGATTCACCAAGACGCGACCTTCGGGTTGCATGGGATTACGATTGGCTTGTAGCTCAGCCTGGCGGCGCTCGGCCCGCAGCTTGAGTAGCGCTATGTCGGGTTTAGGCTGGTCCTCGTCTACGGTCATAAGGGATGTACTGTCTGCGAGGATAGATAGTAGAGTCGATATGAGGGTCGTAGTGTCCAGTGAGTAAGCACGGTCGTCAGAACGAACCTTGTCCCAGTATGTGACTCTGATCTTGCGGCGCAATCTCTTCATGTGCTTTGTATGTAAGCCAATTAAGATAGTGGAATGGTCGCTACCCCACGGATCTGGCTCAGGTGTCCACGAAGGAGATCCGGGACCTAGCCTCCATGTGAGGTCCGGTGCATGAGATCGAGTCGCTGGGATAGTTGCCACGTCGGGATGGTTAAGGAATGTAAACTTAAAGTCGGTAAAGACTTCATACACTTTTACACCTTTTAGAATTGTAGTTGTAGCCCAACGAGGTATGTGGGGCGTTGCAATATCTTTATAGTGAGTATGGGAATGCTTGGCTACGTGTTTTGATGTGGTGAAGCCAGCCTAGGTTGAGGGGTGCATTCCGTGGCCTCCCATAAAATGACACAACAAGCAGGAGTGTTTTGGGCGGGAGTCTTAAGACTGCAACCACCTCTTGCTGTTGATTACACTACCTCTGCAGGTTCACCGGTGCTTGAGGGACATGGTTTGCGGCGCATATTGCCGCCTTTCCCGGCTTATCTGAGTGAGAGCCTCCTCGTCCATCCGGAATGCAAGGGTGTGATAATCAATAAAGTGGGGGAGGGCGCTAAGTTTATTAGATTCCAGAAGAGGAGCGTCCATATATGAAGTTGGCCAAAAAGAATCTTGGTTTTGAGTTCTCAAACTTTGTTATTGAGCCCTCGGCAATTCGATTGCAGGACGACCGGTTGCGGTTTCGACTTAGCAATGTCGAAGGCAAGTCTCTATCTGCTGTTTCAATTTGCTTAGGGTGTCAAGTACGGCCATTCAATTGGCGGGATCGAAGGGGGTCGCGTTTTCCGTCTGGAGTGGCTTAGGAGGAGGCGATATTTGCGTGCTTGCATGTGGTGGCGTAGCTGCGCGTTCTTTACGACGAGCCGTGACGCGCGCCTTCCTCTGGCACAGAAGTTCGATCTGCCGTGACAGTTGCGCTATCTTTGTGTCCAAGTCGTCCTGTGTCACAGGAATTCCGATTGGCTCTGGGCGATTCCCGCAGCTGGGATGGGCCGATTGACGACCTTTCTTGTAAGGTCTCTTCAAGGCGGCGGCATACGAGGAACCCTCTATTGTGGTCTCGTCTGCCTCCTCTGGCTGCGTATTTTTCGCGGACTCTAATGCCTGGAAGCTGTTGTAGACTATAAGAGGCGTGGAGATGGCTTTGAGGCGGCCTCGCGCACGGGCTGAGGCCCTCTGCTTGGTCGGGCATTTCGAGGATGTTATCTCATGTTCATCAGTCTTGCAGAGGCCGCATCGGTACCCTCTGGTGTTGTCCTTTCAGGGTCAACGGTTGCTTTTGGACAATGTTGTTGCAGGTGCCCCAGTTGATAGCACCGATAACAATAGACAGCACGGGGCCGGTAGAGCTTCGGGCGCACAATACAACCGTTACAATAAAACTCTTCTGGTAGGGTCTGAGGGCCTGGTATATTGACAAGGTAAGTCGTTCTAGCGCCCATGCGGCGAACTGCGAGCACGGTGTGGGTCTGGGATTTTAAGTATTGTATGATCGTAGCACAAGAGTCGGTGGGGTCTAGGCCGTATACAATGCATCGTTGCACGTTGGGCCCAGATGCGAAATATGCTTGGACTGACAATTGGTTGTCGGCTTCAATAGGGATTCGGCTGATTGCGCAGATCTTATCGGCGTCTTCTATGGAGGGAAGGTGCACAGTTATGGTGTTCAATGCCGTGTGATTCACGAACCCTTGATAGCCCCGAGTGCCAAGGCACTGGTCTATCACATGTTGTATGCATTTTGTGGGAACGGCGGTGAAATCAAACCTCACGGTTGGTCTAAATGTGTACGCGGAATGATCGAACGGGAGAGGGGGTAGGTTAAGGACTAATGAAGGGGACCGGGGGCGGCCTTTACCTTTTTGGGTGGTGGAATCTCCAGCGAGTCGTCTGCCGTCCAGGTTGGGCAGGAAGAATGCTGGCTCGCTTATCCATGTAGAGACTCCTGAGAATTCATGTCTTGGATCTGTTCTATGATGGCGTCAGGTGATGTAGCCGGTTGCTGGGCAAGGGAATCCATGACTGAATTCAATCGTGAGGTGGGCGTGTCATCAAAATGGCTCAGCAAGTGGATCGGCGTCGAGGACGGCGCGCTCTCGTCTGCTGCAGGCGCTTGCAGAGCCTCATCCGTTACCGCCGCGAATTGCTTTTCTCCGCCGGGGCCAGGTGTGGCCACTCTAGGCCTAACAGCCGACCCAGGTTTTCGGCGCCTATTTTCTGTGTACGTGCCGGTAGAAACGATGATCTGACGGTCTCAGCCGTTTTCTGTGGTGGTAATACACGACTGTGCAACCTGTGAGCCCGAGAAGGGCCAGTGTTCTTTTTTAAACGAGCCAAAACTGCGGGAAGTTCAAAAAGAAACTCCCCGAACTCAAGACTTCGTCTTCTTTCTCCCGTTCACGGTCCTACTCCTCACGGGCCCCACGCGACGGCTTCATGGGCCATTTGTATTCGGCTCTTTTGTGCGCTAGGAACAATCCGTTCGTTTTCCAAGAAATCAAAACTGTTGCCTTCATGTCGACAGCCGAATCCTCCCAGCCTGGCTGACCGTACGTACGAGTCCACAAAACGGCTATGGCTGGCTGCCGAACTTTCCGTGAATTTCTTTCCTTCTCCTTGTCAGCACTTTCTTCCTTAGCGGACCCCCTAATTGTGTTACCGCTGAAATCGCGGAGAAAATTGCATTACCCTTCTTCCACACTGTATCTCCCTTTGACGGCGCAGAATACGTATAACAAATAATTTCAGCACTTCGTTACTGAAGAAGTAATGAGACGACATTGCAAATTGCATTTTCAAAAAGAGAAACGGATTAATTGCTAAATTAAAGAAAAGCAACGAATTACAAGTAATCCCGTTACTTGTAACGGATTACTTCCAAGTCTGTCGTGGATACCGGCATGGACTATACCGCCATGCGTGGTAAGCTCCCGCAGCGCCTTCGGAAAATTACGACGCCATAGGTTGGCCCACAAATTCAAACCACCGCAGGACACCTGATTAGACCCGTCAGATGGGGCACAGCGCGAGACGAGATCCATGGTAAGGAACGTGTGAATACGGCGCAGTCCAACACCACCCAGTTAAGCAGAAGGCATCCGCACTAGGGCACCGTCACCACACTCAGCACGATCGAGGCGAGGGATTGGGCACGAGTGTGTGTGTCAGTGTTCTGCTGGTGCTCGCGTTCAATGAGCGCATCGTAGGTCGGGCTAGGCCCTGATATTCGAGTTTGCGCGGTACGACTCTGATGACGTTTCATGAAGAAACAGGAGGCGATACGGAGGTTTTGATCATTCTGGGTGTGTAGCACTGTCACCGACTTCGGAGGGAACCGTTTGACGCTACGAAACCCTGTCCCAGCTCCTGAGAAATCCAGAAAGACTCCAGCCGCTGTTAGAATCACCGCCGACCACGGGAACCTGCCGCCGCGGTCAAGTGGTATAGTGGTTCAGACGACCCCGCAGTGTACTGCGAACGGTCATTTCGAGAAGCGTCCCCGAGGCGGAACGCTCCTCCTTCATTTAGAAGATTCAGGTTTGAGCGCCGTTCACACTCTTGCGACTGAGTAAGACCGAGAGAGACCAGACCAGTTTTTAAGCCTTTTGCGACTTCTTAGGACCGGATGCGCGGCAGCGGAGCTGGTCCTAAGAGATCGGAAGAGGCTCAAAAACCGGTCTGGTCACTCTCGGTCGTACTCGGTCGCAAGAGTGTGAACGGGCCTTTACTCTTACACCGAATGTGATAGATAAGGAGGCCAACATAACTTTGCAGAGTCAGCCTCCTGAGTGCTCGACGCTTAAACGTCCTAGACCGAATGTACCAGATACTAAGTGCAGAAGATAAAGAGCCCAGAGTGGGTCTTGACGACTTACTCGTACTTTTGCGTTAGCCGGCTGTCACGCTGACACTGCGACGCTTGCTGCTGCCGCCTTCAGCGCTCACTGCTGTTTTTTCGACGCTGGTTATTTCTTTGTGTGTGCTAGCGGTGCCCTTGTGCTATATCCGGCAAGACCACTGTACTTCGTTTCAGCTTAAGTCAAGACGCAGCCGACGCTAGGAGCTAATGGTACCAAATGAGCAGCGTCAAGAGCGCCAACCACTGGGTCTTTCCTGTTCATGATCGGTGGAGCGATGACAGGACTCATACAGAAACAAGACGAACATCATGATGGCGCCCTTTTAATGTTGCCTGATTGGTTTCATCAAATCTTAGCTTTGGCTCCATACGGTGAAGTAAAGTATAGCGAGCAGAGTGAACGCATTGTGATTTTTTTCATTTAATAGATATTTTTTTCTGTCTTCGAGCATTTTACTGTTGACTGATTTATTATGAAACAAAGTATTAGCACCGAGATATTTCGGTAGTGCACTCTTTCGGTTCCTCTTCGTGACGTCACAGCTCCAATAGAGTGTACTAGAAGGACCGAGTGGTTCGACCGGGGTGCTATTTAGGTACCTCCGCATGTGGGAAAAACCGGCTAATCTAAGCCACTTCGCTCGTAGCGCCCTCTTGGGCACTACGAGCGAAGCGGTTCCGATTAGCCGGTTTTTTAAGAAAACGCGTTGCGTTCAAACGCCAAGATCGACCGGCCCCCTATTCGAGGTCATGGAAAAATACACTGCCGGGCTGTATTTGTTATGCAACCTACGAAGGTGGCGCTACGATCGAAGTGGCTTGGGTCCACCTTATCAGTTTCCACATTTTGAGGTGCAACTGGAAGCATGAGCGGAGCCTGTAGCTCGTCCCACTCGTTCCTTCTAGTACACTCTAGCCCCAACTTGCCTCTTCGTGAGGTCACGAGTTGATGATCTTGACTACTCCCATCATTAACTCGAATAACAAACTCAACGGCATGTGTATAAGTGGGAGTGCAAACGTCAATCTAACGCACTATTAAGACCAACGACGTCAGAGTTGACAGTCGGATATTAATAATATTTTCGTCGATGTCTATGCGGCTGAAAAGTGAACGATGAGGAAATGAGTGCCCGCGGGGATGCGTGAGCGCCGAGATTTTACTTGAATCATTTGTAAGTAGAAGCAAATCTAGCTTTGTCTGTACTCAATGTTCGAACGCGAACTCCAAATGCCGCACACCGGCGTTCGGCGTTTGGGCGCGTCTGCTGAGTGAGTAGGGACAAAAGCAGCTGACTTTGCGCCCACCCTCTAATTATTCTAGTCAGAGCTCGGTGTTCTGGTATCCCCGCTTACTCACGTCTCTCTCTCAGTTTCCTCCCGCATAAAAATCATGGTGAGTGTATGGGAAATCGTAAAAAACCAACTGCGTTGACGCTTTTTGGTCCCAAACGTCGTCTATAGTAATGGCTATTATAATACTGGGAAGCATAAATACGTTTTTAGTTTTTATATAGTGCAAACGTTATTATTTTCAAATCAATGAGCGAACACTAGTGGTTTCCCTTGTTCAATAATAGATTGAAACGAGTTTGCCGAGTTAGAAGAAAAATAAGATAAAAAATATGTCTTCTTTTTGAGAAATTTTGAAATAATCTACATTTGTCTCAAATATTGGTGAAAACTATAAAAAATATATTATAAGTTTCCAAGAGTTCCTTTGACCTTCTGTTGCTTGAAAAACACTATCACGATTAAAGAATTGCGTCACAACAAATGCAAATATTCGCGTCGTTGTCCAGAGACGCGGATTTCAGCCCAAACTGTCACGGCAAGAGACGTATACCCATGGTAGATCCTCGTTTACGAAGAACGGATTCACTAAGAGACATCCGCTGCTGCTTTCTCAGCGACTGTCTTCACCACTTCCCCGTTCGCCTTCTTGCTCTCACCTCCGACCCCCTTCCGGTCTTCTTCCGGAGGCGTCTTGGGGTGTACCTGCTTGTTGGCTTTCTTCAACGCTTCCGCCATTTTGGCCTCTTGCGCTCGTCTAACTTCCGCCGCTTTTCTCTCAGCTTCTTCCTTTCGGACCAGCGACGCCTTCTCTTTCTCTTCTTTCTTCTGCTTCCTTTCCGCCTCTCTTTGGTTCTTTCTTTCTTCTCTCTCTTTATCTCTTTTCTTCCTCCGCCTCTCCTCGCTGCTAGAGCTTTCCTCATCTCGAGATCGCTCCGAATCGTGAGAGCGCTTCGGCTCACGAGCGCGTGCCGATTCCCTCGTCGCAGGATTCTGTTGCTGTTTCCCTTGGCGCGTCGCTTGGGCTCTGAGCTCCCCGATAAGCGTTGTTATGGTAGCCATGTCTCTATCGTGAGATGCTGAGCATTGAGAAGCTGCGGTCGTCGGCGGAGGCGCCAGAGGAGCGGGTGGATAGATGGGAGCAGGCGCAGGGGCTGGCGCGGGTGAGGGCATCGGAATCGGGAATGGTATCGGGATTGGGATGGGCAAAACAGTCGGGTTGGATCCACCGGGAGATTGGAGGTAGACCACATTCGGCGGGTACGACGGTGGTGGCGGCGGCGGGGGAGGCGGAAAGCAGCCCGGGGACGGGAAGGTTGGGCAGCCTAATTGACCGAAAAAGCAGGCGGGGCAGGGTTGTCGAAAGGGGACGTTAAACCGGTGTCGGCAGCAGACGAACGCCCGACGAGTCGCTGCTGGAGACGTCGAAGCACGGACTTTGTTTTTTCGGCCGGACATGTGTCTGCCCCCTTTGATATGATTACACTTGAGAGATCAAGGTTTTCCGTTGAGTTCGGGTTGAGCCTTGGGTTGACGACACATGATGGTATCTAGAATAAGAAACGAAGTAACGTATAGTATATGATTGCATTTACATACATGATTTGCATATGATGTTTACCGGACAGCCGCTTGCGTCTCAGAAACTATACACGCATGTTGTCCGAACGAGTAGACATACCATTAAAATGACATACTTAAAATTAATACACTGTACACAGAAAGAAAATATTTGACGGAGTGAAAGAGCGCAAGCGTGCTTGTTGGTAAACACTCAGAGCACTTACACAGTAAGACAAAGAAGATAAATAAGCTCATACTGTTTGCATTTCTAGTTTCTTCTTTTTGTATTTTTACCTCTCTTGAGGTTTACAAAATGCTATATTCCAGTTTCTTTTCAAAAACAGGTAGCACTTGAATCGGGGGTCAATATGGGCCCCGCGTAAGCAAAGTGGGCTGGGGCCGGCCATGCAATGACTCCGTGTGTCGCAACACGGTCGTGCGAGGGCAACGTTAGCAAAGTTGGGGGCAAAGCGAGCGCCGGCCCATTAGGCTTGCCGACGCAGTAAAACAATGGGTCCCACTTCGGCTACGCAGGGGATGTACAACAAGGGCTGCACCCGCAATGAACCCCTCTACCAAGTGAGAAAAGAGCTAGCACAGAGGTGGGCTGCACGGGACAACGCGGCGGCATGCCCAACTTGGGCCACCCATGTAATGCCCCCGTGTATCCCACCACGGCTATGCGGGGTCAGAATTAGTACACAGATCGGCGCTACGATGGAAACGCGCGGTCATTCCCTTGCCATTCACCCGTGGGTCCCATCTGGGCTTATGGCGGCATCGTTAGCACACATGTAGGCTCGATTTAGCGTGATATATTGATTTTAGCATTTCGAAATTGCATCGCTAACTTCATTACTACTCGGCGTGCATGTAGTTAGCCCTGTTTTACTGGGATGGCATTTTTTTACGCAGGGTATTCAACTTGAGGGTAAATTCCATGCAAACACGCTCGTCGGAATGTCGTTGTTTGTTCTAAAACCCCGAGTTTGCAGCCGGCTTGAGCAAGATATCTATCGTTATTACCTGTGCAGCAGGATTTAATAAGCAAATGTGCAGTTGTCTGCTTCATTTCGTACACTTGAAATGCCCAACTTTCTATGCTCTATATCAAGACGTTTTATTGACCAATCAAAATGTATCGAAATATTATTTCGTTTTTCTAATAGGCAGATGGCGAAACTAAGAAATGCTCAGTTTGGGATGTGCTGCATTACCCCACATGGACTCCACTGTGGGTCCCACAAGGGGGGGCCCATATGGGCTGCCCACCTAGGCCCCTTGTAGAACCCACGAAAGGGGCCATTGTGAGCTGCCCAGGCAGTTCTGCTCTAGGTCCCCCAATGGGAGCACATGTGGGCTGCCCAAGTAGGCCCCTGTAGTATACCAGAATTATCCCAGTTGGGCTACCCCGATTTAAAAACCGACGTGGGACCCTGGTGGAATTCCCAAAAGGAACCCACGCCTTACCCCCCCCCCCCCCCCCCCCCTTCAAAGCCCACTTTGTGCTAGTTAGAAAGCCTGACTACCACGTCTGCGTAGGTTAGTTTGCCATTATGTTGGTATGCAACGGCTGCTTGACACGACTTCAAAATTTAAATAAATTCATACATCTACTAAGATAGATGCAATTTTAATTATGTAACAGTCAGACGTATATTATGAATTTAAAAGTTAAAGTTGCCTGGTCCCCCGGAAACAGAGGGGTTCTATCCTCCTTCAATACTTAGAAGCCGACGTGAAGCCAGAGAGGACGAAACCACCTCTTAGTTCCTGTTCTTCTTCTCAGAAAGGAGAAGGCCTCCCCCCTTTTTATGAGGATTTGCTTTGGATGAGGTTGATAAACGAGCGAGAGAAGGAAAAGATTAAAAAATATTGACGAAGCGTTTTTTTTTTTTTTTTTTCAGACATAAAGTGTTGCTTTCATTTTGGCCTGTAAGGTTTGGAGTTTGAGTATTTTCAGCATTGGCTTTGAATATGAAGAAAAGCAAATGACGCAAGTACGGGATTGTGACGATTATTGTGTTTTTCTCGCACAAAAATGGGAGTTTGTTAACCATCTCCATATATATTGATCACTGATAATTGAGCAGGAGAAATAATTACTGACTTTGGTACCTTTTTCCAATGTTTCACCTAACCCTTCCTTCTAGGGTATTCAATAACTTGAAGTTCACAGCTGTAGCTTCCACATGGTAAATTGCGTGAGGCGGAATAAAGGCTGGTTCACACGAATCAGCGTTGGCTGCCTTCGCATGCAGCCGAAACAACCGCAATGACGAAGACACCGGAGCAAGTGTTCGCCGTACACAGCATCACATGGGATGGAAGGGGAAGCTTTGCGAAGAAGTCAGTGAGTCACGGTTGTTGCGGTGTTTTGTTTGGTACAGTAGTTTCGGTTGCATTCGAACGCAACCGTTGCAAATGTGTGAACCAGCCTTTAAATTCGCTCCTCATCGTAGCGAGCGTGTTTATATAATGTTGACGTTCGCGTCCAAAAGCGTCGCTCTGTTCAACGTTCTACGATTGGCCAAACTCCGGGCATAAGAGCATTGTCAGACTGCCAAATTCGACTGTGGTAGTTTAAGACCCTGATGGTTCCTAGCTTGGCAGTTTGATATTTAGACCCATGCAGTCTTATACACGTTACTAAGAAAAAGTAATCGATTACAATTACTATTACTCTTGGCTAAAAAGTATTCAATGAGATTACTTAATTACTCGACGGCAAAAGTAATTGGACATTTCTTAAAGAAGTAATCGTTACTTCTCCGATTACTTTATTGTGTGAAGACACATCTTTAGCGCTTATAAGAATGATGTACTTCCAACCTATATTTCACATTTGCACACGTTTTGACGAAGAAAAACTGGCTCCCTTTTCGCGGTCGTTGCGCCTTTACAATGCGGACACAAGCATAGAATTCGTTTGAAGACTTTTAATGATTTGGGCGTTCGCCAGTGTGTGTGTGTGAGTGTGGGGGGGGGGGGGGGGGAGCGGAGGGAGTTCTAGATCTTGTTAAGCTATAGGAAGGGTTGTCGCTCAAAGTTTGCGCCACTCATTTTATTATTCACATGTGGATGCGCTCGCATGTTATACAAAAGAGCAGCAGCTCCAGGATTTGAAACGGATCGTGTGTAGTATCAATTAGCGGAAGAGATTGCCCCGACCACTTCTCAACTCGAAACATTGCTTGTCACAAAGACCGCATAGGGGAAATAGGGAAATATTCCAACTGGCTTTGTTATATTTTGCATCCGCTTTAGGCATTCTTCGGTTCTGGTTCTCCTATGGGCTGCGAGTAGGTACCGTAAGAAGGATTTTTTAATTTTTTTAATTTCTGTGTGTGTGTGTGTGTGTGTGAGGGGGGTAGTTTGAACGAAGGACTCACACAGCTACATTCTGCTTCCTCAAACTTCGCCCTGAATGGCCTTTGTCACGCACTGTGGCTTCCCTTGGGCTTCCCACTCCGAATCCCAGCTCAAAAAAAAAAAATACAAAAAAAAAAAACGGACATTCCACAGAGACTATACATAGAAAGAGATTGAGCTCGTTTCCTACAGCTCCGCAAAAAAAATCTTTCTTTTTTCCCTTCGAAAAAAAAGCATATTTTATTTGTCATCTCATAAAAAAAAGGCGTGTGCCCGGGGGGTGAGGGGGCGTGGACAAATTGCAACGGTTACAAGTAATTTTATTACTTCAAAAAGTAATCAAATTACTCTTGTGATTACTGCCTAATAAAAGTAATCAACTGATTACAAAATTACTTCAAAAAGTAGTCGATTAGAAGTAATTTGATTACTTGTAATGCGTACGGTACAAGTCTGGACCCATGTTACGGATAAAAAAAAACAGAAAGCGGGATGGCCAAAAAACGCGTTTTTCGTTTAAGGCTTGTAAAATTATGTGGCGCTGGAGAAATGCAGCCTTCTGCGTTGTGTCCTTATTACCAACTCTTTTTGTTCGCCTTCCGCCCGTTGAAATGCATGCGGGAAGGGCCTTAGAACGCACACGGTATCGATGCGCCGCAGCGTTCTTCAGCAACATAAAGTTCGTCTGCTTTCCTCGCCGTCACCATGGCAACGAACGCCGAATGAATAGAAGCACGCACGGTACCGCCGCGTGAAGCCGGCAACAGCTGACACCATTTTACGAACGCCATCTCCTAACCAAAGCCGAACGCGGTTTGTCAGATCAACCGCCTCCACCGGTGCGCCGCTACGCTCTAAACCCGGTAGCGGATGTATCCGCTATTTATCCACCACTTTTTTGCAAATTCGTGGTGGATATATTTGTTACGAATATATCTGGGTCCGCTTGAAAATATTTTATCTGGGTTACCTTGGAAAACTTTTATCTGGGTCACTTTGGAGAACTTTTATATGGGTCACCTTGGAGAACTTTTATCTGGGTCACCTCAAAAATGTTTTACCTGGGTCACCTTGAATATCTTTTATATGGGTCACCCAAGATATTTTTTTACCTGGGTCACCTCGAAGACTTCTTACTTGGGTCACATCAGATACTTTTTTTATTTGGGTTGATTACAAAATAGTTCACCGCTACGAACCCTATTCGATACAAATTAAACCCTTCTTGTAGGGTTACTAACGTCATTCACAAAGCCTTGAACATATGTTTCCAATATAGTGATGCATTCGGCAGCAAGGATGTATGCATTTAAACATTGAGGACGGCGCTAGTGACGCTAAAAATGAATGGAGCTGAACTATATCTACAGCTAGAACTTTTCTTGCGCCTATAGCACGGGGTTATCTAAAAGCTTCAAGAATACGTGAGAAGCAAGAAATAAATAGTACGGTTTTTCACATACGATGCTATATTTTTGCATTTAACATCATGAGAGAAGGACATGCCTCGTTGCTACATTAGGTCATTTAACAGGCGGCTGTTGGCAGTGAGCGCATCGGATCGTTCTATGTCACCTCAGACACAATATGTTGCTCTATGTAAACTCCGGGACACTGTGAGCACGGCTACATCAGCAATGTTTCGTACCAGGGCTGTTTTTTTTGTTCGACTTGCGACAAATTGTGTGAAGAAGAAAGGAGCGATTAAAAATATTTCTATATTCAGATTGCAGATACATGCTCTACCCACCTTACCACATAATCATGGCATATATTTAGTCAGCTATTATGACATTGCACAAGCTTTAGTATGCACCCCACTTTACCACTAAAAGGGGAGGGCATACGAAAGGGAAGAAGCATACAAAAGCTCGTGCCGCGTCATAATGACTTCTATGTGGTTAATATTTGTAGGAGTATCTCCAGTATGTATCTACATTCTGTGCGTAAAATAATATTTTTAAGCACTATTGTCTTGTTTACTCAGTTCTTTGGAAGGGCTGACAACCCTGGCGGAAGCCTCCTTTGGGGAGGGCATCGAAAAGTTTGCACCCCGTCATAATAACAGCCTTAAACATTACGGTGATTATGTAAAAAGGTAATCAGAGTACATAGCTACTATTAGCGTATATTAAAATATTTTAATCACTATTGTTTTTTTTACACATTTCTTCGGAAGTAAAAAAACAAAACAAAAAAGAACTAATACTTTATAGGGAAGTTTGTGGGTATAAAATATGAATGCTTAGGTTAGTGCGCCCCAAAAACCATTTTCCACCAAACTACTAGTTTTGAAGACAGCCCTTAGGCTTTAAGAGGTACAGAACAAAAAAACAAAAAGCACAGCGATCGCGTGTTCGCGCAGTGTACTTAATCAGCTTTCTCCAGGCACTACATTAGGATGTATACCAATGTCACACTTTCAAATTCTACGAATTCTTCAGGTTTCATCTATTCTGTCGTAATTCCCTGCTGGGTTCCAAGGGGGAGGACGTATCTGGACCCTTAAGCACTGTTTATATGTGAAAAACACTGGTATATCTGGAGGCCAACAAAGCGTTGGCCAGTCACTATATCATGCTACCTTGTCAGTCTATTCTTTGATATTTCACCCAAAATAAATCTTTTGGCGCGAGCACAAGGAGAGCACCTCATTTTAGTACGAGCCAGTGTTGCGGAGTTGCCACTCCGGAGTTGGAATGATTCCGGAATCATTCTGGATTTTCGCGACCCCGGAATGGAATGGGAATGGAATGGCGGCAACGTTCAGGGGAATGGAATGGGAATGGAATTAGATGCCTTTTGCCCGGAATGGAATGGGCCTGGTTCTTTATATATTATTTATATATTTATTTATTTATTTTTTACGTTCAGCTATACCGAGCCAGTCAGGGAGTTGGTTGTTCAGGAATTAAATGAGCGGGAAACTGCGAACCCGCGTAAGGCCCTAGCAGACTTATGGGCAAAAGAAAAAAAAAATGCAATACAAAAAACAAACGTCAAAGCAACGAACAGAGGGGGTAGGGGAGGGGGGGCGGCAGTGGCGCCTTTCATCAGTGAAGTTCAACACATATCCGAATGCGTCTGCGCCTGTAATATTGCACGACTGGTACGTCATCAGCCGACGTGAACGTGACCAGGGGTGCTATGTTGCGCTTTTTGGACTCCCAGGAGACTAGGGAGAAGGAAGTGACGTCAACAACGCAGCAAATGCAGATTGGATGTTGATTTTGTTTCCTTCTGTCAACATCCAATTTGCGTTTGCTCTAGTCGTTGACGTCATTTCCTTCTCCCTAGTCTCCTGGGAGTCCAAAACGTGCAACATAGCCCCCCTGCTGCTCTGGTGATCCGATACCCAGGAAGAAGGCCAGACGTGGCCTCGCTGTGCGGACCCAGACTTCGTACACTTTCGACTCGTCTCGAGCGCGCTGCTTCTCGAAGAGCTCGCACCCGTGCCGGCCATCTCAGGTCGCAATCCACGAGGTCCCTGTTTGAATGATGCTAGGCGAAATTTGAAGACTGCCATTCATGCGTTGGAGGCGGAGAGTCGGCAGGAAGGACCGTCACAACAGGGATGCCACCGTATCGATTTTTCAACCGTAACAGAAGATATACATGTGCTTCAGGATGCTTCAGGTGGTCCACTTTTCTCGAAAATTCCAAATGCAACTGCCTGCATGGTCTTCAACGAGGTCAGCTACAACGAAAGTATGTATTGTCCTTTCATACAGCAGCGTGGGTAAAGTTTCATGTTCAAGGCAACACCTACAGATTCAAGAATACTGGTTCATCCCACCGTGACGTCATGCAGTGCTGACAGGGGCGCCCTTATTGGACAGGGAAGTGGTGATTTTTTGATGGAATTTATTTTAGAGGTCGGTTTCTTTTCGCATCACTGGTCAGTCAGACAGGATGCCAGGGAAGGGACCGCGGTCAGTCCTTGATGGAACGTTTTTTAAACCCATTTAGGACTTTTCGTCCGGAACCACTACCTTCTAGGCGAAGTGCCAAGCCTGCGAAAAAGTAATTTCGGGACCAAAAAAAAAAAGAAACTTCCACTTCAAACTTAAAGCTTCATCTCAGTTGGCGTCTGAAAGAAATTTGAAAACTGTATTGTATTAACAGTATTTATGTTTCTGCCCTCTCTAAAATGTATTCTTGTATTTGCATTTCCAAAGACTTTTTGCCTCCTTTTAAAATGTATTTCCGATACGTATCACGATACATTTTTATGAATATATTTGAGACTTGAGTATCAGGATCTCAGCAACTATTTTCATCTATCCCAGTATTTTTATTTCCAACTACAATTCTGAATATTACTGCCCAACCCTGCAACGTAATGCAGCTGTCAAGTGACGCTTTTAACGTTTAGGAATTGGAGGAATAGAATGGAGCGACTCAGCCATTCCAGGAGTGGGAATGGGCGCAGTGTTTTCATTCCTAGGAGTTGAAAGGAATGGAATTATCGAAAACTCTAATTCCCCGGAATCGAATTGGAATGGAATGGGGGTACCCATTCCGCAACACTGGTACGAGCACAAGGATAGAAGCTATAGTGCGAGCGTTTCAAGAGAATGCGATTGGAGTTTCAAAGATTTGCGTCGGCGCACCAGCCGAGTTGCACGCAATTATGCCAAACCACACGCGCGTGATTTTCGGTGGCTCAGGGAAACAAAAGCTAAATTTTCCGGACTGTGAGGTGTATATTCCCCGACTTTTCAAACTCACCAAATTCGCTGACAATTACAGGTTTTCTGTTTGCCAGGTTGGTAGACAGCCTCTATACAAGGCAGATCATAGGGATCTTCAGTGTTTGTGTAACTGTTGATAGCAGGCACGTAGCCAGGGGGGAGGCCCATGAGGCCCGCCGCCCCCCCCCCCCCCCCCGAAATCATTCATTTTGCTGGAACCTCCTCTCCCCCCTCACCCTCATACAGCATTTCGTCATGGGCGGCCCTCCCCTCTCTCTCCTCCCTCCTCCTCCCCCCCCCCCCCCCCCCCCCCGGAACCAAAATCCTGGCTACGTGCCTGGTTGATATCCTGTTTGCATTAGAGAGGTACTGAAAAGTAAGGCATTAAACTAAACCAGCCAAAAGAACGTAACAAAAAGATACATGAAGCAAAGGTTAAACAATGTGAAAGGTATTTATTTGATCTTAAAATGTTGGCACAGTGAATCCTGATGAGCTTCCAGAAATTTTATATGCGTATAAGGAAACGTGATTAGTTTCAAAAACTGTATAGTAACGTCTATCAAGCTTCTTCACTCTTTCAGGCTGTCAAAGATTTTAAGAGTGCCTTCAGAGGTACCCTTCTCCAACTTTGGCGAAACTTTGCGTCGCCCGCCACCACTATTTCGATTAGTGCCAGGAGCTGAGAAAACGTCACTGGGTAGGTTATGTTTCTTGCATAATAAACTCCCAGGCAGAGCACCAGTGCTCGCTCCATCGATGTTGTCTTGAGGACGATCTTTTGGTCGCTTGAACACCAGATGTCTTTTCGGTCAGTGCCCAAAAATAGTTTCGGCCCAGGTTCCACGACGTTGTCCTCCGGACATTCTAGCTGCGATATTGAATAAACATTCCCACTCACTTATACCGTATGCAAAATGATCTTGCCAAGGATGAGTCGATTCATAATTTACAATAATATTTTTTAAGTTAAATAGCAAACAATGCGGTTTACCACACTGATGAGCGCAAAACGGGTGTTCTAAGGCCTCATATGCGTGTCGATGCTGACAAACGAGCTGGATTCATTTCCTTGGTCTCGTCGAAACACCGAACACCCCTTTAAGCAAGAATGGCACAATAAAGAGGTCTCTCTCTCTCTGTCTCTCTGTCACCCAGTCGACGGGTTCACGCATTTATGAAGACGACGAACTCTCAATTTTTCAGGCCGAGGGGACCTCCGGAAACGCTTTAGAACGGGCCCCTATCGTTTCATCAAAACTCGTTTCGTGCGACTGCATTTCGTGGACAACTTTTCATAGACACCTTTTATGTACACACGTCTCGTCCACACTGCATGGTTTCGTGGAAGCTCGTTACGTGAACACATATCCTCCTGCGACAAAACGTCACAGGAGGATATGTGTTCACGAAATGCGACCGTAATACAGATTGAAACGAACTGTCGCGAGGAGTGTCGACGAAACGAACGCGGAAAGCCTTACGATAAAACAATCTATCGAAGAAACGTCGCACGTCAACGACTTGGCCATGACTGATTTCTCACCGCTTCAAAACAGGTCCAACTAGTTCACTTCATTTCCACAAGCGCGACCGGATTCCAGAACACTAATTACTTATATCCGCCAGACCTTCGCTAGGCGAGAAGACAGTTCATTTCTACAATCATACTTGCAAAATCAGAGGTAAAGAAATGAACTGTGAAAACTTACCCAATTCACGGTGCGAAACCGGGCCGTGCCAGCAATCGATGCAAGCACCGAGTGGAATGTCCGTGGCAAGCTGAACTAACTCTATCGTTCTAACGTAGCGGTGGCACCGACACTCAGCACAGTTACCGCGCAAAGCGCCGCGGAGGTCACGACTTGTTGCCTTCATTATAGCTCCTTTTGTCTGAATATCGCTTCTCACTCTTGGTGCATCTCCCGCGCTTTTGAAAACCCATGACCTTCCATTGGCTGAAGTTCTCCCGGGACCGGCGTCGGATGTAGCGTGTTTTTTTTTTTTTTGTTTTTTTTGTCGGCTTGAGGTTTTTTCTTTACAGCCCACTCTTCGTCCGCCTCCTTCTCCCTCCGCTTCTCCCGACGGTGCGGTCATGGATTCAAAAACAAAAAGGAAACAAAAAAGGAAAAGAAAGTACAATTGGCCGCAGATTTCACTTTGTTTCTTCATTTTCGTGCACAAGTCAGGGTTCGCCATGGGCTTTGCTGTGCGCTCTGAGATTCATCCGCTACCGATCCAGTTTAACCAAAACGCAAAATGTAAAAAAAAAAAAAAAAAAAAAAAAGAACAAGGTCCCATAACCTTGAAAAATCCTTTCCGCAGCAGCGTGGGGAAAAATATTCGCTACGAAAGGATTGTATCTTTTTTGATGGATTCATTCGCTACGTACCTCTTTTTCTATGTTAGGTTGCTCGACATGTTGTAGGTATTTTACTTTCGTTGTGTCTGTAGCGAATACAGGACTGTGGAAGCCAGCTTTTTACCGCTGTTGTAGCGAATATATTCGCTACGAGCGCTTTTATTCGCTATATATTCACAACAGAGATTTAGAGTGTAGCAAAGAAGACGAAGCTGAGGCACGCCGACGGCGATCGAGCAAGTAACAACACCGCGGGACGACTGCAACGGCGGCATTTACCGCTCACTCACACTGGAAGCGGATCCGCGTTCGCCAAGCGGATTCGAACGCGGTTGTATAAAGATCCAGCACAATTGCACGCGCACTCGATGACATCAAGTGCGCGTGCAATTGTACTTGATCTTTATACAACCGCTTTCGCAGCCGCTTTGCGTACGCGGATCCGCTTCCAGTGTGAATGAGCGGTTATTCGGATCAAAGGCCGCCTTCGCCAGTGCGCCGCTAGCAAAGACGACGAAGCTAAGGCACGCCGACGGCGAATGGGCGAGCAACAGCACCATGGGACGACTGCAACGGCGGCATTTATTGGAATCAAAGGCGCGAAATAAGCAAAAACAATTTTTATTTGAATCATAACACGCGATATCCAAGTTGGGGACCACATACCTTTGCTGGGCCTTTCCTGTGACTTTTTACAGACACACGGGGTGCCGCATTCAAAACACAGCTCCGTTTGCAAACTATGAGAGCCCTGAAAAAGGCCGTTTAGACCGCTGCCAGAACCTATAACTGACGTAACGAGCACTTGACGAGCGGTTGGCACATAAGTCGTCTTTATGCACGCAGGCGGGCGACGGGCTCAGTGCAGCGGATTAATCCAAGTCACCGGGGCCGTCAGAATCCTCGTCCTCCGCAGTACAGGGAAGGTCCCTGTCTGCGTCGCGGCTGTAGATTTTGGCTGCCGCGGCGACGAACGACTGGAATCTATCAGTGTTTCCGCTCGCCTTCTCTCTCCTCCAAAACATGAACTTTGCAAGGTGACCAGTGAAATGGTGGCTTTCGCGCCGTCCAGATGGAAGGGAGTTTTTGACGTGGGCCCAGGTGCCCTCCACCGTATTTGCGTGCGCACCAGTGTTCGGGTCGACAAAGTGCAGCTTGTGCTTGAAGTGAGGCGCCAAAACAACGAGGACACAAGGAGAGAAGCAGACAGGACAAGCATGTACAACCAACTAGCCGAACTCGCCGTTCTAATGCAGCTTGTGGTTAGCGGTGAGGTGCGTGAAGCGAGCGTCATCTGCAAGATTGCGATAGCCAGCCCAACAATCAGTGATTATTGTTTTGCCAAAGCGGACCCACTTGGCTATTAGTCCTAGCAGGGTTTTAGCGTCACGGGTCTCCGCGGGAACAAGAATACAGCACCCGCTGCCACACTCCACACCGCCGAAATCCCACTGGCTAGGCCTCAAGGCTGCGGTCCCACGGCAGCCATCTTGAACAAGGCGTTAGTTCAACCAATAGATGGCGACACGCACCCGTGGGGTGTAAAGCCCCTCGATATGTTTTCGTTTGTCTTTGCAAGTAGCGCCAAATGCGCGAGCCCACGTGGCCCAGGTCTCGAGCGGCCCTTGGAAGCAAATGGCGGCGCAGCACTGAAATAAGCGGCCCTTGGAAGCGAATGGCGGCGGAGCACCCGCTCGTGGTACGTGTCTTGCGCAATTCCACAACAATGGTTGGCGGTACTTGTAAAAGCACCTTTATCAAGGGGCTTTAGTGGGGTGGCCGAAACATTGGTTCACAGTGAGATGGCTCGAGCACCATCACGTTCCCCTCGTGGCCTTGCTCGCGCCGCTGCCAGCTGTGCTTGGCTGTGCTCAGCTGGCTCAAGTAGCGTGGCCCAGCAAACGGATGTATGCGAGAATGTCAGGCTGGGTATAAATTGTTCTCTGATATAGGGAGATGCGGTACGGCGGTTGTAACAGGCTTTCGCTATAAATCTTACCAAGAAGGAATCAAATGTTGATTGACGTGTCAATATTCTATCAATTAAAATTTCTTCTGCAGGAATGCACGCCCAGTAGACTCAATCTTCCAGGACACCAGTGGAAGCGGACGTCAAGTAAAGTGCTTCGCGATTTACGGTACTTACCTCACCATTATAATGACGACTAAAATAAGGTCACGAAATATTGTGTTTCACGGGGTCCGGAAGATGTTGTAAAGGTTGTTACATTATTGTTTTCAGGAACTTTCTGGAAAGACTCGAAGTCTTCCTTGAATCCAACGCCATCATGAGCAGTACCTGAAAACGATCCACTATTCAGTCGGTGGGTGGCGAAACGTATCCGCATCTGCGGAGTCATGGTCGATGCGTAATCTAAGTGGCTGGAAGTTTACACGATGCCTGCCACGACGTCAAAACACGTCATTGACGTTCTACGGTCTCTTTTACTTACTTTTGCCCCACCGAAAATACTTTTCTCTGATAACGCGCCAAATCTTGCTTCAAATAAAATAAACAAGTTTTTCAAGAATAAAAAAAAAAAAGAAAACCGGCATCAGGCATCACCATTAGTGCACCATACCATCCTCCAACTAACGGGCGAGCAGAACAGATGGTGTGCGAAACGAAAAAAAGCCCTTTTGATGCTTACGGAAGAAGCAGTTCAGTGAAGAACCGCCAGGTTCTTGTTCCAGCAGCACGCGACGGTCTCATATTATACGGTAAAAACACCCGCCGAAGCAATATTCGGCGGACGAAGAGCCACACCCCTCGATCTCATGATATTATGGCCTACGAACGAAGATCAAGAGATTTCCAGATCAGGAGTAATGGCAGTTAATTCGGTCGGACAATTCGTCTACGTCTACGTCTAAGTCTACGTGTTGGTTGACCAGAAGGTGTCATCCCTCTGAATACATTGGATATCAATGCCCTTGAGTGTAAATATAACTAAATCACAAAACTCTCTTTGTGTATTGTGTAACTGCCCTTGTGTTTGATAGTAGAAGCTATGGTGGGTGATTTGGACCTTTCACACCAGGCTCCTTTTTCTTATTTTTCGCCTCATACTCCTTTGCGGTTTAAGTATGCTTCAAGAATCTTTTCGAACGGGGACACTTTACGTTAACGAGGCCATTTGTTCCAAGTATCAATCAGGGGATGCTGCTAGAAATCCGTCCCTCATATTGACGAATAAGCCGCACTTCTGCACAGTGCAGTTTTCCTGTTCCACGTACAGTCGTAAAGCAGCGTCCTCATTGATTCTACCGTATTCTGTTGCGGGTGAGGAAAGTCTTTGGGTAGACGATACTTGAAACAAGTCTGGCACTGTACGTTGTGGTTCGACACCCACTAATGTCGTCGTCCTTATAGAGCCTTATCATTTTAATCATTACCTCGTCACCTCATTTTGTTCTTCATAAACAGTAAGTACAATAGGCTACCGCCATATTAAAATCCAAGAATTGAAAAATTGAGTCGTTCAGTCCTTCAACAAATTTATTATTTATATAATGTTATTACGTTACATTACCTCGAGACGATCGACGTCCATCGTCTATCTTCAAATACTTATACCTGTATATAAATTAGACGCAAAAAGGGGGGGGGGGGGGGCGGTGGCCGAGTGCATGGTCTAGCGCACACCAGCTCGGAGCACTTGGAGCGAAAGCTCGCGCTGCAGAACCCACCCCGCCCCTGCTTGTATCGATCTGGAAGAGCATCGTACCGGCGTGCGGTCGTGTATCTCTACTGCGTGGTGGTGCACATTAAAAACCCCAGGTTTGCGGTTGTACCGCACTGGCTCAATAGCTCATCTAGAGCTGAGACACCAGACGCCCACTAAGGCAGACTAACTTCCGGCTGTATAAACATACACACAACAATTTGCAATTAGACGCATACTAACAAAGAACACACCGCGCCGCCTCTTTTCTTTGGATGCCTTTTTTTAAACCAGCAAAAGCTCACGCGTTCTCTCTTTTGAGACGGTTAGAACGGTCGCACATAAAACCCGCGTTTCTCCTACCCGGCCGCTTCCTCCTCTCATTATGTGTAGTTGGTTATAACTAAATAAGTAATAATAATGGTGTATTATTCATATTTACTTTCAGTTTCAGTCAGGGAAAAAATTTTCGCGGGGACTAGAACCAATAAATGAGCTCCGCTTAGAGTATCGGCACTCTCTTCCCCGACAGTGTTGTGAACGCCGCCATCCTGGTGCTTGTGCAGAGCAGGCGCAACTGCCGATTGTCATGATTCAAAAGTGCGACATCCTCAGCATTAGATTCGGTGTTAGGAAGCTCATGTAATGTTGCTTTCCTTTGTCGCAAACTGTTTAAAATGGAGGGCGGAAAAGCGTTTCTTGTGTATTCAGATAAAGCTTCAAATAACTGGCAACCATGATTTTAAGCCACGATATGGCCAAGTGTCGCTACTCTGAAGCGTAGCTTATTTAATGACACTATTTGTGCTCTCGTTCAAAAGGCTTGTAATACCTGGAGGGGCCATGACGTAAGCCCCGTGGATTCCACAAGCCACTACCTTTTGACACCTGCCTCTTCTTCATTGTTCCCGCTTGTGCCAACAAATATAGCTACGGTTCAGAGTAAAGACACTTGGCCATATTGTGGCTTAAAATCATGGTCGCCAGTTATCTGAAGCTTTATCGTAAATCACAGGAAACGCTTTTCCGTCCCCCACAAATGTTTAAACAACCCGCGACAGAGCATTGCAATATTGCATCAGCTTCCTAGCACCGCATCTAATGCTGAGGAAGTCGTACTTTCGGATCATGACGATCGACAGTTGTGTTTGCTCTGAACAAGACCCAAAATGCCGGAGCCCAAAACAATTCTGGGGAATGGAGTGCCGGTAATTTAAAGCTCACTTAGTGACTCTAGGCATGAAGTGAACTCGGGTGTATTCTTTTCCTCTTCGTCTTTATCGTTTATTGATTTCAATCATATCGAATAATGAACACATTACATCACGCTACACTTGTGTCTTATATTTATTAACCTGACCCAGTACTTAAACCATTCATTTGTCGATGATAAATCTTGCAATATATTTTTTTTTTAAATGTGGAGGTGAAAAGACACGGAGATTGATGAAGATACAGACGCCAACGCCGCCTTCGGAAATTTTTTGAATATTAGAAATCAGCAGTTCGTCTGCCATTCATTAGGTAGCGCAACAAAACACAAAAACAGTTTTTAATTGTTTTTAAAAGTAGCTGAGCTCTACACCTATTAAAAAACCAAAGCAAGATCATTGTGAAAATTTAATACATCGCAATGTACATCTATTTCAAACAATAAATGTTATTAGATGCCAATAAATCTGTTGGATGTCCAAAAAAGATACGCGTCAAAAACCGGTAAGTTTGAATGGCTCCTGGAGCGTTATGACTTGAAAATGAAAAAAAGCCATCGTCCACCTCTTGGGCAACCATTGTAGCTCTAAATGTTATAAAAGATTTTATCCTAGTCTAATTATTTCCTCAGCGGCATTTGAAGTACCATAACTCGAAGCACAGAAAAGTGCTACGTTTGATATAAAATATCTAAACAAAAAATTTTACACAAGATTAAATTTTTTTCTGCATATTAACAATTATATGCACTACATCTGTAGCTAATTTCATTGTCCTAGCACTTGTCAATAAAAACATATTTGTGCTGAAAAATGTCAATTTTAGGCAATATTTGGAGGGATGAAAAAATGAAAGCCGTTTACAATTCCCTGTAACGCCGGTTGGAGCGCAGCTCTTGAGGAGGAGGATGGAAGCGTACAGAGGGAGAGGTGACTCCTTGAGGTCACGTGACCTCATGGGAGGTCGGGTGACGTCAAGAAGGTCACGTGACCTCGGGGGAGGGGGGTCACGTGACCTCAGTGGGGTCACGTGACCTTAAGAGGTCATGTGACCTCAGAGGTCATGTGACCTCAGGGGTCACGTGACCTGGGGGTCACGTGACAATCACAATGACGATTTGATGACGCCATCAGTGACGTCACTGATGACGTCATCAGTGATGATGACGATGACGATGCGGATGCCAATGACGTCATCAATGACGTCACTGATGACGTCATCAGTGATGATGACGATGCGGATGACGATGACGTCATCAGGTTGCATGCAACCTGGATTGCATGCAACAGGTTGCATACAAATCGTTGTATGCCAGTTGCATGCAACAGGTTGCATGCAACCTGTTGCATGCAACTTCCGAAGGAACCCGAGGTCCTCCCGAGGCCCTACCGAAGAAACCCTATGACTCCCGAAGGAACCCGAGGTCGTCCCGAAGGAACCCGAGCTCCTTCGGGAGGACCTCTGGGGGTTCACGTGACTCCAGGGGGTCACGTGACCTCAGTGGAGTCACGTGACCTTAAGAGGTCATGTGACCTCAGGGACCTGGAGGTCACGTGACCTGGGGGTCACGTGACCTTGACAATGACGATTTGATGACGTCATCAGTGATGACGATGACGATGCGGATGCCAATGACGTCATCAGTGACGTCACTGATGACGTCGTCAGTGATGATGACGGTGACGATGCGGATGACGATGACGTCATCAGGTTGCATGCAACCTGGATTGCATGCAACAGGTTGCATACAAAACGTTGTATGCCAGTTGCATGCAACAGGTTGCATGCAACCTGTTGCATGGCACTCCCGAAGGAACCCGAGGTCCTCCCGAGGTCCTACCGAAGAAACCCGAGGTCCTCCCGAAGGCACCCGAGGTCCTTCCGAAGGACCTCGGGTTCCTTCGGGACGACCTCGGGTTCCTTCGGGAGTCCTCGGGTCCCTTCGGAAAAATTTACCCATAATGCACCGCGCGGTTACGCCGACGGCGACGCCGACGGCGACGGCGACGGCGACGGCGACGGCGACGGCGACGCCGCTCAAGCCGGAAACGGGCGCCTAAGAGCTGCGCTCTAAAAAACAAAGTAGTGCAAATAACAAAACATGGTATCGTTACATTCTGCTCCGACATCATCTTAACAAAACTGCTATATTGGAACCGTGTTATCTTTAATGGATCGTTCATAAAACATTAACTAGCGGATGAAGTGAGGGACCGCGCCATCATATTCGCAACGCTACAAATGCGCATGAACAGTAAAAACCAACACGTACATATTATCAAATGAGAGAGAATTGCATTGCCTTTCGAATGACATCAATCCAACAAAACAGTATTTAAATAGAGATGAGTAATGACCTGCCAAAGAGTACCTAAACTGCCACATTCAATGGGACCGTGGCCTTAAATACCCGCGATGGTACTTTCGCCGCCCGAACATACTCTCGTCTAGTTCTACAGTTACACCTTCGCCGCCAATCATTCCTGAATGCGTAAAGACGGCATTTACCACACCCTCTCGACAAAAGATCGCCCAATCAGTTATTGTCTTACTTGCGACATCAGTCTCCCGCTGAATGACGGCGCACGGTAGGTTCTGGCACCAGAGGTAGATGATTTTCATGAGTTGTGGCAGCGTCAGGTGCGATCCCTCGAAAAAGGAACCGCTCTGTACCGAGACGCCGCCTTGGCACTGAACGTTGACCGGCTTCCTCTTGGACACCTCACGAGTCATCCACACACCGCATCTCCACGAATAGCCATCCTCAGATCTAGCGCGGACTTGCAGCGTCATCGCAGCTTCGCACTCTGGACACGCACGAGAAGCCAGGAGCAGGCCCATGCCCTGAAGCAAATTAATTGCTTCAAGAGGGTCTTTCATGGCGTCATGAAGACGGCACAAGTTAAACGCCATGGCACTGCGACGGTCGCCTCTGGAAGAATAAAGCGCGGAGGGGGCTAAACGAGCAGAACTGCGCGCTTCTTTGCATTTATTATTTTTATTTGATCTGCCATTTTGTACCTCGTGACACCCTTATAACAAATTCATTGGTTAATCGGTCGGACCATGTCATCACGTGACAAAACAAACTATAATCGGATGACCAGAACGGTTGCCACGGTCGGCACTGTTACAATAAAGAGAAGAGCCGGACCCAACAACAAAATAAAGTAACAAAGTTAATAAAAAAAAATAAGGGAGCCGTTTTCGTGCAGCGTGTTCTTTGATGAGAGGTGTTGCTCGCAATGTTACTTGCGTGTTTTCTTTTTTGTTTCTTTACCCTAGAGGATGCCACAACCCTTATTTGAAGCTGATTTGTTGATTCAATAACAGACAACGCGTTGGAAGGATCGAGGGAGGGAGTCTTGGCGTCAGAATTCTCGGAAAGAAAAGTAAGAATGCACAATATATACCGTACTGCAAGACCGTTATACTCCGCACTCGGCGAGGCCTCATGACGCCGCCGACGACCGTTAGGCTATTTATTTTATTTCTTTAGACTTTTAACGCGACCACTACTCCGCCGTGCCTCAGATTTTCTAGCGAAGGTCCCGCAGTTTTTAATAATCATTAGTATTCTCGTTTGAAGGGCACTCTTTCTATGCTGCTTCGTCTTCGTTCCTGACGCCATAAAAATATGGGAGTGAAAAGTTAGCGCCACGTATAAAAAAAGTTTAGTTCAAGGTCGGATTGGTTTCTAGATACAATTAGTCCAATAATTAATTAGCCCAATTATTTATCTTTGTTATTAGCATCTTTTGTGTGCATGCGTGAAATACAGCACCCAACGAGAAGACATGAGGAGAACGCTGCAAGTGCTGGACCGTAGACCATTTAATGTCACTAAAATCCTGGGTCGGAGAACACTTGGCGGTATCAGTGTATCGTATTGAAAGCGCTACAAAAACACGTTGGGGACACTGAACTTCTGGACCAAATTTGGGTGCGTGAGCGTGTGATGGTGTGTGTATGCCATTCTTTATTTTTAGACTGTAGGCGCGAAAAATCCACACGGACTAGGGCCTGAGAAATGCAGAGACTAGGCCAAAATCTGGGTGCTGTTACTCATTCCCTAGTCAGTCTGGATTTTTCGCACCTATAATCTAAAAAGAAGGAATATATTTATGGCGTCAGGAACGAAGCAGCATAAAACGAGTGCCCTTCAAACGACAAAACTAATAATTATTAAAAACTGCCAGACCTTCGCTGGAAACTCTGATGCACGGTGGAGTAGTGGTCGCAGTAAAAGTCTAAAGAAACAAAATTAATAGTCTAACGGTCGTCAGCGGAGTCATGAGGCCTTGCCGAGTGCGGAGAATAACGGTCTTGGGCAGCACGTTGTCTATTGTTCAGTCTTTTTCTTTTCTTTTCAAGAATTCTGACGCCAAGACTCCCTCCCTCCTTCGCTCCAACGCGTTGTTTGTTATTGAATTAACAAATCAGCTTCAAATAAGGGTCGTGCCATCCTCTAGAGTAAAGAAAAAAAAAGAAAACAAACAAGTAACATGGCGGGCAACACCTCTCATCAAAGAACGTGCCGCCCGAGAACGGCTCCATTCTTATTTATTTTTTTATTCACTTTGTTACTTTATTTTGTTGTTGGGTCCGACTGTTCTCTTCTTTGTAACGATGCCGACCGCGGCAACCGTTCTGGTCATACGATTGGCGTTTGTTTTGTCACGCGATGACATGGTCCGACCGATTAACCAATGAGTTTTTTAAAATGATGTCACGAGGTATAATATGGCGGATCAAACAAAAAAAAAATGCAAATAAGCGCTCGTTTAGCCCCCTCGGCGCTTTATTCTTCCAGAGGCGAGCGTCGCATTGCCATGGCGTTTAACTTGTGCATCTTCAGGACGCCATAAAAGACCCTCTTAAAGCAATTAATTTGCTTCAGGGCATGGGCGTGCTCCTGGCTTCTCGTGCGTGCCCAGAGTGTGAAGCTGCGATGACGCTGCAAGTCCGCGCTAGATCTGCGGATTGCTATTCGTGGAGATGCGGTGTTTGGATGACTCGTGAGGTGCCCAAGAGGAAGCCGGTCAAGGTTCAATGCCGGAGCGAGGTCTCGGTACGGACTGGTTTCAATTTCGAGGGATTGCACCTGACGCTTCCCGAACTCATGATCATCTACCTCTGGTGCCAGAACCTTCCGTGCGCCGTCATTCAGCGGGAGACTGATGTCGCAAGTAAGACAGTAAGTGATTGGACGAGCCTTTGTCGGGAGGTTGTGGTAAATGCCGTCTTTACGCATTCAGATATGATTGGCGGCGAAGGCGTGACTGTAGAACTAGACGAGAGTATGATCGGGCGGCGAAAGTTCCATCGCGGGTATTTAAGGCCTGGCCAGTGGGTTTTCGGCAGTGTGGAGCGTGGCAGCGGGAGCTGCTTTCTTGTTCCCGTGGATACCCGTGATGCTAAAACTCTGCTAGGGCTTATAGCCAAATGGGTCCGCCCTGGAACAAGAATAATCACTGATTGTTGGGCTGGCTATCGCAAGCTTGCAGATGACGCTCGCTTCACGCACCTCACCGTTAACCACGAGCTGCACTTTGTCGACCCGAACACTGTTACGCACACCAGTACGGTGGAGGGCGCCTGAGCCCACGTTAAAAACTCTCTTCCAGCACGGTGGATGGCGCAAGAGCCACCATTTCACTGGTCAACTTGCAAAGTTCTTGTTTTGGAGGAGAGAGAAGGCGCGCGGAAACACTGATAGATTCCAGTCGTTCATCACCGCGGCCGCCAAAATCTATATCCCCGACGCAGACAGGGACCTTCCCTATACTGCGGAGGACGAGGATTCTAACGGCCCCGGTGACTTCGAGTGATCCGCTGCGCTGAGCCCGTCGCCCGCCTGCGTGCGTAAAGACGTCTTATGCGCCAACCGCTCGTCAAGTGCTCGTTACGTCAGTTATAGGTTCTGGCAGCGGTCTAAACAGCCCTTTTCAGGGCCCCCGTATTTTGCAAACGGAGCTGTGTTTTGAATGCGGCACCCCATGTCTCTGTAAAAAGTTCACAGGAAAGACCCAGCAAAGGTATGTGGTCTCCAACTTGGATATCGCGTGTTATGATTCAAATAAAAATTGTTCTTGCTTATTTCGCGCCTTTGATCCCAACAAATGCCGCCGTTGCAGTCGTCCTGCGGTGCTGTTGTTCGCCCGTTCGCCGTCGGCGTGCCTCACCTTCGTCGTCTTTACTAGCGGCGCATCGGCGAAGGCGGTTGATCTGACAAACCGCGCTCGGCTTCGGCTAGCAGACGGCGTTCGTAAAATGGCGTCAGCTGTTGCTGGCTTCATGCGGCGGTACCGTGCGTGCTTCTATTCGTTCGGCGTTCGTTGCCATGGTGACGGCGAGGAAAGCAGACGAACTTTATATTGCGGAAGAAAGTGCGTTCTAAGGCCCTTCCCGCATGCTTTCCAATGGGCGGAAGGCGAACAAAAAGAGTTAGAAATAAGGACTTAACGCAGAAGGCTGCATTTCTCCAGCGCACTGTTGTACACGTTCCTCAGAAAAATGAACGAAAGCTCGTTCCTCGTTCCTTCTGATTTTTGGAGCGCGTTCCCGTTACAAGTTACATCTGTGAGAAAGGAACTCGTTCCCGTTACTGTTAAAAAAATGAAACTTAGCGTTACATATACGTTACATTCGCATTTTTTCTGATTACCATAACAAGGTAGATCAAGCAAAGTTTTTTTTTTAATCTAACCTATTAAATGGCAACATTCGAATTTGAATTCACTGATGGCAGGGCAACAGGAGAAGAAGACACACGGCAGCAGGGCTTTTTTTGTTGAAATATTCACCTTTTAAAATATCAGCATTTTACCATATTCCTGTTTGGGATGGGCGATTTAGACGAGCCAAATGTACTCTTACCCCATATTCCACCACCTTTTTACAACAACCTCACACGTTTCAATCTAAAAAAGACCCTTGTTCGAACTTAACAACGGTTGCTTTTTGATGTTGGCATCCACAAGACGAGCAAGTAAAGAAGAGGGTACAATTTTTGAAGGCCAGTCTTGAAAAATACACGTCCTTCTCCGTGAAGTGTAGATTCGTTGTTCTGTTTGAAGGTTGGGGAGAAGGGGAGAAGTAAAGATAAATGTTTTGTATCATTTAAGAGACCAATATTTGTGATAAAAGGGTGCGTTCCTTGTCAGGTAACCTGTCATTTTGTTGTAACTGTAGGTCTGTTTGTGGAAGTTGAGTGATGGCTGTAGTCGGCCTTAGATTTCTTGGTGTATGAGTATTCGTGGAAGAAAAGAAAGTGGCTAATTATTAAACGTCCCTCTTTCTGGGTCTTTTCTTTGACTAAACGTTTTACGTTTCGTACTGCACTCTCGGGCACTGCAAAAATAATAAATGTCCACTAGCTCTGATAACCGCTGATAACCGAAACAGAAAGACAAGATTTGTCTTTCTGTTTCGGTTATCAGCGGAAGGCTGACCCTGAAAGCGCCCCACTTAACCCACCCACCATTTTCGAGCCCTACAAGCTCGAAAATGGTTTTCTTTTTCTCTCCCTTTTTCTGCAGTTTAGAAAGAGGATAGCGGTGATGGTTGTCGGCCTCCAAGCCCATCGCGGATGAGGCTCTTTTTCCCATTCTTACCGAATCAGGAAAAAAAAAAAAAAGAAGCGGTTAGAGAACGCCTCATTTCGCTGCCCGGTTTTACTTCGGAAAAATATGTGGCTCCGTTTTTCTGGTATTCCGTGTTTCGAGATATTTCGCACATACGGTTTTCGAATAACCTGTAGATTATTGATATCGTCAGTACAAGAGCGAAATACGCCATACATTTATTTCGTGGTGTTGTCATAAATTAAAATGTTGCGAAATGATCTGCCAGAAGTCGGAATGGCGTTGCGACCTAATAGCGGCCCCACAGAGCCTACTTTTCATTCAAACGAAGCAGTGCTTTGAAAAATAAAGCTACTCACTCTAAAAAGAGTCTAATCTCCTTGTGAAAAAAAAGAAAAAAAAAGAAACGAAATTAACCATTTCTCGATGAATCAAGAGCCATTAGGGTCCCAACTTTCCTTTTTCTTTTTTTTCCAGAGCACCGGATTTCGTGTTTTTTTTTCAACGGTCACCCTGATATCTCTTAAGGTGTGCGATTTCTAAACTGCACGGAAGAAGGACTATATGCTGTACTGTCAAAATGCTAAAAAAATTAATTACCACAAGTATAGATAGTGTTGCGTCTTATATACGTACTAATCAAAGCGTAGTTCCATTGTCAAAAAATTATGTAAAAAAAAGTTCTAACTAACTTTCATACTGTAGGAGAAGCGCAAAAGTGAACTCACTCACGCAGAAAATCCACTCACACGAGAAAAACGTTCACTCACGTCGCGCTGGCTTGCAACTCAAATTGTATTTTCGTCTTTTTTCTTTTTCTTTTACTCGTATTAAACTTCGTTCTCTTCTGTAGAAAAAAATAGCAATGTCTATTGCACATTACATTCCAGAGTCAAGATATAACAAGGCTTGTTCAGTAAGCTTTATGGATGGACTGCTAACACAAGTATCACTCCTTTCTGTGATGTTGATTTTATGATGAGCGATAGGCATTGCTATTTGTTTGTACAGAACAGAACAAAATTTAATACGGGTAAAAGAAAAAGACGACGAAAATACAATTTGAGTTGTAAGTCAGCGCGACGTAAGTGACCGTTTTTCTGGTGTGCTAGCATTTTCTGCGTGAGTGAGTTTACTTTTGCTCTTCTCCTACAATATGAGTATCCAACTCGCCCAAGCATGCATTCTAAGAAACAACTTTTATAATTACAAGCACCGATTAATCACTTCACAAAACAGAATTGCAAGTAAGGCTCGGCATCTTTTACCGAGAACCTTATTTGTTGTTCTTTTGTTTTGTTCGCCCGGATGAAACGGACGGCAGAGAAAAGCTCACCGGAGAAAAGCTCACCGGAGAATAGCCCACCGGAGAGAAGCTCACCGGAGATAAGCTCACCGGAGAAAAGCTCATCGCAAAACCGGCAAATGCGGAGAACAGCTCACCGGCCTTTGAGGGGATGCGGAAAAGAGCTCACAGATTTTTTTTTTTTTTCATCTCAGCAGATTTTGCGTCAAACGTGGCAATTTATCACAATTCGCATTCGTCACTTCATTAAAAATATGTCCTCTTTTTTGTAATATGCTTTAGGTTCATCGGGCATATTTACTAATTCCTCAAAAATTATACTTCGTTTCAGCTTCGATCCAGACGCGACCAAAGCTACAAGCGCGAGCTCCGGGCTTTCAGCATCCCTGCCAAGCACGCGCGCTCGTGCAGTGCAAGCACTGTTCTGGGCCACATGCTCGCGCTTGTAGCATCGGCTGCGTCTGCACCAAAGCTGAAACGAAGTATAGTAATCCCGCACTATGTATGTGAATGAAGCCGCATGTATAAAATCAGAACATTGTACACCGGTAAAAAAAGACAACAATTTATTGACAGCTGACAGTGCGCCGTCAGTAGCTTTGTCAGGTAAAATGTTTGTTCTTTGCGAGCTAATATGACGGCTTGAGGCTGAGATAGTTGGTTCATGGTTGTTAAGGTGCCAGCTGAACGTTTTAGGGACACACACACACAGACGAACAAAAAAGGCAGACACACCACTGGTCGAGGAGGATCTTCTTTTTAATGCTACGTGAGAGCGGCCGCGCTCTTACAGATGTTGCTTGCAATTAAAAGGCTTCGAGCCTGTGGTTTGATGAGAGAAAAACATATACAAGATCCGCTCAGGAAGCTAGAAAGAAAACTTGTGACGGCTTGAAGCTGACCTAGTTGGTTCATGGTTGTTAAGGTGCCAGCTGAACTTTTTAAGGACACACACACAGAGGCGAACAAAAATGCGAGCTAATATGAATAGCGGTGTGTGAACCATTTCTGCTCCAAATATTGTGTAGTGCCTAATAGATAAGTAGGTATTTGTATATGTAATCAGGGTCGGCTACGCCGTTTGCTTTCTATTAATTTCACTAGCAAAACTCTAGTTGTGAGAACAGCTTTGTCTTATCGTTTTTATTGTCTTCACTGCGTCGTCGTCGTTTCAGCCCGGTTTCTATCATGTATCACGTTTACCAACTCGCCCAATTCGCTACCTTTCAGAATACTAGTTCTTGTATAGGTCACGAGTAACAAAGGTGACCGTGTGCAGCCTGAAGGTCATGGGTGGCTCGCCGTAGAAGGGCACTATCACACAAAGGGAACGTGTGGAAACACCAGCACGAACGGCTAGGAAACGTGCATGTCCGAGGAAGAAAGAGACCTCGATATCACTGACCGTTTTATCCTCTTTTCAAAGGTTAACAATAGCTTCAAGGAGATTTTCAAATACACGTTGTTGCTCGAGCACTTTCGGATTTTCGGCATTTACAGTTTTGATTTTTAGGTTTTAGGTAGACATTATTAAGTTTTCGAACTTTTTCCTGTTCTTCAAGTTCATAAAGTTTTCAGTTATGCTTTCGTTGCCTAAAGAGTAGGCCATAAAGACACTCGCCCGCAATAATTAATTTGGGAGCAATATACCCAATCAGCTTAACAAATATTACAAAACAGGACATTTTCTTGTTTACAAAGCTGACGAATTTTAATGATAATACATTTATACATGTTACGCATGATCCAACAACCTTCATATAAAGAGAAGAAAAAAAAATCTGTGAGTTGTTTTTTCGCATACGCTCAATGGCCGGTGGACTTTCCTCCGCATCCGCCAGTTTTGCGGTGAGCTTTTCTCCGGTGAGCTTTTCTCCGGTATTCGGAAGAGACACGGCCTCCGCAAATCACTCAAATAAGTAAACGCTGTGGTACCAAGTAACAGCACCAAGGGGCGCTGGGCGCTTTTTGGGTGATGTGCCCAGCTATGAGCGATGTACCGCGGTCACCTCCGCAGTGTTTTTTTTCTCGCATAATATCACCAATTCCAGTTTAAAAACATCAGATGGATGCACCGACAGATATAGTCCGAATTTCAGCAAAACTTAGTTGAGTTACGGTCTCTCGCTTGTTTCGGGCCGGCTTCCTCTTTGCGCATGGGGTAACGCTAATTCAGGGATGGGTAATATTTCAAATACAAGTATTTAAAATACGTATTTCAATAACTTTGTGTATTTTGCATTTGTATTTAATTTCAAATTGGGTAATGTATTTGACGTGGGTATTTAAATACAATTGTAATTAAATACAATTTTGAGGGCGAAAATACATCCCTCAAATTTATTGCCACGGCTAAATTTGCTCATCTTAAGACGTGTCCAGAGCAGGAAGAAAACCACGTTCTGCACCGAATGCAGTGTCCCTCAATCAAGCACAAGCATTTAGTGACTTTTTGATTACGGTGCTAGTCCAGGGCAAGAATAGTGACGAAATCGACGTTCACAGGCATACTGGCTAAATAAGTGCCTGTAACAATTTGTGACGCTTTCCAGCCTGATTTCCATCCATACTTTTGCCTGGAACATTCTAAATGCGCGGGCCGTCCAGATTTTCGTAACTGATGCGAGTTGCAACAATAAAAAAATGTCTAGCTAGTTCTGCGCGTCTTGGTCGTCTCGGTTCTTTGTTGGTCTATACCAAAATGTAATCGACAAAAAAAGCTGCTTGAAGCTCTGTACTTTTTTCACCTATTACGCCCAAGCTGATTACATTTTTTTTTTGTGATTATATTTCTATTACGTTACTAGAGCCTCGCACACTAACTCCAGAGTGTGCGATGCCAAATAAAAATGAGATACCCAGAAACCCGTTGCAGGTGCCCTGAAGTCGCTGACGCAAATTTTGAGGAATGTATTTAAAAAAAGGATTTGGAGGAGACCAAATACATTTGGTTGTAGTTGTATCTTGTACTTATATGCTTTTTTGGAAATGTAATTAGATTTGCAATTAAATACATTTTTGACGAAGTATTTTGTATTTGTATTTCAATACATGTTTGCATGTATTTTGCCCATTCATGCGCTAATTAAACTTGAGGAAGAAAACGAGAAAGGACGGTTGTTTCTCCTTTCTCGTTTTGTTTTTTTTCATCCTACACCAACCCGCTCGTTCTGTCCTTACGGATAGCGCTAGTCTCAAAGTTAATTAGGGGTTCACTGGCTTGTGGCTGGGGTAGGCGTCGTTGTATTGCGTTCCGAAGAGTCTGGACCTTCTTTGTATTTCGCCGGTTTGTCTTTAGGGAGAAAAAAAAAGGAAAGGGGGGGGGGGGGGGGCGGGACGCTCCAAATCTACGCCTGAATTGTCGTCGAGAAAAAAAAAATAATAATAAATCACCCCGAAGTAAAAAAAAAAAAAGCACGGGAAATGCGTAGCGTTTCAGGACATTTAATCGAATGCCCCTACACCGAAAAAGTGGTCGTCCTGTACAGAATCTTGCATTTGCAACAATTGGCCGGTATTTTTCAACAGAAAATCCTAATAGCGGAAAAAACAAACGAAAAACGTTGCTAACCCACATATATATATATATACAACACGGGCACTTCACACCATCGTACGTGGCCTCCTCGGACTTCTTAGTTTGCAAGATTCAATGGTCTCAAAAAAATATTAAATTTTCAAATATTATATATATATATATAGATATATATATTTATTTATTTACTCGGGGCAGGTGGAGGGCGAGTTGGAAAATATCGGGAATCCATCCGCTTGTTACAACCCCAGGCGTGTCCTCCGTCGTGCCATCTAAGCGTCTGTCATACGAGAGGTCACTCAGAAATGACTTCTTAGTTTGCAAGATTCAATGGACTCAAAGAAATAATAAGTATTCAAATGTTATTGGCAAAAACTCATGATGTATTCAATGAAACGGCGTTCGGTTAAATGTCCGGTGCCAGGTGCGTTTGATCTTCTAGTGCGCAATAGAACCTCAGATGCCTCGCTTTGCGAAAATATGATGACTGAAAACCGGCATCGTCTTTCGGGCACGTGCGATTTTTCTTCGGTTGCGATATAAACAGAAAAGCTGCAGATCGATGCCAAAGTCACGAGACTCTGAAAAAACTAATAGAAGAAAATCTAACTGCAAAACCGACCGACGCGGAGAAAAGCTCACCGGCCTCTTGATGAATGCGGTGGAAACTCGCCTACAATTTTCGTTTTCGGAAATGGTGTTCTTTTGGTATATGAATAATAGCAATAATCTTTGCCGTACTTTTTTTGTAAAAACTTATGATTTCTGGTGCGGATGGGTCCTGACACAATTTGGGGGCTCTCTGTGGTTGTGGGGTGCGATGACGAGGTCTCTTCGTTATAAAACTCGACGTTGAGGCAATGTCTTCATAGAAAAAAAATACGTGTCAATCACTTCATTAATTGTTCCCATCCTTCATAACTATGAACATCTGCTTCTTCGTTTCTATTGGTGTCTGCAATATACAAGTTTTGTATGTAGCTCCGTTTGTGTTCCCCCCAGGGCCCCCAGGGTAGAGCCGCAAATACTAAATTTAAAAGCTTCATCATACAATATTTGTGTGGATTTATTTCAGCATCTGTTAGTTTTGCGGTGAGCTTTTCTCCGGTGAGCTTCTCGGTGTTGCGTTGTACTCCGGGGGAGAAAAGCTCACAGAAATCTGGCGGATGCGAAGAAAAGCTCACCTTTACAAAGCGATCTAACATTATTTCTTCGCAGCTTTCGATATTTTATCGAACTCGGTTCTATCAAAGATATTTATTTCAACGCCGTTTATTTTAACCCAATTTCATCGAAGCCGTTAAGTAGGACGCCGTTTTATGGAACATCATGGTTTCTGGCCAGATCGGTTCTTGTTTTTGTAAATAGTGTTTTTTTTTCTTTGCATCCAAAGGATAAATATATTGTCACGAATGACAACAGATGAGGCGGTGAATAACTTTAGAAACTAAGCTTTTAATCGGCTGGACAAAATAGAAGATTATTGTCGCAGGCGTCGATGTCGGTGAAACAGCCGGATCGAGACTGACTGCGGCTCGCCACGCGGAGCCCCTTATGTACGCGCGGGATTCTGTAACAATCGGCGTAGAAGGTTCGGCGGTAGAATCAGCTAACCTCGAATAAACCAATAGGGTTCTAGAAGTTACCAGAACCCGATATTACAGAAACAATAAAAAAGTGTATCCGTTATCCGTGGCCAGGTATCGAACCTCGGCCATTTGCGCGGAAGGCAAGCACGGTAACCTTAGGCCACAAGCGCGCTGCTTACTGGGCCAGCTGCGCACGCGGCAATATTATGTTCCGCTCTTCTTTTGCTTCGTAATAAACAATGATCTGTTTCGGTGATGTGGCCCTAGAAAGTAAGCTATTCTTCTGAGAGTGAACAAGAACACTTGGTTTTACAACTATACGAACATGCAAAAAGCGCAGCATGAGCGGTGAGCAAAGTGCGGACGTGAGTTTTAAATATCAACACCGCAGTGCGAACAATGTCGAGAATATTAAATTTTAAATGTTGAATGAAATATTTAGTAAATGAGCTTTTCTCCGCATTTGTCGGTGTTGCGGTGAGCATTTAACCGGCGAGCTTCTCTCCGGCGAGCCTTTCTTCACCACCCCTTCTCCAGTGAGATTTTCTTCGCCGCCCAACATTAACAGCCGAACAAATGCTCATTGCAGCCAAGATGTGCAATCGACGAACAGCATAACAAAAGATGTGCGGGTTCTTGTCCTAATACATTCGCCTCTATTTCATAAAGTACTGAATCAAGAATGTGTTGGTTCGGGTCAAACAAAGAATCTACAGCGCGAGACTTTCAAAACTTTCAAATAGCAACGTTTGACGCGCTACTACCGAAAAGCTTGTTGTGTTTTTAGCTTCACTAAAAAAATTTTGACAATGTTTTTTTTTGTTTGTTTTTTTTACGGCAGAAATTAGCCTCCACAAGTTAATATGCAAAGCGAATGCCGAAATTAAAAGAAAATAGACGAACTCACGTATTTGTCTTCCGCATTTGAAATATGTAAATATTTTAAATGCTTCTCTGCAGAATATTTGAAATCGCCAAATCAAATCACTTCTCCTACTTCGAACAGAAAGAAGTGGTAGAGGGTATCGACCCTTTGACGCTTCGGTGGCCTTTTGTCTGCCTGCATTTGGTAACTTCAGGGCTCACGCAAGGACCGCTTGAAGCGCGAAATCTTTCACCCCCAATTTCGTGACCCAAAACGCCAACAAAAAACGCAACTTCCTCCCAGTGACGCGCTCTGGCGATTGAAAACTAATGACTTGCACCCACCCGCAAAATATCTTCTCCGCCGAAGAAAAAATAAAATAAAAAAAAAACAAGAAAACTTTCAGTCGCATTTGTGCGACCCCAAAACGCCAACAAAGAACGGAACATCCTCCCAATGACGCGCTGTGGCGTTTGAAAACTAATGACTGACAATCACCAGCAAAATATCTCCGCCGCCAAACTAAAAAAGGAAAGAACAAGAAACCTTTCACTCGCATTTGTTCGACCCCAAAACACCAACAAAGAACGGAACATCCTCCCAAGGACGCGCTGTGGCGATGGACAACCTACTGCTCACATCGCGATAGCCCACAAAATATCTCCGCCCGCAAAAAAAAAAAAAAAATTAAAAAAAAAAGAAGAAAGGAAGAAAAAAAGCTTTGAAGGCATTCTTCCACAAAATCCCGACCGTCAACCTGACATTGCGCAATTTCAAGATTTAGTATTAGCGACACGCTGATAGATGGCGCCAGCTGACAGCTGGATTTCTGGCATTTTTATGGGCCACAAACTTAGTTAAATTTTACCACAATAAGAATCTCTGGCAAAAAGATCTAATAAGAGATATATTCAAAACGTTTTGGTCTTCAATATTGTGGCGCCTGAATTTGCATTTAGGCCCTGGTTTATATTTAAATGTTCATGAAGAACGGAACGAAAAAGGGCCTTTACAAGCAAGTTTAAGTTCCCGTAAAACAATTTCAACATTTACATCGGGAAATGTAGCGCCACAATATTAATCAGTGTTTGATCAACTTTCTAATAAAATCATTCCCAATTCAATTCGTTTGGTGGTTCCTGAGAAAAAATATCGGAAATTTGCCATTGGAATTGCATGGGGCTTGGGAGCTGCGATATCCTCTTAAAGGGATACTGAAGCGAAACTTGAAATACACCTATTATGGTCAGAAATAGGTTTAATATGATCAATGATATTCATAAATCATAATCGCGCCTTTGTATTTTGAACGGATGGCTATATTTTTCACCCTAATGGGCCCGATTGGGCGCGCGCTCATAAATCGGCCATCGGAGAGCGCGATGCGTCTTGGGATATTGGGCGCATTTGTGACGTCACTTGTGCCAGACGGGAAAGGCTACGGCGTGAATGTTGTGGTTACGAGCGTTGCCACTTGGTGGCGCGTCGACGATTTACGACCTGTGACAACGTGGCCGTTTGAGATGTGCAAGGGCTGCACGCACGCTGCACCACGGCAAGTCGGCAACCACGGCAGCACTGACAAAACCAGCTCTGAGGCCGGATTCTCAAAGCGAACTCACGACGAAAAAAGTGCGTACGACAAATTTGAGAGAAAACCCGTACTCTCGAAACGAAATTGTCGTAACCTTTGCGCAGATTACGACAGAATCCTACGACAGCTCTGAAGCTGTCTTACGCACTTTTTACGATCAAATCAACAAGGCCGACAGTGTCGCTCAGTTACTTGGTATCGGCCACCAACGGACATTTATTATTCTACGTGCTCTTCTCGTGCGTCCCGACTTCAACCAGCAAGAAAAAAAAAGGGGTACTTAAAACAGACCACGACGATCAAGAACGCAGGATCCACAAACACACGAGAAGAACTACAACGGCCACGATTCTGCCGTCCGAGCGAGCTCGGCAGAATATAGTACACTGTTAGAAAATTCCATCAATCTACGTGGAAAAACCGAATAGAACATGTCCCGTTTTCTGGAAATGCATACAATGTGCTGTTTGCTTTCAAAAACGGGAATTGTACCATATGCATTGAAATGTGCTATTTAGGCAATAAGTATGAGCTTATCCGTATAAATAAAAAAAGCCTACAGTTTATAGTCGGTTCAACTGGTATAAGCGAATTGAACGCGCCCAAAAGTGCCGGATATCCAGCAATTTTTATGGAACTCTATCGGACCGCGGAAGAACAGTGCCTGTGAGCCGTGTTACGCCGCGCGCAGGAAGACATCTCTCACCCGCGCATGCGCAAGCCGCTGCCGGCCGGCGTGGGCCCTCGAGCTGCGGAGTGCTGCTGCCCGTTCGGAAGGCGAGTTCGACGTTGTTATCGCGTCGTCAGAGGCGTTCAGCGGTGCGTAGACGGCTTTGTTTTCCAAGTTACGTATACGTTAAGTTGTTCCTAACGCAGTGTTATTTTACTCTCTCTAAGGGTGTCGTATATTCCAAATTCGGGATGCCCAGCGTGTAGCGTCTCGTCTTCCCAGCTGCATAAAGCTAGGCCTTTTATAGTTGCTAATTCGGGGCGGCATACTGCCCGACCCTACTTAGTATTGATGGTATGCTGCGCTGCGTAGTTACGCGGGAAAAAAAACTGGAGAAATGAAGTTAATGCAGAAGGACAGAGAAAAACATGCATGAATTGGCGCAGACTAACAACTGTTTAATTTCTTTCTCTTTTTTCTCCCCCGACCCGTATTTCCAAAATTGCGGCTAAGAAAACGAATGGTTGATGTCTTGAATTTGTTGGCTTCTGAACTTGGTGGTGTTTGCTGTAGTTGCCTCTTTGATATACGAACTGGATGGTGTGCTTTTGTAGCGTTTACCTTGGGCCTGATGTTTGCTCCGACAAGTTTGGTATATTATTGAGTAGATCTATTTCTTCTTGTCGCAAAGCTAGTGATGGCTCACTGGCGCACGCTCCGTGTCTACCCGAGGCCATATGAAAAGCCTCGATTATTTCACGCTTTGTTCTGTCCTTTGACGTGGCCAAGATGAAAGTAGTGTCAAGGAGAGCTTTGCAGTTGCATTTTGAACAATGCGCTGCAAGGTTGCCAGGTGCTTGCAGTTGTCCGCATGCATGGTTGTGCTCCCTTAGTCTCTCGTTAAGGCATCTCCCAGTCTGCCCGACGTAGGATCTTCCACACGACAGTGGTATTTTGTATACCACACCTTCGACACATTCAACGAATTTGCTCCTGTGTTTCACTTGACACAGTGCCTTGCTGTTAGTCTCGTCCACTTCATTGTTGACCTTCCTGCATAATCCTTTGAGCCTGAAAGGGGCAGATAGTGACACTCTGACTTCGTACCTTGCGGCGATGTTCCTCTGCTACTCGACCGTGTGAGCGATCTTGGCAGCTTGCTAAATATGCGGTGAAATAAGGGTGGCACCTGCTTGATGCAGAGAAATAGTGCAGGCTTTTGCATCTTAGGAATAGTAACGCATTATCGTGCGATATTTTGAGTCGCCCAGTAAACTTATCCGCGCTGAGCCAGTAATCAATCATCGTCGTGGTAATACTCGTGTGCGTGCCGCGGATGCTCCGGGCGTTTTGCGTACTAAATTAATGCCATTTTTTCAGGACTGATATTTCCTAAAAATCTTGAGCTTCTGATAAGCAAATTTACTTCGAAATTACCCCGGTCGAGTTGAAACCTTTATTGTAATAGGTGGTATTCACTGGACGCCACATCGGAGCTCTCTGAACGCTGCGCATGCTCAGAGTGAACTCCCGCTTATGGCCTGAGGACACCCTTTTTATGTAGAGTAATGCTACATGCACGACGTCGTGCAGCTCAACCGGAAGTGGCTGTACGCTCGACGCGCGTTGATGGTCTTTGATTGGACGACCCGAATCCTGGCCATAGTGGCAGCAGAGCTTCGCTCTGGCAATAAAAATTACTGCAGAGCCCCTCAAACAAATAATTTCGCCCCATCATGACCTAACCAACCTTGCAATTCACGAGCTTGCTCGTGAATATGCGACCAGAGTCGCGCATTATGCATGCAGCCTCACACATTCAGGAGCATGCTCGTGAATTGTAATTTTGTTTTAAATGTCAAGTTCACTTTTTTTTTTTTTAGGATGGGATTTGACTTGCTTTTATCGCTTATCAAGTTTATTCACCTCAACGGAGTGCGATTTCTCCTTGTGAATTAAAGGAAAATACTGTATATATCACCAGAATAAAGCGATAAAACTCATGGATATATATGTTAACCGGAAGAAACTGAGAATCTCCTCCCCAGATAAAAATTGAAAAGCTGTGCCATGTTTGAAAACAATATAACTCCCGAAGTCCTAGGTATTAATACTCTGAAACACAGTTAAAATCATAAACGTTCGGTTCAGCGTTCCTTTATGACTAAAAAAATGACCTTTTTTTCAGGCAGAAGCATCTTCGACTGCCACTGGATGGCACCAGGTGCTTCGAAGGAGTCAGCTTCCTCTCTGCCATGGAGCTGATGTACGCCACATACCTAAAGTACCCTGCTGAGCTGCTAGCAGCGTTGAAGTTCGTTTAGAGGTAACTATAGATGTGCCTTTCAGTTATGAAAACGTGCGCTGTGAATTTGCTTTGGAAAAATGCATCGTATGGACAGTTCTATTTCATTCAGGTGGTAGAATTGTCTAGTGGATATTGCATTTCATGAAGAAATAAATAGGCGATTTTTTTGTCTGGGAAGCAGCAATAGCTGCTAGATACTTTTTGACAGCGTTAATGACATAATAGGCCGTTAGCAATAAATTATGTAGCTAATCTGTTATCGTGTCCTTGCCAACATCCTAATCAGTTTGGCATACTTTTGAATGATGGTGTGCTCTTCAACGTATTTCCGGCAAAGAAAGATATACCATTAGGAATATGTTATGTGTAGAGGTGCGCACTGAGAATCGTACAATGACGCGTCCTTCCCTTCCTCTAAGCAAACGAAAAAAAAAAGCGATGAACATTTAATTTGGAAACTTTGTTTGAACAGAAATAGCATACATATTAGCAGTGGTTCTCAACCACTGATGTTTCGCGGACCCCTTGTAGAAAGGCGGAGATGATGGAGGAACCCGCTCGGGGTGAGGGGAATAGAAAGGTATAGGCTATCATGATAAGGATTTAATAAATGGATATAACTAATTGCTAGTATATAGTAAACTTATCTCATTGACACACGCACGAGAGTACTCACCCAAAATTTGGAACGTTTCTTAACGACGTGAAGAAAGACAACTAATATTGTCGTGCTTGACTGATAAGACATGGCTTCGCGGACCCCTATAGATGCCTTCGCGACCCCCATTTGAGAAACACTGCAATATAGAAGTGGTGGCATTGTCCCAAGTCGAGAGACCCCAAAAAACGTGACATTTCGGAATATGATCTGACTGCGATAAATACTTGGTCTGTTTTATTGTCAGCTAGTAGCTTTTCACGACGATCTCGACGCACTGCTAAAATCCTTGGCAGAGAGAGTATGCCTGTAGCGTGACACACACACACACGCACGCACAAAATATATCAATGTACTCATTAATATAACCCCCCCAAAAAAAACGATTTTCGTATAGAACGAGTCAAGTGCGACGGGTCAACGCGAGATATTTTTGAGGATGGCTGTTTTGAAAAGGGCCAGGTGAAAAGGGCGAAACGAGAACGGACTCAAATGAGGAGGGTTGAAATGCGAAGGACGAAACGAGAAAGGACCAAATGCACCAGGTCCAAGAGAGAAGATCTTTTTGAGAATGGTTGTTTTGAGAAGGGCCAAGTGAGAAGGGCGAAACGAGAACGGGCTCAAATGTTAACCTCCCTCTAATAATAACCAGAATATTCTGCTTAAGCACTTCAGGCAAGTTATTTTTGTAATATTGCATTTACTGGTACTGTGAATTCCTTTTTGTAACCGAAGTATCGTTGGGTACAACTTTACTAGACAGGCGAGCTGGTTAATATGACATTCTACAAACCGAGATGGAGGCTTCGAAGACATACGTTTCAATTGAGACGGATGTGTTCGTCCTTCTTTGTAGCCTCCGTCTCGGGTTGTAGAATGTTTTAGCGTTGTGTGCTGACACAAGATCCGAAATGTGTCCAGTTATTACTGAGAACTGATGCCAGTAAGCTGAATCGTTTTTTTTTTGTGTGTGTACAATCACAATTTGTCTCGATGCAAGGATCAGACTTGGAGGCTCGTGGTGTGTGCACTGACTGTCCAAATTAAGGGCGTGTCTCGGCTTGAAAGTATACGACAGACGAGGTTTTGAATTTGTCCGGGTTGGATTACTAACCGATAGAGAAGTTAAAGAAAGAGCCAGGAACTCCTTAGCTTCTGTTATACATCCTCCTCTAAGAAATCCCACCCATTATTTATGTTATCTTTTTTTTTTCAGGCGACTTGTGGCAATGAACCCGCAGGAGGGGTCCCGGCAGTCGTCAAGAAAAGTTGCTCTGGTGCATCTGAAGGCGCAGGGAGCCCTCCAAAAGTTCTCGAAGTTCCAAAAGAAGTGGAAAGAAATTTCGGTGCTTGTTTAGATTAATCTTTCTTTTCTATTGTTAATATTACAATTTGTTGTGTAGGCCAAGATGGTTCTTTTCGAGATGTAGCATGTCAGCATAATTTTTGGTCACATTTTTTTAGGAGACTGCTCACTTTGATATTTTTTTTTTATGACTGAGCTGCCCCCCAAAACATTTGCGGCATGAACTGTGTTTTTTTTTTATTGTGTATCTGCTCTAGTCATTTAAAAGAAAAATAAATGTAAATATTTTTGAAGCAGCAAACTGTTCAGTCTTCTTTGCAATGGGTCCGTTGCTATGGGTTGGAACCAAAAGGACCAAGCGTGAACTCAGTTTGATAAAGATTTTTTTACAAATGTTTATCTGCCTTTACCCCCGTCACTACATGTACAATGCTCTCTAAACTTGACGTAGCATGGGAACACTTTCTCATGGCATTCCTGGCTGTTCTATTGAGTATATATGTCACAGATTCATTGTTCTGTTTTCAGGATAGTGCTCGCATTAGATACGACAGTTCAAATTTTCCATACATACAAGTTTGGGGAACATTTGCGCATTGCAGGTAATTTTATGTTGCAAAGACGTGCATCAAGTTGCGCCTGCAAACTGCCAGGACATCCCTGTTTTGCATGTCGCATATCAACTTTTTCAAGGAGGAGCTTGGCATGTGACATACAAAGCCCGGATGTACTCATGAATAGCGGCAGTAACATAAAATGGGGCGAGTACTATCACAAACAAGACTGAACTTTTTCCGTACGTACAAGAAATGTAACCTGTGTCATTTTGGACGCATTGGAACATGTAATGTACTTCGTAAAAATGGTACATGTTCTGGCATGGCTTGTAACAGAACATGTGCTGCTGTGTGCCACGATGGTACATTTCCTGTAGCATACAGTACTTGTTCCGTGATGATGGTGTATGGAACTTGTTGTGACTGCCCATTCAGCAACAACATGTCCCGTACTAAAGAAGTATGGAACATGTTCTGTAGTCCGGTAATACAGTACATGTTGTGGCAACAAGGTTAGCATGTATGTGTCCCATATTTTGACAGGAGTTTTTCTAACAGTGTAGGCCTAGCAGCAACATCGACTCGGCGCACCGTTGCTCCGGCGGTCCTTGGCCAAGACCGTCTGTCCATGACCGGCTGGCCTGCTGAATGGAATATGCCCGCGCGACCCTTGTGGACCCTTACCGGATGAGTAGTTTGATCCCTGAACTAAATTTCAGAGGTCAATATTTTCCCCTTGTCATCTCGATCTTGTTTTCCGAGACAGCGGTGACGAACGCTGTCGTCGAAAAAGGACTCTCATTGATTCTATCTCCTTGTTTTGTGTGATATAGAGCTCAAATAAACGCCATACGGATTACCTTCGCAACTCGGTATGTACATTCTGTTATTAGTATGCCATTTTTATTCTGACTCGACGCTACGTCACTGTCGAGCTATAGCAGTTCGTGGGAGCTACGCGGTGTCGGTCCAACCTTTCTTTGCCGAGTGTCATGTCAGTATCGAGGTGCAATCGTAAAAGATCGGTCCAGAAGCGCTTACCGAAACGCGGTCTAACAGAGCGAATCCAGCACTTCGATCAAACGCGCGTGTCCGCTGCGAGTGTGAACAGGTATTTGCGTGGCTCTTGCTGACACACTCGTAGTTCAAACATATCCTTTTTAACGTCGGCTCGCAGCTGGCGACTCGCAGCAACTAATACCGGCCGTGCCAGAAGCATGCTCGGGTCGTGTCGTGCAAAGAGCCGCAACGAGAACGAGCTCACTGTGGCCAACTACGCTTTGGCTTTCTCCGCCAAGGCTTTGCAAACGCGTTCGGGCCTAGGCGAATTCTGCCGGCACGCCGTATTGCCGCAGAACGGCGCTGCTATTATGCCACAAGTGATGTCACGAGAACTTCCCCCCATCCACCAGATGAGAATTTGAAATCGTTTAATTATGTTTAAAATTAGTTCTCCTGTGTTTTACAGCGCAATTATTTATATTTCCGAGGTGGTGCCTGTCCCTAGCCCATATTTATGCAACAAGATCGGCGCTAAAATTTTGTTTCACTACCCCTTTAAGACGCTTGCGACTGCTCACAACTGGCCGCGCAGCAGTGATGACTGTCGTTTCCGGCTTAAACAAGTCGACGCTACGCGTTCGGAAGTGTGTGAACCATACTTAATGCTTGCCGTCAAATCTATCATCATCCGTAAAATTTCCTGCTCGGGTATTTCGCGACGATAACGCTAATACTGGGTTTCACCGTTTCACTGTAGAAGATTGAGTCGGAACGAGACAAATGAGGCTCATTTGTACTAATGAACTTCAAATAAAAGTAGTGTATTGACTTGGTAGTTTTTTTTTTTTTTTTTTTGTTAATTTAAACAGAGATCTTTCGTCAGAACCGACGAGTGACTGAAAAGAAGGTGCTCGTCAATGACGCCTTCAATATCATTTTTATATTCAGGGATCAACCGAGTAAATGTCGTGTTTTTTATGTCCGCATAAATAAATTACGCATTGCAGAAACCTAAAATTCTGAAAATATGAAAATCGCATGGGAATCTGAAGCGAACGTTTAAAAACACGACATTACTTGGATGAAAAGATAGAAAGGCAAGACAACCTTTCCTCATAAGCCGACGACCACCTAAACGTAATTTCGAAAAGAAAAAAAGTGTGGACGTCTGATTAATTTATTTCGCTAAAACTTCGGTAGTCCGCAAGAAAGATGTGTCACTTTGGCGGAAATACGTGTCACAGGCATCCCCAATAATTTTTGTATTGACAAACTTAGGCGGACATCGGCGCCTAAACAATTAATCAATATATCAGGCAGAAAAAGTCGGAAGAGCTAGTGCAAATAAAAAAAAACACTCAACCGCTTCTGATTAGGCCCTAGCACCTGGCTACAGAACTTAGCACAAAAAAAATGAAAGACGTTTACAACAGGCTGTAACGCCGAATTAGAGGGCATCTCTTGAGGAGGAGGAGGCAAGAGTACTGAGGGGAGGGTATACCCCCTTTCTCCTCCTCATCCTCGCTGCAACTCTGCCTCCCCTCCTCTTTCCCCTCCTCCTCCCTCATCCTACAAGCTCCTCCCCTCCTCTCGTCCACCTCCCACTCCCTCCCTCTTTAAACCTCCCCCCTCGTTTCTCCTCCTCTTCCCCCTGCGTCTCCCTCCTCCTCCTCCTCCACTCCCCCTCGCTCTCTTCCTCCTCGCGCGCTGCATAATGGGAAATGTCCCATAGTTCACCGCGCGGGACCCTCATGACGCCAAACGTGACGTCACGAGGATCCCGTGCGGTGCAATTTGAAGCATTTCCCATAATGCACCGCGTGGTTACGCCGACGGCAACTGCGACGGCGACGGTGACGCCGCTCAAGCCAGAAACTGGCGCCTAAGAGCTGCGCTCTAAAAAAATCTAAATGCAAAATTAACTCAGGAACATCAACTGCGCAACAGGCCCCTTGGAATTATGAACGTAGACCAACAAGTTTAGGTACGAAGTGCAGGTCATGAGACATAGAAATCTTTTTTCACCTTTGATCCAGGTAACCTAATGATTTAAGCCTTTCACATCCTTTACCTACCGTTAGCGTCATATTCTAACGGTGTTTCGGCATTCTGCAATGCGTTCTTTATTTATTCGGGCAGACGAGCCGGGTTTCATTTTCTCTATCAATCCTGGAGTTTGATTCGAATGAATGTATTCTACATCTGTCACTGAAATGGGTGGATAATTTGGACAACAATCAAAGTGTATGAGATCGCACAACTAAAGTCATTTTAAGGGGCACAGATTCATTAAGTTAAAATAACCTGTTTTGATTCTAATTCCGATCCCCTGATATAACATTCAGAGCTTGGAAGCACGGTAATTTATCACGTGGAACATAGGGCAGTCTTGAAAAATATATACTCACATGATGCTGTTAATTCTTCCCCATGAAATGACAAAACATATGTTCTTCACGGCGTCTTCTTTTTTGTCTTTTGCTATGTACTGCGTGCCCACGAATCCGGGGGAAGCCTTCAAAGTGACCGCATAAATAGAATACTTCAAAAAATCTCTGCATGCAACATTGCACGAGTTGTACTATGGTCACTGTGGTACCTCTTTGACAAATGCGAGGAGTGGCATGGTTTCGATGTCGATTACCTAGTTGACCAAGTTGTGCATCTCAGCAGTACATGAAAAAAAAAATAACTAGGTATATAACGGTCTGCAAAATGTGCAGCTGCTGAAAACTTTCAGCTTTTTCACTCTGGTGAAGAAGGAAGACCAGCGAAGCTGCACTATGCTGGGAATGAAGTAATGGCCGGCCGCAATTCGGCAAGCCAAAGTGGAAGGATGGAAAGGTGGCCTCCATCTATGAGCGACGGCGGAAATGCTCATAGATGGCGGTAGCTGTCCAGAGTCTTTTGTGGACATTTGTTTGCTGGCGGACACGAACCTGGGGAAACAAGCAAGGTGTATTCACACAAGGGACTTCGTCCGCAGATTAGTTACTACGAAACGCATGATGTCACCTCTTTTGGGGCATGAAATCGGCCATGTTTCTGGCGAAAACAGCAGGCAAAACGAAGGGACACGTCCACGGACCTGAAGAACATGGCCTCGGACCTGATGTATCGAGCGTATCACGTGGGCGAACGTCACAGATAATGTCCGCGGACCTGCCGGACCACGATTATAAGGGTTTTGAACGCGATCCAAATCTGTCTTTTTTCGAGTCCGCTGTGTTTCTCGGACAAGCCCGGGAACGGATTGCGTGGAAGTGCTCGTGGTACATTTAGTTGCACGAGCGGTTTTCTCGTTTTTATATGCCTCTCACGGTTCTCGTACACGGATGGGCCTTTGCTCATTTTTCAGTACGATTAGTACGCAGGAGCTACAGCTGTGGAGGATGCTCGAGGGTACCTGCGCATAGTGAAAAGAAGAGCCGAAAAGAAAAAGAAAGGAAACGACTGGAAATCGTTTTCGATTCCAACACGGAGGCCAACAGGACCGTACGAGTTGTTGTGGCTTGTGCCCTCATAATGGCAGATGAGGAAGTTGGGGAAGCACCTGACACCGACGCAGAAAGCCATGAATTAAAACATGGATGTCCAAGAAGAAACTTGGTATACAAAATCTACTCGATCAAGAACTTCTCGGCCGGTTTTCTCGAAGCGATGGTAAACCCATTTTGGTAAACCACGGTGCCTAGGAAGGAAAAGGTACCTAGGTACTGTAATAAACGGCTGGATATAGAACAACCATAATTATTTATGATTGGGCAGTAAGATGCGCCATCTATCGGTGAAAGAAGCCAGTCATTTTTTTTATCCTCTTTTTCCGCTGGTTGTTATCAATCTAGTGTGGAATTTTAAGTCAAAATATAGTCATGTTGTACTTGAAGACCACTTTATTTGCTTCAGATGGTACGAAGAAATTGTTGCTGCTATGCTAGAGTTTGTCGACGAATATTCGAAAATGTAAGAAACATTTCCTTCAATATGTTTCGCCATAAACAACGCATAACCATAGGGTAATTTAGTAAACGTAAAGAGAGGACACAGGAGCTGATTCGTGGCCCAGATAGTGCGTTTCATACCCTCCGCTACGTGGCGCTTTTCTACATTTTGGTTAAAATTAATTAAAACTCTTTCAGTGAAAAGTATTTATTTTTTTAAATGGCAATGCTTTAAGATTGTTTAAAGTACTTAAAACGACTAAATAGATTAAATCAAATACGTCACAAAAACCACGTGATGAATGGCGCCTGCCACGGCCTGCCTGCCTGCACGCCGTCGCCTCTGCATCATTCTGCATAGCCTCTGCTCGTCCCTGCGTCGTTCGTCTGTGCCGTGCGTGCCGTCCATCTGTGCTTTCTGCTGCATCATGTTCGGTCGACTTTGCATCAATCAAGGTGACGCATGACCGCCCGCGTGCTCGCATGCTCGGCGTGAATTCGTGGAGCCGATCGGTTCGAGCTTCTCGCGCTGTTGTTTCTGCCGGGCTGTCTGGCTGCACTTGAACGTGTGTGCATGTTGATTTTCGATGAGATCGTTTTAAAAAAAGAATTTAACTTTCGACCTTGCACACGACATTGTCCATGGGTTAACAGATGACGGTGTAGAACGAACCTCTAACATTGCAGATAGAGCCTTGGTTGTTATGCTGTCTGAAATTTCCAGGAGGTGTGTTTGCACACACTGTTGTGCACACTCCAACAACGTCTTCTGTTTAACGCAGTCTCCTCATTTCTCTCATTCGGGAGCTTAAAGGGGCGGTGCAATGATATTCAGTTGGAATGTTTCTCACTTTACACGAGCTTACTGGCACAAGTGGGACTCAAGGGTACTCGCACGTAACGCCACTGAACAAGAAACTCCTCTGTTTGCTGTAATTTCGTGGACAAAGCCCAGTGTTTTTATTCAATCTCTTATTCGAAAAACCTGATGACATAGCTGGACGGTAGCAGTACCGCCCAGTGACGATATTTGAATACGGCTCATAGATTGGACCCGAGCATGGCGTGGACACTCGATTTGGGCTCGTGATAATCGATAGCTCGAGAAACATTCGGGTAGTGTCCTGTGTCAAATCGCTGCAATGACGACAACAGCCGAACCATAACAATGTCTGGAACTCAGCGCGTGTCCTGTGCCTTGCCAACCCCAGCGCATGACTATGATCAATATTGGCGGCATATAATCGGCTCCAGATCACGGGGCCGCTTGTTCTGGCTGCGAGTTGAGGGGTTGAACTCTGCTCGTTTTTCTTTATTTTTTTCTGCGACTTCAATTGCGTGTGGTGAAAACGAACGGGTATATTTTACGGATCATTAACGTCAGGGATTCGCTCTAAGCGGTATTTGCGCAAAATACAAATATCAGTGCATCGCCCCTTTAAGACTGTTGGCTTCACAGTAAAGGCTGTGGTCTGTGGTTAGGGGGCTTCAAACGTAAGCTTGGTGTGTGGTGATAAGACATTTTTTGAAGTTGACAACGAACACGTTTACTTTGTCTTTGATGTTCCGCACCTTCCCAAAACAACCAAGAGCAATCTCCAAGCCCACAAACTTTGCATTGGAAATGAGGTCATTGAGCGGTCTTCTATTGTTGAACTTCATTGTTCTATCCATGAGATTAGCTTGCAATTGACTCCGAAACTTATTAAGAGACACATTTATTCAAAAACCTTTCTGTAACATGGAAGAAAATTGTGCCCCACAGATACTGAGTGCCTCAATCTTTCTTGTAATCATATCTCTTGTTTATGCAAAGGAACTTCTTGAGGCAACCATGGCTACAACCTATTTCTGTGATAGGACGTGCATACGTTTTGATTGTCTAAATAGCTAAAAAATTCAAGAAGACAGGGCAGAATTCGCGTCGTGCCATTCTGAAGGGAGAATCTCAAATACTTGATTTTCTCCACCAGTAACTCGGATGGATTTCAGCATGGCAGTTCCAAAGTGGGAGGCAGCCATAAGCCACCATTGGGTGGCAAGTTACTATAAAAAAAAGTGTCCTCATGCTCTGGGATGAGCTTTCAAGCAGCCATGACTTTAAGTTCTTACTTACACGACGCCTGCAGCAAGACACACTTGAGAACGTTTTTGGAGCTATATACGACAAATGCTGGGCTGCAACACAAACCCAAATGTGCATCAGTTCACCTCAGGACTAAAACACCTCTGGATAAAGAAACTGTTCAAACTGTCGGACAGTGAAAACGTAGAAGATGACAAGGCTGACCTTCTAAAAGAGTTGCAAATATCTTCGCACCATGAAAGTTTAATTTCAGACATTGTGGAATGTCTTCCAATTGATAACTTCCCGCCACTAGAGGATATTTCTGAGCTGGCATCAGACATCAGGTCTAACATAATTGATTACTCGTCCACGTTTTTATTACGTTTGGGGCTATTTGACCAAGCTTTTGCTTGAACAGACAACTTACAGCTGTGGCTGTTCTCAGCTGCTATCGGATGAGTCTAATAACTTGACCAGGCCTCACCAGTACTGTCTGGTTCCTAAAGCATACCACGTGCCTGGAAAATTCTTCGGGAACTTAGTAGTACCATCACAGGCTGCCTTTCATTTCATTCAGCGACTAGAAAATCACTTTCTTCCCATAATAGAGAGTGTGACACATGTTCGAGGAGTGTGTCCCGCCTTGTATAGCGCACTTTGAGGTCTGTGTGGTTTTCGCCTTTGCCCAGAGGAGTACCACAAAGGGTCTTTAAAATTGTTTTGCAGAATACGCTTGTGTTGACATCTTTGATTTCTTAACCGGAATTCGGACAAAGTTCGGTTGCACTCATCAGTGGCTAGTAAGAACGAGACAGGTTTAACTGTTAATAGCGTATTAACAGAGGCGGTTGCCAAACCAAAAACAAAAAGTGATTAAGTGGGCGGTGCAGCTTGCTCTCCAAATATTTGTTTCCCCTTTTTCCAGCGAATGTGTATCACGGCTCCCTAACAAAAATATTTGCCCACTTTCTAAAAAAATTCTATAGAAAATAGTGTATAGTGGCTAACAATATCTGAAAGAAAATGTGTCAACTTTTGTATCCACTGCCCAGGTAGCACGCCAGAGGAATGCCCAACTTGGGCAAAGGTCTGGCAAACATAAGGGCCCAACTTTGGCGCAGTTCGGTTTTTGCACCATGGCATTCATCAGTGCCAAAGTACGGTGCCTAACTATAGCCTAAGTTGGGCGATCCTACACTCTAAGAAAAAAGGGAGGAGGAAGGTAGCAAAAGCGACTGTTCCTCCTTGTTGCGGACAAGTTGCCCAGAGAAGGGAGGAACGGCAGTTCAGATGAAAGGAGGAGGGCGAGTTCCTCCTTGTTCAGTTGGCGCAGGGGTAGAACATCGCGCTACTGACCAAGTGGTCAACGGTTCGATCCCAAGAAAAGTAGTTTTTTTTTTTTGTTTTTTTTTTGTAAAGTTTTTTTTTTTTTTTTTTTTGTTTACCAAAACACACATAAACAAACCCAGACCGATGAAAGGAAAATTAAAGTCCTTATTATTCTCCGAGACGTTTTCCTCCTCCAGGCAGACCGAGAAAGCTTTCGCCGTCCCGACCCATCTTCTTTCGGTTTCGTTTTTCGAGCACATCGCGCACGTTGTTTAATAAATTAATGTTGAGTTGATTGAGCTTCAGCGGCAGCGAAGGCCGCCTGTAATCCTGTCTTCTAGTCCAAACGTGCAGAACATTTCGGTTGCATTGACGCTTTTACCACTAATTTTATCAAACGAGCTAACGAAGCCGCTAGAAACAGTGAAGTTCCGGAGCAGTGCCAGCAGCGCTACATACACTGGGTAAGACGGCCGTCTCCAATTTGCGGGACACACGCGGAACTACAGCAGCGAAACCACGAGGAACTGTGTCGACGTTTTCGACGTTATGGAAATCGCGAGAACTGCGTCCAAGGAAGGCAGGTTTTCCTGCCGGCTGCCTGGGTGCCTTCCGTGCTGAGTTCGGTTCCGTTGTCCCGTGCCGAATGCCAACCGGCGTTCAACGTGATTCTTCTGCGTGTCAGCAACATCGTCAACGTGGTTCTGTATTTCTTCGTGTCAGCGACATCGTGATGGCAGTGTTGTGGGTTGTGAACAGAAGACTGGAATTATCGCCGATGTGACCGTGTGTTCGCGTATCAGTGGTGTAACAACAAGATGAGATGACGTAAACTGTCGGGCATTGATGCCGCTGGTCGGGCCGTTATCGGAGGGGCCGGGGTGTCGCAGGATTACATTCCTCTTTACATTAAAGAGTTTAAAACCACTTGAGGGATTAGGTGTAGTCGATCGACGTGTGGATAGTCATGTTGGAACGCTGGTCTGAACGGTAAGCTCCTATCGTACAGTGGCGAATGTGACTGTCGGTCCCCGAGAGCGATTGCGCTCTGGGGAAAAGAGAACACTACGAAAGTATGACGGAAAGTACGTATATTTATAATGGAAGTTTAGCATAAAAAAAAAAGACAGGCAAAATCGAAAAAAAAACAAAAAAACGCTATCCTTTATTTTACTGTTTAAATATATTACGGTTCCTGTAGAAACTGCCCTCTAAGTGGCGCGCTGGGATGAGCGCTAGAAGTTTTCGAGCTCGCAACGGCGCAGCTCCGTACACTTAACAGTTGTCGCAAGTCGCGGCTTTGACTGCATTCAAGTTGATCGAAAAGCGATTTCTGTGCCCGTGAAGCATCACTTCTAGCTGAGTGGATATCCGCTCTACAGAGATTAATTCAAGACGGCAATTGCAGCTTTGCGCGAACAGCACAAATAGAAAAACGAACACTACAATATAAATACTGGCTACGAAGGGCCATGCGGGAAAACAAACTCATGGCTTGAAACCACATTGGAGCGGCTCGATTTATTGGCTTTCAAATAATTATGGCATGATCGAGTGTCTTCTTTTTAATAAGAGATTCATCCCCTGAGCCATTAAAAATAGCCTCAGATGTATGACATTGCTGGAAAAAAATGAACATGTTCGGAATATTTTTTTTTGCTTAGGGAGTCACCGAAAAATTCCTTACGTTCAAAACGACCACTATAAAAGACGGAAACGCAGGGTTCGGTAGTAGTGATCGGGGTAGTGTGCTGTTGTATTGGTGTTTGTATGTGCGATGCCTGTGTATGCGTTCAAAATATGTTGACCTGATGTTTGTAGTGTGCGCAACGTGTCTACATGTGTTAGAGATTCCGAAGAAAAGGAAACGCAATTGTGGCGTAAGAAAATAGAAATATTTTTTTGTAAAACATGAATTGGGCGGTACCTAGCGCCACCTAGCCTAGCTACGTGCGATTACTCTGCTTGACCCTGCCATCTGGTGACAAGCGATTTAACATCCTTTTACGCTACGCGGCTACGCCATAATTTCGTGTTACCGTGCTGAGATAAGCCAAGCGGTTGCTTCGGATTTGCTTTTTTTTGAGAGCGGCTTTTGGTTTTGCGGGCGAATGATTTTCACTCCTCCGTGATGTGCGGTTGACGGAACGGTTGACGAAGGAATTGTGGCTCGAGGAATAGCAAAGGTAGGACATAAAGTGCGCGAACTGAGTGCCGGTTGTCTCCGTTGAACATCGCAGTGCTGACGATGAGAAGACTGAGTGACTGCATGCTTTCGAAACGTAAGTTTCTTTACCTGCAGGGGTAAAGAAACTTCGGAAATGAATACAGTTCGCGGAAAGCTCGTGTTATGTTTTTATTTCCTGCTCCTCTCGCTTCGTGCAATAGACTTAGTGTTCTCGTTAAGCCTTACCGAGCTCGATTTGCTCGATTCGTGGCCGCCATAATGAGATGCAATCGACGGAGGAACTTTTCCTCCCCTGCTTAAGGGACGAAAGTTTCTCCCTTTCTGAAGGAACATATGTGTCAAGAGCGTTCCTCCCTTTAGGGAGGACTATACTGACCCTTTTTTCTAAGAGTGTATGGCATGCCAAAGTTTGGCTCTTCTCCGGTACGCCAGAGGAGTGCCAAAGTTGGTGCCATACTTGAGCCATAACTGCCATAGTAAATCCTAATCTGGGAATTCGGGGCATGCCAAGGTTTGGCATTTCTCTGGTCTGCCAGAGGAGCGCCAAAGTTGGTGCCTTACTTCAGCCAGAACTGCCAGAGCAACGCCTAATTTCGGTATTTGGGACGTGCCAAGGTTTGGCGTTTCTCTGGTCCGCCAGAGGAGCGCCAAAGTTGGTGCCATACTTCAGCCATAGCTGCCAGAGCAACGCCTAATTTCGGTATTTGGGACGTGCCAAAGTTTGGCTTTTCTCGGGTCCGCCACAGGATTGCCGAAGTAGTGCAATACTAGAGCTATAACTGCCACAGCAATGCCCAATTTGGGTATTTTGGACATGCCAAAGTTTGGCGTTGCTCTGGTCCGCCAGAGGAGCGCTAAAGTTGGTGCCAGATTTGAGCCATAACTGCCATAATAAAACCAAAATTGGGAATTCGGGGCATGCCAAGGTTTGGCGCTTCTCTGGTCCGCCAGAGGAGCGCCAAAGTTGGTGCCATACTTCAGCCATAACTGCCAGAGCAACGCCTAATTTCGGTATTTGGGACGTGCCAAGGTTTGGCGTTTCTCTGGTCCACCAGAGGAGCGCCAAAGTTGGTGCCATACTTCAGCCATAGCTGCCAGAGCAACGCCTCATTTCGGTATTTGGGACGTGCTAAGGTTTGGCGTTTCTCTGGTGCGCCAGAGGAGCGCCAAAGTTGATGCCATAATTCAGCCATAACTGCCAGAGCAACGCCTAATTTGGGTATTTTGGACACGCCAAAATTTGGCGTTTCTCTGATACGCCACAGGAGTGCCGAAGTGTGCCATACTTTAGCCATAACTACCAAAGCAACGCCTAATTTCGGTATTTCAGCCTTGCCGAGTTTGGCTTTTCTCTGGTCCGCCACAGTTGTGCCAAAGTCAGTGCCAGACTTGAGCCATAACTGCCGCAGTAAATGTTAATTTGTCGATTCGGGGCATGCCGAAGTTTGGCTCTTTTCTGGCTACCCACTGAAGTGCCAAATAAGTGCCAAAAGTGGCAAAGAAAGCCGAGAGGCCAGCCCAAGTTTCGAATATCTCTGGTGTGTCACAGAAGTGCTCTTTTACGCGTCCCAGGAGAGAAATAAAATAAATAAGCGTTGGAAGCACGATAGTAAGATGTCATCACCTCCGTTCCCAAGCAGCACGGCAATACTTTGCAGTATCGTGCCAGTGCCGGCCGAAAGTCGGTTACAATATCGCTCAACTGTCCAGTTTTGCACCACCGTTTGATACCCGGCAGGTATTGCCGTACAGCTGTTTCGCCCCGGCCTAGCGTTCGCGTAATATTGTGCGAAAACTCTACGATGCGTCTGCTTCGTATTGGCCGAACGTCGTGCAAGTATGTGTACGTTACTTGTCATTTGTTGCATATCCAATCACTTATACGGACAAACACATGTTTTCGATCGCTCCCAGAAGTTTATTAAACAACTATCATTACACACAGTGTATTCTCAACCTATTTACAAAGGTCACACTTCTCTGCAAAACGAAAAGCAAATTATAAAATACAACTAACACTGTCCTCATGCCAAGCAAAACTCATCACACGTAAAACCGCGGAGAATGAAAGGAAAGCAGGGCGACTATCAGAATCATGCTTGCAGCGCACTTACTAATAAAAGAGCGATATCATGTAATCCTTGATAGATGCATAATCCAACTCAGGCACCCCACAAACACATTCGAGGAAGAAGGTTGCGCACATTCAACTGACGTCTCGTCGTCGGCGAAGAGCAGTTTTTGTCGAAGCGTGTCCAACAAACACATCACAAGTATTCCACGAACTCCGGTGCAAAAAATGACTGTTACCGAAAAATTGGCATGGACGTATTCCGACCGTTTACGACGAAAAAACACGGCCACGTCTGCAACGCACGAAAGCAACAGAACACTGAAGAGCCCAGTTCGAAAACCGGACCTACGTGGCCTGCTTATTTCTATAACTAGGCAAACGGCGAAAACGACAGCCCCAGAGATCCCATCAGCGTGACAGAAAACGTCACGTGACAAATTTTCGTCCAAACTTTTTTGTCCTACGCGTCCTATGTAGAGAGGTCACGCTGAGTAACGCGTTTCGCTTCATCCTTTTGATTTGCTTAAAGCGGCTGTCGCGCTCGCTGACAGCCACACGAAGACGCAAAAGCAGGTGGGGAGGATTTGCAAAAGGCGAGGTCGAAGGGGCATCAACAACGCATAAAAGGAAAGGCCGCTTCTGCCGGTGACCTTGTCGCCTTGCCTAGTCTGTCAGCGTTCGGCTTCCATTAAAGGGGTCATGAAACGCTTTTCTAACTTTTTCCTGTTTCGCTTTCCTCCTGAACTCATAAATCGCGCATTGTGAGTATCGATCTCTTTCGTATAAAACATACAGAGCTTCTGAAGTAAATCACGTGTACATGAATGTGGTCCAATAAAATGTGTTCGAACCACTTACTGTTGTTTACCCCAAAATGCTCCACCAGCCAGGAGTCAATGCGGTGATTGTGTAAGTTGAATGCTTTACAATATAAAAAGAACAAGAAATATATATACTTCTGCTTTGTGAAGTAAGTTGAAATATTGTTTGACACATTTTGCACGGACTCTAGCGTAAAAAAATAAAGCAAAAATGTGTCAGTATTAAAAAAAAAAAAAAAAAAAAAAAAAAAAAAAAAAAAAAAAAAACAGCGGCTTCGGGAGTCAAGAAGCTCCCGAGAGATGAGCGAGGCGGGGAGGAAAGAGAGAGAGAAGGGTATTGGAGAACCGGAGCAAAAACGCCCAAACCGAAACCGAAACTAACTTGACCGGAAACGGAATCAGACTATACTTAATACCGCCCGCTAGGAGCGCTACCTGTCACTGGTCTATCTGGGCCGCTGGGGCCTATGGCAGTGTCCGCTCTTTACCTTGTGTATATTACTCTATGGCATAACTTTCCCGTGTGCCTTCCAGTCTGGCAACGCCGCTGCTGTAGTCTTGTTTTTGTTCCTTGCGAAGCACGTTTCTGCGATTCCTGCTGATCTCAACTGTTTGCCCCCTCTTCCGTTTGCCCAACCGATTCACCGGTGACGAGAAGCTAAGCTTCTCACCACCGTTGAATTGCTGGCCACCGGTGATATGTAGAAACCTCGATGCTGTGGGCATACTGTCGGCGCACTGCGAACAAAAAAGAAAAACAAAAAACAATGCAATGTCCCAGCTGTTCACCGGGAATGGGAACGAAGACTTTATCGAGGATAACCCCCTTTCTCTGCAAAGTAATCGCTAGTCACGAGTTAGCGTGCATAGTCTAACAAATTAAACGTGTTAGTATAAATATATACCAACACTCGTTCGCAAAACATTGTTTTACTCACCATAAAAACACTTGCAAGGCTTAAGCACCGTATATGTCTTAAATTCCGGACTGCTGAAGAGTGATGCGTTCGCGGAATGCTGCCGTCGGTAGTTTAGTAGTCCCTCTGAACTACCGCTTTGCTTGACGTGCTAATGAGCTGATGGTGCGTCATTAATATAACAGCCGGATCGAAATGAATGTTCAGCAGAACCAAGCAAAACTATTAACCCTCATTAAGCGACGTCGCGGCCATTTTGCTTGTAGGTACTGCTCCTCCCTCGGCGCCCCTGCTCTCCCAGTCACGTGACCTAAAATTCCCTCTTCTAGGGACAATAGTTAACTTTAAACCACGGTTCGCGTTCGAGAAAACTGGCCCTGGAGAGCGACCCCGTGGAGTACCGCCGCTTGCTGCGCGTTAACTCCGACCAGTTTGTTGACTGTCTCTGGTCAACTGCATCATGCATCTAAAACTCGACACTGAAATCCGTCTAGCCATCCCAGCCAAAGACAAACATCAACTGACGCTGCGGTTTCTTGCCTCAGGTGTGTGGTTATTCTTCTTACATTTGTCCTTGTTTCAGCATATTTGAGAACTACGCTTGACTTAGCCGTGTTTCTTGCTTTCTTGCGAATGTTCAAGGGAAAGTCAACATTTCTTAAGCAGGCAGTTCCGCATTAGCCACAGCTCCGTCAAGGGGTTCCTCGTTGAAACTTGCGACGCCATTTACAAGATGCTGAGACCAAAATATCTGGCGTCCCCGCGGACGAAAGACGAGTGGCTGGCAGTAATGAAGAGCTTTTATGAAAAATAACAATCTCCGCCATGTATTGAAGCGCTGCACGGAAAACATGTCACAATTATCAAACTTCCAAACTCTGGGTTTGTGTATGTTAATTACAAGAAGACCTTCAGTATCGTACTTTTTTGCCTTGTGGACGTCGACAGCAGATTTTTGTACTTCGATGTCGGCGCACCCGGGTCTGATGGAGATGGAGGCATTTGGAGGACGACACCACTGCGAAATGCCATCGAGAACGGAACAGCCGGACTGCCGATGTCTGGACCTGGACCGGTTGGCATCCCACCTGTCATCGTGGGAGACGACGCCTTCCCCTTGTCTATAAACTTAACGAAGCCGTACACTGGCACAAATTTGGATGAAGAAAAGCTTATATTTAACTACAGCTGTGTTTCCTACATTATGTCAGTTCTAAAGATCGCTTTCCTTATAGTTTTATTTTGTTCTTCATTTCAAATTAAGCCGAGCCAGACGGGTAGAAGAAAATGCGATTGGCATTCTGGCAAACAGGTTTAGGTTTTTGCTCACTACTATCAATGCCGAAGCAGGAAGGGTCACCTCATTTGTCAAGGCAGCGTGTGTGCTGCACAACTATTTGCGAGCTGCACCTGTGCTTTTAAAAAATCGAGGGAGGACCACCGGCAAAAAAGGACAATCTACTTCGGGCTACGAAGTTCCAAAGGGTTCTGCGGGGCAAGAGCTCTAGATGTGCGTGAGCGCCTACGGAGATGCTTTAATGACGAAGGCGCCGTCGCGAGGCAGAGGGAACAGGCGGGCCTTAATCTGCGGATAAATAACAAAATTTAACTTTATCTGCATGTGCAGACAAGTGCAGAAGTAAAGAACGGTGAATGTCTATATAGATAGCATTTCATGGTCTGTATATTGCTACTTCCTTTACTTAAAATCGCTCATGCATGTGTTGGCACTTTGACTACCAAAACGTTTTTTGTGTTATACTTTAATTCCTCCACTTTATGTAAATATACTTCAAAGAAACTTCAATGTTTCCTCATTTTTTTATTTCGTCATGCTATAATATTGGTCACAATTTAATACATTGGCCCACTCCAACAAAAACAGCCATCAGTTCCAAATGTAATAAGTACGAAAGGCAAAGGGTACAAACAAGTGTTTGTTTCCAAGTATCCCTTTCACTTACGAATGCGAAACGCTAATTTTGGTTTATCATTCTTTAGTTTGATTAGGGTTCGTTGAATTAAATTTATTATTACTGTCGGTCTAGGTAACGCTTGACTTGTTCCAATACCTCAATCTGACACCGAATAAAATTAGTTCCGTTCAGGTTTCTCATGTGGCCCGCCACTACTATTCTGAAATTGTCAGAGTAGTTGCCAATTTGTTTAGTTGCGAAACTTTCGTCGATTTTAGTGAAAGCAACCGTGCCCTCTTTCCACCCAGAGCTGGAGCAGTCATGTGCTCTCTTTTTTTCGTCATCGCAGTTTGGGCGCTTCACAGGAGTGTCAGACGCATCCACACTCGGACTCGTTGTTCCGCGCGGTGTGTGTGGGGAAGGTGTTCCAAGGACGGGTTCCCTCATCTCGATCATAACAGACGCCAATCCTGTCTCACTGTTCATCTGGAAGGGCAAAAGAAATACGAATGCGTTACGGTAGAGTAACTATATGTAAAGCACCACTTGCACGGCGGAATATCGCAAGTGTCGGCCATTTGCTGTTCAGAGTACTGAGGGAGAGATAAAAAGAGAGAGAGAGAGAGAGAGCTTTAGTAGCGAAGGGAGGAGGGCGATCGCTTGCGTGACCAAGAGTATAGATGTCACCACCGTAGTATTGCGGGAGAAGCGAGAGCTGTTTTTTAAAGAGACGTGGCAGGTCGGACCCATCGAAGGCTCACCGGCGTTCGCTGTTTGACTGTCAAAAATTAAAAAAAAAGGTTTACTCAATGAAGGACCCTGCACACTCCATTTGAGGTCAAAACTGTTGCATGGCCCTGAAACTTGTATGAAACTGCATTGCGACCAGGACATAACGCGCGGGCCGCCGGTAGTCAAACCCTATGATAGCGTCTTGCAGCTTCATCCAGCGACTACCAGCACTTCAAGAGACCTTCATTAACACGAGTGAACGAAAAAAAATGCTGAAACGTGTAGAGCAAAGTCAGAGCTTGGACGTCAGCCAGGCTAATTGGGTTCAGTGACCTTCATTAACGAACGCTCACCAATGTCTTATTCCTTAGGTCTCAAAAATCAAGTTGAACGAATCGGTGAACCCGCCAAACGCTACTCGCTCCATTGGGACCCTCATGTTGGTAAGACTCGTCGAACTCCCTTGCTCCGATCCAACAACAGGAGACTGCGGTAAAACCTGCATCTACCGTTTTACGTGTACTCCGCAGCTTGGCCGCTCTTCGTCTTCATGATATTTTCCTTCTCCCGTCTGAAGACCGCGTCGCTTATTTTGAAAAAAAGCCCCTCGCATTCTCTGAAATATCAGACAACAATAAGCGGTCAAATGCAACTGAGAGTCGATACTAATTAGTCCGCCTTTAATGAACTTACCTTCTGTGTAAAGTCCATACTAGGAGTAGCGCCGTTCCATATCATTGAAAATTAGTTTCCAGAGCTCTGGTTTTATGCCGTTGTTGCGGTACTGGTCGTCTTGAAGGCACCAAAGCTGTGGAAACTTTTCTTCGAGTGCAATTAAACAAAGCGTCACTTCATCGCTGAGGGCCTTCATCGTTGTCGTCTGCAATGCCAGGTTCATCAGACACTGGCGGGATCGGAATCGGCCGTCACGTGCGTTGCGTGGCCGTTCTCTTGTAGCCTGGAACGCAGCGAAGCACAACAAAGGCTCTTGGCGCGAGGTGACAGCGTTGCAAAATACCAGCAGCGGAGGCAGCGAGAAAGGTACGAGCTCGGACTCGCAGTTCTCACCTTGGTTTACGGCAACCATGGAGTATTAATTTGCATGTGCTCGGACATGCACAAGTCCGCGAACTTATCCGTAGTGACGTCGAAGCCACGTGATACTCATATTTCACAGGTCCGCGGACATTGCTCCCGAAATTTATCCGCCGTGTGAATACACTTTTCAGCTCCGCTGTAAAAAGTCCGAGATAACTTGTACTGTACTTATTCATCTTTGTGAAATGCCCCGTTGAAACATGGACCTGCAGCGCTCATAGGGACATATCCCTTACGAAAATGGCTTATCTAGTCGTAGCGCAAACCTATCGATAGTACTATCGGTAGTATCGATAGTCGCCAGGAATCTGACTATCGATAGTAAAAAAAACTATCGATAGTACTATCGATAGTCGACTATCGAAGAACTATCGATAGTACTATCGATAGTGGATTATCGAAAAAAGTGAAAGCCATTTACAACTCCCTGTAACACCAAACTAGAGCGCAGCTCTTGAGGAGGATGGAAGGGTACTGAGAAGGAAGGGGTCACGTGACCTCGGGGGGGATCAAGGGACCTCATGGGGGCCATCTAACCTAAGGGGGGTCACGTGACCTCAGGGGGGCCACGTTACCTCGGGAAGTCACGTGACTCCCCCTGGGTCAAATCCCTCGTGAGGGTAACTGGGTCGCATGCAACCCACCGACGCCACCGGGTTGCATACAATGCGGGTTTCATGCAACGTGGGGTTCATGCAACGTGCGGTTACGCCGATGGCGACGGCGACGGCGACGGCGACGCCGACGCCGCTCAAGCCGGAAACCCGCGCCTAAGAGCTGCGCTTTACAACTATCGATAGTCGACTATCGATAGTCGACTGTCGAAAAAGTATCGATAGTAATATCGATAGTCGACTGTCGAAAAAGTATCGATAGTACTATCGATAGTCGACTATCGAAAATCTATGGATAGTACTATCGGTAGTCGACAACCGGAAAATTATCGTTAATTGAGTATCGGAAAATTATCGACAGTCGACTGTCGTAAACCTATCGATAGTACTGTCGACAGTTTACTACCGACAGTTTTGCGACACTAGTAGTTCGCGTCGCTCCCTCTTCTCTTTTTCTCGCTTGATTTTATTCAAATTGGACACCAACTAGCCCAAGCACTTACCATCCTAACTTTGGTTCAGCTTTCAGTGATGACGAAGACGGGAGTTTGGGTGAAGAGAGGAGGAAGGGAGGTGAGCGGCGGTTCGGCAACTGTGTTCGCTCTAGTTATGCAATACTATCGATGCTACTATCGATAGTATCGATATTCACCAGAAATCTGACAATCGATCATAAAAAAAATTATCGCTGGTATTATCGATAGTGTCAACGATAGCCGACTTTCAAAAAACTATCGAGAGTATTATCGAAAAACTATCGATGGCGCTATCGACAGTACTATCGAAAGTCTACTATCGATAGCTCTGCGACACTATCGATAGTTATGGAAAAACTATCGATAGTATCGGTAGTCAATTTATCGATAGTTTTGCATGAATAATATCTAGACCTACATAAAAAAATATGGTTATATAAAAAATTGGGCATATCTGGCCAGATCAAGCACATAAGTTTATATAAGGCTTGTCGAGCCAGATCTGCCCAAGTTTTTATATATCCATATCTGGGTCTGCCAAATAGGGGTATATCTGCCTCCAACATCGGGCCAGATATGCCCCAATCAAATAAGGCAACCTTTATATACAGGGTGTTTTTTTTTATTCTTGCAGATTTGTTTTTAAAAAATTCATGAAAGCTACACTTATTCGGTTTGTGCGAGTGAGTTATACGCCCAGGGGGAAATTATGTGGGTGGCAAATCTTTGCGATAAGTCGGCTAATTATTTGAAATTCACTACTTAACTTTTTAATTAGTGAAAATAGGCATATGGTTCCAAATAGAAACTTACAGAGCGTCGTCCAAGACCCCTAAATCAGTAATTTTCATAAATGCTTTCAGCGCGTGAGAACCGAAGTTACCACTCGTGGAGCAGGTACAAGGCTAGCGGTTTCGGTAAGGCGCCCGCGCAATTTTTCCGTCTCTTATCTAGCCCCAGCCTTGTACCTGGTCCACGAGTGGTAAATTCAGCGCACTACTGCGCTTCGCACGCGCTCAAAGTCTTTTTAAAAATTACTAATTCAGGGGCTTTGAACGAAACTCAGCAAGTTTCTAATTAGAACGATATATATATTTTCACTGATTAAAAGTTAATTAGTGAAGTTTATTTATTCAGCCGACTTATCGCAAAAGATTAGCAAACCACATAATGTTCCCCTGGACGTATAACTCACACGCACAAACCGCATAAGTGTACCTTTCATGGCTTCTTTTAAAACAAATCTGCAAGAAGAAAAAAAAAACGAACACCCGGTATACTGGCGCCTTCTGTCTTCTACAAATAACTACCAAAAGTGACTTCTGATCTGTATAAAAAAATGCCAATTGGATATTGAGCATGTACCAACCTTTATTAATATTTACACGAGCTGCGCTTTACGCCACTTCTGATTTCGCTCAATTCCCAGGGAAAGCAGGATTATCGTCATTCGCTCAACGAATGTCGATGAGACGTTAATGTCGACGAAACGTGTGTCCATGAAACCTGTACCCACAAGAAGGTGGCCGTGGAACGTATTATCACGAAACGTGGGGAGAATAAAAAATCGGCATTCTACCCCCAGTTGTGACATGATTCTAGAATTTCGAAGAAAGTATTCTCCCGGCTGCCAAGAGATAGACACGGCCTAATTCTAGAGGTAACCTGGAAGAGTACTTTTAGGAAAACTATCAATTGTCGCGAAGTAGGTTGCAGCGCACTTACGTTGACGAGACGGGTCTTGAAAGGTGTAATCCGAGATATATGTCGACAAGGCCACGGCAGAACCACCACTCGAACACAAAAACGAGATTGAACGTGTCCGTCAAGATTCAACACGATGTAGCTCAAGCTGTCATTTGTAGAACCGAACACTAAACGCATCCCAAAAACTTCTTGGGCTTCTTTGAAGAAATCGCTTGCCAAAGCAGAAATTTGCAGCAGCCACGCAGGGCGCAACACACGCCAAACTAGATCCGGCAGAACGCATTCCGAGATTGCCAACGGCTAATGCGTCATCCATCAAACCACGTGAGCACTCACTTTCTAGCACGTTTTCCGCTTAGGGAGAGAGCGGGAAGGAGAGAAGGAAAGGTCAAAACGGGAGTGCATAAACACAAGGCTTATCTTATGGGGTATCAACAACCACAACAAGCGGATATGTTACTTGTACTCAAGGTTGATAGTGCAGTGAATGCTATGTGTGGGCCTCGTGCTCCACGCAGGTGCCGTGTTCTGCTTTATCACCACCTTCTCAACTGTAGTCACGTGACCCTTACTGGAGACACAATTGGCCTAAAACATGCATAGCGTCTACCCTTCTGTCAATACCGAGTGAACATACAGCTCTATGGAGTCCAGCTTCTGAACTTCCTTAGAAGGTGTCCAGTACGAAAGTGACGTAAAACGATGCCAGTTTGAAGGTACTGTGTTTTACGCTGTATAACCCACATTAAAATTTTAAATGAAACAAATAAGCGTGACTATTTTTTTTTGCGCACGATGTCTACCAATAAATATATAAATATATATATATATATTTTTATCAATATATTTATAATTATTTGTACACTGTTAGGTTCGCATTTTTAAACTTCGAATTTTTTTACGAAAGACTTCCACATAAAAGACATCACGGACAGCACATCGTCTGAATTTCAACACACGATGAATCGCCGACGCTCGCAGACAGAAGGTTGCGATGCTGCGCGAACGGTTTTTGAAAGATGCTGCGTAGGGTACTCCGGGCGCAACGGCTTCGCAGCCGTTCGAAGGAAAAAGGATTCGGGACGACGAAGTAGCGTCTTGCATCTTCAGTTAGCTAATGGTTCGTGTTTCCCCGCTTAATTTAGCGGGGAAACATGAACAAAAATAGTTTCACTGCTAGATTTAGCGGGAAAATTCACGTCACGTGACATACATACCATTATAATGTCTCGCTAAATTTAGCGGGGCGGTTACACCGATGGCGACGCTGGCACCGCTTAACTCGGAAACGGGTGCTTAAGAGCTCCGATCTAAAATCCATTAATTGTCAACTCGCTTTCCGATCTTAAGCATATTGTCATATTGTTACACGTCAAACATATAACCGAATTTCATTTGTCTTCTAATCTTCTAAATGCGCATTTGATTAATTGGTCCAAATACCTGAAATAACTGCGCTTTAAGAATGTTAACAATAGTTAACCAATTACCGTAGACTCATGCAATATAGATCAATCAACTAGTGTCTTCGCGAGTAAATATGAATTATTGCTTGCACGACCAAAACGGGCCCTTATATCATTATGAGGGGCTATATTTCCACGCGTATATGGCGATATCTGGCCGTATTTACGGACTTATATGGCCTCATCTGGCAGTATGTGCCCTCTTATATGGCTGAATATGGTCGTATTTGCTCCCATATATAGTGGAATATGGCCATATTTGGCATCTTATATTATCGTATATGGCCGTATATAAAATGTATCAGGGCCATATCTGACATTTTTGTACAGGATAGCCTTAGCGAGGAGTAGGCGTACGTCCGACCGCGTTTAATACCTGTCTGGCGGTCTGGATACTACTTCACAGTGCAACATGATATTCCCGTTTCAGTAATAGTTTAAGAAGCCAATTGAGCAGAAGATGGAAGCTAATGACCGATCCAGTGTACTCTTTCTTCCATGTGCCTTCGTAGTCTTGTTTACGTGTGCATAAACTCTGTCACTTTGGGAGCTCCCAAAACACGCGTCCCGGCATTTATCTGCATTGGTAGGCAACGCTTACAATATATAATTAATTTAAAGAAAATCGCATATTCGAAAATGCAAGCACTGTGTTTAGTCGTGACGGGATGTCGTGAAGTGAGGTTGTCCAATAGAAACTGAAACGATGCCCAAGGGGTTCCCAAACTGATTTGCGCGGTAATACGCCGCTATGACCGCTTCGATTTTGCTAGAGGTCTAGGGTGCCTTCATGTGCGCTTTGCTTAGGGTGGTGGCATCTCGCCTTTTTGTCGCACACGTTTATTTTTTTTCTATGAATCGCGTGTAAAAGCGCGTCTCTGCACGCGTTTCTGGCGCTGACTGTTATGGCGACATTTTGTTTTCGTCGATTTCTTTTTATTTTCATTGTGAGCGCGTGCTGTCGGCATCGCGTACTACGACAGGTGGCATCACCCTAAACAGAAGGACATTGCGGCACCCTATAGAAGTATATCGGCGGCGTGTGCGAGCTACAAGGGGCGCTTCTCTAGCTATCATCATCATCGTTCGTGACGTCACGGGTAGGACAGACTGGGACTAATGTATCTGGATCCTGGGAAAGTAGCACCACTGCCTTCCCTACCTGCTAGCCGGTCACCAACAGACACTAACATGCAGAGAGCCAAGACCTCGTTAGGAGATTAACTAATGTGTCTACGTTGCCATGGAAATCGCCACCCTGGCCCATTCAGAGCATCGAAGTTTTCAGAGGATCCTTCTAAACCAATCGCGCCAAGATCACCATGGAGCATCATCGTACTAGAAGCGTGCCTCGCCAATACAAGAGTATTTGGCACCGTTTATGCAATCAACTTATCAATCATGCCAATCTCCATGCATCTTTTACAATTATATTGTTCATCTTGAGTATTTCAAAACAGTAAAATTATTTTTAGTGCCTCCAAGCACCGACTCAGCATCTGGTGGGGTAGTACAAATATGCAAACTTATTTCGCCGGTGTGTGGTTTGCAAAATCTCGGTATACAAGATACGTCTCCATAAAGCTACCCGTCCACAGCAAATTTAGAGCGGCTCACCAAGAACGGTGGGGTCAAGGAGAACTTGCTCATTTCCTGGACCAAGATGGCGACCACACTGGGAGCTTGGCTCGACTGGGACAGACTGCTCAGATCTTGGAACCGTCGGCTCGCCAGCTCGCTTCATGCACTGTTTTGATAATGCAGGCAGAGCATTCCACACGTTCCGTTTATTTGCTAAGTTATATTTGTAGCAGAATATTTTACCAAAGTTTGAAACCGCACTTAGTCGTTCAAACAAACATTTGGCGCTGAGGTGTCGAAGCGCTCAGATTGTGGTGTGCTCTCTTGTACCCCCTAAAAAAACCGGGTGTTGAAAATATAATATCCAGCGCATAATCCCACTACAACATCTACCACGGTAAATAGGGTGTATGATTTATTTAGTATATTTCGGGAAAAATAAAACTAAGAAAGGGATGTCTGATCAAACTGAAAATAAAAAACCGAAATCCAAGAACCTCTCGCATGAGCAGTAAACACGTTAGTGAAAGCGACTTCGTGTATCCTCTTGTTCCCAATATGTTCTGTGAGTGCCGGTCACTTATTAGTTCCCTGTTGATTCCTTTTTGCTTTAATTTTGTAAACCAGTAAACGAACATCTCTTCAAAATCACTTTCAGGAAGAAGCGGTGCCTGGCTTACGGAGTAGTTTCACCTTAATCCCTGCTTATTCCCCATGTCGACGCCAAACGTGGAAGACCCCCTCGCGACCGAAGTGTTGAATCTAGTACATCAGTGACACATCAGCGTCCCCGAATATTAAGGTGCAACCTCACCGTGCATGACGTTTTGGTCCTTTTCCGTCGGCTTATAACTTTCTTTCTATATGTCGTACAATTATAAAGTTAGAGTCAAATTAAAAAGCAGGTTTTCAACAATGCTTTGTTATCTTGATATCATGATCATTTTTAGTTGTTAGTTAATTATTTGGCTTTTAATATACCACAGTCTCTACTATTGAAAAAACATTATTTCTCGAGGTAGAACGTCCCATCGTCCACGATATTTTACGTGAGCGTTCGGTTAGATGTAATAAAATAAAAAAAAAAAAAACTAAGCAACGAACTGTACAGATAATGTATATTTTAAGATAAAAAAATAAAGTTTGAAATTGTAATATTTTGTGGCGCTATAGAAACGGAATCACGTCAACTAATCAAAATAACGAGACATTAAATTATGAAGCATTCTTCGATATCACATTTTCCAGAACTTCCATATCGATATATTACACGTTAAGAATGTTATAAGACCTCAAACTTTTCCCATTCAGTTACGGCGAATCGTAGTTTCTTAATATAAAGTACAGATGGCGACACATGTTCAAGAACAGCTTGATGTGCACTAGGGTGCCTTCATGTGCACTTTGCTTAGGGTGGAGACATCTGGCCATTTTGTCTCACACTTTTATTTTTACTTTTTGTTCAGAAGCGCGTGAAAGAACGTGTCCCTGCACGCGCTCGTGGCGCTGACTGTGCTCCGGCGACATTTTGTTTTCGTCGATTTCTTTGTATTTTACCCGTGAGCGCGTGCTGTCGGCATCGGGTACTACAAAGGGTGGCATCACCCTAAACAGAAGGACATTGAGGCACACTCATGTGCACTTTCCGTCGCGTGCCGCTTGGAACGCCACGTGAAAGACAGAAAAAGCGCCAGATGTCAGGGTGTCAGATGCCTGGATGCCCGCAGTGAGCGAGCCAGAGATGCGAGAACAACAAGCGCGAGGCTGCGGGTGCACCACAGCTACATTTGCGCGCGTTCTACTGTGCGTCGGTAAACATGCCCACGTGATCCAAATGAAATGGGCGCCATGAAATGCATTCTGCCATTTCAGGTTCCGCCACGTATGCGAAAACATTTTAATGTTTTTATCACTTGCATAAATCATTTACGTTATCAAACTATGCTTGTCGGAATGGTTCGACTATATTTTGTTTCAAAAACCCGCTCCATGGCTCTTAAGTGGCAATGACATTAAAACGTCTCAGTTCCTCTCAGCCAACGCGCTGGTCCATGAATTTATATTTGTGGGGTTTAAATATCGGCCGAGGTGCCCGCAATCCGACGGAGGCCAATCTGAGATTTCGGTTGCACGTCAAAAGATCTACGGTTAGCCAATATAAACCCGCAATCATTTCTTTTTTTTAATTTGGGCGTGTTAAGTGCTTTTTGCTGGTTTGGCTTGAGAAACCCTAACATCTGAATATTTGTTTTTCTTTACCTTAGTTCGGAGCGCAACCAAAGCTAAGGGCTGATGAAGCCACTGAAGCAGCGCCAAGAGCGCGAAGTTAAGCTGTTTGTTCTCTTTCTGTGCCTATGCGGTCGGGCTAAACTAGACCCACTAAATAAGCTACACTTCATACAGATATGGATGCTTAGAATGATGGTTGTCAGTTATTTGAAGCTTTATTTGAAATCACAGGAAACGCTTTTCCGTCCTGCACAAGTATTTAAACAGTTGGCGACAAAGCAAAGCAATATTACATGAGCTTCCTGACACCGAAACTATTGCTGAGGAAGTCACACTTTTGAATTATGACGACCGGCAGTTGCATTTGATATGTTACTAACCACCAACATGGCGGCGCCCAATACAATATCGGGGGAAAAATTGCCAATACTCTAAGTGTAGCTCATTTGGTCTAGCTCACAGGATGAATCATGTGCGGTGGGGGAACGTTGGCCGAGTGTGTTGTGGCACCGCAGATCAGAGCACGTGGAGAAAGGCTCGAGTACGAGCTCCGTTCAGAGCACGGAGCTCCCGCTGCAGAGCATGTGGGGACTGACCGCCGAATTCAGAAACCTCATTCAAACTACACTCAAACAGAAGGGCCCCTCCACTTCCTCGAGGAAGGCGCAAGGGCCGGCGCTGTCCAATCGCGAGGACGGATCCGCCGTCGCGATTCGCCAGCGCCGGCTCTTGAGCCTTCCTCGAGGATGTGGAGGGGCCCTTCAGTTTGAGTGTAGATTGAGAGAGTTTTCTGAATTCGGCGGTAAATCCCCTCGATGTATTTGCGTTAATCTTTCAAATAACCTCAAAGGTGGCAGTGCACGAGGCCCGTGTCTCGAACGGCCCTTGGACAATCACTACCTGCAAAAGAAGGGAATCTGCATCGGTTCCTGCGTAGCTCCTGTGCTATGCGACATCTTCTTGTCTCAGTGCGATCGAGCCATCGCTCAGCAAATAACCAACGACCAGGTACCAAAAGTATACAGGTACGTTGACGACTATCTCGTTCTTCTAAGCAAAAAAAACAGGTGAAAAAGAGGAGACGCAAATCAACAACATCCGAGCAATCTTTACGCAAAATTCTCAAGGGCTAAAGTTTACCTACGAGCTACCTACAGACGTCTCCCTACAATTTCTCGATCTACAACTAAAATTCCAAGAATACCACTCGTGTTGGATGTATAAACCAAGGTCGAAGAAAAGATTACTTCAATATGAGTCTTCGCACTCAAAGCTCATAAAGACGGCAATCATCAACAACTGTCTCAATGCGGCCCTCAAGAAATCGTGCGAACACAAGGCGGGACAGAGCTGCACCTAACAAGCTCAAGAAGCTATGTCCAAAGATAAATAATCCGCAAGATCGAGAAGTACCGTGCACCGTCAAACACAAGCAATTATATGTGCCTTGCCAAAGCCAGGTAATTTATGAAATACCGTTCACTTGTGGCAAAATATACGTCGGGCAGACAGGCCGCTGCGTCAAAACCAGGTTGCGGGAACACGCCTCCTCACTCAATTCAACTCCAGCGGGACATCTCGCAGTACATGTTAGAGACTGTAAATGCCAACCGATCCTGACAAAAACGAAAATCCTACGACGGTTCCGCGATGAAACTTCACGAGAAATCTACGAGGCCTTAACCATCAAAGACAAGGAAGACACATGTGTGAGTGCACCTTCAGTGGCTTTAACTGAAAAAGAATTAACTTACCTTCGGTGGCCAACTTGAGGTTGATTCAGCGGGAACTTCTAGTCTTCTCAACTTCTTTTTTCTTTAAGCTACAGCCTCTTCTTAATTTCAATATATTCCCAGGAATTAATTTAGTTACGCAGCTCCCCTATCTCTCATTTTCTTCTCTTTTCTTTTATTCATTCTTCTATATACCTTTCACTTTTTCCTTTTATTCTAAATCTTCTTTCTTCCTTTTTCGGCCTATTTCTATGCTGCTTCCTTCTCTTCTTTTCTATTAAACCGCCAGTTGTGAGTTAGCGCTTGTCCTGTCTACATGTTCTGTCCTTTGTCCTTTGTCTAACCTTTGCGCTATTTAATTTTTACAACACTGTACCTCATTGCTGGAAATAAAGCTATAATTATATAACTAAAACAAAAATTAAAAAAAAAAAAAACTTTTTACATTTTTTGTGCGGAAACATTTTAACATAATCTTGAAACCGTGACGAAAATTAGCTTGAGTATTTTTTATGTAACGTGATGCGATTATATACATGATATTATCAGGTCTGTTCTGCAATGACAATCTGGATCGTTACTTCTTGTTTTGCATGGTTATTATTGTTTGCTGAGATTGACTTATGTATTTATTGACTGAAATATCACCAATTTTTAAGCAGAACTGACACAGTAAAGTTACGTTTAATACAATATACAAAATTTTATTGCAGCAATTACACTCTGAATTCTCGAAAACAACGTAAACCGCAATGTCTTAGGAAAATAAACTCTCTCTATACATATTTCTGAAACTTCACAGACCTGCACTCACAAATATATAGGTACAACATTTACAATGTTTCGTACAGACTGCTAATTTAACAAAGAAAAAATAGACTTGCCAAACCACTGACAGCTTGATCATGTCGATCTACAGAATGAGCAGTCTTAAAATTTCTCAAGATGTCGGCTTCTCCCAACGCACTAAGGCGAGAGAGAATCGACCAGTTCCTTTTTAATTCTAAACTTTCTTCCAAATAAAAACCTGCCCAGGTGAAATGGAACTATTGGCACTAACACGCAAAATATAAAACCCCAATAACAATTATTGGGAACACTCCGGTAACTTGGCTAACACTTCACTTCGACGGTTTTCTTTATTTCCAATCACAAAGTTGACAGACCCGTCTTCGTTCTCAACCTTGTCACACAGATGGAATGCCTGAATGCTTTTGGCGGACCTTACAGCGTCCCAGTCTTTTTTCTTTAAGATGCGGTAGTCTTTCAGGCAAGTTGCATCACGTTTTAGAAGTACGATTCCAGGACGTTTTGCGGCAACCAACTGGAGAAAAGCGCACGCTCATCCAATCGTTTCTAGTTCCGATGATCTGAGGTTGTGCAGATGTGCCTGATGTTCGAGCACTGCACCCACGCCATCACATGCACTTTTGCCGTGTCCTGTAGCAGAGAAAATCCACTGCGAAACTTCATTTATTTTCGCCATCTGGTGCTGCTGTAGTCTATTCTTGAAATGGCTTGCTGCCATTTCGGATACGTATATTAGTTCTAGAAACACGGAAATATTTCCTTCAAGCCACTCTTCAATTGCACTCGAGGCGAATAGTGTGTGTACTGTATCATGCACGATGTCGTCAGTGATGACGGCGAAGCTGTAGGTTTACTGCTGTGTTATAGCAATGCAGGTGAACATAAAAAGTATTTGATTTTTCCCATGAAAACCTTGTACGGCTCGCGGAAGAACAACACTCCAGTTTTCTGCAAAGTCAAAATGCAACACGGCAGTACACGGCTTAATGTGACGTGTTTTGAAGCGTATCGCAAGTCCCTAGGCTTGTCGGATGATCCAGTGGGTTATATACTTCGTTGACCGTTTCGTTATTTCATTAGGAAATGCATTACCTTTCAAATGTTTTTTTCTAATCAATTCACCGGATCCCATATTGTCAGCTCCACTTCGTCTTCTTCATTGATTGATATCGATTCTAGAGTCAAACACTCTTTTTTTCGGACACGATTTACAGTTTCGGAGAAGACATTTCCTCCGATGGCTTTTCTCGCAGGCCAAGTTTCCTGGCATCGTCTAGGCTCAAATCTCCTCCGCTTGCGTTTTACAACGTTGCCAGATAAATGCAGAAGTTCTCACAATAAATGCAAACGCATTCTTCGCGCGCGGGACGTTTCATGACCGATTTTGGCCGCAGGGCGTAGAACTTCGTCATCCCAAGCTCGAATCCCGGATAAGACGTCGTAATTGTTTTATACATATCACCAACATTGTTAAAAAAAAAAAACTTTTGCAACGAGTTTTTTTTTGTCCTTCTGAGTGCAGCGTCACATATTTTGTATTGCGACTTCCCTTGTGCAGTCAGTCATCGGGCGTTTAGTAGCTCAGTGCGAGACCCACATAATTTTTGATTAAAGGGACACTAACAATCTCCAAATCTTTTCTTTCTTTTTTTTTGCTACGCGATTTAGTATGGCGTTTGAAGACTACCCAATCAGCATTTTGCTATAGCGTCAAGTATATTTTAATGAAGTCTAAATACGCAACTGCTATAAACCGAAACCGAAACTGGCCAGGGGAGGAAGAATTTATATAGAAGAGGAGGCAGTCAACAAAAACCACGTGGCTGTAAAATTTTTCTTTTTTTACTCAACGCATTTGCAGTCTTTTAAAAGCCTAGAAAAATAGGTATTATATTTTTGTCTACTTGTAATACGGAGTTTCTGCCTTCGATGATACATGATTCCGCCTAAAACATAGAAAACGGCCCGTTACCACGGAGAAGAGAGTGAACGCGACTGAAACCGGCCAGTTCTCGATCGACGGTTTTCGGGTGGAAAGAAAGCCAATTTTGGGCCGCTAATCGCGCTCTGGGTAGTAGGGCTTTTATATGTCATGTACAAATAAAAACCTTGGCCAACATAAATGCCTGTCAGCTTACCATTAAGAAATGGCCTTGATAGATGTCGACGATCCTCCACACAACCTTTTCGGCTTACAGATTTCTTGATCCACCCAGAAGATATATTGTGACTTTGGGAATTAGAGATATAATCTTTTTTTTTCGTCAAGCTAGAGGATAACAAACTCAGAATTTGGCACTTTTCTTTTCAGGACAATCTATTCACGTTAACGCACAGCATGTTGAATGCCCTTTGCGAGCAGGACGAACATGAATTCTATACCGGGCTTTCTCTTGTGTGATAAACCTCACTAATGTCACATTCGTCTGGGGCGCGCGCAGCAATAAAATGCTGCCCACAAGGAACTTGTCACTGTGTAGGTGCACCACATAACGCACTACCAGGCGAACGTGAAGCATCCCGTCGTGAGGCGCGCTTGGTGCGTTCACTGCAAGAAAACATGAACGGATGAGCGGTTAAAACGAACCGCAACGAGTGGGGAGGCGGCTCGCGCCATCTAGCGAGGAATGAAAGTAACAAATTGTTTTCCAAGCGGATGGTTCAAGTATGTACTTGTTACTCTGAAAATTTGTCCTCCAACGTAAAACAAAGAAGCAAAAACACATGGAATATGAAACAAAGCGTTTATTTATACATATACTATTTTATTGTCAAGAGTTGTAGAGTGGATATCGATGGCATGAGCGATGGGAGCTTGTCACGGAGTAAGGGTCTAAATTAAGTAAACCCGATAAAAGGAACACACCGAGATTAAACGAGAAATTACTTAGAAAAAAATACAAATGTTAGGTTCCAACCAGTTATAAGCGATAGGTCCACGTCCGTTGTGAAAATCAACAGCGAGGCGACGGCACGCCAGGGTGAAAATAAAATCAAGACATTGATTTAGGCAATTAATAGCCGTGCACGGCGACAACACGACAAAACCATAATAAAGAAATATGGTACAAACAATCTCGAACCTTTGGGTACAGGGGCCACGAAGAAAACGAAACATCACTCAATTCCAGACACAACGCGAAACGACTCGCCGCTCGCCACACAAATTGCTGTTGAGAAACATGTTTGCCGGTGCAAAGAAGACGGTTCCGAGAAGGGAAAGTCTCCACTGCGAGTTTCACCGAGGTCTTGGGTCCGAAGGAAGACGAAGGCTTCACTTGCCCGGCGTGGTGGACTGGTTGCTCGGCGGCCGACGCAACGCAGCATTGCACACACACACACATACTTCATGAAAAGGGAAAAACAGACGCCCGTAGGCAAAACACGCAACTAAGGGCAAACGCCGAAATGGCAAAACTGGGGCACCCTGCTTAAAAGAATTCCCCAAAAAACCTTTGACTCATGTACTCGGAGGAACCACATCGAGCAGCGCCCCGGCCCGCTCCAGGGCTCGACCACCTCCAGGCTCCTTTGATTTCAAATCCCCTTATATTGGCCTCGAGATGGACCTAGAGGTGGCGCCACTGTCGCTTTATCATCATCATCAAAGCGGGGGTAGGAACATGGCCGTCCCAAAGGCTCTCCACATTCGCGCGCAGACGGTGTAATATCTTGTATTTATTTTTTCGCACAGTATCGGTAGGAAAGCGATTTTATCGGAAAATGGTGCGGTGCCGTTCCGTGCTTAAATAATCGCTCGTGTGGATGCGTCGTCTGCTCTAGGCAGACGGTGGGAAGCTTGGATCGCCAAGATGGAGGCCTCCTTCCGGGTGAACTGCACTATTTATTTGGTTGTCTAAAAGAGATATATCGGTTCACTAGCGTCGGAATTCAACAAACAATGTATTCCGACCCGGATAGCATAGTACGGGTGCTGTGGGCTGCGAAATGGCAGGTGATATGCATTTGTGTTTTGAAGCTTTTAGCTTTTGCAGTAATATAAATATTTAGCACGAAGAGAAGTTAGTCCTATATTGGAAATTGTCGTGCAATTGAGTTCCGGATCAACCAAAGTTTACTTTTACTTTGTCATGGTGTGGGTAAGTGTTTCGGGGTGTGATCAATTATAATACGTTGCGATGAGTAGACAGCGCCTCTTCTAGTTATGATCCGAAAACTCTTCGTTGGCAGGACAACTGAAACAAGTGCAACGAGCTATTCTAATGTACCTGCGGCGAGTGTAAAACACAGGTGTAACCGAGCAACGCAGTACTGTGCGTTTTAATAGGTGATTTACCCGGTATTGTGGGTTCACCCGCTTCACTTTTCTCGGTGAGGGCCGCGGATGTCAAACGGCTAATGTTATATATATCTGGCTGAATTATCTTCTATTAAAACGTAATAGACTCTGCAACTCCAAAAAACGGTCCGCACTACAACACAGATGGCATCGGCCGCAGCGACACTCTCTTATTGATGAGGGCTAGAGACTCTCAGGATACTTTCCGATCACCCTCCGCCCTCACCTACCGCATATCGGGACTGGGCAATTCATCGATTAACGTTCAGATTAGTCGAGTGATGCTTTAATTGCGATTTTTGTTTTCTACCGTTTGATCGGAATTTGGTTATGGAGAAAGCCAGAAAAAAGGAAAAAAGGCAGTTTTAATATTGCTGACGTCTTTATTTCTTTTAGGACACAGGTTTCCATGGTAACCCTTACAGAAATGTCATATATGGCCCAGATATGTTAAATATAGGGCCGTATATGGGCATATAAGTAGACATATACGGTCATATATTGCCATATAAGGGCTAAAATCAGGGCAGATATGGTAAGGCGACACCATATATGACGACATATAATGCCAGATAAAGTCATATATGGTACCAGTGGCTGCCATATATAACAGTATAAGATGCCTGATACTCCTGTATATGGCACTATATGGTGCCAGTCAACATGTAGATGCTGGTAGCACTCGCGTCGGCCGGTATCGGGACATCGGGACTACGCCGGCCCGCCCATGGTAACAGGATGGCAGCGCCTGGCCATGGGCACCCGGGAGCTACCGGCCCCGGCCGGCGTCGGGGTTTCGTCTTGCTCATTGGCCAGTCCAGCCGTAGAAGTTACAGTGACTGGCCGGCATCGGGTTTCTGCTGTCTTTGCTGGCTAGCCTTTCCATGGAGGTTCCAGTAACTGGCCGGCATCGGTATTTTGCTGTCTTTGATGGCCGGTATTTACGGAAGTTCAGTAACTGGCCGGCACCGGTATTTTGCTGTCTTTGATGGCCAGTATTTACATGGAAGTTCAGTAACTGGCCGGCATTGGTATTTTGCTGTCTTTGATGGGCAGTATTTATATGAAAGTTCAGTGACTGGCCGGCATCGGCGCTTTGCTGTTCGCAGGCTGACGGGCCCCGGGAACTTCCGTTTACTGACCGGCATCGTTCTGTTTTTTTTTTTTTTTGCCTTTTTCACTATGCAGTCACGTCATTTAGAATCCGACGAACTGCGGCGATTCATATGTAGCGAGTGGAAATGTTTGCATTGATCAATCCTTCGTAAATGACCGCCGACGCTGGCGTATTTGATCCCACCATGGCAAGGCTGACGTGTTTTATCGCGAAAATGCGAAAGAAAAAACAATGCCGTGAGGAAAATTTGCAGTCCAGGATTTGAGAATCTGACCCCCTACGCCACGAAAATTAAATTTTACAACGCCGAACGACACTTTTTTCAGGAAGTTGGTTTAATTTGATGTACTATACTTAAGGTCTGGCGTTATGCACACGTGTTTTGCTCTGATAAAAAATAAAAACGGTATAGCGGAGCCTCGAATGAAAAAAGAAACAAGACGTGGCATGATTGAGCACGCGCTTTGAGCTACAAAACAATAATAAACATTACTTTCCAGAAACTAGAAAAGTAAGAGATGTGTTTATTGCTTATGACACTACGAGAGGTACATAAATCTCTTGAGGGATCATTTTATTGGTGATTTTAATCTAGTGTTGAAATATGCTATTTAGGGCAGGAATCGACTGTTTTTGTGGTAGTTACGATCATCTAAGAGAAATATTTTAAATGTCACATAGCCAAACGATATCTGTCTCTTTAATAGCTTATGTTATACGACATACCGTACCAGAGGAACGCGAATATAAAAACTTTTTTTCGTTAGTAAAAAAAGCGAGAATGTGACCCCTTGACACTACGAAAAATAAATGTCACAATGCCGAACGATAGCATTTCTGAAAGCTAGTTTAATTATCCGCGCTGTACTTGAATCTCAGGAGTAAAAAAGTGTTTAGGCCTAACAATAAGTAAAACTGCGGAGCGCAACCTGTATAGCGCTGATCTACCAGAACAAAATTAAATACTACTTTCCGGGAGTCAGAAAATTCAGAGATGTGCTTATGAGCTACGAGCTCAACTAAATTACTGCCCTAAAACGGCGGTATTTTTGTTTCAATAGTGGGTGAAGATGGACCGCTTTCATGACAAACTTTGGCTTCATCACTGTGGCAGTTTTACCACTTGCATTTTCCCATTTTGCTCTAAATGTACCCATTATTATTAATTTTATTTCTTCGTTGAAAGGACTTGCGCTGTTTGCCTACTACACTGACACACCTATCAGCGCGGAGGGAGCGAATCATCCTGGCAAAACAAGAGGGCCAGGTTTTCTGAATTTCATCAATTCAAATGTGGGCTCGCACTTTTTATTTTCACCTTCTGCGTGATTGTTACCCTGAAGAAGTGTGCCAACGACAGCACAAACATAGAAAATATTTAAAATAATAAAAACTAATACACAAAGGCGAGAAAGTTTTAAAACAATAAAAATTAATTAAAAAAGCTGAGAGAAAAATATTTAAAATATTTAAAATAATAAAAAGTAATACAAAAGATGAGAAAAAATATTTAAAATGAAAACTGATACAAAGAGGTGAGAAAAATAATACAAAATAATACAAACAAAAATACAAAAATATTACAAAATAATACAAAAAGGTGAGAAAAAATATTAAAAATAAAAACGAATACAAACTGGTGAGAAAAAATACTACAAAATACTACAAAATACTACAAAATAATACAAAATAATACAAAAAGGTGAGAAAAGAAATTTAAAAATAAAAACGAATACAAAAAGGTGAGAAAAAACATTTAAAATGAAAAAAACGTGTAAGAAAACAAATAGCGCTTACCGCGATTCGAACCAACGACCACAAGCTCAGAAAACCAGAGCGTCAACCCGCTACGCTACCGCCGCCCGCATGACCTCTGTTTGCTTTCTAGAAGGTTGGATGTATCCTATATTTGTTTTTTACCATCGTAGGCTTAGTTTCGTATTTATTATTTTGCAACATGTTCAGGACTTCTTCATAATATTGTGGCGAAACTGACATTTGCAGTAATTTATTATTGCTGTTTTTTATAAGTTTTATAATGCGGTTTGCTGATCGTTTTATTTCAAACGTGTTGAAGATACGATTACAATCTCATCGAAGCAACGGCGTATGTTTCGCACGTTTCGCCGGCCGTGTGCGTTTGAATGCCTGTGTTCACGACCGGCTAACGGTCCAATTACCCGATTAGTGGTGATGCGTGGAGTTTGCCTTAGTTTCAATGTGTCCGACAAAGACGGAAGCGACTGTGGGACGTGGAACCACGTCAAATCTGCTCAACAGCCAAGATCATGGCACGGGATCGAAGTAAGTTCGTGTTTTGTTCGTTTGGGCTAGATTACTTCCTGCGTTCAGAAGGCTTGTTATTGTCTGTAGATCGCTTGCTTTTACCAGTATTACTAATTGTGCGCGAATGGTGTTATGCGAGGCTGTTTTTCTTTTTTCCCGGATGCAGAGGCTGTCTACTCGCTTAAGGTCGATCAGTTGCGGCGGAACTCTTTGGGAGACGGATTGGGGGTGGGGGGAAGGGCAAAGGCGGAAGAGGAGGGGGGGGGGGGTTGATTTCCTCCCTCCGCCGTATTGTTTACTGGTAAGCTAGAATGTCTGAAGACCGCGGTGCCCCTGCATTGCCGACGCCACTCTCCGTACTTGCGTGCTGAGAGCTGGACCCGACAAAAACAGCGATTGATCGATCGAGCAAGTCCGTAGCTTTCGCCGCCCCAGTCGTCTGCAGACGCCTTCATTTTCGCAGTTCGTACCCAGAAAAAAATTGCCAAAAATTGGTGCCGCGATGAATTCACCCCATGGTGATTAATGCATAGCATACCACTTCCGATCGCAAGAATTTGTGCCCGCGAAATAATTTTTGACGCTGGCATTTATTCCTCGCGAATTGTCGAGCTCTAAAGATCATTTGCTGTACACGTGTTTCGTATGATCCAACGCACGTGTAACGAATTTCACACCTCCAGATACACTCAGGCTGCTTTAAATGGTGAAGCATTTATTCTCTTCCTACTGGTGTTTTTTAGAGACTTTCAAGTATTAATTACAAGCTTCTAGGGAAATGTACATGCATGTCCTCAATTAAGGTAGTGTCTCGCCAGTTTTTAGTATCTATATTTTGTTCAGTGTAAGTATATAGTGTTAGGCATACCTCACCCCATCCCTGTTTTTCGTGTGGTACTTCTGCGTATCACGATTTGGAATGTCCACCTAGACGTTGAAGAGAAGAATGAAGTAGTCGAATACACAAGAGTTATACGTTCAGCGCGTGTGCTTGTCTTTCTGGGTATCTGGTGTGTGATTGTTTCCTTGCACTGTCACCGTAGAATATGCAAAAATGAATAATGACATTGGCACATTTGTCGTGCCAAAGCCTGTCACAATTTTTCCGAACTGATCTCCACGAGATCACAATACCATTGTTTCTGTTGTAGTGGCACGGCAGAGTCTATACTTGTTTTGCTCCAGTCTTTGTAAGGGGGACGCTGTAATCCGATTCTACTCAATTATGGTATACTAGATAGCACTATATTTGCAGAGATAGACTTCGGTTTTTGTAGTTCCATCGAAATATATTTCAGCTTTTAAGTTACTTGTTATTTAGCATGTAAATTTACAAGCTTATCTAGATTGAAGGCAGCAATTATCTTGCCAGCACTCATGCTACGTGTTTGAAGTATATTGCGTTAACATAATTGACCCAACCTTTGATTTTTATTTGTCATTGCCTCAAGGGAAGCAAGGAGAAGGAGTGGATCCCCGCCCCTGCCCGTTTCGATCTGGATGAGCATCATAGCGGCGTGCGGTTGTGTATCACTACTGCGTGGTGCGCGTTAAAGACCCCAGGCTAGCGGTTGTATACGCGCTGGCTAAATTACTCTACAGCTGAGACAGCAGACGCCCACTGAGGCAAGCTAACTTCTGACTGTATAAACATACACACAATGTTTTTTTTTTTTTGAGGAGTGGGATTATGTAGAGAAGCTAGTGGGTTTTTCTATGGGTACGAAGCTGTCCGAAAGAAGAAAGAAGAAGCACCACCAAGTTCCGCCTGGTCCCAAACAGCCAACAATAATGAACACGGAATTCAGAAGAATAGTAATACGAAGAACTTACGCAGGCAGCCACTCTTTGAGTTCGCAATGACATTTGATTATGATCACAAATATTCCTGCTTTGCTCAAGGTGGCCTAGTTTACACACCATATTGGTGATCTTTAGCGCAGCAGGAATATTTTTTTATCAGAATTAAACGTCATTGTTAACTGAACAAATGTGGCTCTCTGTGTAAGTCCTTCGTGTTTTTATTCTTTTTACTTCTGTGTTCATTATTTCATTTTTTTTTGTTTCTTATGTGTTCATTATTTTATTTTTTTATTTTTATGAGGTTTTAGTTAAAGATATGATGCCCTCGTCATTTCCTAGTCCGGGAAACAGTGGTGACCTCGTCGTGTTCAAGGAGCAGTAATGACCTTTTCATCATGTATTGCTTCCGCGGCGAACAACGGTGGCTGTGTGCATGTGTGACGTGTTAATCAGACGGGAAGATTTGGCGACCGAACGGAAAAACAAGGCCAGCGAGGAACGACTGGGGGCTTTGAACATCACACGGTGCAAGGAAGGACTTCAACGATGAGGCTAGCAAGCAAGCCCTTGTCAAAACTGCTGTGCTCGACTGGAGAGTTGAATCAGGACTGTGACTCTGTGAGTAGGAATCAACGACTTTGAAACTTTTGTATAGTTTACAGCTTAATTGTTGCTTTCCGTTTGTTTTATTTTAATAGGTGTCTTTGTGCTATTACATTGTGTGTCCATTTTAATGTTTGTCCGTGCTATATTACAGTTTTGTTTCTTATAATTTTTTCTTGAATGGGGGAAGTACTTGTTTAGAGTTTTGGCGCTTTTATAAATAAAACTTTTTTCGCAAACCACATTCTCGCTCTGCTCCCTCGACAACCAATCCCGCCAAAGGGCTGTTTACTTTCCGACGTCCAATGATATGTCACAATGTTTCCGACCTAGCGATCGCCTCCATTCTATATTTGTAGCATACATATTTGTCGGAATGACAGATTCCGAACCAGACAAATAAGGATTGGTCAGTGGCCTATTCTGTAGATATATCTACGTAAACACACATTTGGCAGTGTGGGATAGCAGTAAAATGTATATTATGTGATCCCATGTCTGGACCTGGAAAGTATGGTACCTGCCCCATGGCAATAATTTTCATGTGATGCTAGAAGGAGCATCGCATGAAAATTGCTTTATATGTGGTGGATACCCTATTTGCCAGGCCCAAACACGGGATCATATAAAGCAGCCCATATATTGCATATAAGGAATTGGGCAGATATGGGTATATAAGGAATTGGGCAGATATGGCTTTATCAGTCCAAATATGGCCTGAGTATGCATATCTGGCCATATGTGCCCAATTCCTTATATATCCATATCTGTATTTTTTAATATAAGTCCAGATATGACATTTCTGTAAGGGAAACAACTTCAGCATGCTTGTGATTGCCATCGAGGAAGATTACACTGTTCAAATATAAACTTAAATATTACTTCACATTAAAAAGCTTCACGTGTTCATGTTTCTGTAGGCGTCACAACGTGAAGTTTAAAATGGGAATGCAATATGCCATTTATGACATACTAAAAATAGTTAAATAATGAAAGGGTAGTTTAAACGTCTGTCATGCAATATGACCATAGAAAAATCAATTAACTGTTTTATCTATTGATTATAGTCTAATTAGTTGTAGTGGTCCGTTGGAATAATGTTTGAATAATACCACAGCTCCAATCAAAATTCAATGTTTAATGAAAGCTATGGCTTGTGCGAGATAACAAAACTATGTGGTACCAGCGGCTCTATAGGAACCACGACAATAAGATGATGGAAGCATCCGACTTAATAATTCTCGCTTTGCTGAATTTCCACACATGTGAAACGATACAGCACAGCCTTCAGTAGGAAGAAACAGCACCAAAAACAACAAGTGTTTAATGAGGAGGGCTGAGCTCAGCCAGAAACGGGCTTGCGTCGTCGAGATCTATGCATCTGAACGTGCGCCCGTAGCAGCTCCCTTACAGAAATGTCATATCTGGACTTATATAAAAAATCCAGATATGGATATATAAGGAATTGGGCAGATATGGCCAGATATGCACAATCAGGCCATATCTGGATGGATATAGCCATATCTGCCCAATTCCTTATATACCCATATCTGCCCAATTCCTTATATACCCATATCTGCCCAATTCCTTATATACCATATATAGACTGCTTTATATGATCCCGTGTTTGGGTCTGGTAGATAAGGTACCCACCCCATATAAAGCAATTTTCATGTGATGCTCCTTCTGGCATCATATGAAAATTATTGCCATGGGACAGTTGCCATACTTTCCAGGTCCAGACATGGGATCATATAACGCATTTCTATGAGTATCCACAAAATATACATCGTACTGCTATCCCACACTGCCCCAAACGCGTGTTCACGTAGATATATCTACAGAATAGTCCACTGACCAATCTTTATTGGCCTGGTTCGGAATTTGTCATTCAACAAATATGTATGCTACAAAGATAGAATGTAGGCGATCGCTAGTTAGAAAACATTGTAACATATCATTCGATATGTCGAAAGTCACAGCCCTGTGGCGGGATTGGTTGTCGAGAGAGCAGACCGAGAGTATGGTTTGCAAAAGACGTTTTATACAAGAAAGCGTGAAAACTCCAAACAAGCACTTCCCTGTTCAAGAAAAAAATTATAAGGAACAAAACTGCAATATGACACAGACAACCATTAAAATAAACTAAAAATGTATCAGCACACAGAGACCTATTAAAATAAAACAAACGGAAGGCAACAATTAAGCTGTAAACTACACGGAAGTTCCAAAGTCGTTGATTCTTACTCACAGAGTCACAGTCCTGATTCAACTCTCCGGTCGAGCACAGCAGTTTTGACAAGGGCTTGCTTGCTAGCCCCGTCGTTGAAGTCCTTCCTTGCACCGTGTGATGTTCAAAGCTCCCAGTCGCTCCTCGCTGGCCTTGTTTTTCCGTTCGGTCGTCGAATATTCCCGTATGATTAACACATCACACACGCACACAGACACCGTTGTTCGCCGCGGAAGCTATACAAGATGAAAAGGTCGTTACTGCTCCTTGAACACGACGAGGTCACCACTGTTTCCCGGACTAAGAAATGACGAGGGCATCATATTTTTAACTAAAATCTCATAAAAATAAAAAATAAAATAATGAACACATAAGAAACAGAAACAAAAGGACTAAATCATGAAAAAAAATGAAATAATGAACACAGAAGTAAAAAGAATAAAAACACGAAGGACTTACACAGACAGCTACATTTGTTCAGTTAACAACGACGTTTAATTCTGAGAAAAAATATTCTTGCTGCACTGAAGATCACCAATATGGTGTGTAAACTAAGCCACCTTGAGCAAAGCAGGAATATTTGTGATCATAATCAAATGTCATTGCGAACTCAAAAAGTGTGGCTGTCTGCGTAAGTCCTTCGTATTACTATTCTTCTGAATTCCGTGTTCATTATTGCGGCTGTTTGGGACCAGGCGGAACTTCGTGGTGCTTTTTCCATTCTGACCTTATTTCCGACATCTTCGTACCCATAGAAAAAAGTGAAAGCCGTTTACAAATCCCTGTAACGCCGAATCGGAGCGCAGCTCTTGAGGAGGAGGAGTGAAGGGTACTGAGGGGAGGGTAGACCCCTCCTCCTCCCCTCATTCTTTAATATGCTCCGGGGGGCGGTCACGTGACCTCGGGGGGGGGGGGGGTGTCACGTGACTTCGAGGAGGGGTCACGTGACCTCAGAGGGGTCACGTGACCTGGGGGTCACGTGGGGGTCACCTTGGGGTCACGTGACCTTGAGATGACCTTGGGAGGGGTCACGTGACCTTGGGGGTCACGTGACCTTGGGGAGGAGACCACGTGACCTCGGGGGTCACGTGACCTCAGAGGGGTCACGTGACTTGGGGGTCACGTGACCTTCAAAGGGTCACGTGGGGTCTTGGGGTCACGTGACCTTGAGATGACCTTGGGAGGGGTCACGTGACCTCGAGGGGTCACGTGACCTTGGGAGTCACGTGGGGTCACGTGACCTTGAGATGACCTTGGGAGGGGTCACGTGACCTTGGGGGTCACGTGACCTTGGGATGACCTTGGTTACGCCGACGGCGACGGCGACGGCGACGCCGCTCAAGCCGGGAACGGGCCCCTAAGAGCTGCGCTCTAAAACCCACTAGCTTCTCTACATAATCCCACTCCTTCTGAAAAAAAAAATTGTGTGTATGTTTATACAGTCGGAAGTTAGCTTGCCTCAGTGGGCGTCTGCTGTCTCAGCTGTGGAGTAATTTAGCCAGCACGGTACAACTGCTAGCCTGGGGTCTTTAACGCGCACCACGCAGTAGTGATACACAACCGCACGCCGGTACGATGTTCATCCAGATCGAAATGGGCAGGGGCGAGGATCCACTCCTTCTCCTTGCTTCCCTTGAGGCACTGACAAATAAAAATCAAAGGTTGGTCAATTATGTTAACGCAATATACTTCAAAGACGTAGCATGAGTGCTGGCAAGATATTTGCTGCCTTCACTGTAGATAAGCTTGTAAATTTACATGCTAAATAACAAGTAACTTAAAAGCTGAAATATATTTCGATGCAACTACAAAAAAAGAAGATAGCTCTGCAAATATAGCGCTATCTAGTACACCATAATTGAGTAGAATCGGATTACAGCGTCCCCCTTATAAAGACTCGAGCAAAACAAGTATAGACTCTGCCGTGCCACTACAACAGAAACATTGGTATTGTGATCTCGTGGAGATCAGAGTGCGGAAAAAAAGTGTTTCTGGCGGTGTGAAATTCGTTACACGTGCGCTGGATCATACGAAACACGTGTACAGCAAATGATCTTTAGAGCTCGACATTTCGCGAGGAATAAATGCCAGCGTCAAAAATTATTTCGCAGGCACAAATTTTTGCGATCGGAAGTGGTATGCTCTGCATTATTCACCATGGGGTAAATTCATCGCGGTACCAATTTTTGGCAATTTTTTTTCTGGGTACGAACTGCGAAAATGAAGGCGTGTGCAGACGACTGGGGCGGCGAACGCTACGAACTTGCTCGATCAATTAATCGCTGTTTTTGTCGGGTCCAGCTCTCAGCACGCAAGTACGGAGAGTGGCGTCGGCGATGGAGGGGCACCGCGCTCTTCCAAACATTGTAGCTTACCAGTAAACAATACGGCGGCGGGAGGAAATCAACCCCCACCCTCCTCTTCCGCCTTTGCCCCCCCCCCCCCCCCCCTTTCAATCCGTCTCCCAAAGAGTTCCGCCGCGACTGATCGACCTTAAGCGAGTAGACGGCCTCTGCATCGGGGAAAAAAGAAAAACAGCCTCGCATAACACCATTCGCGCACAATTGGTAATACTGGTAAAAGCAAGCCATCTGCAGACAATAACAAGCCTTTTGAACGCAGGAAATAATCTAGCCCCAAACGAACAAAACACGAACTTACTTCGATCCCGTTCCATGATCTTGGCTGTTGAGCAGATTTGACGTAGTTCCACGTCCCACAGTCGCTTCCGTCTTTGTCGGACACGTTTGAAACTAAGGCAAACTCCACGCATCACCACTAATCGGGTAATTGGACCGTTAGCCGGCCGTCAACACAGGCATTCAAACGCGCACGGCAGGCAAAACGTGCGAAACATAGGCCGTTGCTTCGATAAGATTGTATTCGTATCTTCAATACGTTTGAAATAAAACGATCAGCGAACCCCATTATAAAACTCATTAAATACACACCAATAATAAATTATTGCGCACATCAATTTCGCTACAATATTATGAATAAGTCCTGAACATGTTGCAAAATAATAAATACGAAACTAAGCCTGCAATGGTGAAACCGTGAACAACAATTTAGCCGATATTTAAGCTTCTAAAAAGAGAGCAACGGACATCCGGGCTGCGGTAGCGTAATGTGTTAACGCTCTGGTTTGTTGGGCTTGTGGTCGCTGGTTCGAATTGCGGTGAGCGGTATTTGTTTTCTTACACTTTTTTTTTATTTGGAATGTTTTTTTTCCACCTTTTTGTATTCGTTTTTATTCCTTTAAATATTTTTCTCACTTTTTTTGTATTCGTTTTTATTTCTTAATTTTTTTTTCACCTTTCTGTTTTATATTATTTTATTTTATTTTATTTTGTTTTGTTTTATTTTGTTTTATTTCGTTTTATTTCGTTTTATTTCGTTTTATTTTGTTTTATTTTGTTTTATTTTGTTTTAAATATTTTTTCTCACCTCTTTGTATTAGTTTTTATTTTAAATATTTTTCTCATCTTTTTGTATTACTTTTTATTATTTTAAATATTTTTCTCTCACCTTTTTGAATTCGTTTTTATTATTTTAAAAGTTTTCTCACTTCGTGTATTAGTTTTTATTATTTTAAATATTTTCTATGTTTATGCTGTCGTCGGCACCGTTCTTCAGGGTAACAATCACGCAGAAGGTGAAAATAAAAAGTGCGAGCCCACATTTGAATTGATGCAATTCAGAAAACCTGGCCCTCTTGTTTTGCCGGGATGATTCGCTCCCTCCGTGCTAATAGGTGGGTCAGTGTAGTAGGCAAACAGCGCAAGTCCTTTCAACGAAGAAATAAAATTAATAAGAATGGGTACATTTAGAGCAAAATGGGAAAATGTAAGTGGTAAAACTGCCGCAGTGATGAAGCCAAAATTTGTCATGGAAGCGGTCATCTTCACCCACTATTGAAACAAAAATACCGCCATTTTAAGGCAGTAATTTAGTTGAGCTCATAGCTCATAACCACATCTCTTAATTTTCTGACTTGCGGAAAGTAGTATTTAATTTTGTCCTGGTAGATCAGCGCTATCCCTCGCGTGCCACCAGGTCTTACTTATACAGGTTGCGCGCCGCAGTTTTACTTATTGTATAGGCCTAAACACTTTTTTATTCCTGAAATTCAAGTACAGCGCGGATAATTAAACTAGCTTTCAGAAATGCTATCGTTCGGCATTGTGACATTTATTTTTCGTAGTGTCATTCACAAACCCAGCAGTGTGTACATCCACAACGCATTGGTGTTTCTCGCTTTTTTGAGTAAAGAAAAGAAGTTTTTATATTCGCGTTCCTCTGGTACGGTACGTCGTATAACATAAGCTATTAAAGAGACAGATATCGTTTGGCTATGTGAACATTTAAAATATTTCTCTTAGATGATCGTAACTACCACAGAAAACAGTCGATTCCTGCCTGAAATAGCATATTTTCACACTAGATTAAAATCACCAATAAAATGATCTCTCAGGATAACAGGTTGAAGTTGAGCTAGTTGGTACATAATTTAGGTAAATGGTCAGCTAGAACGAGAGGGACAAACACAGACAGAGAGGAACAGAGACATACACACCGCTGACTATCAACTAAGACTTTATACTTCTTCTTCATCACTGTGACCCACAGATTCACACTTAAAGTAATGCCAATAAATGACCCTACATCTTTACAGCATACTACTAAATCAAAAGACTGAATAAATAAAATTAAATTAAAATTGAAACTAATTAATTACATTAAATTATTAATGTAATTAATTAGTTTCAATTTTAATTTAAATTTATGTGAAGTGATGAAGAAGAAATATAAAGTCTTAGTTGATAGTCAGCGGTGTGTATGTCTGTTTCTCTCTGTCTGTGTTTGTCCCTCTCGTTCTAGCTGACCATTTACCTAGATCTCTCAGGAGATTTATGTATCTCTCGTAGCGTCATAAGCAATAAACACATCTCTTACTTTTCTAGTTTCTGGAAAGTAATATTTATTATTGTTTCTGTAGCTCAAAGCGCGTGCTCAATCATGCCACGTCTTTTTTCTTTTTTCATTCGAGGCTCCGCTATACCGTTTTTATTTTTTTTATCAGAGCCAAACACGTGCGTATAACGCCAGACCTTAAGTATAGTACATCAAATTAAACTAACTTCCTGAAAAAAGTATCGTTCGGCGTTGTAAAATTTAATTTTCGTGGCGTAAGGGGTCAGATTCTCAAATCCTGAACTGGAAATATTCCTCACGGCATTGTTTTTTTGTTGTTTTTTTCGCGTTTTCGCGATAAAACACGTCAGCCTTTTCAAATACGCCAGCGTCTGCAGTCATTTACGAAAGATTGATCAACGCAAACATTTCCACTCGCTACATATGAATCGCCGCAGTTCGTCAGAATCTCAATGACGTGACTGCATAGTTTTCTAAAGAAGGCAAAAAAAAATAGAACGATGCCGGTTAGTAAACGGAAGTTCCCGCAGCTCGCCAGCCTGCGAACAGCAAAGCGCCGATGCCGGCCAGTCACTGAACTTCCATGTAAATACTGCCCATCAAAAACAGCAAAATACCGATGCCGGCCAGAGCCTCCATGGAAAGACTACTCAGCAAAGACAGCAAACACCCGATGCCGGCCAGTTCTACGGCTGGACTGGCCAGCGAGCAAGACGAAACCCCGACGCCGGCCGGGGCCGGTATACCTCCCCGGTGCCCATTGCCGGGTGCTGTCATCCTGTTACCATGGGCGGGCCGGCGTAGTCCCGATACCGGCTGACGCGGAGTGCTACCTGCATCTACATGTTGAATGGCACCATATAGTGCCATATACAGGAGTATCAGGCATCCTATACTGTTATATACGGCAGCCACTGGCACCATATATGGCTTTATCTGGCAATATATGTCGTCATATATGGTGTCACCTTACCATATCTGCCCTGATTTCAGCCCTTGTATGGCAATATATGACCGTATATGTCTACTTATATGCCCATATACGGCCCTATATCAAATATATCTGGGTCATATATGACATTTCTGTAAGGGAGACGACGCACGGTGGTATCCCCGCTTCCGCATGTTTCCAATTTCGGCCGCACGGTGGCGACGCGGTTCGATCTCGAGGCGAATAGCCTCTTCTATTGAAAACGTAGCCAGAGCAGATGGCTTGAGGAAAAGAAGTGGGCGGCGCCGACATCACATTCTCTCGGGCCGCCATGCTTGGCGAGACGAGGAAGGAAGACAGTTCAGTTCAGTTGAAAACACGTTTACTGATGAGGATACAAATGGCAATACACTCTACGCTAGGGCCAGAGGGAGGAACGAAGACCGACGACGACGGGAGAGAGAGAGGATGGGCCGAACGAAGCAGAGAGCGTTAACCCAAGGTCGCAGTGCGCGCACCTGCGTAGTCTCTCCCTCTCCGTTGGTGCAGCTGGCGCGGCAGCGCATCGGTGCCGTGCGCCGCAAGAAGTCCCTGGCAAACGTTGTGCAGCCGCACCGACACGACCGGGCAAACGTGACGCGTCCGTCGGCGCAGCGCAGCGCGGCGCGGTGCACCGACGTGGAACTCTAACGTGGTCTTTCGCGCGCTCCCCTCGGGGGCTTTGAGAGAGGAGGGTCACCGAGGCGTGCTCAAAGACGTCGAACTCGAAGCGTCGCCAGACTGAGGCGTTCTGAACCCCGCTAGGCGGTACGCTACGAATACGTGGGCTAGACGCACGTAAATCCGTTGATGATAGGGTGCATCTGGATAGGCTTTAAGTAGTTTCTCTTCCTGCTAATGCAGCCTCTTTTAGCGGCATGTAACGGAAAACAAAATCGTCACTTAAATTCTTCTAATCAACATAAAACCTCACTACCTAAAAACAATCTAAGTAGATTAATACTACTTAAACAGTAAGGCTTATAGCGAGGTGAAATATAAAAATGGCTTGAAGAAATTTTTTTTAGTTGTGTGGAGACATGTAGAGTAACGTTGCCCAAACCACGCAGGATGCGTATGTTGTGTTTAGTTATACCAAGTTATGCTCTGCATGAAACACATATAATCAAGAACACACTGCTCACGTGTCAGTTGTGCTCCAAATACATGCATACATTAGGTCAAAAGTCAACAAATAACATATAGCCGATCAAAAAAAGAACAAACAAAACAAACACAGTAACAATCCAGAGTATCATGCCTAGCAGACTGGAAAATGTCATGTTTTTAAACGCATGGCGGTACATAAAAAAACACGAAATACCCAATCTACTTTGATCAACGTTTCAAGATTATGTTAAAAGGTTTCCGTAAAAAAAGTGTTTTTGAGAAAATTGACTTTGAATATTGTACTTTGAGCGATTCCTCTTTTGTTCAGGGGTCAGTTTCACTGCATTACACCTAAGTGACAAGGCTGATTATATTTTTCCGAAATATCTAATGTTTGAAGCTTTCGTTTGATATGCTGTTCAAGTTAAAACGTTGAACGAAACGAAAATTAAAATCTCTCAAGTTTCGCAAATATTTGTCAAAAGGACTCGGGTTGACAATTTTTATTTTACGAAAAATTAAAAAAAAATATTTCTTAGTTCTTGGTAAGGAATTTTTACTGAAGTATAAATCAAATATCAAATGTTTTATTGCTGTGAAGCCAATACATAGGCCTAGCGGGACCCTCAAATGTTGCGTCCTGTGACAATCGCCAACATCCCAGAATCCGCTATCGGTCAATTGAAATGTAATAACTCGAGAATAGAACTTTTTCCTTCAAAACCGTTGTCGATTCCGTTCGAACAAATATATTTCCCAGAACATGTATCTTTTTTTTCCAGAATTGTTTGAACACCCAACATATTTTTCTTGCATGATTTGAGATGAAACCTCCGATAGAGCCTTTGCATGTTTCACGTGTTAGAGGCGTCTTGGAGGCCTCTTGGTGTCGGGTTGTTTTTATTTCTCGCTCTAATGAGACTCGTTCATAAGGGGCGAACTCTAACCCAAAACGTGTTTTGGATTTGGCGCATGCCTAGTGGTGAGCCTTGATGGGGCTCACCATTACGCACCTAACCTAACCTAACCAAACTTAACCTTATGTTAGGGACCCCATTCTAAATCTCACGATTTGGAACTGCGCGCGTGCCTTGAAGTTTGCGAACCCCAGCGAATCCCTGTGATAAACATTGGTGGCGTATACTCCACTCCAGATCACGCTGTTGCTTGTTTGTTGCTGGTTGAGGAGGTGAACGCTGCTCGCTTTACTCGAATGTTATCCACAACACTTTGTTTCTTTTTGACGGAAACAAACAGTTTGTTGCTGTAGATAAAACCAGAGCCCAGGAATTAAAAATCAAACATGTCGTACCACAAGGCTCTCTATTAGGCCCGCTAATCTTCTTCGTAAATATAAACGACATAACCGATATTCCCAATTTTCCTCATCTGGTAATGTATGCTGACGATACAAATGTCTTCTTCAGCAGCAACACAAAAGCATCCTCACAAGAACAGGCTAATGATTGCCTTGTGAAACTATCAAAACGGTTGGAAGAAAACGAACTCAAACTTAATGCAGAAAAAACAAAATATATATTGTTTAGACCCTTAAACAAACGTGACAATAACCAAATACATCTAGAATTCAATGGCCTCCCTATAGCTGAAGAAGAAGAATAAAAGATTCTTGGAGTCTGGTTCAATGAAGAACTGAAATGGTCAACTCACATTAATAAATTAAGGGGATAATTATCAGGAGTAGTATGATGCATGGTATAAAATAGCAAACTTAATACCCAATTGGCTTATCAAAAACTTATATTTCTCCCTGTTTTACTCGAGGCTCTGTTATGGAATTGTGGTATGGAAAACAACCCCGTCTACAAACTATGGTAAGCTAATCATACTTCAAAAAAAGGTTCTGCGAATTTTGAAAAGCTACCATGGCAATATTTGCGAATTTCATAGCAATCCTTATTTATTAAGCATAATATGCTCAAAGCAAATGAAATGTACTATTCCAAACTTATAGAGACAATAAAAAACAAAAAAAAAAAACATAAAAAACTCTACCAAGTGGATGACGACAATAATCCAAATTCAAGTGGATGAATTTGTTTCATAACTTTATCTATTGAGAAATAGTAAACGTAAAACTGCTAAGGTGCCTACAAACTATAGAAAACAGAAAATTGATCATCAGATTCCTGCATTACTAAACAACATGGAAGATTACACTGATTTTACACAGTCATTTCATAAATACAAGAAATAGATTAAACACATACTTATAGTCAAAGACATCTGCTACGCGTTGTAGAAACGTGTTGTTTTTGTTTGTTTTTTAATGGTTACCTGGGGTCCACCACTGGACATGTGAATACTAAAACTGCTGAGTATTTTCTTTATTGTGCAATGTGAAATAAAGTTTTTGCTTCATGTGTTGCATGAAATGTATTTTCCGTACACAGGCATGTGTATTTAAGCAGAAACAAATGCTAGAAAGCTGTAGACCGCGCCACCCTTCGCACTTCTGTAAACTGCGGGGGGGGGGGGGGGGAAGCCCAGTCAGGCAGAAATGCATTTTGCCACTACCTCCCTACCGGGCTTGGCCCCTGAAAATCCCAATAAACTTTTAAACTTTCAAACTTTTAAACTGCAATTGACCGATGCCACCAAGCATTGGGCGCATGCGTGAAGCCGCCGTAGCTTTAGTTCACAAGAGACAGGCGGCAGTGCTCGAGACACCTCGTGCCGTTTCGTGTTCGGCGCGCGTCGAGCTGCAGCGAGGTTTTGGACGCTTGCAGAAAACCAAAGTTTCCACAATGTATTGCGGCAGCGGTGGCATAGTCAAACTAGCTGGTAAAATCGGTCTATTGGATATAGGGAAAAACAAACACAAAAAACAACGAACGAGTGCTTTACAGCTTATGAATGTCAAGGACTCATATTACGCCATTATTAATGAAACTAGAAACATTGTTGCATGGTCAATTTAAGTGCAACTTAGATCGTAATGATTTCCAACCTTGGGCCAAATTAGGCTCTTATCTCACTTGCTACATTGGTATGCACTCTCAGTGTTCTTGCTGAGGTTAAAGGGGTCATGAAACGATTTTCCTACTTCTTCCTTCTTAGCTTTAATCCTCAACTCAAATGCGAATTGTGAAATCGCGTGGTCGTGACATTCCTTCGGCACCGGTGCAATGACTCCTAGATTCCACCGTGCTTTTTATGCACACCATAGAACTTGTCGTTCCCCAGTGACGAAAAGTTCCGTCACGAACGCGAATTCAAATATTCGTCGACGGATTGATTGTTGACGAGCGCATATGTCCGAGCGACGCAGTTCTCGTGTCCAATGCGTGAGCTGGGCTCGAACCCAGGGATCCTGGGTTCGAGCCCCACCCCTGCCCGTTTCGATCTGGATGAGCATCGCACCGGCGTGCGGTCGTGTATCACTACTGTGTGGTGCACGTTAAAGACCCCAGGCTAGCGGTTGTACTGCACTGGCTAAATTGCTCATCTACAGCGTGTGACTCGTCGCAACTTTAATGGCAGACCAACTACACGCTGTATAAATATCCCCACAACCCAATTATTATTATTTAGTGACGCGCTTTTGGAACCGCGGATGTATCATAGTGAAAAGGCGGAGAGCTTTCGAAGGCAAGAAGGTACAAAATAGTCCGCTATATGTTCAAATGTTCGTACCGAAAAGCTGACTTCTGACTTTCTAGCTTCTTTCTTTTCGCCAACTAAACGATACGCAATTAGTAAAGTCCCAATTTAAAATCATTCCTCCCAACCCAAAATTCGTTTCATGGGCCCTTTAAAGGAGCTGTGCGGCGATATTTAATTGGAATGTTTTTCACTTGACACGAGCTTACTGGTACACCTGGGACTCGAGGATACTCACAAGCAACGTTACTGGCCAAGAAACTCCTTTGTTGCGGTGTAATTTCAAGGACAAAAGCGATCATTTCCATTCAATCTCTCCTTTGCAAAATTTGATGACGTAACGTGGGGATCGCAGTACACCCAAGTGACGATATTTGAATGCGGTTCATAGATTGGACCCGAGCATTGCGTGGGCACTTGACTTGGGCTCGTGAAGCATTCGGGTAGTGACCCGTGTCCAATCGCTACAACGACGACAACAGCCGAGCCATAACAATGTCTGGAACTCAGCGCCTGTCCTGCGCTTTGCCAACCCCAGCGCGTGGCTATGATCAACACTGGTGGCATATAATCGGCTCCAGATCACGTGGCCGCTTGTTCTGGCTGCGAGTTGAGGGGGTGAACGCTGCTCGTTTTTCTTTAATTATTCTCTGGGACTTCAATTGCGTGGGGTGAAAAACGAACGCGTGTTTCATAGGTCATTAACGTTAGGAATCTGTTTTAAGCGGTATTTGCACGAAGTACAAAAATTGTTGCATCGCTCCTTTAAGGGTGTTTAACCGCTCGTCACTCAATGGGCAAATTTCGCTACACAAACCTGAGTTTCAGAAATGCACGAGAGTATTCATTCTTTTGGAGGTTACTTACGAAGACATAATGAAGGTTGTACGCCCCTTGGGTTTTTTCTTGAGAGCGTTGAAGATTTTTATTAAAATCCAAAGATATGACCGTTTCGACTGTTTTGAGCGCGTTTTGAGGCATTTTTGAAAATACAATTATTTAGAAGACAAACGGGACAAAACGTTTGGCCGTACGTACTAGGGGGGCTCTACTCTTAATTTGAAGACCACGACGAGAAAACAAAATAATGCTGTATTTCCCTATTTGTGTAAATAAAATGTCCGTGTTATTTTTATTTTTAACATGTTAAACGAGATGGCGACATAACTACTAAATGCATCAAACCGCAGATTGTACTATTGTTGCTGCCGTTTTTCTCTCGAGCTCGAATTCGACCGCAATGTCTGGTTTCTCGAGGATTGGTATCACGCGTAGAGAAAGCTCGCGCTGTACAGGCCACTGATTGTAGATTCAATCCCCCGCACCTGCCCGTTTCAGTCTGGATGGTCATCGCACCGGCGTGCTGTCATGTATCACTATTGCGTGATGCACGTTAAAGACGTCAAACAAGCAGCCGCATACTGCACTGGCTTTCAACTGTAACGAAGACACCAGACGCCCTCGGGGCTGACTAGCTTCCCGCTGTATAAACATACACGCAACAAAATTAAAATTGATGGTTTCGTCGGTTGGCACTTCTTGAACGTTGTGAAAAAGAATAAGTAACGTGCCAAATAGTGACCAAACCGACGTTCCGCAACTTTGTCGCGAAGCTGCCACACACCCGCGATCAACTTCGACCCCTACTTTGTGATGCCTCACAGTCCATTACCAGTGCCCCACATTATAGAGCACTGCATTATCATTATCACCCCCTATACGGACCTCTGCGGCATTGATTGTACTCGGTGCATGCCTCTCTGTGGCACCTGCTCTTACGAGCACAAATAAAAACATACCTGCCTACAAACGAATATTTTGATTTTATGCGTTACATCAGTGAGAGCGGTCGTGTTCCTTAATGAAACGGGGAAAATATTGATGCTTGCAAGTGCTGTCGAAACTAGATTCTGACGAACAGTAAGAATTAGTGCCATGCACAGTAGGGTGTTTAAATGCCCATACAGAGAGTTGCGTTTTAGTGCGCTTGACTGCGCTGCGCCAAGAAACGAAAGCGAGTTACCTGCACATCTATGCTTCGTATGAAGCGTGGAAAAGTATCTCGGCACGCGACATACGAAGCAGGGATGTCCTGGTTTTTCGCAGCTGCAACGCAGTCAAACACACACAAACACCCTAAAACGCAACTGTTTATGAGCCTTTAGAAGATCGTTATCGCTGCCTACCGCCAAAGCCCCTTCATGCTTCAAAAGTAGCGCAAGGATCGTCGATCCACGAGGCACGTGCCATGTGCAGCTCTTGGGGAGATCATGGCGACACAGCGCAGCACTGAGCTAGATTTCAGACGCCATGTTCTTCCAAGAAGTGGCGTGCGGCACGTGTCTCGAGCATTTCCACAACAATGAATGACTCCACTTTTTCCAGGACAGATGGGCTTTACTCCACACCTCCGGGGAGCGGGTTTACAAATCAGTATTCAGACAAAGAGCAGACCGATATAGGACATAGAAAGTGCAACCCTGACACTTTTTTTTTTTCTGGCTTGATATTAAACTCCAAAAATAGACTTGTTTCTTCTTTTTTTTTTTTTTTTTACAAAACAACGTTTGCGTGCTAAATGTGGTGGTCCAAACGGCCGCAACGCCGCACGCTGTGCTTTAGGTAATTTTGAACGGGGTTGGAACTTCAAATCCAATCGGAAATTAGAGCTTATTCTACGTTAAGTAAGCCACTCTAATCTACATCTGTACTGGTTCGTATCTCGCGCCGCCCGTTGGCCGCTTTCGGCAGTGGCGTACGCAGACGGAAAAAGATCTAGATCGAGATCGGCGCCGAACAACCCGAGGCCCGACCCCACCTCGAGGGCCCGACCTGCATGTGCTGCTGGGAGCAAGCAACTCGTGTGTTCCGGAAAGATTCCGCGCCATCTATGAGGAAAAGGGTACAAATAAATAGCGGTTGATTCCCTCTTAAACACACATATTTACATTTGTGCATGTTCCCGTGTGCAGGGTCGAATATTGGCTTCGAACACCGCCAGTCTTGCTTTCTTGTAAATTTTGTGAAATAAAACTGCTAAAAGAAAGATTGAACTTGTAGAAAAGACATTTATTCGATAATTCTCTGCATGTCGTGCATTGTATTAAATGTAGCATTTGAGCAGCAATCGTGTAAATTTAGCACCAATGTCTCGGTGCTAAATGTAAACTGTAGAAGGTGCGTTCCAAGCAGCAAGGCCACCATTAAGACGAGTGATGTGACGTCATTGCCAGTTATCCATAGTCGAAATAAACGGGGATATGTGCTCTCTTACCAACGAGAATAAATTAGCTCGGTTGCGAAACTGCCCATACACGCTGTCTGCACGAGCATCGCGGGAAGCTTGGGGCTACCTTCCCAGCGTCTAGTGACTGTAAAGGAACCATGCAACAATAATCGCTTATTATGTTTTTCACGACTGCAGGACTATTCGTCGAAAGACAATTCGTAGCAGGGCAACTCGTAGCAGGGCAATTCGTCGCATAGGGCATTTCGTCATAGGGCAATTCGTAATAAGGCAATTCGTCCAGATGACGATTTGTCACTCTATTGAAAGCTTCTTATGGGTTTAATTTCTACAGTTTATCAAGTATATTGCTTCAAATGTATTGATTACGAACGAAAGTTCTCCCTCATTGGTATTGTGATTTTCAACATAATGGTTAAACTTTGGCTCAAATGCTCTACTTTCGCAGTAGACGCAGTCTACTTCTGTGGGTATACGCCACAGCCGAGTTAAAATTATGTTTCAGTAATTTTGATAGGACAACCACACAGGCATCATCAGTTCACGAAAAGAGTTTTATTTGCATGAAGATCTGCGGTAGAAAAGAGGCCTGGCGCACCCGCAGCCTCCCATGCACTGTCAGCTTAAGGGTACAAAGGATCGTGAACTATTCCAACAGGATACACCACGGCATGCATGTTTAAACAAAAAGCATCCGAATTTTCCGAAACTCCAAAAGAAGGCGGACAACAAGGCGGTGTTCGAACTTTTCTTGGAAGGCTTCTGAACTTTATATTTTATACATACACGTTCCCCTCCCCCCCTCTTTTTTTTCCCGAATTCCTCTAAACTATTCTAAAGAAACATAAACTAGAAAGAGAAAACCCAGTTTTTGACTAGATGCCCTAGCGACGAAAAGCCCTATGACGAATTGCGCTACGTGACCATTTGCCCTGCTACGAATAGCCCTGTTACGAATTGTCTTTCGACGAACGGCCCGTAGCCCGTTTTTCACTTTACGCGAGTTTAGTGGCACTAGTGGGACCCAGATATACCCGCACTCAACGCTACTGACCAAGAAACTCCTTTGTTTTGGTGTGATTTTAAGGACAAAATTAACCGTTTTATTTCTATCTCTCCTTTGGGAAACTTGATGACGTAGAACAATGACGATGACAGCTGCATCGACAATTACTCACGTGGTCCATTAGAAGCGGTCTCAAAGCACTTGAGCGACAAATATCTGAGCAAAGAATGTGCAAGGTTTCCAATCAAAATTACAAAAAAAAAAAAGAGAGCAATGGGCACCTGGTCATGTGTCGAATGCACGAATGGGATACCAGCTGCAGTAGTAGGGGCACTATTGCAGCTCCCATTGCAGCTGGGAAATAAAACGTACGTATGCACAAATATTTTTGAAGTGCAGTCACACATAGGTGCAAACCGCATTCATTTGTTAACCATATATATGCATTTTTTTTTATCTTAGTGTAAACCACGACCTAAATTAAAAACCTTTATACCTTTTTACGTGTGTCATCATGTACAAAGCCAAACAGGCCATCCAACATATCTGCTCTGGCCCTAGCATTCAGGCCACGTTGTTCGAACTCAATAAATTCGCATGAACAGGTAGTTGTAGAGTCATCGACAATATATATATATGAAACACGGGAAAACAGCGTCACAGCACTGGTTTTCTTCCTATGTATTTCTGAACACGGGGCCATATAGTAGCAATTCTTCAATGCGTTTCCTTCTCGAATAAACCGCAGATGACGCTACAAGCCCCAAGCAAAGCAGGAGCTGAGATCGATCCAGGTAGAGTTCCGGTTGGGCACAGAGACTCCCAGTTAGTGAAGTAACGGGACTGCTCTCTCAGAGTTGGATTTCCCGCAGTTGCTTAAAGCGGGCGCTTCGGTCCGGTGCAATTTGACTCAAAGTACAGGGAGGTTCACTGATTCGGAATTTAAGCGCCTTAATGATTTATGATGAGTCTATTTAGTAATCCATCCTTCGCTTTAATGCGACGACTAATACAATTATGAGACAACTGTGATGTACTTAAAACAGTTCACGTTGTAAGAACGCAATAGACCATTTTCAAAAGTGTGCTCCATCTAGCAACCTGTGCGACAATGATCTTAGTCCACCATTGCTTTCACACATACCCCGGGCGTCAACGTTAGTCCGCCATTGCTTTCACACATACCCCGGGCGTCAACGCGCGGCGAGTAGTCGGGTCCACCGCACCGCTTCTTCAAGAGGTACGTCTCCTCACCTGTACAGTTTTCCTGTCCATGAGCCAACTCCCTTAGAATACATCTGACGGAGCTGTTAGTTCATTTCTGTCTTCTTACGCTTTTGCTGCAGCGTTTTCGCCCTGGTGTCCCAACACCAAAGAAATAATTAAATAAATCTTGAAGTTTTGATATGGCAATAAAATACCCTGCCATGAAACAAACTAAGTATATTATGTTGAAATAACAGCGCAAATACGACGAGGAAGGAGAGACAAAGGAGACAGGATAGAGGCTGAACTAACAACTGACGTTTAATGAAAAAGAGAAAGAGGAAAAGGCCCTAAATGCTAATAAAAATGCATAATGAAAACCCGGAAAAACATATGCTATAGCTTGAGTACTCCCATACAGTGCCTGAAAATGAAATGCTAAGGATATTAAGCTTTAAGCTGCTCGCTTAAAAGACTTAAAAGAAAGTCCTGTCTCCTTGTCTATCCTTCCTCGTCGTATTTGCGCTGTTAATTGAACATAATGATCAACCGACTAGCCCACCAGATGATCGTGAGACTAAGTATAGGCGCGAATTTCGAGCGTGTGCACTGTTCTCCTTGGCATATGTGTTTTGAGAGTGACGTGTAAACGTCATTTTTTTAATTCCGGCAATCCACACCGGATAATCGTTCACAGAGTTGACTTAACACCAGCTAGATACGAAGGCCGCAGCATTTTATTGTTTACGTCATTTGCAAGGACACGAGTATTGCGTCGCCGTTCGGCTGGGATTCGTGTTCTCGCTGACTGAAGGAGAGTCCCTGCCGAACGTTACATATAGCCCTCGATGTTCACTACCTCCACCATCCCTTGTAAGTGACGCAAAAAAAAGTTCAGCACTACAGCCCTAATACCTTGAAGGTGGTGGTTGAGCGCGATCGTATTATTTTAAAAAAATAGGGATTTGGTAATTCGTCACATTGTGCCTTCTCTTTGCGTGCTAATTGAAATTTCGATGACCACAAGAAGAATTATGTCCGCCTCAAAACAGGCCACAGCTTCGTTTCTTTTTTTTGCTTGCAACACAACTTTAGTCAGGTCTTCATTTTTTTTTCTTTACGTCACTTTGCCAATATGCCACGTTATCGCTCCAGAACTTGGCTACAAGGAAAGTTATAGATTTCATTTTCGTCTTGGTGTTTTAAAGCCGTACACGTCTCCAAACCACGGCCCGCGGCCCTGATCCGCCCAGCGGAACCCTTCACGCCGGCCCGTGGCTGGCCACGGTGCTACCAGCCACGCCCGGCCCGCGTCCCGCTTCCAGCAACCCTGCTGCTACCGGCGCAAAAATCAGCGCACGTAAAGAAGCGGCGTCGCGACGCGCACCCATAGAACATAGAACACAGAACATAGCTTTATTGATAGAAAAAATCAATTTTCAAAATACAATAGCGAGCCGGAATAAGCCTTAAGGGCTTGTGTACCTGGCTTGGCAGGTGACGAAATGATATAGATTAGATAAAGAAGAACACCAATTGAAAACAATTCACAATCTATAGCACACTCGTTCTCTGAAACCTCAGTGCGCCTTAACACAAACCAAAAAGATACGCACACCCAACGAACACCTTGGACACACTGCAACCGCAATGTTAAAAAAAATAAAAATAAAAAAGAACGGGGGAAAAAAACAAAAAAACATTGCACTTTAAAATTAGACTTTATTCCTCTAAGTTGCGTAATGCATTCCTAAGTTTTTTTCTCGACGTTATAAGGAGCATGGATTCTGGTAGGCGGTTAAATACATGCGGCACATAATACTCTCTCACACGCTCACCATAGCGAGTTCGAATACGCAGTACCTCAAAACGAAGAGATGGCCTCATTGGCCGCTGTTGAACATATGGGGCTTTGAAATTGGAGCTCCAGAAATGACGCAGCACGACGGTTTCCCTAAAAAAGCTCTTCAGAAGACGACATGTGAAGTTCCTGAAATATCTGTGCACTTGAAACGTCTGGCATGTCAAACGCGACACTTTTCAAAATACGTTTCAATAACAAATTAACACTTGCGCACCAGGGCCCGTTTGCTCGAAGCGCTAACCGCGGCTAAAGTTAGCCGCAGTACCTAGGAGAGGGATTTTTTTTTAATCACGTGACTGGCTCGGTAGGGATGCGGGGAAACATGGCGGTGCACCAGTGAGTGAGCGCCGCTCGCTTTGAAACTAATATGCCGTTGTAGCTGCAATATCGGGCGCGTTAGTCAGCAACGAATTGTGCAGGAGGCTTTCGCTTTGCTTTACCTCACTTAAACCACAAAGCATGGGCAATGACATCGCCGCATTTTTTAGATGGTATTTCGATTCTGGGCATTCCTAAGCCTAAATGAACGCGATAATTGTCGGCATGGCAACGTCTTTGGAAAGCAGATTGTTGATAGCACACAGAAGCAGACAGCGTCCCAACAGACCTTTTTTTTTAAATTATCTAAGCACCGAGGTGCATGCTACGACTGTAGTTGCACGCGTCGCACGTGCTGGCGTCTGCAGTAGTAACCGTTCTAAAGCAAAAAGTATAAAACAAAGTTTGCATTGCACGCGCGTTCGTTAAAGCTTTATTATGATTTTTTACTTCGAATCTTTTATAAGAGGAAGGCCAGCGCGAGTGGACTCTAAAATTACGCTTCCAGCGTTCTCCTCGCGATGCTTGGATAATTTAGAAGAAAGTCTGTTGGGACGCTGTCTGCTTTTGTGTGCTATCAGTACCCGGCCGATTGAGTCGAGGCAATCCGCTTTCCAAAGACGTTGCCATGCCGACAATTATCGCGTTCATTTAGGCTTAGGAATGCCCAGAATCGGAACACTATCTAAAAAATGCGCCGATGTCATTGCCCATGCTTTTCGGTTTAATTGAGGTAAGGCAAAGCGAAAGCCTCCTGCACCATTTGCTGCTGACTAACGCGCTCGATATTGCAGCTACAACGACATATTATTTCCAAAGCGAGCGGCGTTCACTCGCTGGGGCGCCGCCATGTTTCCCCGCATCCCTACCGAGCCAGTCACGTGATTTCAAAATCCCTCTCCTAGGTACTGCGGCTAACTTTAGCCGCGGTTAGTGCTTCGAGCAAACGGGCCCAGAACAACGAACATCCCCTAAAAAGTGTTATGCCGTACCGTAAATAACTGTATCCCAAAGCCTGTGCTACCTTTTTCCTAACAGGGAAAGGCAGAAACATTTTAATATTGCATAGTAAGCACGAAACACTTCTTAACGTTTTGCACAAATACGTGAGGTGTGTACACCAAGATAAATCACTATCGAAGTATATTCCGAGGTATTTTACAGATTTGACACATTCAATAATTTCGCAATCACAAGATCTGCAGCTGGAAGTATGTAGCGCTACAGGAAGTGGGAGTTACACCTGTTTAAGTGGATTTTTAAAACACACCAGTTTTGTCTTTGACGCATGCACCTTAATCAGGTTCGAAGTAAACCAATCCATTGTGCAAGTAATATCATTTTGAAGATGTTGATTGGCGATAAGGTAATCTGCAAGACATGACACTAACACCGTGTCGTCCGCGTACTGAAATACTTTCCTTTGTGAAACCAGCACTAGGGAGATCATTTATATATATATTAAAAAGTAAAGGAGACAACACTGAACCTTGCGGCACTCCAGCCGTTAAAAATGTTCTACTACTCTTTTGATTTTTAAACACCACAGCCTGGGAACGTCCTGAAATGTAATCTTCGAGGAGTGAAAAAAACGGACCTCGAAAACCCAGCTTGTATAGCTTGGAGCAAAGAATTTTGTGATTTATGCTGTCGAACGCTTCCGACACATCCAAGAACACAGCACAAGAAAACATATTATTATAAAACTTGTATGTAAGCAATCGCCAAAACTATCTAAAAGCGCTTGGGTTCCTCGTTCCGCAACAAACCCATACTGATGATCACATTCTATCCGTTCAGATCATAACCCACTGGCGGTTTAGTGTCCGATTTATTGCACATTTTTATCAGACATTTATTGCCCTATTTCATGTCTATCTATTTTAAAATTTCTTTGCGTTCTTATGTACAGACCAATGTCCGAAATCCTAGCTCCAATATAAACTAGGAAATATTAATCTCAAACGCAGCCTGCTGTGAAGAGAATGGCTGCCCACAAAACAAGATTTCTGCATTCTACAGCACTCTTGGAATCGGTGTTGTTGTTGCACCTTTCTTGACTATGCACTTCATCCGTGCTTTTAGTATGATATGTGCAAAACTTTCTAATGGCGAATTCCACTGGGCGTTTTGGAGCGCGCCGGGATCAGTTGACCAGATCCGGACTGGAGCACACGATCCGAACGGGGTCGCGCCGCCTACGGATCCCCGTGGAACATGACCACTACTCCGGGATCGGCGGATGCCTTCCCGTCATTCAACTGCCTGGGAATTCTCTTTCCGTGTCCACCGCGGTCGTTTCGAAGACGTTTTCGCAATCGCGGCGCTAACACGTTTTCGACGCACGAGCGGCAGGAATGGCTCAGGCGCTTCTAGCAAAGATTACCGGTATGCCCGTAGCGCGGCAAATACCTTCTCTTCTCCCTCCTGGAAAACGAACCGGCTGTCTTGCCAAGGGGTAAGCAAGCGGCCATTACGAATTCTTCTGATGTCGAGACAATCTAGGAGCCCAGTCCGCGACGTGCTTCTTCTTCTTCTGAGGCAAGATGGGCGAGATCAGGGGTGCTATGGTGCGCTTTTTGGACTCCCAGGAGACTAGGGAGAAGGAAGTGACGTCAACGACAAACGCAAATTGGGTGTTGATTTTGTTTTCTTCTGTCGACACCCAATTTGCGTTTGCTGTGTCGTTGACGTCACTTCCTTCTCCCTAGTCTCCTGGGAGTCGAAAAAGAGCAACATAGCACCCCAGGCGAGATGCCCCACGAGAAAGGAAGTCACGTGTGTGCTTCGAGGGCTGGCCCCGCTGGCTTCCGGTTAAATCTGCCGAAATTGTGGGAGCGACTTCTCTCAGATCCAGATGGAGATATGTAGCGGGAGCTAACCCAAAACGACCAGTGAAACACGTCAGTCTCGACCCCGTTCGCCCAGTAAAATAGGCTCGCTCCAGAAAAGTCGATCCCGGCGCGCTCCAACACGCCCCGTGGAATTCGCCACAAAAAAAGACGGAACTTTGCAAAAAGCGCAGCCGCCCTTACTGAGCCATGGCGTCAGCATAAACAACTGAGGCGGGGCAGGGCACGCGATAGGCTATATTGGCCTGAGTGCAGCAACAAATTCCTATCTAGAAAATATTCGTTACTTTTAATTTTAGGCTATTTAATGTCTTCGTCTTCCTCATCTTCCGACTTATAACGTCAGTTACGAGTAAGCACTTGTCCTGTGTAGTCTCGCTCTTGTCGTTGTCTTTCGCACTTTTTATTTTTGTGATTGGCCTGAGTGTCCTGTGTCATAACAGTGCAGATCGTCATCACCATTTCTACCATTCTCATTAGTCTTCTTCCCCATGTGAATATTCCAAAGTTCGTTTGGATTTTGCCTGGTGAGTTTCCTGGACAGTAACCATTGCATAATATTATAATTAGATCAATATGAATTAATATTATAAGGTATAGGTGTTAATTCACTTTAATTATTTTATTTACTTACTCTTACTTGAACTTCCGTATTTAAATGCTTACCTAGATTTATTTCTTTTATATTTTCAAAGCTTACATTTACTTATTCAATATTCCCTGTTGCACTCTAGACTGCGACGGTTCCAATGCGGCCCCTCAGCCAAGACGTTTGGAGACCCCTCACATAAATCAAAGCGAATAGGAACTTTGGCATGTTCACAGAAACAGAAGACAAATGAGAATGATAGAACTGGCACTGAAAGTGCGCAGTAGATAGTCACAAAATACATTAAGCTCAAAATACGTGGGAACGCTAAGCAATTTTTAACACACGTAATTACACAGATACGAAACTGGGGGATAAATATTGATGTTGGTTGATGAAAATATGAAATTAAGAACAACATGCCGAGAGGACAGGCTTCATCGTTAGCAAAGGTGGCAGTCATGAAATTGCTGTAATTGTATTACAAAAAACTAAATTAATTGAGAGTAATTTGTAATGTATCTCATTACTTTTGATGCAGGTAATTTAGTAATGCAATGAATTGTCCTTGTGGCGTAGGTTGTAATTAAACACGTAATAACGTTTTGGATATTTCAGGCATGTTATTTTTTTATTTTCCCGGAAATGAACAAAAAAAGAAAGCAGTCTTTCATTAGCAAAACAAAAATAGAGCTTCTTTTAAAAAATAAAAAAAAGCACAAATTCGGCCTTCGTTTGGGGCCGCTGCCTCGTGTGACGGTCGGGCTGGGTGCCTTTATGTGCGTGTTGCTTGAAGGCACTCCGGGTCAAACTACAGGGTCGTGCCACCTAAGTCCTGCTGGGCTTGTGTTGCTGTAACCGAGAATAGCCTTCCCCAAATATGGCTTTTGTCCCCATTGAAGATTATCTTGACCGGAAATTCACACACAAAGGACGCAGCCCACAGGAATAATCAATAGCAAGGCAATCTAAACCCAGACGCATCCGGGGATAGTCAGCGTGTGCGTAGGTATCTCGGAGAAACGTGAACCCACAACACAGGCAGAGCCAAGGTCGGTCAGTCTGGTTTGGGAGGGCGTGTTGGTTCGCCTTATCTGTCTTTTATTTTATTAATTTATTTATTGATTCATTTACCCTAAGGGCCCTATCGGGCATTACATAGGGGGGAATTCATACAAAAGGAACACGTTGACAGTAGTGATACACAGAAAACAGGAAAAAAAAAGAAAAGAGAGCCGCGGCATACAAAAAAGCAGTACATATAATCAGAAAGTTCAATTGCTGCACTTCAATGGTAACCTTATAGAAATACAAAAAGAAAACCAAGGGGACACACTGCAGAACTATGGCTTGTCTGTGACGAGGGGCAAACATGATTATGTTTTTTTGTGAAATGAAAGGAATCAGGAGATTTAAAAAAGCCTGATACTCCTGTGTCACTGCTATATCATACGGTAAGGCATTCCATTCAGAAAGGGCAAGCTTAAAAGGAGAGCATTTGTATAGGTTAATGCGTGCAAAAATTGGGGTTACATTGTTGGGGCGGTCTAGCCGTGGGAAGATACGGTTGGCTTGAACACTATGTGTTTGACAGAAAGGTGTAGAAGAGTGATACATTTTATAAAATAAAGAAAAACGGGCGATTCTCCTTCCGTTCTCGAGAGGTGCTAAATTCAAATTCCACACCACTGACTTGGTGTGGAGTTGACGGTTGTTACTTTGGCAGAGCAGAGTGCGTTGTTTCTTTTTGTTTAGCTCCTCCTATTACAGTATTTTGAAAAAAAAATTAATTATTTTTATGCGGTATTTTGTAATTGTAATTAAAAAAACTTTCAGCCTTTCGACTCTGGTGAAGAAGGAAGAGCAGCGGAGCTGTAGCTTCTGCTATCGGCGGTGGCTTTCTACGTGAGTGATCTGCTCTTCTTTCGCAAGGGAATCTGAAGCGCTCGAGGCAGTCGAACTTTAGGCGATAGCGGCCTTGCGAGGGTTGCAGAAACATTTGTGCTGCTGCGCACATAGCCACTCGTTCCGTTCCCGCTCTTCTTCCTGCGAAGAAATGTTGCCGCCATTTTTCATCGACGGTGGCAACCAGAGTGTTGTGTCGACCATGGGTGTCAACATTTGTTTGTTACCGGACACGATCCTGGGGAAACTAGCCCTTAACAGCTCCGCTGTAATACTTTCATGTAGTGGTAATTTTCAATGCAATTTATTACATTTCATTCGTTTTTAGAAAAGTAACTAGTTAGGCTATTTAAATATTATAAATTGGTAATTTGGCCGCCTCTGATCGTTAGGCAGATGGCAGATTTTTGTCGTTTCCTTATGGTATCCTCATTTACGAGGTTAGCGCGAGTTGCGATGCCGTTTCTTTAAGAGCGCTTATTTTTGTGCCGGTAGCAGCGGGCTTGCTGAAAGCGAGCCGCGTGCAAGGCTGCATTGGACGTATTGAGGCGAGACACAGGCCAGTCGAAAATCCTCCGCGAGCCGGATTCTTCCCGCGGGCCGTGATTTGGAGACCCCTAAATTTTATGCCATGTGAGTTTTCGAAATCCCATTTATTCTTTAATGTCATATGCGCTATTTTTTCCATCGTGTGTAATGTCATAATTAATAAAATTCTGAATTTCAATATAAAGTATATTATTTCATCCAACTTAGATTCGTTTTTTACAGCGGAGCTGTTCAGGGCTAGTCTCTGCAGTGTCGTGTCCATTGGAAAACAAATTACGACCCAAAACTCTAGAAAGCTACCGACATCTATTAGCGACGGTGGCAACCAGATAACCAGCTTGCCGGCTGTCTGGTTGCTGCCGTCGTTCATAGATGGCGGAAACCTTTCCAGCTTTTTCCGCCTGGCTTTCCGACTTTCGGCCAGCCATTGCTTCATCCCCATTATAGTACAGCTTCGCTGGCCTTCCTTCTTCACCAAGGGGGAAAGGTTGAAAGCTTTATTATTTCTACCTTTTAATTTTCTATTTAGATTATGATATAAAATTATCTATTAAGTGTATTTCTCATTTTTATTTACTTTTCCATTTCCCGGCCATCGAGACATTTGTTAAGCTCAGTGAATTAAAGTAGTGAAAAATATATTATCCTCAATCGGTACCGCTTGCGTCGGCACACCCGATTTAAAGCCAATTTGATTTAAATGAATTTTATCCTTGTTTCAAATGGAAATTTCAGCAAAAAAAAAACAATTGGGAACTGTACTTAGAAAAAACTGGGCCACACTAAGAAACAGCCCAGGAAAGACCGACAGGGAGAAAGACCCCCGCAAAGGCGCACGAAAGGGCGGCACCAGTAGGTCGACGATGGGCGAAGGGCAAAGAGTGCACCGAACTGCTATCGCCGTAGTAAGTTTTGTTTTCCCCCCTCCTCTCAAGGAGGTACCCCAATGAAGGGGTCCCTCCCTCAGGAGAGGCGGGGGGGCCTCGAGACTACACCAAACTTCCCGATGCGGCCACGGCCTTCGCCAGAAGGTCAGCAGACCATTGGTCTACACGATGTATAAGAATTTTAATATGCCGCGAATGTGCAGTGATTTGAAAGCGCGCACTGAGTAGTACATGCCCGACATGCACCTTAGTGGTACACTTTTCAAAGAGATACTTCTGTGTTCACCGGAGCACAACAGTTGTCTCCTGAAGTACCCTAAAGTGCGCTCTCCCATTTCTTGCTTTAAATTTTTTTTTATAATACAAGCTTTCAATTAGAATATTACTTTTGCGGGGATTAGGTTTTTACATTAGTGGTATTTTTGGCAGGTCTTCTGAATTGAGACCATCGAAACAAACATCCGATACCTCAACATGACTTGAATTATACATACGTGACTTCAGTATGACTTCCCTATGGCCATTATGTGAATATTAATTTTCTAAGAATATTAAAACAAGAAATGTATGGCTTCGTTCTAGCGAAACGGAGCTTTTCTATTTCTTTTTTCTTCAAGTGTGTATTTAAAATTTTTTTTTGTCTTTATCAATTCCCACGAATTATGAGCCCGACGTTTTTTGTTGTTGTTTTTTTTGTCGAAAAAAACATCAAGGGGAAACCGTACAAAAGATTCTCTGCGGCATTCATGTTTTTCCCGCTGATGTATTCTTTTTTACCTTCACTATGCTCGAATGAAATCATCCTAAGTTTGAAGGAATAATACACCCCCCTTTCCCCCACCCAACCCCGGTCCGAAATATTGTTTCGCAAGGGGCCTGTAACATCTGATGTCATGCAAGTCGTTATTCGTATTTTCGATGTGTGTATTTTCCATATTCTTGTATAATGAATATTCATGTTACGTAATCCCCCCCCCCCCCCAAAAAAAAAAAAAAAAAGTGCCGTATATTTGATGTAGACACCTGTATACATAACTATTTATGCTGCTGCTCTCTATGAAGCAATGGGCGCAAACGAGAGGCACGTGTTGTCGCGCTTTTTTCTTTTTAAAATTTCTTGATAGCTTCACGCTTGGCATGGCGCTTTGTAGCACATATCCTGTGTTCTAAGCAAGACGATGTAAAGACATCTTCGTCCTCTGGATGCATTTCGTAGCGAAGATTCATTAATCACCAACTCACCCAATCAGGATGGTAACGCAGAATAAAGTATTAACGTGCACACGTAACACGCGAGCTCATATCGCTGTAGAAAAAAAAATTAAGTACAAAGAGACAAATATTTTATTGATGCTTACATCAGCACAAATATTTATTGATGTCAACAATCACATATAGGTCGTGATTGCACCTAAATATTTTTGTTTGTTATGATAACAAATGCCGCATTTAAAATGTTTTGCTTATGTTTGCTTACACCAACGTACATTGGGTTTGAATTAAGAATGGCGATTTCGGTGTCCATGCTTATCTACATTGGGATCCTCCCGAAGCTACACCCGCCACCATGTGGACTGTACAAACAAACCAGCAAAAAATAAAATGCTATAAATTGTTCCAATGTACTGCTGGCTTGAACCTCCGCAGTATTGTAGCTCCAGCCGATTGAACATTCCGCTTCCCGTATTGAAACTACCCTGAGAGAGAGGCGAGCAGTCGTGCTTTTGAGCCGAAGTGTTCAGACAGTATTTATATTGTTTGTAGCTTCTGAAATAAAAGAAAAAAATACGTTAATAAAAGAAACTGCCTCCACAAAACTGATATTTAGCGACGCGTTAAGTATGAGTTCACTCAGATATACAATTTGTTTACCCTTTCTCTAATTAAATAACAAAAAAGTCAGTCACCGGCTTTTCAACGAATCAAGCTGGTGCCGTAATGAAGAGGATATTGCCGCGCGCCAAGTAGGCAGCGCGTCCGTAGCCTAACGGTTATCGCGCATGCCTCCCACGCGAAGGGGGAGGGTTCGATTCCTGGCCGCGACTATGCATTTTTGTTCACACTGTAATGTGATGCTCTGGCGAAATCGAGAACCGTCTAGCTGATTCAAGGTCAGAATGTTCTACGCGCTGAACCTTCAATGTCGAATGCTCCAGAAACCAACGTGTGTACAAAAGCGGCTCCGCGGGCAAGCCGGAGCCAGTCTCGCCCCAGCGTTCGACTCTGCTGCCACGCCGACTTCAACGCCCGCGACGCTCTATTATTATCTTTTGTACTCTTTTATTTTTGGCACAAGTTCGCCACATTAAACGTTTATTTCTTTCTGTTTATTTCCTGTTTTTGTTTGGTCACCACCCGTGACATTTGGTGGAGGTGCGGGGTACCGCATGCCCCTGCCGCGTACCCCTCCGAGGGCCCACACTGCAAGTCCGACGCCTAGCCCACGAAGAACCGACGAAAGCACTTCCGAGATCCGGTTCAGTCGTCGCACCCAAGGTCTACACCCGGAATTCGCACCTCTACCGCCCAAGACTAAGCAGTCAACAAGGCCAACGATGGACAGCCAGTCGTCCCAGAACCCGTCCACCGCCAGCGTCGTATACCTGCCCGTCGCACCCAAAACTCCGACGCCTTTCCACGGTGACACCCACGAGGACATCGAGGACTGGCTGCAACATTATGAATGTGTGGCCCGACATAACGGGTGGTCAGCTGAGCACTGCTTGCAGAACCTTTACTTCTCGCTGGAAGGTACTGCAAGGTACTGGCTGGAAAACCACGAGGCTTCTTTAACCTCGTGGGAGGTGTGCAAGCAAGAGCTAGTGAAGACGTTTACCAGCCAACACAGACGCGAGAGGGCCGAAGACATCCTTCGAACAAGGACCCAAGGTCTGAATGAAAGCATCACCAGCTTCGTTCAGGATGTTCTTCGCCTGAGCGCCCGCGCCGATCCTCAGGCTACAGAGGAGAAGAAGCTGCGACACCTGATGAGGGGTGTCAAAAGCGAGATATTCGGAGGTCTCATTCGCAATCCTCCGACAACTGTCGACGGGTTCGTCACGGAGGCGACGAATATGGAGCGTGCGCTACTAGCACGCGCCAGACACTACGAGCGGCACCCTGGCGTGACTACTCTGGCGACATCCGGATACGACCTTCGTACCGACCTCCCAGGCATCCGTGACATCATCCGTGAAGTCGTCCGGGAAGAAATCCACAAGATGCTCCCCGCTACGGATCGCTCGTCCTCCCTGTCGCTCGCCGAGGTCGTCCGAGAGGAAGTCCACCGAGCCTTCCAACCTGAGATTCCGATCAAAACGACGACGCCAGGGGAGCCTACTTTGAGCTACGCCGCCAAGGCCCGAAGATCGCCGCAAGCTAACCGCCAGACCACGGCGCCACCCCTACGAGACCCTCCGATGCCACAATATCCTGGACGCCAGGAAGGACAAGTCCACGACGTTCGCCCGGAGCAACCCTCGTCGAGGAAGACCGACGTGTGGCGAACGGCCGACCGACGCCCGCTCTGCTACCACTGCGGGGAAGCCGACCATGTGTACCGCCGATGCCCAAACCGACGACTCAGGCTGCGCGGATTCCACCCAAACGACCCGCGCCCCCGGTGTGGTGAACGCCCTCGGGAGATCGACGAGTACCTGCGAAGACCCCAGTCCCCCGAGCCTGCGTCCCGCCGAGAGTTCCGGTCGCCATCGCCACGACGTCCAGCTTCGCCGATGCACCGACCCCGACGTGAAAGCCTGTCGCCCCTTGCTCCTCGCCGGGGAAACTAGGCGCGGCAACCCCTGGAGGTGGAGTTGCCGAAGACGACCGACGTTAAGAGCCTCCAAGAACGCCGGAGCGCTCCCACTCTCCCGACGCCACGCATCGCTACGACGCCCCTGCAACGGTGTCCAACAACCTAAACGTCGTCATCGACGGTCACGACGCATCGGCACTCGTGGACACCGGAGCAGACTACTCAGTCTTGAGTGGGAGGCTCTCCCGCCGCCTTCGAAAAGTCATGACGCCGTGGGAAGGACCCCAAATACGAACCGCCGGAGGACATCTCATCACACCAGTCGGGAGATGCACTGCTCGCGTCGAGATCCACGGTGAAACGTGCCCTGTCAAGTTCGTCGTTCTGCAAGACTGTTCGAGGGACGTTATCCTCGGAATGGACTTTCTCTGCGAGTATGGCGCCGTCATCGACCTCGGAACAAACCGGCTGACGCTACGAAAACCTGCTCCACCAGCGGAGGAACCCGAAGCGACGTCACCCACGGTCCGAGTCCTCGCAAACCACGTAAACCTACCACCGCGGTCGAGTGCTTTCGTACTTGTCGGGATCGATGAAGCTTCCTGTGGCGAAGTTCTTCTCGAGGGAAGCCTCCAATAGCTCCTGGCAAGAGGCATAGGCGTCGCAAGGGGAGTAGCTGAACTTCAGGATGGGCGGACTGTGGCCCTCGTGACGAACTTCCGAAACGAAACGCAACACCTCACGAAAGGTGCAGCCGTGGGCCACGTCGAGAAGCTCCGAAACCCCGCCGAAATCACTGCGATCACTGACGAATCCTCGCCGCCCCTGCAAGACAGTACGTCGCCAGCGCAGCTCCACATTGACCCTAAGCTTCCGGACCCTAAACGGCGTCAGCTGGTTAACCTCCTCGCCGAATACCGCGACTGCTTTGCGACGTCGTCGAAGGTGCGCCAGACCGCGGTTGCCAAGCACCGCATCGTTACTGAGGACGACGCGCGCCCTGTGCATCGATCGCCGTACAGAGTCTCCGCTAAGGAAAGGGAGGTGATCCATCAGCAAGTTCAAGAGATGCTGAATGACGACATAATCCAACCTTCAAGCAGTCCATGGGCCTCTCCAGTCGTGCTGGTTAAGAAGAAGGACGGAACTCTTCGGTTCTACGTGGACTACCGGCAGCTCAACACGGTTACGAAGAAAGACGTCTACCCACTCCCCCGCATCGACGACACTCTAGACCGGCTGCGCCACTCTCGATACTTTTCATCAATGGACCTGAAGAGCGGCTACTGGCAAATCGAGGTCGACGAACGGGACCGAGAGAGAACAGCCTTCGTCACGCCGGATGGACTGTACGAGTTCAAGGTGATGCCCTTCGGACTATGCACGGCGCCAGCAACTTTCCAGCGTGTCATGGACACCGTACTGGCAGGGCTGAAGTGGCAGAGTTGTCTCGTCTACCTTGACGACGTCGTAGTATTTTCAGCTGACTTCGACGAGCACTTGAGACGACTCCGAGCTGTTCTTCAAGCCATTCAGACCGCCGGACTCACTTTCAAGCCGTCAAAGTGCCGGTTCGCCTATGACGAACTGAAGTTCCTTGGCCACGTGGTTAGTAACGAAGGCGTCCGCCCAGACCCCGAGAAGACTCGCGCCGTCGCGGCATTTCCAGCGCCGACAGATAAGAAGGCCGTGCGAAGATTCCTTGGACTGTGTGCCTATTATTGACGCTTCGTTCGGGATTTCGCAAGGATTTCCGCACCACTTACGAATCTCACGAAGGACGCCAAGAAGTTCGAATGGGCCGAGGAGCAACAGCAGGCATTCGACGAACTGAAACGACGACTCCAGACTCCTCCTGTGCTTGGACATTTCGACCAGGGTGCGGAAACAGAAATTCACACGGACGCAAGTAACGCGGGACTGGGCGCAGTACTAGTCCAAGTGCAAGAAGGCATCGAGCGAGTCATCGCCTACGCAAGTCGGACATTGTCCAAGGCGGAGAAAAATTACTCCGCAACTGAGAAAGAATGCCTTGCGGTCGTCTGGGCAATAACGAAGTTTCGTCCGTACTTGTACGGCAGCCCGTTCCGTGTAGTCACGGACCACCACTCGCTCTGCTGGCTTGCGAAGCTGAAGGACCCGTCAGGACGCCTCGCTCGATGGAGTTTTCGACTACAAGAGTTCAACATGACAGTGGTCTATAAGTCAGGCCGCAAGCACAGCGACGCCGACTGCCTGTCCAGAGCCCCCGTCGAAACCCCTTCCGACTGCAGCGACGACAATGACGACGAGTGCTTTCTAAGAGCAGTGAACACCGACGATATGGCACGACGTCAACGGGACGATCCTGAGCTGCGCGCATTAATCGAGCACCTGGAAGGGGGCAGGAGTACCGTGCCACGTGTCTTCTCACGAGTACTGCCGACCTTCGCCATCCGACAAGGTGTACTCTACAAAGAGAACTTCGGCAACAACAACACACCTTGGTTGCTGGTAATCCCGAGTGACCTTCGAGAGGAGATCTTCCAAGCCTGCCACGACGACCCGACATCCGGACACCTTGGTTACAGCCGGACACTGGCCCGTATTCGTGAAAAGTATTACTGGCCGAAGCTCCCCAAGACCGTCCACCTATACACACGATCATGCCACGAGTGCCAGCGACGCAAGAAACCGCCGACGAGGCCGGCCGGACTTCTGCAGCCCATTTCTCCTCCAACTACACCCTTCCAGCAGATCGGAATGGACCTACTTGGTCCTTTTCCGCCTTCGACGTCGGGAAACCGCTGGATCATCGTCGCCACAGATTATCTCACGCGGTACGCCGAAACGAAAGCTCTTCCTTCAGGGACTGCTGTGGAAGTCGCCAAGTTTTTCATCGATTCCATCGTCCTCCGGCACGGCGCTCCCGAAGTTCTGATTACAGATCGCGGATCTTCGTTCATGGCCCAGCTGACGCAAGAGATCCTTCGTCTCAGTGGCACCGCAGACCAACGGACTGACCGAGCGACTCAACAAGACAATCGCCGATATGATCTCTATGTACGTCGACGTAGAGCACAAGACGTGGGACGAGGTGTTGCCCTACGTCACGTTCGCCTACAATACGGCGGTTCAGGAGACCACTGGATTCACCCCTTTCCAGCTGGTACATGGTCGGAAGGTAACGACCATGCTGGACGCCATGCTGCCCCATGAGCAATCTGACAATGAGAGCGACGACGCCCAGGCGGTTGCTCAACGCGCCGAAGAAGTCCGCCAGCTCGCCCGACTCATGATTCAAGACCAGCAACGCGTCGACGCGGGCCGCTACAACCTTCGTCGCAGGGACGTTCATTTCCAGCCCGGAGACAGGGTGTGGGAGTGGACGCCCATCCGTCGCCGCGGCCTCAGTGAGAAACTGCTGAAACGGTACTTTGGACCATACAAGGTACTTCGTCGCCTCGGCGAGCTGAACTACGAGGTGATGCCCGACGGAACAAGAACATCATCACGCCGCCCACCACGACCTGAAGTCGTCCACGTCGTGCGCCTGAAGCCGTACTACGCTCGATAGGACTGTGGATCTTATGTGTTTCAAGTGACTCTTTAGCTCGCCGTTCTTTTTATGTGCTTTGTTTTGTTTTGGGATGCATCGGGGCGATGCACTTTTTAAGGGGTGGAGTTAAGCCGCGCGCTAAGTAGGCAGCGCGGCCGTAGCCTAACGGTTATCGCGCTTGCCTCCCACGCGAAGGGCCAGGGTTCGATTCCTGGCCGCGGCTATGCATTTTTGTTAACACTGTAATGTGATGTTCTGGTGAAATCGAGAACCGTCTAGCTGATTCAAGGTCAGAATGTTCTACGCGCCGAACCTTCTACGTCGAATGCTCCAGAAGCCAACGTGTGTACAAAAGCGGCTCCGCGGGCAAGCCGGAGCCAGTCTCGCCCCAGCGTTCGACTCTGCTGCCACGGCGACTTCGACGCCCGCGACGCTCTATTATTATATTTTGTACTCTTTTATTTTTGGCACAAGTTCGCCACATTAAACGTTTATTTCTTTCTGTTTATTTCCTGTTTTTGTTTGGTCACCACCCGTGACAATATTATACAGCATTCCAATTAAAATTATATACATAGCTAGGAATATACAAAATATCATACTTGGACAGTAGACCGTACGTTTTCTTATACATTTGGATTGTATTATAATTTGTAAAAGTTATTTTGGCTATTTGTAAGCAAACCAGGCTTTCACACGTTTATATATAAATTAAGTTCAAAGTGTTCTGGAATATACAAGTATCTTTTCATTTCTGCCTCACTTACAAAATATACTGTTTAACATCCAGAGCTGACTTATAAACAAAAATATGCATAGACATTTTTTATAACCTCTTGGCGATTTAATATTGAAGATATCTAAAATTTCGCATATCGGTCTGCGGCTATCTGAGCTTGTTTCCAACAATTTGTGTCAGCGTCTCTTTCCAGACACGCTGACACAGACGTGTATTCGAGACGAGATTAACGGGATCAAGATGAATTGAAAGAGGCGAAAGAAGTTGCAAGGCGTGTCTGGGGGAGGACTGCGCCTTTTAAGGGGCAGTAGAACGTATTGAACGCACATGATACTCAGTGACAGCAATCTTCGCGAAAGGGCGGATTGGGGGGGGGGGGGGAATAGGGAAATAGACAATGGTTCAAACGGTTTGTAGACTCGTGTTAGGAATAGTATAAGCTCAGCCAGTTTCAGCACCCGACAAGTTCCTCTATTCAGAGATTGCAAGTTATAACATCAGTGGTGGCGACTCTAACATTCGAAATGTAATAAATTAGTGTATGACAACAAATAAAACGATTTGCCGTAATTTTCAGGAAAGTTGAAACAAAAGTTACCTGACCATTTCCTTTACCGGGCTGGGATTTTTCTGCGATTCTTACGAACGAAAACATGCATGTAGTTTTATGTATTTGAATGCCCTTCTATCACAAAGCTCCATCATAAATTTACTTCGAACGTACCCTAACATTCTGAGCATTCCCAAAAATTCAACTTATCTTCAACAAAAGTCTGAAATCGTCTTAGCGCTCGTTTTAATACGTCGAGTATTCACTTGGGAAAGGTACCCCGTTTGGAGCAGCTGGAACCGAGAAAACGCCGACATGGTGTGGGCTGCTTGAAATGCGATTGATACACACAAATTACTATTGTTTAAAAAAGTAGGTACGATTGTATTATCAATATACTCCAAAAATTAAGCCCAGCATAAATTGAACTATTTAGAGCTCTAATGTTCTGACGTACATAAACGTTTATTCAAAACACTCACAAGCAACGTTGCTGGGAACGATGGCGCTGCACGCTTGACCTTTCCTTATTTGCTGCTCTTGTAGCTTCTCGACTGTCGACATCCTCGTTCATGTTAGCACCGCAGTAGTCCCAGTTGTTAGCAAAATCTTTTAATTTGCAGCCTGGATATTCGGTAACAAAAAACTCTTGCGTTAGGTCGAGATAATAGCTTCGAACGTGCCTCATTAGACTCGGCATGCCTGAGATGATGAATAACTTTCAAGATACTTTTATAACAAATATTCTGTTAGTCATTTTCTATGTTTATATTATGTGTTGTGTTGTTTTAGTTTTGAAGGCAATCAATATTAGAGAATATAACTATTGATTCGAAATCTCGAAACGCGCCTTTGTTTGAAAAACTATTTTACCATTGTTTTCGATTTTCGCGTTCTTGGCACCTCCTTTTGGAGCTGGATGCACAAGGAGAACCTTACGTCTTGTCGAAAGTGGTGCGTAGATAAGCAACGTAATCGCGATGGTCACTTAAACTGCACCTCAATCTTAAACTGGCGTAGAGCAAAACATATTTTCCTCCATGTGCAATTACGAGACAGTTAGAACACACGTGGTATATTGCTTCGAGGTGCATATCACTAGCAGGAATGTACTGCGTGGTTTCCAACTGGCATTACTGGAATTGGCGCCCCGTAGCCTTGGCCATAATGCACCATAGGCCGAGACGACGTATACTTTTAATTTTACCAGCGTATCCTTGGCGTTTTCTGATATAGCAAACCACCAAAATGATGAATTGGTTTCTCGCTGCTGGCGCTCGGAAGCCAGTTTTCGCTTGTTTGTGTTCTTAGTCATAGCACTGATCTAATCGCAAAAAAAAAAAAAAAAAAACTTTAACAGAAAAGATTTATCCTATTTGCTCCTGGCACGACTCGGGCGGTTCTCGAGGATGCTATTGATTAAACAACAAAATTGTTGTGAGGTCGGAAAAAAACATGTATGCAAGATATTTGGAATTGTCAATGAAATCTCCAAGGCAAAATGTATTTAGAGTGTTCAAATAGAATACCCACGTTAAAAGTATTTATGTAACAATACTCATTTACGGACGAAACATTAGTAGCGCACGCATTAAAATCAAAGTTCTTCCCGTCCCTACAACGAACACCTTGGGATATTAGATCTTACCTTGGTTGAATTGCTCAAGCGGCCTGCGTTCATCAGATTGATTGGCGTGGCATATATCATGAAATTCAAGAAGGACGTCTTTTAGGAGCCTCGCAATTTCGGTTTTGAACATCCCGGCACCAAGGCAACCGGAATCCTTCAAAGCCCAGTTGAAACAAAGACGAACCTCGTCCACCAGCCTGCAGTGTAGTAAATCTCAGGGTATTATTACCACTACACAAGGAAGATCAAATGTGTATAGTACACTCTGCTAAAAAGGTCACTTAAAACTAACATTTTTTTTTTCATATGTTGCACAAACAGATTATAGTGGCAAGCACTAGCTTTCAGCGCTTGAGTTAGAGTCCAGAATGATTGATTTCCGTCATGGTACTTCTTTATAAAAGCATCTTGATTTAAAACAGCAACACACGAAAATATAGATAGCGTGTCCGGGCTAAGTACATTAAGGTATTTACAACATGAAAAATAGAAAGTTTACAAAACCTCATTTAATACCCCTAAGCTTAAATGCCAATATATGCATCTTAGCTATTCAGAAGCTCTGACTCATGCCAGCATGCAGAAGATGCGTGTGCCTCAATATTATGCGCTCTAAAAGTAGATTTGTTCTTTTGTTTTTGTTGTAAATTTATCGTTCTGCTCAAGGTTGTGACTTAGTGGCTACAAAATCTCTCCAAGCAAGGTTAAACTCTGAAACTAAAAGCAGAGGGGTCAACACAACGAAAGTGCGTGTCTTGTGTGCACCATTCTCCATCATCTTCGCTGTGTTGATTTCACTCAGTGTGAACCAACTAGCCAGCATCGACATCCCAATTAAATTCTCCACGTGAGTAAGTGTCCACAATATTAGAACGACGTTTTCAAGTTGGACCTTTTTATAGCGACTTATACAGCGTAAGGTCGGTCTGCCGGTAGGGGCGACACTGGTTTACACTGTAGATGAGCAATTTCGCTAGTGCAGTACGACTGCCAACGAGGGGTCTTGAACGTGCACCACGCAGTAGTGATAAACGACCGCACGCCGGTACGATGCTCATCCAGATCGAAACGGGCAGGGGTCGGGCTCCAACCCAGGATCCCTGGATTCTGCAGCCCGAGCTTTCGCTCCACGCGCGTCGAGCTGGGTGAGCGCTCTAGCCCACTTGCACCCCCCCCTCCCCCCCCCCCCCCCAAAAAAAAAAAGAAGATATATACATATTATATGGGATATAATAGTAATAATGAAATAGATAGATTTAAATAAATAAATAAAAATAGATAAAAGTAAATAAATAAATAAAAATAGATGAAAGTAAATAAATAAAAAATAGATAAAAATAATAATAAAGTAATAATATATGAGAAGAAAATATGAGAAGTCAATATTAAGGATATACGGAGCATATCTAAACGCTTTTTTTTTTCTCTGGACAGCAAATATTGCGTTTGCACTGCGAAAAAACAACGAAAAACTGCCTACATATGGATATAAAGTAATATGATATATGATATTTATGCTTTTGGTATTCTTACTAAATCATGTTATAGTTTATTGAATACTAACAACAGAAATGTTCTTCCCTGACGCATATAGAAATATATTGTAGCGGATCGAAATCTAAACAGTAAATACATGTTAAGCTTTATTTCCCTTCTTATTATTTTCTGGATTTAGAGCATTGCGATAAATTAAAGGACAATTTAAGGCCCCATTTTTCTAGCATTCGATAAAAACGAAAGGTTTCATGAAGTGGTACAAAAAGCAAATACCTGAAAATCCTCATGTGGAAACTGATATATTTAGATGATTCCGCCAATTTAGAATTTAGATCATTTTCGGAAATCGAAAAAAAGGATGAAGAAGTATTATGCTGATGATAAGTTGATGCAGTAAATTCGGCATCAACGGTGGGGTTCCCGTTTTTGGAATTTTAATCAATGGAGGATCGGCGCTCGTGACAGCATTTTCTAGTTTCGGTCAGTTGTCTATTTTGTCTACTTCAGTTCTAAGTGTAGAGAATGAGTGGATTGTCACTTAGGATGAATAAGAAACTATTAGGATTTTTTTACAGTACAATATTAGGCTTTACAAAGTGACCCTGCCTTGACCCTTGCCTCAGTGACGCTTTCACAACTAGGAATGTAGTACCATAATGAAAAGTTGTTCTAGTTTGTAATAATCCATATTGAAAAACAGCGCGAAAAAACACACGGACAAACTCGTCTTGTGTGTTCTCTTCTCTTCGTCCGTGTGTATTTTCGCGCTGTTTTTTTCAATATTGGGTACTATGTTCAAATGTTCAATTTGTGTTGCTGAGACAAAAATCGTAACGGCAAAATTTTAACCCGGGAAGAAAATAACGGAAACACAACCATTTTGTTGGTGCTAATTGACCACATCCTACGAACGAAACGACCATTTAATCAATAATGGTGCTTTATCTAGGAACTCTTGACGACGACACTAGGACATATGAAAAATACCTTAAAGGCTGAAGTATTAACTCAACATTGTACAGTGCTCTGATTTGGCTTGAATTTCTGTCTCGTCCGAATTAGTCTTCGACTTCCACGACGGATATTTCCTTCAGGATACATGCGGCGGGGTAGCCGCTTCGACATTTTGCACCGCACTGCCGGAACGAGTGGACGCTCAGTGTCGGCGTCCCGTCCCATACCTGGGGTTCATTTTCTGCAGCAGCTCAGTGTGCGAATTAAGGAGGAACTCTCTCGGTCTTCTATTGCGCCTATTTGCTCGTCCGGATTAGAAGCTCATCCAGCGAGCAAAAAAGACGCCGGAGACGGCACCGCAACGGCAACAGACACGACACTGCGAACGTGCACAGGTTTTCTAAACTGCGGCGGACGTTGGTTTCGCGTTCATGGTTTTCGCTAAACGTGCTACTGGCAGTGTGTATTTCTGCATATGGTGCACCTCCTCTGTTTTACTAGTTAAATTACCGTACATATAAGAAATTTACCCAGGGGTGTTGTGAGTACCTCCAAAGCTACTTTTTTGACAGAGAGCTCGGTTTTTCTTATTGTGTTTTATCGCTTTTGTGTACAGCTGGCTGAACCCGGATTTGACTATACGTTGGTTCTTATCGTCATTTTGAGTTACAAGATGCCTGTAAAGCTCAATGTCGAAAATAAACTGGCAATAACATTTCGAACAGCGTTTTCGTTCTGTGATTCACACTCATTTGGGTGCCTACGAAGTTGAAGAGGTGAGGAGGCTTGAAAGGCTGAACGGTCGGAAGGGCTGAAGAGGTAAGGGGATTGAAGGGCTGAAAATTTGCAGGGCTGAGGGGTTTGATGGGATGGAGGGGATCGAAGAACTGAGTGGGTATCATAACACATCAAGGCGGAAGTGCTATTAGTAGTAGGGTTACATGGTTTTACAAATGCAACTGGTTTTACAAATACAACAAAGATAATGTCACAAATCGTGCCCCGATAATAATATACCTTTTTATAGTGCAGCATATGAATTGGCGGGGATTTATGGAAACACCTCTAAAATGACTGTGGCGTTATATAAAGTTTTAATAGAGCTACTCATCTGCATTAAGATTGAAACGTTGCTTACCGACATTGGCTGTCATTGTTTGCGTCCTTCACTATGATTTCATCAGTTGCAAGTATCATTCTGTGGAATCCAAGGCCACAAAAAACTATTCTTTTCGCCGTGGTGAACTTATCACATAAACTCTGCCTTAAGGTTCCATTCAAGATTCTTCTCGCAATTGCTGGTGTGTAAACAGGAAAATTGAGGCAAACATGTAGCAACAATATGTACTATTTAGACGAAATGCACATTTGTAGTGTCTATGGCAATCAAACCTTATTGTACAACTTAGTGATCGTACACCCCCGTGTTTCTGTTTGCTTTGAACTACCATTGAACACGGAAAGAAAAGTAAAGCTAGTAATAAAGAATTAAAGGCGTTTACAATTCTCCGTAATGTCGAATAAGAATGAAGCTCTAGAGTAGAAGGAGGGAAAATTACGGAGGGGCGGGTACGGCGGGGAGGTTATGCCCCTGCTTCTTCTCCATTTCCTCCCCTCCTCCTCTCCTGCTCCTCTCCCGTTTAGCGGGAAATATTTGCTAAATTTGCCGCTAAATATAGCAGAAATTCCGCGCTAAATTTCGCGGGGAAGTTTAGCTTTCTGCTACATTTAGTGGGGAATCTGAATTGGTGTTGATATCACGTGATGTCAATTTCCAGGCTAAATACAGCGGGAAGAATTTTCCCGCTAAATTTAACGGGTTAAGTTTCCCCATTATGCTTAACGGGGAAACTGAATCGGTGTTCAGGTCCCGCGACGTTGAATTCCCACCTAACTTTATCAGGAAAACTTATCCCGCTAAACGTAGCAGGCAATTTAGTGAAAATTTCCCCTAAATTTTACGGGAAATTCACGTCACATTACCTTAACACCAATTAGGTTTCCCCGCTAAACTTAGCGGGGAAACTGTGACTCCCCATAATGCAACGCTCGTGGTCACGTCGACGCAGTCACGGCTATACCTGGAAAAGGACGCCTAAGAGCTGCGCTCTAAAATGCTTTAATATTGTCAGCAATAAGATACTAGGCTCGTTCGATATACCTGCATTTTCTGCCCCGCTGCAGAGAAGTGTATTAGTAATACTATTATTAAGAGTTTATTCAAAGATCCACATCAAGGTACAAGAAAAAATAGCATCGCAAAAACACTTGCTTGTTTATGCGTGATAACGCGCAGTCCATTTAAACAGTAGCTTTAAGCGGGTTCTCCGGTTTTTAAAATTCATCAAACATTTTCTTCAAACATATAATCAGTGTTGATGCACAAAGATCACGAAACAAAGACAAAAAACATTCGTTACAACTTAGACATCACGTGTACAGTACAAAGGAAAGAGGAGTGTGACCAATGTGTTAAATAGAGGGTGTCACAAAAAAAATTACGCAGTTTTTTTATTGCAAAAATAAACTAGCTATCGCCGGACGCTCATTGTCCGCCCAAAAGTAGCGCTAGAAGTCACAACCAGATACCAAACTTTCAGGCAGATCCGATACCTTATTCAAAAGTTATAAGTGATTTTCTGAAAACTTCAAGGGGAAAATGGCAGCCGACGGAGTTTTCGAATACACGGTGCTCTATGGGCACCTGAAACCGAAAACGGGCAAACATGGGCTTCATTTTCCAATTGAAATTTTCAGAAAATCACTGATAACTTTTGAATAATGTATCGGATCGGGCTGAAACTTTGGCCTCTGGTTGGGACCTCTAGCGCTGCCCTTGGGTGGAGAATGAGCGTTCGGCGATGCCTAGTTTATTTTTGCGATAGAAAAACCCTGTAATATTTTTTTGACACCTTATACTTACAATTAACAAAAGGACAGTCGTGATTCCCACAAAAATATAAATGTGAGGATAAGGTATAGCAAGGGAAAATACACAATGGCAACCAATAGACGAACAAGTTTAGTTAAGGTATCTGAAGGAAATCTACAAGTAATTATAATATTGTACTCAGGGAATTCGACTACACATGAAGATGTAAGGCGGTGTAATTCATGTCGTACCACAGTGCACATGCCGGACGTAAACTGCCCGACACGTTTTCGCACCGGTTCAGGAGGTGCAGCTAAATAGAACAAGCCTAGCATTACTACGGCCACACACCATCGCGGATCATCTTTAGGCAAGTAAATACCTCCTCGAATTCCTGCATGCATTTTAGTGCCGATTTATCCATGAAGAGCAGTTGCCTATTTTCTATTTCACTGCCCCGTTGGTGAAGTAGTGCATCTCAGCACTGTATGACAATGACATCAGAGCTCGCCTGCACTGTATCCTGTGGCGGTCCATCGGCCTAACAGGCCGCTGATAAACGACGACGATGTTAGTCGTTGATACGAGCCCGGCGACACGAGACAATAAATAGAACGTTTTCACCTAAGCTCGGAGTCGGTCGCACTATCTCTTCCGTCCTCAACATTGAACGCGCTACAAAGTGGTGACTCGGATGTGACGATCAACTCCGAGAACCTGCCATCCAGGGGAACGTTTTCCGCGGCACGGGATACGGCAACGGCTTTAGATTTGGATGATTGTGCAAGAGAACATCTCCCTCGGCCCCCGCATCCGGAGCCTCCGACACTGCCTCCACCCCGTCGCGTCAGCCGCCGTCATCTCCCGGCAACGGGCTGCGATCACCTCGCTCACCCTGCCAGCTCGGCAAGTCAACGTTCTTTGGCTTTTTCCACCACTGCCACAGTCGCTGGTGTCGCCCCGACGATAGCGCCCATCTGTATGGTTTGGTACTGGCCTGGCACGGTCGCGTGCAGCCACAACATGTGGGGCGTGCCGTACCGCGCCACGCTGGGGCATGGAAAGACACGGCGGACCACACTGTTCTCGACAAGGCACTTCGCGAACCGACCAGGGCTTCCTTATCGCTGGTCAGGCATTGTTCTCAGCTCAGTGTGTCACCTCCTGGGATGACGCTGTATTGGTCCCGCAGCCGACCGCCATGTCCCCTGGAGCCCGAGCTGCAATCGAGCCTACTCCACATTGCATCCACAGCACGAACGAATCGTTGTGCCCTTTCTCTGCTGCATCATTTCTCGAATAAGCCTGACTTCGGTGTGAACTCCCTGCGTGGTTTGCGCAGGCTGTCTTCTGCACCGCCCTCTGCCACGTCGTTCGCCTCGTATCAAACGCCAACGGCAACAGCCCAACTCACTTGCTGCAGCCGCAACCACTCAATCGCTCCGTCCCCTACGGCTCTAGGGGGAGGGGGGAGCTCTGCGGCGGTACGTCGGCCTACTTGGCCGCTGATAAAAGACGTCGACGTTAGTCGTCAATACGAGCCGGCGGCACGAGACAATAAGCAGAACGTTTTCGCCTAAGCTCGGAGTCGGTGGCACCACCTCTTCCGTCCTCAACATAGAACGCGCTACACACCCATTCATCTTTGTGAGAGCCCCCCTTGAACCACGGACCAGCAGCAGCCGTAGAGGTAGGCCTATGCTTAGAGAGGAGTAAAAATACGGCCAGCCGCGTCCCATATCTTTCTGGCGATCTCGCTAACATCCGACTGCGGCATCACGCTCAAGGCACAGAAATAATATCAGAAGTCTAGGACATTGAGTAGACTATGGAACATGATGACCGGCCCAGTATAATTATTCTTCCATGTGAAATAGTATTTCTGGGTTTATTTCTGTGCACCAATATCAAAGTCTTCATGGTGTTTTGAGCACGCAATAAATACCAATACCAATAAGCCCGCAAACTCTGGCACGCAGGAGCACCTCAAAACTGCACCAGTATTCTATCCGAATAGGTAGGCAACACCTATATTATTATAAGTTCGAGGAAAACCACAAATTGAATAATGCAAGGACTCTGTTTGATCGTGACGAGATGTCGTGAAGTGAGGTCGAAAAACACCGACTCGGCAATTCAATGTCCAAAGTGTTAACAAGATGCTTCGCGCGGTACTACGCCGCATAGATCACTTCGATTTCGCAAGTTGTCTGTTATCATTACAGGGCACAACTTTTTAAATGACCTAGTCGAAGGAGGTTACCATATTGGCGCAGTGCCGTATCTAGGGGAAGACTTATGGGGCTTCAGCGCCCCCTATATCCCGAAATCCACACTACCTTATAATGTAACCTGCACTTCTTTGACCCCCTCTTCCCCCCTCTGCACCTCAAGTCATGAACATCCCACTTATCGCAGCCGCCCCCCCCCCCCCGAACAAACCTTGCTACAGATCTGCCTAGGTTCTGCCATATAATCCCGCGTCAACGAGGCCGTCAGTCATAACAGCCGTTTGTATCTGAGCCCCATATTTATGGATGTGTGTTTTTCCTTTCATAAACTTGATACAGTTTCCTTCGCACACATTGCACGTCTCTGGCAACTGATCTGTTAGCATTTGGTAATACGATTGAGAACTCTAACCCGAGAAAGACCTGCGCTGAAGTTTTCAACAAACTGTGACGCCCTCATTTCAGGTAGTACAGACACACCTGACTGGGCTTCGCACTACTTATAGCACCTTCACTGAAGTTTTATTTTTGGAGAAGCTATACCGCAAGAAAATCGAAAGTTATGGATTCATGACACCCCGTTAGGCTACACGATTCTTATCTCTGCGTTTTGACACCAAAATATGTAGCGCCGCGACGCTTTCTTTTTTCGGTTTTTCTTTAGAACGCCTGAAACCGCGCCTTTTGTTTCATGCTCTCAGCGTTTTAGCTATGACCTGTGCTTCGATGGCGTTCGAATTTGTTTTTGTATTTATTTTGTGATCTCGCGGTCCGCGCCAGAGCAGGTAGTTTGAGACGCTCAAGTTTGTTCTACGCAAAGCAAGACCTGACAAATCTCATCTCGGGACCTTCCCTGGGCACTGCAGGTGGTCATACAAAGCAGCAGAGGGAGATTAGCTGCTGTGTCCAACCCCCTTTGACCTCGTCTTCTGATAAGCCTCCACACCTTATTTTTTGTCTTCGTGTGGCTGTGAGTGAGTGCGAAGGCCGCTTCTAGCAAATCAAAGGGATGGAGCAAAACACGTGACCGCTCTTTGTAGGAAAAGAACGCTTGGACAAAAACTTGTCGCGCGACTCGCTCTGACGCGCTGATGGGCTCACTGGGGTCATAGCCTTCGCGGTTTGCCAAGTTGTGGTAAGTTGTAGGGACCTCGAAGGTCCTGTTTTTGAAAGCGCCCGCCGCCGTCAGTGTTCTGTTTTTCGTGCAAGCAGGTTCTGACGAGTCCCATTTCGCGACCGTGGTTTTTCGTGGCCGTGGTTTTTTCGCGCAGGCGCCGGAATACATCCATGCCAACTTTTTTATAATGGCCGTATATGTCGTCGGAGCCTATGGAATTATTGGGCTTTGATTGTATTACGCGTTTTGACAAAGAGCTGCTTATAAGCGGCCGCGCGACTTCCCTTGAAAATGATGGACCGCCTTCAACCTCGACATTGTGTTCGCTAAGTGTTCTGTGCTGCCCGAACCGGATTATGCATCTTTCACAGATTACATAAAATCGCTGTCTTATTTTGTAAGTACTCTGCAAGCATGCTTCTGATTGAAGTCCAGCTTTTTTCTCAATAGACCATTTTACTGTTTACAAACTTGAACTGCCCTTTGCGTCCCAAGCAACTCCCTGTCGTTCCGCTTTAGTAAGCCTGTGGACTTTGCTTACGTAACCAGTGGAAGAAAGCATAAATGCTGCACGAAAAGCAAAGTTGGAGATTTAACTAGGGCCTTTGATGTTGTACAATTTAAAGGAGTCGTGAAACAATATCAATTTGGGATGTTCATGACCTTACAGAGGTGTTCTGGTCCCAATCTTCCCAAGTATACTCGCACGAACCGCCACTGAGTCTGAAAGGTCTTGGTCGTAGTGATTTTGCGAGGATAAAAGGGTACTATTTCTTAGAGTCTTGCCTTTCCCAAGCTTGTTGATATGCGCGGGAATGTAGTTTTGCCGTTTGGTAAGCTTGTAATTGAACGCAATTGCACGCACATACAGAGACATGGCTGCAGCCAGATGACCTGCTTGCAATCGCCTATGGAGAATTGAGTAGAACCTGGTAGAACCTTGATTGAAAAATAAAGTGAACCAGGCACGTTTCGACTCATTTGCAGTCATTCCTTCGTGCAGTATTTTCGGTTTTTGGACCCTATCTTATGGATGTTGGTCATTGCGCCTTTTTACGTCATTTCTGGCTGTGGTACACGCAATTTAGAGGGCGTACTATGCAGTCATAACACCCTGACAAAAGGTGTACTGTGGAATCACGCCTTAATCTAAGGGTGTTCGAAATAACGCATTCCTTTAGGGGTGTTAGAAAGAACGCCCTTATATTAGGGCGATTTAGTACATCAAAGAGGGTGTTAGTTATAGGACAAGCCATTTACACCCTCAAAGGTGTAATTATGTTAAGTGTGCATGGTAAAGTGTAATGGGGGGGGGGGATTATCGACGTCCAAGTGGATTTTCCCACCGTCAAGCAAGACGATCGGAGCCTTCAAAACATCTTCGGTCACCTTAAAAAAACATGTCTATGTAACGTTGATTTATTTTTCTTTCGTGCTCGGCAACCCTAGGGAGTACTGCATTATGTTCCTAGATTAATGGTTTGTTATTTTACTTGTTTTAGCTTTTCAACCGCGTAAGTGACTTTTTAAAGTTTGCTCTTGCGGAATGGTGTTACCTTGGCTGTGCAGAATTTATTTTCACTTGTAAAGCAGCAGGTTCTTCTTGATAACGTCAGTTGTTACCGATTCACAAATTTCTTTACTACCAAATCTATTTAAGTATGGGGTATTCGAAGCCTGGAACCAAACGTCCGTGCACCGTAAAGGTTGCACCAAATGACGAGATTAACATTTTGTAAATGGAGCGATTTTACTTTTTATGATGGTTTCCAGGAAGTGTCTAATTAAAAACTTGCTGATCCCGAACGCTGTTTACCTTTCTGAATAGTTCATTTCGCAGCGAACGATGCATTACCATTTTGTTGTGTGTGCGGTGCGTTATTTTGGCAGGAGTTCAAGAATAAATAGCCTCTATAAGAAGAGCCGTCATCCTGTCGCATCATTTCTTACCGTTCTTTCAGAGAGCACATCATCACGAGCTCGAGGATAGATGGGATAGATAAAAAACTGATTTAACTAAATATGGTAATTATCATGATACAAATGTAACGTATAAGTAACGATACGCTAAATTTTTTAAACCGTAACGGGAGCGAGTTCCTTCCTCTCAGATGAGACTTGTAACGGCAACGCGTTCCAAAAATCAGAAAGAAGGAGGAACGAGCTTTCGTTCCTCGTTTTGAGGGACGGGTACAACACTGAGTCACGGCTATGCCCCTAAGGGAGCCTCGTAATTGGCAGCGTTTGAAGCTCACCTTGGAGGCTCAACTTTAAAATAATGTCGCACGTAAGCAAAAATTCTTCACCTGGTACCTTAAAAAATTGTTGTTTTGCGCGAATATTAACAGTAGATTGTGAATTTACAATTGGATATTGTAAAATTCGCAATAGACCGATCTTACCAGCCAGTTTGAATACGCCTCCGCTGCCGCAATGGATCGAGGGAAATTTAGTCATTTTGCACGTGCGAGAGTTTTGCACTCTCAGAAAAAAGGGTGTATTTTACACCCTTTGTCCCATATAATACATTCCGAAATTTCAATTCGACGTAGAGCGCCCCGTAGTTGAACAGACGGCCCCAAATTTTACGAGGGGCTTGATACCCGAGTGGTACAACCTATTAAAATAGCTAATGTACGTTTTACTGACTACACAAAAAATGGGGGTTTTCTTGGCCCCACAAAAAAAAGTCAGTGTTTTCTTTAGGTGGTGTTTGACACGTACTTCAGCTATTTAAAAAGTTATATCGCACCGTTATCTAGCCCCTCGTAAAATATGGGGCCGTGTGTTCGACTATAGGGCGCTGTACGTTTTTGAGAAGTTTTGGGGTGTATGATATGGGACAAAAAGGTGTAAGGTGTTACCCTTTTTTAGAGTGTGTTCGAGCTCTGCACGTGTCAAGCACGAGACAACACGAGCGCTCTCGTGCACTGCCGTTAGCCTCCTGTGAACTAATGTTATGGCGGGGTCACGCATGCGTCGAACGCTAGGTGAGTTTGGCCTATTGCATCACCTGTAATAGTAGTAATTATGAATTTAATTTGCAGATGTTAGATTTTCGCCAAACTGATTATGTTGCATATCCCACTACAGAATGTTCGTTTTACTCAGATGATTCGCAGAGAGCATAATACAGAGTGAGATAAATTATCATAAAGATTCAATCCCTTGAAGTTTTTAGTGCATTTACGGGTCGGTTTTTAGAGTACCGCCAGGAGGTGCACCGGGAACATTACACGGCATTGGAACAATTCAGTACTTCGTGTAACAATAGGGCACGTGGTCACGTGGTTGGTGCCACAATGGGCGACGTGATCATGTGGCAAGCAATCACAATTTCATATGGCCATGCAGCTTGATGTCACACAGTCGCTGACCATTGACGTCGGTGTGTTATGGAACCACGTAAGTTGACGTCACTGAGTCAGTGACACCATGAGGCCAAAGTATCACATGGCAGAACTTAATGTCACAATAAACAGTGACGTTTGGTGACGTCTAGTTGCATGACATTGTTATGAAAGACAAAAACGTGACGGACATCACGTGACGTGCTCCCGGGGTCTGTATCTCGTGAGCATCGCCCACCAAATTTAGCGAGAATATACCAAATACCGCGCAATGAACATCCTTTACGTCCGCATTCTGCCTACTTCTTACGTCATAAGTAAACTGAAATTTAATAATTAAAAAATATAAAGTTGAAGTTTGTAATTAAAAAAAAACAGTGTTGTACATATTGTACATCGAGGTCATTAACTTAAACGAAAAACGTTTGCGATATCGATGCACTTTTTTAATTAAAAAAGGTGGGTGTTTTTTTTTTGCACGCTTATTGTAAAAACTACATGTATATGTACTATGTACCGTAACATCGCGTCTCAAAACACCCATATTGATCAAGAAGAAGCGCCCGTTTTACGAGTGGTGCTGATATAATATAATATCAAAGAAAAGAAATACAGCATTCCTGAAATATCGATGGGTTCGTTAGATCGTGTGTTACCTGTTGGATTTTGGCAGCCGGACTTCGAGTTGAACAGTTCGCCAATATTTGAACGCATTGTTTTAATATGATCAAATAGGATTCCTAAATTCTTGCAGTCATTGGCAAAGACAAGTACTTCGGAGCAGTTTTTGAAATCTTCCAGCAGTCTGAAATTCCAAATTCCAGATTATGAATGGTATGCTGTGCGTTCATTGCAATGATACGATATGGATTATGCCTATGGAGCACATCATTTACGGCATATATTAGGAAACTCGTTTTTAACATATTAAAAAAAACACAAGACTTGCACGTGTAAAATAAGGATATTTAATTGCCGTGACAACAAAAATACATAATGTTTGAAGTTTCAATGTTTTATACTTGATAAAATTTCTAGATAAAGTGAGGCACAGGCAATTTTGAAAAAAGTGGCAGGTAAGCAGGATGCAACATTAAAATGGAAGTCGAGTGCTCATTTTCAGCGGCCAGGTTGCGGTTTTTTCTAGTGCGGGAAGCATATATCTTTCCGATAAGCGTACAAAACATAAGGCATTACAAAAAATAAAAGCAGCGTAACAAAAAAAAGAAGATACCACAGCCATTCATGCTTCAAACAAAAATGTTTAAATATTTTGATGCTTGCAATTTCAGTAAGACATTTTGATGTAATATTTAAAACCTGATGTATTGTAATAACCCTATTTCTAGCTGAAAAATATGGTCAAATATCAATAACGTTGTAATGATTCTAATGAATCATGAGAAACTTTCAAAATTTTGAAAATATGTGAGCTCTGTATAGTTCTAAAAGCCAATTGCTTAGAAATAAAATGTTATCTTCAAAAATATAAAGTTACTAGTGTATTTGCCCTTTTGTCGTTGCATTAAACATGGATTGGACTGATGACATGTTGCGTACTCTTGAGCACCGTGTAGGAGAAGGAGAGGTAAACTGCTTTTGTGAGAATTTTGAGTGACTGGTTAATCTTCTACAATCTGGGAAGAGAATAGTGACGCCTCAGTGGAGCTCCTTCTTGCCCTCTAATCTGGTGGTCATTGGAGCGCTCTTTGAATGACGTCACGTGCAACTCATGTATGCATGGTGTTTTATTCAAGCTGAGCATGTTTGCTTAAAAAACAGTCGTGAAAGCTAAACTTATGTGGTTTGTGCAGATGAGTTAAAGACCAGGGGTCGTAGCATAGGGGTTAATTGTAGCGATAAGTTAGCTAATTAAGTATATATTTTATTTAAATTTGTAGTTAGTTAAAATAGACGTATGGTTCCCATTAGAAACTTGCTGAGCGTCATCGAAAACCACTAAAGTGACTCTTTGTTGAAAGTTATGACAGGAGCAGCATTAACGGCGTTCCATAAAAACTCTATTTTTGGACGCGTTTCTAGGTTTCGGTGGCTTATCAGAGCGCATCTTTGCGCCCGCAGTCCTACTTCCTCGTGGCCGAGACGCGCAACACACATGCGACATACTTCCCTCCATCCTACGAAGGATGCGAGGTGGCTTCGCACCGCGACTACGGGGGTGTGTGGCCGCGAACGCAAAGATGCGCTCGGATAAGAAACCGAAACTCAGAAGCGCGTCCAAACTGTGCGTTTTTGTAGGAAGCCGTAAAATGCTGCCCTGATATATTTCTAAAATGAGTCGATTTAGTGGGTTTTGATGATGCTCAACAAGTTTCTAATTGGAAACATAGTCCTATTTTCATTAATTAAAACGTATAATTAACTAAATATAGCTAACGAGGGAACGGATTATTACAATTAGCCTTACATATTATGTCCACCTATTCGTAAAACGGACCTGTACAAACGCACAACTGCAGTTTTAACGTCGTCTTTTTAACAAATCTGTAAATATTAAAAGAGAACCTTGTATGTGGCGATTTACTTCCTTTAACTATTTTGCCTGTGGCGATCTTAAGTTGTGCTAAAAAGGACACGTTAACGCGTAGAGAAATTATATAGAACAAGGTGAGGTGATAGGTGACAAATGACGAGTCGAGTAGAAATTATTTTCCCCTTGTTCGGAACTTTATATTATATCAAGTCATTTTATGAGTGGGTTAAATGAGGAACCCACAAAATGAGCAAATGGAGAGTAACTGCCTTACAAAATCGAAAAAAAAACACGTAAAAATGTTATTACAATATAATGACTTTTTGTTACTCAGGTGAGCAATGACAGCCCAGTTGTCTCGTCATCTGGATAATTCCGGTCGTTTCAATAATGGTGGTAAAGCACGAATATACGACTTTAGGTCAGGGTTATCAAATCTTTAAAAAAAGTAAGGTTTCTTGTGGCCAAGAATTAAACTAGATAGTTGGAGTGAGGAATGGCGCTGAACTAAAGAGAGTACAAAATCCAGTATATATATATATATATGCTTTGTACAAGACAGCTAAGCCCCTGAGATCACCAGAGCTGGGAAAATGCCCGAATCACTACTTGCCACACAGACCACGTGGAACGCAAATTACAAAAATCTATGTAAACATTAATCTCCGTTGAAACGGTGTGCACTGTCATACATGCAATCTGCTCTCCTATCGAAAATTTATCTCGTGGTTTGAGAGGTTTTTTGCACTCGTCCTTCACCTTGCTGCCTCCATAGATTGCAGTGATCAGCTATCCGAGTGGAATGCCAGAGAGAGCACAAAGGGGTTTAATCTTAAAGTTTAGCTTCCTGAGTCAGTGCTGTATAAACCCTGGAACACAAAAGTTATTTCCAGCTGCAGAGGAGAGAAAGCAGCGGACAAGTCGTGATTGAGAGAACCGAAGAGCGCTCTCTTACCCTGATGTGCAGTGAAGATTAGCGCGGCCTGGCGGCCGGATAATGGAATGGATTAAAGATTAAATGTACACCGGCGGAGTAGCGAGTAGATGACGGCGTTACTGGATCGTCGTAGATAACATGGGATGTTTGCTTTCCAAAAGGCTATATGACCACAAATTAGCGGGCAGTGTGTAGGCGAGAAAAAAAAGGCAGTGAGTCGGATTTCAGTACGTGTTTTTTTCTTTAAACTAAACTGCTATCGCATATTTCATAAACGAAATTAAAATGCCAAACATCGCATATTTCTCGTTTTGGTGACATTTAAATATTATAATTAATCACATGTTCACTTATTAAATTATATATATATCCCTAGGCCTCCACATCTGATGTAAACTGGACCGCTTAAGTTTAATTTATTTTCACAATATATTCTACATCGAATTTTAAAGTTGGTCAGGAAATAAGTGTAGCCATTCTTTTAAATTGCTATATTAAAACATTTTTTGTTTATTTATTTTTTTGTTATTTTTTTTGGTGTTAATATTGTGAACTTTTAGATTGCATTCGTCAAATTTCCCCTTTATGGTATTTTCTGTAGAAGTGCTCAGACACAGATATATGCATCAGCATCGGCAGAAGTGTATTTTCAATAGTCGGCTTTACTGGAATTATTTTATAAATAAAATGCTAAATGCAGGGGATCCGAATTGTTCGGGACGGGAAGGAGCGACGAAACATTGCAATAGAGTGAACGGGTGGGGACAGAGACTTTCGGACGTGCCCCTATTAGGAAGTGATATCTGCATCTACACCTCAGCTGCTCCAACTCCACTGGCTACGTAAGTTTCTTACAAAACTTGGAAGTATAAAACTTGAAAGTAAAAAAGACGAGGACGGGAACAGGACATCTTTCAAAGATGTCCTGTTCCCGTCCACGTCCTTTATACTTTCAAGTTTTATACTTTCAAGGTTTGTATCTATTAACCAACAGGCTCGTTTTCAATTGTATATGTTTCACTTTTCTTATTTGGGGGGGGGGGGGGGATGGGGAGCTTTCAATTAGGATACTTCAGTCTGGCTGCATGTTTTTGTTTATCTCAGTGATTAAACCGACAATTTCGTTATCTGTGTCTTCATTTCTCTGCTTTAAAAAACACATAAGAGATCTGCAACCGGCAGTTTGAGTTACAGCTATCATTCGCGTCCTCTTCTTGAGCTTTTTACATTCAAAGTTGCTTGCGTCTAGCTCAATAAATGGCTGTTGATCATAGATTTCATCGATTTTCCTTACAAAATTCGATACAAAAAGAAGATACAGTGATGTTACGTTAATATGGATATCTCTATCACATCGAAAAATCGGTCATAATGCGGGTTGTCCATAATAAAGAGACAAAAGTGCAGGTATTATTCCAGTCCGTCCCCCGAAAATGCTGTTCATATAGCGGGGTATCCATATTAACGGGGTCAACATTAACGGGGTTCACATTAACGAGACATGACTATATACCGAAATTAACGTTTTCACTCTGCGAAAATGCGCCCTTGCAGCGCTGCTCCAATGAGGTATACTAACGAGCTTTGGCCAATATTATCCTGTCTGAAAACTCTTCGTGCGGTTCCAGTAAATGTAGCTCCAATTTGTGCCCAAGTATAATTTTCAAGCATGATATGGTCAGGGACAAGAAAGGAATTGGAAGCGGTGGACTATACACGACTTTACACAGATTCCTTTCGGCGTATAAATAAAACTTCCAGCAGTCAGAGTTAAAAAGAAGTTGTCGCGTCCAGTTTAATTTTATTAGGAAATTAGTTACTGCTTATTAGACACAACGGAACAACTGAGACTTCCCAGCTTATTGCTTCTACTTCGCTTGTTGTCAACTGGGACACAACGTGCGTCAAGATTTTGTGAAGTCATTGCTTAGTTGGGAAATACTTATATAAGATTCAGATTCTCACTTAAGTCTTGATCACGGCAATTCCCGCTTGATTTCCCAAGTATCACAATACTTGCTGTGTAAATGGAAACAACCGGGAAACCACTTTTTTGCGTGACATTGTGACATATTTACCGCACGGGGAAGGTTAGCGTCTAGCCATAGGAATTGCCCAGTGAGTAATTCACAAAGATCATATTTATTGTTTTAGTTAAAATCCAAAAATGAATTATGCTGTGAAGGTAGGCAAGTATTCTAAGGAGAAAGTTCGAATCAGAATATGCATGATAAGGTCCATTTGGGAGAACTACCTGATGTTTCTAAAAGCCAAAACGGTGACTACGAAATTTTGATGCCTCTGTCTGAGATGAATAAAGATAACCCAAAGCAAACAGTGTCTTCATACCAGTGCTGTACTCCTGGAACAAAGCTAACGGCGCAAAAGTTTCTAATCCGTCCTTTACGAGAATATGCGGAAAGTTTATGATACCTTCATCCATGCCCGTGTGTAGACCATTTGGAAAAGGTTAAAACGTGCATTTGGCTCATTTAAATAAAATGTGGCAAGAATAACATGTTTCACCGCTGTACGCTGCGACTGGACTACCTGTGTTGTCACGTGGAGTGAAAGTACAGAGGTTAAAAGTTGTACATAGCGTAATAGAGATCTTCAGGATAACGTGAGCCGTGACACATGACAAAAGGACGAGAAACTGATTCGTGAGTTCCGTTGGAGAAATATTATTTCAATATACTCTTTTTGTTTTCTCGCATACCGTTTGCGAGTGGAACGAGTTGCACAGCAGCGTGGCGGTAATTGTCTCTTTTGCTCTCTTCTTTTTTGTGCAATTGGCGAACTTAAATTAGAATAGACTCAAAGGACTAAACTGTTTACTGGTTTTACTTAATGTTTATGTGTATTTTTTGCTTCCCTCACTTTCTTCTGTTGCTCGTACACATTGTCCTTCTAAAGCGGGCGGGCAGTACCTTCAATATGAATAAATAAATAATTTATTTGTTTTTTACTCGCTCAAATACTAATTTTGAAAACAATGACTGTTTTGCATGTGTCTTTTACAAAGCTAACCTTAGCATATTCATGTTGAGGCGTTTCATAAGGGAAAATCGTTCATTCTGATAAACCGGGCGTTTCACCGAAGACTGTCGAACATTCCTAAAATTAGTGTAATTGAAGTAAAAACATCATATTCTCGAAACCGCATTGCTCGTGTTGGAGGACGACCGGAAATGAGCGATAATTACTAATTAGTTCCGTAATTATTAAAAAAATGACTAATTAGATTTTCAGTTAGCGAAAATAGACATATGGCTCTAATTGGAAATTTGCTGAGCGTTATCAAAAAACAAACTGAAAATCATTAATTTTCAGAAAGACTGAACGCGAGAGATGCGCAATAGTGCGCTAAAATTACCATTCGTAGAGCAGGTACAAGGCTAACGGTTTCGATAAGGCACCTGCCCGATTTTTTCGCCTCTTATCAGGGCCCCAGCGTTGTACCTGCTCCACGAGTAATAACTGTACCGCACTTCCTGCGTTTCTCATGCGCTCAAAGTATTTCCGAAAATTGCTGATTTAGTGAATTTCGGAGACGCTCAGCAATTTTGTAATTAGAACCATGCGCATTTTCAGTACATAAAAGGTTAATTATTCCTTTTTAATAATTAGCGTACAAATTAGCAAGTATCGCGGATATTCCGACGCCCGCTACCACGAGCAATAGGGCCCCTACCCGACTTGTCCTGGCGTTTTCGAGCTTGGCAAATCGTCTATTGTTCTCCTGACCTCTGGAATATTGATGGGCTTCGCGTGACTTTCCTGCTCGTCTGCTAGTCGCGGCAGGGGCTTCAGACAATTTCCACACATACCCCCGAATTCAGGAAGGTTCCTTTCCTTAGATCAGCGCCTTTCCTTTCGTAAGTGGCTACATTTGCGAATCATGAATAAACCTTACCTTAGATTGGCTCCTTTACTCAAAGGTTTCCTGAGACGTTTCCTTACCAACGAAGGAAGCAACGTAGCTACCTTCGATGCTTCCTTTCCTTTTCTACTTGCAACATGGCGACGTTTCGGGAGCTCGATGATTACGATGATTTCGAAAGTGTTGTTGACTATTGGTGTAGGGCAGCCGAATTATGCAACGGAGAAATCTACCCGGTCCCACCTATCGTGCGTCCTCCGCTCAGGGATCGGCGAAACCCTATGGAGGTTTACAGTGATCGGGAATTCTCGGCACGCTATCGCTTCTCCAAAACGACGGTGCGAGAACTGTTGTGCCTTTTGTGCATTCGTCCGAGCACCGACGATCGCGGGAAGCCTCTCTCGCCTATGCTCCAGCTGTTGGTGGCACTGCGTTTTTATGGGGCAGGTGCATTTCAGACGGTCATCGGCGATCTGATTAACGTCTCCCAGCCCACTGTGTGTCGCGTCGTCGGCAACATCACCGACCTGATCATACAGGAACTCTTCCCAAAAGTGGTACAGTTTCCCGATGCTACCGGGCGCCGCAGCGTAACGCACGCTTTTTACAAGATCGGAAAGTTTCCGGGAGTGAGCGGCTGTATTGACTGCACACACGTGAGGATAAAGAGCCCCGGCGGCGACGACGCTGAAGTATTCCGTAACCGGAAAGGGTACTTCTCTATCAACGTGCAGGTAAGAGCGACTCGAGAAGTTTTGCGATGTGCGCTAATTTCCCTTCATAGATCTCTATATATATATTTTTTTCTTTTTTTTTAATTTTTATGTGCTCGCAAGAAACGTATATATGTCCCGCGTCATTAATCATACTTTTCAAAGATGCTGCTATGAAAGGAGTGTTGACGCAGGGAAGCACTCACTTGATTTTTTTAGCGAACTAAACACACCCAGGCTTAACTGTTAACTAACTTCCACTGAGTAGTTTATTTTGCATATCCATATCGAAAGGGGAAATGTCTGCAAAGTGCTTAATATTTCTATTTAATGCATCAATATTTTAGATTTTTAGACAAGCCATAATTTAGGTAAGAAGAGAGTTCCAAACTTCGGTGTCAAGATGTGACTCATTTCAAGAAAAAACTGAACTCCACATTTATTCCCAATGTGTATATGCATCTACAGGCCATCACAGGACCCGAGCTCCAGTTCTTCGACGTCGTCGCAAGCTGGCCTGGCTCCGTCCATGACAGTAGGATTTTTGATAACTGTCGAGCCAAGGTCCTCTACGAGGAAGCAGTGATGACCGGGGTGCTCCTTGGGGACATGGGCTATGCCTGCACACCGTATTTGATGACCCCCTTTGCAGATCCAGGCAAGGCAGGCAGCCCTCATGACAGGTAAGCTGTTCGCACTATACCCCAGCAGAAAAATAGGTGTCAGGATTGCACAGCTTATTTATGCGTAAACAGTTTTAGTGCTTATAAGTTGGCATTGTCATACAAAGCTGATGACGGAGGTGACGATGCACTTGTGAGTATGCAGATCGGGAGTCCAATGTCGTGATTCCTACATGCTCTCATCAATCATGCATAAGCAGGCTATACTTTGCTTCATTCCACTCTCGACTCCAGCTAAAAGCTACTGCAAGCTTCTAAAAATAGAATGTGATGGGAATTAACCGCACAGGAAATGAAGACAACTGGAAGGAACACAAGAGTTGCCAGTACAGCACTTGTCCTGTTGTGTGTGTGTGTGTTCCTTCTGTTGTCTTCGTTTTTCAAGCTGTTAATTCCTATCGTGGTAAATTCTTACATGGTAAATTCTTATACACAATCTGAACTTTTATTTCGACGAGCTAACACAAGTGCTGAACCATAAGCAGCATTCCAGAAGTTAAAATCTGCGACTATGCACTGACAAGCAAGAGTAATAAGGCAAGGAAGGCATAACGGGACAAAAAAGGAACACATGCTACAGGAGTCACAAACATTGCATCTTTAAGCTCAATTTGGAATTTGCACTTTTATGTATGGCCAAGTTTCGTCTGTTTTATCACAACACAAAAGGAACCTGAGAATACAAGACTATTTTCACCAAGTTGGGGAACTTGCCTATACACAAAACGAAATTTTCTATGCAGGTACAACAAGGCCCATATCAAAACTCGAAACAGCATCGAGAGGGCATTCGGGGTTTGGAAGCGGCGCTTTCCATGCCTCGACATGAGGCTTCAGCACAAGCCCGCGCGATCTGCAGGCATCATCACGGCCTGCGCAGCTCTCCACAACCTGGGACGGCAACTGTTGGACCCTTGTCCGCCAGCCGTGCCCCTGCCCCCACTGCCAAAGCCCCGGCGCAGAAGGCCCTTGCCACCGTTGCCGCGGCTTCCAGCCGACACAGGAACGAACGTGAGAAACACAATTATTGCTAGGCACTTTACTTAAGTTCTTGCACCCTCTTTCGGTGTCCTCCAAGGATCAAACCTATGGCCACTTCTTTTTCTTGTATTTATCAATGATCGAAACTTGTGCGTAAACAATGTGGATGCTTTTATATGCGGATGACATCAAACTTTTTACGAAAATTCAATCACAAGATGACTGTGTTTTTTTACAGGATGAAATATTACGCATTTCTGAACGGTGTTCTGAAAATTTTTTACTTGCTAACCCAGTTAAAACCAATGTACTCACTGTGTGTAGAAAACGCAAATACATTTCTTACTCGTACATACTTGGCAATTGTACTATTCGATCGGTTGAACAAGTATGTGACCTCGGCGTTTATTTTCATAGCAATCTTTCCTTTTCAAGTCGTGTTAGTCAGAATGTTGCTTCAGCTTTTCGAGCGATGGGAATATCACGTGTGACGCGTAACTTTTCAAATTCTTTATGTGTCGTCCGCTTGTTTTGCTCCTTGTTGCTAGTTAGACCCGAGTTTTGTAGTGCTGTACGGAATTCGCTGACTGCAGTTGAAGCAGAGCGAATTGAAAGGGTTGAAAAACAATTTGTTCCAATTGTTGATAGGTATTTTGGAAGATGTTATTACGACTATGAGTACATTCTTAGAGAACTTTCTTTGCACAATTTATTAAAAAGACTGACTGCTTGTGATGTTTTATTTTTACATAAATTTGTTCACGGCCATATAGAGAGTGAATTGGTGATATTGCTGGTATATCATGTTCCAGCTCGTGCTATTAGAGGAATGAGTGTATTTTATCCCTCTGCGCAATTGCAATTGTCGCGATTGGTGCAGATGCAAATTTGTGGTAATGAATTGTCGCCTCATGTTGATGTTTTTTAAGATTTTTTAGTTTTTAAACGAGAGCTTGATTTATACCTTTTCGGCTATGGACCCACACCATATTTTGTAACAGTGGCAGACATCTTTATGGATTTTTCTTTTGTATTATATTTTATGTGCCACATTATAACCTATTGGTTCTTCTGGGGCACAAATCAAATAAAGCATTATTATTATTATTAACTTGGCCAGTGTGTTTGCAGTCATGTGCCTCAAAGCTGCCATCAGGCAACACAAGCAATCAGGGAAAGAAAGCACCTTCAAAACTTCTTATCTCATGACGAAGGCTTTCATCCTGGTTGAAGTAACTGGTAAACAGAGCATAGATAACACTCTTTTCCAATGACCCATGCCATGGCATAAATTGTTAATTATGTAACACTCGTAGATGCTCTTGTGGAATCTCATTTTTTGAAGAAATATGGAACGAATAAAAGATCTCAAAACAAAGGGCCTTTAACTGTTTATTTTTTTAGCCAGGCAATGTTGCACACAACGCTCCTATTTGTGGCCTCTATCTGTTTAATTTCTTTGCCTCAGCAATTCTGAGCAGGACGAGCCTATTTTCGTTTCTAATTTTCTTCATTTTAAGCTTATGCTCACTCCGCCTCATTTCGTGCTCGGCTTTTAGGATCGTAAGGCGGAGGTCGTGTTCTTCGTCCTTCCTTTCTTGGTCCCGCGTGAGATGACCAAGCCGAACATCTTGTTCAGCACCTAGCGTGCGCTCCAGCACTCCAAAGCGCCCTCCAACGCGAGTAGGCGCCTCCCGGTGGGGACTTCCCTGGCGATCACTTGCTGCTGCAGATGGTCCAGCTGCAGCTGTGAGCTGCACCGTAGCTGTGAGGGGCACTCGAGCCATGGGGGCTGCTCCACCACTAGGCACCACAGAAACTTGGCTCTCTGGCTCACCCATAGCAGAATCTGCACACAGTATGAGAAACAAAGAATACATTCACATCACATTATGATCTCTAATATGTGAAGTCTGCTGACAAAATAGGAACTATAGGAATTTAAAAAGTTGAAGGCTCTATTCCCTATAGGTATGCTGGACATCCTTTTTCAACACTAATTTGGCTTACAGGACTAATGGAGGTTACATACTGAAGTGCAAGATACCCTTTTTCCTGTGTTAACACGAAACCCACTACAGTCGAACCCCACTTCAACGAACGCCGCTTCAACGAAATTTCCGGTTCAACGAATATTTTTTGGTTCCCCGTCAACGGCCCATAGGAGTCAATGCATAAGAATTCTCACTACGGCGAACAAAATCTTGTGCTGTTCCGCTTGAACAAAATTTTACAGAGCAATTCGAAGTTTGAATGGTTAATTTTCCATACGAAAAACAAACTTTCGAGCACTGGTGCATTTTGGCACATAAAATATGTCTACTATAAAGTTTAAATCGCATGTTGAACCACCAGAAACTGCCACTATAACCGATACCCGAGCGCAACGTTGACCGGGCGTGCAGGCCGCCATTACTTCATAAAGACGGCGATGAGGCTGGCCTTCCTACACTGTTGCACCAATGTTTCTCTAGCTCTTGGCTTGATAACGCCCTGCTGCAGACTATTTAAAGCCAAAGCTCAGTCTTTTTTTTTTTCTTCTTCCTTTGTCGGTTGTCATTTTATCAGTACGGTACGACGACAACAACGGTACAGGGGCTTTTTGCGCATGGCATGATGGCACTGCCAAGCAAAACGCAAAAGTTTTTATCCTTACAAGATAAAGCTCGCATCCTGGCCGAAGTTGCAAGTGGACAGAAGAAAGCTGTCATCGCCGAAAAGTTCAGAATTTCTCAGAGTTCGTTGTCGACGATCCTAAAGTCGAAAGATGCAGTCAGTCAAAAAGGCTCTTGCATCGGGGACATCGGCCAAACGAACGAAATTGACACCGCCGGCGCACGAAGAGCTCGACAAGGCTGTGTACACATGGTTTGTGAAACCGAGGGCAAAGAAGATACCCATCAGCGGAAGCGTCGTGCAGCAGAAGGCCTTAAATTTCGCTTGCCTGGTGGGTATCGACAACTTCAAAGCTAGCACCAGCTGGCTCAACAGGTTCAAGGCCCGCCATGACATTGTCGGCAAGACGCTTAGTGGCGAGTCGGCATCGGCAGACACAGGCAATGCTTCTGCTTGGATGTCAACAAACGTTTCTGCCTTGTTGAATGACTGCGAGATGTCTGACATTTACAACGCCGACGAGACAGGACTTTTCTATGAGATGCTGCCGTCCAAGACTCTGGAAATTAAAGGTCAGCGCTGCCATGGTGGAAAACACAGTAAAAAGCGCGTGACCATACTGCTGTGCACCAACATGGACGGATCCGACAAGCGTCCACAGCTGGTTATTGGCAAGAGTGCAAGGACCCGTTGTTTGAAAGGGAACAGGAGTCTTCCCGTCAAGTATGTGGCCAACAGCCGGTCTTGGATGACGCGGGCAATTTTTTCGGAATGGGTCGAAAGGTTTGACTGCGACATGAGGAGGCAGGGCGGCGGGTTTGCTTGTTGCTGGACAATTGCTCCGCTCACTGAATTCCGGATGCTAAGCTCACAAATGTGAAGCTTAAGTACTTTCTAACTAACTGCACTTCAGTAATCCAGCCCCTTGACCAAGGTGTCATTAGAAGCCTCAGGTGTGCCTACCGCCAGCGAGTGATGCAGCGTCTCCTACTAAACGTGCACGCAGGTCGAGACACCAAGTTGGATCTCTACATCGCGCTGCAGATGATGGCTGCTGCATGGACTGCAACCAAACGTTCAGTCATCGCCAACTGTTTAACACATGCGGGCTTCAAGCTCGAATACCCAGACGCCGACTCTGCTGAGGATAAGGAAACAGTGCGTCCGCCGAGACAGGCAGTTACTTCTTGGGCTGCGCTTCAGAATGCCGGAACTGCGCCATCCGGTGTCGCGCTGGAAGATTTCATCAACGCTGACATGGATGTTATCGCTCATGAAGAAGTGAGTGACGAGGACATTATACAAAGTGTCCGCGGCGAGGCGCAGTCAGATGAAGACGACGTGCCGGACTTGCAGCCTCCGCCATCCATGGCACGTGTACTGGATGTGTTCGACGTTCTCGGAAGCTACGTGGCTGCGCATGATGGCAACTTTGCCATGAACCTACTCGCCGAATGCGAAAACCGCGTCACGGAGCTCCCAACAAGGAAAAGGAAGCAGGCATCATCATGGTCGGATTGTTGACATTTCATCCAAGGTACCTGCTCATCAAGCACATCGTTAGCCCTACAATGCGACAGTGTGGGCCTTGATATTCACATTTTTACCCCATTACGGCGTGTTCAGTTGCGAGCTGTCAGAAAACTACTTTTGTAGGATTATTCATATTTACTCAATGGACTTTCCATGCATTCTTCCATTTCACACAGGTGAAAGGTCGGCTTTCTGCAGCTTGTATGCCGATATGTAAACATTTCGCACAGTAGTCACCAGAAGATTCTGTACCAGCAAAACTGGTAGACAGTAGGGGAAAGCTTGGCAGATGTCGATCAGTGGACAAAGTGCTTTTTCACAGCACTTGCGATTGAAAATTCCCTTTGGTGTGACAGGTCACGCGAGCTATTTCGTTCGGAAAACAACCTCAGAAGTTGCACTAACATTTATACAAATATGGCTGGCAGTAATATTGGCAGAGAAACATGCAACGGTGTTGTAAGGGATGAATATCTGGTACCAGTTGTGCTGATTTTGTTTTAAGTAAGACGACTTTTTAGGAATAGAAACATTTCACTACTTGTTATTCTACTTTACATTCCTTCCATATTCCAAAAGCCAAAATTGCAAGTTATCTTGGTCATAAATGCATAAGTTGGTACAATATCACTTGCAAAGTAGTTATCGAGCCTCAGTCAGCTTTACTTTTGCGCAAACCACCGGCGAAAGCATTGTATCGAAAACAGTGGAATAAATGCGGAGCAATGCGACTAAGTAAATAGGCCTTACTTTGCGTCTGATTTGTTTCTTCCCTCTTTTGCTCAATCTCTTTCGCGTTATGCTTCTCCGAAGTATCTACTGGACTGAGGGACGTGTGCCTCTCAGTCCAGTAAAATCAATTACAAACACCTTGTAGAACATAGCAGCTGAGGGTTACCGTCCTTCAGGAGGCCGACCCCCAGAGAACTCTGGAAGGTTTCCTTCCCTTACCTGAGAAGCCTTCCAAGGAGAGCTCCTCATCAGCCCGTTGCACTACCATCGGCTCCAGGATGTCGGCCACGCTAAAGAGTGCTTGGCCGGCATGCCTGCCGTCGCTGTCGCCGCCGTTGACCAGCCGCCTGGCCATGTGTGGGGCTGCAGCCCCCACAAGTACGGAAAGCTGGCTCAAGCCAGCTCCTGGTGGTCCTCCTCCTAAAGAGATGTAATACCATACACGCCACTTTGTAGGCAGGTTCCACAGACTTCGGGAAAACGGCAAATATTACAGTGAAGAGTAAAAGCGCAACGTACAGTCACACAAATTTAACTTGGGAAAGGGATGCCCACCACAGACAACGCCTGGCCCTAGTTTTGTGTGCTGCACAATACAACGTTATCATAACAATAGGTCTGTTCGATTCGCCTGAACTGGCTGAAGTAGTTCGCGCAGTGCAGGAACTGGCGCATTCGATTTAACCGGAGGTTGCACGGCCCCTGCATGGCCGCGTTTGATTCATCTCAGTGCGGCACGAGTTATCCTCGGCATGCCTTGCTGCATACCCGACCCGGAGGAATAACACGGAGCCAACGATTCGAACATCAAGAAACTACATTCAATTGGACATGGACGAGACAATGAAAAATACTACCAGAAAACCAACAAGCACTGGCAGCGCTTGAGTTTCGCCAGCGACTGTCTGCGCGCCGCCTCTGATCCGCCTTATCTAGGCGGCGCGTGCAATGCGTGCGTGGCCGGCTTGACTCCGCCACCACGAGGGAAAGTTCACCACCTGTGCCCTGTAGTCGGGCAACTGGCTGGGGAGCTGCCGCTCCCCCCTCTCAAACTTCACTGGCATGTCGATGACAGTGTCGTCGTTGTGGGCGTCGGGGTGGATGGCGCTGCTGGGCAGACTGGCGTAGAAGGTCCAGTCGGCGCCGCTAGACGAGCGAGATGGCGCGTTCGAGGTCACGCTCGCCTAATTTGTTCAACGTTTCCCTGACAGACGGGCAATCCTCAAGCAAGGTCCAGGTACAGGAGTCCATTGTGCTGCATTGCTGTTAGGGTCCGCGGGGCCGTCCTGTAGAGGTTACCACGAGTTCTGGCAGATAAAGAAATCACTGATGCCACTTCTTGCCATTACACAGAGTCTGCAGCGTCACGGCTCCTCCAGCTGTCATCGCTGTACCAGAAGCTACCTGCAAATGGGTTTCGTATTCCCGGAGGCTTATCTTGTTTGCTTCGAAGATTTAAAAAACGAAATCCCCTATAAACGAGGTAGCGGCCCCCAAATCCAGAAGTGCGACAACGGGAACATCAAGCAGCGAAATCGTCATGCGCAGTTCAATGATGTTAGGCTCGGGCTGGATTCAACATACTGATGGAATCTGTGCTGCGGCCTCGCTGCCCCCAGGGACTGTAACGGCAGTCGGCGAGTGGCTGTCTGGTTTCAGCGTCGCTGGCCGTAGTAGTTTCCCTGGTTGTTCTGGTTCCGGGTCTTTGCTGCCGTCTCGTGCCACCTCTTGTTTGTAGTGTCCAGAAGTCTTGGACAATGGTTTTGGTGATGTCCGGGCTGCTTGCACTCATAGCAGCAGTCCGACGACGACAGTTGCCTGCTTAGGCCACTCGCACTGAGGTGCCCGTCCGACCGCCTTCAGTGATCGAGTAAAGGACCACAATGGGAGGGCCTCCACTAGGCTTGCGAACGGCTGTCAAGGGGAGGGTTTGTTCTGTTGTGGCTGGGGTCAATGCTGCATGGCTGCGGGATTTCGACCGCAGCGTGCCAGTTTTTCCCAGCACTTGCAGGAGCAGACTGATGGAGATGGTTCGCTTGGGTGGTAATCTCCGTTGGGCCCCAGCTTCGATAGGGCGCGGCCAACGACATCCCACCTGTCGTGGCGAACCCCGCTCGGGACTTTCATGGGCCCCGCAGTGACCTCAGGGGACCCCTCGATGAAGACAAACATCCGCTTACCCCGCACGGTAGAACGCCATGCATGCCACACCAACCCTCCTGGTTGACGTGGTGGGGAAGGGAGGTCTCGTTCGGACAGTCCACTTGCGTAGATGCCTCGGGGCCCCGCCATGTCGGTTCGAGCGCGTGCATCGCTGGTGGCGGCGGCACAGTTCCGCTCGGCATGAATAGCTTCCTCGATGAGGCAAGCAACCCAGGCTAGCTTTTCAAAAGTCTTAAAGGTGCGGCTGATGAGGTAGACGTGGTATCTTGGGTGGTACTGTTTTCTGACCTGAGCTACTCTGTCCGACTCTGGTGAATTCAGGTCTGCCCTTTTGAAGAGGGTGCTACGTCCTTGCCTTCAGCTCTCGGAAAATCTGCGTTTCGTAGCCTGCACGCATGGAACTCTTCTTAAAACCTTGTCTGGAAGTCCGCCAGGCTGGCTTTGCATCGCCGCTTCACGACTCCTTCACTGCTACTACACTTTTCTGAACTCGCACTGAACTAGTTCGGAACTTTCTGGTGGAATCAAACAGACCTAATGTTAACTTTATACTGTTATTCCTCATATACTCCCAACTGAAAAATCCTATTGGTACCGGCTGGGTCTGTGGAGAAAATAATCGGGAACCAATTGGAACCAGTAACAATCAGAACTCATGTTAATGCTTAGTTTTTGTTAAAGTTGATTTTTTTTTTTCATTAGAAGAATGTTGCCAGCTGGAACCAACTAAACCACATTGGTTCCAGTTAATACCGTTTGGAATTCCAAGTGGGTTTAAAGGGAAGTTTTTACTGAGTACACACTTTTTACACACGCACAGACGACGGCGCCACTGCAATGCGGGATCGACGCCTCTCCGATTTCACTAGTACAACCTATGGTTCTCGATAGCAAAGGTTTTCGCGTAACACTAGATACCTGAATCGGACACTACCGATATGCAGCTGCCAGCACGTTAAATAAACCCTGAAACGAATAGAACACGAGGCGAAGTTAAAACAGAAAGCTCTAAACACAATTTCCTCTCGATACAGGGTTTATGACGTCAAGCTTACACCGGCTCACACGGACTCCTCATTCAACGTAGTTATGAAAAGCAAACTCACCTGTTGCAATGCGGTCTCTGTTGTCGGACGATACTTCCTTTTTCCATTTTGTTTTTAAATTGTCCCAGCACTTCTTGAGCTGTTTTGAATCGCGTGCTCGGACCCCGTGGTTGCTATTATATTCGATCGTGAGGAGCTCCCACGCCTTCGCCCTTGCCTCTGTCGATGACTTGTTTGTACATCGGTTCTCGATGACTGGGTATTTCGGCACCAGCTCCGCGAGAAGAAACTTCTCATTTTCAGAAAAAAAAAACTTTCTTCGGCTCCGCCATGGCGCTCAACGTAAATTAAAAAATCAGAGCACAAACGTGACTGGAAAAAGGGAAAGCAAAACAGCAGGAAAAGCAACGATAAAAAGAGAACGACGAGCAAGAATACAGAACGCGACGCCGAGCTGCGCTGTGCGTTGCCAGACGAGACTACGATATTGTCAAAATCCGCTAAACATTCAAGTCTTTAAATTATTAGAATCGTATTTTAACGTATATCGAACCCCAGAACACATTACACTACAAATTATTTGATATTGTAGTTTTTCTCAGCACGAATTTTAGAGTACTAACAATAAAATGTACTGCAGTCTCGACCCCAGACGTGCTCATAGTATCCTTGGACGACGAAGGAGCCTTTGGTCTGCTCCTTACGTAAGGAAAGGGCGAGACGCGTTTCTGACACGAAACGGCCCCTTTCCTTTCCTTTTCCCATTTCCTTTCCTTACGTAAGGTAAGGAAAGGCGGAAAGTGAAGTGGCGTTCTTGAATTCGGGCGATAGTGTTCTTCCTTCCTTCAACTTGGCTTTCAATAAGTTGCCTATTGTGTGCGACGAAAGCCTGCCATAAACTACTTAGGCTCGTGTTAATCACTGTTGTATACGATCTTTCCAATTTTGTTGCGAAGTGCGAAACTTTTCTCATCCGCCAAAGATCGTTTAGTCTGCTGCTCTTCCATCAGGTACTTCTGTGGTCAAGCCCAAACAATGGATACGCGGTAACGCTTTCAACGAAAATGCGCCAGGTGTCCCTTAACGGCAGACTTGTACCGTAAGCATTACAAGTGATCAAAGTACTTGTAATCGATTAATTTTTAGAGTAATTCTGTAATCAGTTGGTTACTTTTATTAAGCAGTAATCACAGTCGTAATCTGATTACTTTTTGAAGTAACAAAATTACTTGTAACCGTTACAATTTGTCCACGGGACCCCCCCCCCCCCCCCCAGTAAACGCCTTTTTTTTATGCAATACAAAAGTAAAGTTTTTTTTTCGCACGGAAAAAAAGAAAGATTTTTGCGGAGCTGTAGGAAACGAGGTCAATCTCTTTCTATGTACAGTTTCTGTGAAATATCCGTTTTTTTTTGTTTTTTTTTTTTTTTTTCGAGCTGGGATTGGGGAGTGGGAAGCCCTAGGGAAGCCACAGTGCGTGACAAAGGCCATTCAGGGCGATGTTTGAGGAAGCAGAATGTAGGTTTGTGAATCCTTCGTTCAAACTAGCCCCCTCACGCACACACACACAGAAATAAAAAAAATAAAAAATCCTGCTTAGGGTACCTACTCGGAGCCCGTATTAGAACCAGAACCGAATAATACCTAAAACGGATGCAAAATATAAAAAAGGCAGTAGAAAAATTTCCCATTTCCCCTACGTGGTGTGTGACAAAGAATGTTTCGAGTTGAGAAGTGGTTGGGGCGATCTCTTCCGCTAATAGATACTACACATGATCCGTTTCAAATCCTGGAGCTGCTGCTGTTTTGGATAATATGCGAGCTCATCCACATGTGAATAATAAAATGAGCGACGCAAACTTTGAGCGACAACCCTTGCTCAAGCTTAAAGGGCAACTCCACTCAAAAAGTCGACCCTACCGAAATGACTGATATCGCTTTAGGGGGGCAAAATACGGCCATACCCAAAATATCACGTCAGTTCGACACCGCATTACCGATTAAAACCAATATTAGAAGTGTTCTCCCGGCCCGGTTAGCGGCTCGAAAGCGGGTGAGCAACGCTGGCACCGGTGAGCTAGTGAAGCAACACTGGGCAATGACGTAGGTCTAGTCCTACGCTCTCGGGCGGACGCCGCGGACGCTTCTTTTCCCGTGGCATTCTGCGATTCTGCTGACAAAAAGAGGTGTCTACCACATTATCCTGTGTTCTCCTATTTTTATTAGCATCCAGGCAGTTCATTTAACTCCAGCATTGCTTCTGCGACAGCGCGGAAGAGAGCGAAGTGGTGCTACTCGCTCACGCGCGTGTCGTGGAGCCGGAGAGACTCGCCGGACTCGCGTTGGACAATGTCGAGCACGACTTGTAGTGCTGTTCATTGCACCAACAACCCGGTGCGCAACCCGGAGTTGCGGTTCCACAAGTTCCCAAGAGACCGGAAGAGGCACAAGGTGTGGGTCGGTGCCGTTCGCCGGATAGACTTCGGAAGACCGCCGACTCCGAGCTCCAACGCGAAGCTCTGCTCCCAGCACTTTACGTCAGACACTTACTCACGGTATCTGTGGCTGCTGACTGTTGCGTGTTTCTCCACGAAATACGCGTCTTTGAAGAACGATACGGTCCCGTCGCTATTCGCGTACCGTCCGCCGGTGCTCCAGCACGATCGGGCGGACGCAGCACGTCGCGGCTGATCTAACTAGCGTGCACATAAAGCACCTTAGCTTAGCAACTTAGACCGCTTATGGATACATATCTCCCTATATCCCCCATCATTCCTTTTTCTCTCGCTCCGCGAGCAAGAAACAAATACAGTCACGCTGCGCCGGCACTGACCGCGTCATATTTATAGCAGTCGGATTCGCTTTTTGGCTGGCAAATTTATAAATGTAAACTAAAACTTACTACATTTGGTGCATATTAACAAAGTGAAGCGGCAAAAAAAAAAATTGTGCAGCTTACCTTCTGTTCTGAAACCCCACGTGCGGCTGAGCCGACATTGTCGGTGCGTCGGCTCGGGAGCGCGGGACCAAAACTAGGTCATGCCGACGACGCGCCACTAGTATCAATGTTGCCTGGCTGCTTCAGCCGGTAGTTTCGGTTTCGCCGTGCCGCCGTAACGATACTTGGATTGGAGATATGTACAAAACTATAGACACTACCGAAAAACAAATTATATCCTGTGATTCAGGGTCGCCGACTTTGATTAAATAGATCATAACCCAAAAATTGTAAAAATGCAATGGAGTTGCCCTTTAACAAGATCTAGAACCCCCCCCCCCCCCCCCCCCCGCTCAACCCCCCTCCCCCCCCCCCACACGCACACACTGGCGAACGTCCAAATCCTTAAACGTCTTCAAACGAATTCTATGCTTGTATCCGTATTGTAAAGGTGCAACGACGACGAAGAGGGAGCCAGTCTTTCTTCTTCAATACTTGTGCAAATGTGAAATATAGGTCGGAAGTAGTTCATTGTTATGAGCGCTAAAGATGTGTCTTCACACAATAAAGTAATCGGAAAAGTAACGATTACTTCTTTAAGTGATGTCCAATTACTTTTGCCGTCGAGTAATCAGGTAATCTAATCGATTACTTTTTAGCCAAGAGTAATAGTAATTGTAATCGATTACTCTTTTTTGGTAACGTGTACAAGACTGCTTAACGGTTTCCAAATGTTTAAGAGCTGTGCCGGGCCGCTCACACACAGCTACTAAAGGAGTTTTCAAATCTTCGTTTAAGCCACGTTCGTCGCACCTTGCCTCATACGTTAAAATCGACGACGTTTCAATGGCAAGCATCTTAACGAAAACGCGCCAAGTGTCCCTTAACGGTTTCCAAATGTTTAAGAGCTCTGCCGGGCCGCTCACACTCAGCTCCTAACAGCGCTTGTACATCTTCGTTTAAGCCACGTTCGTCGCACCTTGCCTCGTACGCTAAAATCGACGAAGTTTCAGTGGCAAGCATCTTAACTTCCTGCTCGATGAGTTCACGTCTCAAATATATCGCCCGCTGCTCTTATAAAAAACATTTTGAAATTGTTATCTACCGCTCCAAGGTTTTTGTTAAAGGGGCACTCAAGTGCTTTTTGGAGAAGTTTGTTTTTGAAAGCATATTGTTCTATACGGCAAGACGCCGAAATAAACTCGCAGCAAAAGAAATACGCAGGCACTATTTCCTCTTGGGGAGTCCATCGTGTGTCCCCACCACCGCCTTCAAATTCAACCAATAAGAATTGTGAATTTCGTGGAGATTCCGAAAGTTGCTAATATTGCTCTTTTTAGACACATGCATATTATATTTTGACAACCACGTCAAATCTTAGGATGTAGGTGACGTAATACAGCTAAAATTGATTGAAAACGAGCGAACTATGTTTTCTCCTTGCCTTGTTACGCGGGAGTGATGTGCCCGCGCGGCGACGCTACTGCGTCACTCCGTCGTCTACCGGTTTTCTTCCCGAGGCTCCCACTTCATCCCGTTCTCGAAGCGAGGTTCGCGAAGACGCGAATGGTTCCGTTGCACCAGGCAAGAAAACGACCTCCGAGGACCTCCTCCACATTCCTCGTTTCTATGCGGACAACTTCGAGGCATTCGCCAGCGGTGACCGTAGTTGTGGATGCCATCAGTCTGCTGTACCGACCGTACCGACGCTTCTGCTTCCCGTCGCCGACGGGACCGAGCGAGGAACCCGCGAAAAAGTCCTGGTAAGTGTTTTGGTGATTTTTGTGAGTTTCATAAGCGTCGCATTGTGCAGCAGTCTGCGTGACATACGTGTTCGAAGCTGAGGATGTTTTGTAGAAGAGAGAACCGTGTTTTTCGATCCGCGTAAATAAACTACGAATCGTAGAAAGCTGAATCTCGCCGAGACGCTAGTGATGGCGACAGAATGCGAAAGTTTGCGAGCATGACGTTACCTGAATCAAAAGGGTACTAATGCTTTATTTGTACTCAGTGGGGGAGGATTACCCACGCGTGCAGGGTCACAAAAGGCAATGCTGCCATGTCCACCTAAGCCTAATAACGTCACGATCTTTTTTTTTTTTTTTTCCTCTAGGACCTAGGTTTTGTCTTTTACCACAGACTCACTTCGGGTAATTTTGAACGTGATCAGCATTTACCAGCTCGCCTGCACACTCATTGTCCTCGTGTTCTCCGGTGCAATTTATTTACTTGGACGAGAATGCACGGCTGTTTTCTCAAACAGCTGCCACATCTCGCAAGCCACCGGCAGGAATTCTTTTTCTCGCGGCTTGCCGGGTCGAGCTTCATAACTGAGAACACGCTTCGTTCGCGAGTTGAGCGTGTATGCGCAGCCAAAGCACGGCGAAACGAGCGAATGTGGAAACCGGTCATCCAAATGAGACGCCCTGTGATGTGCCTGTGCTTGTCGTACCGGTTCCCACGAGTGGCTCGCGCACTGGACGGCTAGTGCGCGAGCCACACGGAACGAGCGCAGCGCACGTCCCGCGTGATTTTTCTATGTCCTTGCCCGTTTTTGCTGTTTCCTACGATGAATTCCCACCAACTTGCCCAACTCTCCATTCTTCAAAGTGTTGGAAACTATCGATCGCCCAAATTGCATCATTCAGGCATTGTGAAAAACATTGTAGTATAAAAGTGCTATTTGCCGGTCCTAGTCTCAGCAGCTGGACTGCAGCATCCTGCAAGGCAGAAAGGATCCAGAGGGACTGCACTGTCGAGATGAATCTCCCTGGTCGTGAAGGAGACAGTACCGTTGGATACTTTCGACACTGCCGTCCCCTACTGCAGCAGCGAGGTGCCATACAACTGCATATTTCCTGCTCCCAGCAGCATGCCAGAGTCTGATGCGATATACTCTCCATCCCACTCTGCCAAAGGTTTCGAGAGGTAAGCTATGCATATGTGTACCTAGAACTTGCAGGTTTGTCTGATCTTCGCACGCCTTGTGCATTTATTTACCCTCCCTCCGCATGCGTCCACATGCTTGTGCCCCCTTTAATTTTGCCCAGGGACAGTGCTTGCTTGCTCCGTCATCGTGCATTCCTCATGCTTTTTATACTATCCATTGCTTGTGTTCTTGTGTTCCGATGCGCCACAGACGAGTATTGAAATACATGCTCTCTGCATATTTTCTTATGTCCCTCGCACATAATACTGCATTGACTTTTCTTTTCATGTGCTGCCGCAGACATCCTGAAGAGGCTACACCTTGGCAAAGCAGCTCTCCTGTTGGTCTTTAATAAATGGGGCTTTCATTAAGGAGGTAGACTGGAACTGTATAAACCAAACCTGGGCAACTGTGCATGACAGCACACACATTTAACACAATTTCAATACCATTCAGACTTACAAAGCTAAACATATTTTCCAGTCTACACTATGGTTTCCTCTCCCATCTGCAGCATTGTCTCTTCTCGATTATTTACTGGTTTACAAAAATACAACCTATTATGCCTTGCTAACCTTCGAGGAAACAAATTAAAATAGTTTTAGCCAAAGCCGAATGATTATGCACAGGTTTGTTCGGACAGTAGAACTTTTGCCAAGCACCAAGGAGCAAGCTGGAAGTGCATTTACACACGGCATCTGCAAGAGTAACTGTTGCAGATGCCAAGACAGGCACACTCAGCATTTGCCTATGTCCCCACCATTCTCCTTTGTGCATTGGCAAAAAGGTTTGATTTTAACCACTGAAAGGAATGTCAGTTATTCATTTACTGGGTAACTCGTATGTGCATTGAAGGGGCAAGAGCAAGCCTTGTTCCTGAACAGCGTAGTGTACGAGCCTTCCCAGCCAATGTGGCTCTGCGAACAAAGCCCTTGACTAGGATTTACATGCAACATAATCTGGGTCGGCACTTGCGTTTTGGCCAGTCCTTCTCTGTCTGTATCTAGTAGTGATGGACAGAGTCTGCCGAACTTCAGATTCAGATATGCCAAACTGTTAAAAAGGTTTGGCGAAAATTCGTTAAAAATTTGGCAAATGTCTGCACACACGCGAGATGCGATGGACTCATGGATTGCAAATGGATGCCGTGCGGTTACCATCGGGCAGTGTAGTATTACCAGCGGTTACAGCAACGTGTCGAGTATACGACATGGTAACTATGTGTGTGTCAGCCCTTGTGAGTGTGGTTCTCTTCAATATTTTTTTGCCTCATGAATAACAATAATAAGTTGTGGTAAGCTGCAAGCCACATAAGAACGTAATAAAAAAAATCGCCAGAGCAGCATTATGCAGCAGACAACGTGGCGCAATGGAGGACGATCGTTCAGAAGCAGTTACGTGCATTGACAGTCTCTCACGCTGTTGAGAAAATGCGCACAAAAATTGTTGCACCGTTTACGTGACCCCCTCCGGCCAACCCAAAAAGTATCTCCGCTGCATAAAAAAATTGTCTGGCTCAGAAGCCATTGCCTTGGAAATTGGCTTCTCAAAATGTTTACACGCATTCATAATTATGAAAACTTTCATAAAGTGTTTAGTGCTTTGCCAACCTCACGACAGACTAGTTTCGAAATGTGTGAACTCGATGTTTGCTGCGTCAATCTCCATGTGTTCTCCCATAAATCGGGCGCCTCCTGGAACCACGAGACTCGCGCCGAGCTGCTCTGTCGGCCATTTTGTCGGTAAAACACGCGGATTCAAAGGATTGCGTTGTTCTGCTCTTAGGAGCTATATAGTGCTGTGATCGCTACTACCCAACCTCGGTGTCACACCACTTCAGCAAAAAGTCACTGTAAAATTGCCAGTGAACTTGAAAAAATGACACTTATGCAATTATCTCGCAGAATATTACCTTATTTAGTAATAACTGTGTCAATATGCATGTAAAAAAAAAGAAACCTAAACCTTTTTTGCCTGTAATACAAAATATCAACTTTTAGGTTCTTTATTCTTTATTCAATGATTACCCCCGCAGTGCCCGAGGGCAACAAAATATTGTTACCGAATGTTTAAAAAAGATCAGCGAAAATTCGGCTTTGTTCGGCCTAAGATTCAGCAAAAAGTTTGGCTCCTCACTAGTATCTAGTCTCGCTGTTTCATGATAATCTGCAATTCACAAAATTCTTCGAGTCACCCAAAACAAACCATCTTAAAAAAATGTGCTTCCTCTTGGAGGTCATGGGAAACTCGAACAGCTATGAGTGGCCAATATGCAAAATAGCAGTGTCCCTAATGGTTCAGGTGCACTCTGGGAGCAGGAGACTGACAGCGGGTAGTTTCGGTTTCACTGGGTTATGCATCTGTTGTGCTATTGTCTCCGCACCACCATTGCTCATGTTGTGGATGCTCCACACTTGCGCACAATGCAGTAAGTACCCTTTTCTTCTCGTTGCTACATATCGGTTGCAGCGAATAACGAACCAATTAGGATTTTTTCTGACACAGGGGACGAGCAAAAACGCCACAACGGTGAAGTCAAGTGAATGCAGATCGACGAATGCCATGCCAGTTCACCGCGTGCATGTTTGCAACCTTGAGAACAGCCACCGAGACTAGTACTCTGTTCCTCCAACACCCTTATTTCCGCGGCCAATTTTCACACAGCAACGTGGCAAAGGGCGCAAGTTTGCGCTTGAACGTTCCCGTGCAGCGAGCTTCGTCATGTATTGTGTTAAACCAATTGCAAATAGCGATTGGCGAAGCAAGGGTGTTATAAAGTGAGTGCTAGTCTCAGTGGATGTTTTCGAGGTGGCAAACAAATGCACGCAGCGAGCGGGCACGGCATTTGGCGTACGTGTCTCAACGTTCACTTCAGTTCGCTGTTGGAACGTTCTCGCTCAAAACCTTTGCGAGCAAAATTAATTGTTTCATTATTCGTTGTGTCAGATTTGTAGCGACGAGAAAAGGGCACCTAGTGCATCGTTCACAAGTGTGGAGCAATCCACGACGACGTGACCAATGGCAATGTGGAGACGATAGCAGACGACAGATTCATAACCCGGCGAAACCGAAACTACTTATTGACAGTATCCTGCTCCCAGACTGCACCTGAAATGCTAGGGGCACTGCTATTTAACTCATTGCCCATTGGCTCCAATAGCTCGCAGCGTCCGCTGCAGTCAGTTGTAAGGTGAAACGAAGTATAGAAATATTTGCACAGAAGCGCCGCGAAGTGGCAGCCAACCAAATCCCCGAGTGTTCTTGGTGAGAAGTTATGCAAATCGAATACATCTTTGAAGTGGGCAATAGTAGGTTGTCACTTTGCTCTAACGGCTAACAATACATTTGTGTGAAGACCGACCAGTGGACGATGCAGTGTTTACTTTTGTGGTGAGAAAAACATGGTTCTATACCCAGTATAACATTGATTGATTGATTGAACATGTTTTATTAATAAAAAAGTACAGTGCGTACGACTCTCTCTCGCAGCAGCGATCAGGGCACCGGAACCCGGAAAATGTGTCGCTGGCGATCGGTCCCTAATTGTTTTCACCATGCAGGAGGGCAGAGGTCGCCTGTTGCTTTGCCCCAGTCGCAGTCGCAACCATAGCATCCACTGCTTATATGCAGCGTACCATAAGCACCTGAAACAATATCCATTGATTGAATGTAAGAAAAAACACCCCTCTAATTAACCACAGTAACTGAAGCAGTGACCACACTGATCAGATGTAAGAAGCAATACTCTATACACTAAGTGTACACGTCTTGTGTTCGGTTCCCTGGGAAACCAATAATATATTATGCTGCGTTTATGTTCCCTTTCGCTATGCATCTGATGCATCTGCCAACGAACAACCAGGCGGCACAACAGACTATAAACACTGTGGAGAAGTGAGCAAGTGTACTGTATGCTAAGCAAAGCACAGGTGTCGAGACAACCTTGCTCGGAAAGTATGATCGACCATGAGCCCTGAAAGAAAGCCGAATCTGGTAAGGACGGCAAGAAGGCAATCCCAGATTTTTTGCGAAAGAAGCTACTGTAAAGGAAACAATTCAACCAATTTAGTGAAGTGATCAAGCACGACAGGAAGATGCCGATTACTGTACGGATTATGAGGAAACAATCTTATTACGGGTCGCAGCCAACAATCTGCCAAGGAGAGTGGCTTACGAGTGGTTGCATAAATCCCGACAGGTGACCTTCGCGTGGCTTTGACTTCTGACATCCTGGACAAGTGTGGGCATGCTTCAGTATACCCTGCCTGATTCCTGATCAAGTCTCGACGTGGCGTAACTTATTACAAGTCATACCGCTGCTGCTGTGAGCCGATGAGCTGAATCATGGAGGTGACTGATGAACGGCGTTCTAAGTTTCACAATCCTGAAAGACGAGCCATGGGTGGCATCGTCTGCTTGCAAAAAGTACTTGAGAAGAAGTTCATTCTTTCTCAGCAAGTATGAGTCATACCTACCGTTGCTCTCGATGCGGCCTACCCTTTGTTCTGCAAGCTTCTCGCACATTCGTAGACGGAGTTTTCCCTCCCACTGTGACTTGCGATGTTCTCTGATCACCAACGTCCCCCATTCTGGCTGATAGGTCGGCCACAATGCCAGTTATTCCCACCAATGCATGTTCGTCCCGAGCGGGAAAGACCTGCAAAGGAGCACACGAGAGCACATCTGCCGCAACAAAACTCACTTCTTGTATGTAGTGGCGTAGTGGTAGGCCTGTAATGTCGGAGCTCATTGTGCGAGACGTCCGACTGGATTCCGCAAATTATTCGGCCAGGAAAACACTTGATTGGTCTGGATCTGAAAGTATGTGCCATTGAAATACATGTTAAATTTTTTAGGGCACAAATAATGGCGAGACACTCCTTTTCCATTGCGTAATAGTAGTGTTTGGCTGCTATCGGCATGCGGCTGGTGAAGGCAACTGGCCGAAAAACACCGTTGTGTTCCTAAAGTAGGACTGGACCAAGGCCAGAGTCGCTGGCATCAGTCTGAACAACAAAATGGTTAAAGAGACCCGGAAACTAAAGAAGCGAAGTTGGTGATTGCCTTTGAGAGCCGAGGAAAAGTGTCTTGTTGCTTTCGTCTCCAATGCCAATTTTCTCCTTTGCACAAAAGCAAATGCCAAGGGTTAGCTATCTTGGCACAGTGTGGGACGAGTTGGCAATAACATCCAATCAATTCTAGAAAGCATTGCAAGCTCTTGACGTCTTGCGGCTGTGGGCAATCGGTTGTCGCGCACATCTTGTCCCGATGGGGGTGAAAAACTCGGGTTAACAACAGCAAAGCCAAGAAGGTTCATTTTCTTTTCAGGGTGAACTATCAAGTTGGCAGATTGCATTTGCTCGAGGACAATCCTAAGATGTTCGAGGTATTTCTTGAAAGATTGGGGAAAATGACATCATTGTACGCCATCACAAACTTGCTCTTTGTATCATCGACACCAATGTCCATTCAATGTTGAAAGGTATTGGGCAAATTTGAAAGGCTCGAACACTCCCTTGTGATAGGTAAAAGCGGTTGTTGAAACCTCTTCTGGGTCTATCTCGGTTATCCTAGACTGCAGTCAAGCGTTGTGAACACTTTCCTGTTGTCGATCGCGTACGTGATTGAGTCGATCAAGGGAAACTGGTATGAATCTCTCACCGTTGCAGCGTTGAGGCTGCGACGGGAGAAGCTCAACCACTCTGGGAGTTGCAAACAGCTCCGGTGTCGATCCACTCCTGTAGTGCTGCATTCAAAAAGCTCTTACATAGACGATGAGGGGCTTCGGGTTGCACCACAGTTGGTCGAGCGTCGCCAGTCTCGATTCGATGCAGCAGCACATCAGTATTTCCCAGAACTTCCGTGTAGTACATTTGTGGAAATTGCTGCAAGATGCTCTCTAGCTGTTGCTTTTGTTTCCTCGACGCTGGACGCACCTGCAGGGCGTCTCAGACACCGGCAGGAAAGGCTGCAGCAAGCCTTGCTGTACAGAGAGCCGGGAGAGTTGCGCCGGTAATGCAATCCTCTCGCCTGGTAAAGGGGGTCACATCCAGCTGAATGTCCATCCAGCCAATAGCCGCCAACATCAAAGTCAAGCAAAGGTTTTTCACCTGCAATAAAATCTCCACCAAATGGTAATTGGCACGTTCAATCCTGGCAGATAAGGAAAATGCTAGCGTGCCTCTTCGTCGAATAGAATGCCGAGCCTTGCAGGGCACTGCAGAAGTGTATTTTAGGAACAAAGCGGTTCTTTTTTTGTTTTGCACAGCTCAAACAAGTCTCCAATAAGCAAACTTTCTGCTCCGTTATCAAGGAGAGCGGCAAAGGGAACAGCAAGTAGACAAAGTGTCATGTGAGGCTCGATGCATTGATTTGTAGATCGTAAGCGTCACAGACGAGAGAAGTGCTGGCGACTCGCTTATCCCGAAGCTGGAACTCGCTGCCGCCGGCAGCGAGATCTTGAAGTTCAGAGTCGCGGACCCTGTTGGTTGTTGCAGGAACTGGGCTGCCAACGGTCTTCTGCTGCTCTATCTCCCGTGTTACCCCACTCTCTCTAACACTGGCCGCTGCCTCTCAACTCCACTGGTTCATATCCTCATTGCCAGCCACCTCTCGGCCCAAGCTGGGGCATTTGTTGGCCATTCAATGATTTTGAAGACGGTTAGGCAGCCGGCCTTCGCCGTGGGGGGACTGCTGCCGGCCACTTGAGAAGGTCTGTAGCACCTGCGGCAAAATTTCGCTCTGGTGCGGGCCCTCGGGGGGAGGGAGGGCAATCCCAGCTGCCTGGGGCTTCCCTGGATTAAGAATTTAGACTCTTGACGACCTAGCTTGTCGTAAAACCATTGGACCTCCCGACGACAGTCAAGGGGGTTCAGGGCGACGGGCAAGTAGGCGAGGTTGGCCCAGACCCTTTCAGGAAGGTGTCGAGTCGGAGTTGCTCGTTCTTGGTCGACGCATGTGCGACGCACGGTCGCGCACCCACGCGCAGGACGGCTCGGAGGCTTGTGCAGCTGGGGGCGGGAGGCCAGTAGTCCACGCAAGCCGCGATGGTTTCCTACACGAGGTCTTCAATGGTGTCGTAGTTGGACCCATGAAGACACATGTAACAGGGGTGACTGACGAATAATGCGAGTAACCGTCTGCGACTCGAGAGCAGCTTGCACGTCTCGATTGAGTAGTTCCTGCATGACTCGAATATACTTCACAAGGCCTTCTTCTGGGTCCTGTGTGCTACACTCGATTTCCCGCTGGACTCGGGACTTGTACCCCGGTGCCAGGAACTCCTCTCAGAAGCTGCGGCGGAACGCCTCAAGAGATGGAAATAGAATGACCAATACCCGTGCCACACGGGCAACTCAAATGCCATTTACAACGAATGACATTCGTGTGATTTACGAATCGGCTCGCGATCTGTCGCGCGTGGAACGCCCCACACTCGGAGTGTCGCGCGCTGATTGGCTGATCGTTCAAATGGCATTCGTTGTAAATGGCATTCGATTTGCCCGTGTGCCACGGTTATAAGGCTATACGCACGACATTGTGCACCTTGACCGGAAGTGGCTATACGAACGACGCGGAGAGCTCACGCTGGAGAGAGCGTGTATCTCTAGGAGCTTGGTAACCCCCCCCCCCCCCCCCCCCCCCGCCATGTTCACGTCGCTTCGCTGCGACAGTATGCGGCTTCTGATTACAAAACTACCGTATTTATCCGAGTAATGGCCGCACTGTTTATGAAGAAAACCTGAGGGTTCGCATTTTCCACGGAGCACGCAGATTGCCAATCACCGCAATCGACAGCATGATTCCAGCTGTTTACAAGACAGAGAATGTTTTCGTGCGAAGATACCATCTGTGAAGATTGCACTTGTATGGAGAATCGTCTACTCGATCTGGTTATTCGCTATGTTATTTCTGTGCAACGAAATGATTGGCTGTATATGTGTTCTGTGAGAAAGTAGACGGGAGGGCGTTGTTCATAAATAGTGCGGCTAATACTCGAGTAAATGCAGTATTAGCCGTTTGGTCTAACCCCCCCCCTCCCCTTGCGGCGTCCAGCCGGCACCCAAAGCTCCGCTGTTCCCCCATGCACCTCCGGGAAGAGAGGACCATACCATTTAGTTGAGCGAAGTTTCGTCGAAAACATTCATTCCTTTCATTGCTAATCATAGAAAACAAACGTAAATATTGCCAATTGCCTCAACAAAACAATGTTTGACAACCAAAAAAAAAAGAAAAATAAAAGGTGAACCCACAGGGGGGTCGAGCCCTGGTCTGCTGCGTACGAAGCAGACGCGTTACCACTATGCTACTTCACAGCTTCGGAAATCTCGTTCTCACAGTTAGTTTTATACGAGAACCAAAACGTCTCGCGTCGTTCGTATAGCCCTTTCCGGTCGAGGTGCTGTCAATTAGAATCTGCAACACCCACCATCGTCTCGCACTTGCCGGCAAGGCAAGATCCGCTTCAGCACGTAGGCAACCGAGGCACTACGCGTCCGAGGCGCTGGACGCTCTTGCGTAGACGCCCAGCACCGCCACGAAGTCGGCGACGGACTTGCGGTCGTCGAGCCCCTCGGGCTCGCGCTGCCGCTGGACGCCGGTCCCGCCCGTGACGGCTGCTAAATTCTCGTCACCAACTCGAGGGCGGTGCACATACGGTACTTGAGGGCCAGGATCTCAACCGATGACGGTCTGGAGCCCGACTCCGACTCTGTGTCGCTGGAGGAGTCCTCATCCTAACTCGGCTCGCAGCTTGGGAGGCATGGGCAAGAAAACGAAAACGTATGGCAAACAAAACAAAAAACAGAAACGTGAAGCGAACATTAAAAAAAGCAATCGATCGCTAAGTGTTCCCTATTGAAAGGTATCCCGTGCGGGCGTGCGGCAGGAAAAACGGTGTCGCGCTGATCGCAAGTTTCACGATCGGTGAGTCGTACTCACTTGTTCCTCGTCCCCCCGCATTTTCTTCTGCCCATAGTGGCGTCTATTGTGTAAAGCGAGTCATAGCACACCCGGGCTGAGGCACAGCGAGTCGAAATCCAAGTGGCTCGTCACGCAGCGCGCCGGCCCTGCTGCTTGCGTACGGCGGCAGGATACACCCGGCGGCAGACAACCTGACGACGATCTCCGTCGGCATGCACCAACCGCATTGGCACCTTAAAACAGAAAACTGGCATCAACTATACATGTTAGTTTTACAATAAAGAGCTTATCACCTATCAGTCTGTGTTGGGAGTCGCTGGGTTCCGGCGCCGAGTGCGTTCTTCTCTTTTGTATCTGGAGTCCGGTGTCGATGTCGAAGACGCTTCGCTGGCTTCGCAGCGCCGTGAAATGCCGTCGTCTACGTTCGCGGCGCGTTCGAGGCGTCGGCGTCGCGCGTAGAAGCGGCGTCGTACGGAATGAACCTGATATCTGCCGTCCGCCGAAGAATTTCCATACGACGACACCACATTCAACGAAGGTTTTAAAATGAGTCCGTATTGGTCCAATACGCGCACATTCGAAAAAATCATTCCGCCGAATACGCACACATTTCAAAATCAGTCTCCCGAATACGCGCGCATTTCAAAATCAGTCCACCGGGACTCGTGATTGGCTGGCGCACGCCCTTCCCTGCTGCCTTTCCGTCCGACAGCGCCCCTGACGGCGTGCGCCTAGGCGCACAACACCGATCTTTGATTGGATTTTTAATAGGGAAATCGGCCGCCCTTGAATGTAATTTTAGGATTTTTAGGATGCTTAGAGCCCGTGGATTGCGTTATGACAATAAATAGACGATCTCAGAATCCACTTGAGTGCCCCTTTAAGCTTCCACAGCTTCCAGGTTAACTTGACCTTCGTTGGCGCTTTTTCGCAGTTCGTTGTCGAAATCAGTAATGATCCGAAAAGAAAACTGGCGTGACGCGATACTTCCTAACATTGGTGCTGCTGAGGCCGACACACACACTCTATCTAGGCGCGCATGAGGCGACGCTCGGAAATGGGTGAAACGAATCTTGCTCGTTTCATTCTTCATCGTTCCAGCGACAACGAAGTCAAAGTTTCGACCAGTTCGCTTAAAACTTGCACAATCGTGTCGCGGTTCTGCTTCAAGGGCGTTCAGTCTGCTGCATTTACAACGCAGTTAAAATCGTCAAACTACAGATCACTTTATCGCATTCTAGTAAACGGTGTAATCCACTAAAAAAGAAGCACAGTCTTTAACCGTGCTAGGCGCATACAGAAAGCCCAATCGCCCCTCAAAAGACGCAACAAACATCGCACATGATGAACCGCCATCGGCGTCAGTAGTTACAGCAAAAGGCCGTTCACACAGTTCCGACATCTTGGAACCTGGTGCCTTGGAACCTCTTAATATCTCTTACAACAAGAGTCGAGTTCCTGTATAGGCTGCGCGTCTGTTTTCCACGTGAAGCCGCGCCGCTATTCGCCGAGATCCGATCACGTGGGGAGCCGGATCAAGTGTCGTGCAGGAAAGAAGACGTCGCGCGCGCCCCGGCGTACGTTCCCCTGGTTTTGAGCCAACGAGGTAGAGGGGCTTAGAGTGCTAAACCGGAAGTTCGGAAGTGGCACCCCCCCTCCCCCCGGTTGCCGCCATGTTTTACGCAAATGTGACCACTCGTCACGTGACCTCCCAAGAGCCGTGACGTCACAGGTAAGATGGCAGCGCCCAGAGCTGGCGGATGCGAGTTTGTTCGATGCGCGGTAGCCGTGATGTGCAGCCGCTTTCCGATGACTCCGGGCTCTTTCGTGTTCGCTGACGCAGGTATATGTGAAAATATGAAGGAATGAGACTTTATACCCTTTTTGCGCAAGATCGCACTGGATCATCTGGATATTAACACCGGTGAGACAGCATCACCGTATCGCCGTACCGGTGCTCGGATTCGGGATCTGTTCGAGGATCGATAGAACTTTGAGTGCTTTTAGCATAAAATTTTCGCATTCTCTTACCTTTGTTTGAACGTTGGAATGTCTGAGAATCGACACGAAATGTATGCGTCGGATGTAGGGCCTAGGGGAATTCGTTTCAGTCCTAGGTAACTGCATAATCACAGCAACTTTTAGCGAGGAAGCTGCTGCGACATTTGCGTTTGGCACTTATCAACAATTTGACGATATAACTCGCCGAGACGAACGACAACCAACAAAGCATCCGACAAGCTCAGGCCCAGCTGGGGCCAGCCGCTGCATGGCGCTGCCATCTTTCCTGTGACGCCACGTATTTGATTTGGTCATGTGACGAGTGGTCAAATTTGCGTACAATGGCAGCCGCCTTATGGGGGTCACTTTCGAGTGCAGACCGGAACCCCGGTTTATCGCTCTAAGCCCCTCTAGCTTGTTGTTTTGAGCGCGCCGCGAGCCTCGAACGCGCGGCGCCGCTATTCGCAGAATTCAGTCACGTGAGGAGCAGACTCAGCATGCCGTGCAGAAAAGCCGGCGCTTCGGGGGTGAACGCGCAACTCTGACTCCCGTAGGGAGCCTATACAGGAATTCTAAACAAGAGGACACACTGGCGTCATCTATTGGGTAGCAGTGTAAACTTGGTGGTCCGGCATAATTTCTATTTTTCTCGCGCATTATCCTTTCTATTTTGGTTCGAAAAACTTTTGTCAATGTTAGAAACGAGCCTTTTTTCTAGGTATTATGCGCATTTGACCTCGGAAATTCCCCCAAGAAACCTCGCTTTTGTGAAATGCAGTTTCAGGGTAACCGCATAGATGGCGCCAGAGTGCCAGTGTGTTCTCTCGTCCCAAGAAATTTTAAGAGGTTCCAACCGCTCCCGTCTAACTCGGTCGTACTCGGTTGCACGAGTGTGAACGGGTCTTAACGCCGACAAGGGCAGCGACGTCCCTGTCGTTGTCGGAATTTTCTTTTTCTTAGAAGGTACCTTCTAAGAAAGAGAAAACATCCGGCATAAAAACCAACTTCGTGGGTAACACAAGCTTCGTACGACTGCAGAAGAGGTCCAAGCGCACTATCAGCCTGTTCCTCCTCAGCCATTTTTGTCTCTTGCACCGCTAAGAATTCGGGTTTCTCTTTGAGCATCAAGCGCTGCAATTGGTATTGTTTGTTTTTTTTCCTGGCGCTTAAACCTCGAACATTTAGCGATGCGACCATTATTGCTGGTTGGAACTTACAAGTCATCTGTCTCGCTGCAGCGCTTGCCACGGCGTTCGGACGTCAGTTTTTGTAAGAAGGCGTCAGCCGCCATACTTGCGGTTGAGTCACCTCCGGTCATTTTGGGTGAAGGTAAGCGTGGGCTGGAAACGTCCCTTCTTCGTCCTCTCCATCCCCGGGTTGGGCCTGGGTGTCATGCCCGGCGTCGATGAAGGGTTCTCGGCAAGGCCACGCTTGATGGACTCGGCGACCTCGTTGATGATGTGACGTTCGGAGGGCGCCTTCTCGGATGCCGGGGAAGAGGCCTCACGCGGCGCGACTTTTGTCTCGACTGGCGTGCCGCGCTGCCTAGTTTAGGGATGCCACCAGCCACCTATTCCTTGCCGTCTCCGGCTGAGACTTCAATTGAGCCGTACGCTCCAACATGATGACAGGGCTCACCGGTCGGTGGAGATTCGTCTTGCTGTCCCTGAGCGGATCGCCCAGCCTCGTTGACAGCGTGGTTTGGGGCGAAAGGTCTTCCGCCGCCGCTCCGCCCGTTTCTCGGACGTAGGTCTTCGCTCACCCCTCCTTCTCGTGGCCGTAGCGGGAGCACACCGAGCACTTTGGTACGCGGCAGACGCGGCTGATGTGCCCGGCTCCCTTAGAGCGCAGGCAGACCGGCAACTGGCGCAGTCGCTCGATGACGCGCGTGCCAATATACTGGCCGATTACATAGACTCTGGTACCTATCACCTCAGTTATTCAGGATAACTTAACAGAGGCAGGCAATTCTTTGATGAAAATAAGCACATGTTTTACCTCACTCACTACGTCCCCCCTTAACCTCCCGAAAACGTCCGACCCCCAACCATTAGATTATTAAAGGGACATTGACACCGCCCCAAAACGTTTTTTTTTTTGTTTTTTTTCATTTTTTACTTGGCGATACATCATACAGTCCGAAGACTAACCAATCAATATTTTCCTACGGCGTCACAGGTAGTTTTATTAAATAAGATACGAAACTGCTCGAACTTGAAACCAAAACTGGACTGGGGAGGAAGAAGAATTATGGAGGAGGTGAAAGTTTCTGGAAGTCACGTGGCTGCGCAACTTTTTTTTTTTCGATCGATGTATAGCAGCTTTTTAAAAGCCACAGAATTGGGCATCGTATTTTTTGTCTATTTTTAGTATTGATTGGTGTGCCTTCGATGACCCATAGCTGTGATTATTTTGGTGGTTGTGTTTAAATGATAGGAAACGGAACGTGACCACGGAGGAGAGAGTGAGCGCGATTCAAACCGGTCAGTTCTCGATTGGCGCTTTTCGGGCGGAAAGAAAACAAATTTTGAGCCGCAAATTGTGTTCTCGCTGGCCGGGTTCTTATGTATCATGTAGAAATAAAAACCTTGGCCACCATAAATACTCTCTGAAATGTCCCTTTAAGCCTAAAAAAACTTGCAATAAGGCTAACTTCCGAAACTATCCTTTTGCCGATTAGGATACACTAAGTATGTTTAACCATTGCTGCAAAATTTCAACAGAAAAGTAATTGAGAGAAAAGTACACAATAAGGAAGAAATTAAAATTTCATCTGAAATGATTCGGGATAAAATTGCGACTAAACTTAAGTTTTGAAGCAATTAATATATATATATATATACCCTGACGAAGCCGAGTCTCTCGTTGAAACTGTCGTAATACATATTATAAACTCGTAGCATAACAGCTCCGCAAGTACGGGCCTCTAACTATATTTATATATATATATATCTATCTCTCTCTTTCTCTCTCTCTCTCTCTCTATATATATATATATATATATATTATCGTCAAGACAAAGGTAAACTAAAATTATACCATTTAATAGCAAATGTATAGGCCTAGAGACATATATTCTTTAGTAAGCAAAATGCTTAATGCATTTTAAGATACGAGGCTCCGAATTTATAACCAAAACGTCAGAAATGCGATGTTTGACATTTTTTTATATCTGACATAAAATATCCCAGAACATTTTAGTATAAAGGTAAGAAAATAAGTGGGTCATACATTTCCAACAATTAGACTGAATGCTTGCGTCTTTACCTATTTATAACAAGCGACATAGCATGGCAAAGAAATGATGCGGTGCAAGGACTAGGCTGTAGTGCAGGACGTGCCTTTCCTTGAGCATAACGTGTGTACTTGAAATATACAGGGCGTTATCTTTTAAGATTAACATATTTGTTTTAGCGAAGCCATGAAAGCTACACTTATGTGGTTTGTGCAGGAGAGTTATAAGGCCAAGGGGACATAGGTTAGGTGGGTAATCTTAACGATCAGTTGGATAATTAATTAAAATTTGTTAACTACTTAATTAGAAAAAATAGACAAATATTTGTAAATAGATACTTGCTGATCGTGATAAAAAAAACCACGAATTGAAGTATTTTTAGCACGATATAACACAAAGGCAGCATTTTACGGCCTTCCGAAAAAACGCTCCATTTGAACGCGTTTCTAGGTTTCGTTTTTTTTTTATCTGAGTGCATCTCTACGCCCGCGCTCCTGGTCCCCGGTGGCTGAGACGCGTAACACACGTGTGCCCCACTTCCCTTAACCGTAGCAGGTAGGCGAGGGGGTGGCTTCGCGCCGCGATCACCGGGGAGCAGGACCACGGACGCAAAGATGGGCTCTCATACAAAACCGAAACCTAGGAAAGCGTCCAAAGTGAGCATTTTTTTTTAACGCCGCAACATGCTGTTCTTTTTTTCTATCGTCCTAAAAATAGTTGATTTAGCGGTTTTTGGTAATGCTTCCTGCGTTTCTAATTGAAACCATATGTGAATTTTCGTAAATTGAAAAGTTATTCAACAAATTATACTGCTCTAGCCGACAGATCGTATACGGTTAACCCCTATACTATGTCCCCCTGGCCGTATAACTCACCTGCACAAACCGCATAAGTACAGCTTCCGCGGCTTCTAAACAAATCTATAAGACTTTAAAAAAACACTCAGCATTCTAAATGTATTTAATACACGCATTTATTTCATATTAATCACATATTCCTTTTAGCATATTGCTTTTAGCAATTATTTTAGTCAAGTAGTGGGATGCCACGTGCGTGTGTCCAAATGTCGTGATTGTTTTCTATACCTGGTATTTGTACATGAAACAGCTGTCAGAAATATTGATAATATATGAAATGTGGAAGGCATATCTGATTATGCAATAGTTGTCTTGGTATTATCTTTCCGCCGAATTACGAGCGATAGTAATGAATTGAACCGTTTCCGCGATACGTTGGATATATGTTGCAACATGTTGGAAGGAGCATTTTACGAGTTTTCTGGAAAAAGCAATCATAATGGAGTACGTGTCGATGAGTTATTTTTCTTTTTCGAGCATGTTGTGTTATCGTGCTTCAAAATATTTCTTTCGGAACATTGAGGAAAAGCTCAAGAATCAAAGTCTCTGGATTGCACAATACATTTTATATCTAAAACGTAAAACATTATTTAAAACATATTGAAAGTTTTAAAACAGGTTTGAAAATTACGCCTCCTTTCTTTCGCCAACGACTACCTGATCTCGCGGGTATATCCAGGTATCATTTTTAGAATGCTAAAATTATAAACGTTGTAAAGGAAAACACCAGAACATATGTTATGCGCATCTGTACAAAACAAATTTACCAATCAAGGATTTGGCTGAAACGGACATTCACTAAACGATCCGATCGAGTATCGCAAGTGAGATTAGCCGACTTTTTTTCTATTGCAGTTTATGCCGTGGATAACTTTATAATTCCGCCTTTTGCCCATAATTATCATGAAATGATTGACTTAGTAGTGACAGTATGCTCTATGTTTGATAGCCATCTCCAAATGGACGTTAAAAGGTCAAGCAGCCCAGACGGGATTAAATTCCTTGATAGGAATGCTGAATGGGGTCCGAAGTTTATTTATGAAATATGCTCTTGCACTGGAGAAGTGCCGCAAAATTGGAAAGTAGATAAAGGGGTGCCGATTTAAAAAAAAAGTATAGAATATAAAGTGTGTTTCTAATTACAGACCTGTCTCGCGGCTGAGGTCATGCAGCAAGGTTCTCGAACATTTTCTTTTTAAGCACGTTGTTACTTTCTTGGAATCGGTAGAATTTTTGATAAAAGATAAACATGGGTTTCCAACGTGGTTACTCATTGGTGACTCCCCTTGTTCTTACGTTAGATGAATTTGCTAATATAGTAAATAACAATGTCCAAGCGGACGGTATCTTTTTGGATTTTACGAAAGCCTTCGATGGTGTATCGCCATAAGAAGGTACTGTATAAACTTAAGCAGATACTTGATGACGATTGCATTAACCAGAAAAACTCATCAAAGACAACAAAATAAAATCACTGAGGTTTTGCAGTAAAACAAAAAAAAACAAACACCACCGATTACTTTTTTCCTTGCAGTCAGTCATATGTACATTAGCTATTTTAATTAGTTGTACATCTCGGCTATCAAGCCGCTTGTGAAAGTTGGTACCTTCGGTTCAACATCAGTGCGCTGTACGTCGAAGTGAAGTTTTGGGGTGTCTTATATGTGACAAGGGGTGTAAAAGCTACACCTTTTTTTAGAGTGTGGGTTAATTCATATCTAAGGAACCGTGAACAGTGTACGATTCTTCGTAAAGCGCAGTCTATCGAATAGCCAGTTCTGTCAGGTGCACCCCAGTGTTCCGTACTCGGTTCTTTGTTTTTTTTGTTTTTTATCAGCGATGTACGGTAGATAATCAAGGAATTCAGTACCGTTTTTGTTTTTGACGATGACTGTGTTTTGTTTCCTGAAACGTCATGCATTTCGGATCAGAAATGTTTGGATGGTAGACTACAAACTGTGTTGTCCTGGTGTCAAGAGTGGCAGATGAATTTGAACGTAAAAAATTGCGTGCAAACGACTGTAACCCTAAAAAAGTCTCCACTTTTGTTTTGCTATTCCATGAACTCAGTACCATTACAATGTACTAGACCTTCCAAGTATTCGGGTATTACCATCTCATATAATTAAATTTGGTCCGTTCATTTCGAGAATGTTATAGCAAACCCGTCGCGAAAAGTGTGGAGCTTACGAAGGACTATGCAACATTGCACTCCTGAAACCAAGCTGTTGGCGTAGACTTCCTTAATTTGCCCGTTATTTCAGTAGGCGGACATTCTATGAACCCGTTTTCCCATTCATTGATTTACCAATTTTAAGGAATACAAAACACTTCAATTTATTTATAGCTAATACGGCATGCATACGTCTGTGTAAACCCTTTATGCGTTACCCGAACTAACACAGTTATCGACTGCAGAAAAAATGAAGTGTTCGAAATTTTTGCACAAGTTAATACATTATAGTGATAAGATCGGACTGAAGTTCGAAGATTATCTGACGTACATTCTCAGTCAGGAAACACGGCAGGAGCAAAGCACCCTTGTTCCTGAGTTTCAATGCATAAAATACATTTCGAATACTCTGCTTTTTCCTAGATCTGTCTGATAGCATTACAGTGAGCGCCACCTTCGATTCGTTCGTCAGCCCATTGGATGCATTTTTGATTCGAATTGTTTAATCACTGCCAAGTTTATTTCTCATTTACTGGTAAATTATGTATTTTGAATTTAGGCACCAATCCTGCGCTCATGTTGCATACATGTACGTACATGCCATGGCCCACAAAAGTAGCCCAGAACAACATTATCAACAAATTGCAGAACGATAGAAGGCACGCGGAGAATTTTACAGCTTTCTGAAAAACCGCACAAATTCGATGGTTTTTTAAGTTTCGGTTTGCTATAGGAGCGCATCTCGGCCCCGACGACGCCCCGCCCCGTGCAGAAATGGTGCAACCAACTTCTGCTGCGTTGTCATCGCGCTACACAGCAGAGGCAGGTCGCACTATTTTTCCACGGGTTGTGGTACCGTCGGGGTCGATGCGCTCCGATAGCAAACCGAAACTTAAAAACCCGTCGAATTTGTGCTGTTTTTCAGAAAGCCGTAAAATGCTGCGCGTAATTTCTATCGTCCTACAAATTTTTGATTTAGTGTTTTTTTTTTTTTCATGATGCTGAGAATTTTTCTAATAGAAACAATGCCCTTAAACACAATATTAAAAAAAGTGAATTACGGAAAATAATTAACAACTTAATTATCCCGGATTTTAATAATTTTCCTAAATAGGCCCCTAGCCCAGGACCAAAACGACACAATCCTTTTTTTTTTTTGTTGCGACGCGTAGTTTTCGCAATATCGAATTTGTCCACCTTTCGTGAAACACCCTGTATATGAAGTGCATTCAAACTGTATAACAAATGTATTGGAAATAATATTTTTTTTTAAGTTTTCTATATGATACACGATAGAGTGATGCGTATAGCATCACTCTAACATTTTTGTAAGGAGCTGTCGCAGATTCACTGCGAAACGGCGTAAACGGGTAGGCCAGATCGTATCGATGACATATTAGTGTCGACGAAACGTGTCTATGAAACGCGTATCCATGAATAGTTGTTAATGAAACGTGTTTCTACGAAATGCCACGAAAATAAGAAAGTCAGTATTCTACCGGCCGTTGTCAGTTGACTTCAGACAGCTAATAAGAGGCGACTGCCTTTGGAATCTCGGGGAAACTTTTTCTCCCTGCTGCCGGGCCTAATTCAAGAGGCAATACAGAAGAGTACCCGTAGAAGAAAGGTCAATCGTTACCAAGGAGGTTGCTGTGCACTTACAATAAAAATAGCGGACTTGAAAGATGTAATCCGAAATATTTTTCGACGCGGGCACTCCAGAACAACCACACAAAAATGAGAAGGGAAGGTTTCGTGAATATTCAACACTGCGTCGCACAAGCTGTCATTTCACGAACAGAACACTGAAGAAATCACAAGCATTTGTTTGGCTTCATGGGAGAAATCTCGCTTGTTGCCGAAATACTCGTACGACTTACCGAAAACGCATAGCTTTGGCAGACTCTGAAAACATTTTACGGCCGCAGCACGCACAAAACTAGGTCAGCAAGCTGACATTACGGAATTGAGAATCGGTACTGAGTCATTCGTCAATGTTTTACCAACTGACCACGCTCTTGTCGTTTCCCGCACGACAAAAAAGTGGAGAGTAGTGATAAAATGTAGACCGTTGATTGGTCCTGCGGGAGCGCGCCTTCTACCAAGATTTCAGCTTAGGAAAAGAGAGAGAAAGAAGGAGTAGGAATGCATAGTAGGAATGCAGAGCTGCTCCAAGGACCGAACTTGGGTGCGCTGACAACGTGGGCATTCATGGCATCCCAACAATGAACACCATAGAGAGGATTAGTCAATTGTATCATCTTTTATGTTCGTCCTAAAGTTGGATGTGCACCTGATTCTATCTGCGTGGCCTTAACCTTCAGAAAAATGCCGTGCTCTGCTTATCGTTAGCTTGAGACTGTATTCAGGTTACCCTAACCGGAGACGCGATAGGCTTTAAACACGCATAGCGTGCACTGTGCTGTCAACACCGTGTGAACAGGACCACTGCTAAAACGCTAGTTTTTGGAGTTCCAAAGAAACTGCCCATCCCAACTGTAAACCAAAATCGGTATGCTTGAGAATCCTACTAGATGGCCCTTAGAACAAAAAAAAATAGTATTTTCTTTTAGCAGCGTTCCGAGGAATTTACGGTGCAACTTATTTCCGGGCAATACATTTTTTTTAACTAGTAAGTTCAGTTTCTATTGCGGTCATCCATTAACATCCGGCGCACCACGTTGGCAACACATCTAGGGGTTGTGTACATGGAAAAGCTCAAACAACCTTGATATCTCACAATGAAAAAAAAAATGAAAGCTCGGCAACAGCGCTTGCTAATTTGGGGAATTCGCACAATAGTTAGGTAAGGGAACGTTCATAAATTGGCGTGCACTTCAGAATAATTTAATGATATATTTGTTTCCGTGTTGAAATGTGTTTCTAATGTCTATTTCCTCGTTCTCGACGCGGACGTCAACGGACATTACGCCGCTGCTTACGCCCATGTCGAAGTGAACTCTACTGGTGTCACGTTATCACGACACTGTACCTCGCTATTGGTGACTTGCGCGTTTGAAAGCGTCGCTGTGGACGGCCTTCCTTCATTGGACGAATGTTGATTAGGACGTCAACAAAAATTTCTTATACACTTAAATGAGAGGAATGTAAGAACTTTAAGTTTTACGGTGGTTTGCAGTGTTGCTTTGAGAGCGTAATGATTTGAAGCTTGTGCCATGCTAGTTACAAACACCATCGAAATGGTCGTTCGCAAGGTGATGACGTCACTGGAGGGAACCATATGAGGGCGCCACCAAAACATCTCGCCGCTAATAGACTCGTCTATTTAACCCGCGTGCACTCTCTCTCGCGAGAGAGAGCTGCTTCAAATGTCAGTGCTAATGTCATCAGCGTAGGGAGAGCAACAACGTGGTTATCGCTCTGAGGGCCGACTGCTTGGGTTTCAAAACTATTTTGCGTGCTTTTAGTTCGTATTTACCGAACCGTATTTTGAAGTATATTAAATATATTGAGGTGCTATTTAGGCTGTGTCACGTATTTCACGCGTATTTGAAATGTGTTCTTGAGACACGTCTTTTTATCAAAATAGCAGAATATGTAGTATTTTAAATAAAAAGATTAAAATGCACTCATAAATTCACTTGAAGTGCATTTTTTGGTGTAAACAAATTAATGGACTTTAGCACATTTGAAGTGTGCGTGGAGTATACTCATAACTGTCATATTTTCAGTGCATTTTAAAAATGTATTTTTATAACAGAGCTAAGTTATTTATTTATTATACTTCTGGAACACATTTAATAGGACTTTGAACACAAAGTAAACTTAATGTACATTCCAACTACATTGGGACATATTTGTCACGTATTAGTTTTAGCACAGGGTTATCTACGTGTCCTTTTCTGATTTGCGATATTTAATTTGTAATTTTATTTTAATATATTTGGACTCAGTTGCTATGAGGGTACTGCTCATTCAAAGAGTACAACAAACGCGTTGTCCGCTTTATCTGCGTAACCCACATTTTTTTGTTTTGCTTTCGAAAAAAAAAAACCACTGATTAGAACTTCTAGATCATGTCCGAGCAGAACTTGAACTGTGCGTTCGGGAAGGGAACCAAACAGGTATATAACGTGGGAAGATGTGGTTGGTATCCGTCAGCGTCCGGTGTAAGTAACTGCGTTTTTACAGAATAAAAAAGTTTGCCTTCACGACGTATACAATCTCGGGAAGGCTTGCAGTAATTTATGAGAAAATAAGGAATATAGCGAACTACTAGTTCTAAGACAACCCTGACAGACCTTCATTATAGCTTCTTTTACACTTCACAAAGATAGTACGAGCTCTAAACTCGATAGCGTCGGTCGATAAATTTCTTAGCAACATATCTGACATGTGAATGTTGACTAGTAAAAGCATTCGACTCTTTATAGGATAAATTACTCTTCGAACATGTTGTAACACACTTCATTCAAATTCTACAAGAATAATTGTCGTGTGTTTATGATACAAAAAAAACGCCGCTAGTCGTTGCGAAAGATATTCTTCAAACTAGAATTCTGGCACATTTTCGATACTATTGTAATCCTGAAATTTTAACAGTTGTGTTTGGTAACAAAATTCATCCAGCTAATACCTTTCTATGACAAAAATACCTGCGAATATTTCCGTTCCATGCGTTTTTACAACACTGTGCATTGAAAATGTGACGCCGAACTTTTATGCCTTCAGTGAGAACCCCTCGCGAAAACGCCATCTACGTCCATCCAAGCTATAAATCATTTTATCAGCCTCAATAAGTTTATATTCTTATACTAGCGAGCACACCAAACACCTGTTTTTCTTTTTTGTTTTGTTTTAAATACTAAGTGACCGTAAAGACGGCTCATGTTTTCCAAGACGGTAGATATTTCCTACCTTGATAAGCCCTTCTACCCGGTAAATCATTGGTAACCAGATATTACTTCATCATCCCCGATCGCAACTTTTCTTTTTAATTTCCAGCTCCATCATTGATGGTCGGTGAAAGGAAAAATCCCTCTTTTTCCTAGTTGTTGCGGCTGCTCAACAACATGACACGCGGGTATTTATTTGACATACTTGCAGAGATTCGGACTTTGTATTTGGGAAGACCCTTGGGCGTTGTTACCAAACTCCTCGAACAAGTAGAAGAAAGTTGTTCCACAAGAGAAAAACTCAGATAGAAGTTTTAGAGGGTCGCATGTAGCTAGAATAAGAAACAACACATACATTAGCTAATGGTTAAACAAGATCGTCCGTCAGAAACTGTGAGCTGGTAGGCACTTTGAGCTAGTTCAACAGGACATCAGACGCCAAGATATTATATATAAATCCATTTCATTTTCACAACTTATTCTGGCAATGCTAGTGGCCCAAACTTTCTTCTCTGAAAGAGTAATTTTAACATATGAAGGAACAGAGGTAAAAAAAAAAGTTAGTCATAAATAATAGGTCTCAAGTGTTTGAATGTTCAAAAATTCAATACTGGCTACTAAATTGTGATCCTCTACATATGGTAAACCTCTGTAAACATTTTCTTTTTAGGAATTTGGTGTCTTAAGAGCCTAAAGATGCAAGGCGGATCCAAAGTTCATCTTGTTTAGCCCAAGGCTGGGTATCTTGGCCCTTAATCGTCAACAAGTGCTATGGTTAAGCCTCACTGCCGGTACTTCGGTTTTCATCCGGAATATCTGGGCTTACATTGTCAAAAAATGCTAGAGTTCGGCTTCACCTCTGGTGTTCAGTTTTTTATGTGGCCACTTCGGGCCTAAGTCGCCAAACTAGTGCAAGATTTAGAATTCACTGCTTGTACTTCGTTTAAAACGAGGCATATTTGCCTTAAGTTTGGCACTGCCGCGATTATCTGAGGAGCAAGAGGTAAACCGTAGGAACGCAAAAAAACGTAAAAAAGTATCCTTGCAAGAATTAAAGCCTGGAAGCGAAGTCGTATTAGGCCCCAGTTAGACCGCAGTGGTTGCCATAGTTGTGTCAGGTTAGGCGTTTTTTTTGTGACGAGTTACTCAGGGAAGCTACCAGTAGACAATTTCGGACCCCTGAGAGAAAAGACAGTTAAGCGCGTGCTGGAACACAAAATAATTTTTGTCCCGACTTGGGCTGCAATATTTATACAAAAAATAGCAGAATAAAGGCTTACAAAATACCATAAATATCTTAATATTTTGCTGATAGATGGCAATAAAAATTTTCGAAAAATTGCCATTAAAGGTGTGCACTTCAAAGCTTCTAACAAACGACTCTATGATCAGAGGTCAGAGTTCGCGGTGAATTCTTTAAGAAACCCTCGACGGAAAAGACCGACAGAGATTGGCGGAAAGCTGAAAATAAAATCTTAAATTGAGACTGCGGTGGCGCAAAAATCAATAGTTACTTGGAGTTGTCCCGAACAACAAAACATTCGGCCTTAAAAGGTGGAAACAAATTTTGCTATTATTAATCTTCAAGGGACTGGTTTTCTAACATCTATAAGGAAGGGAAAGGGTTCTAATTCATTTTAAGAGCAATAAGTGTGGCTCTTTCTTGAGTGCCGAAATGATTAAATGTAGCGAATTTAAAAACTAACGTCACCTTGAATGATATACTATGATTTCCTAGTATAGAACTTCAAATGTTTTATATATAATAGTACTAGATTGTTCATGATGGTAGAAAGCCTTAATTAGCGAAATATGCCGGAATATCAAATTACAAGTACTTACTCACTTTCAGCGTGCCTTAAAATTATTCGAAATTGTTATTTCTACTATGTCAAAAATTTAAAATAAAGAATATATGTAGTGTAAATACTAATTTCAACTAAAGAAACATTAAGAACACTCTTTTAATTTTGAATTTCTTTTGAAGCATAAAATGGTTTGTCAGTTCGTCCGTCCGTCTCTGCATTTTCCGCTACAATTAGCGGGGAAAGCGGCGTCATGTCTTTTCACCTTGGGGAAACTGACGGCACGTGACCGATATGTCAAATCAAATTTCCCGCTAAATTTAGCGGGAAAATTTACGTGTTGTGGCCAAAACATCAAGTCAGCTTCCCCGCTTATTTTAGCGTGAACTTGACGTCGCGTTAACTATGCACCAATTTAGTTACTCCCCAAATTTAGCGGGAAAATTCGCGTCTTCTGGCTAAAACACCAACACAGTTTCAACGCTAAATATAGCGGGGAAAATCGACGTCACGTGACCAATACGACCATTAAGTTTCCCCGCCAAATTTTTCGAGAAAATGAAGTCACGTGACGAACCAACTTTCTCACAAATTAACTATAATGATTTTCGGTCATTATCGAGCAGAGAAGGTATAGGTTGCAACCAATTTTTTACGTCAGTTGGTAATGTCCTCAATATCCTTCGAGACTTTACCAGCTTAACCAGAAACATGAAACATATCATGGCAAATGTCGCCATGTCTGTTTTAATTCGGTGCAAAAGGCGTAGATTTTTCTTCATTGAAGAGAGCCTCTATGTGAGCAGCATAATCTAAGGACGCGAAAATAATTGCTCCAAGAATATGGTTTAATTGTTCTTGCGTGACACACGTATTTTTCATATTCCACACGTGACACGAAGGCTTAGTGTGATTAGGGTACATAAAAATTAAAAAAGGTACCTATCTGGGAAAACAGGAGGTGTTTCATTTTTTACGACTAAATAGACGTAAAAATGCTAGTGTAAAAAGCAAAGTAAATATTATTATAATTTTTTATTTTTTTTTAGTTTCAGCTTACCGCTGGGCACATAACCTGTACAAAGGCTTTCAAAACCTTCGGTCATCTCCGTAGAGAATTTCTTCAGTCGAACTATCAAATCATAATTGCTCCCCTGCTCAAAAACGAGTTTCTCGCACTGCAGAAAATCATTGTAATGCCTGAAAAACAAATAAAGGTTAGGGGTAAAAGTTCTAAGCAACGCTCTTTCTGACCCTTTTTGCCGCGGGACTGGAAGTTTAGAAAAGAAATGCAATGTCGGTATTTTTCTAAACGAAAATGTGTTTAATATGACAGTTGTTTTGTTATGAAGGATATTAATAAGCTTTTAGAATGTTTAACGAAGGTTTAAACAATTAATTAGCGGCTGAGTCTATAAACAATTTGGTTGGAAACAAGGTAATAATTTAAATTGAATTCAAACAATCATGTTAGGGTAAATATTTTTATTTGACGATCATTAAACATTTACAGTCCACTGCAATCCAACGCATAAATTGACCATTTCAATGTTATTTAAAGACGTGTATACCTCAAAACATATCAGATTGATTGCTATAGATTTGACACTTTGATGTATTTTGGTTCAAATGTGAAAACAAATATACATTTTTTTATCTACAAAAAACTTCCGCAATACTTGGTTTTTAAAAAAAGCTGACATTTATTGCATGATATTCGAAGTCACACCAGCGGCGTACTTGTTTGTTTACATCTTTGTGCAGACGATGCTGTTACTTCATCTAGACACCAAGGATAAAAGATACGGGGCTGCGTTTCTGCAGTTCTCTGCTCCAGACTACTCTTAAAATGAGGTAGAAATTTTGCGTTCCTTTTATGAATGTATCTATTGGGGTCCAATGAGAAGACGACCGGAGTACTTTGAGGAAGGTATGCCTTCTATCATTGACCCCTTTAGAAACTGTCTCTTCTGTTGCATGTTGGTTGACACACGCCCGAGCTCCTTGCGGTAGATACTTCTCTTTCGCAAAGTCATGTGCTATTCGTAGACTATTTGACCAACTGCACAATCGCGACAGTTCGCGACGTGCAAATAGAGTCATCGGGTATTTTCGACTTGTGCTCCCAGAGCACGAGGGCTCGTGTATCCGAGGTGCAGTCGAATCCAGGAAGCGAGCTCGCGCATCTGTCCGCCTTTGTGCAGGGGTTCTGCGGCTTCCAACCGAGGGAAGAGTTTAGAACTGGGTCTATTGAGCCTCAGCGTCTCAAGCCCTCGTGGAACGGGACCAGGAGCGGTAGCCAAAGTCGAAGCAACCCGCCCGCGCGACTTTCACGTTCCTCGACGGTTGTTCCCGACAGATGTAGACAGAGTGTGTGTATTATGAAAGGAACCGGAAACTATCAAATATATTCAAGCATTTTAATGGGACGCGGTTTTTTTTTTTTGTTTTTGGTAAGGACGGTGGAGGAGGGGGGGGGGGGGACGGTCGTATTTCAGAGCACGTATTGAGAAAGAGTTCAGAATTTGTCCTACCGACATTCGTTTGGTGAACGTGAAGAACGATGACTGTGTCCCATATAACTTTTTTATTTGTTTATTTTTTGGGGAAGGAGAGGGGGACCTTTCAGGATATGACAATCCCGCGTGGCAGCCAGGCTTACGAACGGCAGTACAAAATTCATTAATTTTGACTTTTTTTTCTGTCAAATTAGGCGAATGGAAAGTATTTTTCCTACCCGAGAGTCGAACCACCCAATTGTCAAACCTCGCTCCAATTGAGGCGCCCCTCCACTTCATCAATGAAGGCGTGAGGGCCGGGGCTGACCAATCTAGGTAGCCTGGGCTGTTTATCTGTTCTAGCGCTGGGCTAGCGCCTGCACTCGCGCCTTCCTTGGGGAAGGGGAGGGGCGCCTCAATTGGAGTGAGGTTTGCGAATTCGGAGGTAAGCCCGAGAGTCTCGGTATGTGTAATGTGCTTCTTGAAATTCTCAGGATTTAATGCGCCCTGCCTAGTTCACGCGATGTATTTTAAGCTAAAATGACGTGCGCTATTTGTCCCTTGCAAAAAGAAAAAAAAACAAAAAAACCTTGGCGTTGTTGTTTTGCGTTTGACTCAATCTTGGCATTCTGAGTTTCATACCTCGTGGGGGACGTTTTTTTTTCTCAATTTATGCAATCGCCACTGACCCGTGCATGAGCATTCGTTTTGTCTTAGATTGCGAAATTTCACCGGGATGGCTGGGGAAAGGAAAGTTTCCGTGTTTTCTATAGTGAATGTTTCGTTCCGCTGCCCATTTAGTTTACTTGGGCCACGGAAGTAATTAAAGAGAATGCCTCGACCGCTTAAAACATACATTTCTGTTACTTTATATATACTGCATTATCGTTCTTTACTAACTAAGGGTTATACAAAGATGTTAAAAATTAGAAGTGTGACATGGCTAAAAAAATACTTGCGCCTGCACACGCAGTTTTATATAAACCGTATATTTTAATAGGCGGTTGTACAGTTAACACATAAATGGTTGCTCCTAATTCCTTCTGAAAAAAGTAAGGACAGAGTTCCACGAATATTGACACAAGGACGAAGCCTACGTTGCATGCACCTATCTTCATCATCACCGCAAAATTGCCTTGATTGTCATGCACAGAGAATGATTCACACATTCTGAGACGTTTATTCCCGCACAATCATGTCGTTATGCGGAATTCTATATAGCATATATAGCTTATGTGATGCTAGTTGGTGGCGAATATGTGTATACTTAAAAGAATTGGCAAAGGCCGTGAAGTAAACTGAAGAAAAAGTACTTAAAATCTTGCTTATATCTACACATTAGCGTAGGCCGTGAGCTTATGGGGAGAAGCAAAAAACATATATACAACCTTCATCATAGCGACAAAGACTTGCAGCACATAATGTTTGGAAAGCCTTACAGGGGAGAAGAGAAGGGCGCCTGGCCGTCACCGCCCACTGAAGATTCGCTCTAATTTCTGGCAAACGCCACGGAGGTCTCATCATCACATGAACTTATGCGCGCCACGCAAATTAACTCGGTTAGACGTGCTCTGTTCACCAACTCTGGTTAGTTCACTCGGCTAGCACTTGGGTCACAATCTCGAAGTGGTTAGTTCAAATCCTGCTGGGGGACTGAAGTCTTTTTATATCGCTTCCTATGGACATAACAATTTTCGGTGTCGGTTTCGTGTTATCGCTCTCTATTAGAGCCGATTGGTACAGCCGGCCGTTACAGCCGGCAGTTACAGCCCAGCTGTTACAACCATACCTCACAAAACTCTGTAAAGATCTGCTGGTGAAACAATATCTTTGTTTATTGACGCAACAGCGTTGGGTAAATTTCATCGACAACATATATCGGTATTGATGAACAAAGAGCGTGTTAATGTGGGTCAAGACAGAAGAAAGAATAGACCTGCAGGACTGAGACAACACAACCACAACCAAGATCTTGTTCTGTTGTCTTTGTCCTACATATTTACTATTTCTTCAATTCTAACATATATCGGTTACCTCTAAATTCAAGCAGTTGGATTTCAGTACCCTTTGGAGTTTCCTGTTATTAGGAGCGAAGACAAAAGTTTTGTTCCTCTTCTTTTCTTATTGTTTCACATTTGTTTATATCATTTTTATTGTTTGCCGAAATAGACCTAGGTAGCACAGAGTTTTATCCTGAAATTTGGCTTAAGACGCCCGAACAAACCGAAGTAGAGTCAAATCTGATCCTCATTTTGCCCAAGAGTGGATATATATTTCCCCGATTCGCCAAACAAGTGATAGAGTCAGGCTTCATTGTTTTTTTAGTTTAGCCGTCACCTGTCATCTCTGGGCTCTAATCGCCAAACAACTGCCTAAGTTTGGCTTTAATTCTTGATATTTAGAATGTCACCTGGAATCTTGGTGCCTTAATGGCCACATCAGTGCCAAAGCTACGCCTGCTGCCTGGTAGTTCGACTCTTATACAAAATCCTTGAGACCAAATACCCAAACAAGTGCCAAAGATAGGCTTCACATCCTAATAGTTCCGCTGTTATCAGGCATATTTTGGTCCAAAATCGCCACCAAGTGCCAGGGTTAGACTCAGAGCCTCGAACTTCAACTGTGATCTATGTTATTTCTGTTCAAATCGTCAAACAAGTGGCGAAGGTAGCCTTCAATACCTTATACTTCGGTTGTCATTGAGCATCTCTTGGCATGAATCTCCATACAAGTGACAGAGTTAGACTTCACTGACTGGTAGTCCGTTTAGCATATGGCATATTCGGGCCTCATTCGCTCAACAAGTATCAAGGTTAGGCAATCAGGGCGGTTCCCTTTGGCGCTCGTTTATATATGTTTGGGGATAAAAGACCGGTTAGGTATTGGTATAGCGTAAGCGGTTTGCGATCAGCTAAATACAAATGGAGGTTAATTTCGGTCACGAATTTTCGTGTGCGTGTCTGGTGATCTCACTCTTCCCTCTTTCCACCTCCCCCCTCCAGAAAAAAAAGAGAAAAAGTTGGGCAGAATATTTTGTTGCGGCTGGACCAGGCAGCGGTGATTTTGCAAACGCAGAATGCGCAAGACTATTATGCTCTTGCGTAGCTACAAGCTACACAGGGGAATCTCAGATGAGAAAGTCAAACATCCTCTAACGAACGTGCGGTGACACTGGTTCGACGTTAATGTAATTGCTGTAATAGAGCTAGCCCTGCGGGTGACTGATGGGAGCAGGTTTCCCCAACACATACCGTTATTAAGCTACGTGTTGAAGGAGCGAGTGTAGCTCTGTGCGTGTCTTGTAATGATTGAGTACTGTCAAAGCTTAGTGATCAACAATAGCGGCTGCGGCTGAGTTCGCTTCTGGCTTCGGATGAGAGCCGAGAGCCGAGGAAGCATCAATGCCGCGGCCAACAGCGGCCAGGAGTATCGTATTTTGCTGCACCATTTTCCGGATGAAAAGATGTGTAAAGATGTTTTCTCGCATGCTGATTTAATGGGCCGGCTGTACCGAGCTATTTACTTGATAGACGAACTCGAGGACATCGTGGACATTGACAAAGTAATCTCTAGCGGCCAAATTTCATATGAGCCGCATCTGGATGGCCACTTTCACGAGATGGACGCCACGGAGAAAGCGAAACAAGCGGGACAGCTCAAGGTCAAAGGAGAGAAGTGCCTGGTGCTGGACTCCAACTCCAAGGACATCAAGGTAAAGCTCTTTTGGCTTCCAAACTACTTAGAAGACGGACGTATCGCTGAGGCCCTTGAGCCGTTTGGAAAAGTCAAAAGCATCGTAAGGAAGAAGTTGCAAGACCCTGTGTGGAAAACATAAAAAAATCATGAACCTAGAATTCAGTCTGACGCTATGTGACTTCACAAATTTGACCTTCCAGACATAATCAAGAGCAAGGGTGTGCAATTCCTTGGAATTTTGCTTGGACCACGACCACTGTACCTACGGTGTAAAAATATGGGCCATATTCGAAGACATTGAGGAGCACCAAAATCTCAGACTGTCAAGTATTTCGGGCATGATAGTAGCGAGTGCTACTCTATATATGCGACCGCAGTGAGGTGAACTGCAGAGGAAACAAAGTCGAACCTAGAGTATTTCATGGGCGTAACCGATCTAGTGGAGCCCGATCGTGAAGTGGGAATAACGGAAGGTGCTCCTTCTGGTCAACTTCCCTTTACTACCAGGCCGGTCTGGAACACAAAGCGACAAGCAGCTGCAAATCCAGAAGGACACTCCTGTGGCGAAGAACAATAAGGACAACCCAACTGTGAACGACAGAACGGGCTGCGGCAACGAACACAAAGAGGAACTGACTTCAGAAGCGGGTAAACAAGGGCCAACGGAACCACGTCAAGAGAGCAACTCTATGAAGGACAATGAAGACAACGAGGACATATGCAGTGACATCGGGGAAACGGGCGGCATCGAGGGAAAGCGAAAACAGCTGGACCCTGCAAGCACGATCACGTGTAAGCGCTTAAACTCGTTACAAAAGCTGCTGACACGTTGAAATTGGGTTAAACCGCCTCTTAATAAAAAAAAAAAAAAAACAGCCACCGTGGCTTTTTGGCACCACGCCCGTTTTACGATCAGCAGACCTGCATTAGACCCTCGGTAGGTGGGCGTGTTTTTTTAGTACGTTCTCTTTTAAACTTTTAGCGATATCAATAACAGTCATGACATCTGTCCATCGCGTTTTTTTGTTTTGTTCTGGAGCTCGTAAGAGATTACTCTTGTGGCGAACCAGACAAAAGTAAGTTTGTCGTGCCTTCGGGCTTTCTACATTTTTGCACTTATTTCACACACCAGAGGCTGAACCTTGAAGAACCAAACTTTGACATGCCTCATAATTCCCTTAATAACATTTACTTTCGAAGCTATGGCCCAAATATTGCGCTTACTTTGGCACTTTCGTAACGGACCATGCAGAGAAAAACCAAACATTGGCATGCCCCTGGATAGCCAAACAAGTGCTAGTTAGTAAAAGGTATTTGGCTCTAACAAGAGTGAAACTTAATTAGGCCAAGCTAGGCCATTAGGTTTGACACACTTTTGGCAAGTTGTGCCTTTCTCTGGAGCGATCTCTGGGCGGCCGCCACCTATAATGTCCCATAATAAAATAGATCGCTAGCAATCACCTGCGACAAGAACATTTAACTCGCTGCTATCACGCGGGGAATTTTGGCCTTATTGGTGCAGCCTTGTACCAAGACCACACCAGTTACTTCGCCTTATCTAATTTTTTTTCGAATTCTCTGGAGTAACAATAGAGGCTTCACATTTTCTCGCATGAGTTGGAAGAATGTAAGTTTATTCTAATCAGAAGAACATTTCCGAAACCCTCTGGGGTGGATGTTTTTATGAATGCTTCTCCCGAATTTTACATAAAATATGTTTTTTTTTTTAAATAAAAATAGGCAGCAACGTATTCCCATAAGAATACAATTGGTGACGTGTTGCTTACAAAAATGATGTCCTCTTTTAAAAGAAACTCACTTATACGCACCTGCATTTTTCGTCCTGCAAAGGTTGCGTTAGATACGTATTCAGCAAAAATTCGGCACCACAGGCGAAGTATGTTCCAGCAGTGTGAAGGACAGGTTTGAAAGCAGCTTGTGCAGGGAGGCCGCCACTTCGACCCTTCTTGTTCACCAATTTTTTCCGGGCGACAAGTAATCCCTCAGGAGACGGGGTTACTGCCGTACCAAAATAAAATAATAGAAACAATTATAACATAGCTGGCGGGGAGAAAATAACTTTATGCACTCCATAAAGTGGCGAATAATTTATTTCTATGTTATGTTATGCCTTAGGGCTGCAATTTTATAGTAAAACAAAAATCAAACACATAACACTCAATATGGCTAAGCCAGTGCCACCATTATGTGTCAGTAAGTAAATCTATGTCTCAAAATTGGCCAAAGCAACAAAGATATAAAAAAAATTCTTGCATACCTGCTTGTCGTCAAACAATAAAATCATGTCTCAAATAAAAAAGACCTCGAAGAGCGATTCATTCATGGCATACATTAAAGTTTGTTTTGTTCTATTGTAGATATTAGTGCATTCAATAATCCACAGCCGCGTGAAATGCCTTTTCAAATATATGTGAGATGGGGTGTGCAATCATCGAAAGTAGAGTTGGACAATGATTCAAATTTGAAACACGATTATACGGAACCCTTTAATCGATTAGTTTATCGATTAATTGGTGGCGTTAATGCCGAGCAAAACAGCGTGAAAAGGGCAAAAACACATGTCTCACTGTATGTTTTTTTTTTTTTTTTCCTGTTCGTGAAAGGCGTTTTTGATGTGTCTTTTCAGCTCGGGAAAACCATGTTCAGTTGTGTACTGTCAGAAGATAATCACGGAAGATTTTTCTCCAGGCGAAAACATAGCAGAAGAAATTACCTGGTATCCCTCGACATGATTATGAACGATCGAGTCTCTTGCTTCTTCGAAATCCCTCTTGCTGCTGTTGAAGTACTATAATTTTTCTAACGACCGACACTACTTCAGAAAGAGGATATGTGCAATGCCCACTGCAGTTTGCCGTTTCTCACGTCGGTTGTGGAACGGCAAAGAGACACATCGAAGTTTTCTTCTTTTTTTTTTCGTTAGCCAGCATACACCGTGGCTTGTCGCCGTTGAGCGGCATGGCGTGGGACTGGCACATTGGGAATGTAGGCCCCTTTGAGAGGATTGACAACGTCGTCATACCGATTTCAACGACGAATTATAAAAATTGTGTTTCCAATCGTCGGCTTTAGTGTTACCGAGCCGCCGCCGTCAAGGCCCGACAAGTGAGGGAAAAAATCTCTGAAGCACCGACACTTATGCCACTGAGTGTGTGCGCAGGTAGATAATTGAGATCGAAGCTGCGATGCCTTGTTCCTCTTGGGGAATTTCCGCCTGCCAGCAACCTGCTGTCCTTGTGGAGCACCATGTATCTCTGCGCTGGGGTATACTCTGTTCACCCTTAAAGGCGGACCAGCAGAAATACTCTTCCGCCTGGCGGAAATTCCTCCTCGCCCTCTTTCTTTCTTGTATTGTAGCACGGCGAGGCGAGGGGAAAGGTCCCCTTTTGCGCCGGCTTCTTCTGAGAGGATAAGCCGAGAAAATCCCCATTCTGAGCGACGGGCGATGGGTGCGGCAGCAGCGACCTCGTGACTTAGAGGTAGCTTCAGATCCTATCGCGTAATCTGCCCCATTTTTTGGCGCTCACCAAGCCTAGCTTCTCGGGTGTAGGTTTTACGGAGCTGCAATCACCGAATTTCAGCTGTCGAAGGTCTTTGGTTTAGCCTGCGGCAAAATAAACACATACTTGAGAGCTGCGATGCATCCCCGCACCCGTTGAAGGAACGTGTCATGGATATTTTTGGTTCATCAAGGAGCTCAAAAGACATGCGCGAGAAGTGGTGACTTGAATATGTAAGGATGACTTACATCTTCACAAAACATTCCATCTTTAAAAAAACGGCTTATCACGCTCAAACCTGCCTCAAATTGGGATCGATGGAAAAGAAAACGATGCACCAGGCGCGGGAATCTTCTAGAAGTTCTCTGTTTTCTAGCAGCGAGCACAAATTATTGGAGAACTTTAGCAGACTATGTTTTCAGGCCACATATATTTAGCGGAAGCTCGCGCTGCCACTTCGATGCATTCTCTGAAGCACGCGCCTGAAGTGGCAGCGGGCCTTTGAAAACGATTTACTAGAATGCCCTGTTGTGTGCCTAACTCGCGGAACATGATGGCCAGCAAAATGTATGAAATTCATATTTACACATTCCCAACAACCACCTGAGGTGAGAGGGCATCAAGGGTGGATGTCAATTTTAGAAAGTTTTAGTGGGTCACTTTTAGCCACTTAGATAACCGTACGGTCCGTACCCCAGAACGAAATGTAAGCTAGATTCGCCCTTTACATTCTTTATCGAGTGCGGCTATGGAGCGGAAAAGACAATATTAAAACCCTTTTTGGCGAGTCCAACGTGTCGTGTTATGGTTCAACGTTGCTTGTATCGGTTCCATAGCACGGGCCGCCACTTCGAAGTATTTGTGTGTCTCAAAGAAACTAAAGCAAAAGCAGACAATTTTTTTTAACGTGACACAGAATTGTATTTAGCATTGTAAAAAACTTTTAGGTACCCTACGCCACGCAGTTAGCACAAACAAACAGTCGCCGGTGTTTCCCACTTTTTTTTTTCTTGTTAGAACTGAATGATGTTTAGGAAACTGTTAATGCGAGTATCCAACCTAAGCAGTAGATTTTAGTGCGAGTCGATACATTGCTGAAGAAAATAGCAAAAAGCGCCGATGTCGTGTTTCCGCTAACAGTGTCGCGTAATGTACGCACACCGCTGCACGATCAACGCTAACAGAGTGAATCAGTAAATTCAGTGGCCCCCCAAAAAGTGGTGTTAATTTGTTTTATTTTTATGTTTGAGAAGTTGTTATTTTTAATCAAGCAATTCGGTAAGAGTTCTTCCGTTTGGCACCAACTTACGAGGCATGAATTTGTTCTTATACACTAAATTCTGCATGGCCCTTGCGTAAAAATGTCAATATTGTGTTCGTGCTAGCTGTGTCACGCACAGTAAGAAGACCAGTTCATTGCTCGAACATTTAAACAAGGCCTTTCTTACGTTTTCTTACGCCAAATAGACGTTTTGCGAGTACGCTCCATTACTGGTGGTTCATAAAATAATCTACGTTGTTTATTTAGAGGAAGGAAGTGGTGGTGAGGGGGGGGGGGGGGCGGATTGAATACAAAAGACTACTCAGGGGAACCTCGAACTTTGTAAATATTTCGCTCAACCTATAATCCTCAGCTAATTAAATCACTTTTGCTTTGACTGTTTTAGAACTTGTTAACAGTCGCGCTAAAGGCCAAGATGAGCGAAAAGTCAGATGCCAAAGTTTATTTGAGCAAGAAGCTTATATATGCGAGATAGAACTGAAAAAGCGTACGAGTGTAACCGTAGCTATCTTCGACCAAGCCTGAACCTCTCTTTTTCGCCATTTTATAGAAAGTCGTTTTATCGAATGAACGGACATTTCGTCGAACGCCGTTTCATCGAATCACTAAGGGCCGTTTCATCGAATTTCTCTGTTATGGCTCTGTACCGAGTTTTGGGGCATAACAGTGCTTCATAGATGTTTCACCTTGCATTTGTTAAGACGAAGGTGGTCACTTGTGAGATTGTTTTGAAGGTGGTGTCAAATTACTAAAGATAAAAGCAATCGGCATAAAAAGAAATAAAAACAATTGTGTTTGCGACTTACTGAAAATCTTTACTCATATACATATATGACTGAAACCACGACGCTGCAAATAAAGGACAGACACTTAAAACACGTTTAAGTGTCCGTGCTTTCTGTTTTTGCCTCATTTTTAATTGTTTTATGTGACTTGGAGAGGGGTCATTGTTTCATGGAGGCTTCTTCTCGAAGCAGGAAATGTTCACGATGGAACTTATCTCGTCACTGCACCCAGTGATATAAAAACAGAAACAAAAGAGAGAAAAAAAGGAGAGAATTAAATGAAGTCCTGTATAAAAATTAAAGTAAATTCCTAAATATTACACACTGTAACGTTGTTCGATGAAGAGGCGTTCGAGGAAACGGCTTCTTTGAAACGGCGTTCGATGAAACGGTGTTCGACGAAACGGCTTCGATGAAACGGCTTTGATGAAACGGCGTTCGATGAAATGGCGTTCGATGAAATGTACGGACGCACTTATAGTGGTACGCGTGCATTACGTGGCACTTTTAGCCCGAACGCGACATCGGCGCTATTTACTATTTCTGCCCAGCAACATGTATTGTCTAGCACTGAGCTCTGCCACTTAGGTTGGATAGTTGCATTGACAGTTTTCTAAACATAATTTATTTCTAGAAAACAAAATTAGAAAGACCGGCAATAGTTTGTCCGTGCTGTGTGGCAGTATACCTAAAATGTTTTTGCAAAGACAAATTACAAACGCGTATCATGTTAAAAAAAATCGGCTACATTTGATTTATTTATTTTTTATTTTTAATGCCTCAATAATACTTTAAAGTGGCAGCACGGGCTATAGCACCGATTTAAGCAACGTTGAACTATAACACCAGACGCTTCGATAGCTGCACTCGATCAAGAATGCTCACAGAAAGGTTATAGCTTATATATTGTCGTAGGGTGCGGTTATCCAAGAGCTAAAGACGATCCACTAAAACTTTTTAGTATCGACACACACCATTGCAGTCTTCTCACCTCATGTGGTTGCTGGGAGGCGTAAATATAAATGTCACGTACATTCGTTGGCCATCATATTGTGTAAGTTATGCACATAATATTTGTGCTCGTTGCTAGAAAACAAAGACCTTCTAAAAGATGCCCGCGCCTGGTACATCGCTTTCTTTTCCATCAATCTTAATTTGAGGCAGTTTTGAGCGCGATAAGCCGTTTTTTTTTAAGATGGAATGTTTTGTAAAGATGTAAGTCATCCTTACATATTCAAGTCACCACTTCTCGCGCATGTTTTTTGAGCTCCTTGATCAACCGAGAATATCTATGAAACGTTCCTTCAATGGGTGCGGGGATGCATCGCAGCTCTCAAGTATGTGTTTATTTTGCCACGGGCAAAACCAAAGACCGTCGACAGCTGAAATTCGGTGAGTGCGCGGGCGCAGCCTTGCAGCTCCGCAAAAACCTACACCCGAGGGGCTAGGCTTGGTGAGCGGCGAAAAATGGGGCAGATTACGCGATAGGAGCTGAAGCTACCTGTAAGTCACGAGGTCGCTGCTGCCGCACCCATCGCCCGTCACTCGCATGGAGATTTTCTCGGCTTATCCTCTCAGAAGAAGCCGGCGCAAAAGGGGACCTTTCCCCTCGCCTCGCCGTGCTACAATACACGAAAGAAAGAGGGCGAGGAGGAATTTCCGCCAGGCGGAAGAATATTTCTGCTGGTCCGCCTTTAAGCTGAGTCTGAAGTCAAAGCTACGAGCGCCAGCTCGCCTGAGCTTCTGGCTTTGAGACGTGCATTTCTCGCGCGAGTGCTCCTTCTCCAAAATAATGGTTCAAAGCAAGGACCTCGAACTTTCGTGCTTCGTGCTCCAGTCTCAGCGTAACGGTGAACGGAGTATATGATCCGTTCACTCTTAACTGCAGCCAATGCTACAAGTGTGAGAGCACATAGACAAGGCTTTGGAACGTTCCTTTCGCACAAAGAGCGTACGCGATAAAGGCACGTCTCCAAGCCAGAATCGCGGGCCAGATCGCGCTTGTAGCCTTGACTAGACTCAGTTTAAGAATGAATGGAGTATAGCTGGACGCCGCGCTCTTTTCTGTGTCACTGACGCCAAGAAAGCATGATGGGCTTTCGTAACTTGGACAAGGTATTCTTGCTGGAACCAGTACGGCCTTAACTATGACTAGTGTTGTTCCTATTTGTGAGTTTTCTGTTGACGAACAGGATAGCGTTCGAGATCTAAAAATAAAAAATCTGCGTGGCAAAAAAAAAAAGAACGTAAAATGAAACTATTTTCTTGTGTGTTTTTTATGGTTTCATCGCTTTCAAATTTAACCAATTAACCATTTAAAAAATGTGTCGCGATTGAAGCATTACTGAATAAATTACAAAATAAATCGATTAATCGCCCTTCCGTAACATAAAGACATCCCTTGATAAAATAAAATTGTATAGATATCAAAGGCTTTGATCTCACATGGGTTCATTTTTCTGGGGTGTCCACTTCCCCCTCCCCCTCATACAACATTTTTTCATAAGCGCCCCGCCCCCCCCCCCCCCCCCCCCCCAATCAAAATCCTAACTACGCGCCGTTTGTTTTTCACTATAAGGAAATGACAACTATGCTGGGCAGAACGAAATCAGCACCAATATTATTTTTTTTGTTGGGTTATTTAAAGCTAATATCTGAAATAGGATTCAACAACTCATTTGCAGTGTGCCAGAACAAGCGCAAAGGCGCCACTAATCCCACTGCATGCAGTTCCTGGCATGTAAGTGGATCACACATTTGATTTAGTTGTGACTTTTAAAGGTTCCAGCTGCAAATCAGAATGAATATATTTATATCTCTATGTAGGCCGACTGTACTTTATGTTACTTGCAGCCTGATACAGCCTACCAGCTATAGGCAAGCTTTCTTTTCCCGAAAAAATGAAAAGCATTGGTTGAACGATTTATGATTCAGCCATCAGTTAAATAATGCACCACTGTTTAGGGGTGTGCGAATATTGAAAATTCAAATTAGAATGAAACAATAACAGTAAAATTAATTTAATTAAACTTTTAATTTTCTACTATTCGAGTGCTTTAATATTTCGATGTATAAAAAAAAACATTACTCTTGGAAAAATTTGGGTTTATTGAGGAACTCTGTTCATATCCTGAAACAATTCTCACAGGCCCGTGCTGGTTTTATTAAAGCATGCATTCGGGTGCTTAAACTAACAAACCAGCTGGAAAACAAGTAGTTTTTCTCTTGTGTTCCTCGTATTGGGCAGGAGAGCGAAATAGGGGGCGCTCTATTGAACTTGCTGTCCGCACAGACAGGTGTTTTGGAACACATCATAACAAAGAAATTGAAAATCGCCATGCAAGGTCTGGGCAGAAGCGCTTCGCTCTTACCAGCGCTTTGGCCGCACGAGGAGCGGCCTTCGAATCGTCACTTTTGATATCTGTGATCAAAAACAAAACAAACAAGACAATTCGGTTTGTTGTCTCGACAGCTTAGGCGTACCAGTAGTGGCGCGGCTGTTCGACCTCGTCTCCAATATATAAGACATGTCCAGCTTCTCGCATGCGCACGATAAAACCCTCAACCACAAAGTTGAATATTTTAATTCAACAATATTTCGTCACCTTCACCCAAGTCCGCGCGCGTTCCTATTATGAGAAATTATTATCAAAATTTAAACAGCAGAGAATATTGAACGTAGAGCTCCGCTCACTCGCCGCTTCCCGCAGCGTCGAGCAAGGTGTCAGGGATATGTGGCGCGAGACCTCACCGTATTCAGACGGATTATAGTTATCTTGGTTCAATCACCAACCCCGCTGCGTATACACACATCGATGGGTGGACAGCAATGTTGCGGAATGGGCCACCCCCATTCCTATCCAATTCCATTCCGGGGAATTAAGGGTTTCTGCAATTCAATTCCTTTCAACTCCTAGGAATGAGGACACTGGGCCCATTCCCACTCCTGGAATGGCTGAGTCGTTCCATTTCATTCCTCTAATTCCTGAACGTAAAAGTTGGCACTTGACAGCTACATTGTGTTGCCGGCATAAGCAACATTAAGCTGACGTTAACAAACGCATAGATAATTGCAAAAACAAAACGCTAAATGCTTCATAAAAGCACTGACTTTTCTAAGCGGAGCGCTGGTGGCACTAAGTGTTTGTTTACATTGTTCTGTAAAAATCGAGAAAGCCCCTTGATATGTTGTTGCCTTTTTAAGACATTGGTCTCGCGACAAGGTGGCTCAGAACAAACAGCAAGACTTAAATCCACACATTCTCATCTTTTCGAAACTTTTTTGCATTTGAATTTTAGGACATACGTGACCAGCGTGTTTGTTTGATACCTGCAGAGCAATACGGCTAGTACGCTGCTGGAAGCAACTCAATGCACAGAGGCAAGAACACATCCTCTGACAAAGTATAACCTCTATGGCGCAGCACGAGGGACCGTACAGACAATGTCACGAAAGCTGTTTTAAAACCCATAAGTTCACGCATGCTTTACGAGTCTCGATATTTCTTATAATATTCAATTCAATTCTCTGTGTTTTGCAGCTGGGTTCAAATATAGATTTGTTCATATTGATTCGTTCATTATACGGACGTTAACGGTTTATTACTTCTCATTGGTTGATCGTCTTGCTCATTATTCGAGCATGAGCCAATACAGAGCAATTACTCTCATGCAAAGTTACAAAGAACTATTGGTAAAACTCACCGATACAAATTACTTGAATACTTCTCGTTCGACAACACGAAGCTGCTCTATATCAGCGCGTATCATTTTGAATACAGCTTCATCAAGCGCAGCTTTTCGATGTGCAGGTAAAGAGCTGTACCCAGCGATGAAGGAGGAAGTTATACGCCGACTGCACCGTGTATAGTTTCGTTGCACAGCCCAGCGTGGAGTTCGTTTATTTTCTTCGCGACTAATGTCGAAAAATGTCTTCGACGATGCCATGACTCGAGCTGTACTTTTCTTGTCTTGTCGTCCGAATCGTGATGCCTAAACCCGCTGATCGAGCGGCGGGTTCAGGCAGCCAGACGGTACCAACCAATTTATTCTTTGGCCTCGGTGTCTGGTTCGCGTTTTGGCGACGGGTCGCACAGTGGGCGTCGACAAAGCTAGCACCACACCAAGATAATATTAACAGGGTAATACCTCGCACCGTTCGAATTGACACCCCCCGTGTTTCCTCAACAACACCGTCCAACTGACTTCCCACCGTCCCAAACAGGGTCTAGGACAAGGCGCACGAATGCAGACCGGACAGCCGAGACGCTCGGAAGCCAGAGCCTTAGTAGCAGCTAACACCCAGCTGTCCTTCTCAGTGGCTCTCACAGCAACGGTCGCGCCTCGTCGGACGCATGGCTGTCTTTCTGCAGGTCTAGTCATTTCAGTCACGCGACTAGAGTGGTGACGATAGTCTACTTCACCTTAGGATCTACCGCAACAGACATCACGAGAGCTATCGAAACCAATCCAGCGCCTTCTGAGTGTCGCGTGACCCTGGGGTGCAGCAACGCGCCGTGCGTGGAGCCCGCTCATGGTGCTGGATTGCCTGGGGTGACTCGTAGCGTCCGCATCGGTCCTTCACAAGGTGAAACGTAGTGTGCTGAGACTAAAGTCAAAGAAAATGAGTGGGAATCCGCTAGCTTGCTTCTAACCCTAACCCACTTGAATGTAAAACATAAAAAACAAAAGGCAAGCATCGGAACAGAGACCAAGTAAAAGGCGTAGTTAAACTTTAAAATGCAAAAAAACAAGCGTCGGAGCAAAGCGCTAAAGAAGACAGAACTGAATCTAGCTTTTTTAAATGCCGAAGCAACCCACGTTTTGCACTTCAAAGGAGTGCGCACGAATGAACGTGGAAGGCAGCAGTGTTGGCCACCTGCTAAACAACGCTCCTCGAACTATAAGAAAACAATAACTGATCATCTTTCGGCGGCGCGCGAGTCAAAGAGTTATCAGAGCTCTGCGAGTTATGAGTCGCCGCCGCTCCCAGCTCTCAGTCTGTGCGTGTGCAATCTCCGAGCTTGGTGCTTGGTTTATTGTTTCGCTCTCGTGTAACGCCAATAAAGCCTGTCGCCTGCACGTTCGTCAAAGGCACCACCGCCACTCCCCCCCCCCCCCCCCCCCCCCCACACACACACACACCCTCTTTTCCGCCTCCGTCCTTTGCTTTGACGCTTGTTTTTTTGTATTGCATTTTTTGCTTATAAGTGTCTTAGGGCTCTGCGCGGGCTAGCAGTTTCCCGCTCATTTTATTTCTGAGCAACTGACTCGCTGACTGGCTCGGTTTATCTGACCGTAAACTAAAAAAAAATTAATAACCTGGCCCATTCCATTCCCATTCCATTCCCATTCCATTCCGGGCCGAAGTCATCAGATTCTATTCCCGTGCCATTGCCCTCGACGTTGCCACCATTCCATTCCCATTCCATTACGGGGTCCCGAAAATGCGGAATGATTCCGGAATCATTCCTACTCCGGAGTTGCAACTCCGCAGCACTGCAACGCACGCACTCAGTTGAAGCAAAATCCGAGTACTTTCCCACGAGAATTGCTATTTTTTGCATATAATTCTGTTAAGGCTTCACGCGGGCTAGCAGCTTCCCACTCATTTTATTTCTGAGCAACTGACTCGCTGACTGGCTCCGTTCAGCTAACCGTAATCCCCCCCCCCCCCTCTCCCCCCCCCCCCCCAAAAAAAAAAAAAGAAAAAAAAAGAATTTTGCTCATACTATTCCCATTCCATTCCAGGCAAAAGGCATCTAATTCCATTCCTCTAAACGTTGCCGCCGTTCCATTCGCATTCCATTCTGGGGTCGCGAAAAAGCGGAATGATTCCGGAATCATTCCAACTCCGGAGCGGCAACTCCGCAACACTGGTGGACACATCCGTCTGTTCTGCCTTAAACGTGCTTTTAAGTGAGCGCAATAATTCCGTTTCCATTTCTGCTAGAATATTATGGTTTCGCGCGCTGTCCAGAATATGAAATGTTTTATTTTATATATATATATATATATATATATATATATATATATATATATATATAAAATAAAACATTTCATTCGCGGGCGTACGCATCTTTGACTTATTAAGTTTTCCCGGTCCATTGTTTTTATATTTACCTTACTTTACCTATATATATATTTATATATATATATATATGAGGTTTTTCATGTTAGGAACATTTTGAAAAGCATCTTTAATAATCCTGTTCAATTAAACATAAGATATGATGATCACTATATGACACAACTTCATTCGGATTCGATTCCAGTTAAAATGCTGGCATTCCACACCTCTATTTTCCATTATTTTGGCCCGTACCAGTTTGTTGAAGTAGAGAACGACTCTCACAAATATCATGCATGAGAAAGAAATCTGACATCGATCCGTTCATATTAGGTTCTAATATATTTTTTTACTGATATCTTCCCACCACCTCCACACTTAAAGTGCTAAACAACCGACGACCTCCTCGTCTGGATTAAGGAATTATACAGGTGGATTTTTTGGACGCCTATCATTCCGAAAATACTTTCCTTGCTTACTAAAATAAACAATAAATATTGTCCGTGCTTCTGTCGCTCCGAGTGAGGTCCTCTTTCGTCTCATAAATTCATCTCATAACATATCAAACTTATCATTACAACCAGGAATATTTCGGTTTATTTGGAAACGCTCGCTGGTTGTATAAATTCACAAGTTGGGTGATCCTAAATATGCAAACCAATGAAGTAATAATGCACAGGCGCTTTCCAGTTTATTTAATAGAAAGGTGTGCCCCGAGCAGCGCGAATTTTCAACCTGAATGTGGGAGAAATCGAATACGTGTTAATTTCTACTTTTGAGTGCGGTGTTTGTATGTCACCCTCAGCAGTAACTTACTTCAATATGCCTAAGCTAATTCACAAGGATGTTAATAACATCCTTCTGTCTTAACTCGAGATATATAGTTTGTGTTGTCTCTACTGTGATTGGCTAAAACGTCATATTTTATGCCACATAAATACGGCTCGTGTATTAAGAGCTTTGCCCGGAACTTATTCCTCAACTTCTCGAGTGCCATACATAAGAAAGATTGATGCGCTTTCTAGCAGACAAGGGAGAGGGGGAAGACGAGGACAGAGAAAAAGGGCGCAAACGAAAGCGGGAGAGCCGAGGAACGGCAGTCAGAGATCGAGTGGCATTCGATCTAGACCGCGGAGGCGGAGTCGTGTGGCAACTAGGCCGCACACGGTCCACCAGGCTGACAGAACCGGGCTAAGAAACCGAGGGACCACAGGCAACCGCGGCCCACAAGCCTGGCCTCAAGCGGCCAAGCACTGAGTGCCATTAAGTGTCCCATGATGGTATAGTTTGTCCCGTATGGTCTCTTCGAGGGTGAGCGGTATTCGGCCTGATTGAGCGATATTGACCAGTGACCCACATTAACGTCCTCTTTCAATGTAGTGTCCGATCACTGTGCCATTGTTTCTATTCGCTCGTGGGGAATTTCACGAATTGCGATTTCTAGCATTAAATTTTTTTTTATTTTTTTGTTTTTGTTTTGTTTACTTTGCTGCACACCAATGTCTTTAACGTTCTGCCGCCATGTCCCTGTTTAGGAATGCAGCCCCCCACCCGAGACCAAAACCCAGTCAATGCTAAACGTAGGCTTGGACGGGGGATTCAATCACGAGCGGGTAAGCGAATATTGCAGAAGCGCTGGAGCCGCCCACTCCAGCGCTGGGGGCGGGAGACCTCAGAGAAATAATTCACTTCATGACGGCGATGTTTTCCACGTTTTCTGAACTGAACGCATTGGCGTGAGGGGTGGTGAATTCTGCGCGTACGCCTGTGCCCCTTCCTCGGTTGAGCGTGCCGACGCCGAACCATTCGGGATGATCCGACGGAACAACGGTAAAAAAAAACTTCCTGAAGGATTTAGACGCGTATATGGTCACGCTAGGCGCGTCGAATGAAACGACCCTGATAAAAATCGTCCCGATCCCGTTTACGAGCGACGCCGCGTGATGAATACTGATACAAAGGCCGTTCCAGTAGATGGCGGATTTGCGGACACGACTATGATATGCGGATTAAAAACGAGCTGGCCAACCGTACTCAACATCTAGAAGAGAGCATTGTAGAATATATCCGCGCTCTACAAGAGCTCTACGCGATGTCTTAGCATACAGCGTCGGGCACGGAGAGAGTTGCCAAGGCGGTCCTACAGTGTCACCCAAAATTTAAAGCTTGCCTGCGCGGACGTGCCTGCGCTGATCTGGAAGCACTTAACAGACAAGCGCGCACAGTTCAGGAAGGCTAGCACGCTGAGTTGCAATAATGTCACAAAAACAAACAGAAACTTGATTAATAACAATCGAAATGTACGTTTAATTGGGCGAACTTGTTCCAGGGCACACAAAGTATCATATTTTGAGGGCGACGAATGGACCACTCAGTGAAGCAGCCATGCGAAAGACATTTTGCGAGCACGTGCGTATCTATCGAAGTTCCCGATCTCAAACAAACAACAAGATTCTCGAGTCATCATTCAAGCCATGCAAACAAAACAAAAAGATAAAAAGAACAAGCGCTGTTGGAATCAAACTCCAGCCAGATGAACACGCTCCTGACTCAGCTATTCGCATGCGGCAATATCGCCTACCTCCGCGCGGAGATGAATCTCTCGAGCCGTGTTGCTCCTGGACTGGACGGGGGCGGCTGCTTGCGACTCATGTTCACCGTACGTGTCCATTGCAAAGCATAAGAGTGATTCAACTGCCATGCCCCGTGCCTTAGACCACTTCGCTCTTCAATAAATAGGCAGGGCAGCCAACCCGGGATCGTCCTGGGCGCATCCCCGTAGGGGAGGCAGCACAGCCAACCACCGCGGAGTCACGAGCCATTACGAGGGTCGCGGGAACCCCCCTGACGCTCAGCCGGGCGATGCATCATTTAGTCGTAACAGTGGGAGCTTAGCACACAACGGTCTGGGGAGAGGTCAGGAGCTACAGATGTACCCAGCTTGGACGTATCAGGCGACAATGCACATACACAGTAGCTACCTTTTCTCCCTTTCGCCAATGGGTCTCAGGGAAACGAAGAAGGCCGGCGCCATTCATTGGGCTTATAGAGTCATGGTTGCCGGCCGCTGCCGAGACCTCTCATCAGGCCGCCTACTGGGCTAGGACTGCGCCCAGCGACGGGTTGGTGTTTGTTCCGTAGGCATGTCGGAGTCAGTGTTCGACATCTGAGAAGGTGCCGTACGTGCGCGTCGAAATCATGGTAACATTTATTGCGCACTAATTGGCACAGGCACGACGGGTTCCCTATTCGGCGACAGAGTCTACGAAGACTGGCACCGAAAAGCACTTCCCACGTGCGGGAAGAAACAACCGCGCTGCGTTTATGGCAAAGGCGCAAGGTGCCTTCATCTTGGCCTCGACGGCAGCCAAAGGAAGCGGACTTTTGTCTATCTGCCAGACATGCAAATTTCTGTGTTCTTGGGACAGGATTTTATCTGCCCCGAAAGAATTATCTTAGATTAAAAACAAAAAAAAACAACAAACAGAGGGTATTACTAAAATACGTTGACTCCTCTTATCGCCTTTGCCGTCCAACAAGTTTCGGGTTGGCTAAGGAACCCTCACGATCACGATCACGAGAGGAGCATGAGTGGGCTGCGCGCGTCGGATCGAGAAGCGTTGAATCGATTGTACGTTCCTGCAAAGTGCCAATAGAGTACCGGCGGAGACCAGCACACGCCTCGTACCGACACGCACTTGTGTTTACAGAAAGGCCGGGACTTACAAACATTTTACAACATAGAAAGGACACATAAATTGCTACGTCAGGGTGTTGTAATCCCTGACCGCGGGCTTTCACAGTTCTTTTGCAAAGTGCATTTCGCACCATCGAGAGTGGTGCGAAATGCACTTTGCACTATTAATGTGACCTCGTTCTGAGCATGAGCTCTAAACATCGACCTCAAGTATAGCGTCCAGTGAATACCCTCTATAGCATTCCACGACTTTGTGCATAAGTGCATTTGGACTGTGCCTAATTCATATTTACCACAATGTATTTTTGTAAATATATTTACAATATATTTTCAAAAATATATTTACAATATATTTTTGAAAATATCATATTTAATACAAAGCAAAGAACATTTTTATTGACCAAAAATATGTGAAATGCATTTTAAATGTACTAACATCGCATCAATGCCTTTTAAGTGTATTTGAGGTGTTCTGAAAGTACATTTTAGAAAACACTTATTTTTGCGTATTTGGAGAAATACATTTTAATAATATACGAAGGACAAAAAAAAATGCATTTTAGTGTACATTTTAATGCATTTAAAGACAGAAAATACGTTTAAATGCATTTAAAGTACATTTTGATATATTTTGAACGTATTAGTTTTCACTAAGGGAATGCGCGCAAGCGGGCTCTACTAGATAAGGCTCTCCATGAGATGATAGACAAATACGAAGCGCAGCCCTCCTAAAGCTCCTGGGCTTTCCCAGTAGTATTAGCGCCAAAAAAAAAAAAAAGAGTTATGGCTGTAGCCCAGGCTGTGAAGGTGGTTGAAGAGCGAAGCTGTGTTAACACCTGCAACGGTTGCCCACTGCACTATAGACCCTTTTTTATGGGAAATGCCACCACGTGGGGCTCCAGTTTTTGACGTCCCAAAGAACTTCCGGTTTATACAAAAGTAATTAACGAAGGCCATCTTAGCGCCACCACTTGAAATATAGATGAAACGTTTAACCGCCAATTTTCCAGGTGAAGGCCAAAAATAACGAAGGAGTGCGAGATCTATTAAAATGTTTAGAGTATTCCTGTAAGCCAACGTGCCTCCTCCAAGATTTAATATTGTACAGAGGAACGCCCTCGTTACATAGCAAGCTTTGTTGTCCGTGCAGCATGTATGCTTTCTAGCACTAATGACATAACCAAGATCAAGAAGTTTGGAAAGACGGTGAGACCGGAAGTCGCTTGGAACGCAAGCGGCAGTTCATGTTTGTAAAAGCAAAAGAGTCTATACCAAATGATTGACGAAAGAAAATTAAATGCACTGTGCCAAAACATTTTTATATCTAGAAGGCTTCGCGCGCTGCCGTTTCCGCGGCAGCTTATGCAACCGCAATCTTTACCGAAAGACTCCTGAGGGAGCGCTACGTGCTTCGCATAGTTCGCGCCCGCCTTATCATCTATCATGTGGTAGTGACACTTGCTTTTTTTTTTTTATTAAAACAAGTGTCAAAACTACATTATAGATGATAAAGCGCGCGCAATGGTTTTCTGTCGACGGACACGAAAACACCCGACAAACGAGTCATATACGACTTCGCTGTAAAACGACGCCACAGCTCGCCTCTGCTTTGACTACTGCCGAGTTATTGAGATAACACGAGGGGATTTGTATCCCCTTCTATCATTTCTGTCCATCATGTAGTCGCTTTGTAGGGTAAGGGTTTTAGGTGCCTTTAATTGTAGCAGAGGTTTTTGTGCAAATCCAGGTAGCACCAGACGATGTCGAGTAGACGGCATTCACCTGTCACAGGGGTCTGTTTGTGTTTACACGCCTTCCGTTCGTATTGTCCGACTCGCCATCGAGTTTACAACGCTTGATGGACATTGTACTTGGTGGTGCGAAGATCAACTTTCCCATGGCGTACATAGAGGACGTCGGAATATTTTCCAAGTTGTTGGAGGAACACCTTACGCAGCTTGCGATCGTCTTAAGTAAGATGAGTAAGAATAGGCCAACGATTAACCAAAAGAAGGTGCAGCCCGAAGCCTCAAGGGTCATTCATTTAGGCTTTAGTGTAAATGAGGGTTCCTTGAGGCCGAATGAGAATAATTCGAGGACCATCCTTGATTTTCAACCGTCGCACGACTTGAACAACCTTGAAAGGTTCTTCGGGATGGTCGGTTAATATGCGCAGGATCCGCTGAACTAGCGCGGCTATTGAACCTACTGCTCCACAAAGGCTCGAGATGGGCCGTGGGGCTAGGAAAAGAAGTAGCTCTCTCTTCGCTCAAGAAGGCGATAGCAGCCACAGCTAACCTCTGCCAGCCAGAGCTTAACCGTCTTTCCGTCGTTCAGACAGACGCGAGCGAATACGGTGTCGGCGCTGTGTTTTGGCCAGGACATGACGGACTGCTACGCCCGGTGGCATTCGCGATTACCATTACACCATTACAGCGCCTGAGCGCAACTACAGCATGACGAAACAAAATTGCACCATCTTCTCGAGGGGAACCATGGGGTGATGCGGAGCATCGTTCCATCACACTTCATCGGAAGAACGAAGTGAAGTGGAGTCAACAGCGGTGAACTGAACGCGCGCAGAACTTGGTTTGCTCTTTATGCTTATACAGCCTTGATGGAGATGCGCCTCAACGGGTAATCGGTCTCTTAGCTGTAGATGAGAAATTTAGCCAGTGCAGTACAACCGCTAACCTGGAATTCTTAACGTGCTCACGCAGTAGTCATCACACGAACACGTGCCGGTACGAAACTCATCCAGATCGAAACGGGCGGGGGTGGCAGGAACTCGAACCCAGGAGGTTCCCAGCGCAAGATTTCGCTCCACGCTCCGAGCTGAGACGCGTTAGCCCACTCGGCCACTTCCTCCCCTTGAACGCGCGCAGCGCGCTACCGCTGCTTATATTCAAACTTGAAGGAGAAGAAACTAGAGGAGGAGAGTTGCGCCTGCACGCGCGGTGTGAGAAGAAGCGAACGCACGCGAAGTGCACGCAGCTGGTAGCTGCGTGCTCTTCGCGCAGCTGTTGAAGAGAGAGAGAACGCACGCGCACCTGTTCGAGAGAGGGACACAGCTGGTAGCTGCGTGCACTTCGCGCAGCTGTTGGAGAGAAAGAGAACGCACGCGCAGCGAGGAGAGTTGCATATGCGTAGTGTGAGTGCGGAATACGACGCCGCGGGACATAGCCCGAGCAAGAGATGCTCCGCATCTAAAAGAGGGGATAGGCGTCATGTTCGCTCTGAAGAAGTTCGACCTGTTTTCAAACGGGATACCATTTCTCATTCAGACAGACCACGTCGCTCTAACCTAGACTCAGAAGTTAAAAGAGTTGTCGGGGAGATTGGTTCGGTGAGAGCCCATTGTGCAGTGAGACTCCTACGCAGTTGAATACCGAAAGCGCTTGACTAACAAGGTTGCACACGCGCAGTAGGCCTGTAGCTCTCAAGTTTTAGCAGCGCCCCTGGCGATCAAAATCGAATTTTTCGGAGTCGCGTTTCTGTTGTATGTCGTTACGCTTTCTCACATTGATCGCAGGCACCGAGCCTTTGGTCAAGCTGCCAGGATTTTAAGGGTAGATATACAATTTCAAAGAAAATAAAGAGAAAATAACTTTTATCGTTTTACTTAAACACTGATGCGCGAGCTACATTTTGTCTTTTGCTTCTTAAAACTTTTTTTAGTCCTTCACGTACCCTGTCAGCGCGCGCGTATACGAATGCTGACACACGCTCGTAAATATCACCATGTAGAGTGCATGATCAAAAACTGCCGATCCGCTTTATACTTGATGCAAGCATTACATGGTCGTGTCTTACAACGCGCCATCGTCCCCTGATCGAGAGCAACAGGCCTATCTCAGGCGCCTCATGATAGTGGTTGGGAAAATGAGATGCAACCACGGAATTGCGAAACGAGTTTGCCGTACAGCTGCTCAGAAGCGAGACAGCTGGGAGGAAATAAAGCAACCGGGGCTCCTGGCACTGATAGGACGCTGCACCAAGGAGCAGCGGATAGTAGCTTGGGGTGTAGTGAAAAGAAAAGATGAACTCGTCGAGGCCCAGAAAGCAGGTGAGGTTTGTCAGCGGGTGTTGGGGAAAATTGCGAACATTGCGATTCACACCGGGAACGCTGACCGTCGAGTTAGCAAACATACCAATTCAGATCTGCTGGGCCAATCTGGTTTATTCCTCCACTACATCCCAAAGATCGATCAGGAGGAGAAGAGCGGCTCTCAGTTCAGTGTTGTGATTCCTAGGAGGCTGCGGAGGCGGCTTATCAGATACTTACAAATTCGGCTTCGGGTGGTAATGGCAGCGGCAGCAAGATTTCAAATTTTATGTCGTATCGCGATATGCCCGGGGATGAGGCAGGGCAGACGTCGATACTCCCGTAGTTGTTCATAGTGCCCGAAAGCGAAGTCAAATAGGGGAAAAGCCCCAGGGGGCTGATGCAGGTGGTGGGGAGTCACTACCCCTGGGAGATGGTCGCTTGCGACATCATCGGCCCACTACCAAGGAGTCGCCACGGGAACTAGTATCTCTTAGTGAGGACCGATCATTTATCAAAATGGGTGGAGTTATACCCGCCGAGGAAGCTGGTCTCGGGGCGAAAGTGTGAGAAGCCAGAAGCCTTCATGAGATTCGGCACACCCACATGCATCATTAGCGATAATGCTAGTTATTTTACTAGAAGAGTGTTCTTGACTCCTGCCTGGCGGAGAGCATAAAACAGAAGGGGACGAAACTACACTATCCTTAGGTTAGTATCACTGAGAACTTGAAATGTAACTTGAAGTGCATGCTGACTGCACTAACATAAAGGCACAGTTACTGCGACGTACACTTTGCCGATATGGGTTTTGCAATCCGGACAACGGTGCACAGATTGACTGTGTGGACACCGGCGCTTCTGAACTTGAGTAAGGAGCTACCGCGTCCGCTGGAGAACAGGTTACGAAATAATCAAGGCCCAATAGAGCACCCACTCCCTAAGTACGCGACGGAGGTCTAAGTTTGCCTGTTGAATACGTTGCACGATGCTGGAGAGAATCTCGATGCCGCAGGAATCGAACGAGTGCCCCAGAACGATAAGAGTCATCCTTACCTGGGATACAAGGTAGCGGACCTGGTTTTGAGAACTTATCTACTGAGCAGTGCAGCGGGAGGTTTCCCAGTATCACTGGCTCCGAAGAGGTTTCCCAGTATCACTGGCACGTCACACTCTAGTGACATTTCCTCTATACTTCACGCATCTCTGCGGGTCAGGGCCACGCGACCGACCCAATTTTTACATGTTTTATTGGTTGGCGTTATTTGGGTTCGTCGATCGTCAAGCTGATCTCTCCGCGAGCGGGAAGGCTCGGCCGCTGCGAAGGGTCGTTTGCGGATGTATTACGTGGCTTAGTAATTTTGTAATGATCCGCCGCAGACTGACGTCGCGAAGAGGCATGAACGCAGCGGTGGGGAGTGGGTTAACACCACAAAATACTCGATAAAATATTAAGTTAAGTTACTAAATACCTGCGTCATAAAATATTTAAAATACTATTCAAGTTACTTTCACTGTAAAGTATCTTGAGTAGAGTACAAATACTTAGAGACGTATTTCAGTTACTTTTGAGCATTCTTCCGCATCGCTTAATTTGTATCGACGTCATTGACAACAACAATTATGCAGCTACGCAAATCTGGGTTACCAGAATGGTTTATTAACACGCAACAACACAAAACGGAAAAAAAAAGGTATCGTAGGGCTATTTTAGGCAGTTTGGCTATAAAGAGCGAAATATTGTTACGAATGATAAATGATGAGGCGCGAATAACTGAAGAAACTAAACGTTTAATGGGGCAAACTTGTTTCCAAGACAAAAGAGAGAAAGGCTAGCGTCGCAGGTGTCGATGTCGGCGAAACAGCCGGATCGACCACTGGGGCGAAACTGGCTCCGGACCGCCACTTGGAGCACTTTTTGTACCCGTGTGTGTTTCTGGAACATTCGGCGTAGAAAGGTCGGCGCGTAGAACATTCGTAACTCGATCAGACGACAAAACTCGAACTTATTAGAATCTCAAGTTGAAGAAATAAATAAAAGAGAAGTCCGCTTTCTGGTACCGAACCCGGAGACTCCGCGCGAGAGCTTCCGCGCGAGAGCCAAGCGCGGTAACCATTCGGCCACGCGCTCGCTGGGCAACGCACGTGGCAATATCCCTGATATATGTTACAAAACATTTCTCGGACAACAAGAAAGAGGTCGCTTTAGCTATTAGGGAGGAGATTAGACCGTGGCGCCCCAAGCGGTTAAATTTAGAACTAGATGGATGGGGACAACAAATACAATGGCTCAGCGCTCCGCTGACTTAACCGAACGCGGCGTGAGCGTTCGGCTGGAGTTCGTGTTTTCCGGTGAGGAGGAGGAGGGGCTACTTTGTTACTACTCCGGCCTGCGTGAACAATGCTGTATGCACCCTGCCCAGCTCAGCACAAAAGTCCAAGTGGCTCAAGTTCGTGTCCTCTGACGACTGCTTTCGGGGGAGACCCGGCACTTAACATCACTTTACTAATTGTTGGTATTATTTTCATTGCACTATGCCCCGCGTTCTATTAAAAAAGATGACACGAACATGCCCACAAGGCCTGTGGGCATGTGGCCTTGTGTTGGGTAAACACCAAGGTGTGGGGGCGACAAACGGGTCAGAGCGCTTCGTCAATAGTGACATCGCTGAATATCACATCCTGCGGCGCACCTTAAACGCATCGTTGAACTACAATCCATATTCCCTATACAGGAAGTTTACTATAAACGAACCTGGGACACAGATATGAGTGAATGGATAACAAAGAGAACCCACATAATAACCACGGCAATCGTCGCACCTTCTTCAAGTAGGTTGCGTTCAGGAAAGCACTCAACATGGGGGGACACTTTGTTGGCATTTTAACAGGTCACCCAGCCACTAGTTCGTTTCCTGTACTGTTCTCTGCTTATCAATGTTCGCTTACAGACAGTCTTCGCGGGAGCAATAAGTGCCAAACTGACCACACAAAAAAAAGAAGAAAAAAAAAGAAAAACTTTGACGTGTTGCTTTAGAGGGGTCAAATATACACAAACCAAAACAAAAATGTCTACTTTTTGTGCATTTCCAATCCTCATTTTCCTCTATTTGTTATTTCTTGACACATAAGTCTGCATTGTTCTCGTAGGTCGGTTCTCGGTCTGCTTACGCCTCCGGGTGGAATCTTTACTTTCGAAAAACCACACCTTTGGTTTGAGAATTTTTGGGGGGGAAACTTTATAGAAACAAAAGGCGCCTCTGGGAAGGCGAGGGGAGAACCTTCATTGTAAGAACTTAGGGCTGAGATATGAGTCACAGTCGGCAAAAAAGCGAAATTTTCACGTCCTCAGTTAAAGTCACCGTAGCTAATCGGAGCTAGCAACAGGATTCGGTTGCTGGAAAGAATGTTCACGTTTGCCCGTGCCCAGGCCCACCCCACTTCATACCGAAAAACTCGGAAAATGGCGGAATGTCAAAAATGTATTTAAGATTATGAGTACAAGATACACGGAATTGTGATTAAAATTGAGTATTAAATACTCTCTATCAAAGGTATTTGCAAGATACCAAGATACTCCAAAAAGTATTTAAGATACAGTATCTTGAGTATAGTGTTTGAGATAGTCACAAGTCTGGTTAACACGCGCCCAGTAATAGCCGACGAAGCGGGAATAAAAGAAACATTCACACGGCCCCACCGACAAAAATGTGTGACGCAGAGGAACGACGTCGCTGGAGAATCACGTGACCTCGCGGTTGATTTTGTGCAGAGAGCACCTACCCCTCGGACACCGGCGGTTCCAGCCGGACCAACACACAAAGTGGCCGATTCCTCCGACAGGAGACCAGCCAAAAGAGCCGTCAGGATGGTGAACCCGATTGGCAAGCGACTAACCAACAGGGTGGCCAACACGGTTGGCTGGGGCGGGGTATACAATCCTGCCTCAATCGCGTTGATGGAGGCAAGATGGCGGAGACGCAGAGTACCGGGAAGGCTTGGCGAACCAGGCGGACTCACGGAATTCTACACCCGTGTCCGCCTCCGCACGAGACGGAGTACGCCTGTCTACGCCCGAGAAACCAGCCCGGCGCAAGCCTCATTGCTACACTGTTACTCTTCGGACAACCCAGGAGGTCCAGGGAGCCCTCCATTTTGTTTGAGGGGTGCGCTAAAGAAACCAACTCCGAACGACCCCGGCACAATCCAGCACCCAGTTCCCACAGCCCTTACAGACGCATGCACTGCCTCTAGAAGGTTTTATTCTACTTGGTATCTAGTTCCGTATTACAATGGATTGAAGTGATTTGTCAAATTTTCCCGGGTTCCGTCCGGTAAACATTACGGCATCTTTCTTGTATAGGGCTAGCTTTGTTGTCAAAGAGGGATCCGTCTTGGCCCCATCTTTACGGCTTTCGTAAACAGCTCGCGTGTTATTTTAATTGTTTTTGGGTGATTTCAGATAAGATCGACCAAAGGATGGCTAGTCGACATTTTCAAATCAACTGATGTTTTTATATGTTATTGTCTAGTGTCTGGTATGAACGAATCCAAACTTAGTTTTGACTAGAAAAAATACTTGGGGACAGGAAAAATCGTAAATCGTGGTGGACAGTTGCATTAACGCGCACTGATGGAGGGGGCCCGTTTGAGAGTGAATAACTAAAGCGATAACATTAGGAGAACTCTAATACGTTTTAGGCGCAAACTATGGGTACAGCTTGCTTGTAATATAAAGTAATCATATTTATTTAAAATTTATTTATTTTTCTAAAAATTGACAAACATGCCTGCTCGAACGACAAATGGCAAATTTTGGAGGTCTGTATCTCATGAAATAATTTAATCATTATAATATAATTTGCAGATATTATTCTACTAATATATAGCTAATATTTAAAAAATAACTAAGGTATCTGTGTGATACAATAGTTAGGATATATTTAGTCAAACATGGAAAAAAAATCAAACAAAGAAAAATTCCGATGCGAATAAAAAAAAACACCACCCTCGATTTTTTTTAAAGTTAGGTAACCTGTTATACTCTATATCGGCATTCATTTCCATTAAAAACATGTTGCATCATTTTATTGAGAAAGAAGATACAACTCCCCAAAGTAGGGTCCTTTTTCAAAGCCTACACTTAGCAGTGTTTTATACAAGAACTGACTCTGAGTTCCAGTTTCATGAAACCAACACACATCTTTTATATATTTTTATTCAGATGAGGCCAATGATAACTAAAGAAATCGTTCACACACTTAAATTAAGGAGAAACTACTGTGTACAAAGAGGTATCATATTACGGACTAGTGATCCGAGAAAAGATCATGCAGCCATCGGCCACTAGGAACTTTGTTTACTTTATTCTCCTGCGACACTATATGCTATTCCCTCTTCCGCTCTACCTTCATCTCTCTCTCTCTCTCTCTCTCATATATATCCCTGATATATATCCAGAACAAAAACATGTTCAAGCATTCCCTTTCTGCGTGGTAGTGTTCTGTGGCTAGCAAAAATCATTTCCTCGCTAAGCTCACGATTATGGCAAAATAGTTGCCGGAAACCGCAGACGACACTCGCCGCTAGTTCTGGCAAAACGGCCGATACAATCTTTTTTCGCATTTCCCCGCTCGCTGTCAAGGAAAAGGGGGTTCGCTTCAACCAGCAAAACATGGCCGCCGACGCCTGTTTACAGAGCAGTCATGCCTGTCGCCATCTCACTCGCTGGCGCCACGGGCGATAATATCAGGCACAAAGGGGCACACCAACCGGCAGCATTATCCCTAAATACTCGAGCCTCGCGTAAATACATAGAGTGTAAACGCTGTCGCCATGTTATTGTAGTAAGACCGCCCCCCCCCTCCCCCAACGGGGGACTGCAGTACGCGACGGCGTACTAACACAACGGCGACGATATCGACGTCGCGGGCTCCGAATTTTCCCATAGTTCTACTCCACGGGCATTTCTCGAAACGCTTGATATTGTGTACGCCCGCCTGGAAGGATTTCAGGCGCGTAGTTAAGATAAGGCGGTTCTCCGCGGCAAAAGAAAGCAATTTCACAAAAGCTTAAAAGCGGTGGCGACGCGTGTGCGGTGAACGCTTGTAGTTTTGGTGTAGACAGGGTGTGTGTGTTCTCGTTGTTGACACCAGCCGGCGATAAGGCACTGCAGGCGGTAGCTCAGTACAGCAAGGGCTAATCCGAGTGACCATCAACGTAACCCCACCGCCAACCCCTCGCGAACCGGTCGCCGACATGGCTCAGGCTGTGTCATGAACCACGTGGTAGAAGCTCGGGTGCTTTCATATCAGCGCGTGGAGGGACGACAGTGCGATTCCGGAAAGTCTTTTTCGAAGGCCGCTGACCACAATTTTTTGTCTGGAGACTTTCCCTCTTTCTTCCTTTGACGTGGATCAAGCTTTACCGACAGCCTCAGTTGTGACCTCTCTTTTCAAATGTACGTTTGCAGTGAGTGAGCTCCTCAGCCTCGGACTTGTCACTTGTGCACCCAGTAGTTCTTTCACTTGGCAATTATATGCCATCAGTTGGGGTTTAATTTCTATTATTTATGTATACGTTATGAAGACGTTGTGGAGCTCCGAACGAGTGTTTTGTGCAGATTTTTTTTGCAAACACAAAAAGACTATACCAAAGCAGCGGAATTTTCGAAGTGTTGGCGAGTTGGACCTAAACTCGTTGAAGCAAATTCTTCCGCCTGACTGTTCCACCAAAGTGAGTGCGACGGACTACCTGTGCTACCATTGCTTCATGCACATCACTAAGGAGATCTCGATGCGAAGCTCAGAGCAGTGACCTGACATATTTGTGCCAGCTGAAGAAGCAATTGAAGATCTAAATCGCAGCATACTACCTACAGATGTGTCGCCGCTGAGACAACCAAGCGTCGTAAGAAGTCGGGACAGGCCTGCCTATGTCAAGAGAAAGCAGACAGAACTGGAGCAGGTTGCTGTCAAGAATATACGCTCAAGGCTACGTATTGCGTACGACAGGGACGCACCATCGGGGTCGTCCGAACCAACATGCTCCACATGCACTGAGTGGGTGGACAACTTTCGGCAGGCCTTTGAAACCGCCACCTCTCTCCGAGAACGTTGTCAACTGCTTACACTCCTGCCGTCAACACTGACGAAGAATGAGGTTCAAAAGATGATTCCACAGGCCTCAATGTACCCCATCAGTAAATCCCGAAAACTCAAGGAAAAGCATGGCGTGTGTTATGAGCCGGATCCTTACACGAGGTGCAAGGTGAGCCCTGAGAACCTGTCTGCTGCCCTAGAGTACTTCACGAAAGACGAGCTACAATGTTCGCGCCAAAGTCCCAACCAGAAGGACGTCATCTCTGTCATGCTCAACGGAGAGTAAACGTTTGTGCCAAAGCGCTTCATGACACGCTCAATACGAGAGGCCTTCCGTATATACAAAGACAAGCATCCCGATTCCGGCGTTGGGCTAACGAAATTTTATTCGTTGCGCCCTAGATGGGTCCAATGTATTCCACACCAGGAAGTGTGCGTTTGTGTGCGCTGCGCCAATTATTATCTTTGTATTGCCGCTCTAGAGAACGTTACAGGCTCAACATTCATCACTGGTGAAATGAACTCGGCATTTCTGTGCGACCCAGCAACAGAACTGTGCCTTCAAGGAGACTGTGATCACTGCCCAAAAGGCGAGTTTCTTACACTCCAGGAACTTGATATCCCGGAGGATGAAGAGATTGTGCTTGCAACATGGGAGTCCGGCGACCTTGTGAAAAATACTTAGGAACCTGAGACTTTCCTAAAAGTCATCCAAGTGACGGATGGAAGTTGGGTACTTCACAACCATATCCGGCAAACGCAAGGTAAAGCGATCTACGATGAAAAACAGTGCATGCAACGCGGGAGCATTGTCTTTCATTTTGACTTTGCTGAAAACTGGACCATCGTGCTTCCTGACGAAGTGCAAGCATATCACTGAAAAAAAAAACAAGTTTCGATATTTACATGTGTAGTGACGACAAGAAAATCTACAAACAGATTTGCCATCATCAGTGAGGACCTGTGTCACGACGCCGCTCACGCTTGCTTGGCTCTAGAAAAAGTGAAGGAGTGGGTTGAAGACAACGTTGCGGTATACTCCTACGTGACGTACGTAAGTGACGGCGCCGCCAGTCATTTCAAGAATCGCTACCAGCTTCACCAATTTGCAAAGGACGATTGCCCACAAGCCCAGTGGTTATTTTTTGCATCTGGACATGGGAAAAATGCATGTGACGGAGTTGGCGGACTCGTGAAGCACCAGGCCACGCTGAACAACCTGAGAGAACGTTCAGTTAGCGCAATTCAGACGGCCAGGACAATGGTGAGCGTTCTATCAAAGAAACTGAAAGGCGTGCATCTTGTATATCTGGACGAAAATGAGGTTGTTCGGTATCGTGAACAAAAAAAAAGAAGAGTGGCTGACGGTGCGCGCCTTCCCTGGCATTCAGTCTTGGCACGCGTGGCGGCTCAGCAAGTCATCAACAGAATGGACCTGTGACGTATATGTAGCACGGACAGTCGGATCTGCTTGGAAGCAACTTTATTAAATGGGTACAGCGAGGAAAACCTTAGCGTAAAGTGCCGAATTTGATTTCCCAAGGACTGCTCATTTTGAATGCAGGGACATCTTATTTATCGCATTTTCCTTCACGGGGTATTTAACCTACTGTTTTTGTTGGTGGTTACTAATAATTTTTATCTGATCACTATAAAAAAAATCCCAAATTGTTATCCTCGAGCAGGATAAAATATATCGGCTTGCCACGATTCATTCATACACCGAGAGCATCGAAGCTGCTCCAGTTAGGCACTATGGCATCCGTCACCTGAAATTGTTTGTAATCGTAAATACACAGCCAACCGAAATATCTTACTATTATATCTTTGTTTTTGTGTGTGGAAGTAAAGTTATTTATTTTACTCTAGATGTAAAATATACCGGAAGGAACAACTTCACACTGCATCATCTTTTCTCAAATCATTAGTCTCTAATATGATACCACTTTGTACGCTTATGTAAAATGCTGTATATAGTTTCTCCTCCCTTTTACTGTGTGACCGATCGCTCTTTTTATCAATGACCTCATCTGAATAAATGTATATAAAAGATTTGTGCAAGTTTCATGAAACTGGAACTCAGAGTCACTTCTTGTATAGGACACTGCTAAGTGTAGGCTTTGAAAAAGGACCCTACTTTGGGGAGTTGTTTCTTCTTTCACAGTGCAATGATGCAACATATTTAGAAATGAATGCCAAAATAGAGTATAACAGGGTACCCAAATTGTAAAAAAATCGAAGGTGTTTTTTATTTATTCGCATTGGAATTTTTCTTTGTTTGATTTTTTCCCATGTTTGCCTAAATATATTGTAACTATTGTGTCACTCAGATACCTTATTTATTTTTTTCAATAATAGCCATATATTAGTAAAATAATGTCTGCAAGTTATGTAATAATGATTAAATTATTTCATGAGATACAGATTTCCAAAGTTTGCCATTTGTCGTTCGAGCAGGCATGTTTGGCAATTTTTAGAAAACTAAATACATTTTTAATAAATATTATTACTTTATATTACAAGCAAGTTGTACCCATAGTTTGTTTGTAAAAAAGTTTTAAAATTCTCCTAATTTTATTGTTTTAATTATTCACTTTCAAACTTGCCCCCTCCATCAGTGCGCGTTATTGCAACTGTCCACCTCTCCCTGCCTTACGATTTTTCTTGTCTCCAAATTTTTTTTCTGGTCAAAACTAAGTGTGGATTCGTTTATACCAGACACTAGACAATGTCATATAAAAACATCAGTTGATTTAAAAATGTCGACCAGCCACCCTTTGGTCGATCTTATCTGAAATCACCCTTTTATTTCTGCAAACGCCAACGACATAACAATTTGCAAAGGAGTAAGGACACTCGAAGTTTCCACAATGCTCCGGGGAGACTCATGTTTTTTTTTTACAAATGATGCTCTGACAAATAATTACCTCCGCTTAATCCCTTCGAGAAACGCATTATTAAAATATTTTTTTCCAGGCTAAAGACATGCTTTTAAGGCGTCATCATCATCATCGTCACCTTTTATTTATGTGCCCGCAAACAACAATCACAACATTAAAGCAGTCACTGCTGCATCTTCAACAGTAACTGTACTGAAGCAAAAAAAAAACACAACTAAATCAATTGGCGGTTTGCACGTGTGTTCCTCAAATCCTTATTTTTAAGGCTAGCCCCCGCAGCGCGTTTACCTACGTTCCCAGCAGTCTCCTTGATGCTTAAGTAGTTGGGAAAAATGTGTACTGGTAATGCCAGAATTGTAAACAAATTGTATGTAATGGCGGTCATTTTGAACATGTATAAAATACGCGACGATTAGTTCTTTTTTTTTTCGCTAATTTAAGTGAATAAACTCACGAAGATAGATATACTAAAACCCAAGTGTTGGGAGAAGAAAAGGGACACACACACGACACGTCCCAAAACAGAGCAACTAAATTTTATTTTTACCATTCGTTTCAAATTTTTCGGGTTACGTTGTGTTTGCACAACCCGAGTGAAAAAGCGGACGGCGAAGGCCGTCCGCTTTTTCTCTCGGGTTGCTCTTCAAAAGACGACATGTAAAGTTCCTGAATTATCTGTGCACTTGAAACGTCTGGCATGTAAAACGCGACACTTTTCAAAATACTTTTCAATAACGAATTAACTCTTGCGCACCAGAACAACGAACATCCCATAAAAAGTGTTATGCCGTACCGTAAATAACTGTATCCCAAAGCCTGTGCTACCTTTTTCCTAACAGAGAAAGGCAGAAACATTTTAATATTGTATAGTAAGCACGAAACACTTCTTAACGTTTTGCACAAATACGTGAGGTGTGTACACCAAAATAAATCACTATCGAAGTATATTCTGAGGTATTTTACAGATTTGACACATTCAATAATTTCGCAATCACAAGATCTGCAGCTGTGAGTATGTAGCGCTAAAGGAAGTGGGAGTTACACCTGTTTAAGTGGATTTTTAAAACACACCAGTTTTGTCTTTGACGCATGCACTTTAATCAGGTTCGAAGTAAACCAATCCATTGTGCAAGTAATATCATTTTGAAGATGTTGATTGGCGATAAGGTAATCTGCATGACATGACACAAACACAGTGTCGTCCGCGTACTGAAATACTTTCCTTTGTGAAACCAGCACTAGGGAGATCATTTATATATATATTAAAAAGTAAAGGAGACAACACTGAACCTTGCGGCACTCCAGCCGTTAAAAATGTTCTACTACTCTTTTGATTTTTAAACACCACAGCCTGGGGACGTCCTGAAATGTAATCTTCGAGGAGTGAAAAAAACGAACCTCGAAAACCCAGCTTGTATAGCTTGGAGCAAAGAATTTTGTGATTTATGCTGTCGAACGCTTTCGACACATCCAAGAACACAGCAAAAGAAAACATATTATTATCAAAACTTCTATGTAAGCAATCGCCAAAACTATCTAAAAGCGCTTGGGTTCCTCGTTCCGCAACAAACCCATAGTGATGATCACATTCTATCCGTTCAGATCGTAACCCACTGGCGGTTTAGTGTCTGATTTATTGCGCATTTTTATCAGACATTTATTGCGCTATTTCATGTCTATCTATTTTAAAATTTCTTTCCGTTCTTATGTACAGACCAATGTCCGAAATCCTAGCTCCAATATAAACTAGGAAATATTAATCTCAAACGCAGCCTGCTGTGAAGAGAATGGCTGCCCACAAAACAAGATTTCTGCATTCTACAGCACTCTTGGAATCGGTGTTGTTCTTGCACCTTTGTTGACTATGCACTTCATCCGTGCTTTTAGTATGATATGTGCAAAACTTTCTAATGGCGAATTACACTGGGCGTTTTGGAGCGCGCCGGGATCAGTTGACCAGATCCGGACTGGAGCACGCGATCCGAACGGGGTCGCGCCGCCTACGGATCCCCGTGGAACATCACCACTACTCTGGGATCGGCGGATGCCTTCCCGTCATTCAACTGCCTGGGAATCCCCTTTCCGTGGCCGCCGCGGTCGTTTGGAAGACGTTTTCGCAGTCGCGGCGCTAACACGTTTTCGACGCACGAGCGGCAGGAATGGCTCAGGCGCTTCAAGCAAAGATTACCGGTGTGCCCGTAGCGCGGCAAACACCTTCTCCTGTCCCTCCTGGAAAACGAATCGGCTGTCTTGTCAAGGGGTAAGCACGCGGCCATTACGAATTCTTCTGATGCCGAGAGAATCTAGGAGCCCAGCCCGCGACGTGCTTCTTCTTCTTCTGAGGCAAGATGGGCGAGATCAGGGGTGCTATGTTGCGCTTTTTGGACTCCCAGGATACTAGGGAGAAGGAAGTGACGTCAACGACAAACGCAGATTGGGTGTTGATTTGGTTTTCTTCTGTCAACATCCAATCTGCGTTTGCTGTGTCGTTGACGTCACTTCCTTCTCCCTAGTCTCCTGGGAGTCCAAAAAGAGCAACATAGCACCCCAGGCGAGATGCCCCACGAGAAAGGAAGTCACGTGTGTGCTCCGAGGGCGGGCCCGGCTGGCTTCCAGTTAAATCTGCCGAAATTGTGGGAGCGACTTCTCTCAGATCCAGATCGAGATATGGAGCGGGAGCTAACCCAAAACGACCAGTGAAACATGTCAGTCTCGACCCCGTTCGCCCAGTAAAATAGGCTCGCTCCAGAAAAGTCGATCCCGGCGCGCTCCAACACGCCCAGTGGAATTCGCCACAAAAAAAAGACGGAACCTTGCAAAAAGCGCAGCTGCCCTTACTGAGCCATGGCGTCAGCATAAGCAACTGAGGCGGGGACGAGCACGCGATAGTCTACACACTAAACATTATAACACCCATAATCGTGTAAAAAGGGTGTAAGTTAGGAAAAACACCCTTCTTACACTTCATTTACACGATATTTGAATATCGGTGGGTGTAAAAAGGGTGTGCTGATGTTTTTCATCCCTTCCACACCCTTTTTACGACCTCGCTTATTGCGATGGCGTCTGAAATCGTGTAAAAAGGGTGTATGGGCGAATTATACGCCCTGTATTAACACGGTGTGAAAGGGGCGTTATGGCGATGCCAGTCTAATACACCCATGATTTCATATCCGTTAATGCTCATTGCTTTGCTGAAACTGTTGCTGATGTACGGCGGTATAAACATCCAGTATAATTAATCGCTACACGAAGTCGCGTATGGTTAGGAAATGATGGAGTATAGTTTTTGCAACTCCGATCGAACTCACCGTCCCACACGAGCCGAAAATTACGTGTCGCGTGTGCGTCAGTTTCATCAGTTCAACTTCGATTTAAAAACGAAACATCTCCACTCGCAAAAGATGAACGAAGACGTGTCAATATACAACCCAAACAGCACACAGCATTGCGCCGATATAGGATCAAATATGAAAAATTGCGCCGTTACCATTTTGGTCCAGCCAATATCTGTGAAAAAAAAGGATGGGTCGCGGCGACGCCTTCCTGACATACCGTAGGCGATGCCGTTTTTGGTTGAGCGTCAAGATTCCCGCATGAATGGCCTATGCCGGCGAGGTATGTCTATTTCTTAACCGCCTAAAATCCGACGTTAAAAAAGAAAAGAAAAACAAGATGAAGCAAAACGGAATCTGCTTACTTTTAACCAGAGAAAGACCTCCTGCGCTGAACCACTGAACAAACTATGGGCCGTGGCGCCCTCATTTCGTGTATTACAAACTCACCTGACTGGCCCTCGCACTACTTATAGCACCTTCACTAAGATTTTATTTTTGTGTGTAGTTCTAACGAAACAATTCCGCAAGACAATCGAAAGTGCCGAATTTATGACACCCCGGCTATAGCACGCGATCCTTAGTTGACACCAAAATATCTAGCCTCTCGACGCTTTTTTTTCCTTTTTTTTTTCTTTTTTCGTACCGGTGAAATTGCATCTCTTGTTTCATGCGTTCGAATTTGTTTTGTGTTATTTATTTCGTGATTTCGCGGTCGGCATCAGAGCACGCACGCCACTGCGTGAAGCAAGTCCTGACGTGTCCCATTTTGCGACCCTCCTTGGGCAGCCCAGGTGGCTTATACAAAGCCGCAGAGGGAGATTAGCTGCTTTGTCCACCCCTCTTTGACCTCGCCTTCTGATAAGCCTCCACACCTTCTTTTGTGTCTTCGTGTGGCTGTGAGCGAGTGCGAAGGCCGCTTCTAGCAAATCAGAGGGGTGGTGTGTAACACGTGACCGTTCTCCGTGGGACAGGGACGCTTGGACTATAATATGTCACGTGACTCGCTCCGACGCGCTGATGGGCTCACTGGGGCCGAAGTCTTTGCCGTATTCCAAATTACGGTGAGTGTAGGGGCCACGTAGGTCCGGTTTCTAAAAAGCTTCCGTCAGGCGTCAGTGTTCTTCTGTTTTTCGTGCGTTGCAGTCGCAGCCGTGGTTTTTCGTCTTGAACGGCCGGAATACGTTCATACTAGTTTTTCGGTAATATTTGTGAATTTCGTCGGAGTCCATAGAATTATTGTGCTGTGTTTGTTGGACGCGTTTCGACAAAGAACTAACTGCTCGTCGGCGCTCGTGAGACTTCCGCTGATTGTGATCGACCGCCTTCATCCTCGACATTGTGTTTGCGTGGTTTTGTGCTGCCTTAGTCGGATTGTGCATCTATCACGACAGAGAGCTGCTCATCGGCGACGGCGAGAGTTCCGTTGAATGTGAGCAACCGCCTTCATCTTCGACATTGTGTTTGCGTAGTTTTGTGCTGCCCTAGTCGGATTGTGCATCTATCACGACAGAGAGCTGCTCATCGGCGACGGCGAGAGTTCCGTTGAATGGGAGCAACCGCTTTCATCCTGGACGTTGTGTTTGCGAATTTTTCTGTGGTGCCCGAACCGGATTATGCAACTATCACGGATTACATGAGATCGGTGTTTTATTTGTAAGTACTCTGCAAGCATGCTTCTGGTAGTAGTCCTGCTTCCGTCTCAATAGACCATCTTACTGTTTACAAGCATGAACTGCTGCTTACGCCTCAATCAACTCCCGGTCGTTCCGTCTCTGCCAGCCTGTCGAGTTTTGCCTACGTCAGCAGAGCTAGAAAGCTTTAAAGTAGGTTTAGGCGAAGGAAAGCCTTATTTAAATTTTGAGTGCATTTATTTTAAGCCTCTAAGAATTTTGTAGCTTTGTCACAAAAACTTAACACTAGGTCACAAATGCCAGCATTTGAGGTTTGACATGGGTTTCTCGCGAATTCGCGAAAGAAGAAGATGAGGTCCATGCACGTTTTTTCTGGGTTCAAAAAATAAAGTGTTCCACATGTTTCAATTTGTTAGCAATCATTTCTCCGTAAATACTTTTTGATGAAGTGCTCTGTTACACATTTAGTATAACTTCTTGTAGCTGAATGAAGTGAGAGTTACTGCGCAGGCGAGCTGGTGAAGGATCATGGTGAAAAAAAACCAAGACTAGGACAAAAAATCGGGACAACACAACACGTCTCAAGACATTTTGAGACAGTATTGTGTTTTCCCAATTTTTTTTGTCACTAGTCTCGGGGTTTACCCACCATGCTGTTCTAGCTGCAGTACACTTTTTTGGTAGGGTGTACTGCTGCCATCACACCCTAATAAATAGGTGTAGAGCAGAATCACTCCTTTCTGTGTAGGGTGTAAGGGATTACACCGGTTTTTGAGGGTGTGAGAAATAACACCATTTTTCTAGGGCGTTTTTGTACACCAATAAGGGGGTGAGTTGTGACCCATGCCATTTACACCAATAAGGGCGTGAAAATGTTTAGTGTGTATATTGGCCTGAGTGCAGCAACAAATTCCTATCTAGAAAATATTGGTTACTTTTAGTGTTAGGGTCTTTAATGTCTTCGTCTTCCTCATCTTCGGAATTATAACGTCAGTTACGAGTAAGCACTGGTCCTGTGTAGTCTCGCTCTTGTCGTTGTCTTTCGCACTTTTTATTTTTGTGATTGGCCCGAGTGTCCTGTGTCATAATAGTGCAGATCGTCATCACCACTTCTACCATTCTCATTAGTCTTCTTCCCCGTGTGAATATTCCAAAGTTCGTTTGGATTTTGCCCGGTGAGTTTCCTGGGTAGTAACCATTACATAATATTATAATTAGATCAATATGAATTAATATTATAAGGTATAGGTGTTAATTCACTTTAATTATTTTATTTACTTACTCTTACTTGAAGTTCTGTATTTAAATGCTTACCTAGATTTATTTCTTTTGTATTTTCAAAGCTTACATTTACTTATTCAACATTCTCTGCGGCACTCTAGACTGCGACGGTTCCAATCCGGCCCCTCAGCCAAGACGTTTGGAGACCCCTCTCATAAATCAAAGCGAATAGGAACTTTGGCATGTTCACAGAAAAATAAGACAAATGGGAATGATAGAACTGGCACTGAAAGTACGCAGTAGATAGTCACAAAATACATTAAGCTCAAAATACGTGGGAACGCTAAGCAATTTTTAACACACGTAATTACACATATACGAAACTGGGGGATAAATATTGATGTTGGTGATGAAAATATGAAATTAAGAACAACATGCCGAGAGGACAGGCTTCATCGTTAGCAAAGGTGGCAGTCATGAAATTGCTGTAATTGTATTACAGTAACTAAATTACTTGAGAGTAATTTGTAATGTATCTCATTACTTTTTCATGCAGGTAATTTAGTAATGCAATCAATTATCGTTGTGGCGTAGGTTGTAATTAAAGTCGTAATAACGTTTTGGATATTTCAGGCATGTTATTTTTTTGTTTGCCCGGAATTAACAAAAAAAGAAAGCAGTCCTTGATTAGTAAAACAAAAATAGAGCTTTTTAAAAAAAAAAAAAAAAAAAGTACAAATGCGGCTTTCGTTTGGGGCCGCTGCCTCGTGTGACGGTCGGGCTGGGTGCCTTTATGTGCGCGTTGCTTCAAGGTACTCCGGGTCAAACTAGAGGGTCGTGCCACCTAAGTCCTGCTGGGCTTGTGTTGCTGTAACCCAAAATAGCCTTCCCCAAATATGGCTTTTGTCCCCATTGAAGATTTTCTTGACCGGAAATTCACACACAAAAGACGCAGCCCACAGGAATAATCAATAGCAAGGCAATCTAAACCCAGACGCATCCGGGGATAGTCAGCGTGTGCGTAGGTATCTCGGAGAAACGTGAACCCACAACACAGGCAGAGCCAAGGTCGGTCAGTCTGGTTTGGGAGGGCGTGTTGGTTCGCCTTATCTGTCTTTTATTTTATTAATTTATTTATTTATTCATTTACCCTAAGGGCCCTATCGGGCATTACATAGGGGGGAATTCATACAAAAGGAACACGTTGACAGTAGTGATACACAGAAAACAGGAAAAAAAAAAAAGAAAAGAGAGCCGCGGCATACAAAAAAGCAGTACATATAATCAGAAAGTTCAATTGCTGCACATCAATGGTAACATTATAGAAATACAAAAAGAAAATTAAGGACACACTGCAGAACTATGGCTTATCTGCGACGAGGGGCAAACATGATTATGTTTTTTTTTTGTGAAATGAAAGGAATCAGGAGATTTAAAAAAACCTTTTAATCCTGTGTCACTGCGATATCATACGGTAAGGCATTCCATTCAGAAATGGCAAGGTTAAAAGGAGAGCATTTGTATCGGTTAATGCGTGCAAAAATTGGGGTTACCTTGTTGGGCTGGTCTAGCCGTGGGAAGATACGGTTGGCTCGAACAATATGTGTTTGACAGAAAGGTGTAGAAGAGTGATATATTTTATGAAATAAAGAAAAACGGGCGATTCTCCTTCTGTTCTCGAGAGATGCTAAATTTAAATTCCACACCACTGACTTAATGTGGAGTTGACGGTTGTTACCTGGGCAGAGCAGAGCGCGTTGTTTCTTTTTGTTTAGCTCCTCTAAAATATATAAAAAAGTATTTTGAACGAAATTTCATTATTTTAATTTGGTAATTTGTAATTGTAATTAAAATGCCTTCAGCCTTTCCACTCTGGTGAAGAAGGAAGAGCAGCGGAGCTGTAGCTTCTGCTATCGGCGGTGGCTTTCAAGGCGAGTGATCTGCTCTTTCGCAAGGTAATCTGGAGCGCTCAAGGCAGTGGAACTTTAGGCAATAGCGGCCTCGCGGCGGTTGCGGAAACATTCGTGCTGCTGCGCACATAGCCACTTGTTCCGTTCCCGCTCTTCTTCCTGCGAAGAAATGTTGCCGCCATTTTTCATCGACGGTGGCAACCAGAGTGTTGTGTCGACCATGGGTGTCAACATTTGTTTGTTACCGGACACGATCCTGGGGAAACTAGCGCTTAACAGCTCCGCTGTTATACTTTCATGTAGGGGTAATTTGCAATGCAATTTATTACATTTCATTCGTTTTTAGAAAAGTAATTAGTAATGCACTTTAATTATTATAAATCGGTAATTTGGCTGCCTCTGATCGTTAGGCAGATGGCAGATTTCTGTCGTTTCCTTATGGTATCCTCATTTACGCGGTTGGTGCGAGTTGCGATGTCGTTTCCTTAAAGGGCCTCTGACACGCCAAAAAAAATATTTTTTTTTTCATGCTAGGCTTTGAAATCGCATGTCAGCAAATTACAAACAAATTGCTTCACTATAGAGGAGGGTAGTTTTTTTATAAAAATAGAAATACGAGGCCCAATTCAAAGTTCCCGCCAGTGCACTGTGACGTAACAGTGTACCGCAAGGTGTCGGGGCGGTCAGAAGGGAGGCATCGGCGGAAGTCACGTGAGTTGTATCCCTCCTCGTACCTACCGCGAGCGTGCGTGATATTGTTTTAAATATTTAAATATCGCTCGTGGAGGTTTTCTTTATCTGCTTTTCATCGCTTAATGTTGCTGTAAAGGTAGAAGAAGAGGAGTGAGTGAATTGACGTGATCAACTACAATGCCTAGAAGGTGCTGTGTGAGGGACTGTCCCGGTATTTCAGCAACTGAAGAAGAGATCACACTGCATGCATTTCCGAGAGACGGCAGGCATCTTCAGCCTGGAGAGTATACGATGATTCGACGACCTCGGTGTCCGAACCTTCAGCAATGCAATTGGGCGTGTCGTACGCAAGCAGTCCTAATTTCTGCGAGCGTTCTAAACTTTTTTTTCAAGACTTGATAGCTTCTTTTGCGCCCAGTATAGCTCTGTACCATCGGGCTAACCGCATGCACTCGTACACTGGCTTGTACTCGCAACGCTTTACTCGTTGACCTTACTGACCCTTCGTCCTCAACTTTTACAGCACGGAAACTAATCAACGGTGCAGCGATAAAGAGCTATACTTCGTTTCACCTGATGTGCGAGCGAAGGCAAAGCTGGAAGGGCGAGCGCGAAAGTTCTGTGCGCTCAGGCTTTGCTTGAGCGCGCGAGCTAGGGAGAAACGCAAAAAGCGCTGGTCTCGCGCTTCTACATTTGGTTTCGCTCGGAGGTAATGTGAAACGAAGTATAGTGGAACTTAGGGTGCCTTCATGTGCGCTTTGCTTAGGGTGGAGATTACTGATCTCTATTGTAGTAGGCTGGATCGCGGACCGCGGCCTCGGCAGCTGGTGCCGAGTGTCGCCACCGGCAGCCATTGATTGACACCAGCCAATGCATGGGACTCTATGGGAAGTACGAGAAAAAGTGACGTTTTCCCCTGTTTCTAAGCTGTTGTCGGCACTGAAACTTTTCGCATGCTTTTCGATAAGCCCGTCAAATAGCTTGCGTGCAAACATTACAACTGACAGCCCTCGCAGTTCTTATAAATAAATATTTTGTGGTCGAGAGTGACTCCACTGTAGTGCAGCTCAATGAGGCGAGAGTTACCTAGAGTTAGCGCGGAGTCGGTGGCGGTTTGTTGAGTTCGGTTTAGCAGACGATAAGCTTAAAGGCTTTGCTACGCGGAATTCGCTCACTCCTGGAAAGCCGCTGTCGAGGTGGAACTTCTTTGTGATTCATCAACTTCTGGGCTTCCCCGAGGACGGTCTCATTGACCGGCAAGTTCCTTCGTTTACTCCAGTACGAGAACAAGCTTGCCAGCTCAGCCGTATTTGCTCCGGTATGTTTGATTTTTTTTATTCGGCGACCGGACCTTTGACAAATACCGATTCGATCTCCAAACACCCGACATAAGGATCGCAGCGCATCATCAAATACTCGCCTCCGAGCACAGCGTACATGCTTCAATATTCTTACTTTTGTGCGTTTCTCCCATAGACTTGCGTGTATTGCCTGGTGTCAAGCAATGGCCGCCGGTGGCGACACCGACGGGCTCCCGATCCGCGATCCAGCCAAATAAAATAGAGATCAGTGGTGGATACATCTCGCCATTTTGTTCCCACTTTTACATTTATTTTTGGTTCAGAAGCGCGTGAAAGAGCGTGTCCCTGCACGCGTCTCTGGCGCTCACTGTGCTATGGCGAAATTTTGTTTTCGTCGATTTCTTTGTATTTTCCCCGTAAGCGTGTGCTGTCGGCATCGGCTACTACAAAGGGTGGCATCACTCTAAACAGAAGGTCACTGAGGCACCCTAGGGGAACTGAAACTTCGTTTTCTACAATTGCTCTTACAAAGAGCAGAAAAAAAAGTCTTAGGCACGGTCCCGGAGAGCACGAGGAGTGAAACTCACGTGACTTCCTGCGAACCCACTTTTAGTGACGTAGGTCGATGCCTCCCTTCTGACCACCCCGACAACCTTGCGGTACACTGTTACGCCACAGTGCACTGGAGGAAACTTTGAATTCGGCCTCCTATTTCTATTTTTATAGAAAAGACCACGCAACTCTTTAGTGAAACAATTTTTTTTGTAATGTCCTGACATGCCATTTCAACGCCCAGCATAAAAAATAATATTTTTTTTTTGCGTGTCAGAGGCTTTTTAAGAGGGCTTATTTTTGTGCCGGTAGCAGCGGGCTTGCTGAAAGCGAGCCGCGTGCAAGGCTGCATTGGACGTATTGAGGCCAGACACAGGCCGGTCGAAAATCCTCCGCGAGCCGGATTCTTCCCGCGGGCCGTCATTTGGAGACCCCTAAATTATATGCCATGTGACTTTTCGGAATCCCATTTATTGTTTAATGTCATATGCGCTATTTTTTTCATCGTGTGTAATGTGATAATTCGTGAAATTTTGAATTTCAAAATAAAGTATATTATTTCATCCAACTTAGATTCCTTTTTTTACAGCGGAGCTGTTCAGGGCTAGTCTCTGCAGCATCGTGTCCATTGGAAAACAGATTACGACACAAAACTCTAGAAAGCTACCGACATCTATTAGCAACGGCGGCAACCAGATAACCAGCTTGCCGGCTGTCTGGTTGCTGCCGTCGTTCATAGATGACGGAAACCTTTCCAGCCTTTCCCGCCTGGCTTTCCGACTTTAGGCCAGCCATTACTTCATCCCCATTATAGTACAGCTTCGCTGGCCTTCTTTCTTCACCAAGGTGGAAAGGTTGAAAGCTTTATTTTTTACTATTTTTTAATTTTCTATTTAGATTACGATATCGAATTATCTATTAAGTGTATTTCTCATTTTTATTTACTTTTCCATTTTCCGGCCCTCGAGACATTTGTTAAGCTAAGTAAATTAAAGTAGTGAAAAATATATTATCCTCAATCGGTACCGCTTGCGTCGGCACACCCAATTTAAAGCCAATTTGAAGTAAATTATTTCGATCCTTGTATCAAGTGGAAATTTCAGCGAAAAACCAATTGGGAACTGTACTTAGAAAAAACTGGGCCACACCAAGAAACAGCCCAGGAAAGACCGACAGAGAGAAAAGACCCCGCAGAGCCCGACATTAGCCCCACCCCACAAAGGCGCACGAAAGGGCGGCACCAGTAGGTCGACGATGGGCGAAGGGCAAAGAGTGCACCCAACTACCATCGCCGTAGTGATTTTCGCTTTCCCCCTCCTCCCAAGAAGGTACCCCAATGAAGGGGTCCCTCCCTCAGGAGAGGCGGGGGGGCCTCGAGACTACACCAAACTTCCCGATGCGGCCACGGCCTTCACCAGAAGGTCAGCAGACCATTGGTCTATACCATGTATAAGTATTCTAATATGCCGCGGGTGTGCAGTGATATGAAAGCGCGCACTGAGTAGTACATGCCCGACATGCACCTGAGTTGGATACTTTTCAAAGAGATAGTTGCTAGGAGATGATATGCTTCGTGCGCGGGGTTCACTGGAGCACAACATTTGTTTCCTGAAGTATCCTAAAGTGAGCTCTCCAATTTCTTGCTTTAGATTTTTTTTTATATAATACAAGCTTTCATTAAAATATTACTTTTGCGAGGATTAAGTTTTTATATGAGTGGTATTTTTGGCAAATCTTCTGAATTGACAGACCATCGAACCGAAAATCCGGTACTTCAACATGACTTTAATTAGACATACGTGACTTCAGTATGACTTCCCTATGGCCATTATGTGAATATTAATTTTCTAAGAATATTAAAACAAGAAATGTATGGCTTCGTTCTAGCGAAACGGAACTTTTCTATTTCTTTTTTTTTTCAAGTGTGTATTTAATATTTTTTTTGTCTTTATCAATTCCCACGAATTGATAAAGACATGTTTTTCCCCGCTAATGTATTTTTTTACCTTCACTATGCTCGAATGAAATCATCCTAAGTTTGAAGGAATAATACACCCGCTTCCCCCACCCAACCCCGGTCCGAAATACTGTTTTGCAAGGGGCCTGTAACATCTGATATCATGCAAGCCGTTATTCGTATTTTCGATGTGTGTATTTTCCATATTCTTGTATAATGAATCTTCATGTCACGTAAACCCCCCCCCCCCCCCCCCCCGAAAAGTGCCGTATATTTGATGTAGGCATCTGTATACATAACTATTTATGCAGCTGCTTTCTATGAAGTAATGGTCGCAAACAAGAGGCACGTGTTGTCGCGCTTTTTTCTTTTTAAATGTTCTTGATAGCTTCACGCTTGGCATGGCGCTTTGTAGCACATATCCTGTGTTCTAAGCAAGACGATGTAGACATCTTCATCCTCTGGATGCATTTCGTAGCGACGATTCATTAATCACCAACGCACCCAATCAGAATGGTAACGCAGAATAAAGTATTAACGTGAACACGTGGCACGCGTGCTCATATCGCTGTAGAAAAAAAAATAAGTACAAAGAGACAAATATTTTATTGATGCTTTAATCAGCACAAATATTTATTGATTTCAACAATCATATATAGGTCGTGATTGCACCTAAATATTTTTTGTTCGTTATGATAACAAATGCAGCATTTAAAATGTTTTGCTTATATTTGCTTACATGAACGTACATTGGATTTGAATTAAGAATGGCGATTTCGAAGGCCCATGCTTATCTACACTGGGATCCTCCTGAACCTACTTCCGCCACCACGTGGACTGTACAAACAAACTAGCAAAAAATAAAATGCTATAAATTGTTCCAATGTACTGCTGGCTTGAACCTCCGCAGAATTGTAGCTCCAGCCGATTGAACAATCCGCTTCCCGTATTGAAAATACCCGAGAGAGAGGCGAGCAGTCGTGCTTTTGAGCCGAAGTGTTCAGACAGTATTTATATTGTTTGTAGCTTCTGAAATGAAAGAAAAAAATAGGTTAATAAAAGAAACTGCCTCCACAAAACTGATATTTAGCGACGCGTTAAGTATGAGTCCACTCAAATATACAATTTGTTTACCCTTTCTCTAATTAAATAACAAAAAAGTCAGTCACCTGCTTTTCAACGAGTCAAGCTGGTGCCGTAATGAAGAGGATATTATACAGCATTTGAATTAAAATTATATACATAGCTAGGAATATACAAAATATCATACTTGGATAGTCGATCCTACGTTCTGTTATATATTTGGATTGTAATATAATTTGTAAAACTTATTTTGGCTATTTCGTAAGCAAATTAGTATTTCACACGTTTATATATCAATTAAGTTCAAAATGTTCTGCAATATGTTTTCCCCATCATGCATAAGTAACTTTTCATTTCTGCCTTACTTACAAAATATACTGTTTAACATCCAGAGTTGACTTATAAACAAAAATATGCATAGACATTTTTATAACCTCTTGGCAATTCTTGGCGATTTAATATTGAAGATATCTAAAATTTCGTATATCAATCTGTGGCTATCTCGGCTTGTTTCCAACAATTTGTGTCAGCGTTTCTTTCCAAACATGTTGACACAGACGTGTGTTCGAGACGAGATTTACGGGATCATGATGAATTGAAAGAGGCGAAAGAAGTTGCAAGGCGTGTCTGGGGGAGGACTGCGCCTTTTAAGGGGCAGTAGAACGTATTGACCGCACATGATACTCAGTGACAGCAATCTCCGCGAAAGGGCGGATTGGGGGGGGGGGGGGGGGGGGGGAATAGGAAAATAGACAATGGTTCAAACGGTTTGTAGACTCGTGTTAGGAATAGTAGAAGCTCAGCCAATTTCAGCACCCGACAAGTTCCTTTATTCAGTGATTGCAAGTTATAACATCAGTGGTGGCGACTCTAACATTTGAAATGTAATAAATTCGTGTATGACAACAAATAAAATGATTTGCCGTAATTTTCAGGAAAGTTGAAACAAAAGTTACCTGACCATTTCCTTTACCTGGCTGGTATTTTTCTGCGATTCTTACGAACGAAAATATGCATGTAGTTTTGTGTTCGAATGCCCTTCTATCCCAAAGCTCTATCATAAATTTACTTCGAAAACACCCTAACATTCTGAGCATTCCCAAACATTCAACTTATTTTCAAGAAAAGTCTGAAATCGTCTTAGCGCTCGTTTTAGTACGTCGAGTATTTACTTGGGAAAGGTACCCCGTTTGGAGCAGCTGGAACCCAGAAAAGGCCTACATGGTGTGGGCTGCTTGAAATGCGAGTGATACACAGAAATTACTATTGTTTAAAAAAAGTAGGTACGATTGAAGTATCAATGTACTACAAAAATTAAGCCCAGCATAAATTAAACTAATTAGAACTCTGATGTTTTGACGTACATAAAACGTTTATTCAAAACACTCACAAGCAACGTTGCTGGGAACGATGGCGCTGCACGCTTGACCTTTCCTTATTTGCTGCTCTTGTAGCTTCTCGACTGTCGACATCCTCGTTCATGTTAGCACCGCAGTAGTCCCAGTTCTTAGTAAAATCTTTCAATTTGCAGCCTGGATATTCGGTAACAAAAAACTCTCGAGTTAGGTCGAGATAATAGCTTCGAACCTGCCTCATTAGATTCGGCATTCCTGAGATGATGAATAACTTTCAAGATATTTTTTAAAACAAATATTCTGTTAATCATTTTTTATGTTTATTTTATGTGTTGTGTTATTTTAGTTGTGAACGCAATCAATGCTAGAGAATATAACTAATGATTCGAAATCGCGAAAGGCGCCTGTGTTTGAAAAACTATTTTACCATTGTTTTCGATTTTCGCGTTCTTGGCACCTCTTTTTGGAGCTGGATGCACAAGGAGAACCTTACGTCCTGTCGAAAGTGGTGCGTAGATAAGCAACGTAATCGCAATGGTCACTTAAACTGCACCTCAATCTTAAACTGGCGTAGAGCAAAACATATTTTCCTCCATGTGCAATTACGAGACCGTTAGAACACACGTGGTATATTGCTTCGAGGTGCATATCACTAGCAGAAATGTACTGCGTGGTTTCCAACTGGCATGACTGGAATTGGCGCCCCGTAGGCTTGGCCATAGTGCACCATAGGCCGAGACGACGTATACTTTTAATTGCAGCTGGGAAATAAAACGTACGTATGCACAACTATTTTTGAAGTGCAGTCACACATAGGTGCAAGCTGCATTTATTTGTTAACCATATATATGTATTTTTTATCTTAGTGTAAACCACGACCTAAATTAAAAACCTTTATACCTTATTACGAGTGTCATCATGTACAAAGCCAAACAGGCCATCCAACATATCTGCTCGGGCCCTTGCATTCAGGCGACGTTGTTCGAACTCAATAAATTCGCATGAACAGGTAGTTGTAGAGTCATCGACAATATATATATATATATATATATATATATATACAACACGGGCACTTCACGTCATCGTACGTGGTCTCCGAGGAGGATATGAACAAATATGTGCAGATGAATGAACCGTACTTAATCCAATGAATCAAAGAATCAAAGTTTCCAGGAACCCGCCGAAAGCCAAAAATTGGCGGAGCCAGGATTTGAACTCTGGGCCTCCCAATGTCCGGTCGGGTGTGCTAACCACTACACCACTCCACCTTGGCTTTCTGGCGTTTCCTACCTGTCTTATTAATGCACAAGAAACGAAATGTATCCAATCGGAGGTGTTCTGGAAACACACGCCGCCGCGTGGAACGCGGTGCGACGCTTAGTGTCACGTGGTACGTGCTCGTTTGTGCTCCAGAAATCCTCCCACTGTTTGTCTCGCCCCGTGTACATGTAGTATTCTTTGTTCATGAGCTTTTAGAGACACGGTATCATCATCATCTGCGAGAATCAAGAGCCACGTTATTGAGTATACAACACGGGCACTTCACGTCATCGTACGTGGTCTCCGAGGAGGATATGAACAAATATGTGCAGATGAATGAACCGTACTTAATCCAATGAATCAAAGAATCAAAGTTTCCAGGAACCCGCCGAAAGCCAAAAATTGGCGGAGCCAGGATTTGAACTCTGGGCCTCCCAATGTCCGGTCGGGTGTGCTAACCACTACACCACTCTACCTTGGCTTTCTGGCGTTTCCTACCTGTCTTATTAATGCACAAGAAACGAAATGTATCCAATCGGAGGTGTTCTGGAAACACACGCCGCCGCGTGGAACGCGGTGCGACGCGGATTTCTGGAGCACAAACGAGCACGTACCACGTGACACTAAGCGTCGCACCGCGTTCCACGCGGCGGCGTGTGTTTCCAGAACACCTCCGATTGGATACATTTCGTTTCTTGTGCATTAATAAGACAGGTAGGAAACGCCAGAAAGCCAAGGTGGAGTGGTGTAGTGGTTAGCACACCCGACCGGACATTGGGAGGCCCAGAGTTCAAATCCTGGCTCCGCCAATTTTTGGCTTTCGGCGGGTTCCTGGAAACTTTGATTCTTTGATTCATTGGATTAAGTACGGTTCATTCATCTGCACATATTTGTTCATATCCTCCTCGGAGACCACGTACGATGACGTGAAGTGCCCGTGTTGTATACTCAATAACGTGGCTCTTGATTCTCGCAGATGATGATGATACCGTGTCTCTAAAAGCTCATGAACAAAGAATACTACATGTACACGGGGCGAGACAAACAGTGGGAGGATTTCTGGAGCACAAACGAGCACGTACCACGTGACACTAAGCGTCGCACCGCGTTCCACGCGGCGGCGTGTGTTTCCAGAACACCTCCGATTGGATACATTTCGTTTCTTGTGCATTAATAAGACAGGTAGGAAACGCCAGAAAGCCAAGGTGGAGTGGTGTAGTGGTTAGCACACCCGACCGGACATTGGGAGGCCCAGAGTTCAAATCCTGGCTCCGCCAATTTTTGGCTTTCGGCGGGTTCCTGGAAACTTTGATTCTTTGATTCATTGGATTAAGTACGGTTCATTCATCTGCACATATTTGTTCATATATATATATATATATATATCAATATATAGATATGAAACACGGGAGAACAGCGTCACAGCGCTGCTTTTCTTCCTATGTATTTCTGAAGACGGGGTCATATAGTAGCAATTCTTCAATGCGTTTCCTTCTCGAATAAACCGCAGATGACGCTACAAGCCCCAAGCAAAGCAGGAGCTGAGATCGATCCAGGTAGAGTTCCGGTTGGGCACAGAGACTTCCAGTTAGTGAAGTCACGGGACTGCTCTCTCAAAGTTGGATTTCCCGCAGTTGCTTAAAGCGCGCGCTTCGGTCCGGTGCAATCTGACTCAAAGTACAGGGAGGTTCACTGATTCGGAATTTAAGCGCCTTAATGATTTATGATGAGTCTATTTATTAATCCATCAATCGCTTCAATGCGAGGACTGATACAATTATGAGACAACTGTGAGGTACTTAAAACACTTCACGTTGTAAGAACGCAATACACCCTTTTCAAAAGTGTGCTCCATCTAGCAACCTCTGCGACAATGATTTTAGTCCGCCATTGCTTTCACACATACCCCGGGCGTCAACGTTAGTCCGCCATTGCTTTCACACATACCCCGGGCGTCAACGTTAGTCCGCCATTGCTTTCACACATACCCCGGGTGTCAACGTTAGTTCGCCATTGCTTTCACACATACCCCGGGCGTCAACCTTAGTCCGCCGTTGCTTTCACACATACCCGGGGCATCAACGTTAGTCCGCCATTGCTTTCACACATACCCCGGGCGTCAACGTTAGTCCGCCATTGCTTTCACACATACCCCGGGCGTCAACGTTAGTCCGCCATTGCTTTCACACATACCCCGGGCGTCAACGTTGGTCCGCCATTGCTTTCACACATACCCCGGGCATCAACGTTAGTCCGCCATTGCTTTCACACATACCCCGGGCGTCAACGTTAGTCCGCCATTGCTTTCACACATACCCCGGGCGTCAACGTTAGTTCGCCATTGCTTTCACACATACCCCGGGCGTCAACGTTAGTCCGCCATTGCTTTCACACATACCCCGGGCGTCAACGTTAGTCCGCCATTGCTTTCACACATACACCGGGCGTCAACGTTAGTCCGCCATTGCTTTCACACATACCCCGGGCGTCAACGTTAGTCCGCCATTGCTTTCACACATACCCCGGGCGTCAACGTTAGTCCGCCATTGCTTTCACACATACCCCGGGCGTCAACGTTAGTCCGCCATTACTTTCACACATACCCCGGGCGTCAACGTTAGTCCGCCATTGCTTTCACACATACCCCGGGCGTCAACGTTAGTCCGCCATTGCTTTCACACATACCCCGGGCGTCAACGTTAGTCCGCCATTGCTTTCACACATACCCCGGGCGTCAACGTTAGTCCGCCATTACTTTCACACATACCCCGGGCGTCAACGTTAGTCCGCCATTGCTTTCACACATACCCCGGGCGTCAACGTTAGTCCGCCATTGCTTTCACACATACCCGGGGCGTCAACGTTAGTCCGCCATTGCTTTCACACATACCCCGGGCGTCAACGTTAGTCCGCCATTGCTTTCACACATACCCCGGGCGTCAACGTTAGTCCGCCATTGCTTTCACACATACCCCGGGCGTCAACGTTAGTCCGCCATTGCTTTCACACATACCCCGGGCGTCAACGTTAGTCCGCCATTGCTTTCACACATACCCCGGGCGTCAAAAGTTAGTCCGCCATTGCTTTCACACATACCCCGGGCGTCAACGTTAGTCCGCCATTGCTTTCACATATACCCCGGGCGTCAACGTTAGTCCGCCATTGCTTTCACACATACCCCGGGCGTCAACGTTAGTCCGCCATTGCTTTCACACATACCCCGGGCGTCAACGTTAGTCCGCCATTGCTTTCACATATACCCCGGGCGTCAACGTTAGTCCGCCATTGCTTTCACACATACCCCGGGCGTCAACGTTAGTCCGCCATTACTTTCACACATACCCCGGGCGTCAAAAGTTAGTCCGCCATTGCTTTCACACATACCCCGGGCGTCAACGTTAGTCCGCCATTGCTTTCACACATACCCCGGGCGTCAACGTTAGTCCGCCATTGCTTTCACATATACCCCGGGCGTCAACGTTAGTCCGCCATTGCTTTCACATATACCCCGGGCGTCAACGTTAGTCCGCCATTGCTTTCACACATACCCCGGGCGTCAACGTTAGTCCGCCATTGCTTTCACACATACCCCGGGCGTCAACGTTAGTCCGCCATTGCTTTCACACATACCCCGGGCGTCAACGTTAGTCCGCCATTGCTTTCACACATACCCCGGGCGTCGACGCGCGGCGAGTAGTCGGGTCCACCGCATCGCTTCTTCAAGAGGTACGTCGCCTCACCTGTACAGTTTTCCTGTCCATGAGCCAACTCCCCTAGAATACATCTGACGGAGCTGTTAGTTCATCTCTGTCTTCTTACGCTTTTGCTGCAGCGTTTTCGCCCCTGGTGTCCCAACACCAAAGAAATAATTAAATAAATCTTGAAGTTTTAAAATGGCAATAAAATACCCTGCCACGAAACAAACTAAGTATATTATGTTGAATTAACAGCGCAAATACGACGAGGAAGGATGTACAAAGGAGACAGGATAGAGCGCTGAACTAACAACTGACAATTAGTGAAAAAGAGAAAGAGGAAAAGGCCCTAAGAATGCTTTTAAAAATGCATAATGAAAACCCGCAAAAATATATGCTATAGCTTGAGTACTCCCATACATTGCCTGAAAATGAATTGCTAAGGATATTAAGCTTTAAGCTGCTCGCTTAAAAGACTTTAAAAAAATCCTGTCTCCTTTGCCTATCTTTCCTCGTCGTATTTGCGCTATTAATTGAACATAATGATCAACAGACTAGGCCACCAGATGATCGTGAAACTAAGTATAGGCGCGAATTTAAAGCGTGTGCACTGTTCTCCTCGGCATATCTGTTTTGAAAGTGACGCGTAAACGTCATCCTTTAATTCCGGCAATCTACACCGGATAATCGTCACAGAGTTGACTTAACACCAGATATATACGAAGGCCGCAGCATTTTATTCTTTACGTCATTTCAAGGACACGAGTATTGCGTCGCCGTTCGGCTGGGATTCGTGTTCTCGCTGATTGAAGGAGAGTCCCTGCCGAACGTTACATATAGCCCTCGATGTTCACTACCTGCGCCACCCTTGTAAGTGGCGAAAAAAAAAAGTTCAGCCCTACAGCCCTAATATCTTGGAGGTGGTGGCTGAGCGCAACCGTATTATTTAAAAAAAGATAGGGATTTGGTGATTCGTCACATTGTGCCTTGTCTTTGCGTGCTAATTGAAATTTCGATGACCACAAAAACAATTATGTCCGCCCCAAAACATGCCACAGCTTCGTTTCTTTTTTTTTTTTTTTTTTGCTTGCGACACAATTTTAGTTAGCCGCTGTCGAGGTGGAACTTCTTTGTGATTCATCTACTTCTGGGCTTCCCCGAGGACGGTCTCATTGACCGGCAAGTTCCTTCGTTTACTCCAGTACGAGAACAAGCTTGCCAGCTCAGCCGTATTTGCTCCGGTATGTTTGATTTTTTTTATTCGGCGACCGGACCTTTGACAAATACCGATTCGATTTCCAAACACCCGACATAAGGATCGCAGCGCATCATCAGATACTCGCCTCCGAGCACAGCGTACATGCTTAAATATTCTTACTTTTGTGCGTTTCTCCCATAGACTTGCGTGTATTGCCTGGTGTCAAGCAATGGCCGCCGGTGGCGACACCGACGGGCTCGTCCCGTCGGTGTCGCCACCTAGCGCGATCCAGCCTACTAAAATAGAGATCAGTGGTGGAGACATCTCGCCATTTTGTTCCCACTTTTACATTTATTTTTTGTTCAGAAGCGCGTGAAAGAGCGTGTCCCTGTACCCGTCTGTGGCGCAGACTGTGCTATGGCGACATTTTGTTTTCGCAAACGCAGAAACAATCAAAAAAGATTGTTTCTGCGTTTGGCCGCTCGCTCTTTTGTGGCGCTAGCGGGCAAGGTTCTCTCCGCGCCCTTTTCTCCGCCCCTCCTTTCCCATTTACGGCGGCCGTCTTTTTACGCGACGCGCCAGGGTTTCTCCGTATAGACCATTCCATTTAGCGCTCTCTGGGCGGCACCATGTTGTGCGACCGCAGCGCCCTCTCCACACATCCGGGAAGTTCAGCGGGTTCGGCGGGGTAAAACGAGAGAGAGGGAGGGTGGTTGTTTGGGCGAGTTGGTTTGACATCTTATACAATCGTATGCGCAACAAAGACGAGGACAAAAGCAGAGAAGAGGACACAACAAGGCGCAACTTTCAACTGAATTTTATTGAAAACGTGTTCCGGTATATATATAGTCTCAACCATCGTTACAATGACAACAAAAAAAAGACAAAAGTATAGGAAGAAAAACACCATGACAGAGCATAACTGGGAAACAACACTATCTCGTTCTCAGGAAAAACAATTCCTTCTCCGATAATGCGATCGACGGCATAGCAACACACATGTCTCCTAAATAATCAATGTGCTCGGCTTCTATAATTTCGCGTGTTACCGCTGACTTGCATTTCCCAATTTTTACACATTCATCCAACAGTGGGGTACAACCGCATGTCCTGCAATGCAAGTCAAGAAAGCCACCGTTCTTTTTTTGCACGTTGTTATTGTGCTCGCGAAGCCGATCATTTAGGCAGCGCCCCGTCTGCCCGACGTAGTGGCTGCCACAGGACAACGGAATGCGGTAAACCACGCCATCTGTACAGTCGACAAATTTCGTTCTGTGCTTCTTTTCACAACCGTGTTTGGCACGCACGCCAGGCTTTGATAGTTTGCACAGTTCCATGAGCTTATTGGGCGCAGAAAACACTACCTTTACATTGGATCGCATTGCTATTTTCTTTAGATTGTGCGACACTCGGTGTACATACGGAATCACAACAACTTTTCCTTTTTGTCTTGCCGGCTGGCTCTCATTGTTTTCTACGAGACAGCGCTTTCTTAGAAGGCCTTCTGCGACCGCAACAAGAAGGTGTTTTGGATACCCAGCTGCGAGCAAGCGCAAAACTTGCTGATTAAAACCCTGGGGGATCAAATGCTCACAGGACTTTTTTAGTACATTGGTGAAACACAGGTTAACAATACTCCTTTTGACTAGTTTTCATCGCATCTGACACAAACGCTTTTGAAGCAGAGGCTGTCAAAACCCTGACCACTTTTAAGGAATGTTTTGGCCCACTCGAGGTCACGCATGAGATACCTGTGGACAACACTATTCGCTTCCTTGACATCAGATTTTTATTTCTCAACGACCACATCTGTTGGTGCTATGAGCCACGTGCGAATAAGCCGTTACTTCCCTTTCATTCAGCCCACTCGAAGCTAGTCAAAAGGAGTATTGTTAACCTGTGTTTCACCAATGTACTAAAAAAGTCCTGTGAGCATTTGATCCCCCAGGGTTTTAATCAGCAAGTTTTGCGCTTGCTCGCAGCTGGGTATCCAAAACACCTTCTTGTTGCGGTCGCAGAAGGCCTTCTAAGAAAGCGCTGTCTCGTAGAAAACAATGAGAGCCAGCCGGCAAGACAAAAAGGAAAAGTTGTTGTGATTCCGTATGTACACCGAGTGTCGCACAATCTAAAGAAAATAGCAATGCGATCCAATGTAAAGGTAGTGTTTTCTGCGCCCAATAAGCTCATGGAACTGTGCAAACTATCAAAGCCTGGCGTGCGTGCCAAACACGGTTGTGAAAAGAAGCACAGAACGAAATTTGTCGACTGTACAGATGGCGTGGTTTACCGCATTCCGTTGTCCTGTGGCAGCCACTACGTCGGGCAGACGGGGCGCTGCCTAAATGATCGGCTTCGCGAGCACAATAACAACGTGCAAAAAAAGAACGGTGGCTTTCTTGACTTGCATTGCAGGACATGCGGTTGTACCCCACTGTTGGATGAATGTGTAAAAATTGGGAAATGCAAGTCAGCGGTAACACGCGAAATTATAGAAGCCGAGCACATTGATTATTTAGGAGACATGTGTGTTGCTATGCCGTCGATCGCATTATCGGAGAAGGAATTGTTTTTCCTGAGAACGAGATAGTGTTGTTTCCCAGTTATGCTCTGTCATGGTGTTTTTCTTCCTATACTTTTGTCTTTTTTTGTTGTCATTGTAACGATGGTTGAGACTATATATATACCGGAACACGTTTTCAATAAAATTCAGTTGAAAGTTGCGCCTTGTTGTGTCCTCTTCTCTGCTTTTGTCCTCGTCTTTGTTGCGCATACGATTGTATAAGAGAGAGAGGGCACGCGCGCGACTCCGCTAGCAGACGACAAACCGGGAGGTTGCCGTTCTCCATCTTTGGGCTGTATCGGCGGGCTCTAACGAACATCGAGCTCTCGCTCGTGGCTGCCGTTGTGAAGTGGTTCGCGTTCTTAGAAGGGTTGTGGCTACTCCAAAATCAGCCTATAGCTCTCTGTTGTTCTGTTTTGCTAAATGATCAACTAGCATATCTTTTTTCCGTTACTTAAATAACAGTTGAGTCAGCCGGCAGTACTACCCTCAACTACTGCTTGTATTGTGGCAGGAGAGCACGTTTTATTTATTATTTCAGACTTCCACTCACGGTCGCTAAAGGCCTACACCAGTACGAACTTGTGTATAGTAAAAAAGGTACAGCCACCGGATTTACTTTTCGCCAAAAAGACCGGCCAATCAGACACAGTTTTCCCAATATTTTTTTTTTATTTGCACGCAGGTAACAGCGCAATTGGAACCCGTGAGTCTTTTTATCTAGCATAATATTACACGACAAGTGGCATACCAAAATCTGCGCATCTGCGCTTGAAAGTTCCAAAATGACGCGATTTTAAACAGAGCTTGCACGCCAGCCGGACGCTACCTACAGCCCACTCGGCGGGGCGGACGTCATGCGGGGTGATAGGGGGAGTGCATTTTTTTCTCTTTTACCCTCTCTGCTATGACCCTAATGGAACAGTCTATAGAGGAGGCTATGTTCCTACGCGAGCTGGATTCTTCCCGCGGGCCGTGATTTGGAGACCCCTAAATTATATGCCATGTGACTTTGCGGAATCCCATTTATTGTTTAATGTCATATGCGCTATTTTTTTCATCGTGTGTAATGTGATAATTCGTGAAATTTTGAATTTCAAAATAAAGTATATTATTTCATCCAACTTAGATTCGTTTTTTTACAGCGGAGCTGTTCAGGGCTAGTCTCTGCAGTATCGTGTCCATTGGAAAACAGATTACGACACAAAACTCTAGAAAGCTACCGACATCTATTAGCAACGGCGGCAACCAGATAACCAGCTTGCCGGCTGTCTGGTTGCTGCCGTCGTTCATAGATGACGGAAACCTTTCCAGCCTTTCCCGCCTGGCTTTCCGACTTTCGGCCAGCCATTACTTCATCCCCATTATAGTACAGCTTCGCTGGCCTTCTTTCTTCAACAAGGTGGAAAGGTTGAAAGCTTTATTTTTTACTACTTTTTAATTTTCTATTTAGATTACGATATAAAATTATCTATTAAGTGTATTTCTCATTTTTATTTACTTTTCCATTTTCCGGCCCTCGAGACATTTGTTAAGCTGAGTAAATTAAAGTAGTGAAAAATATATTATCCTCAATTGGTACCGCTTGCGTCGGCACACCCGATTTAAAGCCAATTTGAAATAAATTATTTCGATCCATGTATCAAATGGAAATTTCAGCGAAAAACCAATTGGGAACTGTACTTAGAAAAAACTGGGCCACACCAAGAAACAGCCCAGGAAAGACCGACAGAGAGAAAGGACCCCGCAGAGCCCGACATTAGCCCCACCCCACAAAGGCGCACGAAAGGGCGGCACCAGTAGGTCGACGATGGGCGAAGGGCAAAGAGTGCACCCAACTACCATCGCCGTAGTGATTTTTGCTTTCCCCCTCCTCCCAAGAAGGTACCCCAATGAAGGGGTCCCTCCCTCAGGAGAGGCGGGGGGGCCTCGAGACTACAGCAAACTTCCCGATGCGGTCACGGCCTTCGCCAGAAGGTCAGCAGACCATTGGTCTATACGATGTATAAGTATTCTAATATGCCGCGGGTGTGCAGTGATTTGAAAGCGCGCACTGAGTAGTACATGCCCGACATGCACCTGAGTTGGATACTTTTCAAAGAGATACTTGCTAGGAGATGATATGCTTCGTGCGCGGGGTTCACTGGAGCACAACATTTGTTTCCTGAAGTATCCTAAAGTGAGCTCTCCCATTTCTTGCTTTTGATTTTTTTTATATTATACAAGCTTTCAATTAGAATATCACTTTTGCGAGGAATAAGTTTTCATATGAGTGGTATTTTTGGCACATCTTCTGAATTGACAGACCATCGAACCGAAAATCCGGCACTTCAACATGACTTTAATTAGACTTACGTGACTTCAGTGTGACTTCCCTATGGCCATTATGTGAATATTAATCTTCTAAGAATATTAAAACAAGAAATGTATGGCTTCGTTCTAGCGAAACGGAACTTTTCTATTTCTTTTTTTTTTTTTCAAGTGTGTATTTTATATTTTTTGTCTTTATCAATTCCCACGAATTGATAAAGACATGTTTTTTCCCCGCTAATGTATTTTTTTACCTTCACTATGCTCGAATGAAATCATCCTAAGTTTGAATGAATAATACACCCCCCCTTTCCCCCACCCAATCCCGGTCTGAAATACTGTTTTGCAAGGCGCCAGTAACATCTGATGTCAGGCAAGTCGTTATTCGTATTTTCGATGTGTGTATTTTCCATATTCTTGTATAATGAATCTTCATGTCACGTAAACCCCCCCCCCCCCCCCCCCCCCCCGAAAAGTGCCGTATATTTGATGTAGGCATCTGTATACATAACTATTTATGCAGCTGCTTTCTATAAAGCAATGGTCGCAAACAAACGAGAGGCACGTGTCGTCGCGCTTTTTTCTTTATAAATGTTCTTTTTATTTATTTATTTATTTATAAATACCCTCAAGGCATGAAGCATTATACAGGGGAGTGGTACAGCAAATACAATAAGTAAAATGGAATAATAATTGGGAAAGCATACACGAAAGAAAAAAAAAAAACAATGGTTACAAATGATTAATACACTTTGATACTATATAGTCCACTAGCCTGAAACCGGCAAACACGTCTTCTACTAATACAGTTAAATAATCAATCAGATATATTTTTAAGGCAGATTGAAACAAATCATAATTAGTAATAGTGGCTATCAGAGAGGGAAGGTGGTTCCAGTCACTAGACGTACGTGGGATGAAGGAATAAAAAAAGGAATTAGTGTTGCATGAAATGACTCCTACTTTATGTGGCTGATCCATCCGTGACGACATGTATGAACGTGATGTTAACAGTTCACCGCGTAAAGTGGTGTGGTGGAAAATTTTATGGAACAAACAAAGTCGTGCGTTTTTGCGTCGTGACGCTAGGGAAGAAAGACCTAGGTTAGATTTCATGGAGGATACGCTAGCAGCTCGTTGGTAGTTAGAATATATAAATCGAACCAAGTTATTTTGAATCATTTCCAACTGATTAACGAGAGTTCCGATGCCAGGATCCCATATCGCTGAAGCATATTCTAGTTGTGAGCGCACAATTGTTTTGTAGAACAGTAATTTAATAGAAGTAGGGGCCGAGTAAAAGTTGCGTTTTAGGTACCCAAGCATACGGTTAGCCTTGTTAGTAATGGAGTCGATGTGAATTTGCCAGCTAAGATTAGAAGTAATATGGACGCCTAAATACTTGTATGATTCGACAGTTTCGAGTAGACTACTATCAAGGTGATATGAAGGTAAGTTAGCGGAACAACGAGAGATTCGCTTGAATTTGCACTTGTTAACATTTAGTGTCATATGCCACGTTTTGCACCAAGAAGTGATAGCGTCAATATCAGATTGAAGTGCATGCACGTCATTGATAGAGGTCATTTCCCGGTAAAGAACACAATCATCTGCGAATAGATGAATCGAAGATGATACACAGTTTGGTAGATCGTTAATATAGACAAGGAAAGGTAATGGCCCAAGTACAGTACCTTGGGGTACGTCAGATATTACAGGGTGAAGGAGAGAGCTGACTTCATTCGCGGTTACAAATTGCTGACGATGTGTGAGAAAGCATTCAAGCCATTTTAGTATGTTAATATCAATACCTATTTTTTTTTGTTTTAGTAGCAGGAGCTGGTGAGATACCTTATCAAATGCTTTCGCGAAATCCAGATATATACAGTCGGCGGATGATCGGTTATCGAGTATAGATTGCAACTTATGGGTGAATAAAGCCAGTTGTGTCTCGCACGAAAAAGATTTGCGAAAGCCGTGCTGTGCGCGGTGAAAAAAAGAATTTGATTCCAGATAGTTCGCGATATGGGAGAAAAGTATGTGTTCTAGAATTTTGCAAGGAACGCTAGTGATTGATATGGGTCTGTAGTTGTAGGGTGAGTGCTTGTCGCCAGATTTGTGCACGGGAACCACCCTCCCTATTTTCCAGTCCTGCGGGAGCTCACCAGAATTGAGGGATTGCTGAAAAATTTTAGCGAGGGCGACAGAGGTATAGGCTTTCGTGTTTTTTAGGAACATGGGAGTAATACAGTCAACACCAGAGGAGGAGAAAGGTTTGAGAGAGTCAATAATTTTGGCAACACCATCAGTCTCAATCTGCACAGGATACATGGGAAAATACTCAGGGTTACTAAATGAAGGCAAAACGTCAGAAAGAACACACGAAAAAGCGCTGGAAAACACGTTGTTAAGCGTATCTGAACACTGTTTGTCATCAATTGGTTCACCGTCCAAATTCGTTAGTACAATTTGCGAACTATCAGCCGGGTTCACTACATTCCAAAATTTTCTTGGATTGTTCAGCAACATATTTGGTAATGTGTTGGTTAGAAAATTTTCCTTCGCCGATTTGACTGCAGAATTACATTCATCAGCCGAGGTACGATATAGAGACCATCGATGTTGGTCACTAGACGTTTTTGCACTTCTATACATGCGTTTTTTTCGATTGGAAAGGCGCCTGATAAATGAATTATACCATGGTGCTTGCGGATTATAACAGATTACACGAACTGGAATAAAACGGTTAGCAAGCTCTGTCATCTTCGTTTTTAGAAGCTTCCAATTATATTCAACTGAGCGTGCTTCGAACCCGTTTAGAAACGCTTGTAGAAATAAAAACAGTTAATCATTGATTTGGTTAAAGTCAGCATTAGGATAATTACGTATCACTTGAGTCCTATTAGAAAACTTTTTTACAGGAATAGTCACAGAAAAATTTAGTAGAGAGTGATCACTTATTTTCGGCATGTATGTCACTTCTGAGCATAACTCGGGACAAGTAGTTAATACCAAATCTAACAGGTTCGCACTTGTCGGTGTAACTCTGGTTGGTTCGGAAATAATCTGTGTAAAGTGAAAGTATGAACATAACTCAATAAATTCCTGGCAAACAGACGAGGACGAATTTAGTGAAGGGGGGGACGTTGACCATTTGATTCCTGGATAATTAAAATCACCCAGCAAGAATACAGGGGATGTTGGGTACCGTGTGATAACGATGTTTATGGCATCATAGAGCTCAGTAACAAAGGTAGAGGAATCATTCGGGGGGCGATAGCAAACCCCGACAACCATTCTACAATGAGCTAGTTTTACAGACACCCATATAATCTCTAAGCATGACGCAATATGAAGTGCGAATGACTCAAATTCCTTTTTAATCGCTATTAGTACACCACCACCTTGCCTCGTTTCCCTATCTCGTCTGTAGAAATGAAATTGATTGGACAAATCGAATATTTCATTTTCACGAATGTTACTGTTAAGCCATGTCTCTGTTAACACGACAATATCGGCAGAGCAAGAATCAATAGCAGAAGAAATTTCGGTGCGGTTTCTGACAACGCTTCTGATATTAGTAAATAAAATAGAGACTTGTGATAAGGATGCACGATAACCACAGCCCCTCGGTAACTCCTACGTGTCTGACGTATCACGTTGCCTGGATGACGCAGCGTGTTGTCCCGAGGGCACAGTTGTTGGTGTATCGGTAGTAGCTGATTGTGATATCGGAAGTCGTGACTCACAAATTTTATCGGAGACAGGGTCGTACGTGTATAATTTTCCATTAACGGACAGTTTGTTGTATTTCAGCTGGAAGGAGGGACTGTTAGGCATCGTTTTGGCAAATTCGGTCAGCTTCCTCCGTACTTCGCGCGTCGCGGGTGAAAAATCCTCAGTTACACTCACGTCGTGTTCTTTCAGTTTAGCTTTGGCCTGAAGTACCTTTTCTTTAGTTTTAAAACTAGAAAATTTTATTATTACGGGGCGGCACCTTGAGCCGGAAAATTTTCCTAAACGGTGAGCGCGTTCGATATCAACCGAGGCTAGCTGAATACCAAGCCAGTTGGACAACAAGTTTGATACCTTTTCTTCTGTTTGTGGCCACGTTTCCTGAATATCAGGAATTCCGTGGAAAATCAAATTGTCACGCCGTGACCTGTCCTCTAGTTCGTTAATACGAGTCTGCAATAATTGGTTTTGTCTTTGAAGACCTTCTACCGTGTTGGAAGTATTCCGCAAATCAACTTCAACACTATCTAGCACCTCTAGCTTCTCTTCGACAGCTGTTAATCTACCGCCTATATTTGTAAGCGTAGATTCAATGTTTTGTTGACCGTTTCTAATTTCAGTGATGCTTTGTTTTAATTCCTGATTACCTGTTGCTATTTCAGCTGATTGCTTTTGAAGATCGCGCAACATGCGCAAAATTTCTATGTTTTGCTCTGCCTGGGTCAGTGCAACCGCTCCCTTAGTATTATCTTCTGTCATACTAACCATGGGCTGGCTAGTTTTTCCTTTGGTGGACTGTGACGACGTGGTTCGTGTGAAAGGGCCGGGATTGGACTCTACGTCACCCGACATCAATAAAAGAAGACAATTTTTCAAGTACTCCAATATCACACTAAGAAACACCCGTGGGCTCGGGAGCAGCAATAGCAAACGTTTGTTTTTGTTTTTTAGGTTCAAAGGAATGTGGATACCCACCTGAGGTACGAAGAAACAAGTTTTGTAAGCCACTGCGGCCGTCGCGCTGCTCCCGTGCCCACTGGAGAATTCACTGAACTGCCAGCCTTTTACATCTGGCGCTGCGGGCGTCGTCGATGTCGATGGGTTTTCTTTGATGAAGCGAGGCGAATCGTAGATCCAGGTGGCCTGCTTTACGTCATCATGTCGGCGGAAATCGCCGACTGGAACTTGCGGCAGCGAATCCATGGTGATGAAGTCGAAGGCGAAACCATTATACCGGGACGCGCAGTAAGCCAGGAGTGGTAGTAGGACCTGAGGTACGAAGAAACAAGTTTTGTAAGCCATTGCGGCCGTCGCGCTGCTCCCGTGCCCACTCATTTGACACTTGATAGCTTCACGCTTGGCATGGCGCTTTGTAGGACATATCCTGTGTTCTAAGCAAGACGATGTAGACATCTTCATCCTCTGGATGCATTTCGTAGCGACGATTCATTAATCACCAACGCACCCAATCAGAATGGTAACGCAGATTAAAGTATTAACGTGCACACGTGGCACGCGTGCTCATATCGCTGTAGAAAAAAAAGTAAGTACAAAGGGACAAATATTTTATTGATGCTTACATCAGCACAAATATTTATTGATTTCAACAATCATGTATAGGTCGTGATTGCACCTAAATATTTTTTGTTAGTTATGATAACATATGCAGCATTTAAAATGTTTTGCTTATATTTGCTTACATGAACGTACATTGGGTTTGAATTAAGAATGGCGATTTCGAAGGCCCATGCTTATCTACACTGGGATCCTCCAGAGCCTACATCCGCCACCACGTGGACTGTACAAACAAACTAGCAAAAAATAAAATGCTATAAATTGTTCCAATGTACTGCTGGCTTGAACCTCCGCAGAATTGTAGCTCCAGCCGATTGAACAATCCGCTTCCCGTATTGAAAATACCCGGAGAGAGAGGCGAGCAGTCGTGCTTTTGAGCCGAAGTGTTCAGACAGTATTTATATTGTTTGTAGCTTCTGAAATGAAAGAAAAAAATAGGTTAATAAAAGAAACTGCCTCCACAAAACTGATATTTAGCGACGCGTTAAGTATGAGTTCACTCAAATATACAATTTGCTTACCCTTTCTCTAATTAAATAACAAAAAAGTCAGTCACCTGCTTTTCAACGAGTCAAGCTCGCGCCGTAATGAGGAGGATATTATACAGCATTTGAATTAAAATTATATACATAGCTAGGAATATACAAAATATCATACTTGGATAGTAGACCGTACGTTTTCTTATATATTTGGATTGTATTATAATTTGTAAAACTTATTTTGGCTATTTTGTAAGCAAATTAGTGTTTCACACGTTTATATATCAATTAAGTTCAAAATGTTCTGCAATATGTTTTCCCCATCATGCATAAGTAACTTTTCATTTCTGCCTTACTTACAAAATATACTGTTTAACATCCAGAGTTGACTTATAAACAAAAATATGCATAGACATTTTTTGTAACCTCTTGGCAATTTAATATTGAAGATATCTAAAATTTCGCATATCGGTCTGTGGCTATCTGAGCTTGTTTCCAACAATTTGTGTCAGCGTCTCTTTCCAGACACGCTGACACAGACGTGTATTCGAGACGGGATTCACGGGATCAAGATGAATTGAAAGAGGCGAAAGAAGTTGCAAGTCGTGTCTGGGGGAGGACTGCGCCTTTTAAGGGGCAGCAGAACGTATTGAACGCACATGATACTCAGTGACAGCAATCTTCGCGAAAGGGCGGATGGGGGGGGGGGGGGGAGGGGGGGGGGGGAAATAGGAAAATAGACAATGGTTCAGACGGTTTGCAGACTCGTGTTAGGAATAGTAGAAGCTCAGCCAATTTCAGCACCCGACAAGTTCCTCTATTCAGTGATTGCAAGTTATAACATCAGTGGTGGCGACTGTAACTTTTGAAATGTAATAAATTCGTGTATGTCAGCAAATAAAATGAGTTGCCGTAATATTCAGGACAGTTGAAACAAAAGTTACCTGACCATTTCCTTTACCGGGCTGGTATTTTTCTGCGATTCTTACGAACGAAAATATGCATGTAGTTTTATGTATTTGAATCCCTTCTATCACAAAGCTCTATCATAAATTTACTTCGAACGTACCCTAACATTCTGAGCATTCCCAAAAATTCAACTTATCTTCAACAAAAGTCTGAAATCGTCTTAGCGCTCGTTTTAATACGTCGAGTATCCACTTTGGAGCAGCTGGAACCGAGAAAAGGCCTACATGGTGTAGGCTGCTTGAAATGCGATTGATACACACAAATTACTACTGTTTAAAAAAGTAGGTACGATTGTAATATCGATATACTACAAAAATTAAGCCCAGCATAAATTGAACTATTTAGAGCTCTAATGTTCTGACGTACATAAAACGTTTCTTCAAAACACTCACAAGCAACGTTGCTGGGAACGATGGCGCTGCACGCTTGACCTTTCCTTATTTGCTGCTCTTGTAGCTTCTCGACTGTCGACATCCTCGTTCATGTTAGCACCGCAGTAGTCCCAGTTCTTAGTAAAATCTTTTAATTTGCAGCCTGGATATTCGGTAACAAAAAACTCTTGCGTTAGGTCGAGATAATAGCTTCGAACCTGCCTCATTAGACTCGGCATGCCTGAGATGATGAATAACTTTCATGATATTTTTATAACAAATATTCTGTTAAACATTTTCTATGTTTATATTATGTGTTGTTTTGTTTTAGTTTTGAAGGCAATCAATATTAGAGAATATAACTATTGATTCGAAATCTCGAAATGCACCTTTGTTTGAAAAACGATTTTACCATTGTTTTCGATTTTCGCGTTCTTGGCACCTCTTTTTGGAGCTGGAAGCACAAGGAGAACCTTACGTCCTGTCGAAAGTGGCGCGTAGATAAGCAACGTAATCGCGATGGTCACTTAAACTGCACCTCAATCTTAAACTGGCGTAGAGCAAAACATATTTTTCTCCATGTGCAATTACGAGACAGAACACACGTGGTATATTGCTTCGAGGTGCATATCACTAGCAGAAATGTACTGCGTGGTTTCCAACTGGCATGACTGGAATTGGCGCCCCGTAGCCTTGGCCATAATGCACCATAGGCCGAGACGACGTATACTTTTAATTTTACCAGCGTATCCTTGGCGTTTTCTGAAATAGCAAACCACCAAAATGATGAATTGGTTTCTCGCTGCTGGCGCTCGGAAGCCATTTTTCGCTTGTTTGTGTTCTTAGTCATAGCACTAATCTAATCGCAAAAAAAAAAAAAAAAAACGTTAGCAGAAAAGATTTATCCTATTTGCTCCTGCCACGACTCGGGCGGTTCTCGAGGATGCTATTGATTAAACAATAAAATTGTTGTGAGGTCGGAAAAAAAAATATGTATGCAAGATATTTGGAATTGTCAATGAAATATCCAAGGCAAAATGTATTTAGAGTCTTCAAATAGAATACCCACGTTGAAAGTATTTATGTAACAATACTCATTTACGGACGAAACATTAGTAGCGCACGCATTAAAATCAAAGTTCTTTCCGTCCCTGCAACGAACACCTTGGGATATTAGATCTTACCTTGGTTGAATTGCTCAAGCGGCCTGCGTTCACCAGATTGATTGGCGTGGCATATATCATGAAATTCAAGCAGGACGTCTTTTAGGAGCCTCGCAATTTCGGTTTTGAACATCCCGGCACCAAGGCAACCGGAATCCTTCAAAGCCCAGTTGAAACAAAGACGAACCTCGTCCACCAGCCTGCAGTGTAGTAAATCTCAGAGTATTATTACCACTACACAAGGAAGATCAAATGTGTATAGTACACTCTGCTAAAAAGGTCACTTAAAACCAGTCTTGTAGACGTTACTAAAAAAAAGTAATCGATTACAATTACTATTACTCTTGGCTAAAAGTATTCGATTAGATTACTTGATTACTCGACGGCAAAACTAATCGGACATTACTTAAAGAAGTAATCGTTACTTTTCCAATTACTTTATTGTGTGACGACTTACATATTTAGCGCTCATAACAATGACCTACTTCCAACCTATATTTCACATTTGCACAAGTATTGAAAAAGAAAAACTGGCTCCCTCTTCGTGGTCGGTGCACCTTCACAATGCGGACACAAGCATAGAATTCGTTTGAAGGCTTTTAATGATTTGGGCGTTCGCCAGTGTGTGTGTGTGTGTGGGTGGGGGGGGGGGGGGGGGGGCGGAGGGGGTTCTAGTTTGTCGCTCAAAGTTTGCGTCGCTCATTTTATTATTCACATGTGGATGAGCTCGCATGTTATACAAAAGAGCAGCAGCTCCAGGATTTGAAACGGATCATGTGCAGAATCCATTAGCGGAAGAGATCGCCCCGACCACTTCTCAACTCGAAACATTGCTTGTCACAAAGACCACGTAGGGGAAATGGGGCAATGTTTCAATTGCCTTTGTCATATTTTGCATCCGCTTTAGGCATTCTTCGGTTCTGGTATCCTACGGGCTGCGAGTACGTACCCTAAGCAGGATCTTTTTATTTTTTTATTTCTGTGTGTGTGTGCGTGACGGGGCTAGTTTGAACGAAGGACTCACAAAGCTACATTCTGCTTCCTGTAACTTCGCCCTCAATGGCCTTTGTCACGCACTGCGGCTTTCCTGGGGCTTCCCACTCCCAGTCCCAGCTCGAGAAAAAAACTGACATTTTACAGAAACTGTACATAGAAAGAGATTGACCTCGTTTCCTACAGCTCCGCGAAAATCTTTCTTTTTTCCGTTCGAAAAAAAAAAGCAAATTTTATTTTTGTAATTTCATAAAAAAAAGGCGTGTGCCAGTTTTTTACAAATTGTAACGGTTACAAGTAATTTTATTACTTCAAAAAGTAATCAGATTACTCTTGTGATTACTGCCTAATAAAAGTAATCAACTGATTACAAAATTACTCCAAAAATAATCGATTACAAGTAATTTGATTACTTGTAATGCGTACGGTACAAGTCTGCTGAAAACTAACATTTTTTTTTCACATGTTGCACAAACAGATTATAGTGGCAAGCACTAGTTTTCAGCGCTTGAGTTAGAGTCCAGAATGATTGATTTCCGTCATGGTACTTTTTTATAAAAGCATTTTGATTTAAAACAACAACACACGAAAATATAGATAGCGTGTCCGGGCTAAGTACATTAAGGTATTTACAACATGTAAAATAAAAAGTTTACAAAACCTCATTTAATACCCCTGAGCTTAAATGCCAATATATGCATCTTAGCTATTCAGAAGCTCTGACTCATGCCAGCATGCAGAAGATGCGTGTGCCTCAATAATATGCGCTCTAAAAGTAGATTTGTTCTTTTGTTTTTGTTGTAAATTTGTCGTCCTGCTCAAGGTTGTGACTTAGTGGCTACAAAATCTCTCCAAGCAAGGTTAAACTCTGAAATTAAAAGCAGAGGGGTGAACACAACGAAAGTGCGTCTCTTGTGTGCAACATTCTCCATCATCTTCGCTGTGTTGATTTCACTCAGTGTGAACCAACTAGCCGGCATCCACATCCCAATTAAATTCTCCACGTGAGTAAGCGTCCACAATATTAGAACGACGTTTTCAAGTTAGACCTTTTTACAGCGACTTATACAGCGTAAGGTCGGTCTCCCAGTAGGGGCGACACTGGTTTACACTGTAGATGAGCAATTTCGCTAGTGCAGTACGACTGCTAACGTGGGTTCTTTCACGTGCACCACGCAGTAGTGATACACGACCGCACGCCGGTACGATGCTCATCCAGATCGAAACGGGCAGGGGTGGGGCTCGAACCCAGGATCCCTGGGTTCTGCAGCGCAAGCTTTCGCTCCACGCGCGTCGAGCTGGGTGTGCGCTCTAGCCCACTTGCCCCCCCCCCCCCCCCCCCACCTCCCCCCCCCCCCAAAAAAAAAAAAAGATATATACATGTTATATGGGACAAAATAATAATAATGAAATAGATAAATTTGAATAAATAAATAAAAATAGATAAAAGTAAATAAATAAAAAATAGATAAAAATAATAATAAAATAATAATATATGAGAATAAAATATGAGAAGTCAATATTAAGGATATACGGAGCATATCTAAACGCTCTTTTTTTTCTGGACAGCAAATATTGCGTTTGCACTGCAAAAAAACAACAAAAAACTGCCTACATTTGGATATAAAGTAATATGATGTATGATATTTATGCTTTTGGTATTCTTACTAAATCATGTTATAGTTTATTGAATACTAACAACAGAAATGTTCTTCCCTGACGCATATAGAAATATATTGTAGCGGATCGAAATCTAAACAGTGAATACATGTTAAGCTTTATTTCCCTTCTTATTAATTTTCTGGATTTAGAGCATTGCAATAAATTAAAAGACAATTCAAGGCACCATTTTTCTAGCATTCGATAAAAACGAAAGGTTTCATGAAGTGGTACAAAAAGCAAATACCTGAAAATCCTCATGTGGAAACTGATACATTTAGATGATTCCGCCAATTTAGAATTTAGATCATTTTCGGAAATCGAAAAAAAGGATGAAGAAGTATTATGCTGATGATAAGTTGATGCAGTAAATTCGGCATCAACGGTGGGGTTCTCTTTTTTGGAATTTCAATCAATGGAGGATCGGCGCTCGTGACAGCATTTTCTAGTTTCGGTCAGTTGTCTAATTTGTCTACTTCAGTTCTAAGTGTAAAGAATGAGTAGAGTGTCACTTAGGATGAATAAGAAACTATTAGGATTATTTTTTTACAGTACAATATTAGGCTTTACAAAGTGACCCTGCTTTGACCCTTGCCTCAGTGACGCTTTCACAACTAGGAATGGGGTACCGTAAGGAAAAGTTGTTCTAGTTGGTAATAATCCATATTGAAAAAACACGCGAAAAAACACACGGACAGACTCGTCTTGTGTGTTCTCTTCTTTGTCCGTGTGTATTTTCGCGCTGTTTTTTTCAATATGGGGTACTATGTTCAAATGTTCAATTTGTGTTGCTGAGACAAAAATCGTAAGGGCAAAATTTTAACCCGGGAAAAAAATAACGGAAACACAACCATTTTGTTGGTGCTAATTGACCACATCCTACGAACGAAACCACCCTTTAATCAATAATGGTGCATTATCTAGGAACTCTTGACGACTTCACTAGGACAAATGAAAAATACTTTAAAGGCTGAAGTATTAACTCAACATTGTACAGTGCTCTAATTTGGCTTGAATTTCTGTCTCGTCCGAATTAGTCTTCGACTTCCACGACGGATATTTCCTTCAGGATACATGCGGCGGTGTAGCCGCTTCGACATTTTGCACCGCACTGCCGGAACGAGTGGACGCTCAGTGTCGGCGTCCCGTCCCATACCTGGGGTTCATTTTCTGCAGCAGCTCAGTGTGCGAATTAAGGAGGAACTCTCTCGGTCTTCTATTGCGCCTATTTGCTCGTCCGGATTAGAAGCTCATCCAGCGAGCAAAAAAGACGCCGGAGACGGCACCGCAACGGCAACAGACACGACACTGCGAACGTGCACAGGTTTTCTAAACTGCGGCGGACGTTGGTTTCGCATTCATGGTTTTCGCTAAACGTGCTACTGGCAGTGTGTATTTCTGCATATGGTGCACCTCCTCTGTTTTACTAGTTAAATTACCGTACATATAAGAAATTTACCCAGGGGTGTTGTGAGTACCTCCAAAGCTACTTTTTTGACAGAGAACTCGGTTTTTCTTATTGTGTTTTATCGCTTTTGTGTACAGCTGGCTGAGCCCGGATTTGAGTATACGTTGGTTCTTATCGTCATTTTGAGTTACAAGATGCATGTAAAGCTCAATGTCGAAAATAAACTGGCAATAACATTTCAAACAGCGTTTTCGTTCTGTGATTCACACTCATTTGGGTGCCTACGAAGTTGAAGAGGTGAGGAGGCTTGAAAGGCTGAACGGTCGGAAGGGCTGAAGAGGTGAGGGGATTGAAGGGCTGAAAATGTGCAGGGCTGAGGGGTTTGATGGGATGGAGGGGATCGAAGAACTGAGTGGGTATCATAACACATCAAGGCGGAAGTGCTATTAGTAGTAGGGTTACATGGTTTTACAAATGCAACTGGTTTTGCAAATACAACAAAGATACTGTCACAAATCGTGCCCCGATAATAATATACTTTTTTATAGTGCAGCATATGAATTGGCGGGGATTTATGAAAACACCTCTAAAAGGACTGTGGCGTTATATAAAGTTTAAATAGAGCTACTCATATGCATTAAGATTGAAACGTTGCTTACCGACATTGGCTGTCATTGTTTGGGTCCTTCACTATGATTTCATCAGTTGCAAGTATCATTCTGTGGAATCCAAGGCCACAAAAAACTATTCTTTTCGCCGTGGTGAACTTATCACATAAACTCTGCCTTAAGGTTCCATTCAAGATTCTTCTCGCAATTGCTGGTGTGTAAACAGGAAAATTGAGGCAAACATGTAGCATCAATATGTACTATTTAAACGAAATGCACATTTGTAGTGTCTATGGCAATCAAACCTTATTGTACAACTTAGTGATCGTACACCTCGGTGTTTCTGTTTGCTTTGAACTACCATTGAACACGGAAAGAAAAGTAAAACTAGTAATAAAGAATTAAAGGCGTTTACAATTCTCCGTAATGTCGAATAAGAATGAAGCTCTAGAGTAGAAGGAGGGAAAATTACGGAGGGGCGGGTACGGCGGGGAGGTTATGCCCCTGCTTCTTCTCCATTTCCTCCCCTCCTCCTCTCCTGCTCCTCTCCCGTTTAGCGGGAAATATTTGCTAAATTTGCCGCTAAATATAGCAGAAATTCCGTGCTAAATTTCGCGGGGAAGTTTAGCTTTCTGCTACATTTAGTGGGGAATCTGAATTGGTGTTGATATCACGTGATGTCAATTTCCAGGCTAAATACAGCGGGAAGAATTTTCCCGCTAAATTTAACGGGTTAAGTTTCCCCATTATACTTAACGGGGAAACTGAATCGGTGTTTAGGTCCCGCGACGTTGAATTCCCACCTAACTTTATCAGGAAAACTTATCCCGCTAAACGTAGCAGGCAATTTAGTGAAAATTCCCCCTACATTTTACGGGAAATTCACGTCACATTACCTTAACACCAATTAAGTTTCCCCGCTAAACTTAGCGGGGAAACTGTGACTCCCCATAATGCAACGCTCGTGGTCACGTCGACGCAGTCGCGGCTATACCTGGAAAAGGACGCCTAAGAGCTGCGCTCTAAAATGCTTTAATATTGTCAGCAATAAGATACTAGGCTCGTTCGATATACCTGCATTTTCTGCCCCGCTGCAGAAAAGTGTATTAGTAATATTATTATTAAGAGTTTATTCAAAGATCCACATCAAGGTACAAGAAAAAATAGCATCACAAAAACACTTGCTTGTTTATGCGTGATAACACGCAGTCCATTTATACAGTAGCTTTAAGCGGGTACTCCGGTTTTTACAATTCATCAAACATTTTCTTCAAACATATAATCAGTGTTGATGCACAAAGAACACAAAACAAAGACAAAAAACATTCGTTACAACTTAGACATCACGTGTACAGTACAAAGGAAAGAGGAGTGTGACCAATGTGCAAATAGAGGGTATCACAAAAAAAAAATTACGCAGTTTTTTTATCTCAAAAATAAACTAGCTATCGCCGGACGCTCATTCTCCGCCCAAAAGTAGCGCTAGAAGTCACAACCAGATACCAAACTTTCAGGCAGATCCGATACCTTATTCAAAAGTTATGAGTGATTTTCTGAAAACTTCAAGGGGAAAATGGCGGCCGACGGAGTTTTCGAATACACGGTGCTCTATGGGCACCTGAAACCGAAAACGGGCAAAAATGGGCTTCATTTTCCAATCGAAATTTTCAGAAAATCACTGATAACTTTTGAATAATGTATCGGATCGGGCTGAAACTTTGGCCTCTGGTTGGGACCTCTAGCGCTACCCTTGGGTGGAGAATGAGCGTTCGGCGATGCCTAGTTTATTTTTGCGATAGAAAAACCCTGTAAATTTTTTTTTACACCTTATACTTACAATTAACAAAAGGACAGTCATGATTCCCAGAAAAATACAAATGCGAGGATAAGGTATAGCAAGGGAAAATACACAATGGCAACCAATAGACGAACAAGTTTGGTTAAGGTATCTGAGGGAAATCTACAAGTAATTATAATATTGTACTCAGGGAATTCGACTACACATGAAGAGGTAAGGCGGTGTAATTCATGTCGCACCACAGTGCACATGCCGGACGTAAACTGCCCGACACGTTTTCGCACCGGTTCAGGAGGTGCAGCTAAATAGAACAAGCCTAGCATTACTACGGCCACACACCATCGCGGATCAGCTTTAGGCAAGTAAATACCTCCTCGAATTCCTGCATGCATTTGAGTGCCGATTTATCCATGAAGAGCAGTTGCCTATTTTCTATTTCACTGCCCCGTTGGTGAAGTAGTGCATCTCAGCACTGTATGACAATGACATCAGAGCTCGCCTGCACTGTATCCTGTGGCGGTCCATCGGCCTAACAGGCCGCTGATAAACGACGACGATGTTAGTCGTTGATACGAGCCCGGCGACACGAGACAATAAATAGAACGTTTTCACCTAAGCTCGGAGTCGGTCGCACTATCTCTTCCGTCCTCAACATTGAACGCGCTACAAAGTGGTGACTCGGATGTGATGATCAACTCCGAGCACCTAACATCCAGGGGAACGTTTTCCGCGGCACGGGATACGGCAACGGCTCTGGATTTGGATGATTGTGCAAGAGAACATCTCCCTCGGCCCCCGCATCCGGAGCCTCCGACACTGCCTCCGCCCCGTCGCGTCAGCCGCCGTCATCTCCCGGCAACGGGCTGCGATCACCTCGCTCACCCTGCCAGCTCGGCAAGTCAACGTTCTTTGGCTTTTTCCACCACTGCCACAGTCGCTGGTGTCGCCCCGACGATAGCGCCCATCTGTATGGTTTGGTACTGGCCTGGCACAGTCGCGTGCAGCCACAACATGTGGGGTGTGCCGCACCGCGCCACGCTGGGGCATGGAAAGACACGGCGAACCACACTGTTCTCGACAAAGCACTTCGCGAACCAACCAGGGCTTCCTTATCGCTGGTCAGGCATTGTTCTCAGCTCAGTGTGTCACCTCCAGGGATGACGCTGTATTGGTCCCGCAGCCGACCGCCATGTCCCCTGGAGCCCGAGCTGCAATCGAGCCTACTCCACATTGCATCCACAGCACGAACGAATCGTTGTGCCCTTTCTCTGCTGCATCATTTCTCGAATAAGCCCGACTTCGGTGTGAACTCCCTGCGTGGTTTGCGCAGGCTGTCTTCTGCACCGCCCTCTGCCACGTCGTTCGGCTCGTATCAAACGCCAACGGCAACAGCCCAACTCACTTGCTGCAGCCGCAACCACTCAATCGCTCCGTCCCCTACAGGCTGCATACCTGCAGGCGACGGCTCTAGGGGGAGGGGGGAGCTCTGTGGCGGTAGGTCGGCCTACTTGGCCGCTGATAAAAGACGTCGACGTTAGTCGTCGATACGAGCCGGCGGCACGAGGTAATAAGCAGAACGTTTTCGCCTAAGCTCGGAGTCGGTGACACCACCTCTTCCGTCCTCAACATAGAACGCGCTTTACACCCATTCATCTTCGTGAGAGCCCCCCTTGAACCACGGACCAGCAGCAGCCGTACAGGTAGGCCTATGCTTAGAAAGGAGTAGAAATACGGCCAGCCGCGTCCCATATCTTTCTGGCGATCTCGCTAACATCCGACTGCGGCATCACGCTCAAGGCACAGAAATATTATCAGAAGTCTAGGACATTGAGTAAACTATGGAACATGATGAGCGGCCCAGTATAATTATTCTTCCATGTGGAATAGTATTTCTGGGTTTATTTCTGTGCACCAATATCAGTCTTCATGGTGTTTTGAGCACGCAATAAATACCAATACCAATAAGCCCGCAAACTTTGGCACGCAGGAGCACCTCAAAACTGCCCCAGTATTCTATCCGAATAAGTAGGCAACACCTATATTATGATAAGTTCGAGGAAAACCACAAATTGAATAATGCAAGGACTCTGTTTGATCGTGACGAGATGTCGTGAAGTGAGGTCGAAGAAAACCGACTCAGCAATTCAATGTCCAAAGTGTTAACAAGATGCTTCGCGCGGTACTACGCCGCATAGATCACTTCGATTTCGCAAGTTGTCTGTTATCATTACAGGGCACAACTTTTTAAATGACCTAGTCGAAGGAGGTTACCATATTGACGCAGTGCCGTATCTAGGGGAAGACTTATGGGGCTTCAGCGCCCCCTACATCCCAAAATCCACACTACCTTATAATGTAACCTGCACTTCTTTGACCCCGTGTTCCCCCCTCTGCACCTCAAGTCATGAACATCCCACCTATCGCAGCCGCCCCCCCCCCCCCCCCCCCCCCGAACAAACCTGGCTACAGATCTGCCTAAGTTCTGCCATCTAATCCCGCGTCAACGAGGCCGTCAGTCATAACAGCCGTTTGTATCTGAGCCCCATATTTATGGATGTGTGTTTTTCCTTTCATAAACTTGATACAGTTTCCTTCGCACACATTGCACGTCTCTGGCAACTGTGCGCTGAAGTTTTCAACAAACTGTGACGCCCTCATTTCAGGTAGTACAGACACACCTGACTGGGCTTCGCACTACTTATAGCACCTTCACTGAAGTTTTATTTTTGGAGAAGCTGTACCGCAAGAAAATCGAAAGTTATGGATTCATGACACCCCGTTAGGCTACACGATTCTTATCTCTGCGTTTTGACACCAAAATATGTAGCGCCGCGACGCTTTCTTTTTTCGGTTTTTCTTTAGAACGCCTGAAACCGCGCCTTTTGTTTCATGCTCTCAGCGTCTTAGCTATGACCTGTGCTTCGATGGCGTTCGAATTTGTTTTTGTATTTATTTTGTGATCTCGCGGTCCGCGCCAGAGCAGGTAGTTTGAGACGCTCAAGTTTGTTCTACGCAAAGCAAGACCTGACAAATCTCATCTCGGGACCTTCCCTGGGCACTGCAGGTGGTCATACAAAGCAGCAGAGGGAGATTAGCTGCTGTGTCCAACCCCCTTTGACCTCGTCTTCTGATAAGCCTCCACACCTTATTTTTTGTCTTCGTGTGGCTGTGAGTGAGTGCGAAGGCCGCTTCTAGCAAATCAAAGGGATGGAGCAAAACACGTGACCGCTCTTTGTAGGAAAAAAACGCTTGGACAAAAACTTGTCGCGCGACTCGCTCTGACGCGCTGATGGGCTCACTGGGGTCATAGCCTTCGCGGTTTGCCAAGTTGTGGTAAGTTGTGGGGACCTCGAAGGTCCTGTTTTTGAAAGCGCCCGCCGCCGTCAGTGTTTTGTTTTTCGTGCAAGCAGGTCCTGACGAGTCCCATTTCGCGACCGTGGTTTTTCGTGGCCGTGGTTTTTTCGCGCAGGCGCCGGAATACATCCATGCCAACTTTTTTTTAATGGCCGTATATGTCGTCGGAGCCTATGGAATTATTGGGCTGTGATTGTATTACGCGTTTTGACAAAGAGCTGCTTATAAGCGGCCGCGAGACTTCCCTTGAAAATGATGGACCGCCTTCAACCTCGACATTGTGCTCGCTAAGTGTTCTGTGCTGCCCGAACCGGATTATGCATCTTTCACAGATTACATAAAATCGCTGTCTTATTTTGTAAGTACTCTGCAAGCATGCTTCTGATTGAAGTCCTGCTTTTTTCTCAATAGACCATCTTACTGTTTACAAACTTTAACTGCCCTTTGCGTCCCAAGAAACTCCCTGTCGTTCCGTTTTTGTAAGCCTGTGGACTTTGCTTACGTAACCAGTGGAAGAAAGCATAAATGCTGCACGAAAAGCAAAGTTGGAGATTTAACTAGGGCCTTTGATGTTGTACAATTTAAAGGAGTCGCGAAACAATATCAATTTGGGATGTTCATGACCTTACAGAGGTGTTCTGGTCCCAATCTGGCCCAAGTATACCCGCACGGACCGCCACTGAGTCTGAAAGGTCTTGGTCGTAGTGATTTTGCGAGGATAAAAGGGTACTATTTCTTTAGTCTTGCCTTTCCCAAGCTTGTTGATATGCGCGGGAATGTAGTTTTGCCGTTTGGCAAGCTTGTAATTGAACGTAATTGCACGCACATACAGAGACATGGCTGCAGCCAGATGACCTGCTTGCAATCGCCTATGGAGAATTGAGTAGAACCTGGTAGAACCTTGATTGAAAAATAAAAAGTGAACCAGGCACGTTTCGACTCATTTGCAGTCATTCCTTCGTGCAGTATTTTCGGTTTTTGGACCCTATCCTATGGATGTTGGTCATTGTGCCTTTTTACGTCGTTTCTGGCTGTGGGACACGCAATTTAGAGGGCGTACTATGCAGTCATAACACCCTGACAAAAGGTGTACTGTGGAATCACGCCTTAATCTAAGGGTGTTCGAAATAACGCATTCCTTTAGGGGTGTTAGGAAGAACGCCCTTATCATAGGGCGTTTTAGTACACCAAAGAGGGTGTTAGTTATAGGACAAGCCATTTACACCCTCAAAGGTGTAATTATGTTAAGTGTGCATGGTAAAGTGTAATGGGGGGGGGGGGGATTATCGACGTCCAAGTGGATTTCCCCCACCGTCAAGCAAGACGATCGGAGCCTTCAAAACATCTTCGGTCAACTTAAAAAAACATGTCTATGTAACGTTGATTTATTTTTCTTTCGTGCTCGGCAACCCTAGGGAGTACTGCATTCTGTTCCTAGATTAATGGTTTGTTATTTTATTTGTTTTAGCTTCTCAACCGCGTAAGTGACTTTTTAAAGTTGCTCTTGCGGAATGGTGTTACCTTGGCTGTGCAGAATTTATTTTCACTTGTAAAGCAGCAGGTTCTTCTCGATAACGTCAGTTGTTACCGATTCACAAATTTCTTTACTACCAAATCTATTCAAGTATGGGGTATTCGAAGCCTGGAACCAAACGTCCGTGCACCGTAAAGGTTGCACCAAATGACGAGATTAACATTTTGTAAATGGAGCGATTTTACTTTTTATGATGGTTTCCAGGAAGTGTCTAATTAAAAACTTGCTGATCCCGAACGCTGTTTACCTTTCTGAATAGTTCATTTCGCAGCGAACGATGCATTACCATTTTGTTGTGTGTGCGGTGCGTTATTTTGGCAGGAGTTCAAGAATAAATAGCCTCTATAAGAAGAGCCGTCATCCTGTCGCATCATTTCTTACCGTTCTTTCAGAGAGCACATCATCACGAGCTCGAGGATAGATGGGATAGATAAAAAACTGATTTAACTAAATATGGTAATTATCATGATACAAAAGTAACGTATAAGTAACGATACGCTAAATTTTTGAAACCGTAACGGGAGCGAGTTCCTTCCTCTCAGATGAGGCTTGTAACGGCAACGCGTTCCAAAAATCAGAAAGAAGGAGGAACGAGCTTTCGTTCCTCGTTTTGAGGGGCGGGTACAACACTGAGTCACGGCTATGCCCCTAAGGGAGCCTCGTAATTGGCAGCGTTTGAAGCTCACCTTGGAGGCTCAACTTTAAAATAATGTCGCACGTAAGCAAAAATTGTTCACCTGGTACCTTAAAAAATTGTTGTTTTGCGCGAATATTAACAGTAGATTGAGAATTTACAATTGGATATTGTAAAATTCGCAATAGACCGATCTTACCAGCCAGTTTGAATACGCCTCCGCTGCCGCAATGGATCGAGGGAAATTTAGTCATTTTGCACGTGCGAGAATTTTGCACTCTCAGAAAAAAGGGTGAATTTTACACCCTTTGTCCCATATAATACACCCCAAAATTTCAATTCGACGTAGAGCGCCCCGTAGTTGAACAGACGGCCCCAAATTTCACGAGGGGCTTGATACCCGAGTGGTACAACCTATTAAAATAGCTAACGTACGTGTTACTGACTACACAAAAAAGGGGGGTTTTCTTGGCCGCACAACAAAAAGTCAGTGTTTTCTTTAAGTGGTGTTTGACACGTACTTCAGCTATTTAAAAAGTTATACCGCACCGTTATCTAGCCCCTCGTAAAATATGGGGCCGTGTGTTCGACTATAGGGCGCTGTACGTTTTTGAGAAGTTTTGGGGTGTATGACATGGGACAAAAAGGTGTAAGGTGTGTGGCGTTCGCCTTCCGCCGTCCGCCGCAGGAGATCAACCAGACGACTCGTTCCTCGGGGTCAAACAGGGTTTATTACCATGACTCTGGTCCTGACGCGGGGCAACAACTGCCCTCGGCCACACGGGCCATCCCTTTTCTACCCTGTCGCCGCCGGGTGCCGCCCCCCCGCTAGTCGCCGGTTTGGCCGCCGTGTGGCGGGCCGAGCGCCCCACACCTCCCCCCCCTTTTAGAGGTCGAGGTCTAAGATGGCCTCCTCGTGGGCCGGGTCGCGGAGCAGATCCGGGCGGATTTGGCGGAGGATCCGGATGGCTTCCGCGACTTCCAACGGGAGGGGGGCTGCCGGAGGTGCAGCAGGAGGTGGCGCGGCTCGGCGAGCCCAGTCCGCCGCGACGCGGGCCTGGTGCAAGGCGCCCGCCAGGTGGGTGGGGCGGTGGAGCTCCGGCACTCCGCAGACGGGGCACAGCAGGCGGCGCTCCGCCTCGTTGTATACGGCCGCGGGCTCGTGCGGGTGCCGGTCCTCCAACGTGTTGCCCCGGAAAGGCTCGGGGACGGACTCCGGGGGCGCGCCACGCTCGGGCCGGGGCTGCTCCCTCCAGCGTAGCGCTGAGGCCCAGCCCACCGGGCGGTCCTCTACCAGCACGGTCCAAGTCGCGACGGAGGCACGCTCACGGCGCGGCGGGAAGCGTGCCGCCAACCGCCTGAAATGAAAGGCGTGGCGGGAACGCTCTTGGTGGCAGTGATGATCCTGCGGAGGAAATAGAGAACGGGCACACGAAGAAAAAGGACGAATTAACGGGTCTGGTTGTGATACGTCAAACATGCTCGGAGACACTCGCGAACAGAACAATCCCTTTGTGAAAACAAAGGGCAGACCCGCGGGAAGGAGATGGATCCTCTCCCCCCCTCTCCGCGAAGAGACGCAGCCAGCCAAAAAAAAGGATATGAATAGAACAGGTGATGAGTCACCGAGGGCGTAGGTTGTACCGCCTGGGCGTAGTTCCGTGGTCCAAGGGCTGGCTGGGAGCTGGGATGTCCGGGACCTGCGGAAAAACTGCTGGCTCGCAGTAACGCTTGAGCTCAGACACGTGAATTGGGCCGTACTGCTGTGTACCGATGCAGTCGTGCTAGGCGGTAGCTCAGCGGGGAAATTGTTTCCGTTATGCGAAAGGGTCCATCCCAACGGTTGGCGAGGGATGCTGCGAAGCCTTTCGACGCATCGCTGAGGGGATGTGTCCGACGAAGTACCAGGTCTCCAACCTGAAAGTGGACACTGCGGCGGCCCTTGTCGTACTGGGCGGCCCGTTGAAGACGAGCGACGTCGAGGTTCTCTCGTGCTTCACGAACGGCCGACGAGAGTCGGTGATGGACGTCCTGGGCGAACTGCGCGTATGGGCGTCCATTCTGCGCAACATCTGTGTATAGAAATGAATTTTCCATTGGGAAGGTTAGCTCCTTACCAAAGTTGAGACGGGCAGGCGTGAAACCAGTGGATCGGTTGACCGTGGTGCGCGTTGCAAATGCCATCTCGTCGAGTTTGGCATCCCAGTCTTTGTGACGGGCTGTGTGGGAAATCAACATCATTTTGAGGTTGCGGTTGATCCTCTCCGTGATGTTGGCTTGCGGATGATACGGCGAAGTCAGCTTGTGCCGTATTCCAAGCGCAGCGCAGGTGTCGACGAAAATCTTGCTTCGAAAATACGAAGCACCGTCCATGATGAGCTCTGCAGGAAAGCCGAATCTCGTGAAAACGGACAGAAGGCAGTCCCAGATCCGCTGCGAAAGAAGCTTCTGTAAGGGGAACAGTTCGACCCACTTGGTGAAGTGGTCAGTCACAACAAGTAGGTACTGATTTCCGCGAGGACTACGTGGAAACGGTCCCATGACATCACATGCGACAATCTGCCAAGGCGACTGGCTAACGACTGGCTGCATTAATCCTGGTGGTTGGCCTCCGCGAGGTTTCGCCTTCTGACACACTGGACAACTGCGAGCATACTTCAGTACATCCTGCCTGATTCCTGGCCAAGTCGCAACACGACATAACTTAGCGCAAGTCTTACTGCCGCTGCTGTGACCCGCTAATGCTGAATCATGGAAGTACCTGATGAATGATTTGCGCAGCTTCAGAGGTATCACAATCCGGAAAGGCGATCCATCGCTGTCGTCGTCTGCCTGGTGGATGTAGCGGAGAAGAAGTCCGTCCTCGCTCAGCAGGTACGAGTCGAACTCGTCGTCGCTTCCGGTGCCGCTTGCTCTTCGTGCCGCAAGCCTCTCGCCCACGCGTCGACAAAGTCCATCTTCCTGCTGGGCCTTGCGGAGGTCTGCTCTGCTCACCAACGTCCCCCACCGTGACTCCGAAGTGCGGGCCACGATGTCGGTTAATCCCACCAACTTCGGTTCCGTCTCAGTGGGAGGGACCTGCAAAGGAGCCCGTGACAGTGCATCTGCCACAATATTAGTTGCTCCTTTCCTGTAGGCGATAGTGTAGTCGTACGCTTGCAGTGTCAGAGCCCATCGTGCAAGACGTCCGGCTGGATTCTGCAAATTCTTCAGCCAGGAGAGCGCTTGGTGATCAGTCTGTATCTGAAAGGAAGCGCCATCGAGATACACGTTAAACTTCTTGAGGGCGAAGATGATGGCGAGACACTCCTTTTCCGTCACGGAGTAGTTTCGCTCGGCCGCTGTCAGCGTGCGGTTAGCGAAGGCGACTGGGCAAAGAACGTTGTCGTGTTCCTGAAGGAGGACTGCGCCCAGGCCGAAGTTGCTGGCATCTGTTTGGACGACAAATTGTCGGTTGAGATCCGGCAACTTCAAAGAGACGACGTCGGTGATTGCTTTCGAGAGCTGAAGGAAAGCGACGCGCTGATCCTCCCCCCACCGCCATTTCTCGCCTTTGCGCAAGAGCAAGGTCAGGGGGTTAGCGATCTCGGCGCAGCGAGGGATGAACTGGCGATAAAACCCAATCAATCCAAGAAACCGCTGCAAACTCTTGACGTCGTGTGGCTGCGGATACTCTGCTATTGCACGCAGCTTGTCCTCGTTGGGGCGAAGAACTCCATTGTCCACTACAAAGCCAAGGAGGTTAATTTGTGGTGAAGCGAGCTGCACCTTGTCAGGGTGAATCGTCAGGCCGGCGTTGCGTAGGCGCTCGAGGACGATCCCAAGATGCTTCAGGTGTTCCTCGAAAGTCTGGGAAAAAATAACGATGTCATCCATGTATGCCATGGCGAATTTATATTTTGTGTCGCCGAGAACGATATCCATTAAGCGCTGGAAGCTAGCGGGTGAATTGGAAAGGCCAAAGGGGAGGCGGGTAAATTCAAACAATCCTCTGTGGCAAGTGAACGCAGTCTTTGGCACGTCCTCTGGATCAATCTCAATTTGCAAAAAACCTCGACTGCAGTCCAAAGTGGTGAACACTTTCGCGTTGCCAATCGCGTACATAACCGAGTCAATGGAAGGAAAGGGGTACGAATCTCTCACCGTCACTGCGTTGAGGCGGCGATAATCCACGCAAAGTCGTACCGAGCCGTCCTTCTTCGGAGCCAAGACGACGGGGGAGGCCCACGGACTCTGGGACTCTTGCACTGCTCCGGTATCCAGCATCTCCTGTAGTGCTGCGTCTAGTAGGGCTCGCTTGTGGACGCTGAGGGGCCTAGGGTTGCACCGCAGTGGTCGGGCGTCACCAGTCTCGATGCGGTGTAGCAACACGTCGGTCTTTCCCGGGGTTTCCGTGAACATCGTTGCGAACGGGTGCAGGATGCTCTCGAGCTGCTGCTTTTGCGAGCTGGTTGCTGGGCACGCGTTGAGGGCGTCTCGGATGCCATCAGGAAGAACTGCAGCTGGCCGCGCTGTGTAGTGGGTCGGAAGGGTTGCGCCGGTGACGCAGTCTTCACGTCTGGTGAAGGGGGTCACGTGTGGCTGGTAGTCCAGCCGATACCCGCCGGTAGCAAAGTCGAGCGAAATTTTTTCGTCTGCAATGAAATCTCGGCCCAAGATAACAGGTACGGCCAATCCTGGCAGATAAAGGAAACGCTGACGCCGCGTTTTTCCGTCGAAAGAAATCCTCAGCCTTACTGCGCCTGCTGCTTTTGTTTGCGCGCCTGATGCTAACTGCAAAAGCGTGCTCGAACAACGGAGCTTAACATTTTTTGATTTGCAGAGTTCAAAAACGACGTCGCCGATAAGCGAAACTCCCGCGCCGGTATCGAACAGGGCGGCGAAAAGAACTCCGAGCAGAGAAATCGTTATCCTAGGCTCGATGCTGTGGTTCGTAGGTCGTACTCGACATACAGAAGGAAGTATTGCCGGCGACTTACATTTCCCGGGGCTGGTTGCGGCCTTGGGCGGCGAGGTCTCCGGGTTCAGCGCCGCGGGCCGCCTCGGTTTCCCTGGTCAGGCAGTTCTCGCTGCTCACGGGGCCGCCGTTGTGGGCACTGGCTGCGGAAGTGGCCTCGCTGTCCGCAGTTGTAGCAGGAGTCATTCTGCCGCTGGGTTCCCACGTTGCCCCGTTCACTCCCACGTCGCCGGCTGCCTCTCGGCTCCGCCGGGTCATTCCCACGTTGCCAGCCGCCTCTCGGCTGGCGCTGGGGCCTTTCGGCCATCTGAAGATCTCGCCGAGGGTCATGCAGCCAGCTTTCGCTGTCCGGGAACTGCAGCCGGCCCCTCTCGGGGTTTCGCGGCACCCGCGGCGGGCTTCCACCCAAGTGCGGGCCCTGGGGGGACCAATCCCAGGCGCCTGGGGCTTCCCTCGGTCGGGAATTTAAGCTCACGCTGACCCCAGCCGGTGATGCAGCACCGAGCCTCCCGTCGCCATCCCGAGTGCACTCAAGGGTGTCCAGGGCGCGGGGCAAGTAGGCGTAGGCGCCGACCCTTTCGGGTGGGCGGTGAGTCGGAGGGGTGCGTTCCAGGGCGGTGCGTGGAGGTGGCGACCACGCGCACGATGGTTCGAGGGCTTCTGTGGCGGGGGGCGGCGGCCGGTAGTCCACGCTGGCCAGGATCATGTCTTGCACGCCGCGCGCCGCACGAACGAGGTCTTCCACGCTCTCGAACCGCCGCCCCTGAAGATAGACGTGGTAACGGGGGTGGCTCTGTCGGATGATGCGTGCAACCCTCTCCGACTCGGGAGCAGCTTTCGCCGCTCGGTTGAACAGCTCCTGCATGGCCCGGATGTATTCGACGAGGCCTTCCTCTGGATGCTGGGTACGTCGTTCGAGCTCCCGCTGGACTCGGGAGTCGTACCCCGGTGGCAGGAACTCTTCTCGGAAGCTACGGCGGAACGCCTCTAGGGACGGAAAGGGAGTTTGCAACACCCACCATCGTCTCGCGCTCGCTTGTAAGGCGAGGGGCAGGATGCGCTCGAGCACGTAGCTCTCCGAGGCGCCGGACGCTCGGGCGTAGACGTCCAGCTCTTCCAGGAAGTCGGCGACGGACTTCCTGTCGTCGAACCCCGTGTACACGGGGACCGTGAGCCGAGGGTGAAGCTCGGGCCCACGCTGCTGCACATGGCCGCCGGCTCCTTCCGTGCCGGTTGCGAGGCGCTCCGTCACCAACTGGAGGGTGGCGGACATTCGGGACATGAGCGCCAGGACCTCAGCCGACGACGGACCGGGCTCCGCGTCTTCTTCGCTGGAGTCGCCGTGGTCGGACGGGGGCTGGGACTGTTTCTTGGGAGGCATGGAAAAAAAAAAACGCGCGACAAGGGAAAAAACAGCACACGCGAACACGAGGGAAGAAAAAAAAAACGCGCCAACAAACTACGCCAAGAAAACCGCACCGTCAGCGACGTGCAGACCGCGGTGATAGGCGAGCGCGCAAAAAGTCGCAATGAATAAGAAAAACACGACGCGATATAGAAAAAATGAAAAACGCGAACCGCGACGAATCAACGACCGAAAAGAAATTAAGAAATGCAAAGTTGAAGTAAAAGAGGACGAACCGTCTGGTCGATATCACCGACGACGGACGACAGAATCCCCGTTGGGCGCCAGATGTGGCGTTCGCCTTCCGCCGTCCGCCGCAGGAGATCAACCAGACGACTCGTTCCTCGGGGTCAAACAGGGTTTATTACCATGACTCTGGTCCTGACTCGGGGCAACAACTGCCCTCGGCCACACGGGCCATCCCTTTTCTACCCTGTCACCGCCGGGTGCCGGCCCCCGCTAGTCGCCGGTTTGGCCGCCGTGTGGCGGGCCGAGCGCCCCACAGTTGTTACCCTTTTTTAGAGTGTGTTGGAGCTCTGCACGTGTGAAGCGCGAGACAACACGAGCGCTCTCGTGCACTGCCGTTAGCCTCCTGTGAACTAATGTTATGGCGGGGTCACGCATGCGTCGAACGCTTGGTGAGTTTGGCCTATTGCATCACCTGTAATAGTAGTAATTATGAATTTAATTTGCAGATGTTAGTTTTTCGCCAAACTGATTATGTTGCATATCCCACTACAGAATGTTCGTTTTACTCAGATGATTCGCGGAGAGCATAATACAGAGTGATATAAATTATCATAAAGATTCAATCCCTTGAAGTTTTTAGTGCATTTACGGGTCGGTTTTTAGAGTACCGCCAGGAGGTGCACCGGGAACATTACACGGCATTGGAACAATTCAGCGCTTCGTGTAACAATAGGGCAAGTGGTCACGTGGTTGGTGCCACAATGGGCGACGTGATCATGTGGCATGCAATCACAATTTCACATGGCCATGCAGCTTGATGTCACACAGTCGCTGACCATTGACGTCGGTATGTTATGGAGCCACGTAAGTTGACGTCACTGAGTCAGTGACACCATAAGGCCAAAGTATCACATAGCAGAACTTAATGTCACAATAAACAGTGACGTCTGGTGACGTCACATTGTTATGAACATAACATTGTTATGAAAGACCAAAACGTGACGGACATCACGTGACGTGCTCCCGGGGTCGGTATCTCGTGAGCATCGTCCACCAAATTTAGCGAGAATATACCATATACCGCGCAATGAACATCCCTTATGTCCGCTTTCTGCCTACTTCTTACATCATAAGTAAACTGAAATTTAATAATTAAAAAATATAAAGTTGAAGTTTGTTATAAAAAAAAAACAGTGTGGTACGTATTGTACATCGAGGTCATTAACTTAAACAAAAAACGTTTGCGACATCGATGCACTTTTTTAATTAAAAAAGGCGGGTGTTTTTTTTTTTTGCACGCTTATTGTAAAAACTACACGTATCCGCACTATGTACCGTAACATCCCGCCTCAAAACACCCATATTGATCAAGAAGAAGCGCCCGTTTTACGAGTGGTGCTGATATAATATAATATCATAGAAAAGAAATACAGCATTCCTGAAATATCGATGGGTTCGTTAGATCGTGTGTTACCTGTTGGATTTTGGCAGCCGGACTTCGAGTTGAACAGTTCGCCAATATTTGAACGCATTGTTTTAATATGACGAAATAGGTCTCCTAAATTCTTGCAGTCATTGGCAAAGACAAGTACTTCGGAGCAGTTTTTGAAATCTTCCAGCAGTCTGAAATTCCAAAATTCCAGATTATGAATGGTATGCTGCGCGTTCATTGCAATGATACGATATGGATTATGCTTATGGAGCACATCATTTACGGCATATATTAGGAAACTCGTTTTTAACATATTAAAAAAAACCACAAGACATGCACGTGTAAATTAAGGATATTTAATTGCCGTGACAACAAAAATATATAATGTTTGAAGTTGCAATGTTTTATACTTGATAAAATTTCTAGATAAAGTGAGGCACAGGCAATTTTGAAAAAACTTGCAGGTAAGCAGGATGCAACATTAAAATGGAAGTCGAGTGCTCATTTTCAGCGGCCAGGTTGCGCTTTTTTCTAGTGCGGGAAGCATATATCTTTCCGATAAGCGTACAAAACATAAGGCATTACAAAAAATAAAAAGAGCGTAACAAAAAAAAAGATACCACAGCCATTCATGCTTCAAACAAAAATGTTTAAATATTTTGATGCTTGCAATTTCAGTAAGACATTTTGATGTAATATTTAAAACCTGATGTATTGTAATAACCCTATTTCTAGCTGAAAAATATGGTCAAATATCAATAACGTTGTAATGATTCTAATGAATCATGAGAAAATTTCAAAATTTTGAAAATATGTGAGCTCTGTATAGTTCCAAAAGCCAATTGCTTAGAAATAAAATGTTATCTTCAAAAATATAAAGTTACTAGTGTATTTGCCCTTTTGTCGTTGCATTAAACATGGGTTGGACTGATGACATGTTGCGTACTCTTGAGCACCGTGTAGGAGAAGGAGAGGTAAACTGCTTTTGTGAGAATTTTGAGTGACTGGTTAATCTTCTACAATCTGGGAAGAGAATAGTGACGCCTCAGTGGAGCTCCTTCTTGCCCTCTAATCTGCTGGTCATTGGAGCGCTCTTTGAATGACGTCACGTGCAACCCATGTATGCATGGTGTTTTATTCAAGCTGAGCATGTTTGCTTAAAAAAACAGTCGTGAAAGCTAAACTTATGTGGTTTGTGCAGATGAGTTAAAGACCAGGGGTCGTAGCATAGGGGTTAATTGTAGCGATAAGTTGGCTAATTAAGTATATATTTTATTTAAATTTGTAGTTAGTTAAAATAGACGTATTGTTCCCATTAGAAACTTGCTGAGCGTCATCGAAAACCACTAAGGTGACTCTTTGTAGAAAGTTATGACAGGAGCAGCATTAACGGCGTTCCATAAAAACTTTATTTTTGGACGCGTTTCTAGGTTTCAGTGGCTTATCAGAGCGCATCTTTGCGCCCGCAGTGTTACTTCCTCGTGGCCGAGACGCGCAACACACATGCGACATACTTCCCTCCATCCTACGAAGGATGCGAGGTGGCTTCGCACCGCGACTACGGGGGTGTGTGGCCGCGAGCGCAAAGATGCGCTCGGATAAGAAACCGAAACTCAGAAGCGCGTCCAAACTGTGCGTTTTTGTAGGAAGCCGTAAAATGCTGCCCTGATATATTTCTAAAATGAGTCGATTTAGTGGGTTTTGATGATGCTCAACAAGTTTCTAATCGGAAACATAGTCCTATTTTCATTAATTAAAACGTATAATTAACTAAATATACCTAACGAGGGAACGGATTATTACAATTAGCCTTACATATTATGTCCACCTATTCGTAAAACGGACCTGTACAAACGCACAACTGTAGTTTTAACGTCGTCTTTTTAACAAATCTGTAAATATTACAAGAAAACCTTGTAGGTGGCAATTTATTTCCTTTAACTATTTTGCCTGCGGCGATCTTAAGTTGTGCTAAAACGGACACGTTAACGCGTAAAGAAATTATATAGAACAATGTGAGGTGATAGGCGACAAATGACGAGTCGAGTAGAAATTATTTTTCCCGCGTTCGGAACTTTATATTATATCAAGTCATTTTATGAGTGGGTTAAAAGAGGAACCCACGAAATGAGCAAATGGAGAAGAACTGCCTTACAAAATCGAAAAAAAAACACGTAAAAATGTTATTACAATATAATGACTTTTTGTTACTCAGGTGAGCAATGACAGTCTAGTTGTCTCGTCATCTGGATACTTTCGGTCGTTTCAATAATGGTGGTAAAGCACGAATAATACGACTTCAGGTCAGGGTTATCAAATCTTTAAAAAAAGTAAGGTTTCTTGTGGCCAAGAATTAAACTAGATAGTTGGAGTGAGGAATGGCGCTGAACTAAAGAGAGTACAAAATCCAATATATATATATATATATATATATATATATATATATATTTATATATATATATCTATATATATATATGCTTTGTACAAGACAGCTAACCCCCTGAGATCACCAGAGCTGGGAAAATGCCCGAAGTACTACTTGCCGCACAGACCACGTGAAACGCAAATTACAAAAATCTATGTAAACATTAATCTTAGTTGAAACGGTGTGCACTGTCATACATGCAATCTGCTCTCCAATCGAAAATGTATCTCGTGGTTTGAGAGGTTTTTTGCACTCGTCCTTCACCTTGCTGCCTCCATAGATTGCAGTGATCAGCTCTCCGAGTGCAATGCCAGAGAGAGCACAAAGGGGTTTAATCTTAAAGTTTAGCTTCCTGAGTCAGTGCTGTATGAACCCTGGCACACAAAAGTTATTTCCAGCTGCAGAGGAGAGAAAGCAGCGGACAAGTCGTGATTGAGAGAACCGAAGAGCGCTCTCTTACCCTGATGTGCAGTGAAGATTAGCGCGGCCTGGCGGCCGAATAATGGAATGGATTAAAGATTAAATGTACACCGGCGGAGTAGCGAGTAGATGACGGCGTTAGTGGATCGTCGTAGATAACATGGGATGTTTGCTTCCCAAAAAGCTATATGGCTACAAGTTAGCGGACAGTGTGTAGCCGAGAAAAGAATAGCAGTGAGTCAGATTTCAGTACGTGTTTTTTTTTTATTTTTCACTTTAAACTAAACTGCTATCGCATATTTCATAAAAAAAATTAAAAATGCTAAACATCGCATATTTGCCGTTTTGGTGACATTTAAATATTATAATTATTCACATGTTCACTTATTAAATAATATATATATCCCTAGGCCTCCACATGTGATATAAACTGGACCGCTTAAGTTTAATTTATTTTCACAATATATTCTATATCGGATTTTAAAGTTGGTCAGGAAATAATTGTAGCCATAATTTCAAATTGCTATATTAAAACATTTTTTCTTATCTATTTATTTTTTTTTTTTGCTTTGTTTTGGTGTTAATATTGTGAACATTTAGTTTCCATTCGTCAAAGTTCCCCTTTATGGTATTTTCTGTAGAAGTGCTCAGACACACATATATGCACCAGCATCGGCAGAAGTGTATTTTCAATAGTCGGCTTTACTGGAATCATTTTATAAATAAAATGCTAAATGCAGGGGATCCGAAGTGTTTGGGACGCGAAGGAGCGACGAAACATTGCAATAGAGTGAACGGGTGGGGACAGAGACTTTCGGACGTGCCCTATTGGGAAGTGATATCTGCATCTACACCTCAGCTGCTCCAACTCTACTGGCTACATATGGTGCTCACAAAACTTGAAAGTATGACACTTGGAAGTATAATGGACAAGGACGGAAACAGGACATCTTTGAAGGATGTCCTGTTCCCGTCCTCGTCCTTTATACTTTCAAGTTTTGTATCTATTAACCAACAGGTTCGTTTTCAATTGTATATGTTTCACTTTTCTTATTTGGGGGGGGGGGGGGCATGGGGAGCTTTCGATTAGAATACTTCAGTCGGGCTGCATGTTTTTGTTTATCTCAGTTATTAAAGCGACAATTTCGTTATCTGTGTCTTCATTTCTCTGCTTTAAAAAAAAATAAGAAGGGATCTGCAACCGGCAGTTTGAGTTACAGCTATCATTCGCGTCCTCTTCTCGAGCTTTTTACATTCAAAGTTGCTTGCGTCTAGCTAAATAAATGGCTGTTGGTCATAGATTTCATCGAGTTTCCTTACAAAATTCAATATAAAAGGAAGATACAGTGATGTTACGTTAATATGGATATCTCTATCATATTGCGGGTTGTCCATAGTAACGAGAAAAAAGTGCAGGTATTATTCCAGTCCGTCCCCCGAAAATGCTCTTCATACAGTGGGGTATCCATATTAACGGGGTTCACATTAAAGAGACATGACTGTATACCGAAATTAACTTATCCGCTCTGTGAAAAGCGCCCTTGCAGCGCTGCTCCAATGAGGTATACTAACGAGCTTTGGCCAATATTATCCTGTCTGAAAACTCTTTGTGCTGTTCCAGTAAATGTAGCTCAAATTTGTGCCCAAGTATAATTTTCAAGCATGATATGGTCAGGGTCAAGGAAGGAATTGGAAGCGGTGGACTATACACGACTTTGCAGAGATTCCTTTAGGCGTATAACTAAAACTTCCAGCAGTCAGAGTTGAAAAGAATATTAAAAGAGCCTAGTAGTCGCGTCCAGTTAAATTTTTTTTTAGGAAATTAGTTACTGCTTATTAGACACAACGGAACAGCTGAAACTTCCCAGCTTATTGCTTCTACTTCGCGTGTTGTCAGCTGGGACACAATGTGCGTCAAGATTTTGTGAAGTCATTGCTTAGTTGGGAAATACTTAGATCAGATTCAGATTCTCACTTAAGTCTCTATTACGGCAATTCCCGCTTGATCTCCCAAGTATCACAATGCTTGCTGTATAAATGGAAACTATTAGGAAACCACTTTCTTGCGTGACATTGTGACGTATTTACCGCACGAATCCCCCAGTGAGTAATTCACAAAGATGATATTTATTGTTTTAGTTAAAATCCAAAAATGAATTATGCTGTGAAGGTAGGCAGGTATTTTAAGGAGAATGTTCGAATCAGAATATACATGATAAGGTCCATTTGGGAGAACTACCTGGTGTTTCTAAAAGCCAAAACGGTGACTACAAAATTTTAATGTCTCTGTCTGAGATGAATAAAGATAACCCAAAGCAAACAGTGTCTTCATACCAGTGCTGTACTCCTGGAACAAAGCTAACGGCGCAAAAGTTTCTAATCCGTCCTTTACGAGAATATGCGGAAAGTTTATGAGACCTTCATTCATGCCCGTATGTAGAACATTTGGAAAAGGTTAAAACGTGCATTTGGCTCATTTAAATAAAATGTGGCAAAAATAAGATGTTTCACCGTTGTACGCTGCGACTGGACTACCTGTGTTGTCATGTGGAGTGAAAGTACAGAGGTTAAAAGTTGTACATAGCATAATAAAGATCTTCAGGATAACGTGAGCCGTGACACATGGCAGAAGGACGAGAAACTGATTCGTGAGTTCCGTTGGAGAAATATTATTTCAATATACTCCTTTTATTTTTTCGCATACCGTGTGCGAGTGGAACGAGTCGCACAGCAGCGTGACGATAATTGTCTTTTTTGCTCTTTTCTTTTTTGTGCAATTGACGAACTTGAATTAGAATAGACTCAAAGGACTAAACTGTTTACTGGTTTTACTTAATGTTTATGTGAATTTTTTGCTTCTCTCACTTTTTTCTGTTGTTCCTACACATTGTCCTCTAAAGCGGGCGGGCAGCACCTTCAATATGAATAAATAAATAATTTCTTTGTTTTGTACTCGCTCAAATACTAATCTTGAAAACAATAACTGCTTTGCATGAGCCCTTTACAAAGCTAACCTTAGCATTTTCATGTTGAGGCGTTTCATAAGGGAAAATCGTTCATTCTGATAAACCGGACGTTTCACCGAAGACTGTCGAACATTCCTAAAGTTAGTGTAATTGAGGTAAAAACATCATTTTCTCGAAACCGCATTGCTCGTGGTGGAGGACGACAGGAAATGAGCGATAATTACTAATTAGATTGGTAATTATTTAAAAAAATGACTAATTAGATTTTCAGTTAGTGAAAATAGACATATGGCTCCAATTGGAAATTTTCTGAGCGTTATCAAAAAACAAACTGAAAATCATTAATTTTCAGAAAGACTGAGCGCGGGAGATGCGCAATAGTGCGCTAAAATTACGATTCGTGGAGCAGGTACAAGGCTAACGGTTTCGATAAGGCACCTGCCCGATTTTTTCGTCTCTTATCAGGGCCCCAGCGTTGTACCTGCTCCACGAGTAATAACTGTACCGCACTTCCTGCGTTTCTCACGTGCTCAATGTATTTCCGCAAATTACTGATTTGGTGGTTTTCGGAGGCGCTCAGAAATATTGTATTGAGAACCATGCTCATTTTCAGTACATACAAAGTCAATTATTCATTTTTAATAATTAGCGTACAAATTAGCAAGTATCGCGCATATTCCGACGCCCGCTACCACGCGTAATAGGGCCCCTAGCCGACAAGTCCTGGTGTTTTCGAGCTTGGCAAATCGTCTATTGTTCTCCGGACCTCTTGAATATTGATGGGCTGCGCGTGACTTTCCTGCTCGTCTTCTGCTGATCGCGGCAGGGGCTTCAGACGATTTCCACACATAGTGTTCTTCCTTCCTTCAACTTGGCTTTCAATATGTTGCCTATTGTGTGCGACGAAAGCCTGCTATATACTAATTAGGCTCGTGTTAATTACTCTGTTGTATACGATCTTGCCAATTTCGCTGCGAAGTGCGAATCTTTTTTCATCCGACAAAGATCGTTTAGTCTGCTGCTCTTCCACCAGGTACTTTTGTGGTCAAGCCCGAACAATGGATACGCGGTAACGCTTTCAACGAAAATGCGCCGGGTGGTCCCTTAACGGTTTCCAAATTTTTAAGAGTTGTGCCGGGCCGCTCACACTCAGCTACTAACAGAGCTTGGAAATCTTCGTTTAAGCCACGTTTGTCGCACCTTGCCTCGTACGCTAAAATAGACGACGTTTAAATGGCAAGCATCTTAATGAAAATGCGCCAGGTGGTCCCTTAACGGTTTCCGAATGTTTAAGAGCTGTGCCGGGCCGCTCACACTATGCTCCTAACAGCGCTTGCAAATCTTCGTTTAAGCCACGTTCGTCGCACCTTGCCTCGTACGCTAAAATCGACGACGTTTCAGTGGCAAGCATCTTAACTTCCTGCTCGATGAATTCACATGTCTCAAATATATCGCCCGCTGCTCTTATAACAAACATTTTGAAATTGTTACCTACCGCTCCGAGAAAAGCTTCATAATCAAGCAGGTTTTTGTTGAGCTTCCACAGCTTCCAGGTTAACTTGACCTTCGTCGGCGCTTTTTCGCAGTTTGTTGTCGAAATCAGTAATGATCCGAAAAGAAAACTGGCGTGACGCGATACTTCCTAACATTGGTGCTGCTGAGGCCGACACATACACTCTATCTAGGCGCGCATGAGGCGACGCTCGGAAATGGTTGAAATGGATCTTGCTCGTTTCATTCTTCATCGTTCCAGCGCCAACGAAGTCAAAGTTTCGACCAGTTCGCTTAAAACTTGCACAATCGTGTCGCGGTTCTGATTCAAGGGCGTTCAGTCTGCTGCCTTTACAACGCAGTTAAAATCGTCAAACAACAGATCACCTTATCGCATTCTAGTAAACGGCGTAATCCACTAAAAAAAAAACAGTCTTTAACCGTGCTAGGCGCATACAGAAAACCCAATTGCCCCTGAAAAGACAGAACAAAAATCGCACATGATGAACCGCCATCGGTGTCAGCAGTTACAGCAAAAGGCCGTTCACACAGTTCCGACCTCTTAGAACCTGGTGCCTTGGAACCTCTCAATATCTCTAACAACAAGAGTCGAGTTCCTGTACACTCTAAGCCCGGTCCCACTTAGTAAGAGGGACATTTCTTCGATTTTTTCCCACTTAACTTTAAGGGGGGCGACAGACCTCTTAATATTACATGGAGATGCTCCCTCTTACTTAAGTGAGACACCACCCCTCTTAAGTAAGCGAGGCGGCGTCTCCCTTAAATTTGAGGTCAGAGTCCCTTAATTAAGAGGGACAGTTTTTAGATATTTTCTTTCTTAAATTCGGAGGGACGGTGGCCCGCTTAAAATGCAGGGGCATAGTCCCCCTTAAGTCGGGCTCACGCTGCTTATACTTCATACAAAATACATTCTGCAGACATGTTCCGAAACGAGTCGCCTCGACATCCGCGCTTCGTACGCCACGAGGTAACCAATCAAGAGGTTACTTTGTCACGTGGCATACAAAGCACGGATGTCGCGGTGACTCGCATTGGAACATGTCTGCAGAATGTATTTTGTATAATGTATAAGCAGCGTGACCCCGGCTTTAAGTTACCTCTGTTATTGTATCGTACAATTTCTGCTCCTTCGTGTTTTGAGTGTCAGGTGACATGCTGCACTGCACTTCTCGCACTTTTGCTGATATGGTTTAACCAAAGTTATTTTGTGCTGCGTAGCAGAATTGAAATTTGATCTGTATATCTTGTTTGATAAACGGAATCAATGTATTAAAGGAAACAGTAACAATCTTTAAGAGTAAACACTGTTTTATTTGCCATGACACAAGAAAATATTTTGATATGTCTTCATCAAAATAATAATTCTATAACGATGTTCTGGTAGCTTTTACGAATAAAAAAAGACTTAGAACAACGCCAGAAATCGGCGTTTCTTGGAAGCTGTCACACGAAAAATTTCGTGCTGCAGAGTGACTCATTTTGCCTATCATAAACAACAACAATACAATCGTGCTGGAAAAAAAACAAAAAAAAAAACCTTTTTTTAGCAGATAACACAAAAAGAAAAGTACATTCTAAAAAAAAGCCCGTGCGTCTACTTTCGCGCACAACACTTGGAAAGACAATCACCATAACTCTCGGAGGCAGCTCAGCGAATGTAGATGCCGAAACATATGATTATACCAAAAAAATGAGTTGCGACATTAAGCACAACAAGCGTGATGTTTTGCATTGGTTAATGTCACAACTCGGACTGGCTTTTTTGGTCTAATCTTATGTTTCGGCATCGTGATTCGCTGAGCTGCTTCCGTGAGTTACGGTGATTGACTTTCCAAGTGCTGGCTCGGGAAAGTAGTTTCCTGTGCTTTTTTTTAGAGCGTAGTTACCTACTTCATAGCATTAAAAACTAATTATTCGGCGTCTCTTGCCATCAGCAGAACCTCAGAATTTCTGTTGTTTTTGAACGGCCATAAGCGATTTTATGAGCTTCTCCGACATAAACTAAATCGAAACACTTTATTTTCAACGAGCAGACCCTAGAGGAGTCCAAGGGTTTGTCCACATGCCACGGGGTAGGAGAGTCCCGTTATGTAATACACCCATAAGCACATGACTAGTGCCCCCTCCATAGTCGTGCTAGCGGTGAGTTTCACTGACCAGTTCCAAGAAACGATCCCTTTCTCCGAACCGAAGAAAGTCTTGGGTCTTGGAACTTTTTCGTCAGGGGTAAAATCGTCCTGCAAGCAGCAATTCTTAAAAAAAAAAAAAAAAAAAAAAAAAACTTGCGTCAGCGTCAAATTTAGATTTCTATTTTTGCATTCGCTTTTTCACATACCATAGGTGATGAAAGAACTGGCCAATCGAGACCGGAGGATGGTCTTAATGTTCAAGGATGTTGTTGGGTTGTCTCCGCAGAAGGCCCCTTTTACCTCCTCCAGGTTTCCCAGCATGGTGACAATCGTGTTATGGAACCGAAGTTGTGCATCCACCTTTAGCTGAATGAAAGACCATATTGTTTTCCTTTAGATACAGAGGGTGGGAATTAGAATAAAGGTAATCACGCGCTTTCACCTGTTATCAAGCAGGCGATAGGAAACAAATGCGAAAATAAAGTGCAAACAGTTCAAAGATTCGGAACCCAATCTGTATGCGATGAAATAGCGAGTGACATTAGCTTATGACGCAACTTATGCTACTATTAATTTTTGGTACGAGAATAGACTGCAGTTTTAATTAATTTACGAGAATCAATTGTTTCTGTATTACCAAGACAAAACGAAAACGCATTTAGTAGTAGATGAACTTTAGAAGCCCCATGTGCTTTGGAAAGCATGGATTGCATTTGCGGCTCGAAGCTGCAGAAGTGATCTAGCGCATGTTTTAGAAAGCAACATACCGTATTTACTCGCGTATAGGTCGACCTGTTTTTCAAAAATCGCCTCATCAAAACTGGGGGGTCGACCAATACGCGAATCCCGGTATTATATTTTTCAACTTTTTTTTTTTTTCGGGGGTCCCGAAGTTAGGGGGTCGACCTATACGACGTATCGACCAATATGCGAGTAAATACGGTAATCAAATAAAAAATTACATTTCTGTAAATATTTCGCCGCAAGCCATTCATTTTTTATTTTTTTATTTTTTTCAGTAGCAGTGCATTTGCCAACAGAACGTAAATAGAGCCTACCTACATACCGGAATACAAAAAGTTAATAATTACCGAGTTCGTTGTGAACCGTGTGCGGGTGGCCGCAGTAGGCTCACCACTCAGGGTGGTGCGTTCCACCGTGCAGAGGGTCCCGGTAGAGCTCTTTACACGAGCAATCCGAGCGGAACCCCCGCCTGATTCCCTTCATGTCAACGTTCGTTGCCATTGCCTCACTCTGAAAACAAGATTGTTAATAACGGTCAGTCATTTAACGCCCACAGTCAACGCACTAGCCCTAAAGCGCATAAGAAAGAAAAGAAGAAAAAAAAAGCAAACTTCTGTTTACATATTTTTCGCGGATGCACGACACAGAAAAAAAAAAATATTCAGCCAGCTACAGAAAACAAAGAGCATAATAAACATCATAAATAAAATCTCCAAAAACAAAAACATAGTCGGCGCCAAAAAAAAAAAAAAAAAAAAGCCGGTAGCTGTGCCTGCACGACCGTCAAAATATAACGAACAAAACAGTACGCCAAAGAAATACAAAAGAAAAAAAAATGTACTCCCTGGCCGCCGCTACACCCTTCCCGCAGACGCCGACGCAACGCGAACACGCGAAGAAAAAAAAAAACCTTTATTTCTTCTTTTTGTTTCTGCTCGTCCAATCCCCCTGCCCTTTTCACAAACATACACACACATTATGGGTTTTTACTCGTCGCCCACTTGAGAAAAAAATGTTCATAATCACTGCAACGCTAACGATGTCTACAACATAACGTTGCAGTGTAAATTGCTGTAATGAATTGTGAAGGCAAACAAACGCAAAATCGCCAACATTGTTTCTGTCAATCAACGCTCTCGGGCGGTCAACCTCAAGCATCTAGAGTGCACACCGAGAAACAAATCGGCGAGCCAAGCTCACAAACACTGACAGCCCCAGCTAGGGTGCCTTTATGTTGGCTTTGCCTTAGGGAGGGTGATGCCATCCTTTGTAGTACTCGATGCCTACAGTGTACGCTCACGGATAAAATACCAGGAAATTGCCGGCAATAAAATGCCGGCGTAGCACTGCCAAAGTTAGCAGCTCGAGCTGGGAGAAGAACGATCGCGCGTTCGAAATTGAAAAGTAGACAAAAGCGTCGGACAGAAAATGGTCTGATATCACCAGCTTAAGACAGACGCGTACACATTGGGACACCCTAACCCGCTAAAAGTGTTTTGTGCGAAAGACAGCCCTGCGGCTCACGGCAGGGCAAACGATTAGCGACGCTTTGTCCTAACTGAACGAGCAGATCCAGGAAGCGACCGCGTCCGCGGACTACAGCTGAACACCCTCACTCTACATGCAAAGCTCGTGCATCTCACAGCCAGCGTGAAAATATTGATGGCTCGTTATTCCCACCCGCAATGCACCCAAAACAAAAGCGTCAATATGGCAGGATTACTCACCCGAAGGAAATCAAACGAGCAGCATGACGCTTGCGACTCTCCGGCAACGACCGTTTCCAGCTCTCCGTGAATTGGCGCGAAGCCTTAGCACCGTGGATTAGTGCGCCTGCCCCCCTCCTCCTGACCGAACTACATTGGTCCAGTTAAGAGGGACCGGTCCCCTCTTAATATGAAGGGACACGCGTGAATCTTTTTGTCTGTCTTTCCTGTTCAGAGGGACTAACGAAACGGTTTCCTTGGTCTCTCTTAATATGTTGGTGTCCCTCTAGATGTTGCTATTTTATTTTTCAATATCCCTCTTAAAAAGGGCTGTCCCCCTGAAAGCATTGTTGTCCCCTCTAAAATCAGAGGGACAGCGTTTTTTATGAGGGACCGGTTTTAGAGTGTATAGGCTGCGCGTCTGTTTTCCACGTACCGCCGCGCCGCTATTCGCCGAGATCCGATCACGTGAGGAGCCGGATCAAGTGTGGTGCAGGAAAGAAGATGTCGCGCGCGCCCCGGCGTACGTTCCCCTGGTTTTGAGCGAACCAGGTAGACCGTAGAGGGGCTTAGAGCGATAAACCGGAAGTTCGGAAGTGGCACCCCCCCCCGTTGCCGCCATGTTTTACGCAAATGTGAACACTCGTCACGTGAACTCCCAAGAGCCGTGACGTCACAGGTAAGATGGCAGCGCCCGGAGCTGGCGGATGCGAGTTTGTTCGGTGCGCGGTAGCCATGATGTGCAGCTGCTTTCCGACGACTTCGGGCTTTTTCGTGTTCGCTGACGCAGGTATATGTGAAAATATGAAGGAATGAGACTTTATACCCTTTTTGCGCAATATCGCAGTGGATCATCTGGATATTAACACCGGTGAGGCAGCATCACCGTATCGCCGTACCGGTGCTCGGATTCGGGATCTGTTCGAGGATCGATAAAACTTTGAGTGCTTTTAACATAAAACTTTCGCATTCTCTTAGCTTTGTTTGAACGTTGGAATGTCTGAGAATCGACACGAAATGTATGCGTCGGATGTAGGGCCTAGGGGAATTCGTTTCAGCCCTAGGTAACTGCATAATCACAGCAACTTTTAGCGAGAAAGCTGCTGCGACCTTTGCGTTTGGCACTTATTAACAATTTTACGATATAACTCGCCGAGACGAACGACAACCAACAAAGCATCCGACAAGCTCAGGCCCAGCTGAGGCCAGCCGCTGCATGGCGCTGCCATCTTTCCTGTGACGTCACGTATTCGTTTTGATCATGTGACGAGTGGTCAAATTGGCGTACAATGGCAGCCGCCTTATGGGGGTCACTTCCGAGTGCAGACCGGAACCCCGGTTTATCGCTCTAAGCCCCTCTACCTCGTCGTTTTGAGCGCGCCGCGCGCCTCGAACGCGCGGCGCCGCTATTCGCAGAATTCAGTCACGTGAGGAGCTGACTCAGCATGCCATGCAGAAAAGCCGGCGCTTCAGGGGTGAACGCGCAACTCTGGCTCCCGTAGGGAGCCTGTACAGGAATTCTAAACAAGAGGACCCACTGGCGTCATCTATTGGGTAGCAGTGTAAACTTGGTGGTCCGGCATAATTTCTATTTTTCTCGCGCATTATCCTTTCTACTTTAGCTTGAAAAACTTTTGTCAATGTTATAAACGAGCCTTTTTTCTAGGTATTATGCGTATTTGACCTCGGAAATCCCCCAAAGAAACCTTCGCTTTTGTGGAATTCAGTTTCAGGGTAACCGCATAGATGGCGCCAGAGCACCAGTGTGTTCTCTCGTCCTAAGAAATTTTAAGAGGTTCCAACCGCTGCCGTCTATCTCGGTCGTACTCGGGTGCAAGAGTGTGAACGGGCCTTAACTGCGACGAGGGCGGCGACGTCCCTGCCGTTGTCGGAGTTTTCTTTTTCTTAGAAGGTACCTTCTAAGAAAAAGAAAAGATCCGGCATAAAGACCAACTTCGTGGGTAACACAAGCTTCCTACGACTGCAGAAGAGGTCCAAGCGCACTATCAGCCTGTTCCTCCTCAGCCATTTTTGTCTCTTGCACCGCTAAGATTTCGGGTTTCTCTTTGAGCATCAAGCGCTGCAATTGGTATTGTTTTTGTTTTTTTCCTGGCGCTTAAACCTCGAACATTTAGCGATGCGACCATTATTGCTGGTTGGAACTTACAAGTCATCTGTCTCACTGCAGCGCTTGCCACGGCGTTCGGACGTCAGTTTTTGTAAGAAGGTGTCAGCCGCCTTACTTGCGGTTGAGTCACCTCCGGTCATTTTGGGTGAAGGTAAGCGTGGGCTGGAAACGTCCCTTCTTCGTCCTCTCCATCCCCGGGTTGGGCCTGGGTGTCATGCCCGGCGTCGATGGAGGGTTCTCGTCAAGGCCACGCTTGATGGACTCGGCGACCGCGTTGATGATGTGACGTTCGGAGGGCGCCTTCTCGGATGCCGGGGAAGAGGCCTCACGAGGCGCGACTTTTGTCTCGACTGGCGTGCCGCGCTGCCTAGTTTAGGGATACCACCAGCCACCTATTCCTTGCCGTCTCCGGCTGAGACTTCAATTGAGCCGTACGCTCCAACATGATGACAGGGCTCACCCGTCGGTGGAGATTCGTCTTGCTGTCCCTGAGCGGATCGCCCAGCCTCGTTGACAGCCGTGGTTTGGGGCGAAAGGTCTTCCGCCGCCGCTCCGCCGGTTTCTCGGGCGTAGGTCTTCGCTCACCCCTCCTTCTCGTGGCCGAAGCAGGAGCACATCGAGCACTTTGGTACGCGGCAGACGCGGCTGATGTGCCCGGCTCGCTTACAGCGCAGGCAGACCGGCGACTGGCGCAGTCGCTCGATGACGCGCGTGGCAATATACTGGTCGATTACATAAGGTCTGGTACCTATCACCTCAGTTATTCAGAATAACTTAACAGAGGCAGGCAATTCTTTGATGAAAATAAGCACATGTTTTACCTCACTCACTCCGTCATCCCTTAACCTCCCGAAAACGTCCGACTTCCAAACATTAGATTATTGAAGGGACACCGACACCGCCCAAAACTTTTTTTTTTTCATTTTTTATTTGGCGATACATTATAAAGTCCGAAGACTACCCAATCAGTGTTTTCCTGCGGCGTCACATGTATTTTTATTAAATAAAATACGAAACAGCTCGAACGTGGAACCAAAACTGGACTGGGGAGGAAGAAGAAATATGGAGGAGGTGAAAGTTTCTGTAAGTCACGTGGCTGCGCAACCTTTTTTTTTTTTTAGAACAATGTACAGCAGCTTTTTAAAAGCCAGAGAATCGGGCATCGTAGTTTTTGTCTGTTTTTAGTATTGATTGGTTTGCCTTCGATGACCCATAGCTGTGATTATTTTTGGTGGTTGTGTTTAAATCATAGGAAACGGCACGTGACCACGGAGAAGAGAGTGAGCGCGATTCAAACCGGTCAGTTCTCGATTGGCAGTTTTCGGGCGGAAAGAAAACGAATTTGAGCCGCAAATTGTGTTCTCGGTGGCCGGTTTCTTATGTATCATGTAGAAATAAAAACCTTGGACACCATAAATACTCTCTGAAATGTCCCTTTCAGCCTAAAAAAAAACTTGCAGCAAGGCCAACTTTCGAAACTATCCTTTTGCCGATTAGCATGCACTAAGTATGTTTAATCACTGCTGCAAAATTTCAACAAAAAAGTAATTGAGAGCAAAAGTACACAATAAGGAAGAAATGAATATTTCATCTTAAATGATTCGAGATAAAATTGTGACTAAATTTACGTTTTGAAGCAATTAATATATATATATATATCCTGACGAAGCCGAGTCTCTCGTTGAAACTGTCGTAATACATATTATAAACTCCTAGCATAACAACTGCGCAAGTACGGATCTCTAACTTTATTTTATTTATATATATTGTAGCGGAAATGCTGAGTGCCGGGTGAACAAAAAACATAAAAGAGAAGCAACCGGCACGCGACGAAGGGAACGCTCGTCGTGCTCGTGCGTGTGCGCGAGGCAGTTGGAAGACAGCCATCGAAGATGTCGGACCTCTCTGTGCGGTGATTAAACCAGTTAAAAAGGAAAGCAGAAATTGTAACACTGGTGTCAGAAGTGGGATCCGTTCGGGCCGACGCCTTCCCCGTTTTCCTTTTTAACTGGTTTAATCACCGCACAGAGAGGTCCGACATCTTCGATGGCTCTCTTCCAACTGCCTCGCGCACACGCACGAGCACGACGAGCGTTCCCTTCGTCGCGTGCCGGTTGCTTCTCTTTTATGTTTTTTGTTCACCCGGCACTCAGCGTTTCCGCTACACTATCCCCCTCCCGACCTTTGAAGACCGAGCAAGTCCTACAGAAGTCCCTGATACAAACACAGCCGGTCGCGGTGGACCACGAGGGCCCGTGATCTATCCTTGCGACGTATGCGATAGACCACATCACTGAGACGTTTGATGACGATGAAAGGTCCTTGCCAGTTACGCTGCAATTTCGGAGACAGTCCTTTTTTGCGAATCGGGTTGTAAAGCCATACTCTTTCCCCTGGAGAGAACGGGCGCGTTGTGACATGCGCGTCGTACCGGGCTTTCATGCGATCCAAGCCGCTCGCCAAACGCTGTCGAGCAAATGCGTGCACCCGCTCGAGGTTTGTTCTCAGTTCACCTACGTAGGACGCAGGGTTGGTGGTCGGCTCTGATGCTCGTGGAAGGGCTAAATCACACGGCATGAGAAGGTCATGACCGAAGAGCATTGTGGCAGGCGTATAGCCAGTGACCTCATGAGCAGACGTGCGATATGCATACAAAAACAAAGGCACGATGCTATCCCAGTCATCTTGCTGATCACTGACGAACATGGACAGATGTTGTAGGATCGTTCGATTCATCCTCTCGACTAAACCGTTTGACTGCGGGTGGAGAGGCGTCGTTCTTGTCTTTTTGATGTTGAACAATTCGCAGACTTCTTGGGACACTCGCGATTCCTACGAAGCCTTGGTCGCGGCACTGAACGAGCGCTACGGGGAAGGACCCCTCCGCTTTCTTCATCACGCCCAACTTCGCAACCGTCGTCAGTCTGCAACCGAGACAGTTTCTCAAGTCGCCGACGACATCGAGCGCCTCGCCCATCTTGCATTTCCTGGTTGCCCACAAGACACAATTGACGCTGTGGCAACCATGGCGTTCATTGACGCCATCTCCTCCGTTGAGGTGCAGGATGCGGTTCGCCTAGCACGCCCCAAGACCCTCCGAGCAGCACACACAGGCGCGCTGGAGATAGAAGCTGCTCGACAAGCATCACGATCTACGGTTCTGAGGCCTCCTACGCAGCCGCAAGCCCCGAAAACAGCAACACATGCGCCTCCAGCCCCAGTTTGCTGGAACTGCCATCAGCAGGGCCACACGCGGGCACAATGTCCCACGTATCACCCCAGCAGCCGGAACCCAACAGCAACATCGCCGCGGATAATCACATCAACACGTGTCCTGACAGCACCACTTACATCTATCTACCTTCAGGGCGTCGTCGACGGAGTTTCGGTACGCGCACTTGTTGATACCGGAGCTACAACCTCGGTAATTAGACCGGAAGTTTTGATGAAAGCGAATCGTGCTGTTCCACAAAGCTCTGACAGCTATGCTCTGCAAACCGCAACGGGAGACATGGTAGCCGTACTAGGCTCCACAACTGCACCCTTCACCGTGGGTAGCTTTCACGCTTCGCTGCCTGTTGTCGTTGCCGCTATCGAGGAGCAGTGCATCCTGGGCGTCGATTTCCTCAAAGCACACAAGTGCGTGCTCGATTTCAACGCTGGATTGCTGCATCTCGGAACTGACTCGTTTCCCCTAGGCGCCGCCAAAGTGACGGTCCTCTACGACACTGGGTTGCCAATAAACGACACCCTCCCGTATATCTGTCCTCGCACATCCTCTATCAAGCTAGCTGCGCACGTATTACCATTATACGAAGGCGCGTCTGCTTGTCTCGATGAACTCGATGCTGAGAGGTTTTGCCAGCTGCTTGAAAAATTCACAAGCCTTTTCAGCACGGAAGACGCAGATATAGGGCTGACATCGGTGGCGACACACCGGATTGTGACAGGACAGGCTTCTCCCGTTCGACAACCCCCTCGGTGCATTCCTCTCACACAGAGGTCTCACGTCGACGACTTGGTGAAGACAATGCTTCAACAGGCGTGATTGAACCAGCATGTTCCCCCTGGTCATCACCAGTTACGCTAGTGACAAAGAAGGACGGTACAACTCGATTTTGCATAGACTATCGAAAACTCAACGACGTCACTAAGAAAGACTCTTTTCCACTTCCTCGGACTAATGACATCTTGGATGCCCTCGCTGGGTGCACATGGTTTTCGACACTCGACCTCAAAAGCGGATATTGGCAGGTCCCGGTGCAACCAGAAGACCGCGAGAAGACCGCCTTCACCACAGGTATCGGCTCGTATCAGTTCAGAGTAATGCCATTTGGACTATGCAATGCTCCAGCTACATTTCAGAGGCTAATGGAATCGGTCTTGAACGAGCTCATAGGCACTATTTGCCTTGTATACCTTGACGACATCATCGTCTTCGGCAAGACAGTCACAGACCATCTGGCGAATCTAAACTTGGTTTTTTCACGCCTGCAAAATGCGAACCTGAAGCTCACACCGAAGAAATGTTCGCTGTTTACAAGGCAAGTGGAATACCTCGGCCACATAATTTCGGTGGATGGCGTTTCCACAGACCCTCGGAAACTCTCTGCTCTCGTTGATTGGCCAACCCCGAGATCCACCACGGACGTGCAGAGCTTCATTGGACTGGCATCGTACTATCGAAGATTCGTCTCCGATTTCGCGCACATCGCCAAGCCTTTGTATGCTCTGACTGAGAAAAAAGCGAAGTTCGTCTGGTCCTCGGAATGCCAGCGCGCGTTTGAGACGCTCAAAACAGCCCTCACGTCTCCGCCAACACTTGCGTATCCGAAGGAGACTGGACGCTTCATTCTTGACACCGACGCCAGCGCCTCGGCAATTGGCGCAGTTTTATCACAAGAGCAGGACGGACAAGAACGCGTCATTGCTTACTATAGCAAGGTCTTCACGAAGCCCGAACGCAATTATTGCACCACTCGACGGGAGTTGCTGGCCATCATCAAAGCCATCACCCATTTTCACCACTATCTACTGGGCCGGAAGTTTGTTATTCGAACCGACCAAGCATCGCTGACATGGATGCTGAGCTTCAAGACACCTGATGGTCAGGTCGCCCGCTGGCTGGAACGCCTGCATGAATACGACTTCGACATACAACATCGTTCCGGCTCAAAGCACACCAATGCCGATGGTCTCTCTCGTAGGCCATGTAGTGAAAAGTGCAAGCAGTGCTTGAGCATTGAAAAGCGCAGCTTCGACACGCTTAACGCACTAACCAACCTACCCTGCGACTACGAAGCGTGGACGCCAGAAGAGCTCCGAAACGCTCAACTTGACGACCCGGACATCGGCCCATTGGTAAGATGGAAGAGACAGAATAACAGGCCCCCTCCTAAGGAAGTATCTCGGCTGTCTCCGGCCCTCAAGAGTTACTTGGCGCAATGGGACTCTTTGCTGCTGCGCGACGGTGTTCTTTACCGACGCTGGGAGTCCGCTGCGCGCAACTCTGTTGTATGGCAACTGGTGCTGCCACGAAGACTCTGCTCTCAAGCGTTTCATCAGCTGCACACAAGCCCTGAAGGAGGACATTTCGGCGTGAACCGCACCCTGAAAAAGATTCGGCAGCGCTTCTACTGGCTGCAGTGCCATAATGACGTAAAGCAATGGTGCCGTCTATGTGACATGTGCGTCTCACGGAAAGGTCCTCACGTAAAACAGCGAGCACCGCTTCAAGAACATGTCACGGGAGCACCTTTTGAACACGTCGGCATTGATGTGCTTGGACCGTTTCCTCGATCTAAGCTTGGCAACAGGTTCCTGCTGGTCATTGTTGACTATTTCACGAAGTGGCCGGAAGTCATTCCTATACCGAGCCAGACCGCCTCCGAGATCGCCGACGCTCTGGTGAGGAACTGGATTACACGGTATGGAGTTCCCCTGAGCATCCACTCGGACCAAGGCAGGAGCTTCGAATCTCGGGTGTTCCAAGAAGTCTGCGAATTGTTGAACATCAAAAAGACAAGAACGACGCCTCTCCACCCGCAGTCAAACGGTTTAGTCGAGAGGATGAATCGAACGATCCTACAACATCTGTCCATGTTCGTCAGTGATCAGCAAGATGACTGGGATAGCATCGTGCCTTTGTTTTTGTATGCATATCGCACGTCTGCTCATGAGGTCACTGGCTATACGCCTGCCACAATGCTCTTCGGTCATGACCTTCGCATGCCGTGTGATTTAGCCCTTCCACGAGCATCAGAGCCGACCACAAACCCTGCGTCCTACGTAGGTGAACTGAGAACAAACCTCGAGCGGGTGCACGCATTTGCTCGACAGCGTTTGGCGAGCGGCTTGGATCGCATGAAAGCCCGGTACGACGCGCATGTCACAACGCGCCCGTTCTCTCCAGGGGAAAGAGTATGGCTTTACAACCCGATTCGCAAAAAAGGACTGTCTCCGAAATTGCAGCGTAACTGGCAAGGACCTTTCATCGTCATCAAACGTCTCAGTGATGTGGTCTATCGCATACGTCGCAAGGATAGATCACGGGCCCTCGTGGTCCACCGCGACCGGCTGTGTTTGTATCAGGGACTTCTGTAGGACTTGCTCGGTCTTCAAAGGTCGGGAGGGGGATAGTGTAGCGGAAACGCTGAGTGCCGGGTGAACAAAAAACATAAAAGAGAAGCAACCGGCACGCGACGAAGGGAACGCTCGTCCTGCTCGTGCGTGTGCGCGAGGCAGTTGGAAGACAGCCATCGAAGATGTCGGACCTCTCTGTGCGGTGATTAAACCAGTTAAAAAGGAAAGCAGAAATTGTAACAATATATATATATATATATATATATATATATATATATATATATATATATATATATATATATATATATATATATATATATATATATATATATATATTATCGTCAAGAAAAAGTTAAACTAAAATTATACCAATTAATAGCAAATGTATAGACCTAGAGACATATATTCTTTAATAAGCAAAATGCTTAATGCATCTCAAGATATGAGGCTCCGAATTTAGAACCGAAACGTCAGAAATGCGAAGTTTGACATTTTTTTTTTATCTGACATAGAATATGCCAGAACATTTTTAGTATAAAGGTAAGTGGGTCATACATTTACAAGAATTAGACTGAATGTTTGCGTCTTTACCTATATATAACAAGCGACATAGCATGGCAAAGAAATGATGCGGTGCAAGGACTAGGCTGTAGTGCAGGACGTGCCTTTCCTTGAGCAAAACGTGTGTAGTTAAAATATACAGGGCGTTATGTTTTAAGATTAGCATATTTGTTTTAGCGAAGCCATGAAAGCTACACTTATGTGGTTGGTGCAGGAGAGTTATAAGGTCAAGGGGACATAAGTTAGGTGGGTAATCTTAACGATCAGTTGGCTAATTAATTAAAATTTGTTAACTACTTAACTAGTAAAAATAGACAAATAATTGTCAATAGATACTTGCTGATCGTGATAAAAAACCGAGAATTCAAGTATTTTTAGAAAGATATAACACAAAGGCAGCTTTTTACGGCCTTCCGAAAAAACGCTCTTAGGTTTCGTTTTTTTTTATCTGAGTGCATCTCTATGCCCGCGCTCCTGTTCCCCGGTGGCTGAGACGCGTAACACACGTGTGCCCCACTTCCCTTAACCGTAGCAGGTAGGCGAGGGGGTGGCTTCGCGCCGCGATCACCGGGGAGCAGGACCGCGGACGCAAAGATGCGCTCTCATACATAACCGAAACCTAGGAAAGCGTCCAAAGTGAGCGTTTTTTTTAACGCCGCAACATGCTGTTCTTTTTTTCTATCGTCCTAAAAATAGTTGATTTAGCGGTTTTTGGTAATGCTTCCTGCGTATCTAATTGAAACCATATGTGAATTTTCGTAAATTGAAAAGTTATTCAACAAATTATACTGCTCTAGCCGACAGATCGTATACGGTTAACCCCTATACTATGTCCCCCTGGCCGTATAACTCACCTGCACAAACCGCATAAGTACAGCTTCCGCGGCTTCTAAACAAATCTATAAGACTTTAAAAAAACCCTCTGCATTCTAACTGTATTTAATACACGGATTTATTTCATATTAATCACATATTCCTTTTAGCATATTGCTTTTAGCAATTATTTTAGTCAAGTAGTGGGATGCCACGTGCGTGTGTCCAAATGTCGTGATTGTTTGCTACATCTGGTGTTTGTACATGAAACAGCTGTCAGAAATTTTGACAATATATGAAATGTGGAAGGCATATCTGATTATGCAATAGTTGTCTTGGTTTTATCCTTCCGCCGAAATACGAGCGATAGTAATGAATTGAACCATTTCCGCGATGTCACTTGGGCGTATGATGTCGGCATCCTCAATATGTTGGACGGAGCATTTTACGAGTTTTCAGGGAAAAGCAATCATAATGGAGTACGTGTCGATGAGTTGTTTTTCTTTTTTAAGCATGTTGTATTATCGTGCTTCAAAATATTTCTTCCGGAACGTTCAGGAAAAAATCAAGAATCAAAGTCTATGGATTGCACAATACATTTTATATCTAAATCGTAAAACGTTATTTAAAACGTATTGAAAGTTTTAAAACAGGTTTAAAAATTACGTTTGCTTTCTTTCGCCAACGACTACCTGATCTCGCGGGTATCCAGGTATCATTTTTACAATGCTAAAATTATAAACGCTCTAAAGGAAAACACCAGAAAATGTTATGCGCATTTGTACAAAACAAATTTACCTATCAAGGATTTGGCTGCAACGGGCATTCACTCACCGATCCGATCGAGTATCGCAAGTGAGATTAACCGACTTTTTTTTTCTACTGCTGTTTATGCCGTGGATAACTTAATAATTCCGCCTTTTACCCATAATTATCATGAAATGATTGACTTAGTAGTGACAGTATGTGGTATGTTTATAGCCATCTCCAAATGGACGTTAAAAGGTCATGCAGCCCAGACGGGATTACATTCCTTCATAGGAATGCTGAATGGAGTCCGAAGTTTATTTATGAAATATGCATTTGCAGTGGAGAAGCGACGCAAAATTGGAAAGTAGTAAAGGGGTGCCGATTTTAAATAAAAGTGTAGAATAAAAAGTGTGTTTCTAATTACACACCTGTCTCGCGGCTGAGGTCATGCAGCAAGGTTCTCGAACATTTTCTTTTTAAGCACATTGTTACTTTCTTCGAATCGGTAGAATTTTTGATAAAAGATAATCATGGGTTCCGACGTGGTTACTCATTGGTGACTCCCCTTCTTCATACGTTAAATGAATTTGCTAATATAGTAAATAACAATGTCAAAGCGGACGCTATCTTTTTGGATTTTTGGATTTTTTGGATTACGAAAGCCTTCGATAGTGTATCGCATAGGAAGGTACTGTATCAATTTAAACAGATACTTGATTACAACTGCATTAACCAGAAAAACTCAACAAAGACAACAAAATAAAATCACTGAGGTTTTGCAGTAAAACAAAAAAAACGCCGATTACTTTTTCCTTTGTAGTGAGTCATACGTAAATTAGCTATTTTAATTAGTCGTAGATCTCGGCTATCAAGCCGCTTGTGAAAGTTGGCACCTTCGGTTCAATGTCAGTGCGCTGTACGTCGAAGTGAAGTTTTGGGGTGTCGTATATGTGACAAGGGGTGTAAAAGCTACACCTTTTTTTTTAGAGTGTGGGTTAATTCATATCTTAGGAACCGTGAACAGGGTGTGATTCTTCGCAAAGCGCAGTCTATCGAATAGCCAGTTCTGTCAGGTGCACCCCAGTGTTCCGTACTCGGTTCTTTGTTCTTTTTGTTTTTTATCAGCGATGTACGGGTAGATAAGCAAGGAATTCAGTACCGTTTTTGTTTTTGACGATGACTGTGTTTTGTTTCCTGAAACGTCATGCATTTCGGATCAGAAATGTTTGGATGGTAGACTACAAACTGTGTTGTCCTGGTGTCAAGCGTGGCAGATGAATTTGAACGTAAACAATTGCGTGCAAATGACTGTAACCCTAAAAAAGTATCCACTTTTGTTTTGCTATTCCATCAACTCAGTACCATTACAATGTGCTAGACCTTCCAAGTCTTCGGGTGTTACCATCTCATATAATTAAAGTTGGTCCGTTCATTTCGAGAATATTATAGAAAACCCGTCGCGAAAAAGTGTGGAGCTTACGAAAGACTATGCAACATTGCACTCCTGAAACCAAGCTGGTGGCGTAGACTTCCTTAATTTGCCTGTTATTCGAATACGCGGACATTCTATGAACGTGTACTCCCAGTCATTGATTTACCAATTGGAAGGAATACAAAATACTTCGATTTATTTATAGCTATTACAGCATGCATACGTCTGTGTAATCCCTTTATGCGTTATCCAAACTAACCCAGTTATCGACCGCAGAAAAAATGAAGTGTTCGAAATGTTTGTAGAAGTTAATACATTATAGTGATAAGATCGGACTGAAGTTCGAAGATTATCTGACGTACATTCTGTCGGGAAACACGTCAGAAGCGAAGCACCCTGGTTCCTGAGCTTCAATGCATAAAATATATTTGAAATATTCTGTTTTTTTCTAGATCTGTCTCATAGCATTACAGTGAGCGCCACCTTCGATTCGTTCGTCAGCCCATTGGATAAATTTTTGATTCGAATTGTTTAATCACTGCCAAGTTTATTTCTCATTTACTGGAAAATTATGTATTTTCAAGTTAGGCACTAATCCTGCGCTTATGTTGCATAGGTGTACGTACATGCCATTGCCCACAAAAGTAGCCCAGAATTATTCTTCAAATTAAAAAAAATATATATATTTTGGCCTCATTCAGCATGCATTCGGAATACATTCTAAGTACTTCTGTAGTACAGAATTATATATATAGCGAATACATTACAAGTGACTTATAAATATAAAGGGTGTTTCACGAAAGGTGCACCAATTTGATATTGCGAGAACTACGCGTCGCAACAAGCAAATACTTGTGTCAGTTTTGTCCTGGGCCCGGGGCTTATTTAGGAAAATTACTTAGTCCCGGGTTAATTACATTATTAATTATTTTTGCGAAATTAACTTTTTTAATATTGTGTTTAGGGGATAGTTTCAATTAGAGATTTCCTCAGCAGCATCAAAAGCTCTAAATCAATAAATTGCAGAACGATAGAAGGCACGTGCAGCATTTTACAGCTTTCTGAAAAACCGCACAAATTCGATGGGTTTTTAAGTTTCGGTTTGCTATAGGAGCACATCTCGGCCCCGACGACACCGTGCCCCGTGCAGAAATAGTGCAACCAACCTCTGCTGCGATGTCATCGCGCTACACAGCAGAGGCTGGTCGCACTATTTCTCCACGGGGTGTTGTGCCGTCGGGGTCGAGATGCGCTCCGATAGCAAACCGAAACATAAAAACCGTCGAATTTGAGCGGTTTTTCAGAAAACCGTAAAATGCTGCGCGTAATTTCTATCATTCTGCGATTTTTTGATTTACTGTTTTTTTTTTATGATGCTGAGCATTATTCTAATAGAAACCATGTCTTTAAACACAATATTAAAAAAAGTGAATTACGGAAAATAATTAACAACTTAATTATCCCGGACTTTAATAATTTGCTTAAATAGGCCCCTAGCCCAGGACAAAAC